>NC_067249.2:231504694-232754694 GCF_019359855.2 Lolium perenne
TTAGTTTTTTTGCATTGTTGTGCCAAGTAAAGTCTTTGATAGTAAGGTTTATACTAGATTTGGATTACTGTGCAGAAACAGATTTCTTGCTGTCACGAATCTGGGCCTAATTCACTGTAGGTAACTCAGAAAATTATGCCAATTTACGTGAGTGATCCTCAGATATGTACGCAACTTTCATTCAATTTGAGAATTTTTATTTGAGCAAGTCTGGTGCCTCAATAAAATTCGTCTTTACGGACTGTTCTGTTTTGACAGATTCTGCCTTTTATTTCGCATTGCCTCTTTTGCTGTGTTGAATGGATTTCTTTGTTCCATTAACTTTCAGAAGCTTTGGGCAATGTCCAGAAGTGTTAAGAATGATTGTGTCACCTCTGAACATGTGAATTTTTGATTATGCACTAACCCTCTAATGAGTTGTTTTGAGTTTGGTGTGGAGGAAGTTTTCAAGGATCAAGAGAGGGAGATGATACAATATGATCAAGGAGAGTGAAAGCTCTAAGCTTGGGGATGCCCCGGTGGTTCATCCCTGCATATTTCAAGAAGACTCAAGCGTCTAAGCTTGGGGATGCCCAAGGCATCCCCTTCTTCATCGACAAATTATCAGGTTCCTTCTCTTGAAACTATATTTTTATTCCATCACATCTTATGTACTTTGCTTGGAGCGTCGGTTTGTTTTTGTTTTTGTTTTGTTTGAATAAAATGGATCCTAGCATTCCTTGTGTGGGAGAGAGACACGCTCCGCTGTTGCATATGGACAAATATGTCCTTAGGCTTTACTCATAGTATTCATGGCGAAAGTTTCTTCTTCGTTAAATTGTTATATGGTTGGAATTGGAAAATGATACATGTAGTAATTGCTAAAATGTCTTGGATAATGTGATACTTGGCAATTGTTGTGCTCATGTTTAAGCTCTTGCATCATATACTTTGCACCTATTAATGAAGAAATACATAGAGCATGCTAAAATTTGGTTTGCATAATTGGTCTCTCTAAGGTCTAGATAATTTCTAGTATTGAGTTTGAACAACAAGGAAGACGGTGTAGAGTCTTATAATGTTTACAATATGTCTTTTATGTGAGTTTTGCTGCACCGCTTCATCCTTGTGTTTGTTTCAAATAAACCTTGCTAGCCTAAGCCTTGTATCGAGAGGGAATACTTCTCATGCATCCAAAATCCTTGAGCCAACCACTATGCCATTTGTGTCCACCATACCTACCTACTACATGGTATTTCTCCGCCATTCCAAAGTAAATTGCTTGAGTGCTACCTTTAAAATTTCCATTCTCCACCTTTACAATTTATAGCTCATGGGACAAATAGCTTAAAAACTATTGTGGTATTGAATATGTACTTATGCACTTTATCTCTTATTAAGTTGCTTGTTGTGCGATAACCATGTTCCTGGGGACGCCATCAACTACTCTTTGTTGAATATCATATGAGTTGCTATGCATGTTCGTCTTGTCTGAAGTAAGGGCGATTTACCACTCATTTAATGGTTAGAGCATGCATATTGTTAGAGAAGAACATTGGGCCGCTAACTAAAGCCATGAATCATGGTGGAAGTTTCAGTTTTGGACATATATCCTCAATCTCATATGAGAAAATTAATTGTTGCTACATGCTTATGCATAAAAGAGGAGTCCATTATCTGTTGTCTATGTTGTCCCGGTATGGATGTCTAAGTTGAGAATAATCAATAGCGAGAAATCCGATGCGAGCTTTCTCCTTAGACCTTTGTACAGGCGGCATAGAGGTACCCCTTTGTGACACTTGGTTAAAACATGTGCATTGCGATGATAATCCAGGTAATCCAAGCTAATTAGGACAAGGTGCGGGCACTAATAGTATACTATGCATGAGGCTTGCAACTTGTAAGATATAATTTACATAACACATATGCTTTATTACTACCGTTGACAAAATTGTTTCTTGTTTTCAAAACCAAAGCTCTAGCACAAATATAGCAATCAATGCTTCCCTCTGCGAAGGGCCATTCTTTTACTTTTATGTTGAGTCAGTTCACCTATCTCTCTCCACCTCAAGAAGCAAACACTTGTGTGAACTGTGCATTGATTCCTACATACTTGCATATTGCACTTGTTATATTACTTTACATTGACAATATCCATGAGATATACATGTTACAAGTTGAAAGCAACCGCTGAAACTTAATCTTCCTTTGTGTTGTTTCAATGCCTCTACTTTGAATTATTGCTTTATGAGTTAACTCTTATGCAAGACTTATTGATGCTTGTCTTGAAGTACTATTCATGAAAAGTCTTTGCTTTATGATTCATTTGTTTACTCATGTCATTTACCATTGTTTGGATCGCTGCATTCATTACATGTGCTTACAATAGTATGATCAAGGTTATGATGGCATGTCACTCCAGAAATTATCTTTGTTATCGTTTACCTGCTCGGGACGAGCAGAAACTAAGCTTGGGGATGCTGATACGTCTCCGACGTATCGATAATTTCTTATGTTCCATGCCACATTATTGATGATATCTACATGTTTTATGCATACTTTATGTCATTATTATGCGTTTTCCGGAACTAACCTACTGACGAGATGCCGAAGGGCCAGTTCCTGTTTTCTGCTGTTTTTGGTTTCAGAAATCCTAGTAAGGAAATATTCTAGGAATCGGACGAAATCAACGCCCAGCATCTTAGGATCACGCGAAGCTTCCAGAACACCCGAGAGAGGCCAGAGGGGGGCCACTGGGCCACCAGACGCCAGGGTGGCGCGGCCCAGGCCTTGGCCGCGCCCCCCTAGTGTGTCACCGCCTCGTCGACCTTCCTACTCCGCCTCTTCGCCTATATAAAGGTCCCTGACCTAAAACATCGATACGGAAAAGCCACGGTACGAGAAACCATACAGAGCCGCCGCCATCGCGAAGCCAAGATCTGGGGGACAGGAGTCTCTGTTCCGGCACGCCGCCGGGACGGGGAAGTGCCCCCGGAAGGCTTCTCCATCGACACCACCGCCATCTTCATCACCGCTGCTGTCTCCCATGAGGAGGGAGTAGTTCTCCATCGAGGCTCGGGGCTGTACCGGTAGCTATGTGGTTCATCTCTCTCCTATGTACTTCAATACAATAATCTCATGAGCTGCCTTACATGATTGAGATTCATATGATGATGCTTGTAATCTAGATGTCATTGTGCTAGTCAAGTGGATTTTACTTATGTGATCTCCGGAGACTCCTTGTCCCACGTGTGTAAAGGTGACAGTGTGTGCACCGTGTGGGTCTCTTAGGCTATATTTCACAGAATACTTATTCACTGTTATGAATGGCATAGTGAAGTGCTTATTTATATCTCTTTATGATTGCAATGTGTTTTGTATCACTATTCATCTATGTGCTACTCTAGTGATGTTATTAAAGTAGTTTATTCCTCCTGCACGGTGTAATGGTGACAGTGTGTGCATCGTGTAGTACTTGGCGTAGGCTATGATTGTGATCTCTTGTAGATTATGAAGTTAACTATTGCTATGATAGTATTGATGTGATCTATGCCTCCTTTCGTAGCGTGAAGGTGACAGTGTGCATGCTATGTTAGTACTTGGTTTGGTTATGTTGATCTGTCATGCACTCTAAGGTTATTTAAATATGAACATCGAATATTGTGGAGCTTGTTAACTCCGGCATTGAGGGTTCGTGTAATCCTACACAGTTAGTGGTGTTCATCATCCAACAAGAGAGTGTAGAGTCTAGCATCTATCTATTTATTCTGTTATGTGATCAATGTTGAGAGTGTCCACTAGTGAAAGTATGATCCCTAGGCCTTGTTCCCAAATACTGCTATCACTGCTTGTTTCTTGTTTCTTGCATCCGTACTTACTTCCCGCAACGTTACCACCATCAACCACACGCCAGTCCTGGGCAAAGCACTTTTCTGGTGCCGTTGCTACTGCTCATACTTATTCATACCACCTGTATTTCACTATCTCTTTGCCGAACTAGTGCACCTATTAGGTGTGTTGGGGACACAAGAGACTTCTTGCTTTGTGGTTGCAGGGTTGCATGAGAGGAATATCTTTGACCTCTTCCTCCCTGAGTTCGATAAACCTTGGGTGATCCACTTAAGGGAAACTTGCTGCTGTTCTACAAACCTCTGCTCTTGGAGGCCCAACACTATCTACAAGAATAGAAGCACCCGTAGACATCAGCACGCAAGCAATTTACTTTGGAATGGCAGAGAAATACCACATAGTAGGTAGTTGTGGTGGACACAAATGGCATAGGTTTTGGCTCAAGGTTTTGGATGCACGAGAAGCATTCCCTCTCAGTACAAGGATTTGGCTAGCAAGGTTGTTTGAAGCAAACACAAGTGTGAACCGGTACAGCAAAACTTACATAAGAACATATTGCAAGCATTATAAGACTCTACACTGTCTTCCTTGTTGTTCAAACACTTTTACCAGAAAATATCTAGACTTTTAGAGAGACCAATCATGCAAACCAAATTTCAACAAGCTCTACAGTAATTCTCCACTAATAGGTTCAAACTACATGATGCAAGAGCTTAAACATGATCTATTTGAGAGCTCAAAACAATTGCCAAGTATCAAATTATTCAAGACCATATATCAATTACCACATGAAGCATTTTCTGTTTCCAACCAAATAGCAATGAACGAAGCAGTTTTCAACCTTCGCCATGAACATTAAAAGTAAAGCTAAGAACACCAGTGTTCATATGAACAAGCGGAGAGTGTCTCTCTCCCACACAAGGAATGCTAGGATCCGATTTTATTCAAACACAAACAAAAATAAAAACATACAGACGCTCCAAGTAAAGCACATAAGATGTGACGGAATAAAAATATAGTTTCACTAGAGGTGACCTGATAAGTTGTCGATGAAGAAGGGGATGCCTTGGGCATCCCCAAGCTTAGATGCTTGAGTCTTCTTGAAATATGCAGGGATGAACCACGGGGGCATCCCCAAGCTTAGACTTTTCACTCTTCTTGATCATATTATATCATCTTCCTCTCTTGATCCATGAAAATTTCCTCCACACCAAACTCAAAACAATCTCATTAGAGGGTTAGTACATAATCAAAAATTCACATGTTCAGAGGTGACACAATCATTCCTAACACTTCTGGACATTACCCAAAGCTACTGAAAGTTAATGGATCAAAGAAATCCATTCAACACAGTAAAAGAGGCAATGTGAAATAAAAGGCAGAATCTGTCAAAACAGAACAGTCCGTAAAGACGAACTTTTTCGAGGCACTTAACTTGCTCAGATGAAGAAGCTCAAATTGAATGAAAGTTGCGTACATATCTGAGGATTACTCATGATTTTTCGCAGATTTTTCTGAGTTTCCTACAGAGAGATCTACTCAAATTCGTGACAGCAAGAAATCTGTTTCTGCGCAGTAATCCAAATCTAGTATCAACCTTACTATCAAAGACTTTACTTGGCACAACAATGAAATAAAATAAAGATAAGGAGAGGTTTCTACAGTAGTAACAACTTCCAAGACACAAATATAAAACAAAAATTGCAGAAGTAAAATAATGGGTTGTCTCCTATAAGCGCTTTTTTTAACGCCTTTCAGCTAGGCCAGAAAGTGTAAATTAAGTATTATCAAAAGATGAAGCATCAACATCATAATTTGTTCTAATAATAGAATCAAAAGGTAACTTCATTCTCTTTCTAGGGAAGTGTTCCATACCTTTCTTAAGAGAGAATTGATATTTAATATTTCCTTCCTTCATATCAATAATAGCACCAACAGTTCGCAGAAAGGGTCTTCCCAAAATAATAGGACAAGATGCATTGCATTCTTATCCAAGACAACAAAATCAACGGGGACAAGGTTATTGTTAACCGTAATGTGAACATTATCAATCCTTCCCAAAGGTTTCTTTATAGAATTATCAGCGAGATTAACATCCAAATAACAATATTTCAATGGTGGCAAGTCAAGCATATCATAGAGTTTCTTAGGCATAAAAGAAATACTTGCACCAAGATCACATAAAGCATTACAATCAAAATCATTGACCTTGATTTTAATGATGGGCTCCCAACCATCTTCCAACTTCCTAGGAATAGAAGTTTTCAAGTTTTAATTTCTCTTCTCTAGCTTTTATGAGAGCATCTGCAATATGTTTTGTAAAGGCCAAGTTTATAGCACTAGCATTAGAACTTCTAGCAAGTTTTTGCAAGAACTTAATAACTTCAGAGATATGACAATTATCAAAACCATTATGATCTAAAGCAATGGGATCATTGTCCGCAATACTCTGAAAAATTTCAGCACTCTTATCACAAACAGTTTCAGCAGTTTCAGGCAATTTTGCATGCTTTGTACTAGGAGTAGAAACATTGCCAACACCAATTATTTTACCATTGATAGTAGGAGGTTTAGCAACATGTGAAGCATTATCATTACTAGTGGTGGTGATAGTCCAAACTTTAGCTACATTATTCTCTTTAGCTAGTTTCTCTTCTCTTTCCCACCTAGCATGCAATTCAGCCATCAATCTAATATTTTCATTAATTCGAACTTGTATAGCATTTGCTGTAGTAAGAATTTTGTTATCATTATCCTCAGGTTTAGCAGCCATTTTATTAATTAAAGAAGATTGTGACTCAGACATGTATGAGATTCGGTTTTCAGCATTTGAAAGCTTAGTTTGCAAACCAGAAATTTCCATATTCAAATTTTCAAGTTGACTCCCTATATTTTTCAACAAGGCAGATTGTTCATTCATAGTTTTAGTAAACAATTGATTTTGCTCATATTGTGACTGCATAAAGCTCTTAGTAGCTCTTTCAATTTCTGGCATCTTTTCCTCACTAGGCAAAACAGATCTACCGTAAGAATTATCATAAGAATTACCATTACCATTACCATTATTAGAAGGATATGGCCTATAGTTGTTACCAAAATTATTCCTATAAGCATTGTTGTTGAAATTACTATTTTTAATGAAGTTCACATCAACATGCTCTTCTTGAGCAACCAATGAAGCTAAAGGAACATTATTAGGATCAACATTAGATCTACCATTAACAAGCATAGACATAATAACATCAATTTTATCACTCAAGGAGAAGGTTTCTTCAACAGAATTTACCTTCTTACCTTGTGGAGTCCTTTCAGTGTGCCATTCAGAATAGTTGATCATCATATCATCAAGAAGCTTTATTGCGCCACCCAAAGTGACGGACATAAAAGTACCTCCAGCAGCTGAATCCAATAGGTTCCTCGAAGAAAAATTTAATCCTGCATAAAAGGTTTGGATGATCATCCAAGTAGTCAGTCCATGGGTAGGGCAATTCTTTACCAAAGATTTCATTCTTTCCCATGCTTGAGCAACATGTTCATTATCCAATTGCTTAAAATTCATTATGCTACTTCTCAAAGATATAATTTTAGCAGGAGGATAATATCTACCAATGAAAGCATCTTTACATTTAGTCCATGAATCAATAATATTCTTAGGAAAAGATAGCAACCAATTTTTAGCTCTTCCTCTTAAGGAGAAAGGAAACAATTTTAGTTTTATAATGTCCCCATCTACATCCTTATACTTTTGCATTTCACAAAGTTCAACAAAATTATTAAGATGGGCAGCAGCATCATCAGTACGAACACCAGAAAATTGCTCTCTCATAACAAGATTTAGTAAAGCAGGTTTAATTTCATAAAATTCTGCTGTAGTAGCAGGTGGAGCAATAGGAGTGCATATAAAATCATTATTATTTGTGCTAGTAAAGGCACACAACTTGGTGTTCTCAGGAGTATTCATTTTAACAGCAATAAAAATAAGTAAAGCAAACTAAATTAAGTAATGTAAAACACGTAAATAATTTTTGTGTGTTTTTGATATAAAGAAAGCAAACAAAACAGAAAATAAAATAAAGTAAAGCAAGACAATAAACAAAGTAAAGAGATTGGATGTGAGAGACTCCCCTTGCAGCGTGTCTTGATCTCCCCGGCAACGGCGCTAGAAATTTATTTGCTGGCGTGCAGTTGACGTGGGAGTTAGAAATCTCTGTGGTGTAATTTTCCTGTTCGTTCCCTGGCAACGGTGCCAGAAATTTAGCTTGATGACGCGTGAAGCACACGTTCGTTGGGAACCCCAAGTGGAAGGTGTGATGCGTACAACAGCAAGTTTTCCTCAGTAAGAAACCAAGGTTATCGAACCAGTAGGAGATGAAGGCCACGTGAAGGTTGTTGGTGAAGGAGTGTAGTGCGGCGCAACACCAGGGATTCCGGCGCCAACGTGGAACCTGCACAACACAATCAAAATACTTTGCCCCAACTTAACAGTGAGGTTGTCAATCTCACCGGCTTGCTGTAAACAAAGGATTAAACGTATGGTGTGGAGAATGATGTTTGTTGCAAAGAACAACAGAGAACAATGATTGCAGTAGATTGTATTCAGATGTAAAAGAATGGACCGGGGTCCACCGTTCACTAGTGGTGTCTTTCCAATAAGAAATAGCATGTTGGGTGAACAAATTACAGTTGGGCAATTGACAAATAGAGAGGGCATAACAATACACATACATATCATGATGACTAATATGAGATTTACTTAGGGCATTACGACAAAGAACATAGACCGCTATCCAGCATGCATCTATGCCTAAAAAGTCCACCTTCGGGTTAGCATCCGCACCCCTTCCAGTATTAAGTTGCAAACAACAGACAATTGCATTAAGTACTGTGCGTAATGTAAACAATAAAAATATCCTTAGACAAAGCATTGTTGTTTTATCCCTAGTGGCAACAGCACATCCATAACCTTAGAACTTTCTGTCATTGTCCCAGATTCAATGGAGGCATGAACCCACTATCGAGCATAAATACCCCCTCTTGGAGTCACAAGTATCAACTTGGCCAGAGCCTCTACTAGCAACGGAGAGCATGCAAGATCATAAACAACACATATATGATAGATCAATAATCAACTTGACATAGTATTCCATATTCATCAGATCCCAACAAACACAACATGTAGCATTACAAATAGATGATCTTGATCATAATAGGCAGCTCACAAGATATAAACATGATAGCACAAGAGGAGAAGACAACCATCTAGCTACTGCTATGGACCCATAGTCCAAGGATGAACTACTCACGCATCAGTCCGGAGACGGGCATGGTGATGTAGAGCCCTCCGGGTGATGATTCCCCTCTCCGGCAGGGTGCCGGAGGCGATCTCCTGAATCCCGCGAGATGGGATTGGCGGCGACGGCGTCACAGTATGTTTTCTCGTATCGTGGCTCTCGGTAATAGGGTTTTCGCGACGGAGAGAATAAATAGGCGAAGAGGCAGAGTCGGGGGAGTTCCGAGGGGCCCACCCCCTAGGGCGGCGCACCCCCCTCCTTGCCCGCGCCGCCAGGTGGTGTGGGCCCCCCTCGGCTCCCCTTCCTTTCCTCTTCGAACTTCTGGAAGGCTCCGTGGAAAATAAGACCTTGGGCTTTTGTTTCGTCCAATTCCGAGAATATTTCCTGTGTAGGATTTCTGAAACCAAAAACACCAGAAAACAGGAACTGGCGCTTCGGCATCTTGTTAATAGGTTAGTGCCGGAAAATGCATAATAATGATACAAAGTGTATATAAAACATGTGAGTATTGTCATAAAACTAGCATGGAACATAAGAAAGTATAGATACGTTTGAGACGTATCACACCTCCTCATGCTACTCACCGGAGCACCTCCTCAAGTTACTCACAGGAGCACCTCCTCAAGCATCTCGCCGGCGAGCTCCTCCTCAAGCGTCACCTCCTCTCACCCCTGGTCCGGCCACCTCCTCTCACCCCGACGACCACCGACGACCACACCGGCAACCACCTCCTCTTTGTAAGCAGATGACCACGGTGGTGGCGGTACATCTCCAAGGCATGACCTAGATCTGCTTTTTTTTGAATCCTGGAAAACATACCGCCGGCGCACTAGGCTGGTGCGCCGGTGATAAATCGAGTTACCGCCGGCGAACTAGATGGTGCGCCGGCAATAAGCCTTTACCACCGGCCTGTTCGCACCGGCGGTCTGTGGTGCGCCGGTAGAAGGCCAAATTGGTGCGCCGACGGTAAGGGTTTTCCTAGTAGTGCCCTTGTCTGACTCCTCTCTTGGAGTAGATTTTTTGCTGGTACCCCATTTAGCATTACAATAGAAGTTCCAGACGAAAGTATTTCTTTAATCCAACTTATCCATTTTGACCCAAAACAAGTGTCTTGTAGAATTTGCAAAATTCTTACATGTTCTATTTTATCAAAAGCCTTCTCAAAGTCTAATTTTAAAACCAGGATCTCCTCCTTAGATTTATGGCATCGGTAAACGTATTCAAAGGCCCATCCCAGACAGTCTTGGATTGATCTCTTTTTCAAGAAGCCATATTGGGTTTTGTGAACAAGCTCCAGAATAATGCTTTGTAGTCTATTTGCTAGCAACTTTGTGATGATTTTGAGAATACTGTTCAGAAGGGAGATAGGTCTGAAATCTCCTGCATTCATAGGGCAATCAATCTTTGGTATCAGGGTGATATAGGAGTAATTGATGCTTTCTAGTGATAAGTTACCTTTGTGAAAATCTCTGATAAGAGCTCTCACATCATCACCAATAATCTGTCAGCATTTTTTTATGAAATCATTATTGAAACCATCAGGTCCAGGGGATTTATCATTTGGAAGATCTTTGATCACATCTTCAATTTCATTGTCTGTGAAAGGAGCTTGAAGGGCATTTATTTTTTCCTCATTTAATCCTTCTCCCAAGATATCTTGTATATCAAACTACATGGTTGGGTTATCAGTTTTCCTCATCCTTTCCTTGAAAGCATGCCAAAGAATTGAGGCATTCCCCTCATGGTCTGTAATTTCTTCCTCATCCTATTTTTTTCAGCACAGAAATGTAGTTGTGCCTGAAATTGATTGTGACCTTTGAATGAAAGAACTTTGTGTTTGCATCTTCTAATTTTATCCATTTGATTTTCCTTCTTTGTTTCCAATAAGATTTTTTATTTTGCAGAAGTGTGATAACATGGGTTTTTAAAATATCTCTCAAATTCCACTGTTCTAGGGAGAGAGTTCTCATTTCTTCAAAATTGTCCAGCATATCAATAATAATAAAGTAAATACCTTGTGTCCCAAATCCACCGTGTGATTGTCAAGCACAAGGTTTCGTCTAAGTAAATAACACAAATAGTAATAAAACAAGTAGTAAACTAGACTAGATAAAGTAACTAAGTAAAACTGTAAAGAGGCTGATTGTTTTTGGTGTTTTGGATGCAAATGAGAAAAGTAAATATTTTTATATTTTAGAACAAAAATAGTGCAGCAAATAGAAGATAAGGTAAATGCAATGTAAATGTGTTTCTAGTGATAAAAAGTGGACCGGGGTTCATAGGTTCACTTGACTCTTCTCTCTTAAAGTTGCGGTGGACGAAAATCAATTCATCAATGAGATATGTAGGTACAGATACTAGTAAGGCTCATTAGTGGCACACCAAAAACCACATTCTGTGGCGCATGGGCGGTGCGCCACAGAAACTTCACCAGAAAAATAAGATTTCTGTGGCACACCGGCCCATGCACTAAAGAATTAAGGTTTCTGTGGCACACCAGTGCTTCGGTGCGCCACAGAGTTAGTGTTCAGTGCGCCATAGAATTTGCTCGTATTATACACGATTTGGTACTGCCTACTATACACATACATGTTATATACATCAATATACATATATTATACACATTATATATAGAAATATGCAGATATAATATAAATAGCATGTACATTGCACAGATATAATATAGACATCATCATCACATTACTTAGAGCCTGATCGAGATACGTATGTAGTGGCAAGTGTCAAATGTTTTACATACAACTCTTAATTCATACAAATTTCATCATTTCGAGATACAAAGTGGTCTTCATCCGGTTCCTCGTTTGCTCCCTCCTCTCTACCCGTTAGGCTCGCTTGCATCGGGGTCTTCATCTGGTTCCTCCTCTAATTAAAATGGAAGAAAGACCATATAATCAATAAATGCCTCATACATTGTTGGTCAACACAAATATTAATATTCAAGGATGGCGTAAGTGAGACCAAGTCCGATGCACAAGAGTTTGATATTTGTGCTATCTTACCAGGCTCACTTACGCCACCCCCGAGTGTACGGTGACCAAACATTTTAATCATCGGCCTCGAAGAAAGACCAAAATAAACGAATAAGTCTAACTCAAATACGAGCCAAGTAGTATCAACTAGATAGCATATGCCTCATACATTGTTGGTCAAAAAAAATATTAATATTCTGGGATGGAGTCAGTGAGGCCAAGTAGGATGCACAAGAGATTGATATTTGTGTCATCACACCAGGCTCACTGGTTCCACCCCAGAGTGTAAGAGTGACCAAGCATTTTAGTCATCGGCATTTTGAAATATCAAAGCGAATGGAATGACAAGGGCCTCATATATTGTTGGTCGAAACAAATATTAACATTTAGGGAAGACGTCACTGAGACCAAGTAGAATGCACAAGAGATTGATATTTGTGCCATCGCACCAGGCTCACTGGCGCCTCCCCCAAGTGTAGTGACCACAAAATTTAATCATCGGCACTAAAATGGAAGAAAGGCCAATGCAATTAAGAAGTTTCAACTCAAATAAGAGATAAGTAGCTAGTATGAGCTAAATGGAATGCCTCATACTTTGTTGGTCGAAACAAATATACATTCAGGGATGGGGTCAGCGAAGCCAAGTAGGATGCACAAGAGATTGATATTTGTGTCATCACAGCAGCCCCACCCCAGAGTGTACAAGTGACCAAACATTCTAATCATCGGCCAATGCAATTAAGAAGTGCCAACTCAAATAAGAGACAAGTAGCGAGTATGAACTAAATGGAATGCCTCATACTATAATATTCCAGGTTTAGTGGCTACAAAATGAGAGAACACCAAAGTGTGCATTGCATTCATCTCTACTACTTATAAAGGCACGAAGTGACGTAGGAAAATTAAATCTTAATCGTCCATGTATAGAGATCAGACGGTCCATACTCATTTGTTCTCCCCTCGCCAATCACACGTTCTTCCATCTCGGCCGCAATGCTCGCATCCATCTCGACCGCGATTGACTGATTTATCTTTCACCTCTTCCAGTCCTTCCTGATCCCCTGGCCGCCGCCGCCGGAGATACCGCATCTGCCTTCAATCGCCGCCGTCCACTCTGCCCGGACCGCCGTGCTCCCGCCACCTCTCCCTCACCAGCGCGCCAATCCCCATGCATCGACGGCGGGTCATCTGTCAGCGTTCCGCACATGCTCGCTGTTGTGACCTCTTTGCGTGGTGCAGCAGCCGAGGATCCTCCGCCTCTACACTCAGCTGCTTCTCTCACCGTCGCCGAGTAACCTCCTCGCTATCTCCACGACCATCGCTCATATCCCCATGAGACACGTCTTCACCATCTTGTGCCCTCCCCACCAGCACCACTCCTGCGGCCTGCCCTTGCGACAGGATCTCGGCGCTACTGCATCCCCACTAGCGCAGCCGCATCGCAGCAGGCCCTCCCCATCCGCCCTGTTTTTCTCCGAGAACATCTGGGGCGGCGCCATGGCTGCCTGCTGAAGCTGGTCAGGCATCCAGGACCGCAGCCGCTGATGATACGGGAAGACAAACTGCCGCCCCAACTACAACACGTGTTTGTCCCGATGCGCGCGGCGCCAGCCCGGAGCCGCCACTGTGCCTCCGCCCCGTTGTGTTTGTCACTCTGTTTTATTTCATGGATACAAATCCTGCACTTCTGTATATCATCTTTAAATAGAAATCTGCTCTTTTGGTGATAGGTTGCAGTGAGCAAGGATGAGTAGGTGCTGAAGCCGCAACAATTATCTTGAGAATCTTCCCCGTATACCAGCGAGAAGGAGGTGTAGGATCTGTTCTACAAAGGTTGTGTTTCCGTTTCATTGTACATTCTCTGTTCATCTTATAAAACTTTGAAATAGTGATACTGGATACTCTAAAACACTTGGGACTTTGGTGTATTTACTTTATTGTTTAACTTATACGGTGCCACTGGTCTGGATCACGTCGTGGTACCTTCATGGAGAAATTGACTCGGGATCCGAGTGTGTTTGCTGCAGTATACCAGGATTTCTGTCCCAACCTGGGCCATGCTAATTAATTGCATTTCAAGGAACATGTGATAGAGTAGGGTCTTGGATGATGGGATTAGGGTCATAGAGTGGGCAGAGTTTAAATTGATAACAAATAGTGTGTCACTTTCTACATGCTCACTGCCGCATGCATGGTCAAAATTTACAGGCAGAGATAGATCGTGTGCAACGCCGTCAATAGCGCGCCTCCTCGAGGTAATGGTGATGCCCAAGCCTTCATTATTTCAGTTTCGCTAAGAATTCACAGTTTGTATTTAGCAACCATGGCATATTAATTCCAAATTTCCAACTCCCATTTGATTGTTTTGGACTGACATTTTTTTTAGAACCGTGGGTGAATGATTCATTCTCTTGGTATCCCTAATTCTCTTGGTGAAAAGGGAAAGACTGTATCTCACATTTATTAGATTTTATCAGTCTTAACTTTCTAGATAATTTTCTCATGTTAATTGCTTCAGTCGATGGATCACTTAAAATTGCCATCCTAAATTAGTGAACATGAGTTCAGACCAAATATTAGGGAACCAGGCTCAATAAAACCTCAATTTTGAATAGTAATTAACAAGGATTGCTGGGTTGCAGGGCTACACACCACCTCCTTATGTGCAAGCTCGTTCATGCTATTCTAATGACGGTGCAATTTTTGTGCTATCGATGAGCCTAATATAGTTATATGTGTAGTGATTGTTTGGGATTTGCATAACTTGACTTGTGTGAATTTACTAACTAATACAGTATCAGTTTCCATAAATTATACACATGTTGTGAGGCCAAAGACCCACATCTTACCATAAGTTGCTGATCTATAAATTTGGACAAAATTTTGAAATCGTGCGATTGAACTCAATATTATCACAATTTTTTTTTAAATTCAAGGAGTGAAGTATTAAAGTGAGACACCAGTCGAATTTCCTCCAGATAAATTGAGATCTGCTACAAGGTTAAATTCCTTTCTACTAAAATGAGATGCCACCATTACTTCCAGTGCTAAAAAATCTTTTTTTTTGGGCACCTTCTTGTTTTGTATTGTTGGGTGTTAAGATGTTCGGAAGTGGCACATAGGTGAGCTGGTGTGGTGCGAGGAAGATAGACCCGCTGTCAAAGGAGACATGGAAGATCTTTATTGGGGTTGCTTAGCTGTTTTGCCGTGTTTGCTTTTACCTGCTTAAGAGTAGCTTCAGCGATGCTAAAATAATGTGGTGTTGAATTCCCGTTAGATTCGTTGGTGGAAACTGGAACCTGCAAATTTTAGTTCAGATAGTGCAATTTCTAATGATATTTAGATGTTCACATGTATTTTCCATTTTTCTCATGTTACTTCACATGAGACTAATTAAGATTATGTCAATAAACCCTTTTTTGCCACGGGCACATGTGTGCTTCTAGATGCTGTCTTAAATCAAAGGAAAGAGGTGCCATGTGTTAATATTGTTCACCTTCAAGAACTGTTACATGAGGAAGAACCCACTAGCATCAATAATATACGTATATGAAAAATCTGGAATACATGTCTTTATAGTCCATTCATAACCATTGAGATATGTACCTTTCCAGCAGATGCATTCCCGCATGGCATGAGGGTCACAATATAAAACCTTGAACGGCTAAAGAATAAATTACAAGGCTTGACTATCCAACTAAAATGACATGGACGCAATTAGATTAGCAAATCTGTATCATTTGTAGGACTCCTAGCTACGACATTGAAATCTCTCACATCATATTTTAAATAGGATATAAGCTGACATGTTACCCCTCAACATGTAACAGTTTGAACTTTATTTTCTATTATATATTAGTGAACACACGTGCGTTGCACGGGCACACTTACTAGTGCATAGAAAATCCAGGGAATTTTCGCGCTTTTAAATAAAACTTGTCACACAAACTGAAGTTGCACTTGACTTGCTGGAATTGAAGTAGATCATCAAGTCAAGCGCTATAAACTTCAGTGTGATCTTTGCTAAAACCTTGTTTTGGGTAGACATAATTTGATCCATAGGTTGGATCAAAAGGAACTAGAACTATTACACAACGCTTTGAGTGAGGATCAAATACCAAATCCTATAAAGAATCATAACATGGTATTCCTTACAACAACACATTCTTCAAGAATCAAACCCTAACTTAATAACACCTAAAAGTTAGCAACTACCTTTGTGTGTAATTTAATTCACTTATAAATAAGGTGAACCATAGGATCTAAAGTGCATAAAAGCCACACATTCTTATTTAAATCATAACTTATTAAATACATGGAATATCATAAAACTAAATCCGTTTACATTACGAATTATAGTCCAAACTATTTGAATAAAACTAACTATGAGTATTTTGAAACTCATATGATCATGCCTTGGTGAAATCAAACCCAACTATCCAAAATTGAGGAATAACCTTCAACCTTGACCTTTTGACCAATAGTATAATATAAATCCAATCAAATATGATATAGTGACTCATCCACAATAATAAAACCATCCATAAGATATTTAGTAACAAATGACACTTGGCTATCCAAATATAAATCATATGAGAGGATAATGATCATGCCACATAGGATGAAAATATGTACATGACTTGGATCCCAAGCTTTGCCACCTCATGCTCAAAGGATTGCTATGGATGAGGGCATGACAACCAAGCACCTTACTCATCACACCAAAACAAGAGTCACCCACCTATGTGTCATGATACTAGAGCTTTCCCAAGCCTATAAAAGGAGCCACACCCTTCATCCATTTGAACATCTTGTAGCATGATACAAGGAATCAAACACATAGAGCCACTCCATGTGCATTAGCTAGGATCAAGATGAAGAAGCTAGTAGATGGAGGCATACCACAAGATACAGGTTTATCAGATTTCCTGAAAAACAAGCTACATAAGATTGCAAGGTAGAATTCCTAGGCAAACCATATATTTAGAGGATCATATCATCACCTCTTAAGTAGGATCTTAGGATATTCCAAGATATTGAGAAGTGAGAGAAGTTATAATATTAACCATAGCCATGTCCATACAAGAATACTAGAGTAGTACTAATCTTAGTTGTTCAAGACAACATTTGATCTTGGAGGCGAGAACCCTATTCCAATAGCAATATCTGATACGTCTCCAACGTATCTATAATTTCTGATGTTCCATGCTTGTTTTATGACAATACCTACATGTTTTGTTCACACTTTATATCGTTTTGATGCATTTTCCGGAACTAACCTATTGACAAGATGCCGAAGTGCCAGTTCCTGTTTTCTGTTGTTTTTGGTTTCAGAAATCCTAGTAAGGAAATATTCTCGGAATTGGATGAAATTAACGCCCAGTATCTTATTTTTCCACGAAGCTTCCAGAACACCGGAGAGAGACCAGAGGGGAGCCAGGGGGGCCCCACACGCCAGGGCGGCGCGGCCAAGGGGTGGGGCGCGCCCCCTATGGTGTGGCCCCACCAGGGCCCCTCCGAGGCTGCCCTTCCGCCTACTTAAGGACTCCGTCGCGAAAACCCTAGAGGAATAAGCCACGATACGAGAAAAGTTCCAGAGCCGCCGCCATCGCGAAGCCAAGATTCGGGGGATAGAAGTCTCTGTTCCGGCACGCCGCCGGGACGGGGAAGTGCCCCCGGAAGGCATCTCCATCGACACCACCGCCATCTTCATCACCATCGCTGCTTCCATGATGAGGAGGGAGTAGTTCTCCCCCGAGGCTAGGGGCTCTACCGTAGATATGTGGTTCATCTCTCTCTTTGTGATCTAGTTGAATATCATCTATGTGCTACTCTAGTGATGTTATTAAAGTAGTCTATTTCTCCTCCATGATGTAACGTTGACAGTGTGTGCATCATGTAGTACTTGGTATAAGCTATGATTGTGATCTCTTGTAGATTATGAAGTTAACTATTACTATGATAGTATTGATGTGATCTATTCCCCCTTTCATAGCCTGACGTTGACAGTGTGCATGCTATGTTAGTACTCGGTATAATTGCAATGGTCTATCATGCACTCTAAGGTTACTTAAATATGAACATCGGATGTTGTGGAGCTTGTTAACTTCGGCATTGAGGTGCTCTTGTAGCCCTACACAATGAATGGTGTTTGTTATCCAACAAGAGAGTGTAGAGTAGTTTCAGTTATGTGATCAATGTTGAGAGTGTCCACTAGTGAAAGTAGGATCCCTAGGCCTTATTTCCGAACATCGAATCTCCGTTTATTTACAGTTCCACTGCATGTTTACTTGCTGCCATATTTTATTCAGATTGCTATTACCACTCATATTCATCCATATTACTTGTATTTCACTATCTCTTCGCCGAACTAGTGCACCTATACATCTGACAAGTGTATTAGGTGTGTTGGGACACAAGAGACTTCTTGTATCGTGATTGCAGGGTTGCTTGAGAGGGATATCTTTGACCTCTTCCTCCCTGAGTTCGATAAACCTTGGGTGATTCACTTAAGGGAAACTTGCTGCTGTTCTACAAACCTCTGCTTTTGGAGGCCCAACACTGTCTACAGGAATAGAAGCGTGCGTAGACATCAATATCTTAGGAAACCAATTCCATAATCATCACAACTTGGTATTAATTATAAACCCTAAGAATCTAGGCTGAGTGTGATGAGACGAATAGTAAAGAGAGATTAGTGAAGAATCAGTTGATCATGTCTAATGCATGATCATACCTTGTAGATATAGATGTTAAGTTAAACCAATATGATTAACAAATACCATCTGTCACCCTCACTAGTAGTTACCCAAGCCAATCCTCATGCCTTGTATGGAGGAGCAGTGGCATAAACCTAAACCTTGTATATCCAAACATTTGGGACAACCCTAGCATTGCCTTGATACAAGAATTTTAACTAAGTTAGGAGGAGTAACCCTAGTCAATTAAACATAACCCTAGCTATTTCCCAAGTCCTAATCCTAGTTGTGTATCACTTGGGTGATCACTATTAAAACCCTAGGCCATATTTGAATACCAATCCAGGTATTACTTTGGATCATAAATATAACCCTGCCTTGCCTCATGCCTACTTATATTGCAACTTAATGAAGAGTATGCAAAACCCTAAATCCTTTCACATAGGATCCACTCCACATAAAATATTATGTCCTAACTTGTGCATCATGGATCACAAGTTTAATCCAAGCCATATATACTTAGGTCTAAATGCCATTTGGTGACTAGAGTGAAACCAATATCCAATTCTATTTTGTCTCCCAAGGAATTTGCTTTGTGAACAAATGAAATAGTATTTTATAAAATAGAATCACCTTAGCAAATGAATTGAATTTGATGAGCATAGGATTTATCTTAATTGAGTTAAACTAAAATTTGTGAGTCAAGATTAGTAATTATAGAGATTATCCAAACCATTTTTCTTAAACCCTAAGACACCATCATACACCCATAGAATCATGAACCAATCCCATATCTTTACTATTTGTTAAACCCTAGCCATAAATAAATTGTATGTGAGCAATCACTATGGTTAAGCACTAGCAAAATGGAATATGTTCACCATGCACATGTCTAAATTTCAAAGCATTTTAGCAGATTGGATTATTAAATTAAAAAGCAATTAAGATGAAACCTAAAATTATATCTATTTGAATTTTGAGTTGTGTCTCAGAAGAACACAAAATAAATCAATTATAAAATGGTTGTTTACAAACAAAACAATACAGTGAGTAGCATTATCAAATTGTTTTGATATTCTAATAATTTAGAACCTGCAAAATGAAATAGAATTCAAATTTGAAATCAAATACCAAATTCAAACCAGCAAATAAAAACAGAAAATAAAACAGAAAATAAAACAGATTTTGAAAAGAGAAAAGAGAAAAGAGAGGGAAACTTACCTGTCCAGGCCGCAGCAGCCACGGAGCAGCCCACGCCGAAGCCCAGGAGCAGCCCAGCCCACGTCCAAATACCGTTTCGGTTGATTTAATAATCGTGCATGGAGAAAAGACTTCGTCGTCGTCGTCTCCAAGCACGACAGCGCATCGGAGACAGTAGGCCACGATCTCGTTGATGATAAGCATGCCCCGGACGCCACAGAAGCTTCCAGAACCCCTCTCTATACTCCTCGCGTCCGAGTCTATCCAGAGACGTCAAGATTCGTGCCCGTATGCTACTCACCGTCGCCATCGCATCTCGGCCAGTAACGCCGGCGAGCCGATGAACCAGACCACCTCGAGCGCTATAAACCACCAGGAGCTCCGTGTTGAAACCCTAATACTTCGCCGCCCATCCATTTCTTCCCAGAATCTCTCTAGCTCTCACATTCATCCTTGACTTTTCGCCGGTGTCGAGCACAAAGCCGTCGATGGAGGTCATCCCGGAGCCCATGGCATGGCTCAGTCGACACACCTGGCCACGTAGAGCATCCTAGAGGCATAGAGCATCAAGGGGATCCAAGACAAGGGAGAATTTCAGCGTTCCCTTTCCGTCGGGTTCACCGGGAAATCACCAATCGTCGTCTTCTCCGTCGACCATCGCCGGAGCCGACCACACCTTGAGCTTCAAGGTGAGCATACGCGTCTATAGCACCTACTTTCGCTTCCTAGCATCGCATGTAGCATCCGATTCAATTCTCGCTGGAGTAGCACTACCGCAGAGCTCGTCGGCGGCGTAGCTCCGATGATCCCCTTGCGAAACCAACACCACCATCAGTCTACTGACCGCCCTAGTCGCGCATCTCGGGAGGCCGTAAATCGGCGGCACCACCATCTACTGACCGCCGTTGTTTAGTCGCCGGTAAGGTCAAAGGCCTGGGTCAACTTTGATCGGTCTTTTCTTGCGTGGCTGCCAACGTGGACACGAACCCCATCAGTCAGTGACTGTGGCTAGATCTAAACCGGTACATTTAGTTTTTAGTTTAATTTTAAAACCAGAAAATAGCTGGAACTTTGCAGAAATAGATAAAATTCATTTTAGCTCAGAAAAATATAAAAAATATATCAAAATGCTCAAAAAAATAAACTTTATTCGAATAAAATATAAACTAAAAATGTGTGTCAAAATAAAAATTCACTTATTTTTACCTTTATTAATTATGCCTTTTCATTTGTTTTAAATCCAATTTGAATTTAATAAATAGTGAAGTTTCAAAATTAAATAATAGCTATTTAGTAATTAAGTAAAATGATAAGATTAATTTTCTTTATCATAATTGCATCTACTTAAATATTAGTGATAATTCATAAACCCTAATTTGCAAATTGCTATTTTTCTATTTTCTTCAAATAATAATAAAACAAGAAAATGCTAAAGGCTAATATTATTTTGGGTAATTCAAAAATTGTTTACTTAAACATCTTTAGTTAACAAGTTAAGTATTTTAAAACTTAATAACAATTATTAAACCCTAGTTTCTAAATTAAACCTAAATAGGAATCACCCTAATTATGAATTCTTGTTAAAAATCAATAAAATGCTAATACCATTATTACTTTTGCTTCGCGGTAATTAGTGACCACAACTATATTGCCAATTAACATTTTAGGAATTGTATCATAAATTAGAAATCTAGTTCTAATATAAACAACAAATTGTTTCCAACTCTAATACCCTAGAGGTATATCACATGTGATCATATGAGATTTACTTTACATGTAGAACCATAATAAGCAACCAATGAATGCATGCTCATGATCTACTAGAATAAAACCAATTCACATAAGACCATCATTTCATGTTTTTATTTTTGTTTAATGCTTATATGACCCACTAATGCCATTTAGGTGCAAACCCTAGTTTGTTACCACATATTAACACCATTAGTTATCGTACTTAGTATTACACCAATGAAATCAACATTAACCATCATTCTTAGTAGCACACCATTAGAATCAACCTCAAGAATCATACCTTAGTAGAATCATGATGATGAACCCTAATACCAATCTTGTGTAGCAAATTCCCATCACATGCTCATATCCAACTAAACCCTACTTAAGGATCATAAACCACCTAGATAAGAAGTCCATTATTGTGTTACTTAGTAAAGCAAAGGAGAAGATATAGTAAACCCTAACTCATAGCATCAACTTGAACCATTCTCTGATATGATGTCTAGGAGAAACCATAGTAATAAACCTACTAATACTTGCTACATATAGATCAATTCTACTTAAGAACCAACTAGTCCCTAATAATGAACTAAGTGAATCCAATAGTAAACTCTAATAGCACTTAGCTCCTATTTGTAGTAATTCTTGTTCTTTATTAAACCTGTCCTTCAAAAGTTATTCTTTTGAAGTAGATATCAAGCAACCCATTGTAGCCATAATTCTTATTTGAAATACTTACTCTCTCTTAAACAATATGTTCTTCAAAAGTTATTCTTTTGAAGTATAATATAAGTAATCATCAACCATGTCCTATTAAACTTAAAACTGACAACTACTCTTAACTTGTTATGCAACCACCATTAATTCCTTTGTGTGTATGATTGTTATGATGCATTATATCACTTGTTTATGCTATAATATAACCAACCCTAATAATAACCTTGTTTGAGAACCATCCTAAAAGTGCAACACACCCTAACAAAATATGTACAACTCACCCAATCCTAAATCATTGGGGTTAGGTTACGCTCGGGACGATTGCATCCCATACTATGCATTATAGCATATTTGCTAGTTCTTTAAACATTGTCCTTACCGGACAATGATGGTATTTCAAAATTTGAAGTTATCATGTATCGAAGCTTTTGCCTGCATAATCTTGCAGTCAAGAAAGGCAAGTTCATCGCTTGCTCATATCATTTGATTATTTTTATCAAACTATATGCAAAGTACTATACTTATCACTCTTGCATTGAAAAGCAAAGTATTATTTTATAATTATGAATATGACTATGTGGTAGGCAATGGAACCATGATATGTGTTGATATGGTGGAGGTTCCATTGCATGTACTACTCATCTAGGACTAAGTACCAATGTCGTCCAGTGATTCTAGCGCCGTACAAACCGTGTTGACCATAAGATCTATAATCGCTCTGGGGAAGCCAGCTGTATCTTTTCCCTCTTGCATATCAACGGACCTGGTGGAGCCTGGCTGGGTGTTATAGATAACACTGCAGTAGGTTGGGAAATCCTTTAAAATCCCCATTCGTGTGGATGAGAGGCTCTATCGTCTATGAGGGATTGTCCGACGTACATCGGGGGTAAAGTCGTATGATCGGGAGATGTCTACCGGGGATGTACGGGTGGACAAAAGGGTGGGTATGCAAGGTCGCGAAGAAGGCAGTATTGGCTTGGATCTTATTTCCTGGCCTCACACCAAGGAAGTTTAGACGGGGATGATTCTTCCGGTTGGAAACTTATGGGAAAAGTAACGCACCTCTGTAGATGGTATCAAAACTGTGGCTGTCACTCCTTGTTCCGGGAAGGGAACTGCGAACACGGTAGGAAAGGAACTCCACGAAGTTCTATTCAACCTGTGAAGACTGGCGGGCATAGTTTTCAAAATAAAATAAACCTTTTGAAGAAATGTTTAAGAAAACTTGCATTTTCCTATGACTTTCTGGCCTGTAGCTGTAGCTAGTGCATGATACACCTATTTCCTAATATGAACTTGCTGAGTACGCTCGTACTCATTCCCTCCCATTTTAACCCCCTTCTTAGATCAAAGTCACAGAAGGAGAAACTACCGTGGAACTCGAAGACAAAAGAGTCAACTGCAACAAGATGAAGAATCCAATCAAAGAAGTCAATGGAGTCAACTTCTGCATCAGCTATAGTGGAAACTTAGACTACTAATAGAAGGGAACCTTTTCCTAATCCTAGCACCTAATTAGCTAGAGTTCTATAGCCAGCCTAGTATCTCTAGAGATAGTGATAGCGATAAGATAGACTACGAGTCGTTCTTCTGGAGCTTTATTTGAAGTTTTACCTCACTGTAAAGTAGGAGGCTGTGTTGATCTTATGTAAACAATTTGTGTATCCTTCTATAGACATGCCTTGGACTCGCATATGTTTCTGTTGTACCACTCTAAGGGATGTAATATGAGTGGAACGATGTTTCACTTGTGTTATGTCAACAATGTGCGTACGCACTACAACATGCAGTGGTATGATGTGTCACCGCACATACTTTGTTGGTTGAAACAAATATTAACATTCCGGGATGGTGTCAGCGAGGCCAGGTAGGATGCACAAGAGATTGATATTTGTGCCATCACACCAGGCTCCCTGGCGCCACCCCAGAGTGTACAGGTGACCGAACATTCTAATCATCAGTATTCTGAAATACCAAAGCAAATGGAATGAGAAGGGCCTCATACATTGTTGGTCAAAACAAATATTAACATTCAGGGAAGGGGTAAGTGAAGCCAAGTAGGATGCACAAGAGATTGATATTTGTGTCATCGCACCAGGATCACTTGCCCCTGCTGACGTGGGCATTACCCTTCGGGTAACCGACATTGCCCTATCCTGTGCGATCTAACTGGAGGCCCATGAAGGTACTCGATGGCAAGGCGGGCCACTTGGATGGCGCAGCAGAAGATTCCTTGACGGGCAAGACAAAGAAGGAGCCGAACAAGGAAAGTCTAGATCTAGAACTACTGTAAACCTAGTCGTACTCGGTTAGACCTCTTGAGACCTGGCCTCCTACATAAAGGTCAGGAGAGGGGCTGTCGAGGGACACGATTAATTATAGCAATCTTAGCCACCAAAAATATAGAGGTAGGTCGCAGCAGCACTTAGCCTCTCGACGAGATCTCAGCCGAACCCATCGGCACCCCATTGTAACCCAATATTTTCATAATCAAGATCAGACAGGCAGGACGTAAGGGTTTTACCTCATCGAAGGCCCCGAACCTGGGTAAATCGCTCTCCCCGCTTGTCTGTGAACCGATGTCTCGTGTCAGCCTACAGGATTCCATCAACCCTAAGCCCCAATCGGAGGGCATTGCTGAGGAGTACCCTCGACAATTGGCGCCGTCTGTGGGAAGCATGTCGGCACCAGGCAAGTCATCGGCAGTACCAGTCACATCTGCGGCGTTCTTACTCGAGTCACCGATGCCATCAGATCCAAGAGATTCAATCCGCTGCGGGTCCTTCGAGTTCGTGCCGCACCCCGAAGCGCCGCACTTGATCCCTGCAGGATCGTCTGGCGACATGATACTACTTTCGGTGGTGTCCACTTCATCATCGACTCTGGGGGCTTCCTTCGCCTCCCTAGGACCAGCGCATCTAGCCCGTCAAGGAATCTAAAAATTCCATCCAGGAACATGCAAGAGAGCAACCGAGGAAGTTTCGACGTCACAGCAGGGCGAAGGAAAAGACGAAGGGACTCACACCGCGAAGAGGAAGAACGAACAACAACTCACCTTCATCAGTTCGAACGAGGATGCCACGACACGCTATCGATCAAGGGTCGCACTCGCTCACCGTATCTATCGGCTACGGAGCAGCTCAAGGCACCGTGTTATCTTCACTCTTACATCGATCTGAAGGATGGTCGAGAGAAATCCAGTCACCTGTTAAGGAACTGTCGACATTTTCTGTAAATTCGGCAGTTCTACGACGACCTCAGAGCCGAGGCCATGTCAAGAGTTCGCACAATGGAGAGAAGGGCAGGATCCTACAGTTATCCGCCAGAACCATACGTACCGGAGCCATACGTGCCAGCTGGAGGAGACAAGCATGTACCAACCGAGGTGTTTCCGGAACCATGCGGGCAAGTCAACATGATCCATAAAACCAGCTTTTCAAAGAGAGAAATCAAAAAATTCTCCCGAGAAGTGAAGTATGCGGAAGTTGCCATGGTCGATACATCCGAGTTCATCGACTGGTCAGATTAGAGTATCTCCTTCAGTAGGGCGGATCACCCGAAGGCCGTTCCAAGGCCTGGTCACGCAGCCCTTGTTCTTGAAGCACATATTGGAGGGTACAATATGAGCAAACTATTCATGGATGGAGGAAGTGGCCTGAACCTGTTATTCGCCAGCACAATGAGAGCAATGGGTTTAACAGTCGACATGCTAAGAGAGTCCGACACAGGATTCCATGGCATTATACCGACTCGACCCGCTTATTCTCTTAGTAAAACATCACTGGATGTGGTCTTTGGCACGCCTAGCAATTTCAGGAAGAAAAAGATTGAGTTTGAAGTGGTTGACTAGGAATCTCAGTACCACGCCATCCTCGGCAGGCCGCGTTTGCCAAATTTATGGTCGTACCCCATTATGCGTACCTTAAACTAAAGATGCCAGGCAACAACGGGACACCAATAACCGTTCATGGAAGCTTTACCCGATCAGACAACTGCGACAGGGATTTCCAGAAGATCGCCTCAAAGTTCGGAGCCAAGGAAGAACTCAACGTAGTCGATGCCATTACAGATCACACGCAGCCACCAGCCGACAATCGAAACGTAAGATCCGACGAGTTTGACGCTGCGAAGGAAGCCAAGAAACTACAGGTGCACCCCACTGACCCGAAGAAAACGGTCAATACGTCGGCAAAACTTACTAACGCATAGGAAGGCGCGCTCATCGAGTTCCTCCGTGAGCGCTGGGAGATATTTGCATGGGAACCATCCGACATGCCAGGTATCCCTAGGGAACTCGCTGAGCACGCCCTTAATGTTGACCCAACAGCCAAACCAGTACAACAGGCGATGCGCCGATTTTCCGAACCGAAGAGAAGAGCAATTGGCGAAGAAATTAGTCGACTCCGCAAGGCAGGATTCATTCGGGAGCTCAAGGAAGCTGAGTGGGTGGCTAATCCTGTCATGGTGCCCAAAAAAGACACCACCGCTCTGCGCATGTGTATCGATTACACCAGTCTTAATAAGCACTGCCCAAAAGACCACTTTCCGTTGCCTCGTATTGACCAGATAGTCGAGTCCACAGCTGGATGCGATCGCCTCTCCTTCCTCGATGCATACTCCGGGTATAATCAGATCAAGTTGAAGAAAGAAGACCAGGAGCTAAATGCGCTCATCACCCCACACGGCGTTTTATGCTACAACGTCATGACCTTCGGGCTGAAAAATGCAGGAGCAACTTACCAACGGTGCATGCAAGCTTGCCTTGGAGAACAGATTGGGAGGAACATCAAAGTTTACATCGACGATATTGTGGTAAAAACGAAGCACGCCACCACTCTCATCGACGATTTGCGGGAAACCTTCGACAACCTAGACAAATACAAAATCAAGTTGAATCCAAAGAAATGCTTCTTCGGAGTGCCAGGGGGACAAGTACTGGGGTACTTCATCTCAGCTAGAGGAATAGAAGCCAACCCTCTGAAGATCAAAGCTATTCTCGACATGGAGCCGCCAAAGAATCTGCACCAGGCGCAGCAATTGGCAGGATGATTGGCAGTGCTTAGCAGATTCATCGCCAAGCTGCGAGAAAAAGCCTTGCCCTTCTATAATTTGATGAAAAAGTCAGAAAAGTTCGAGTGGACGAAGGAGGCGCAGGAGTCTTTCGACAATCTGAAGAAAATCTTGTCGACATCCCCAGTACTCGTAACCCCACGCGAGAAAGAAACACTACTTATGTACATAGCCGCAACGGCGCAAGTCTTCAGCGGCGTTCTGGTCGTCGAACGAGAAGAAGCAGGGAGAGTTCACGGTGTGCAGAGGCCTGTTTACTACCTCAGTGAAGTACTCACACCCGCAAAGCAGAGGTACCCTCGTCATCAGAAGCTAGCATACGCAGTATGGAGGTCGGCTCGCAAGTTACGACATTATTTCACGGAGCACCCGATTATTGTCGTAAGCGAAGAACCATTGAAGAACATAATGACTAACCCAGAAGCCACGGGTCGAGTGTCCCAATGGGCCATCGAAATAGCGCCACACGACATAACTTACGTTAATCGAACGGCGATATAATCCCAAATCCTCCCAGATTTCGTGGCAGATTGGATCCAGTCACAAACGCCAGCAGCACCCGACATGTCGGGGTCATGGATGATGTATTTTGATGGGTCAAAACGGAGCACAGGCGCAGGAGCAGGGGTGATACTAATATCGCCACAGGGAGATAAGATGAAGTACATACTACGTATGAATTTCTCCCTGCCAACAAACAACGAAGCAGAATACGAAGCACTGCTGCACGGAATGAAGATGGCAAAGGCATGTGGGGCAACTCGACTGGAAATTTACGGAGACTCAAACCTGGTGGTACAGCAGTCGATGAACCTATGTGATGCGGTCAGTGACAACATGATCGCCTACCGACAGTTGTATCAAAATATGGAAGCCAAATTCGAAGGGTGTGAGCTCAAACATATCGGCAGAGCCAGCAACGAGGAAGCCGACACTCTGGCGAATATCGGGTCCATGTGCTCCCCCATTCCAGACGGAGTGTTCTACGAAGTCATCACTCAACGATCGATAAAAGAGAAAGCATCGGCACCCCTAAAACCATCGGCTGACGAACCGGAGGCAAGCCCGCAACAAACTGCCGAAGAATCTCCATCTCCATTAGTGGAACAAGTCCTCCTCCTCGAGCCATTATGGACCAAACCATTCCTAGCGTACATGACGAAGCAGGAGTTGCCAGAGGATCCGGTGGAAGCAAGACGAATCGTCAGACGATCAAAGGCCTTCACTATGGTAAATGGTGAACTTTACAAGCGCAGCATCTCAGGTATCTTCCAAAGGTGTATTGCCATTGACGATGGAAAAGCGCTGTTGCGCGAGATACACGAGGGAACTTGCGGACACCACGCAGGAAGCAGGGCCCTTGTGGCGAAAGCCTTCAGGGAAGGATTTTACTGGCCAACGGCGGCATCGGATGCTCGAGATCTGGTCATGAAATGTGACCCCTGCCAGCGCTTCTCACCAAAACCGCACGCCCCTGCGACAGATCTGATGACAATACCTCTGGCATGGCCCTTTGCTCAATGGGGACTCGACCAAGTTGGACCACTGCCGAGGTCGTCGCCTGGAGGACACACGTACTTACTGGTCGCAGTCGACAAGTTTACCAAGTGGATCGAGGCAGTACCTGTTCGAAACCAGAAAGCCAAAACAGCAGTTCAGTTCTTCAGGGGAATAACCTGTCGCTTTGGTATGCCTCACAGTATCGTCACAGACAACGGATCTAACTTTGACTCCAAAGAGTTCCGAAAATTTTGTGATGACGGAGGAATCAAACTGAAATTTGCATCAGTGGCCCACCCACAGATCAACAGCCAGGTGCAAAGGATCAATGGTCTAATAGGGGATGGCCTCAAGAAACGCCTTACGGGTGCGGCTGGAGCCTGGGTCGAGGAATTACCATCCGTACTATGGAGTTTGCGTGCTACACCTAACAGGTCGACCCAATACAACCCGTTCTTCTTGGTACATGGAGCCGAAGCTGTTCTGCCAGCCAACGTTCGGTTCGAAGCTCCTCGGGTGACAGCATACACGGAATCCTCTTCCAACATCGCGCTGCAGGATGCTGTGGACCTCCTTGACGAAGCTCGATATATTGCTTTGGCAAGAACGATGGTATACCGGCAGGCGTTGAGAAATTATCACAGCCGACGAATACGCAGTCGAAGCCTTAATGTTGGAGATATGGTACTGCGGCTGAAGCAGGAGAGACCCTCGAAACTCGAATCTCCATGGGAAGGACCATACATCGTCATTGAAGTGATACCAGGAGGAGCATATCGGCTCAAAAACCCAACTTCGGGAAAAAACGTTGAGATTCCATGGAACATCGCATAGTTGCGATGGTTCTATACATAGGATACAATTGTTTTTATTATTCGACAGCCCTTAAGGTTGCTTTCGCATTATGAATAAAATTCTAATCAGGTTTTCTACCTTTTTTCTTGATCCAGGCCTCATCATCCGAACAAATCGTTCGGGGCCCCTGCCATTGGCTCTTACTCTCATCGGGAGCGCAGTCCAAAAACACGTTCGCGTAGTGTCATTAATTAAATACTCTCAGCAGGAGCTAAGATTAATGACACACAAAACAACCAATCCAAGCCTCGAGAAAATATGCGAGTGCTGCAGTCGATGGTTATACTATCACAAAATAAGGCTCAAACCGGTGCACCGTGTGACGAAGCCAAGCGTTTAATTCCCTCGATTAAGTCGATGGGTATCGATCTTAACTTACATAACGACTTCGCAATAAAATTGCAAATTACAACGAAGTCGCCGGGAGAGCAGGTTGAACTGATCACTCAGCCGCCCTCGACAATAAATTATCAATCGAATTAACAAATTCGCCAGAACTACATGATGTGCAAAGCGCACGTTGAAATTACACAAAACAATCTTATGCAGGTACAAGGTTATTACATTCACGACGGGGCTCCCTGGTTCCCTTGGGCCCTCAGATCTCTTTCGATACATGTCTCCATCCATGAGATGATGGTATATGCAGGACCTCTAGCAATATCATAATATTGGTCTAAACTTCTCTCGGCGTTTGCTATGGCCTTCAAGTCTAAAGATGGATGACATGCCAGTACTGAAGCAAAGGCAAGTTCAGCACCAGCTAGGAGCTCTTTCCGCACCAGCAGTCGAATCCTCTCAGGAAACTTGAAGCGGGTAAACAAAGCAGACAGAGTTTCAGGTGCTTGATCCAGAGGGAACAAAGTCTTCCAAACCATCGTGAGATGAGCGTGGAATTTATCAAAGTAGTAGTGTACTTTCTCTGCTCGATGCTCGAACTTCGCCACGATAACAGCCTTCGGACGGTGCGACCATAAATCGTGTTTCAGGTGAGCAACGTCAGTCATTGCCTCGACCTTTTCATGGATCTTCCTGTTCTCCTCAGATTTATCTGAAGATACGACTGTAAAGGAACGAATATCAGTTAAAGGAACATCCAAGCTCTGTCAGGAATCAAAAGATGGGTTAACACTTACAGCCCAAACTTTCGGTAGCGATATGAAGACGATCGAGAGCATGTTGTTCAATGGCAGTTGCTATTTCACTTTTCTTCTTCACCAACGCTGCCATCACGTGAAGGGAGGTAATATCTTTATTCAAACGAGACACTTGGTCACGTAAATGACGAACAAGGACAGATTCGTTGCTAATCAAAGAATTTGGAAAAGGTTCGGCACGGGAAGAAGATGAAGGAATCTGCAGTACAACTTTCAGGTCAGAACAACATTAACATAAATCTCCCATCGGGAGCGCTGGAGTGTATATGCTACATTCAAAAGATTGTTCAAACTGGCTACAGAGCCAAAATAAAACAGGGCCAAGTCAAATTGCATCAGGTCTTAATTACAATTAATAGAGCAAGCACTCAAGGAAGTGCTGATGACGAGCCAGGGGCAGCTTCAGGCGTAGACTTGGTCTTTGCTTCATCAACCAATTTGAGGAGCCGATTAGCACATGTCACTGCCGATCGTTTGAAGGGTTCAAGTTCGACTAGATGATTGTCGGCGTCCACAGGCAATGCCTTAGACAACCTCTCTAAGTCAGACCCCATCCCATGGCCCATCAGCAGCTGGAAAGTAAGAACCGCCCCAAACAAGCGGGAACGGCATTTCAATACCTCTACAGGCTCAGAAGAGTCGACGAGGAAAGCATCTGCCATCTCGCCAAGAGTCTTGTCCTGCTTCACCTTTGGGAAAATCATCGAGTATAGCCTCGACAATGCTCCTTTAGTCTTCTGCAGAAGTCCAAGAACTTGGACGTTGGACTCAGCGGCGAGAGAAAGGGCGTCAGATGTAGAATCCTCCTGAAGCATACGCTCCCGAGTGATGGTTATATCGGCAGACTCTGAAAGAGGACAGATCAACAACCAGAAAGGAAATGCTGGAAGAGGAGCTATATGCCAAGAGCTTTACCCAATAAATTCGTGATGGATTCACGGAGGACGCCTTCCTTCCTATCGGCTGCGGCTGCTGCTTCGCGCCTGGCATCTTGTTCATCCTTCATCTGTCGCTTCAGCTTCTTCAACTCTTCCTTCAGCAAGACATTTTCGTTTTTGGCGTCGGTGGCAAGCATGTTGGCCTCCAGCACCTGGTCAGCCGAAGTTTTGACGGTGTTCCGAAGCTGAGCGTTTTCAGACTCCAGTCGGGTGAACTGCTCGGCGAAGTCTACCACAGCATCAACTGTGGCATAAATCGGCTGCGACGAAGAAAACCAAGAAGATTCAGTTGGATGAAGAAAGCTTGGCGAAGCGAGAAAGGAATCAAGATAAATAAAACACTTACATGGTCGCGAGCAGCCGATGAGGTGGGAGCGTCGTCAGAAGGAATAACCTTCGACATCGGAATCTTCTCTACAGTCGTCCGTGGGGGCGGCGTTGATACGTCTCAAACGTATCTATAATTTCTTATGTTCCATGCTACTTTTATGATGATACTCACATGTTTTATACACATTATATGTCATTATTATGCATTTTCCGGCACTAACCTATTAACGAGATGCCGAAGAGCCAGTTGCTGTTTTCTGCTGTTTTTGGTTTCAGAAATCCTAGTAAGGAAATATTCTCGGAATTGGACGAAATCAACGCCCAGGGGCCTATTTTTCCACGAAGCTTCCAGAAGACCTAGGGAGAGACAAAGTGGCGCCACGGGGCGCCACCACACTAGGGCGGCGCGGCCTAGGGGGGGCCCGCGCGGCCCTAGCGTGTGGGGCCCCTGTGAGCCCCCCGACTCCGCCCTTCCGCCTACTTAAGCCTTCGTCGAAGATAGCCCCAGTACCGAGAGCCACGATACGGAAAACCTTCCAGAGACGCCGCCGCCGCCAATCCCATCTCGGGGGATTCAGGAGATCGCCTCCGGCACCCTGCCGGAGAGGGGAATCATCTCCCGGAGGACTCTACACCGCCATGGTCGCCTCCGGATTGATGTGTGAGTAGTTCACCCCTGGACTATGGGTCCATAGCAGTAGCTAGATGGTTGCCTTCTCCTCATTGTGCTATCATTGTCGGATCTTGTGAGCTGCGTAACATGATCAAGATCATCTATCTATAATGCTACATGTGCGTTTGTTGGGATCCGATGAATAATGAATACTATGCTATGTTGATTATCAATCTATCTATGTGTTGTTTATGATCTTGCATGCTCTCCGTTGCTAGTAGAGGCTCTGGCCAAGTCAGTGCTTGTAACTCCAAGAGGGAGTATTTATGCTCGATAGTGGGTTCATGCCTCCATTGAATCTGGGGGAGTGACAGCAACCTCTAAGGTTGTGGATGTGATGTTGCCACTAGGGATAAAATATCAATTCTATATCTAAGGATGTATTTGTTGATTACATTACGCACCATACTTAATGCAATTGGCTGTTGTTTGCAACTTAATACTGGAGGGGGTTCGGATGATAACCTGAAGGTGGACTTTTTAGGCATAGATGCATGCTGGATAGCGGTCTATGTACTTTGTCGTAATGCCCAATTAAATCTCACACTACTCATCATAACATGTATGTGCATTGTTATGCTTTCTTTATTTGTCAATTGCCCAACTGTAATTTGTTTACCCAATATGCTATTTCTTATGGGAGAGACACCACTAGTGAACTGTGGACCCCGGTCCATTCTTTTACATCGAATACAATCTATTGCAATACTCGTTCTACTGTTTTCTGCAAACATCATCTTCCACACTATACATCTAATCCTTTGTTACAGCAAGCCGGTGAGATTGATAACCTCACTGTCACGTTGGGGCAAAGTAATTTGGTTGTGTTGTGCAGGTTCCACGTTGGAGCCGGAATCCCTGGTGTTGCACCGCACTACACTCCACCGCCATCAACCTTCAACGTGCTTCTTGGCTCCTACTGGTTCGATAAACCTTGGTTTCTTACTGAGGGAAAACTTACTGCTGTACGCATCACACCTTCCTCTTGGGGTTCCCAACGGTCGCGTGTTGAACGGAAAGACATACGTCAACTACGCGCAGCAGGCGTCAACTTGGCGGGAGAGGGATTCGGCTCTTTAGCTGATGCCGTTCTCTCAAAGGATAATTTGGCCCTCTTTGCGAGAGGAACATCATCATCATCAGAGCTGCTTAAGTAGAGTAGATGATTAGCATACAAAACAACAAAGGATAAGTCACAAAGGGCTATAGATGATCACAGGTCCAGGTCATCTTCGGCAGCGAAAAAGCCTTCCGAACCTTTCTTAGCAGGAGAAGGCGGAGTAGTTCCAACGGCATCATTATCTTGTCCGCTACGATTTGATTCAGCCGTTGTAATAAAATCTTCGTTTATCTGATTACGTCGCCTGCTCCTGATGAAGGCATCATCCTCGGCAGCCTCATTCTCTTGGACATCGCTGTCCTCAAGGACCTGTTGGGCGTCCTCGGTCTCCTCGGAATCGTCATCGTCATCCTCTGGTTCCACGCCGCTTTAGGGTGTAGGAGGATAGCATTGAGCAATGACGGAGGCCTATCCAGAGAAGAAAGTTTGTAGAGCACAACAAAGAAAGAAACAGCAACAGCAAGTAAGAGACAGCAATAGTTACCTCAGTCGGAAGATGGCCTAGATCGTAAGGGGGACGAGCCGATGTTAAGACAATGTTGTCCTTCATACGGAGGCACGTCAGGCGGCGGACTTCATCTCGGAGTTCATCTGCCGACAGGTCGGTAGATTTGACCCTTGACTTGTCGTCCTTGCCAATATAAAGCCACAATTGGTGGGGTCGAGTGATGGCGTGTATTTCACACGTTCGTTGGGCAACCCCAAGAGGAAGGTATGATGCGCACAGCAGCAAGTTTTCCCTCAGAAAGAAACCAAGGTTTATCGAACCAGGAGGAGCCAAGAAGCACGTTGAAGGTTGATGGCGGCGGGATGTAGTGCGGCGCAACACCAGGGATTCCGGCGCCAACGTGGAACCTGCACAACACAACCAAAGTACTTTGCCCCAACGAAACAGTGAGGTTGTCAATCTCACCGGCTTGCTGTAACAAAGAGTTAACCGTATTGTGTGGAAGATGATTGTTTGCAGAAAACAGTAGAACAAGTATTGGCAAGAGATTGTATTTCAGTAAAGAGAATTGGACCGGGGTCCACAGTTCACTAGAGGTGTCTCTCCCATAAGACGAACAGCATGTTGGGTGAACAAATTACAGTTGGGCAATTGACAAATAAAGAGAGCATGACCATGCACATACATATCATGATGAGTATAGTGAGATTTAATTGGGCATTACGACAAAGTACATAGACCGTCATCCAACTGCATCTATGCCTAAAAAGTCCACCTTCAGGTTATCATCCGAACCCTCCGTATTAAGTTGCTAACAACAGACAATTGCATTAAGTATGGCGCGTAATGTAACTAGTGACTACATCCTTGAACATAGCACTAATGTTTTATCCCTAGTGGCAACAACACATCTGTAACCTTAGTGGTTCTTGTCACTCCTCCAGATTCACGGAGACATGAACCCACTATCGAGCATAAATACTCCCTCTTGGAGTTACTAGCATCAACTTGGCCAGAGCATCTACTAATAACGGAGAGCATGCAAGATCATAAACAACACATAGACATAACTTTGATAATCAACATAACAAGTATTCTCTATTCATCGGATCCCAACAAACGCAACATATAGAATTACAGATAGATGATCTTGATCATGTTAGGCAGCTCACAAGACCCGACAATGATAGCACAATGGGGAGAAGACAACCATCTAGCTACTGCTATGGACCCATAGTCCAGGGGTAGACTACTCACACATCACACCGGAGGCGACCATGGCGGCGTAGAGTCCTCCGGGAGATGATTCCCCTCTCCGGCAGGGTGCCGGAGGCGATCTCCTGGATCCCCCGAGATGGGATCGGCGGCGGCGGCGTCTCTGGAAGGTTTTCCGTATCGTGGCTCTCGGTACTGGGGGTTTCGTCACGGAGACTTTTTATAGGCGGAAGGGCAGGTCAAGAGGCGGCACGGGGGCCCCACACCACAGGGCCGCGCGGCCAAGGGGGGGGCCGCGCCGCCCTATGGTTTGGCTCCCCTGTGGCCCCTCTTCGTCTCTCCTTCGGACTTCTGGAAGCTTCGTGAGAAAATAGGCCCCTGGGCTTTGATTTCGTCCAATTCCGAGAATATTTCCTTACTAGGATTTCTGAAACCAAAAACAGCAGAAACAAAGAATCGGCACTTCGGCATCTTGTTAATAGGTTAGTTCCAGAAAATGCACGAATATGACTTAAAGTGTGCATAAAACATGTAGATAACATCAATAATGTGGCATGGAACATAAGAAATTATCGATACGTCGGAGACGTATCATCGAGACATTAGCGGCTGCACTCAGTGCCGCACATCGTCAAGCCTCCCGTGTTCTTCAAGACGACAACCTGGTCGAACAGCCTGTCAGCTATCACCCTCTCTTCGGGAGAAAGGGCGTTTCGCCAGGACTTCTTCGGCTGAGCTATCAGGACATCTTCAAAAGGAGGGAGATTCGAGCGCCGCCCAGGCACCGAGGGGTCTCGCAGATAAAACCATTTGTTGCGCCAGCCCTGGACGGATTCCTTCATCGGGTAGTCGAAGTAGTCGACCTCCTTCCTGACAACAAAGCCAACGCCACCGACGACGGGGGGGCCATTGCTGTCGTTATGACGCTTCACGTAGAAGATCTTCTTCCAAAGACCCCAGTGAGGGTCAATGCCGAGGAAGGCTTCACAGACGGTGATGAAGATAGAAAGGTGGAGAATGGAGTTTGGGGTCAGCTGCCAGAGCTGAATCCCGTAGAAGAAAAGAAGGGAACGGAGAAACTCGTGGGCAGGAAGAAGGAGACCACGGAATAAGAAAGCATCAAACATAACAGTGAAGCCCTTCGGAGGCCTTGGGCGAGAAACGTCACCTGGAAGACGGATTTCATCGTCAGATGAGGATATAAGGCCGAGGGCTCGCAGCCTATTCACGTCGCGATTGGAAATGGCGGAGGCGCTCCAGTCGCGGCTGACTTTGGCCGCGTCTGAGGCGCTGGTGCTCTTCTTCTTGCCCATGGCGCGTGAAGCTCTTGAGGGAAGAACAGAGGTGACAGGAAAGGATGGGCGAGAAGATGAGCAGTGGGAGGCGTAAAAAGTAAAAGCAAGGAGACCCTCTATTTATGCCTTAAAAATTGATGCAAGATCGTGGCCAGAACTTCACGGGCATCGTGGGAGGTGGATCAGATCTGGCTGTGCACGTGGCGTCTAAGAGGAGAATGGAACCGGCGGCCCACTATTCCCACGATGCGCGAAAATCGAGGAGACGCCTCGGTCGGTGCGCGTGCACTGGTCACTTCCTAAAAACTGCCTACGCAGAACTAAGGTGGGCCCGTCAGGTCAAGTCTTGTCAGTCAAACCACAGCAGCGATACGTCATCAGTGACGTCGAAAGAGACTGTCGTGAGCAGTCGAAAGAAAACGAAGAATCATCGGATGGTCACACTTGAGTCTACGTACGGATTGCAAGCATCCGTACCTAGACTCGGGGGCTACTCCCATCGGGAGCGCAGGGCGCGCACCCGATAACTTAAGGACTCGAAGATACTCGTGTGAAGAAACAATTGAAGAAAAGGATGGAATGCTCAGCTCGAGTCTACACCCGGTTGCAAGCGCCCGCGTCCAGACTCGGGGGCTACTCCCATCGGGAGCGCTGGACGCGCACCCGACATAACTTTTTTGCACTCCAGGATCATGCCCGGGGACTTGATTCTGTGTAGGGTGACGTTGTTTTGCCATCGACAGTTAACCAGCAAAAGTTGGGCACGTTACTCATTATCCCTTACGCGCGGAAAACTCATCGAAGAATACAAGCCTTAGTGCAAATATATCGGATGACCCATGAAGATTTGCAGAAAAACTTCGGCAGAGCAAAACGTTCGAGTGGTACAACTTAAGTCTACGCACGGATTGCAAGCATCCGTACCTAGACTCGGGGGCTACTCCCATCGGGAGCGCAGGACGCGCACCCGATAGAACAAGATGATGCTGATATAAGATGGACAAGAACAATCAAGGAGAAGAACATTAGGTGGAGGCATGCTTTAGTCTCTACCCGAACCATCTTCGGCTAGACACTCGGGGGCTACTGACGTGGGCATTACCCTTCGGGTAACCGACATTGCCCTATCCTGTGCGATCTAACTGGAGGCCCATGAAGGTACTCGATGGCAAGGCGGGCCACTTGGATGGCGCAGCAGAAGATTCCTTGACGGGCAAGACAAAGAAGGAGCCGAACAAGAAAAGTCTAGTTCTAGAACTACTGTAAACCTAGTCGTACTCGGTTAGACCTCTTGAGACATGGCCTCCTATATAAAGGTCAGGAGAGGGGCTGCCGAGGGACACGATTAATTATAGCAATCTTAGCCACCAAAAATCTAGAGCTAGGTCGCAGCAGCACTTAGCCTCTCGACGAGATCTCAGCCGAACCCTTCGGCACCCCATTGTAACCCAATATTTTTATAATCAAGATCAGATAGGCAGGACGTAAGGGTTTTACCTCATCGAGGGTCCCGAACCTGGGTAAATCGCTCTCCCCGCTTGTCTGTGAACCGATGTTTCGTGTCAGCCTACAGGATTCCATCAACCCTAAGCCCCAATCGGAGGGCATTGCCGAGGAGTACCCTCGACACCTGCCACGAGTGTAGTGACGGAACATTATAATCATCGGCAATCTCTCGAAGAAATACCAAAATAAACAAAGAATACCAACTAGATAGCATGCCTCATATTTTGTTGGTCGAAACAAATATTCACATTCAGGGACGGCGTAAGCGAGCCCGGTAGGACGCACAAGAGATTGATATTTATGCCATCACATCGGGCTCGCTTGCGCCACTCCCAAAGTGTAGTGATCCAACATTCTAATCATCGGCACTCTCTTGAAGAAATACCAAAATAAACGAAGAACACCAAGTAGATAGCATGCCTCATATTTTGTTGGTCGAAATAAATATTCACATTCAGGGATGGAGTAAGCGAGGCCGGTAGGATGCACAAGACATTGATATTTGTGCCATCACACCAGGCTCGCTTACGCCGCCCCCAAAGTGTAGTGACCGAACATTCTAATCATCGGCACTAAAATGGAAGAAAGAGCCAAGTGGTATCAACTATATAGCAACCAGTGAGCATGAGCATTCATTTTGAAGATGTGGGCTATGTTCAATAAATAATGAGTGAGAACAGAATTTTTTGTTCAATACATTATGCACTAATCTGGTTTGTCTATATGCATTAAGGACAAGTATACAATATATCTGCACACATAGCAAGCAACGCTGGTGTTGCCCTAACTTTCTCATCCTTCTTCATTAGGCACCCATCCCTGTACCGCAACATCATCCTTGTCTGTGACAAGAAGGGACCAAGCAACAATTATCGCTGCATCGGTGTCACCAAGGTTAATTCTAGCGTAACTGACGTTGCAACGTTTGGGCACGAAAGGAGACAAGGGTACATGACCTCGTGCGATGATACCGCCAGAAAGTCGTGACATATGCCTCTATGAAAACGTGAGCCTTTCTTCAGCTTCAACTGAAACGACTTGCCTCGATAGATCAAGGTAACCCTCTGGATGCCTTGGACATTGCTTCACCACTGTACTTGAGCAACACAACTTGCTCAGACGAGAAAATAGTAGCACACACGGCTTCCCTGTCGGCTGGTGACCAGGGCTGTTCAAGACGGCGATGAGCAAGGAACTCTACCGCCAAATACAAAAGGCCATGAACCAATAACATGGACACCCGCTCTCAAAAAACAACATGGACACCCAGGATATATATTGTCCTTCACCATGCTTCCGACTAGCTTTGCTCCAAGCATATATAACCTTTGATTATATTTTTTAAAGTAGTAACAAATGCTAGCTTTAGGAATCTATCTATTATATACTAAAAGCAAAATAAGGGGTTTTAACTAGAGACACGTGGTTAATCCACATCATCCAAATTATTATTAGTCATTTGATGTGTAGTTTGTGGCTAGGATTTAATAAGAGATAAATATTTACGTAAACACGCACACGTGTGACTCGGATGTGAACTTGACACGTTCTATTTTTTTCACAAAATATCCAGACCTCCATGATTAGGTATGTAACTTATGACTAGGATTTTTATAACAAAAATAGTAGTATCAATTTTTTCAGTTCACACGGCAAGTCTAAGTCATGTAAAAGTGTATTTGAAAAAAAAACCATGAAAACCAGAGTCTCTTTTCCATACGAGTAGAAGATTTTTTCCCTTGACCATAAGAGTCCTATTTCATCACGTCCAGGTGAGATCTACATTGACGCATACATGTACGTGCGTGTTTGCGTATCCTATCACGGTTAGGTCAGATTTAAAAAAAAGTTTAGGTGAGGTATCTATGTACTGTACTTTGTTAGCGCTGGACGTGTTGTATGTGTAACTTTTTTGAAACCACATGTGCATGCTCGCGGGAGCTGAGCAAGAGTGCCAGCGAGGGCCGAGGAGGACGTGTTGTGTCGGCTTATGCCGCCGTCCTGCCGTCGAGTCGGGTAGCCCAGAAGATGACATTCAAAATTATGCTAAATAGTGTGAAGTAATTTATACTACATGAATTAATTATATTTAGCAATCGGAATAAAAAATATTACCCCTCCCTCTTGAGAAAAATGTAGCAAATTTTTCTAAATTCAGATGTATCTATAAAAGCAAATAAGGGTTTTTTTTTAAATTTGAGAGTAGCTTATCACATTTACCACACGATAATAAGGGGTTTTAAATAGACACACGAGGTTAATTCACATCATCCAAATTACTTTTAGTCATTGGATCTATAGTATGTAACTATTATTTAATAAGAAATAAATATTTACATAAACATGCACATGTGTGACTTGGACGTGAATTTGACACGTTATTTTTTTTTTGACAAAATATGCTGACCTCCATGGTTAGGTATGTAACTTACGACTGTGATTTTATAACAAAAATAGTAGTATCAATTTTTTCACTTGACACGGGATCTAAGTTACGTAAAATTGTAGTTTAGAAAAAAAAAACTTGAAAACCAGTCTCTTTTCCATACATTAGAGAATTTTTTTCCTTGACCGTAAAAGTCCTATTTGATCACGTCTACGTGACATTTACATTGAGGCATACATATACGCGCATGTTTGCCTATCCTGTCATGTTTAGGCCAAGTTTTTTTTTTAAGTTCAGGTGAGGTATTTATGTACTATGCTGGCGCCCAATGTGTTATATGTGTAATTTTTTTTTGAAACCACACATGCATGCTAGCGGGAGCAAGAAAGAGTGACAGCGAGGAGGACGTGTTGTGCCGACTTATGCTGTCGTCCTGCCATCGAGTCGGGTAGCCTAGAAGACGGTAGTGGAAATTATGCTAAATAATGTGAAGTTATTTATACTATACATGAATTGAGTATATTTAAGCAATCAGTAGAAAAAAATATTACCCCTCCCTCTCGAGAAAGATGTAGCAAACTTGTCTAAATTCCGATGTATCTTTACACTTACACTAAATAGTGTATAGATACACTAAATTTAGAATAATTAGAACAATCTTTATCAGACGGAAGTAGTACAATTCAGAAAAATAAGATTATCCATAAATATTGGGCGCGGATCTTGCTTCACAATTATTTAGCTCGGATGTTGGATAAAGTCTTTCTCCACAACTTCAGTTGCAGATAATACGGTTGGTCATTGCCTAATTACACATACTCATGGTGACCACATACTAATGTGTGTTCATCACACATACATGCCATTGGGTGTAATTGGTTCCTAACGGTGAATAGGCTCCATTTTAGACAAATTATATTTAATAGAGTGCAATTTTTCGAAGAAACATGTTAGAAAAAAAGCTCTATATATGATTAAAAATGCAATATTATATGATTTTGGATTTATAGCTCACCACCATGTTTGACTACATTTATTTACAAAAAAAATCAATTGGTGATTTCAAGATAGACATGTCCCACTTCTCAGGCGGACGACATAAATTTATGCTTATACTGATTCATACTACAAGTGAGAGCATGCGACGCGGTAAAATAAACAAAAATTATAATTGTATTACTAATTTATTTTTATTTTAATACGGTGTACTGTTTTGCATGAACTTAAGTGGTTTTATCAAAATTTCCACATTGGCGTAAGGATAGAGAATCAGGACAAAATTGCTCCATCTACCACCTTAAGAGTTAGTTATAGAAAGATCATGTGAACAACTTATTTGGAATCGAACTCAGTGATACATAAGTAATCCACTAGCATAGCTAAACAGAAAAGATGATAAGAACAATATTTACATGGAGATGGTTCGCCGATCTATTATTAGAGAGAACAATGATGCAAGTGTAAGAATAGCAATAATAATATGTTGGATCGTCATGATAAAAATTTACTAACGCAAGGTTACACTTTTGATATCGAGTCAAAAAATAGTGGACTTTTAATTACCACAGAACAAAATAGACAATCATTTCGATTTTTGAAGAATATTTACTATGACACCATAAATTTATACCATCAAGAGTTTTAACCTGTTAAAGGTGATGCCCTCGCTTTTGCGAGGGCCACCTTGCTAGTTATCTAAACAGAGTAATGTTGTTGTGATCGCATCTCTCCCAAACGTTTCCCATCTCCCGTCTCTAGCTCCTTCTCTCTATCGGTGGCGGCGGTGAAGCATCCGGCGGCCTCTCGTCGCCCTCTCCTCTGGACATGAGTGGCAGCGGCGAAGCATCTGGTGGCCTCTCCTCTCTCGCTCTCCCTGTCCCCTCTCCTCTGGACAGGAGATACATCCCCTTCTTCATCGGTGACGGCCACCGTGCACGCCTAATGGGTGGGGAGGAGAGGCAGCACGAGATCCCCATAGAGTCGTGACTCCTATAGGAACTAGCAGGCATGATGGTGGCGGTGGAGGCACGATGGTGGCGGTGGAGGATGCTAGCTAGCCAGGCACGTTGCTTGCTCTGTGTGCAGTACTATTTCCTAGACATTTCGTCGAGCAGGTTGTGCTCGAGAGAGGAAGAGAGAGGGGAGGGGAGGGGCGGGCTCACCGACGACGACGGCAGGGGTCAAGGAGGAGGACGCGCGGCTCCTGTTCCTCGTCGATGTGGCAGATCGCCCTCCTCCACGCCCCGGCCGCTCCTCCTCCTTGACGCGGCGGCTACTCCTCCTCCACGCTGAAGGGGGTTCGGCTGCTGGCGGAGGGGATGCGTGCAGCGTGGCGGCATGCGGCCATCGCGGAGGAAGGCGGCGGCGGCAGCGCACCCCATTGCCGGCGGCGGTGATTTATCGTGGGGGATAGGGAGAGGGAGAGGGGTACGGGCGAGGGAGGGGTACGGTGTGATATACGGGGTCCTATTTCTGTGGCGCACCAGGCGAGGTGCGCCACAGAATGCTCTATTTCTGTGGCGCACCAGCACCAGTGCGCCACATAATGCCTTATTTCTGTGGCGCACCAGGTCCAGTGCGCCACAGAAAAAGCGGAACCAATTATTGGGGCTAGCAGGGTGTGAGCCCCACCGATTATACAGGGACGGCTAGGCAGACAGGTGATGTGTCGCCGCCCAAACCCTTTTAACCCCAACCCCGCAATCTTCTCTCTCACACACCTCTCTCACTCGTGCAATCACTATTTCCGGAGGGACCTAGAATAGCTGCTGCCACGAGGGACCGAGAAAATCTGCTGCTGGAGGGACCGACGGGACGACCATACGCCAACGCAGAGGCAAGTGCAAGGTCGGGCTCGTCTACCGTCGTTGTCCAGGTTTGTTTGAACCTTGTACTTCCCCTTTCCTTTTTTGGATATCCTACTAGTAGGATAGATCTGGTACATACTATCCACCCCATCTGGTCTTTTTTACTTTTCGATTTAACTAATTAGTCATTAGGTCAATTAAATCTGGTCTTCTAAGCTTATTAAAAGTAGGTATGCTTTTTCATTTGTCTCCTTCAACAAATTATTAACTAATTAGTCATTAGGTCAACAAATCTAGTAGTTTCTTAAGTAATGTAGATCTGCTTGTTGTCCTTTTCGAGGGACTACATGTGCTACATACCTTGGTGTCCACATGTGGGGATACAATATATCATCTACATTGTCATCAAATTTTGTATGTACTGCATTTATATCTTGTTCCTGGATCCAAGTATTTTATTGATTTTTTTATGAATGCACTGGTCTTTGTTTATCATTTTTTGATGACCCATCTTATCTACTAGATGTTGCATTGTAATCGCCTGCACTAGTGGCTTATCAAATCTGTTTCATGAATTGATAAGCATTGTATTTTCTACTATACTAGTTTGTTTTCTGCGGTACTAACTGTTAATTATTGGAAATTTTGTCAATATGATTTCTAATTGTTAATTACTACATTTTACAAAGGATTATTTCGTGTACTCGACTTTTGGAAATTGTAGGATTATTGTAGGATCATTTCCTGATCCTTTATACTACTTTTTTTAGATGGCATACAAGTGTCGGATGTGCCATAGTCACGCTAGACCGTGCGGGAACAGGAGGACTGAGAGGAGCTCTTTCTTCATCCGTCTGCATAGCAACTTCAGTGAGCACTTGGTAATTGTCTAATTGTTTTTCCAACATGCATGCTGATCAAAATTTTAGTACTTTGTTCAAATATGAAGTCTTGTATTTCATTTTTTTTTACATTGTCCCCTGATGTTTCTTTTACAATTAAATGCAGAGCATTCCTTGTTTCGCAAGGGACAAGTTCCGTGACAAAATAGCGAACAAGCTTGTTATGTTTGCGGAAACTAAAGAATGAGAGCTCTATGTCTTCAATGTGGCCCATGGAAACAACAACACAATGATATTCGAAGGCGATTATCAGAGGTTCTTGTATGAATACAACATGAAGCATGGTGACAAGGTTAAGCTGGCCTTGGAAACTAAGGACCACTATATCTTACTGCATCCAGTTAACAAGAAAGGATTCTCGAAAATTAGAGTTGATGGTAAATTACTCATTTGTTTTTCTTACCCGCTTATTGATTTTGCATTACTATTCCCTGCTCTCTTTTCATAACAGTTATATTAATCCATTTCTTTTCTATCAATTTTTTTAATTTTCCAGAACATTTTGACTTCATGGACATAGCTCGGGCTGTTTCTGTAGCCCCTGGTGTTGACCTAACCAACAGCCAGATTCACAACATTAATCATCATGTTGAGTTCAATGGAATAGGTCTAGGCGCAGTTTTCATTCACTGCATGACTAAATCAGATGTTGATCAAAAGAGCATGGTAAATACCCTTAGTCCCACAAGTTTACTACTTTTATGTTTTATGTCTCCTTTTTTGGACTTGTAGTTTCTGTTGTTAGTTTCAATTTTTTTTCATAAATACAATCTGTGTTGGTTAATCATGGTACCATGTTTTTTGCACATCACATCCCTAAGTACATTGCAACAAGCCTGGATATCCCCCGCAGTGAACATGCTACTCTGCAAATTGATGGGCATGAAGAACAAACTTGGGAAGCTTCCTACTTCACCTCAACAGATGGTAGGATCCGTTTCAGGGATGGCTGGGCTGAATTTACAAATGATCAAGCAGTTGAGATTGGTGATCTCCACGCGATCACATTTCACAAGATCAATGACAACGTCTACATCAACTTCCAGAATGTGTCTTGAGTGATAGTGTTATGTTGGATGGTCGATATTTTGTATATAAATATGTAGTGGCTCAACCATGGAACTACCTAATCCCGCAGCTTTTGCTTTGCATATAAACAAAGAAGAGCTGCCTATCTAGTATGAAACAGCTTATGTAGTATCAGTACCATGGCTCTGCCTACTGTTATGTAATAAGTACTTTGTAAGACTTCCGTTTGTGCGCGACTTATATGCAGTCTTCGACTACCTATCTTATCTACTTTTAATTCTTCTTCCTGCATTTAAATTATTGTGTATACTTGTCATGGTAATCAGAAAAATACAAGTAACTACAGGTAACAACATCACAAAATATTTGGTAATGCAAAATATCTTTTCCTGTTAGGAAAAACATGTCCATTAATCCAGTTGCTACTGAGCCATAGACTTTATTATATCATTTCCCTATACGGCCGTAAATAATTATATAAAAATTATCACGTACGAAATTAGTAACACAAACGGATTGTAGTATAACGGTAGTACTTTTGGATCAACTCCACTTCAAACGTCCCTAGTTCGATTCTCTTATAGGCATGTTTTTTTCCTATTTGTTGAACTAGTTTATTGCTTTTCTACATTCACATTGACAACCTGGTCCCACCACTAATCAATGACGGACTAATGTACTACGAACTCAATTTCGTCATCAGGATTATCCATGACGGTTAACCATGACATAATTTCATGCCGTCATGCATGTATGATCATACGTGACAAAAAAGCCAATCCGTCACCTACTTACCTTAATACATGACAGACCAGACATTTGTCATCAGGAAATTTGTCACTGAATATGATATCTGGTGTAGTGGTATATAGTTCACATTTATTTCCATAAAGGAAATATTTCCAACTTTTCAGTGCAAACACTACGTCTGCTAACTCTAAGACATGTGTGGGGTAATTAACTTCATGAGGTCTTAGTTGTCGTGATCCATAAGATATCACTTTGCGATCTTGCATGAGTACACATCACAATGCATGTTTGGATGCATCACAATACACCGTGTAATCTTTACCAGTTTCCGGCACTGCTAACACAAGTGATGTGGTTAACTTCTCCTTTAGAGTCTGAAAACTTTGTTCACACTCTTCTAGCCATACAAAAGGTGTATTTTTCCTTAACAACTTGGTCATTGGTCCAGCTATCTCGGAGAATCCTTCAATGAATCTCCGGTAGTATCCTGCCATTTCTAAGAATCCTCTTATTTCCTTGACATTCTTAGGTGCTTTCCACTCCAATACTGTTGCAACTTTGCTTGGGTTTACTGCTATTCCATCTTTGCTAATCACATGACCAAGGAATTCCACTTGGTCTAGCCAAAACTCACACTTACAGAATTTGGCATACAACTGATGTTCTCTCAGAGTTTGTATCACTATCTTAAGATGCTTGATACGTCTCCGACGTATCGATAATTTCTTATGTTCCATGCTTGTTTTATGACATTACTTACATATTTTGTTCACACTTTATGACAATTTTATGCATTTTCCGGAACTAACCTATTGACAAGATGCCGCAGTGCCAGTTCCTGTTTTCTGCTGCTTTTGGTTTCAGAAATCCTAGTAAGGAAATATTCTCGGAATTGGACGAAATCAACGCCCAGCATCTTAGAATTCCACGAAGCTTCCAGAACACCCGAGAGCCACCAGAGGGGGGCCCTGTGGGCCCCACACATGTAGGCGGCGCGGCCAGGGCCTGGGCCGCGCCCCCCTTCTGTGTCGTCGCCTCGTCAGCCCTCCGACTCCACCTCTTCGCCTATTTAAAGGTCCCTGACCTAAAACTTCGATACGAATAAGCCACGGTACGAGAAACCTTCCAGAGCCGCCGCCATCGCGAAGCCAAGATCTGGGGGACATGAGTCTCTGTTCCGGCACGTCGCCGGGACGGGGAAGTGCCCCCGCAAGGCTTCTCCATCGACATCACCGCCATCTCCATCAACGCTGCTGTCTCCCATGAGGAGGGAGTAGTTCTCCATCGAGGCTAAGGGCTGTACTGGTAGCTATGTGGTTAATCTCTCTCCTATGTACTTCAATACAATGATCTCATGAGCTGCCTTACATGATTGAGATTCATATGAGTTTTGTATCACTATTAATCTATGTGCTACTCTAGTGATGTTATTAAAGTACTCTATTCCTCCTCCATGGTGTAATGGTGACAGTGTGTGCATCATGTAGTACTTGGCGTAGTTTATGATTATGATCTCTTGTAGATTATAAAGTTAACTATTACTATGATGGTATTAATGTGATCTATTCCTCCTTTCATAGTATGAAGGTGACAGTGTGCATGCTATGGTTGTACTTGGTATAATTGTGTTGATCTATCATGCACTCTAAGGTTAATTAAATATGAATATCGAATGTTGTGGAGCTTGTTAACTCCGACATTTAGGTGCTCTTGTAGCCCTACACAATTAGTAGTGTTCATCATCCAACAAGAGAGTGTAGAGTGGTTTTATTATGTGATCAATGTTGAGAGTGTCCACTAGTGAAAGTATGATCCCTAGGCCTTGTTTCCAAATACTGCAATCATCGCTTATTTACTGTTCTGCTGCATCTTTACTTACTACACGCCAGCAAGCACTTTTCTGGCGCCGTTGCTACTGCTCATATACATTCATACCACCTGTATTTCACTATCTCTTCACCGAACTAGTGCACCTATACATCTGACAAGTGTATTAGGTGTGTTGGGGACACAAGAGACTTCTTGTATTGTGGTTGCAGGGTTGCTTGAGAGGGATATCTTTGACCTCTTCCTCCATGAGTTCGATAAACCTTGGGTGATCCACTTAAGGGAAACTTGCTGCTGTTCTACAAACCTCTGCTCTTGGAGGCCCAACACTGTCTACAGGAATAGAAGCGTGCATAGACATCAAGCACTTTTCTGGCGCCGTTGCCGGGGAACGAAGGAAAACTACACCATTTCCTCCCTCGTCAACCACGCGCCAGTCCTGGACAGCAAGCTATTTTCTGGCGCCGTTGCCGGGGAGGAAAGGTAAAAGGTACTCACACTCTGGTCCCAGGTAACCAAACATTTACTGGTACCGTTGTGATTGCTCGAAGCTATTTCCTTTAGATCCTGCAATTGCATCTTTTTGTTTCTTGTTTTTATTTCACTAGTTAGGCTTAATAGAAAACAACAAAAAAATTAGAGATCTTTATGAACTTTATCTTGAGTTAGGACATGAGATGTTTGAAGAGAAAATTAAAAAACCCATGGAACTTTGTTTGCAAAATAGCAATGTTATTAGCATGAACTCTTTGAATACTATTATTGCTAATGCTATGGAAAATTTTAAGCTTCGGGAAGCTGGTTTTGATGAGCATGATATTTTTAGTCCCCCAAGCATTGAGGAGAAAATTTTCTTTGATGATACTTTGCCTCCTATTTATGATGATTATAATGATAGTAGTATTTTGGTGCCACCTACTATGGAGGATAAATTTGATTATGATTATACTATGCCTCCTACACTTGATGAGAATAATAATGATAGCTACTTTGTTGAATTTGCTCCCACTACAATTAATAAGAATGACTATGCTTATGTTGGGAGTAGTAATTATTTTATGCATGAGACTCATGATAAGAATGCTTTATGTGATAGTTATATTGTTGAGTTTGCTCATGATACTACTGAAAGTTATTATGAGAGAGGGAAATATGGTTATATGCATCTTATTAATATTAAGTTTCCCCTCTTTATGTTGAGAATCTTGAAGTTAGTCCTGTTTTTATCTTCCTATGCTTGTCACTTTGTTCTTCATGAATTTATTTGTGTACAAGATTCCTTTTCATAGGAAGTGGGTTAGACTTAAATTTGTTTTGAATTTGCCTCTTGATGCTCTCTTTTGCTTCAAATACTATTTCTTGCGAGTGCATCATTAAAACTGCTGAGCCCATCTTAATGGCTATAAAGAAAGAACTTCTTGGGAGATAACCCATGTGTTTATTTTACTACAGTACTTTGTTTTATATTTGTGTCTTGGAAGTTGTTACTACTGTAGCAACCTCTCCTTATCTTTATTTTATTGCATTGTTGTGCCAAGTAAAGTCTTTGATAGTAGAGTTGATACTAGATTTGGATTGCTGCGCAGTAACAGATTTCTTACTGTCACGAATTTGAGTCGCCCCGTCTGTAGGTAACTCAGAAAAATATGCCAATTTACGTGCGTGATCCTCAGATATATACACAACTTTCATTCAATTTGAGCATTTTCATCTGAGCAAGTATAGTGCCCCAGAAAAATTCGTCTTTACGGACTGTTTTGTTTTGACAGATTCTGCCTTTTATTTCGCATTGCCTCTTTTGCTGTGTTGGATGGATTTCTTTGTTCCATTAAATTCCAGTAGCTTTGTGCAATGTCCAGAAGTGTTAAGAATGATTGTGTCACCTCTGAACATGTGAGTTTTTGATTATGCACTAACCCTCTAATGATTTTGTTTCGAGTTTGGTGTGGAGGAAGTTTTCAAGGGTCAAGAGAGGAGGATGATATAATGTGATCAAGAAGAGTGAAAAGTCTAAGCTTGGGGATGCCCCCGTGGTTCATCCCTGCATATTTCAAGAAGACTCAAGCATCTAAGCTTGGGGACGCCCAAGGCATCCCCTTCTTCATCAACAACTTATCAGGTCACTTCTCTTGAAACTATATTTTTATTCGGTCACATCTTATGTACTTCACTTGGAGCGTCTCTTTGTTTTTATTTTCGTTTTTGTTATTTTCATTCTCTGAATAAATGCTTGTGTGGGAGAGAGACACGCTTCGCTGGTTCATATGAACAAATGTGTTCTTAGCTTTTAATGTTCATGGCGAAGGTTGAAACTGCTTCGTTAATTGTTATATGGTTGGAAACAGAAAATGCTACATGTGGTAATTGGTATAATGTCTTGAATAATTTGATACTTGGCAATTGTTGTGCTCATCTTGAAGCTCTTGCATCATGTACTTTGCACCTATTAATGAAGAACTACATAGAGCTTGTTAAAATTTGGTTTGCATGATTGGTCTCTCTAAAGTCTAGATATTTTCTGGTGAGGTGTTTGAACAACAAGGAAGACAGTGTAGAGTCTTATAATGCTTGCAATATGTTATTATGTAAGTTTTGCTGTACCGGTTCATACTTGTGTTTGCTTCAAACAACCTTGCTAGCCTAAGCCTTGTACTGAGAGGGAATACTTCTCGTGCATCCAAATCCTTGAGCCAATAACTATGCCATTTGTGTCCACCATACCTACCTACTACGTGGTATTTCTCTGCCATTCCAAGTAAATACTTCGTGTGCTACCTTTAAACAATTCAAAATGCTTCTTAATTTGTGTCAATGTTTTATAGCTCATGAGGAAGTATGTGGTGTTTTATCTTTCAATCTTGTTGGGCAACTTTCACCAATGGACTAGTGGCTTCATCCGCTTATCCAATAATTTTGCAAAAAGAGCTGGCGTGGGGTTCCCAGCCCCCAATTAATTAACTTCATTAATAATTCGCTTCACATGTTTTGCTCTGATTCATGAGTAAGCAACTTAATTTTGCAAATAGACACTCCTCCATGGTATGAGATTGTTGGAAGGCACCCGAGGATTCGGTTAGCCATGGCTTGTGTAAGCAAAGGTTGGGAGGAGTGTCACCCATAAATAAAAACTAAAGTACATGTGTAAACAAAAGAGAAGAGGGATGATCTACCTTGCTGGTAGAGATAACGTCCTTCATGGGAGCCGCTCTTTGAAAGTCTGCCTGGCAAGGGGGTTAGAGTACCCACTACCATTCGTTGACAACAACAAACACCTCTCAAAACTTTACTTTTATGCTCTCTATATGATTTTAAAACTTGAAAAGCTCTAGCACATGATTTATCCCTGCTTCCCTCTGCGAAGGGCCATTCTTTTACTTTTATGTTGAGTCAGTTTACCCATTTCCTTCTGTCTTAGAAGCAAACACTTGTGTTAACTGTGCATTGATTCCTACATACTTGCATATTGCACTTATTATATTACTTTGTGTTGACAATTATCCATGAGATATGCATGTTAAAGTTGAAAGCAACCGCTAAAACTTATATCTTCCTTTGTGTTGCTTCAATGCCTCTATTTAGAATCTATTGCTTTATGAGTTAACTCTTATGCAAGACTTATTGATGCTTGTCTTGAAAGTACTATTCATGAAAAGACTTTGCTATATGATTCAATTGTTTAATCATTTTCTTTACCATTGCTTTGAATCGCTGCATTCATCTCATATGCATTACAATAGTATGATCAAGATTATGTTGGTAGCATGTCACTTCAGAAATTATCTTTGTTATCATTTACCTACTCGAGGACGAGTAGGAACTAAGCTTGGGGATGCTGATACGTCTCCGACGTATCGATAATTTCTTATGTTCCATGCTTGTTTTATGACATTACTTACATGTTTTGTTCACACTTTATGATGATTTTATGCATTTTCCGGAACTAACCTATTGACAAGATGCCGTAGTGCCAGTTCCTGATTTCTGCTGTTTTTGGTTTCAGAAATCCTAGTAAGGAAATATTCTCGGAATTGGACGAAATCAACGCCCATCATCTTAGAATTCCACGAAGCTTCCAGAACACCCGAGAGCCACCAGAGGGGGGCCCTGTGGGCCCCACACATGTAGGCGGCGCGGCCAGGGCCTGGGCCGCGCCCCCTACTGTGTCGTCGCCTCGTCAGCCCTCCGACTCCGCCTCTTCGCCTATTTAAAGGTCCCTGACCTAAAACTTCGATACGAATAAGCCACGGTACGAGAAACCTTCCAGAGCCGCCGCCATCGCGAAGCCAAGATCTGGGGGACAGGAGTCTTTGTTCCGGCACGCCGCCGGGACGGGGAAGTGCCCCCGGAAGGCTTCTCCATCGACATCACCGCCATCTCCATCAACTCCGCTGTCTCCCATGAGGAGGGAGTAGTTCTCCATCGAGGCTAAGGGCTATACTGGTAGCTATGTGGTTAATCTCTCTCCTATGTACTTCAATACGATGATCTCATGAGCTGCCTTACATGATTGAGATTCATATGAGTTTTGTATCACTATTAATCTATGTGCTACTCTAGTGATGTTATTAAAGTACTCTATTCCTCCTCCATGATGTAATGGTGACAGTGTGTGCATCATGTAGTACTTGGCGTAGTTTATGATTATGATCTCTTGTAGATTATAAAGTTAACTATTACTATGATGGTATTAATGTGATCTATTCCTCCTTTCATAGTATGAAGGTGACAGTGTGCATGCTATGTTAGTACTTGGTATAATTGTGTTGATCTATCATGCACTCTATGGTTAATTAAATATGAATATCGAATGTTGTGGAGCTTGTTAACTCCGGCATTGAGGTGCTCTTGTAGCCCTACACAATTAGTGGTGTTCATCATCCAACAAGAGAGTGTAGAGTGGTTTTATTATGTGATCAATGTTGAGAGTGTCCACTAGTGAAAGTATGATCCCTAGGCCTTGTTTCCAAATACTGCAATCATCACTTATTTACTGTTCTGCTGCATCTTTACTTACTACACGCCAGCAAGCACTTTTCTGGCGCCGTTGCTACTGCTCATATACATTCATACCACCTGTATTTCACTATCTCTTCGCCAAACTAGTGCACCTATACATCTGACAAGTGTATTAGGTGTGTTGGGGACACAAGAGACTTCTTGTATTGTGGTTGCAGGGTTGCTTGAGAGGGATATCTTTGATCTCTTCCTCCCTGAGTTCGATAAACCTTGGGTGATCCACTTAAGGGAAACTTGCTGCTGTTCTACAAACCTCTGCTCTTGGAGGCCCAACACTGTCTACAGGAATAGAAGTGTGCGTAGACATCAATGCTCTGCATGTTCAGCCTTATCCTTAGAATATATCAGAATATCATCGATGAAAACGATGGCAAACTTGTCAAGATAGGGCATGAATATCTTATTCATGAGATTCATGAATATTGTTGGGGAATTTATCAACCCAAAAGGTACTACTAGGTAGTCATGATGTCCATATTTTGAAACAAAGGCAGTTTTTGGAATATCTTCCTTCTTAATCTTTATCTAATGATAACCCGATCTCAGATCTATCTTGGAGAATACTCCAGCTCCCCTAACTTGGTCAAACAAATCTTGGATTCGGGGTAGTGGATACTTATTCTTGATAGTAACATTTTTTAGCTTCCTATAGTCTCCGCACATTCTACGGCCTCCATCTCTTTTGTCCACAAAAATTACTGGTGTTCCCCAAGGTGATACACTTTCTTGTATGAATCCTTTATGTTCCAAATCATCCAATTGCTCTTTTAGTTCCTTTAACTATTTTGGCCCCATCTTATATGGTGTTGGGCAATTGGTGCTATTCCTGGAATTAAATATATGGTAGACTCTATCTCCCTATCTGGTGGCATTCCAGGTAATTCCTTTGGAAAAACATCCTAAAACTCATTGAGTACTGGTATATCCTCTAGTTTCACCTCCTTCATGTTGTTAAGCTGTAATTCTACCTCAATCTGTGTATGCTTATCTCCTTGGTATATAATCCTTCCTCCAACTGGATTTTTCAAAGACACTGTCTTGTCTGCACAATCTATCAAGGCTTCATTCTCTTCTAACCTGTTCATACCAAGAATAATAGCTATGTCTTTCATGAGTAAACAAACAAGTCTACGTAGAACACACAACCGCGGATCATAATGACCTGCTCTTGCTTAACGTGTGTAAATAAAATCGTTCCCCCCCCCCCCCCCCCCCCCCGCAGATAGTATGGTAATGGGTGTTTCTAACTTAGTGCAATTTATCCCATGTTTGATGATGAATTGTCGAGAAATGAATGATGTGTTTGCACCACTATAAAAATTACTTTGCCAAGATGAGTAAGAATCTGAAACGTACCTATGACAGCCTTATCTGAGTTGATAACCTCCCCCAGACTGGTACAGTTCAGCTTTCCAAATGGCTTCTTATTCTTCCAGTTCCCTCCATAATTCCCATTCCTACTCCCTCCTCCTCCTGACTTTCCTCCACCATCATTTCTGCTTGGGCAATCGTTAAGCATATGCCCTTCCTTCCGACACCTAAAACAGACTACTTTTGGCTTCCAGCAATCCTTCGAGTAATGTCCTTTAAGTCCACAACTACGGCAGATGATATTGGCCATAAACTGTGATCCCGAGGTCTGCTTATTGCCACTGGGGTTGTATCTGGGCTTGAAGGTTAAGTTGGCGTTGGGTTTGTTGCTAATGAACTTCTTCGTTTTGAACTTAGCCTTCTTACGTTTTTCCTCCTAAACTTGCTTGAAATCATCCTCCATTGTGATTGCTCCATCAACCAATTCCTGAAACTCGGTTGCCTTCAACGATCTGAGTTGCATCTTAAAGGACGGATTCAGTCCTCTCATGAATATTTTCTTCCTTTTATCCTTTGTACTCACTTCATCTGCTGTGTATCGGGATAACCCTGAGAACTCTCTAACATATGTTAAGATGGCCTTGTCTTTTTTGCTCTAAGTTCTCAAACTACCTACGGTTCATCTCCATTACACTTTTAGGAACATTGGATTCCCTGAACTTCCTCTTGAAGTCCTCCCAGGAGAACACTCTTCCTGCTGGGTGTACTTCCACTATATTGTCCTACCAGGATGCGGCGGGTTGCTTGTGATGGTAAAACACACGTCCGTTGGGAACCCCAAAAGGAAGGTGTGATGCGTACAGCAGCAAGTTTTCCCTCAGTAAGAAACCAAGGTTATCGAAACAGTAGGAGATGAAGGCCACGTGAAGGTTGTTAGTTGAGGAGTGTAGTGCGGCGCAACACCAGGGATTCCGACACCAACGTGGAACCTGCACAACACAATCAAAATACTTTGCCCCAACTTAACAGTGAGGTTGTCAATCTCACCGGCTTGCTGTAAACAAAGGATTAAACGTATGGTGTGGAGAATGATGTTTGTTTGCAAAGAACAGCAGAGAACAATGATTGCAGTAGATTGTATTTCAGATGTAAAAGAATGGACCGGGGTCCACAGTTCACTAGTGGTGTCTCTCCAATAAGATAAGTAGCATGTTGGGTGAACACATTACAGTTGGGCAATTGACAAATAGAGAGGGCATAACAATGCACATACATATCATGATGACTAATATGATATTTACTTAGGGCATTACGACAAAGAACATAGACCGGTATCCAGCATGCATCTATGCCTAAAAAGTCCACCTTCCGGTTAGCATCCGCACCCCTTCCAGTATTAAGTTGCAAACAACATACAATTGCATTAAGTACTGTGCGTAATGTAAACAATACAAATATACTTAGACAAAGCATTGATGTTTTATTCCTAGTGGCAACAACACATCCACAACCTTAGAACTTTCTATCACTGTCCCAGATTCAATGGAGGCATGAACCCACTATCGAGCATAAATACCCCCTCTTGGAGTTACAAGTATCACCTTGGCCAGAGCCTCTACTAGCAACGGAGAGCATGAAAGATCATAAACAACACATATATGATAGATCAATAATCAACTTGACATAGTATTCCATATTCATCGGATCCCAACAAACACAACATGTAGCATTACAAATAGATGATCTTCATCATGATAGGCAGCTCACAAGATCTAAACATGATAGCACAAGAGGAGAAGACAACCATCTAGCTACTGTTATGGGCCCATAGTCCAAAGATGAACTACTCACGCATCAGTCCGGAGGCGGGCATGGTGATGTAGAGCCCTCCGGTGATGATTCAACTCTCCGGCAGGGTGCCGAAGGCGATCTCCTGAATCCCCCGAGATGGGATTGGCGACGACGGCGTCACAGTATGTTTTCTCGTATCGTGGCTCTCGGTACTAGGGTTTTCGCGACGGAGAGATTAAATAGGCGAAGGGGCAGAGTCGGGGGATGCTCGAGGGGCCCACCCCATAGGGCGGCGCGGCCAGGGGTGGGGCCGCGCCCCCTAGGGTGTGGCCGCCTCATCGCCCCTCTTCGTCTCCTCTTCGTACTTCTGGAAGGTTCCGTGGAAAATAAGACCATGGGCTTTTGTTTCGTCCAATTCCGAGAATATTTCCTGTGTAGGACTTCTGAAACCAAAAACAGCAGAAAACAGGAACTGGCACTTCGGCATCTTGTAAATAGGTTAGTGCCGGAAAATGCATCAAAATGATATAAAGTGTATAAAAAACATGTGAGTATTGTCATAAAACTAGCATGGAACATAAGAAATTATAGATACGTTTGAGACGTATCAAGCATCCCCAAGCTTAGTTCCTACTCGCCCTCGAGTAGGTAAACGATAACAAGGATAATTTCTGAAATGACATGCTACTATCATAATCTTGATCAATACTATTGTAAATCATATGAGATGAATGAAGTGATTCAAAGCAATGGTAAAGATAATGACTAAACAACTGAATCATATAGCAAAGACTTTTCATGAATAGTACTTTCAAGACAGGCATCAATAAGTCTTGCATAAGAGTTAACTCAAAAAGTAATAGATTCTTAATAGAAGGTTTTGAAGCAACACAAAGGAAGATATAAGTTTCAGCAGTTGCTTTCAACTTCAACATGTATATCTCATGGATAATTGTCAACACAAAGTAATATGATGAGTGCAAATAAGCAAGTATGTAGGAATCAATGCACACAGTTGACACAAGTGTTTGCTTCTAAGATGGAAAGAAGTAGGTAAACTGACTCAACATAAAGTAAAAGAAAGGCCCTTCGCAGAGGGAAGCAGGGATTACTCATGTGCTAGAGCTTTTATTTTGAAAACATGGAAACAATTTTGTCAACGGTAGTAATAATTCATATGTGTTATGCATAAAACATCCTATAAGTTGCAAGCCTCATGCATCGAATACCAATAGTGCTCGCACCTTGTCTTAATTAGCTCGGATTTCCATGGATTATCGTTGCATTACATATGTTTCAACCAAGTGTCACAAAGGGGTACCTCTATGCCACCTGTACAAAGGTCCAAGGAGATAAATCGCATTTGATTTCTCGACTTTTATAGATCTCAACTTGAGGACATCCATACCGGGACAACATAGAAAACAGATAATGGACTCCTCTTTAATGCTTAAGTATTCAACAACAGATAATATTCTCATAAGAGATTGAGGATTAATGTCCAAGCTGAAACTTCCACCATGATACATGGCTTTGGTTAGCGGACCAATGTTCTTCTCTAACAATATGCATACTCAAACCATTCAACTCATGGCAAATCACCCTTACTTCAGACAAGACGAACATGCATAGCAACTCACATGATATTCAACAAAAGTGTAACAGTTGATGGCGTCCCCAGAAACATGGTTACCGCTCAACAAGCAACTTATAAGAAATAAAATACATAAGCGACATATTCTTTACCACAATAGTTTTTAAGCTACTTTCCCATGAGCTATATATTGCAAAGACAAGGAATGAAATTTTAAAGGTAGCACACAAGAAATTTACTTGGAATGGCAGAGAAATACCACATAGTAGGTAGTTATGGTGGACACAAATGGCATAAGTTTTGGCTCAAGGTTTTGGATGCACGAGAAGCATTCCCTCTCAGTACAAGGCTTTGGCTAGCAAGGTTGTTTGAAGCAAACACAAGTATGAACCGGTACAGCAAAACTTACATAAGAACATATTGCAAGCATTATAAGACTCTACACTGTCTTCCTTGTTGTTCAAACACCTTTACCAGAAAATATCTAGACTTAAGAGAGACCAATCATGCAAACCAAATTTCAACAAGCTCTACAGTAATTCTCCACTAACAGGTTCAACTACATGATGCAAGAGCTTAAACATGATCTATTCGAGAGTTCAAAACAAATGCCAAGTATCAAATTATTCAAGATAATATACCAATTACCACATGAAGCATTTTCTGTTTCCAACCAAATAGCAATAAACGAAGCGGTTTTCAACCTTTGCCACGAACATTAAAAGTAAAGCTAAGAACACCAGTGTTCAATATGAAAAAGTGGAGCATGTCTTTCTCCCACACAAGGAATGCTAGGATCCGATTTTATTCAAACACAAACAAAAATAAAAACATACAGACGCCCCAAGTAAAGCACATAAGATGTGACGGAATAAAAATATAGTTTCACTAGAGGTGACCTGATAAGTTGTTGATGAAGAAGGGGATGGCATCCCCAAGCTTAGATGGTGGAGTCTTCTTGAAATATGCAGGGATGAACCACGGGGGCATCCCCAAGCTTAGACTTTTCACTCTTCTTGATCATATTATATCATCCTCCTCTCTTGATCCTTGAAAACTTCCTCCACACCAAACTCAAAACAATCTCATTAGAGGGTTAGTGCATAATCAAAAATTCACATGTTCAGAGAGGACACAATCATTCCCAACACTTCTGGACATTACCCAAGGCTACTGAAAGTTAATGGAGCAAAGAAATCCACTCAACACAGTAAAAGAGGCAATTTGAAATAAAAGGCAGAATCTGTTAAAACAGAATAGTCCGTAAAGACGAATTTTTACGAGGCACTTAACATGCTCATATGAAGAAGCTCAAATTGAATGAAAGTTGCGTACATATCTGAGGATTACGCATGAATTTTCGCAGATTTTTCTGAGTTTCCTACAGAGAGATCTACTCAAATTCGTGACAGCTAGAAATCTGTTTCTGCGCAGAAATCCAAATCTAGTATCAACCTTATTATCAAAGACTTTACTTGGCACAACAATGCAATAAAATAAAGATACAAAGGTATTGCTACAGTAGTAACAAGCACCTTGACTCAAATATAAAACAAAAATTGCAGAAGTAAACTAATGGGTTGTCTCCCATAAGCGCTTTTTTTTAACGCCTTTCAGCTAGGCGCAGAAAGTGTAAATCAAGTATTATTAAAAGAAGAAGCATCAACATTATAATTTGTTCTAATAATAGAATCAAAAGGCAACTTCATTCTATATCTAGGGAAGTGTTCCATACCTTTCTTAAGAGGGAACTGATATTTAATATTTCCTTCTTTCATATCAATTATAGCACCAACAGTTCGAAGAAAGGGTCTTCCCAAAATAATAGGACAAGATGCATTGCATTCAATATCCAAGACAACAAAATCAACGGGGACAAGGTTATTGTTAACCGTAATGTGAACATTATCAATTCTCCCCAAAGGTTTCTTTATAGAATTATCAGCAAGATTAACATCCAAATAATAATATTTCAATGGTGGCAAGTCAAGCATATCATAGAGTTTCTTAGGCATAACAGAAATACTTGCACCAAGATCACATAAAGCATTACAATCAAAATCATTGACCTTCATTTTAATGATGGGCTCCCAACCATCTTCCAACTTGCTAGGAATAGAAGTTTTCAAGTTTTAATTTCTCTTCTCTAGCTTTTATGAGAGCATTTGTAATATGTTTTGTAAAGGCCAAGTTTATAGCACTAGCATTAGGACTTCTAGCAAGTTTTTGCAAGAACTTAATATGTCGTGGATGTAACCACGGCAGATGCTACAGGGGGTAGCACTTCGTTGATGCGAGGGCAAGGGAACATCGCCATCTACGGGTCGAGGTGCAAGGGACGCAAGGTTTTACCCAGGTTCAGCCCCTCCGGAGAGTAAAAGGCCTACGTCCTGCTAGATCTTATTGCTCAGTGGAGAATTACAATGGGGGGCCTCAGTCGGCACGGAGCCAAGAGCTTACAAAGGGGAGATTGGATCTCAGATGAGGCCTCCTCTAGGGTTTAGCCCGGGGGTTTATATATCCACCCCCGGCCTAGGGTTACAGGAAGATAACTCCGAATCGTATCAGTTACTATTAATCCGGGATACCACACCCTTCTTCAAGTAATCTCCATCTTCAGCCGAGCAGATCATCTCCTTGGGACTTCGGCCCAGTCGCCTTCGAGCCCAGTCGGTTAGGCGACTGGCGGTCCTTCCTGGGCCTTCATCCTTGTGGCGAGTGGGACTGGCGACCCACCCCCTATGGGAATATCCCCATCAGTAGTCCCCGAGCGCGGTGGTGATGAAGCGTAGATCCGGCGCGGGTCGCGAAGAGGCACAGGGGCGGACTGGGATGAATCGCCGCCGGGCTCCTCAAGTAACCGTCAGCTGGTCGCCATTCTTCACTCGCCTGAACTTGATGAGCCAGTCGGCGCTTGACAGTCGGCGAATGCCAGTCGTCGTATGACAGTCGGGGCATGCCAGTCGTCGCAGGCCAGTCGGCGTAAGTCCTGGGTGCAGACACGTGGAGGAAGCAACGGCTAGATTTCACGTTGACCGAGGCGCGAGCCGTTTGCATGAAATTGACCGTTGGGCCCGATGTGACCGCTAACGGCTAGCTTTAACGCCCATTCCGCTGATCCCGCCGTCGATCCTGACCGTTTTGCGGGGCGGTAATCTCGCGGTGAATCAACAGACGGATTTGATGCCGGGGTTGGGGCTTATCACTCTGCCACATTCTTCCTCCATTCCCATTCCCCTTTCTTCTCGTCGAGAGCTCCCGAGCGCAGTCATGGCGGCGAGAGCCTGGGGCAAGTCCAAGGTCACGCACGAGTCCCTCCTCCCGTACGTCGCCTCCGGGGTCATCCCCGAGTTCAAGCAGGAGCGCTGGCGGGTCCCGCTGGCGAACGAGGTGGAGCCGCTCCCGAGGCCGGGTGAATTCGAGCTCTTCCTCAGCTTCTTGGATCGCGGGCTCGCGCTCCCCTCTTCTGACTTCATCCGGCAGCTTCTGGCCTTCAATGGCATAAAGATATGCGACCTGGGGCCGCATAGTGTGCAGCAGATCTCCCTGTTCGTGGCGCTGTGCGAGTGCTACCTGGGCTGCCCGCCATACTTCCCATTGTGGGTATCGATCTTCCATGGGCGGGCGACCCGGACCAGCAAGAGCAGCGAGGCGCTCATCCCGAACGGCGGAATCACTTTCCAAGTGAAGTCCGGGGAGAGCTTCATCGACATGGCGCTCCCCAAGAAGGCGCAGTCGCAGTGGCGCCGCTTCTGGTTCTACGCCAAGGAGTACACTCCCCCCGGCGAGGTTTGCATTCCTCAGTACGACCCCGAGCCAGCGTCCCGCGACGTCTCAACGTCCGGTCGCTGCCGCGCGAGCAGGAGGAGGTGGTGAAGTGGATGCGCCAGGCGATCCAGGCGCTGAAGGACAAGGGCCTAACGGCGGCCAATATGTACAACTGCTGGCTCGGCCGCCGGCTGATCCCCCTGCGGTGCCGAGCTCATTCCATGTGGGAGTACCGGGGGCAAAACGACTGCACCCGGTCGACGGCGACCGAGTGGGACGAGGGCGAGTACCGGAAGGTGCTCGCCAAGATCACCACGGCCACCTTTACCTCCTTCGCGGACGGCCTGCAGCCCTTCTCCGAGGACAACCCGGTGCCTCAGGTATTGACTTGTGCAGCGACCCCGGATGCCTAGGTAGTGCTTCTCCTTTCTAACTTATTTCCTTGATTCAAATGCAGCGGTGGCAGAAGATCGCCGACCATCTCCCCCCTCTCGCCGGAAAGGAGCCTCCGGAAATGACCGAAGGCGAGGAGGAGGAGGTTGACGACGAGGAGGAGCGCACCGAGTCGGACTCCGCAGCACGAGACTTCGTCCGACTCCCGCGCGGATCGAAGAGGGGCACCGGGTCTTCATCACAGGGCGCTCCAAAGCCGCAGGAGGGCGAAGGGGACGAAGAGGCGACCTCTCACCCGGAGGAGGGGGAGCTTTCAAAGGAAGGAGCCGAGCCGCTGTCCAAGCGGCTGCGCCTGACTATCCTGGAGGTCTCCATAAGGCTTCAGCGCCCCCTGAAGGACGCGATCGACGCTGGGGCCCGAGCCGGCCCGGGCGTGAAGGCGATCCCCATGGTGAAGTAAGTATTCCTTGCCGAGCTTGCTTCCTTCATGGTGGGATTCGCTGACGACCCACCCTGCTCCCCCGCAGGTCCAAGAGGAAGGTCTTGGCGAGACCGGCTACCATTGGGGCGGCGGCCACGAGGGCGGCCGAGGCGAAGAAGGCGGCCGAGCTGAAGAAGGCCGCGGAGAAGAAAGCGGTGCCTTCCGACCTTGGGGGTGCGGGGTCGGCTCCGGAGGAGCCCGTCGCCGCGAGCCAGGCTGAGAAAGCGAGCGCCAGCCGTGCCGAGCCCACCGCCGATCTTTTCCCCTTGCCCAGCGTGGGTCGCGGGGGCACGGCGAGCGCGGCGATGGGACCGAGCGCCAATCCTCCCGTGGTAGAAGAGGAGTCGGTAGGCGTCGGGTCGACCGAGGGCCAGAAGGCGCCCGAAGTCGAAGATGACACCGCCGAGGAGGGCGGCCTCTCGGTGCCGATGAAGGAGCGCCGGTCCAAGGCCGCCAGGGACCGAGTCCACCCCAGCGACCCCGAGACGGGGACAGATGGGGCACCGTCGACCGATGCGGTGATGCAGGCGGGTGAGGCGGCCGAATCGCGCCGTCCTCCGCCTTCTACTTTGACCTTCACTGAGCTCCACACGGCGCTTGGTGAAGCACACGTGGTGAGTATTTCTGTACTCGCAGTCCAGTCGCCCCCCAGTCCCCGAGGGTCGACTTGGCCTGTAAGGGCGAGTCGAGTCTTCTCCGTCCTGCCTGGACTGCTTTTACTAATCTTCGCGCCGTTGTTGTGCAGGCGGAGGTTAAGCGACTGACCGCGCTCGTGGAGGAGGCGGCGCAAAAGAACCGGAAGCTCATTGCTCTAGGCAGTAAGTCATACCCACTCGCTTTCTCCTTCCAGCCGCGCTCGCCTTGTTTGTACTTTTGTTCTCACCGCCCCCCGTTTTTTTGTAGCAGAGGCGCATGCGAAGGCGCTTGCCGAGGCTCGGGAAGGGTTCATCAAGGAATCCTTCTACCGCGAAGCCGAGTTTCGGGCGCAGCAGGCCGAAGAGGCCCGGAAAAAGGCGAAAGCGGAGGTGGCCGACTTGACGAAGGTCCTGGAGCAAAAGGGCCGGGAGCTGGAAGATGTCATCGCCGAGTACAAGGGGAAGCTGGAGGCCGCGACGGATGCGCGGGATTCCGCTCGGGGGGCCGCCACAGCCCTGCGAGAAGAGGTCGCGGCCTTGAAGCAGCAACACGCCAAGGAGTTGGCCGCGGAGAAGGAGGCGTCCGAGGGCATCGTCCTGGCGGTGCAAGCCGAGAAGACCAACTTCGAGGCTTTCGTCCGCGAGATGTCGCGACAGCTTCTTAGTAAGTTTCCATCTTTCTCCTGCTATTTTCTTGTCGATTGCCGCGGCGGCGAGTCCCCGAGTGTGGCGAGTCGGCGTCGGGGGCCAGTCCCTGAGCATGGCGAGCCGGCTTCGGGGGCCAGTCCCCGAGCATGGCGAGTCGGCTTGGGGGGGCGGACCCCGAGCATGGCGAGTCGGCTTCGGGGGCTAGTCCCCGAGCATGGCGAGTCAGCCTGGGGGGCCAGTCCCCGGGCATGGCGAGTCGGCTTCGGGGGCCAGTCCCCGAGCATGGCGAGTCGGTGTTGAGGGCGAGTTCTCACTTCTCTGTCTTCTTGTTGCTGGTGGTAGGTACAAGCGACTTCACGGAGACGGCGACTCCACGGGAGTGCCTGTCGACCGCGACCGCGCGCATCATTGCCTGCGCGGGGGAGATACTGGCGGCGCTCCAGTACCTGAGTCCGCGGGAGATTATTCCGCGGGACACGCCGTCCGTCTTCAGGGCCGTGTCCAACATCCCGGCCGTCGTTGACTGGCTTCACCGCTCCTCCTGCCGCGTTGGTGTTACCATGGCTTTGAGCATGGTGCTGGCGCACTACTCGGAGGGGTTTGACGTGGAGGAGGTCACTGCTGGCTTCCCCTCGGAGACTGGCGAATTTGACGTCGCCGAGGTGCTGCGCTTGATGGAGGCAGTGCGCCCTTATGCCGACCGGGTGCTGGCGACCGCTGACTTGGAGACTCACATCCCCAGCCAAGCGGTGCCTGGGGACACGGAGAAGGAGGTCGGCCCGGTGGACTACCCCGCGGAGCGCCTTTTCCACGCCACGGCCACCGGCTCCTTGTCCACGTACCCGGTCGTCTTGTACACGCCGAAGTTTCGTCATGGCGATGGTGGCGCCGAGCCCGTTGTGGAGGGAGCTCCGGGGTCGTCCCAGTAGTTTCTTGGACCACTGCGCATGATGTAACTCGAATTCCCGCGAGCGGGTGTCAGTTGTAAATAGAGTGTTAGCTTTTGCTTAATTGTAACTCGATGGTCGCTTTTGAATTAAGTGAGTGTGACGGCGATGTTTTGGAGTTGGGTCCGACTCTCCATGGCCTACAGGCCAGTCGCCATGCGACCCCGATGAAGGCTATCGACTTGACTGTTTTCCTTGTCGAGCTGAGCGTCCCCAGTCGCAGTACGTAGTCGTTATAGTGCGAATAGCAGCCTCATGGGTGGAGTAGTGGTGAGCTTGTAGTTGCGCTGTTTGCATGTAGCGCGCCACTCGTCGTGGCTCGGTGAGCCAGTCGCTAGGCGACTCCAAAGGGGGTTCCTGCGGGCTTTTTTCCTTGGCGAGCCGCGGGTCCGTTTTGCGGGGTCCCTGGTCGAAGTACTTGGCCATTCAAGTCACCAGCCTAAGGTAGAGGAGGGTATTGGTGTGCTGTATAGCGTAGCACGAGACGGTCGCCGTGGCCCGGGGGGCTGGTCGAGCATGCGACCCTGCTGTGGGTTCCAGTCGCCGTTTTCACCCGACGGCGTGAGGGGTGGTAGGTGACCGGGCCTGGTGTTGCGCCCAGTCGCCCCGCCGTGCCCTTGTTAGCCCGGCTACTTGGCCAATCATGGACTTCACTCTTCCAGCAGCGGCGACCGAAGGTCTCTCAGTACCAAGTCGCTTGTCATGGCGACTAGGCCGGTATGTACCGAGATGAGAGCTGGAGACAGCTGGCAGGTGATGGAGAAGCGATCGGAGTTGGAGATCAATGCAATCGGCGACTTTTATTAACCTCTGAATTTGTGGGTTACACTTTTTCCTTAGGTGTAAAACCGTCGGAGGAGGTTGACGTTCCAGGGGCGCTCCACCTCTCTGGTGAGCGGCTCGCCTTTGTCGTCCTTGCGGACGTCTGTGAGGTAGTAGGACTTGTTGCCGAGTACGCGGCTGATGGCGAATGGTCCTTCCCAAGGCGGGGATAGCTTGTGCATGCCTTTCTTGTCTTGAATTAGCCGGAGCACGAGATCTCCAACTTGGAAGGAGCGACTCCGAACGCGACGACTGTGGTAGCGGCGGAGATCTTGCTGGTAGATGGCGGTCCTGGAGAGTGCGAGGTCCCTGGCCTTGTCAAGGAGGTCGATATCATCCTGGCGAGCTCGCTCGTTGTCTTCTTCGACGTAGTTAGCGACCCGAGGCGAGTCGTAGGCGATATCCGTGGGCATAACTGCCTCGGCGCCATATACCAGGAAGAAAGGCGTGAAGCCGGTCGATCTGTTTGGTGTTGTGCGGATGCCCCACAGCACTGAGGGGAGCTCTTCTGCCCAGCAACCGGCTGCGCGTTCCAGGGGCACGACCAGGCGCGGCTTGAGTCCGTGGAGGATGCTCTGGTTCGCTCTTTCTGCCTGGCCGTTCGACTCGGGGTGTGCGACTGACGCGAGGTCGAGTCGGATGCCTTTCTCCTCGCAGAAGTCGGCCATCTCCCCTTTGGCGAAATTGGTGCCATTGTCAGTTATGATGCTGTGAGGGTAGCCATATCGATAGATGAGTTCGCGTAGGAACTTTGTGGCTGTCTTCCCGTCGCACTTCTTTATGGGTTTTGCTTCTACCCATTTGGTGAACTTGTCCACCGCGACCAGGAGGTGAGTGTATCCGCCGGGGGCCGTTTTGAACTTCCCTACCATGTCCAGGCCCCAGACGGCGAAGGGCCAGGTGAGGGGGATGGTCTTCAATGCTGACCCCGGCATGTGCGACTGGCTTGCGTACTTTTGGCACCCGGCGCACGAACGGACGAGCGCGATTGCATCTTCGTGGGCTGTTGGCCAATAGAAGCCGTGACAGAAAGCTTTGGCGACTATGGAACGCGCGCTTGCGTGGTGGCCGCGGTCCCCTGCGTGGATGTCGCGCAGGATGTTGCGCCCTTCTTCGGTGGCGACGCATCGCTGGAACACTCCCGAGACACTGCGCTTGTATAGTTCTTTATTGATGATGGTGAAAGACTTGCACCTGCGTACGATAGCTCGTGCTTTGGCTTCGTCCATTGGCAGTATCTGGTGCTCGAGGTAGCTCATGTATGGCTCGGTCCAGTCGACGCTGTTGGAGGCGAGTGCGACTAGGGTGGAGTCGGGAGCAGGAGGTTCAGCAATGTCCAGCTCGCAGGGTGCGCGCACCGAGGGGTGGCTGAGGATATCCAGGATGACGCCTGGAGGGGGTTGGAGTCGCTTGGACCCGATTCTGGCTAGCGCATCAGCTTCCTCATTCTTGCGCCTGTCGACCCATTCGACGACGTGGCCGGCGAAGCTAGCGCCGGCTTGATCGACGGCGCGCTTATATGCAATCATGTTGGCGTCGGTGGCGTCGCAGGTGCCGGAAGTCTGGCTGGCGACCAGGTCGGAATCGCCGAGGCAGCGCAGCCGTGTTGCGCCCATCTCTTTTGCTACTCGCATGCCGTGTAGAAGCGCTTCGTACTCAGCCATGTTGTTGGTGCAGGGCTCGAATCTGAGTTGCAGGACGTACTTCACGGTGTCGCCCTTTGGCGATGTGAGGACGACTCCCGCGCCTGCCCCCTCGAGGTTCTTGGAACCGTCGAAGTGCAGTGTCCAATGCTTGAGGTCCGCGGGGGAGCTTGGTTGCTGGGCCTCTTCCCAGTCGGCGAGGAAGTCGGCGAGTGCCTGGGATTTGATGGCGTGGCGCGACTCGTAGGTGATGTTGTGGACACCGAGTTCGACTGCCCACTTGGCGATCCGGCCAGTTGCGTCGCGGTTACGGATGATGTCGGCGAGTGGCGTTGAGGCGACTACCTTGATGGGGTGTTCGTGGAAGTAGGGGGCCAGTCGCCTCTGGGCCCTGAGGACTGCGTACACCAGCTTTTGGTAGTGCGGGTACCGTTAATTGGATTCGATTAAGGCTTCGCTGATGTAGTAGACCGGGCGCTGTACCAGCTGCTCTTTTCCCTCTTCCTTGCGTTCGACGACCATGACCGCGCTTATCGCGCGGTTCGACGCGGCGACGTATAATAGCATAGTCTCTTTTGGTAGCGGGGCCGCGAGGATAGGGGCGTTCCGAAGGGCATGTTGGAGTTCTTCCAGAGCCCGTTGCGCTTCGTCCGTCCACCTGAATGACTCTGACTTCTTGAGCAGGCGGTAGAGTGGCATGGCCTTGTCGCCGAGCCGGGGTATGAAGCGACTGAGGGCGGCGACCCGGCCGGCGAGTTTTTGTGCGTCGACCAGGCAGGTTGGTTGCTTGGTGCGCATGACTGCCAGCGTTTTCTCCGGGTTGGGCTCGATGCCTCGCTTGGAGACGACGTAGCCGAGCAACTATCCAGAAGGGACCCCGAAGGTGCACTTCAGAGGATTGAGCTTGATCTTGTATCGCCGTAAGTTGGAGAATGTCTCAGCGAGGTCGGTGATGAGGTCGGCCTGGTGAGTCGACTTGACTACCACGTCGTCGATGTAGACGTGTACGTTGCGGCCGATTTGGCTTTCCAGGCAGCTGTTCATGCACCGTTGATAAGTCGCTCCGGCGTTTTTGAGGCCGAAGGTCATGGATGTGTAGCAGTAGGCACCCAGGGGCGTGATGAACGCTGTCTTCTCTTGGTCTTCCTTGGCCATCTTTATTTGGTTGTACCCGGAGTAAGCATCAAGGAAGCACAGCGACTCGGAGCCGGCGACCGCGTCGATGATCTGGTCGATTCGCGGCAGGACGAATGGGTCCTTGGGGCATGCGCTATTGAGGCTGGTGTAATCGATACACATTCGCCATGTCTTGTTCTTCTTTAGCACCAGGACTGGGTTTGCCAGCCACTTGGGGTGTTTGATTTCAATGATGAAACCGGCGGCGAGTAGTCGGTTTACTTCTTCAGCGATTGCGCGCCGCCGCTCTTCTCCTACAGGGCGCATTGCCTGCCTAACGGGGCGTGCGGAGGGATCGACGTGTAGTTTGTGCTCAGCAAGTTCTCTCGGGACACCCGGCATGTCAGATGGTTTCCATGCAAAGATATCTCGATTCTCACGGAGGAACTTGATGAGCGCGCTTTCCTATTGGGCGGACAGGCCCGTCCCAATGGTAATTTGCCTACTTGTATCATTCTCTACAAGATCTACTTGGCGAGTGTCGGTTGCAGGCTTGAAAGCTGCTGCGGACGAGTCGAGCTCGGTTGGTTTCTCCAGGATGGCGGGGTCGTTGCGGTCGACTGGGTATTTGGCGAGCTCGGCGGAGTTGTCTTGTTCGTCGGCGATGACGGCGTCGGCGAGCTTGGCACTGACGTCCTCGCAATCCAGTGCCATCTCCGGGTCGCCGTGGACGGTGATGACGCCACGAGGCCCTGGCATCTTCATCATGTTGTATGCGTAGTGGGGTGCCGCCATGAACCGGGCGAACGCCTGCCGGCCGAGTACACAGTGGTAGGAACTGCGGAAGTTCACCACCTCGAATGTTATCCGCTCGGTGCGGTAGTTTACGGGCGTACCGAAGGTGACTGGCAACGTAACCTTGCCGATCGGGAAGGCCTTCCGCCCGGGGACGATGCCATGGAACGTGACCTTGGTGTTCTCGAGGCGTGAGTTCGGTAAACTGAGTCGCTGGAAGGTTTCGTAATACAGAATGTTGATGGAGCTTCCCCCATCCATCAGGGTTTTCGGCAGCCAGTAGTCGGCGACCTTGGGTCTGACGACCAGTGCCACTCGACCGGGGTACTCGATGCGGGGGGCGTGATCTTCGCGGCTCCAGGTAATGCTCTGCTCGGACCAGTTGAGCCACCGGGGAACGTCAGAAAGGATGACCGCGTGTACTGCCACTGCCCTTGCGAGGACCTTCCTGTCCCGCCGATCGCCGACCCCGGTGAAGGTGTGGAGCGAGCCGGCGCTGCGACCGAAGCCTTCTCCCTTGTGCTGGTCTGGGTCCTTGGCGCGGTCCTTGTGCTGATTACCGCCGTCGTTTTCCTTGGCACGGCGGGCCTTCTCTATCTGCTTCAGGGAGTAGCAGTTTCCCGTCGTGTGATTGGAGGGCTTGCCCTCCTTGCTGTGATAGATGCATGGGGCGTCTAGGAGGCTGCGGGCGTCGAAGCGCTTGGGCTGAGGCCGATCCTCCCGTGGTGCGCGGTTGTCACGCCGGAAGGATTTTGGCTCGCGCTGCTCGTAGTCGGCGTTGGCGACGAGCTCGTTGTGTGCTCCTTCTCCACGACGCTTGCCGTTGTTAGACCGTCCGCTGAATGGGTAGTCGCCGCGTCGGGGTTCTGTGTGAGTGGGACGGCGATTGCATCGCTGGCCGTACTCGTCATCCGAGTCGACTGTAGGATCTTCGTCAGCGTAGCGAGTGGCGATGTCGAAGAGCTCGGAAATTGAGATGTTATCTCTGCTGACGCGATGGAGCTTGGCGCTTAGCGGTTCGTACCGGCAGCACCGTCGGAAGCAGTAGATTGCCGTGTCCGTGCTGATGCCGCTGGAGGTCGTCCACATGTCCTGCCAGCGCTGCACCCACCGGCGAGTCGACTCGCGCGGGCCCTGGACACAGCGATCCAGGTCTTCTATGGTTGTCGCACGAGTGTACGCGCTCGCGAAGTGCTGGATAAATGCGGCGCGGGCTTCTTCCCAAGAGTCGATGCTGTTGGCGGTGAGGGTGTTGAACCAGTGGCGATTGACGCCGTCCATCATGAGAGGCAGGTAGCGTGCGGCGAGTAACTTGGAGTGGCCTTGGATCCCCATTGCCATGGCGTACGAATCGATCCAGACTGTGGGGTCGATATGTGTGTCGTACTTCTCGATGTCACGGGGCCCCTTGAACCCAGCGGGGTACGGCTCGCCTCTGATCATTGGCCCGAAGCAGGCGGGGCCGACTCAAGTGAACGCGCTCTGGCGCGGGGCTTCATCGGCGTAGCGGTCGTTCAGCCGGTTTCGCGCCCGCCATTCTTGGTCGTTGACGATGTGGGTTCGCGCGTCGACGGGCTGTCCGTTGGCGGCGACCATCACTCGTGCGGGGCGTGGCTCGATTCGGTTGTTGGTCGAGTGGGCCGCACGCGGTGCTGGTGGCGGATCGTTGTTGGCGTTGACGACTGCACGATTTGCCGCACCTGATGACGCCGCGCGACTGGCGGACGTGCGCGAATAGAGTCGCCCTTGCGAGTCGGCTGCGGCGTGTTGTTGCTCCAATGCCTTGGCAACCAGGGCCTTGGCGTGCTGGACGAGGATCGCGCCGTCTCCCGTTTCGGGGAGCCTTGCAAGGACGGCTTGGGCGGCCGCGACGTTGTCGGCTGGAGACGAATGCAATGGTAGACCGTTGGCGTCAACTTCCGCCCGAGGAACTTCGGGTGGTGGTGGTGGCGGTGGTGGTGGTGGTGCTCCGTGTGCCGCTCTGTCAGCCGCAGCCCGACTTCCTTCCGGGATGTCAGGGTTCTGGACTCGGGCGACCCGAGTTTCTCCATCTGGATCGTCGAAGTTAAGGCGCGCGCTGGGGAAGTCGTTCGCGCGGGCGCGCTCCATGCGCAGGCGATTGCGCTGCTGGCGATAGTGGGATACAGCTCTCACTTCGTCTTGCTCGAGACGAAATTTCTGCCGTTCGGCGAGCTCCTTCTTCCTCTGTTCTTCGAGGGCCGCCCGGTGCGCCTCGATCTCCGTCGCAGTGGCGGTTGCAGGGAGCGGGGTGGTGAAGGCGTCGACCGGAGGCTCCTCCTCAGCTCCTGCCATGAAGACTGCGGTTGGGTAACGATATCGTGGGCCCTCGACGAAGTCCGAGTCGGAGTCGCTGCCGAAGAGGGAGAGGATGGAGTCGTCCTCGAAGCCATCCTCGAAGTCGCTTGGGTGAGAGACCAAGGAGATGGAGTCTTTGAACGACGCCATGGCGATAGAGCGGGCAGTCGGGGACACAGCGGTGGACCCAGCGACCGATGCCGTGGCGATGAAGTCAGCGTCGATCGCTGTGATACCGGAGTCGGCGGCTGGGACGGTGTCGATGGAGTCGGCAGCTGACGCGGTGACGATGGGGTTGGCGGTCGGCGCCACGGCCGCCGAGTCGGCGTCGTCCTCCAGGGCCGACTCGGCCTCCGCGTATACCTCGCCGGTAACTGGGCGAGTGGCGGTGAGGAGCTGTCCCGGCGCGAAGGGGTCGTGCGATCGACCGGGGCGAGGCTCGGTGGGGTCGCTGACACCGGTGAGCCCAACGAAGAGGTTGATGGAGCCGATCGGCACCATCCAGGCGTGCTTGAGGGGTGACGAGGCGAGCCGGTAGGTGCTTGGCTGGATGTGGAAGAAATTGCCGGTGGCGATCATCCTGCCGGAAGCGACCGGCCGCTGTACTGGCGAGTAGGGCCTCGCCGTAGCTCGGAGGCTTGATGTCCCATGCCCCACGGTGGGCGCCACTGTCGTGGATGTAACCACGGCAGATGCTACAGGGGGTAGCACTTCGTTGATGCGAGGGCAAGGGAACATCGCCATCTACGGGTCGAGGTGCAAGGGGCGCAAGGTTTTACCCAGGTTCAGCCCCTCCGGAGAGTAAAAGGCCTACGTCCTGCTAGATCTTATTGCTCAGTGGAGAATTACAATAGGGGGGCTCAGTCGGCACGGAGCCAAGAGCTTACAAAGGGGAGATTGGATCTCAGATGAGGCCTCCTCTAGGGTTTAGCCCGGGGGTTTATATATCCACCCCCGGCCTAGGGTTACAGGGAGATAACTCCGAATCGTATCAGTTACTATTAATTCGGGATACCACACCCTTCTTCAAGTAATCTCCATCTTCAGCCGAGCAGATCATCTCCTTGGGACTTCGGCCCAGTCGCCTTCGAGCCCAGTCGGTTAGGCGACTGGCGGTCCTTCCTGGGCCTTCGTCCTTGTGGCGAGTGGGACTGGCGACCCACCCCCTATGGGCATATCCCCATCATAATAACTTCAGAGATATGCCAATTATCAAAATCAAAACCATTATGATCTAAAGCAATGGGATCATTGTCCCCAATAATCTGAAAATTTTCAGCACTCTTATCACAAACAATTTCAGCAGTTTCAGGTAATTTTGCATGCTTTGTATTAGAAGTAGAAACATTGCCAACACCAATTATTTTACCATTTATAGTAGGAGGTTTAGCAACATGTGAAGCATCAATATTACTAGTGGTGGTAATAGTCCAAACTTTAGCTACATTATTCTCTTTAGCAAGTTTTTCTTCTCTTTCCCACCTAGCATGCAATTCAGCCATCATTCTAATATTGTCATTAATTTGAACTTGTATAATCCTCAGGTTTAGCAGCCATTTTATTAATTAAAAAAGCTTGTGACTCAGACATGTATGAGATTCGGTAAGGTTGCAAGCGGGGCGGGATGCGGCCGGCCGCCAGAGCGCGATGCGGGCTAGCTCACGCTTTGCAGTCGCTCGCGGGAACGCCGCACCATCCCGCTAGAGCTGGCGCGGGACACAGCGGCAACCGCACCATCCCGCTTCATCCCGCTAGAGCTGGCGCATGTGCGGAACAGAGCAGCTAGCTAGCTAGCTATGTGAACGGTCAATGGAAAGCTGCTTAGAGCAGCTAGCTAGCTACTAGATACTGATTACCGAGCAATCTTAAATGGGAAGCGAGTGCGTGACTTTTCTTAGAGCAGCTAGACCCTTATTCAGGTTGCAACCATATATCAGAAAATATAGCAAAACATAGAGTTAACTCATATATATATATCAGTGTATATCCTATATACATATATATATATCAGAAATAAGGATGATTATTTCAACAACAAGTATGGTAAAACATAGAGTTAACTCTAGGATGATCTCAGTGTAGCCAGACCCTTACATATATCAGAAAACTTCCTACAGTTCCGATACATATGGCAAAACACAGAGGTAGCTCAAGATTGAAAATGCAGAGGTCTAAATTAAAAAAAAAATGCAGAGGTCTGAGACGGCAGCAGGCGCCACGGGTAGTTGTCGATGGAGGTGACCATGGCTGCAGTAATGAACCTGCTGTGCTCGTCCACCGCTGAAGACCTCACTCCTGGAATATCTCAACTGTGTTAACTGCTAACATCACTTACAGTCTAAACAGCAAAGAAATGTGTAAAGAGTAAGCCCTCAAAAATAATGTGTAAAGAGTAACTCAGTTGTTAACTGCTAATATCTCAACTGTGTTAACTGCTAATATCGCTGCAGCTACAACTTATCATCTATTACATAAAATTGAACCGATCAAACCAGGCTACATGATGTCAAGAACATCAAATGTTCCAAACATTCAAAAAGATCCCATGATGCAAATTACAAGATGCCAGATCATTGTTAGATCTGTGTTCTTGTAGCGTAGAGGGGAAGGCCCAGCTTGCAGCCTCCAACTCTCTGTATCTCGTTCAATCCTTCGTCGATCAGGTCTAACATTAATACACAGAATAAGATGCTATTAAGTCTTCTGCTGTTGTCTTAATGCTGAGGCTTTGGAAAGTATCAACTAATTTGGCGGTTCAGAGCAAGCAAGAGAAGTTTAGTGTTGTGTCTGATAATGTATGCATCAAATCCTGGTTTTGGCTAGCTTACCCTTCTATATTTTCCATAGACCTTGTTATCTGATGCAGTTGATGCAACCTGAAGGAGACTTTAGCATGCCACAGGACAGATAAACCTTTAAACCAAATAGCAAGTTCACCCCACCCACATAAACAGTTTTGCACAAAGAACTACAATCTTGCACTTTGGCCAATATACTCTACTCATAAAAGTTAGTTCGTGCACCTCAGCATTACATGTGGGGAGAGAAAGTAAGAAATATAAGTTTTCTACGACTTTATATACTGCAAAGAACAAGAAAGACTTCAGATGTGTAGTGTAAAGAGCACGAAATAAAGCATCTACACTTAGTTCCCTACTCTGTAATTTTTGTAACTGGAAAAGTATCGAAATAATCGATATACTCGCCTTGGATTCGGCATCTTAACACACCTCCCTCTAGCCGCGCCCGCTATTTGTACAGGAGATAGAGCAATTTTCCCACAGAGCAAGCTTTACTTCAGCATTTCAATGTACACTATTGATCTTTAACTGGAAATGTTGTTTCACATTATTCGCATGATTTATTTTTCTTTATTGGGCTCTCTTTGTTTCTCAAACTCCCGTGAGCTACAAAATACAGTAAAGCAAAATCCATCCCCAAAAATAAGCTAGGCTATGTCTTCAACCCCGGTCGAGGTCAGAAACTTCTATAAAATGCAGATGAGTGTTACTTGAACAAAATGATACATCACATCACATAATCATGATTTAGCAATTTATACAACAGGTCACTGGATCAAAGCGCAGGACAGACTACACATGAGAACAATGCTGGATTTTTTAGGAAAAGAGAAAAATACCAATGCTTACCTAATGTTGCAATCAATCCTCAAAAATATCATCTCTTGATCCATAAATATCAGCACGTTTTGCATAAACAACATCACTTGTTATTGTGTTGACATGAGTAGTTCCTGGAATGACATAAAACGATACTAGTTATAGCAAAGCTTAACACCAAACAATGTTAGATATCAATAAGAGAGAGTTAGTTACCGGGAGGCCGCAACCAGTCTTGAAGACAAATTAATGCCTCTACAGTAGAGCCTATCATATGGCTCCTATAGTCACTTAGTATTCTTCCTCCGGTGGAGAAGGCGGACTCAGAAGCTACGGTTGATACTGGTGCAGCCAATACATCCTTTGCTATGCGAGAAATGATGGGGTACTTATGTGCATTTGCAGACCACCAACATAGTATATCAAACCCTTCTTCTTGCGGGTGAACAGCATCTTTCAAATATATAGTAAGTTCAGTCAGCTTTGCTCGATTTTGTTGCTCTTCTTGAACTTGTTTATTCCATTGTTCCCATGGGTTATCGATAGTTGCTACACTGCTGGTTCCTTGGTCATTCTTTAGTGTTGAGTCATCTTCATGTGAAGAGTATTCAGTGAAGAGATCCTTGAATGTTTTCTTCACCTTAGTAAGATATTTTGTAGCCTCGGTTTCAAGTCCGGATTTCAAGCACAGCTCCAAGAATTTGAATTTGTACCTCGGGTCAAGAATGACTGGAAGACAAATGCTCAAGTACGACAGTTTCCAGTATTTCATGAACTTGGTCTTCATCACTTGAACCATAGATCTAATGGCAGCTTCCTCATTGTTTGCCTCTCTTTCCAAGGTTAGATGAATTTTCCAGAGTTCATGGAAATACAAGTGAGCGGTTGGATATAAAGTGCCAGACACCACCATAGTAGCATCGAGGAAAACCTCCAACAAACTGCAAACTGATTGTGCCGTTTCCCATTGCTCACTTGTAGGCTGACATGTGTATGACGGATCTTGCAACTTCAAAGCGGCAAATGCCTTCCTATACTCTAAAGCTGTCTTGATCATCAGATGAGTGGAATTCCACCTTGTAGCAACATCTAAAGTAACTTTCTTTTTGCATTTGATTCCCTCTTGTACAATTATGTCTTTGAACTTCTTTTTCCGAGGTGGGGAGCTTCTAACATATTTGATGCTCTCTCTGATATTGTCCACTGCAGTGCAGGTAATTGCCAACCCGTCTTGAACAATAAGGTTGATCACATGAGCTGCGCATCGACCATGTAAAAGATCTCCTTTGGAAGGTAACAAATTCTTTCCTAGCAGATTTGCCTTCATGTAGCTCACACATAAAGTATTATTTGTTGCATTGTCTAGCGTAATGGAGAAAACCTTCTCTTGAAGACCCCAATCTTGCAAGCATTCCAACATGATATTAAATAGATTTGTTCCATCATGCGGGGTATCAGCCTCGGAAAACCAAATCACTTTTTTCCTTAATTTCCACTTTTCAGTAATATAATGACAGGTTATACACATATAACTCACAACTTGACGTGACGTCCACATGTCCGCGGTTAAAGAGACTCGAGAGTTCAATTCTTGTAGAACCTCTCGAAGTTTTATCTTTTGGTGATAAAACAAGTCGACACATTCAAGCCTCATTGTTGTCCTAGAGACCAATTCAAATGCTGGATTGAGACTTCGAACAAAGCGCCTGAATCCTTCATATTCTACTATCCGGAATGGCAATTCATGCAAGACAATCAGCCTCACCAATTCCATGAATGCTCTATCAGGGTCATATCTCCATTCTTCTAAATTACTGGGACTTGACAGAGTTGATTTCACTGATTCAAGAAATTCATTCATCTTAGCTCTTTCCTCGCAAACTAACAAATGCCTATTGCATTGACTGGTACCAACTTCTCTGGTAGCCGGAAAAACTCTATGACAATGCTTACATTTGGCTTCCATGAGTTTGTTTCCATCATACACAGGATCAAAATCATTCCAAATTTCAGATTTAAGTTTTCTTCTTTTATTTCTACTTGGAAGACCTACATAATTTGAAAAGAACAAATAATTTGAGTAATAAAAGTATAAATAGTATGCGTAATTCAGACAGAAGTTGCTACTTATTACTATCTATAGAAGATTGAGTGACTACTTATAGACTTCCAAACATGCCATTACCAAACAGAGCAACTAACAAATACATAATATAGGAGTATATGCGCCATGCATATAACAAGCATGAATGCAAGCATCCAGCTCAAGAAAAAGAAAAATGTATCGAGAGGACATGTGAACACACCAGAAAACTGTGATGGTAGTGGCGAGGACCGTTTTACACCTATTGTCCTTGGCGATCCTTGAGATAAAATGAGATTAACCCCTGGAGATCCCACTACAGGCAGTACCACAGGTGTCTTCACCCTCTTCTTTGGCAGTGTTTTTGCAGGTCTTTTTCGTTGATCTGTGAGAAGAAATAAAATATGAAGTCAAGAATCACCTAAGATTGCAAATTAATGCTATCAACTAGACAGCAAGTGAAACAATGGCTGCATGTAAATGTACCTTGGCTTGGATCTCGGGATTTTCCATTTGTAGGTGCAGCTACAACTTTCATTGGCAGGGCTTTTGCAGGTCTTTCATGTTGATGATGTGAAGTTTCTGAAAGATCACAACACAAGTAGCACCCTGTTACTTGACAAATACAAAAACGATCATGCCTAACATGTGTAACATGTGTAACCAATCATAGAAAGATAACCAACATGTCACAGTCCTAGAAACCACTATAGCATCACGTTTGTTTCAGCCAATCGTGGAATTGATCAATGAGCCGTCTTTTTACCTCAACTTGAAACGTAGCATGCAGCTAACAGTAAGCGGAGTCGCCATTATAATCCCAGCGAGCCAACTACTATGTTATTACTAGTACCAGAAATATTTCATACAGAATGTTATTGGGGAGCAGCATGGAGAATGTTATTAAAGTGCCATTGCAATCTTCTGCGTGCCCCTGTTGTCTACCCTGCTTAAACATTCCACTGCTGTGACCGTATGCAGAAGGTATAGCAAATGGCCAACAGAATAGCATCATAGCAACATGAGAAACAATTTATCAAGGCGTTATATACTTGTGAGGTTTGTATATCTCATCTTTACACAACAGCAAAACTGCTATCCCCTCGAGCTACACCAGAGCAAGATTGTAGAATGTTTCTGAGCAGAATCGACAGACGATACCAAGCGATCAAACATTATTCTAGGTGAAGTAATAAATAAACAAAAGATAAATCATGTTGCGGTACGGGCTCATGGACGACGGCGACGCGGTGCCACTCCACCCATGGTCTCAACTTTAACCCCGCTAGAACAATAATAATTGCTACTCTAATCAGGACCGGAAGGATCTTGGGTCACATACCTTGGTTTGGATCATTTGTAGCTGCAGCGATTTCTACAGATAGCAAAGATTGTTTGTTCTGGGCGGAGAGACTAGGCTGCAGCGAGGATGTAGGTCTTGCGGAAGTTGCCGGCGACGAAACTCCGGCTGCACTTGGTGACGGAGGAGCATCAAGAGGTGGAGGAAGATCTTCTCCATTGAGGATTCCAGGAGGGCAGTCCCCACGTGGTGATGGCGGCGGCGCCGCCGTCGACCCCAACATCAAGAACTGCGAGCGAGACCGATAGGGATGGGAGAGGGTTGAGGAGTTGGGGGCATCGGGTGTGGCCGTGTGGCGGCGGCGGTGGCGGCGGCACCGTCCGTCGCAGAGGGGGTCAACGAGGTTACGAGGAACGGAGGAACGGGGTCTCAGTGTCTCACCGTCTCGGCGTCTCGGGGATTCGGGGCCTGCGGACTCTGCCGACTCTGCGGGCTCTTAGCGGGCCACGCGGTCTGGTCGCTTCATCCCGCTACACACGACGCGGTCGACGAAGCGGCGCCGCGCGAGCGAGTTTTGCGGGGCGGCCCAGCGGCGTGGCGGGACAACCCGCACCACTTGCAACCTGAAGATTCGTTTTTCAGCATTTGAAAGCTTAGTTTGCAAACCAGAAATTTCCATATTCAAATTTTCAAGTTGATTCCCTATATTTTTCAACAAGGCAGATTGTTCATTCATAGTTTTAGTAAACAATTGATTTTGCTCATATTGTGATTGCATAAAGCTCTTAGTAGCTCTTTCAATTTCTAGCATCTTTTCCTCACTAGGCAAAACAGATCTACCATAAGAATTACCACTATTAGAAGGATATGGCATATAGTTGTTGTTACCAAAATTATTCCTATAAGCACTGTTGTTGAAATTATTATTTTCAATGAAGTTCACATCAACATGCTCTTCTTGAGCAACCAATGAAGCTAAAGGAACATTATTAGGATCAACATTAGATCTACCATTAACAAGCATAGACATGATAACATCGATCTTATCACTCAAGGATGAGGTTTCTTCAATAGAATTTACCTTCTTACCTTGTGAAGTCCTTTCAGTGTGCCATTCAGAGTAGTTGATCATCATATCATCAAGAAGCTTTGTTGCGGCACCCAAAGTGATGGACATAAAAGTACCTCCAGTAGCTGAATCCAATAGGTTCCTTGAAGAAAAATTCAATCCTGCATAAAAGGTTTGGATGATCATCCAAGTAGTCAGTCCATGGGTGGGGCAATTCTTTACCAAAGATTTCATTCTTTCCCATGCTTGGGCAACATGTTCATTATCCAATTGCTTAAAATTTATTATGCTACTTCTCAAAGATATAATTTTAGCAGGAGGATAATATCTACCAATGAAAGCATCTTTACATTTAGTCCATGAATCAATACTATTCTTAGGCAAAGATAGCAACCAATCTTTAGCTCTTCCTCTTAAGGAGAAAGGAAACAATTTCAGTTTTATAATATCCCCATCTACATCCTTATACTTTTGCATTTCACAAAGTTCAACAAAATTATTAAGATGGGTGCTTGCGCACAGTTGATGTGGCGTAGTAGCTTCCTTGTGACGGTAAAGCACTCGTCCGTTGGGAACCCCAAGAGGAAGGTATGATGTGTACAGCAGCAAGTTTTCCCTCAGTTAGAAACCAAGGTTTATCGAACCAGTAGGAGCCAAGAAGCACGTTGAAGGTTGATGGTGGCGAGATGTAGTGCGGCGCAACACCAGGGATTCCGGCGCCAACGTGGAACCTGCACAACACAACCAAAGTACTTTGCCCCAACGAAACAGTGAGGTTGTCAATCTCACCGGCTTGCTGTTACAAAGGATTAGATGTATAGTGTGGATGATGATTGTTTGCAGAGAACAGTAAAACAAGTATTGCAGTAGATTGTATTCGATGTAAAAGAATGGACCGGGGTCCACAGTTCACTAGAGGTGTCTCTCCCATAAGATAAATAGCATGTTGGGTGAACGAATTACAGTTGGGCAATTGACAAATAGAGAGGGCATGACAATGCACATACATGATATGATGAATATTGTGAGATTCAATTGGGCATTACGACAAAGTACATAGACCGCTATCCAGCATGCATCTATGCCTAAAAAGTCCACTTTCAGGTTATCATCCGAACCCCTTCCGGTATTAAGTTGCAAGCAACAGACAATTGCATTAAGTATGGTGCGTAATGTAATCAATAACTACATCCTCGGACATAGCATCAATGTTTTATCCCTAGTGGCAACAGCACATCCACAACCTTAGAACTTTCTGTCACTATCCCAGATTTAATGGAGGCATGAACCCACTATCGAGCATAAATACTCCCTCTTGGAGTTACTAGCAAAAACTTGGCCAGAGCCTCTACTAACAACGGAGAGCATGCAAGATCATAAACAACACATAGGTAATAGATTGATAATCAACATAACATAGTATTCTCTATCCATCGGATCCCAACAAACACAACATATAGCATTACAGATAGATGATCTTGATCATGTTAGGCAGCTCACAAGATCCGACAATGAAGCACATGAGGAGAAGACAACCATCTAGCTACTGCTATGGACCCATAGTCCAGGGGTGAACTACTCACTCATCAATCCGGAGGCGACCATGGCGGTGTAGAGTCCTCCGGGAGATGATTCCCCTCTCCGGCAGGGTGCCGGAGGCGATCTCCTGAATCCCCCGAGATGGGATTGGCGGCGGTGGCGTCTCAGTAAGGTTTTCCGTATCGTGGCTCTCGGTACTGGGGGTTTCGCGACGAAGGCTTTAAGTAGGCGGAAGGGCAGGTCAGGGGGCCACACGAGGGCCCCACACAACAGGCCGGCACGGCCAAGGGCCAGGCCGCGCCGCCCTGTGGTGTGGCCACCTCATGGCCCCACTTCCTTTCCCCCTCGGTCTTCTGGAAGCTTCGTGCAAAAATAGGACCCTGGGTTTTGATTTCGTCCAATTCCGAGAATATTTCCTTACTAGGATTTCTGAAACCAAAAACAGCAGAAAACAGCAACTGGCTCTTCGGCATCTCGTTAATAGGTTAGTGCCGGAAAATGCATAATAATGACATATAATGTGTATAAAACATGTGAGTATCATCATAAAAGTAGCATGGAACATAAGAAATTATAGATACGTTTGAGACGTATCAAGCATCCCCAAGCTTAGTTTCTACTCGTTCCGAGTAGGTAAACGATAACAAAGATAATTTCTTAGTGACAATGCTACCAACATAATCTTGATCAATACTATTGTAAGCACATGTAATGAATGCAGCGATTTGAAACAATGGTAAATGACATGAGTAAACAATTGAATCATAAAGCAAAGACTTTTCATGAATAGTACTTAAAGACAAGCATCAATAAGTCTTGCATAAGAGTTAACTCATAAAGCAATAATTCAAAGTAAGGGTATTGAAGCAACACAAAGGAAGATAAAGTTTCAGCGGTTGCTTTCAACTTGTAACATGTATATCTCATGGATATTGTCGATGTAAAGTAATATAATAAATGCAATATGCAAGTATGTAGGAATCAATGCACAGTTCACATAAGTGTTTGCTTCTTGAGGTGGAGAGAAATAGGTGAACTGACTCAACAATAAAAGTAAAAGAAAGGCCCTTCGCAGAGGGAAGCATTGATTGCTATATTTGTGCTAGAGCTTTGGTTTTGAAAACAAGAAACAATTTCGTCAACGGTAGTAATAAAGCATATGAGTTATGTAAATTATATCTTACAAGTTGCAAGCCTCATGCATAGTATACTAATAGTGCCCGCACCTTGTCCTAATTAGCTTGGATTACCGGGATTATCATTGCAATACACATGTTTTAACCAAGTGTCACAAAGGGGTACCTCTATGCCGCCTGTACAAAGGTCTAAGGAGAAAGCTCGCATTGGATTTCTCGCTTTTGGTTATTCTCAACTTAGACATCCATACCGGGACAACATAGACAACAGATAATGGAATCATCTTTTATGCATAAGCATGTAACAACAATTAATGTTCTCATATGAGATTGAGGATATATGTCCAAAATTGAAACTTCCACCATGATTCATGGCTTTAGTTAGCGGCCCAATGTTCTTCTCTAACAATATGCATGCTCTAACCATTAAATGAGTGGTAAATCGCCCTTACTTCAGACAAGACGAACATGCATAGCAACTCACATGATATTCAACAAAGAAATAGTTGATGGCATCCCCAGGAACATGGTTATCGCACAACAAGCAACTTAATAAGAGATAAAGTGCATAAGTACATATTCAATACCACAATAGTTTTTAAGCTATTTGTCCCATGAGCTATATATTGTAAAGGTGAAGAATGGAAATTTTAAAGGTAGCACTCAAGCAATTTACTTTGGAATGGCGGAGAAATACCATGTGGTAGGTAGGTATGGTGGACACAAATGGCATAGTGGTTGGCTCAAGGATTTTGGATGCATGAGAAGTATTCCCTCTCGATACAAGGTTTAGGCTAGCAAGGTTATTTGAAACAAACACAAGGATGAAGCGGTGCAGCAAAACTCACATAAAAGACATATTGTAAACATTATAAGACTCTATACCGTCTTCCTTGTTGTTCAAACTCAATACTAGAAATTATCTAGACCTTAGAGAAACCAAACATGCAAATCAGATTTTAGCATGCTCTATGTATTTCTTCATTAATAAGTGCAAAGTATATGATGCAAAAGCTTAAACATGAGCACAACAATTGCCAAGTATCACATTATTCAAGATATTATACCAATTACCACATATATCATTTTCCGATTCCAACCATATAACAATTTAACGAAGAAGATTCTTTCGCCATGAATACTATGAGTAAAGCCTAAGGACATATTTGTCCATATGCAATAGCGGAGCGTGTCTCTCTCCCACACAATGAATGCTAGGATCCAACTTTATTCAAACAAAACAAAAACAAAAACAACAGACGCTCCAAGCAAAGTACATAAGATGTGACGGAATAAAAATATAGTTTCACTAGAGGAACCTGATAATATTGTCGATGAAGAAGGGGATGCCTTGGGCATCCCCAAGCTTAGACGCTTGATTCTTCTTGATATATGCAGGGGTGAACCACCGGGGCATCCCCAAGCTTAGAGCTTTCACTCTCCTTGATCATAGTGTATATCATCCTCCTCTCTTGATCCTTGAAAACTTCCTCCACACCAAACTTGAAACAAACTCATTAGAGGATTAGTGCATAATCAAAATTCATATATTCAGAGGTGACACAATCATTCTTTATACTTCTGGACATTGCACAAAGCTACTGAAAGTCAATGGAACAAAGAAATCCATCTAACATAGCAAAACAGGCAATGCAAAATAAAAGGCAGAATCTGTCAAAACAGAACAGTTCGTAAAGACGAATTTTTAACAGGCAGCAGACTTGCTCAGATGAGAAAACTTAAAACTAATGAAAGTTGCTTACATATCTGAGGATCACTCACGTAAATTGGCATAATTTTCTGAGTTACCTACAGAGAATTTTACCCAGATTCGTGACAGCAAAGAAAACTGTTTCTGCGCAGTAATCCAAATCTAGTATCTTACTTCTATTAGAGACTTTACTTGGCACAACAATGCAATAAAACTAAGATAAGGAGAGGTTGCTACAGTATTAAACAACTTCCAAGACTCAAATATAAAACAAAAATACTGTAGTAAAAACATGGGTTGTCTCCCATAAGCGCTTTTCTTTAACGCCTTTCAGCTAGGCGCAGAAAGTGTGTATCAAGTATTATCGAAAGATGGAGCATCTACAGCGGGGTGTGGAGTTTTCTCAACCATGCATAGTATTTTGGATACATAGGTTTCAGCGGCTCCCTTTTCATTAGTCTTGGGCTTGCTACTCTCATCAAACAAATTTTCAGGAACAAGCCAAGCATAATTATCATCTAGAGCTTCATGCATCGCTAGGAGCTTACATGGTATTGGTGCTTTAATCTCCCCACCATCATTAACATTATTAGTGTACTTAATTCTATCCATATCCATTTTTTCAAGTGTTCTTTTAAAATCGGTGATCATACCAAGCCTATCATGCTTACTAAAAACTTTTCTAGCTTCTTTGGCTACATCCTCAAACTCTCGCACTAGGACTTTTAAAACAAAATCTCTCTTCTCTCCCCTCTCCATATCAGAAAGTGTAAGAAACATGTGTTGTATCATGGGGTTGAGACTAATAAATCAAGCTTCCATCATGCGTACCAAACAAACAGAAGCATCTTCATAGGTAGGGACAGCTTTTGCAAGGGGTATATCTTTAAGATCTTCATGCATACTAACATGGGTGAAAAATTCTTCTATATTATCTCTCCCAATTATAGACCCTTGTCCTACCGGTATATCTTTTTCAGTAAAATTAAAAGGAAACATGATGAAATAAGTAAAGCAGATGCAAGTAACTAATTTTTTTGTGTTTTTGATATAGCAAACAAGATAGTAAATAAAGTAAAACTAGCAACTAATTTTTTGTGTTTTGTTTTAGTGCAGCAAACAAAGTAGTAAATAAAATAAAGCAAGACAAAAACAAAGTAAGGAGATTGCGATGTGGAGACTCCCCTTGCAGCGTGTCTTGATCTCCCCGGCAACGGCGCCAGAAAAAGAGCTGCTTGCGCACAGTTGATGTGGCGTAGTAGCTTCCTTGTGACGGTAAAGCACTCGTCCGTTGGGAACCCCAAGAGGAAGGTATGATGTGTACAGCAGCAAGTTTTCCCTCAGTTAGAAACCAAGGTTTATCGAACCAGTAGGAGCCAAGAAGCACGTTGAAGGTTGATGGCGGCGAGATGTAGTGCGGCGCAACACCAGGGATTCCGGCGCCAACGTGGAACCTGCACAACACAACCAAAGTACTTTGCCCCAACGAAACAGTGAGGTTGTCAATCTCACCGACTTCTTTGTTACAAAGGATTAGATGTATAGTGTGGATGATGATTGTTTGCGAGAGAACGATTAAAACAAGTATTGCAGTAGATTGTATTCGATGTAAAAGAATGGACCGGGGTCCACAGTTCACTAGAGGTGTCTCTCCCATAAGATAAATAGCATGTTGGGTGAACGAATTACAGTTGGGCAATTGACAAATAGAGAGGGCATGACAATGCACATACATGACATGATGAATATTGTGAGATTCAATTGGGCATTACGACAAAGTACATAGACCGCTATCCAGCATGCATCTATGCCTAAAAAGTCCACTTTCAGGTTATCATCCGAACCCCTTCCGGTATTAAGTTGCAAGCAACAGACAATTGCATTAAGTATGGTGTGTAATGTAATCAATAACTACATCCTCGGACATAGCATCAATGTTTTATCCCTAGTGGCAACAGCACATCCACAACCTTAGAACTTTCTGTCACTGTCCCAGATTTAATGGAGGCATGAACCCACTATCGAGCATAAATACTCCCTCTTGGAGTTACTAGCAAAAACTTGGCCAGAGCCTCTACTAACAACGGAGAGCATGCAAGATCATAAACAACACATAGGTAATAGATTGATAATCAACATAACATAGTATTCTCTATCCATCGGATCCCAACAAACACAACATATAGCATTACAGATAGATGATCTTGATCATGTTAGGCAGCTCACAAGATCCGACAATGAAGCACATGAGGAGAAGACAACCATCTAGCTACTGCTATGGACCCATAGTCCAGGGGTGAACTACTCACTCATCAATCCGGAGGCGACCATGGCGGTGTAGAGTCCTCCGGGAGATGATTCCCCTCTCCGGCAGGGTGCCGGAGGCGATCTCCTGAATCCCCCGAGATGGGATTGGCGGCGGCGGCGTCTCAGTAAGGTTTTCCGTATCGTGGCTCTCGGTACTGGGGGTTTCGCGACGAAGGCTTTAAGTAGGCGGAAGGGCAGGTCAGGGGGCCACACGAGGGCCCCACACAATAGGCCGGCGCGGCCAAGGGCCAGGTCACGGCGCCCTGTGGTGTGGCCACCTCGTGGCCCCACTTCCTTTCCCCCTCGGTCTTCTGGAAGCTTCGTGCAAAAATAGGACCCTGGGTTTTGATTTCGTCCAATTCCGAGAATATTTCCTTACTAGGATTTCTGAAACCAAAAACAGCAGAAAACAACAACTGGCTCTTCGGCATCTCGTTAATAGGTTAGTGCCGGAAAATGCATAATAATGACATATAATGTGTATAAAACATGTGAGTATCATCATAAAAGTAGCATGGAACATAAGAAATTATAGATACGTTTGAGACTATCAATGGGCAGCAGCATCATCAGTACTAACACCAGAAAATTGCTCTCTCATAACAAGATTTAGCAAAGCAGGTTCAATTTCATAAAATTCTGTTGTAGTAGTAGGTGGAGCAATAGGAGTGCATATAAAATCATTATTATTGGTGCTAGTGAAATCACACAACTTAGTGTTCTCAGGAGTATTCATTTTAACAGCAATAAAAATAAGTAAAGCAAACTAAATTAAGTAAAGTAAAACAAGTAACTAATTTTTTTGTGTTTTTGATATAAAGAAAGCAAACAAGACAGAAAATAAAATAAAGTAAAGCAAGATAATAAACAAAGTAAAGAAATTGGATGTGAGAGACTCCCCTTGCAGCGTGTCTTGATCTCCCCGGCAACGGCGCCAGAAAAAGAGTTGCTTGTGACGGTAAAGCACACGTCCGTTGGGAACCCCAAGAGGAAGGTGTGATGCGTACAGCAACAAGTTTTCCCTCAGTAAGAAACCAAGGTTATCGAACCAGTAGGAGATGAAGGCCACGTGAAGGTTGTCGGTGGAGGAGTGTAGTGCGGCGCAACACCAGGGATTCCGGCGCCAACGTGGAACCTGCACAACACAATCAAAATACTTTGCCCCAACTTAACAGTGAGGTAGTCAATCTCATCGGCTTGCTGTAAACAAATGATTAAACGTATGGTGTGGAGAATGATGTTTGTTTGCAAAGAACAGCAGAGAACAATGATTGCAGTAGATTGTATTTCAGATGTAAAAGAATGGACCGGGGTCCATAGTTCACTAGTGGTGTCTCTCCAATAAGATAAGTAGCATGTTGGGTGAACAAATTACAGTTGGGCAATTGATAAATAGAGAGGGCATAACAATGCACATACATATCATGATGACTAATATGAGATTTACTTAGGGCATCACGACAAAGAACATAGACCGGTATCCAGCATGCATCTATGCCTAAAAAGTCCACCTTCGGGTTAGCATCCGCACCCCTTCCAGTATTAAGTTGCAAACAACAGACAATTGGATTAAGTACTGTGCGTAATGTAAACAATACAAATATCCTTAGACAAAGCATTGATGTTTTATCCCTAGTGGCAACAGCACATCCACAACCTTAGAACTTTCTGTCACTGTCCCAGATTCAATGGAGGCATGAACCCACTATCGAGCATAAATACCCCCTCTTGGAGTTACAAGTATCAACTTGGCCAGAGCCTCTACTAGCAACGGAGAGCATGCAAGATCATAAACAACACATATATGATAGATCAATAATCAACTTGACATAGTATTCCATATTCATCGGATCCCAACAAACACAACATGTAGCATTACAAATAGATGATCTTGATCATGATAGGCAGCTCACAAGATCTAAACATGATAGCAAAAGAGGCGAAGACAACCATCTAGCTACTGCTATGGACCCATAGTCCAAGGATGAACTACTCACGCATCAGTCCGGAGGTGGGCATGGTGATGTAGAGCCCTCCGGTGATGATTCCCCTCTCCGGCAGGGTGCCGGAGGCGATCTCTTGAATCCCCCGAGATGGGATTGGCGGCGACGGCGTCACAGTATGTTTTCTCGTATCGTGGCTCTCGGTACTAGGGTTTTCGCGACGGAGAGATTAAATAGGCGAAGGGGCAGAGTCGGGGGACGCTCGAGGGGCCCACCCCATAGGGAGGCGCGACCAGGGGTGGGGCCGCGCCCCCCAGGGTGTGGCCGCCTCGTCGCCCCTCTTCGTCTGTTCTTCGTACTTCTGGAAGGCTCCGTGGAAAATAAAACCGTGGGCTTTTGTTTCGTCCAATTCCGAGAATATTTCCTGTGTAGGACTTCTGAAACCAAAAACAGCAGAAAACAGGAAGTGGCGCTTCGGCATCTTGTTAATAGGTTAGTGCCGGAAAATGCATCAAAATGATATAAAGTGTATATAAAACATGTGAGTATTGTCATAAAACTAGCATGGAACATAAGAAATTATAGATACGTTTGAGACGTATCAAGCATCCCCAAGCTTAGTTCCTACTCGCCCTCGAGTAGGTAAACGATAACAAGGATAATTTCTGAAGTGACATGCTACTATCATAATCTTGATCAATACTATTGTAAAGCATATGAGATGAATGAAGTGATTCAAAGCAATGGTAAAGATAATGACTAAACAACTGAATCATATAGCAAAGACTTTTCATGAATAGTACTTTCAAGACAAACATCAATAAGTCTTGCATAAGAGTTAACTCATAAAGCTATAAATTCTTAATGGAAGGTTTTGAAGCAACACAAAGGAAGATATAAGTTTCAGCAGTTGCTTTCAACTTCAACATGTATATCTCATGGATAATTGTCAACATAAAGTAATATGATGAGTGCAAATAAGCAAGTATGTAGGAATCAATGCACACAGTTGACACAAGTGTTTGCTTCTAAGATGGAAAGAAGTAGGTAACCTGACTCAACATAAAGTAAAAGAAAGGCCCTTCGCAGAGGGAAGCAGGGATTACTCATGTGCTAGAGCTTTTAACATGGAAACAATTTTCTCAACGGTAGTAATAATTCATATGTGTTATGCATAAAACATCCTATAAGTTGCAAGCCTCATGCATCGAATACCAATAGTGCTCGCACCTTGTCCTAATTAGCTCGGATTTCCATGGATTATCATTGCATTACATATGTTTCAATCAAGTGTCACAAAGGGGTACCTCTATGCCACCTGTACAAAGGTCCAAGGAGATAAATCGCATTTGATTTCTCGATTTTGATAGATCTCAACTTGAGGACATCCATACCGGGACAACATAGAAAACAGATAATGGACACCTCTTTAATGCTTAAGCATTCAACAACAGATAATATTCTCATAAGAGATTGAGGATTAATGTCCAAGCTAAAACTTCCACCATGATACATGGCTTTGGTTAGCGGCCCAAAGTCCTTCTCTAACAATATGCATACTCAAACCATTCAACTCATGGAAAATCACCCTTACTTCAGACAAGACGAACATGCATAGAAACTCACATGATATTCAACAAAAGTGTAACAGTTGATGGCGTCCCCAGAAACATGGTTACCGCTCAACAAGCAACTTATAAGAAATAAAATACATAAGCGACATATTCTTTACCACAATAGTTTTTAAGCTACTTTCCCATGAGCTATATATTGCAAAGACAAGGAATGAAATTTTAAAGGTAGCACGCAAGCAATTTACTTGGAATGGCAGAGAAATACCACATAGTAGGTAGTTATGGTGGACACAAATGGCATAAGTTTTGGCTCAAGGTTTTGGATGCACGAGAAGCATTCCCTCTCAGTACAAGGCTTTGGCTAGCAAGGTTGTTTGAAGCAAACACAAGTATGAACCGGTACAGCAAAACTTACATAAGAACATATTGCAAGCATTATAAGACTCTACACTGTCTTCCTTGTTGTTCAAACACCTTTACCAGAAAATATCTAGACTTAAGAGAGACCGATCATGCAAACCAAATTTCAACAAGCTCTACAATAATTCTCCACTAATAGGTTCAACTACATGATGCAAGAGCTTAAACATGATCTATTCGAGAGTTCAAAACAATTGCCAAGTATCAAATTATTCAAGATGATATACCAATTACCACATGAAGCATTTTCTGTTTCCAACCAAATAGCAATAAACGAAGCGGTTTTTAACCTTCGCCACGAACATTAAAATTAAAGCTAAGAACACCAGTGTTCAATATGAAAAAGTGGAGCGTGTCTTTCTCCCACACAAGGAATGCTAGGATCCGACTTTATTCAAACACAAAAAAAAACATACAGACGCTCCAAGTAAAGCACATAAGATGTGACGGAATAAAAATATAGTTTCACTAGAGGTGACCTGATAAGTTGTTGATGAAGAAGGGGATGGCATCCCCAAGCTTAGATGGTTGAGTCTTCTTGAAATATGCAGGGATGAACCACGGGGGCATCCCCAAGCTTAGACTTTTCACTCTTCTTGATCATATTATATCATCCTCCTCTCTTGATCCTTGAAAACTTCCTCCACACCAAACTCAAAACAATCTCATTAGAGGGTTAGTGCATAATCAAAAATTCACATGTTCAGAGAGGACACAATCATTCCCAACACTTCTGGACATTACCCAAGGCTACTGAAAGTTAATGGAGCAAAGAAATCCACTCAACACAGTAAAAGAGGCAATGTGAAATAAAAGGCAGAATCTGTCAAAACAGAACAGTCCGTAAAGACGAATTTTTACGAGGCACTTAACATGCTCAGATGAAGAACCTCAAATTGAATGAAAGTTGCGTACATATCTGAGGATTACTCTTGAATTTTAGCATATTTTTCTGAGTTTCCTACAGAGAGATCTACTCAAATTCATGACAGCTAGAAATATGTTTCTGCGCAGAAATCCAAATCTAGTATCAACCTTATTATCAAAGACTTTACTTGGCAGAACAATGCAATAAAATCAACGGGGACAAGGTTATTGTTAACCGTAATGTGAACATTATCAATTCTCCCCAAAGGTTTCTTTATAGAATTATCAGCAAGATTAACATCCAAATAACAATATTTCAATGGTGGCAAGTCAAGCATATCATAGAGTTTCTTAGGCATAACAGAAATACTTGCACCAAGATCACATAAAGCATTACAATCAAAATCATTGACCTTCATTTTAATTATGGGCTCCCAACCATCTTCCAACTTCCTAGGAATAGAAGTTTTCAAGTTTTAATTTCTCTTCTCTAGCTTTTATGAGAGCATTTGTAATATGTTTTGTAAAGGCCAAGTTTATAGCACTAGCATTAGGACTTCTAGCAAGTTTTTGCAAGAACTTAACAACTTCAGAGATATGCCAATTATCAAAATCAAAACCATTATGATCTAAAGCAATGGGATCATTGTCCCTAATATTCTGAAAAATTTCAGCACTCTTATCACAAACAATTTCAGCAGTTTCAGGTAATTTTGCATGCTTTGTATTAGAAGTAGAAACATTGCCAACACCAATTATTTTACCATTTATAGTAGGAGGTTTAGCAACATGTGAAGCATCAATATTACTAGTGGTGGTAATAGTCCAAACTTTAGCTACATTATTCTCTTCAGCAAGTTTTTCTTCTCTTTCCCACCTAGCATGCAATTCAGCCATCATTCTAATATTGTCATTAATTCGAACTTGTATAGCGTTTACTGTAGTAAGAATTTTGTTATCATTATCCTCAAGTTTAGCAGCCATTTTATTAATTAAAGAAGCTTGTGACTCAGACATGTATGAGATTCGGTTTTCAGCATTTGAAAGCTTAGTTTGCAAACGCTATGGACCCAAGATCTAAACATGATAGCACAAGAGGAGAAGACAACCATCTAGCTACTTCTATGGACCCATAGTCCAAGGATGAACTACTCACGCATCAGTCCGGAGGCGGGCATGGTGATGTAGAGCCCTCCGGTGATGATTCCCCTCTCCGGCAGGGTGCCGGAGGCGATCTCTTGAATCCCGCGAGATGGGATTGGCGGCGACGGCATCACAGTATGTTTTCTCGTATCGTGGCTCTCGGTACTAGGGTTTTCGCGACGGAGAGATTAAATAGGCGAAGGGGCAGAGTCGGGGGACGCTCGAGGGGCCACCCCATAGGGCGGCGTGGCCAGGGTTGGGGCCGCGCCCCCTAGGGTGTGGCCGCCTCGTCGCCCCTCTTCGTCTGTTTTTCGGACTTCTGGAAGGCTCCGTGGAAAATAAGACCGTGGGCTTTTGTTTCGTCCAATTCCGAGAATATTTCCTGTGTAGGATTTCTGAAACCAAAAACAGCAGAAAACAGGAACTGACGCTTCGGCATCTTGTTAATAGGTTAGTGCCGGAAAATGCATCAAAATGATATAAAGTGTATATAAAACATGTGAGTATTGTCATAAAACTAGCATGGAACATAAAAAATTATAGATACGTTTGAGACGTATCACGGGTCCACACAGAAGATGTGTTGCATATCTCACCTTCTCCTCGTCGGTGCATCCAATAGTTTTGAGTTTTCTTTCCGTGTCCATTAACCAGTCCTCAACATCCATTGGTTCTGGTGCGTATGCAAAGGATATAGGTTTGGTGTTCTGGAAGCCCGACAAAGTCACTCCTTGGTTTTCGGGCCTCTCCACCCTATTCTTATGCAGAAGTTCTTGGTAAAAGTTACTCTGCTGCTCCAAGGTGACACATTGTCTCTCCTCCATCATCTTCATATATTGCATGAAGTTCTGCTGCATCATTGGAGGTGGTGGTGGAAACTGTGCTCCTACCGCTGCATCGGCTTCTTCCTTCTGCTTCGCCTCGTGCTCGAGGCGCTGAGCCTCGCTCTCCTCTCCAGTCGGTCCCGTCATCACCCCTAGCACTATTACACAAAGCGGTACTCATAGTTACTCCATGCGCAAGTTTTCTGAGCTCAACTTTGTGCATAGAACTAGTCACGCAATGGAAATCAAGAAGAAAATCATAATCACACAAAACATATACCTTGTATATACATAAACAAGTAGTTTTGCAATACCCATAAGCAGTGTGAGTATGCCAACTCACTTATTCTATGTAAATTACAAACTTACTTAACTAATACACACTACAATACATATGGCACATTAGTATTACATTTTCGCTTCCGTTGGTGGTCCACTACACTAGCTTTGTTCCTGGTACATTCTAGGCACCCATCCGGTTGAACGAGTAGTCCTCCTGATAGTGTCTGGAACATATGGCCTTCCAGTCGGCTAATAGTCAGAGTCTGAATTAGATCCCAGGGAGAAATCTATAATCATGAAATAGTTATTCAATGATGCATATGCATCCCCTTTGGAATACTCCTCCTCCTCGACAGACACATTTCCGGTGTATTCGGAAGTGTTCATATCGAAAGGTCATAGATAAGAAAGAATATAATATTAGTATTAATGCATCATAACAGAAATAATAAAGAATTATCGCACTAAAATATATGAATATATTATTCTCAAGTGAATAGACATCATATTTTTAGAGAATCCTTTACTACTTCTATTTGACTCCTACAGGTTCTCCCATTAACTAGGTTCCAACCTAAGGTCAAAGTTTTGCTCTGATACCAACTGTGGTGACCCTGCATATCACTGCATGTTGTAGTATGCCAGTCGTTGACATAACGTGTGTGAAGTACCATTCCGCAAATATTACATCCCTCAGAGTGATATAACAGAAACATAGCTGGCCTTTATTTCACTCACTTAATATTACAAGACATATATGTACATCATACTGGATCTCCTCCTGGGTCCATAGAGGATAACTCAATGGTTCTAGGTGAACCCTACTAAACTTATACAATATAGGTCGTAACAAGCTAAGTACCATTATTACTCAAGCAACTAATTACTATAGAGTTCGGTGCTGCTCGACTACTGCTACTAGTGTTGCCTAGGCGGTGTTTCCTTCTAGAACCTCCCCGGTAATGCATCAGGTAATCTATTCCTTCTACCCCTCCGGATAGATCTGGTTCTTCATAGCAGATCCCATCTGCTCATTCGAGTCCGTCATTTGCCTCCTCCAAGTGGTTCAGATAGTCTTAGCATGGGATTATAAGAGGGATGAGTACGAGCGTACTCAGCAAGTTCATTATAGGAAAGAGGTGTTTTATGCACTAGCTATGGCACTAGACCAGAAATTCATAGGCCAATGCAGGTTTTTGTAAGCATTTCTTCAAAAGGTTATTTTTATTCCGAAGAGCTATGTCCGTCAGCCTTCACCCGGTGTCTAGAACTTCATGGAGTTCCTTTCCGGCCGTGTTCGCAGTTCCAAAACCCGGAACATGGAGTGACAGGTCATGATTCGATACACTCTGCAGAGGTGTGTTGCTTTACCCATAAGAGATCTTAACCTTGGTGCCAACCGGATAGCTTCCCATCCACACTTCCGTGGTGTGAGGCCCGGTATAAGGTCCTAGCCAATCATTGCATTTCTCTATGACCCCGCACACCCACCATTTGTTACAGTTCCGACCTTGGGTCCTCTCTTGTTAGCATATCCATTGGATATCATCCGACCTCGACTAATATCCCTGCCGGTCAGCATACCCCATTGGGTATCATCCGACCTCGATACCTTCGCTGGCCTTCTGCAACCCATCGTAGAACGCATTACCGTGGGGACTTGGGGGTTCCCCACCCCTCCGGTTGTCCCTCGGGATGCAACTGACTACGGTAAGCGCATTCGTTGATGTGCGAGAGGAAGAAATACAACTGACTACTCTGTCCCACTCTAGATCTTATGGTTAAAATGGGTCTTACGGCACAAGAATCACTGGACGACATTTGTTGTTAATCCTAGATGGATATTAACCCATTGCAATGGAACCTCATTCATACTCATACCATGGTTCCATTGCCCACCACATAGTCATATTCATAGTTATGAAAATAGTATTTTTGCTTTTCATGCAAAAGTGATAAGTATAGTACTTTGCAAGTAATTTGATAAAAATACTCAAAGTGACATGAGCAAGCGATGAACTTGCCTGATGACTGCAAGGTAGTGTTGTTGGATTGTTTGTACTAACCCTGGTCCTCTATTTTTGAAAGATAGCATCATTGTCCGATAAGGGCAATGGTTAAAGATTCAAATATGCATGCTTTAGATTTTTAGGGTTGTTTCTCCTCCCCGTTGGTATTTATTTAATATCAGAGGTGGTGAATAAGCAAGATTTATAAATACTCCTTAAGATCTTTTAAAATAATCTTTTGTTATTTTTATCAAGGAGTTTATTCAAATAAAATATGATTTCAGTTTTAGAATAAATTATGGCTTATTATTCTTCTTTTAATTAATTAAAGGCTTAGAATTTCTTTATCTAATTTTATTGGTAATAGTTCATCATACTCATTTTTTACATTTTGTAAATTTATGATGAAAGTATTTGTTTCGAATAGATCACAAAATTTTAAGTGGTCTACATATTTTTGGATTTATTTCCAAATTTGGAAATATTTCCATGATCGAATGACCATTTTGCCCCTCGGCCCCACTGGTCAGACCGATCAGTTGGTTTGGTTGGACCAACCCGTTGGGCTCGGATCAAACGGCTCACTCTCTCTCTCTCTCACTCGTGCGGCAACCCTAACCCTAATCCCCTTGTCTCTCTCGCGACACCGAGTCGCCTCCGCCATAGCCGGCCTCCTCCGGCCATCTCCGGCGGTCTCAGGCGGCGCGGTTAGTCGCAATTGACTCGCCTGGTGACGCCACACCCTTCTGTCCGCTTCGATCTGGAAAGGATGGCCTCCTCCGCTCGCCCCCAACCCCTACTGCAACTAGGGTTTGTGGTGCTCGTGGCGATTCACTTCAAGCTGACGTTCCTGGGTGCCAGGGTGGTGCTCAGCGGCTCGCCGGAGTCGTGTTGGGGCTGTTGTGCTCGGCGTGGCTACGGCTTGGTCGCGGCTTGGCGCCGCCGTGGCCAGGCTGCCGCCGTGCCGTCGTGGGTGCGTATGCAGCACTACTGCATCCAGGTACACGCCTCCTGCGTCCCCTCTATTCTCTTCTTCATCTCCTACCTCTGGAGTTACTAGCCGAATTCCCTCTTTGGGATTCTGGCCATGCCATGCTACTGTTGTTGTTGTGCTGGCCATGTTGTGCTTGCTGCTGCTATGCTATTGGTTGAGCTGTGCTTGTTTGGCCTGCTCTAGCTGCTGTTGTTGTTCTACTCCTCCATTACTGTCACTATGACTGTCCCTCTCGCCTACTGCTATTGGCAGTTCTTCCATTAGCAAGTGTTAGGCATGTCTGTGTGTATTATTATTGGGCTCTAGCTAATCCTAGACTTTACTTGGCTTGCCTGCTGCTCATATGCATCAATTCCTTGATGATATGCTTCTGGATACAATTATAAATTGATATTGTGATGATTGGTGAAGTAATGGTTGGCTATCTGCAGCTGCTCAACATCTCTGATGAGCTGTTGGTGCTATGGCTTGTGTATGCAGGCTCTGGATGATCATTTGATCATCAAATGCTTAGTAATTACTTACTGGCTTCTATATCTATGCATGTTTCTTGGTATCCTATACTACTGCTTGGTTGTACAGATTCTCACCATGTGCTGGTGGTTTCTCATGCTTGTAAAAGCATACTGGTGGATTCAGTGATGTATCTGATGCTTTTATAGTATCACTGTGCACTAGTTGTTGCTTAATTTAATTATCTGCGAAGCTTTATCATGGTCATGTTAAGTATTTGGGATGAACTGCTATGTAGTGATGATTCTTTTGCTATAACTGCTTGAGCTAGAGGGATGCCGGCTACTGTTGGGATCCTAGCTCCATTTTGAACCCATTTGGGTGATGATAAGTATGTAAGGCTTGGTGGTTTGGATGATTTTGTGGTTGAGGTGGCCTTAGCAGCGATAAACTGCTGGTTTGGGTAGCTCCCACTTCTGTTGGCTTGCTGTGAATGGATATATGCTTATTGGGTGATCATATTTGATTGCCACTAGCTTTTGATGTTGAAAATACTTGCAGATATACATAGTCTGATTTTATCTGATGGTTTTATAAAGGGCTAGTGCAGTCTAGGTACTCTTGGTAAATCATCTAGGATGGTTTCCTTCCTAGTTCAATTTAGAAGATGCTACTGTTTAATTGGTTGGCATAATCATGGTGACTTAGGTTGATCAAATCCCTGGTCTTTGCCATTTTTACTAAGCTCACTTGGTCTATGACCAAATGATGATCAAACAGGTTTAAGCCATCTTATGTGCTTGTGTTTGGCATGGCTATGCAAGTTATGAACAAAACCATCTGGTTTGTTCATGATGATTTGTATACTTCACTCCAGCTCCTAGATTTTGCTGATGTAGAGGATTTCTTCTGTGCTGTTGGGCTTGTGCTTGTCCTTCTCCTCCTTACTGGGTGGTGCTGGTGCTACTTCACCACATGCTTGTTCAACAGTTACTTGTTCTTTGTGGAAGAAGAGCTGGAACATCTGCTGTTCTTGTTGTTCTTGCTACTGGCGGCTTGTGTGTCGATGGTTCCTAGGGTTTGCTGCACTTTGTGGTTTCATATCACTTGGCAATGGCTCTCTTGGTCGACAGCAAGGTGATGTAGTGTGGTGACTAACCAGTAGGATTGTGTGTTGTGCAACATGCACACTGCCTTGTGAGCTACTTGTGTGTTCCATGTTGGAACTTATGGCTGGTGGATCAGCTTGGCTGGAATGTTGGTATTATCCATACTGAGAAGTTTTTCCTTGATCTCCAAGTGGCTTTGCCACTTGGCAAACCTTTCTTTTGTATTTGTTTGTTGCAGGTATTAAAGAGAATCAACATACTGGATGATCAAGATGATCAAGACAGTAGTTTAGGTTTTAGATTATGTCAATTCAGATTCTTGTAATTTCTCTTTTATTCTTGTAGTTAAATTTTGATTTTATTCATTGTAATATAATGGAATATTGTAAGTGACAATGTATATTGTGTGATGATCAATAAAGCTCAAGTTTTTCTCTATTGAGCTATTTGTAAATTATGTCTTTTCTTTTATTGTTTGAATTATATTTATATTATAATATTGTTTGAAATAATCATTAACTTAATTATTGAATATTGTTTAAGTTTCAAATTCAAATTCTCAATTCTGAGTGTTAAATAAAATTTTCCCCCTGTTTCGAAACCCTAATTCAAAAGAGATCATGTCGAAGTTTATCGCACTCGCGAAACCCTAACCCTAGCTGGTGTCGAGAGAGAAACTTGTTCCCTTTTAGGTTTTTATGCAATTAAGCGCGAAATTTTCCCTAGTTTTGCGATACAATGCACATCCCTTTTCTAATTCTACCCTGCAAACGTCTGAAATCCTGGGATATTACATCCTTAGACCGGGACTTAGACCGATAGGATGTTTGAACTGGAGTGCATGCATGCAATACCAGATGTGTAACATGGCTAAAGACGCTCGTGGGAAAATCTTAGTGCACCTCTTGAGAGTGTCTAAAATGTGCCATGATACTTCATGTTCTAGGAAAGAACTACGATCACCGCGGGAAAGGAACTACATGAAGTTCTCACAACCCTTGAAGGTTGATATACATAGTTTTCACAATATAAACTTAACTTCTCTAATTTTTTTTTTTGAAAACCATCATATGCCTACGACCCCTGATCCACGACTATACATAAAACACCTACATAGTTGAGCTTGCCGAGTACACCCGTGTTCAATCTATCTGATCATCCCATTCTAGACCATAGAAGAGATGAGGATATCCGTCCAAACCCAATAGGACGATGACGAGGACCACTGCGAGGAGCAGAAGTCGGACACAAGAAGCGAAGTAGGCAACAACACCGTTGTTAGAGTTAGAGGAAACTGAGATGAAGAATAAGAGGGGACCAATCCCCAAACCATAGAACCTATCGAAATAGGTCTCGACATGGAGTAGTCGACAAGTTTCTTCTTCTGCATCTTGGTTTGAATAGGAACTTACCTGGAAAGTTCATTGTGCCATGGAGGTTCCGGAGATCTTTTGTCAAGGATCTTTTGAGATTTTATTTAAAGGATCTTTTAAGATGAAAGTCCACTTGCGTCCGAAAGTCACACACCTTTGGACATGCTATTTTTCTATTGTCACAGTTGGGTGCAATATTTAGGAACGATGTTCCGTTAGTGTTAAGCACCACAACAACGCTGACTCCTAGACGGCATGTTCATCTTAGCGGACCTATGGGTACTATGGGTCCGTTTGGTTCTATGCCAGCGCAAGCCCAACCAAAATATTGACCCGCCAATGACGTTTTGTTTCTGTTTGGTTGGGGTCCAATTATTTGGTGAGCCCAAGCCAGCCAGTACATGCCAAAGTATCTTTTATGCCAATCCATGGGCGAGCGGAGGGCGACGAGATCCTTCACCAAAATTTTGGCAGGGCGCATCAAGGCTCAATCAAAATAGACTCTATGTATCCCATCAACCCGTTAGTTTCGTGCAGAACCTCTCGCCCTTCATCTGAATAAATACATCGCTAGAATATGTCGCATGTGCTCCATTTGTATAGCTTTCCATTGATGCTGGTCTAAGCCTTAGCGTGGCATATTATCTGCCCTTTTTTGAGAACTTGTCATAGGAAAGCTCTCTATCACCAGGGTAGGCCAAGTAAGGCGTAATCTAGTCCAGGTTATAACCACCAAGACAGTTATGAGTGACGAGTCAACGGTGTCAGGGTTACCCTTGTCTACTCCCTTGGTGGCTAGCGTTTGTGACTTGTAGTCAATTAATGTCAAAGGCGGCGAGCATAATGGATCCATTTTGTGCATCATGTTGAGTAGCTAGCGAGAAAATCAGAAAGAAAGGAAGAAAGAAACACGTGCATTTAGAGAAAATTGAAATGTTGTGGAGCGGAAACATTTGAGTTCCATTATGCTGTGAGAGTTGACGTTTTGTTTTAGGATGTCTCTAACGCTCAGTTCGACTAAGACTTAAGTTATGTCTCAGTCGAATTACATCAACGTGTATCCATGCGGGTCTAGATAAGGTGCAAACAATAGCAAACACGAATCTTTAAGTAGAAATAAAATTCAACGGTGAAGCATGTGACTAAGACATAAGCTATATCTCAGCTAGCTGAAACTGAACAATCCCGTTTGTTTTATTTTAGGCACTTGTCGTAACCGTCAAAACCTTGTTTCTGGACCAATAAATTGAGGCAAAGAACTGGCCAATGTTGAAAGCAAAATCAACCGGCCGCGGGCCGGTGCATATAGAGTGATGTCGAAGCGTGCATCACGACCACCGTATATGACAACTAGATTTAGATGTGCGCCTTGGCGCACGACCCCGTGGAGCTCATGTCAATATTTATCTCTTTATAACTGTGATAAAAATGGCTGCAACATTATAATACCTTTCTTAGGTTTTAGTGGAAGCAATTAAGATAAAAAAATTCAATGACTCTTGAATCTCATACTCTTAAATACTGGATGCATTAACTTTCATTCTTCGCGTACTAAGATGCGGGCGGCAAGGAGAGCGAGGTTGAGGTCCAACTCGGGCGCTAGTAGGAGTCGTGCACAAGGAGGTCGAGTTTTTCGTGCTTCTCTGTGTCGATGTCATCAAGGGAGGGCCGAGCTTGCCACACATCTCCGACAGGCCCGAAATACTTTTGACACAGGCGATCACCGGCGACGCCCCGCATGTGCTCCTCCTTCCCTGACCATCTCTGGTCTCCTGCATCTTCCTGGACCTGAGCGCGTCATCATAAGATGCTGCTGCCAACGCTGGGGCGAGGTGTTGCCAGGGTATATTGACATTGCTACCAGCGGTGCATGGTGGTGCTGCCATGGCACGATGATGCTGCTTCCGAGCTGGCACGACGGTGCTACCAGCCAGGGTCATGGGCGCTCCAATGCGGTGGTGTCGATGCTACAAGGGAGGGGTGGCAGCGCTGCCTACCGGAGTCGACCTGCTACCGGCGGCCGGCGATGTTGCAAGGACTTCGCTGGCGACCTTTTAAAAAAATGATGTGATGCTACAATAGTATTATTTGTTTTGCTACAATTGTTACTTTTCTATTTTAGTACAAAAAATGTGCTATGATGTCCTTAGCGAGTTCTTCATCGATGTCTCCGGCGAGGTTGGGTTTGCTACAATAGCACCTTTTTTCTTTGCCTCGAGATCTTCGGCGAGGTTCTGGTGAGGTCTCCAGCGATCTCACTATTTTTATTTTCTTTCGTGGGTGAAACTTTTTTTGCTACACTGGAGAAAAAATAGCGGTATTCACCCAATATTGTCCTAAAAATTAACTATTAACAAATGCATTTAAATTTATACGAAGTTGAGATATACTTTATCATTTATTGAGCAGAGCAGAGAGAGTACATTTTTTGGTTTCACCAATTCAGCTCACCGACCGAGTGGTCCGACCACAAGCAAAAATATAGGAGCAGGGAGCCAGGGACACCTCACGAGCACAACGACAGGTGTCAGAAAGTAAGAGCTCACTTCACTTCCATCGCCAAGGTTGAGATTGGGCTGCTGCTCGCGCTCGCTCGTCGGAAGCTAGCTCAGATGGGTGCCTCTGTGGCTGCTCCGTCGTCCCACCGCTGCTGCCAGCTGATACCGCTGCGGATTGTCCCGCTGCTCGGCGACAGCTTGAGATGCGCCCGCGGGGCGGTTGACACGGGCGGGCTGATCCAGGCGGAGTTTCCCAAGGTGTTCCTATTCGGGATGGCAACTTTGGGATTCCAGGTCGAGGGCATGGCCACTGGAGGCGGCCGCGAGCCCTCCATCTAGGATCCCTTCGTCCACACGGCTGGTACGCATCACATCATTCACGAGGTCCATGAGCTGATTGAGCTAGATCCTACATATTGTTGTTACCAATCGACTCAAATAGCTGGGGTGTGGGTGCCCGCTGACAACCGTGTCTCAAAAAGCTTACAAATTTACTGAAGCTAGCATCGTCTTCTTATTGTGTGCTGCCACGAACAGGAAATATCGCGGAAAACGCGAATGCAAACATGACCACAGATGAGTACCAGCTCTACAAGGTAGGTACACGAGAATCGGATGCCAGCCACCTCTGTTTCTGAAATCATGTGCAGTTAATTTCTGTAAACTATCTTGAGCGAAAAATGGATTATGTTGCCCTAATATTTTGTGCTGCTTTTGTAATTATGTTACTACAGGAAGAGGTTGATCTGCTGAAGATTATGTCGCCCTGGCAGGGGGAGATCCGGAGCACCATGTTGGCGGCTGCAGGCGTCCGTGCCTTCATGGGCTGTAGCTTGTAGTGTTGCTTGCTGGAAGCTTTTTTTGTCACGACGGAGGACATCAGAGGAGGAAGAAGAAGCACTCTGTTGCGAATGGTGTTGGTGGCTTACTGTCTGGTACGCTGCTTTTCCTTAACACTTGCCGCTGCTTTTTTTTACACTTGCAATAAGCCATTATACTGTAGGCAATTTCCTAATGCATCTTTGTTTTGGGGAAAACTGAATTCCGGAAACAATGGTACATGATCCCTTGGTGTTTTTCCAAGGGCTTCATTGTTTTGTTGGGCCGTTTGGTCGTAACACCTAGTGTATCAATTAAGGGCAACAGTTTACTGAAAGAATGGAAAGGTAAGTTTCATATTCGATAAGCTTATAATCTATTGATGTCTATCTCCAATGGGTCGTGGGCAGGCCCACAACTAAACAAAATAATTTTGAATAACTCGCCTGAATGTCTTATCTTCCTCCTACAATGTAATTTCATCAGATTGCAATATCTATCCACAGGACATCTCCTTTGCATGGTAATAAATCAAAAGTACCTGTAACAGAAATAGGGAACATTTATCTTCTCTAGCTCCTCCTCTTGCTCTTGATCAACAGCAACAGCAACACATCGTGCTCGGCCAGCAACTTACCATGGAAAGGCACTGCAAGGAGTAGACATCGCGAGATGCCTCAGCACATCGACGCGGAACCAACACATTCACAAGAGGAGAGCACACAGTGACTGAGCAGCGTGAGGGATGTAGGAGAGGGCGCTCACCTCGGTCATAGGCGTCACCCTAGGGTTTGGCGGCAGAAGCGGCGTGCGGCTCTGTCGATGCCATTCTTCTGTCTCCATACCACTTCCTCATCTGTAGCTTCCCCGCCTGCTCCTTCATGTTGAGCTCTGCCTCCCCCATCCATGGCCCCACTTCAGCCCTCCGCCTCATTATGTACCGTAACATTAGAAATGAAGCACGATTCGAAACCATCGTGCCATCATAAAAAAATCCTTTCATAACATAAACGGATAAAAAGCACATGGAAGTCATACTGGAAAAAGTATCCAACATGTGATTTTTTTTAGGACCCTGACCGTACATTGGTGCATACAAATTTCCGTAGATATATTAGCTTCAAGCTTTCCCCTTAGTTTCTTCCCTGCAAGGGGTGTAGGCCAACCAGTAACAATCGAAGTAAATGAGTATTAAATGGTGAACAATCACAATATCAGGGTTACAAACTAAAATTCCTTTCATGTAGTACGGCTTGCAGAAGCACCACTTTCAAATAAAATCAAATGGAAGATAGCATGCTTTGAAATGTTTATTACCTAGATCAAGTCACCAAACCTTGAGCGTGGTCATCTACCTAGAGTTGTTCAATCTTCCGCATAGAGACAACCAAAAAGAAAAGAAAATTAACCTCTATAAAGAAATATTAGTACTATATGTGATGAGGTACGTTCCACTCAAACCTGAAGTGCCCATATGACACAAAACCAATTTGATATGCATAAGAAATTCTCTCTAATAAGTCCTGCCATTTAAATTTTGGTATGTATGAATGATCATAGGGAAATCTGATAATATTAGGCACACAAAGCAGTTCCTAGAATTGTAGGAGAAGAATATAAACAAGTGATTTTCTGTTGGATTATCATACTGTTGAATAGTACAAAAAGGAAATAAGCTTATATGAAGTTCACCAAATAACATCTCAGTCGACACTATTAATCCCAGACCAACCCGGCCTACTGCTGCTATCCCTTGCATAGTACCATTCATCTCTTAGTGAAAGCTGAAAAGCACACGCAAAGCATTGTTGGTGTGTGAGTGAACACCCAATAGAACATACGCATGGATTGGCATGAAATATAACAAGCAAGCACGAGCTTAATTAGAAAGATGGGAAATTTTGGCCAAAGATAAATGCATCCATAGTGGTGGTCGCTGCTGGATGTTGAGTGGAGTAAAGGAAATGACAAGAGCTGTTTGAAACCAAGACCGAGACAATGAAGAACGAAACTGAGGGATGAAGTGTTGCAACAAAATTGGATTTTTTAAAATACCTTATTAATAAATTAGAATGAAACATAAAGAATCAAAACATGTATGAATGAGAATTCAAAGAGCCCAAATATGAAACCATGGAACAAACATTTACCTATGACTGAAGTGTAGAAAAACTACAAACATTACTCCTCCATGAAACTATCCAATACCACCAAGCACATCACACCGATATGCAATCTGCTACAAGCTTACAACCATTTCGCTAAGACCGCTTGATTCATCACATTAACAATTTTTTATAGTTTACAAGTCCTTAAAGGGTAGTGTTAAGATGCAGGTTGTTCAACCATAAATAAAAAAGAACAACCAACCGTAGCAGCAAAGAACTATGAACTATGCTATCAATTTCTTATATATAACCTTACCCATCATATGCTTTGTCCTAAAGGACCAAACACAGTTCGAGTGCATACCATGCAAATTCAAGCTTTGGTATGCCAAGATTTGGTAAACATATGTGCAATGCTACAATTCACCGATCTCGACTTTGAATAAAACATGAAGAGAAAATCAATACAATGTGGACCTTATAGTAATGGCCAGGCCATTGACATGAACGAAAAAAACTGGCATAAAGAGTAAATAGAGTAGTCAGCCATTAAATATATTGCAGTAGAATAGACTAATAGAGCAGTATATACGCATATCGCTTATAATCAGAGAAAGGAAATTTAAATGGTAGGCGGAGCAGATGAAAAACAAACATCTTCTTTGCTAAATTAATCATTGTCTTTAGGTATAAACATAATATTCTGGTATGCGAATATTTATTTATATGTAGAACAATTTGCAGCCACCACCGAGAGCTTCCAGCTCAACTGGCTTGTAGGTCGAACAATTAGAAAGCATCACAAAATCATCAAATAACCAATTTAGGTTCTTGATCCAAGCAGATTGGAAATGATGCACAAATAAGTTTTGGTAAACTGATTGCACCGTCTATCACGCTGTCGAGGCACGCAGGAAGAGAGAACAATGGTGCACGAGGAGGAGAGCACATAATAACCTTTACATCTACAGAAAGTAATTAACCTCTAACACGCAGAACAGAATTAAAGAGAACTTTCCCTGGCTATGTAGCACTATCCCAACCTAGGAAGCTTTGCAAGTGTTACTCAAAAATAATATTAACTGGGAAAAATCATTATACAGAGAGTATTAGTTGGTTCTTGGCAAGGGACAAAATCTTGTGCTTTAATTTACTGCAATCGCTGGTTTTCGTAGTTAAGTAATGTGCTGGCCTACGCTAAGTAATAGCAAGGGACAAGGCCTTATTGTTTTATCATCCTTCCAACTGACTTATATTCTGTGGGTGGTTCATCCAAAAATCTAAAACCTAAGGCTAAGCAATTCTCCCCAGCTTATTTGCAAGTCTTGTCCAGTGACACTTCGAAATAATTGAATCATTCCAAACTGTTTGTGAATTGTAAAAATTCATCAATGTAGGCATTTCCTAATAGAACCACACACATTCAGAAAGTCTCAAATGGCACAGAATCTTGGGGAAGTAACACCTCAAACTTGGAAAAAGAAGAGGATGAATACATCGAAAAACTATAGTTGGAAAACTATCAGTTTGTGAGCGCCAACTCATATAACGTTAACACCAAACTGGTTAGGAAGTCCTAATAAAGAACCTTCAAATGATTTTAGTAGTGGTAATTATCCCTAGCAGAGATTAAGTGGTAAAGCTGATATTCATGCCCCAGCTTAAGCCTAATTGTATCATTTTAAAATTCATTATCATATGTATTGAACCCTCAAACTATCCTGAATCATACGAACAAAATCCTATTTTTTTACCTAAAATAAATCAACATGAAACTTCTGGACACGAACACCCAGAAAAACAGCAAAACCATATACCAATTCTGGGGAAACAAGTTCAACATGTCAAGTGCGCAATTCAAAAATTTAATGGCTAGCAAGACAACATTCAAGAAACTTAAGCCATACCTATCAGTTATACCTTTCCTTGTTTGTAGGCAAAACCTCATATCCTTTTCCTCCCTAGCAAGCATAGGAGCAATCCCACATCATTCACATTAACTTGCAGAAGGTGGAAATGAACATGTTTAGAACAACCACGTCATTGAGACCAACATCTGGTGTTTCTTCAGCCTCCCTTCCTATTCCACCAAGACAGAGAGAGCCAATCCCAAGGGAATAAGGAAAATATGATTAAATTAATCAAAGTTTAAAGCTGAACACTTCAACCAGTGCTACCTGGCGTGATGAATCCGTCAGAACGCAAGCCAACACAAACACACATGGAAGCAAAGCTAATGAGAAGAAATGGCAATTGTGCCGGCCGCGCCAGAATCCATCTCCTTCTCCCCCCATTGAGGCCTATCTTGGTGTACAGATTTGCTTCCTTAGCTCCCCATCCTAAAGAAATGCAGGTGATAGAGAGAAAATTGGCTATTAATTTAGCATTACAAACTTATATTTCAAAGTCATGGTATCTTCAAAATATACGGACCTGCCCTAGTAACCCCAAATTTTGCATCAATTATAATGTTGCTCAGCTTGATCAGTTTTGTCTGCAAGGCAAAATAAAGTATGCTAAAAGCTTATATACTAAGAAGATTATTAAACTCTTCAGTATAAAGGAGCATGAAACAGTGGCAGAATATTTTCACATATTTACCGTAAGAGAACATCTGTTCCTAGATCAGGGCTCTCACCTTTTGCCTCAACAAAGCTTCCAGTTAAGTTCCTAATCACATGAAACGATTTTAAATGATGTTTAGCTTAGTTTGATTCTTTTATCTCGGATCAATAAAAAGTCAAAAGATGAACCCTTTCCATGAACAAGATGAAAGCTTCCAGGCTAAGTTCCTAGAGTGGTCGGGGTCTTCTCCTTTTCTACACCATCACAAGCACGGCCATGAGCGAGATGAAAGCTTGTGTTTTTAGATCTAGATGCAGCAATGAGGCAGATCGGGATCTTACCTTTGCAGTTGAGCTTGATTCGGATGAAACGAAGTTGTTGAGGAGATCCTCCTTCTCCAGCGTCGCCTCCAGCCTCGGCCGCCGCCTGCCCGTCGCTGTACAGGGCCATCAAGGCCTCTGGCCGGCCGCCAAATCCCGATGAAACGGCGCTATGGAGGAGATCCTCCATCTACAGTGCCGCTCCAGCCTCGGTCGCATCCATCCATAGCTGTACGGGCCCACTGTGGCCTTTGGCCGGCCGGAAAATTCCAGACCGGTGTTCTTCCTCTTGCCACCTGAAACCCTAGCGCCACAGGCAGCAGGCTCGGTGGCAGAGGAGCAGGGCTCGATGGCGGAGGAGTCGGCTGACGGGACCACAACCAGCTGGGTGGAGAAGGGTGGAGAAGCCGGGGATGCGGTCGACGGTCAGTGGAGCAAGGGTGGGAGGAGGAGGGACGGGTGGAGAAGAAGGGGATTGGGGAGAGAGGAAAAGACATGGATTGGGGCAGCAGTTTGCCTGCTGGTTTTGTCTCACCTCGTAGCCACGCGCGACCCTCCAAAACCCACCCCAGCTCACTGACGAGTGGACCGACGGAAGGTAGGGTCCACGTGCAGGCGCAGATGGGTAAAATGTGGCTGTTGCATGGCTTAATCTAGGGAGGGAGGAAGCCCACGCGTGGGCTGGAAGTGCTACTAGCTCGGAACAAACGGACGAGATGCACCGTGTGAGACTTGCTGACAAGATCCAATGGCCCAGAATCGCAAATCTCTGTGAAGCCCCCATGGGGGGGCAGCTATTATACCTTCAGATGCATTAACGACCAGATAGTGAGGAGGAGTGAGTTGGTGCTGAGTGAGTATCATGCATGTATGGCCGCCCTCCTCCAGTCGTGCTCGCTAGGCTCGGTCTTGGGCTTTCATATTCAAATAGCAATAATTAAGTAGTAGTACAACTTTTGTTCTAAAATAAAGGATTTAGCTTTGTTTAAGTATAATGATAAATACAGATGATTTGAGCTCTGCTGGTTTACTAGAGCGGATCTGCAGGATCTTGTTTCTAAAATCTGGCACAGTAGATGTAGTGGTAAGAGTTATTTAGATAGATGGCATTCTCGTTTTGCTAATCTTCGGAAAAACCTTAAGGGTTGGAATTTAAATATAGAGGGTGAATATAAAAGAGAAAGGGATACTATTTCTAAACATTTAGATTATACAGATAAGCAGAGTGAGTTTATAGGGTTGTCTGCGGCCGACTATGAGTATAGATGCTATCTCCAGAACAAGTTAAATCAGATTCTTCGTGAAGAAGAAATCAAGTGGTTGCAACGTGCTAAGGAGCGAGATCTTTTTGAGAGAGATAGAAATACGAGGTATTTTATGATTAAAGCTAGTGGCCGTAAGCGTAAGAGTAAGATTTTTAGGCTTTGCCAGGATGCAGGCGTTATTGAAGGAGATAAAAATATTCTTGTTTATGCTACAGGATTTCATAAAAAATTATTTGGTTCAGTTGAGCTTCTCCCTGTTTCTATGGATGTACCTTTATCTAATGACTTGGATGAAGAGGATAAACTTTTACTCACTCGCCCCTTTTCTTTAGAAGAAATTAAGGATGCGGTTTTTTCAATGAAACATTGGTTTTTCTATTGAGTTCTTTCAGAAGTTTTGGGAGTTGATAAAAGTGGATCTTCTTGCTCTGTTCATTGATTTTTACAATGGTTCTTTGGATATAAAACACTTTAACTATAGTATTATTATTTTGATAGCCAAAGGTCAAGGGGCAGATAGGCTCCAGATGTACAGGCCCATTTGTCTACTAAATGCGATTTTTAATTTTTTTTTACCAAAGTTTTGAATAATAGAGCTATTGCTTTAGCTGATAAAGTTATCTCTAGTATTCAATCAGCCTTCATAAAAGGAAGGTTTATCCTAGGTAATGTTACTGTTTTACATGAAACCTTACATTACATGCATAGGAGGAAAAAAGCTAGGGTTTTTTTCAAAGTTGACTTTGAGAAAGCTTATGATAAAATAAATTAGGATTTCATGTTCTCTGTTCTGGACATGAAGGGGTTCCCTGAGTTGTTTATAAAATGGACTAAGGATGTAGTCAATAATGGTAAGGTCTGTATTATGGTCAATGATGAGTTGGGTCCATACTTTCAAACAAGAAAGGGCCTAAGGCAAGGTGACCCTTTCTCCCCTTTGTTATTTAACATAGATGCATACGTTTTATCGGTTTTAGTTAAGAGAGCTCAGGAAAATGGACTAGTTACGGGTTTAGCCTCAGTTTTGCTGGATGATGGGATAGCCATCATACAGTATGTGGATGACACCATTTTTATGTTTGAGGATAGTCTGGAAAGTCTGGTAATCTAAAGTTAATCCTATGTATTTTTGAACAACTCACTGGTCTAAAAATTATTTTTTACAAAAGTGAAGTGTCTTTCTTCGGTGCTGCCTTAGATAAGCAAGAGATGTACACTCATATTTTCACTTGTAAAAGATGAGATTTCCCTTTTAGGTATCTGGGGATCCCCATGCATTTTAAGCGTTTGCTGAATAGTGATTGGAAGGATGTTGAAGATAGGATTGAAAAGAAGAATGCTTGCTGGAAAGGCAACATTACCTCGATTGGATCTAGACTCATTTTGTTAGAAGCTTCTTTGAGTAGCATTACTAGTTATATGATGTCTTTCTTTACTATGCCTAAAGGGGTATTGAAAAGATGTGATTTCTTTCGGGCTCGCATGTTGTGGCAGGAAAAGTAAATGTTAAGAAATATCATTTGGTCAAATGGTCTGATGTTTGTCAGCCGAAAGATCAAGGGGGCCTTGGGGTGACAGACTTGCATTTCAAGAATGTCAACCTTCTGTGGCGTTTAGAAAATGAAGAGGGTCTGTGGCAAGACCTAATTAAAGCAAAGTATCTTAAAAATGTACCTTTTCTCAATGTAAGCCTAGTCCATCTCATTCCCATTTCTGGTCAGGTCTAGTGGCGATAAAAGACATATTTTATAGTTGTTGTAAGAGAGTTCTTGGGGATGGTAGGAAAACCCTTTTCTGGGAAGACAGTTGGATTGGGCACCAGCCACTCTGTCGAAGTTTCCCGCGACTCTATAATCTCTGTTATAGTCATTTTATTACAGCTGTTTTAGCAAAGGTTTTGATATGTTAGAGTTTAGAAGATTTCCGAGAGAGGAAACCAAAGCCATGTGGTGTAAGCTTTTGGATATTTGTAGTCAAGTTCAGTTAAAACATGAACCTGACAGAGTTTTGTGGCTGTTGAGAAAATCTGATACTTTTTCGGTTAAATCAATGTATTCATTTTTAGCAGCAAAAAAGGTTAATTTCCCCTATAAAACTATGTGGACCCTCAAGCTTCCTTTGAGGATCAAAGTCTTTTTGCTGGTTGGTAGTTAAGAATAGAATCCTAACTAAAGAGAACCTTAAGAAGAAAGGGTGGAAGAAAGTGGAACTGTGTGAGTTTTGTGATGATTACGACGAAACTCAGGAACACTTGTTCTTATTGTGCCCTCTAGCGAAATATACTTGGAACGTGGTTAGTGTTTCTTTGGGGATTAGTAAGATACTTGAATGCTTTGTTGATCTATATAGAGATTGGTTCAACGCGTATTCGGGCCGAGATGGAAGGCTGTAATTGTAGGTTCCGTGGCGGTTGTATGGGCTATTTGGAAAACAAGAACCAAATCTTGTTTTCAAAAAATTCGCCCTGGAGACCCCACAAGTGTTATTACTCTTGTTTGTCATTTCATTAACACTTGGTCGAAATTGTAGAAAAACGGGCTGTAAAAGTTACTGCTACAGGGGGCTAGAAAGATGGCATGTGGCGCAGGAAGTTCTCGGGCAGAATCACGGATGGAATCCTGTGAGGAGGAGGATTACCACCTAGTTTTGGTTTCTGCAAAAACTTCCTGAAGCTGCAACATCATCATCTATCATCATTTGTCTTGGCTATCTTTCTCTCTAGTGGTGTGTAGCCCGAAAATCTGTAGTTTTGGTCCAAGTACCTAGCCTCTAGTTTGTTGCTTGGATGGTTAGGCTTCTATTCTGGCCTCTTTTTAGTTTCAAGTTGAATAGATAGCAGTTTTTGTCCTGGTTTTTCATTTTGAAGTTAGTTCCTTGAACCATGTAAATGTTCTGAGTGACTCTCAGTTTCTATTGAAACTGGGGATCCCCTGCGGGGTTCCTTTTCTCGAAAAAAAAATACGGATGATACGTTAAAATGCGTCTAGATATATTTATATTTTTTTATTTAAATAAAGCTAAATCACTTATCTCCGAATGGAGGGAATAGTTTTTAACCAGATATATGATCAGCGTGTAGGTACCTGCAGTACGAGGCATTGCATTTTCTTGAAATTCCGTCTCCGGGTGATATATGGGTGGTCTAGGACGTTCACACATACACATATGCCAAGGCAGCGACTGGATCGGCTACATGCACCAGCATGGGACTTGGGAGCGACCACACAAAAGGCAACAGGCAGGAGGACGACGGGCATGTACGTTACACACAACAACCGTAGGCGTGTAACACGCACGGACGTACGGTACGCCTAGCTATAGCTCCAGCACATACTCTTGTCCGGCCGGTTCCTTCCTATAAATAAGCACGCAGCAGCTCCTGAGCATTCCATCCCAAGCACAACCACTGAGCTAGTTAACTTGGGAGTGAGAGCCAGAGCGAGAGTGAGAGTGATCGATCCAAGATGTTGGGATTGTTTACTCCGCGGCTCAAGTGGAAGGTGACGCTTGTGCGCAGGAGCGTCATCGATTTGAACCACCCAGGAGACGCCGTCATCAGCCACGACACCTGGGATGCGCTGACCACCAAAGGCGTCACCTGCCAGCTCATCAGCTCCACCGTCGCCGATCCTAATAAGAGCAAGTTTAATAGTATAGCCAGCTGCTGGCTACAAGCCATGTGTAACATAGAGCCAATATGTATAATAGTGAGCTATAATTATATACTACTTTATCAATGGATGGTCCACATTTCACTCTCACAAAGTGCCTAGGAGCACGTGCTAGAGCTAGCTCTTGCATGAGAGCCCACTCCTCTTCTCTCTCCTCCTCTCTCTCCTCCAACTAAGCATGAATATATTATTTTAACCCTTATAGCCAGCTGAATAGGACTTATTATACTTGCTCTAAATACTAACCTGGGCAACTAATATGAAATGGAGGGAGTAATTCGCAGTGGAGACTTATATATGAGTTGGCATGTATGTATGGATGCAGATGATGAGAGCCGGGGTCTCGTGGGTGACGAGCATCATGTTGATTACTCGGTGTTCCACTTACAACCAATCATCCACAGCGATTCCACCTACGATGTCACCTTCAAGTGGGACGTGAAGAAGCTCGGCATCCCCGGCGCCGTAATCGTCAGGAACTACCACGCCACCCAGTTCCTCCTCAAGAAAATCACCATTGAACAAGTCCCCGGCCACCGCGGTCCCATCGTCTTCCTCGCAAACTCATGGGTCTACAACACCGACAAGTACCACTACAACCGAGTCTTCTTCACCAACGACGTACGTCTAGCTACCTTTCTTGCATCGATTCATTCCATGAACACCAATGAATTTGCTAACAAGCATGGGATGCCACCCTCAGACGTACCTGCCGAGCAAGATGCCGACGTTGCTACGGCCGTACCGAGAGGACGAGCTCCGGATCCTTCGAGGGGACCACCCCAAGCAGGAGAACGGCGAATACAAGGACCGTGACCGTGTTTACCGCTACGACCTCTACAACGACCTCGGCGATCCAGACAACAACAACCCTCGCCCCACCCTCGGCGGCCCCGACAGCCCGTACCCTTACCCGCGCCGCGGCCGTACCGGCAGGAAGCCCACCAAGTTGGACCCCACGTGCGAGAGCGCCAATGTGGTGCCCCTGCTCCAGCAGTTCTACGTGCCCCGCGACGAGTGCTTCAACCACGTCAAGAAGGCCGACTTCACCGCCTACGCCATCAAGGCCGTCAAAGGGGGCATCCTCCCCCTAGCCAGGGAGCAATTCGACAGGATCACGCCCCACGAGTTCGACGACTTTGACGACATATACAAGCTCTACGATGGTGGCCTTAGGATCCCCGACATCCCCGCCGTCGACGCGCTCTTTAAAGCCTTCCCACCGCTCAGAAGCATCAGCCCAGCCCCCGGGGACTTCCTCTTCAAGATGCCCATGCCGGATGTCATCAAGGAGGACAAGCTCGCAGGCGGACGGACGACGAGTTCGCCCGCGAGATGCTCGCCGGCCTCAACCCACACATCATCATGCGCCTGCAGGAGTTTCCTCCCAGGAGCAGCCTTGACGGCTACGGCGACCAAAACAGCAAGATCACTCCGGACCACATCCAGCGCAGCCTCGGCAGGCTCACCGTCGACAAGGCCATCGCCGACAATAGGCTCTTCATCCTCGACCACCACGACAACTTCATGCCTCAGCTCCTAAAGATCAACAACCTCTGGGACACGTTCGTCTATGCCACCAGGACGCTGCTCTTCCTCCAGGACGACGACACGCTCAAGCCAATCGCCATCGAGCTCAGCACGCCCCGTCTCGACGATCTCGGCATCAAAGTGGTTGGCGCCGATAGCAAGGTCTACACGCCCCCCTCCGAGTACGACAACAAGGTCCAGCACACCATCTGGCAGCTGGCCAAGGCCTACGCCGCCGTCAACGATTCCGCGTGGCACGCCCTCATCAGCTACTGGCTCCACACCCACGCGGTGATCGAGCCATTCGTCATAGCCACCAACCGGCAGCTCAGCGTCACACACCCCATCCACAAGCTCCTGCAGCCGCACTACCGCGACACCATGATGATCAATGCCCAGGCACGCCAGCTCCTCATCAACGCAGGCGGCTTCTTCGAGATGACCGTTTGTCCTAGTGAGTACGCGCTCAGAATCTCCTCTGACGTCTGGAACTTCACCGAGCAGGCGCTGCCGGTAGACTTGATCAAGAGGGGCGTGGCCAAGGAGGACAAAGACAGCCCCTACGGAGTGTCTCTGCTCATCAAGGACTACCCGTACGCCATGGATGGGTTGGCCGTCTGGTCGGCCATTGAGAAATGGGTCGACGAGTACTGCAAAATCTACTATCCCACCGACGACGTGCTTCAAAACGACATCGAGCTGCAGGCATGGTGGAAGGAGGTGCGTGAAGTCGGCCATGGCGACATCAAGGACCAGCCCTGGTGGCCCAACATGACAACCGTGGAGGAGCTCGTCAGGTCATGCGCCACCATTATCTGGATCGCCTCCGCGCTGCACGCGGCCGTCAACTTTGGACAGTACTCATATGCTGGCTACCTCCCGAACCGCCCCACAGCGAGCCGGCGCCCAATGCCAGAGCCAGGCACCAAGGAGTACCAGGAGGTGGAGACTAATCCGGACATGGCCTTCATCCACACCATCACTAGCCAGTTCCAAAGCATCATTGGTGTGTCCCTAATTGAGGTCCTGTCCATCCACTCCTCCGATGAGGTGTACCTGGGACAGCGTGAAGAGCCGCAGTGGACATCAGATGACAAGGCGAAAAAGGCCTTCCAGAAGTTCAGCCAGAACCTGATCAATATCGAAGGAAGAATCATCAATATGAATGAGAAACAGAGTCTCAAGAACAGGAATGGTCCAGCAAAGTTCCCCTACATGCTGCTCTACCCCAACACCTCTGACACCGATGGCGAGAGCGCCACCGGGATCACCGCCAAGGGCATCCCCAACAGCATCTCTATCTGATCAATGTTTATGGTAAAATATTATTTTTTGTCGTACATGTTTCTCTACTTTCACATTGCAAATAAGAAAGGAGTATATGCGCGTGTCTGTATGTGGCCAGAAGCGTGCTCGTTCACGTTGAGGCCGAGTTGTGTTTGTTTTTCTGTTGATGAAGGGGTCATCGCCTTGTAGTCAGCAAGTTTTTTTTTGAGCTTCAATAAAATAAAAAGGCAGAAAAGATAAATGGTTAATGCGTCGCAAAACATCGCCCTTCGTGTATTCTACCATGTATGTGTGAGTGCCAAAAATGCCTATGATAATGTAATCGAGCCTGGCCAAAGATTTGGTATTAGAACATGACTGGAGGAGGCAGCGAGAGACAACCAGAGAAGAAGAATAGAAGATGTCACCATGAGCAGGAGCAAACAGCCTTGACAATGGCTCAGTCATCTGAAAGAGGACCAACAAGAATCACATAAGGTTTTTGAACCAACTGCGATAACATCTAATAGAATGGTTAACAGCAATCAATTGCCTATATTATGGTAGAATGTATGTGATGTTCCACTATCATAGATGATTCATTTGATGTTTGTCCACTAGACAGAATTAGCATGTTGTCTTAGCTTTCTACCTTTTCTTCGCTCTTCCGATTAGCAACACATCAGTTTAGCAGATAAAATTTCAAATGGGAAATGACAGAAAGATACCACCAGACCTCAGCAAGAGTTCCTTTTATAACCCCAATGACATCCTCACCATTTTCACCATTTTCTGAATGATTGTCACGCTTGTATCAAGAAGCTTTGCATGTCAGACATGTACGCAAGTTTGCATACTGTTTACAGTAGAATATATATTCATTTACTCTTTACGGTAGAAGATACATTCATTTGGATATGGATGTGTTATTTTCTACGCAAAATTTTCTGAAAATCTTGTCAAACCAACTGGCATACCTTCAATTATAGCACCTCAAGCACTGATGACGGAAATTGCCTAAATTATAGAAAACTAGAATCAGAGAAAAAAGTAATCAGTGGCTACAACCATACAACACTTATTTCCTAATTCTTCCCCATGGTGTAGACAAAGATATCTCCTACTGTAATAGTAATACCAAATATGGTCAAGGAAAGGGAGCAACTGACTGGTGGAAATGAGAACTACAAGTGGTGGCAGAGGTACGGGCCAATCAAATTGCCGATCACCAACAACTGATCCATCTGAGTCCTTCAAGTACTTGATCAGAAACTGCAGGCTGTCACCAACGCTTATTCTTGCCATAGACACTGAACAAGCAATGTGCAGCAAGTTAGGACACGCTTTTCAGCGGAAAAAAATTCAGAAAAGCACCAATACTGTGTTCAGAAACTGCAAATAATGAAGGCATTTGAAAGGAAGGATATGTGAGTAAATTGTACACAGATGTGAAAGTAGTATGATGAGTATATGGGACCTGATACTGGAATAACAGTTTTGGGTTCTTGTTTGTACTTTGTACCTAGTACTACTTGTTTGTGCCACTAGGTTCTTGGTTATGTTGTAATAACTACTATATTAAAGCTCAACAACTTCAATTTTTCTCAGAATTTTGGGCCTCTTTGGGTATTCTCCTGTGTACAATTTTGTTGCTATGTAACATTTTGTGAGGAAGTTGTGACATACGTCGTCAACACGTCGGCACTTTTATTTTTTTGCGATGGGATTTTTGGACGCCTTGGCCGTGTATTCGTAGCCATGGAGCAGTTTGGGAATTTATGTCGGTCAAAGCGGTGCTGCCTCCTATCCGTCTTCTCTCTGCTCTCTTTCCATCCTTTTTTTCTCTCTCCTCCTTCTCTCCCAATTTCTCTCAGCACTTGGTTCATCACCCTAACGGAGATCCTCCATGACCTCGCTCCTGCAGTCCTGCCCCGATCTTCTCCATGCCTGGAACTCTCCCGCTTGGAGGTTGTGGGAGGAGTGATGGTCGCCTGGTTTTTTGTGTGGTTTTCGGCCCTCTTTGTGGTGCCGCTGCGGCAGGAGACTCGTGCCGGCCAACCACGCCACTTCCCGTCGCGCGCCGGCAGCAGCAGTCCGGCTTGCCGCCCCAAGCCCATAGGAATCCCGGACGGCCGGATCCCGCCGCGCCTTTATTCTCCGCCACAGAGCCACCCTCCGTTCCGCTGCTCGACTCAGCTGCTCCTACCCCTGCTGATTGAGACGAAGCTCGGCTGAACGGGTTGCCGGCCGCCACTCGATTCGACGGCCAGCCATCACCAACGCCGGTGGCGGCGCTCGAGTCCGCGGCCACTTGCCACCGATGCCGCTCTTATGTGTCTCCACCTCCGGCATCTCCTTTACGGCTGCACACTTGGATAGAGGTATGTTCCTTGATTATCAATACATATCCCCACTTCAGTTTTAGATTCCTCCCTCCGTTCTTCATGTGCACCTAATCTTATATAATTTTATTTTATTGGCTATGGTGATCATCATGATTGTGAAAATGTCAAACACGGTTAGTGATTAGGAAATCAGATTGCATCTAATCTCTATGCTAGGCAATATATGCAGTACTGAGTGGCAAAAGGATTCGTATGATGGACTGGTTAATGTTGGCATATCCACATCGCTAGAGCATCAATCATTGCAGGCAAAGCAGACAAGATCGAGAAGGAAAACTGACCGAGCATTGGGCTCATGGTTGGTGACTTCATGCATTCTTGTGTTTATATAATTTTCCTTGTTGCTAGCCTGCTGTTTGCTGCTTTCGTGCCTGTGTTTATACAGTCTTTCCTGTTGCTGGCCTACTGGTTGTGTGTATCAGACAATTCTGCATCCATTGCATTGCTTTGCTGCTGCAAGCAAGCTGTTTTTTTCAATTAATTGTTATGCCAAGTTGTTATACTATTCATAATGTTATACTCCATAATGATGCATCTGTGTGTCAGTTTGATCCTTCCATCATAGTTCCATAGACATCAATTAGCTGTGGAAAAGAGGTGAAATATGATTGGAAATAAGCAGTTCCTTTTGATGGTTTAATCTGCAGCTTGCAACATTATTTCTTCAACACAATTTGCGTACAACTCATGATCTTATAGCGTACATTTGAGGTGGACTTGAAATGGAATTCAGTCGTTGCTAATTTAGATCTCCCATTGGGACTACATATTTACTTCTAAAGGAATATGTGTGGCACTCAACTCTATTGAAGAAATAAAGAAATATATGATATCTTACTGTTTAATGCATGTACTCTTCTGAGAAAATTGAGTTTGATTGTTTTGACTATTCTTCTGTATGTCTCATATTTCAGAAGGAAATCAAATTGTTGTATCTTAGCTCCAGATCATCAGGCTTTGAATGGTGTATGTTAAGATTAAGGAAAATGCTACCCGGTTCGCCAACAGTTTTCATGTGTTATATACGTGTGCATGCCAGGCTTCCTCCTATTATTCTCAAGGTTAGGAATCACAGAATCATTTTGGGGCTTCCCGAGGAAGCATTGGCAAAATGATAGGTGACAATTCTAACACAAATAAGGTAATTGAGGACAAATTAACAACCATTTATATTAGGCTGCATGGAAGTGTTTTTCGGTGATTGTTATTATCCAATGCATTTTACAGCATGTGTTAACATTTGGAACGATGCCATATCCAGGCATAGCTTATATACTTTACCCTCAAACGCAATTTTGTTGTTATTCAGATTGGAATGATTTCCTATGTCATCGTTAGCCAAGTTCAAAAAACATGTGAGCTAACAATCAATGTGTTCTCTGTATTATCATTTTGTACGCCCCAGACCAAACACCTCCTCATATGTACTACTTGGAGCCTTCGCCTCCTCTCTCCACCCATTATTTCTCAATCGAGCTCCCATAGCTGACATACCTCTTTTTTTTCCTTCGCCCCTCCATTGTCTCTTAACATGTGACTGAATGATTGCAAAACCACATGTAGTGTCACCTTGAGGGAACTCTTACAGGCAGGAGGGACAGTAAGAAAGACTAAAAACCAACTTCTAAGTTTACTGAATTGCTAGAACAAAAACATAATTAGATGTCTTTGCCACCATCAGATTCATGATCTAGGACTACGACACCCTCTTCACCACCACATTGGGCTATCTATGCATCGTGTGTCAATGGAGCACTTGGTCTTTATAATATATATGTACTGCCATGTATCTCGCAGAGAGAAGGATAACATAGTGGCTACGTGTTTCATGAAATATCTTGAGGGTAAGCCCCTTTGCTTGATTTCTGGTTATTTACATTAAGCTTCTTTTTATTGTTATTCTTCTCTGTTATATAGAAGATTTTTACTCTGAGTGCAATATCTTGTGCGTTAGGTTGTTGTCCTATGTCGTCGATCCGGAGTGTTCCAGGTGGGTTAGGCTTTCTGCTTTTGACAAGGAAGGCCGAGCAGATCCGCTGCTTTGGTGCGAGCTGCTTTTTTCGCGCGGCTTCCGTGTGCTGCACCTTCACGCTTACTTGAGCCAAGGTGATTTTTCAGCACCGAATGGCCTTGCGGCTGGAGATTACCCTGTCTTCGTCTTTCCTCCTACCACTGAACATAGCTTATTCTTCTCGGACCATCTCATTATCGAGAGTGAGCATTTAGTGTATGTTGATATTACCATTTAGGTTCATGCAATACAAAAAAGCTTCAGTACTTAAGTTTTATAACAATGTAGTTGTTCTTTCTTTCATGCAGTAAGAGTTTGTTTGTCCAGCAAGGTTAGAAAAGACATTGACAAACTCCATTTATTTTAGTCTGAGAGGACAACATAGATGGAGCACTGTCTGACAAGTCAACCTTAACTGAATTTTCCTTCTGCGTTTGACTTCAGAGGTTGTGCTGAAGTCCATAAACCTGTTGACAAGGACGGCCGAACAGATCTAGAGAGGCTGCAGAACAATTTCTCAAAAAAATAATAAACAAAAAAACTTTATGGGTGCTAAAACATTTTTCTATATCCATGATTCAGTAGGTTTAGTTTTATAATACCATAATTGGTATTTTATTTGTATAATAGGAGTTTGTTTTGTAGGGCAGGATTAAAATTAGACATTGACAAACTCCACATATTATAGTTGAGAGAACGAAATAAATGGAGGCCTGACTAAAAGGATCGTTTGTGCTGCATGCTTTTACATACTTCCCACTGTTGATAGGCGATGGAAGAAATGCAGCCATTTCCAATTGCACTTTCTCTTCTCAGTTGTCAACGGAAAGGAGAGCACAGAGAAGTGGGTTTAAAGTTTAAACAACGGAAATGAGAGAAGTGGTTGCGGAAACTGTAAACCTCTATCTATTATTACATTCCTCGCATGTCAACAAAATCTAGATGGAGTCCTGACTAAAAGGATATTTTGTGTATGCTTATGACATGTACAGTGATGTTCTGTATGTGTGTGCATTATTATTTGATGTTCTTTTGTTTCCAAATAGAACTATCTTTTTTTGACTGGCCATGAGAAACTCTATTAGTTATAATGGAAGTGTTCTGCTTTCAGCCCCTGCCCCTCATTGTTCCTTCAGTCTACCTTGGCATATATGGATTTGGTGATAATTTTAAAGAACGTGATCCTCATGATTATTTGATAGCCAGTCAACTCTTCTTTGCAAGTTGTTAAGAATTTATTGCAAATCCCCTGATTTTCTGCACAACCATGTGTGGTCGTCGTAATTTATGACAGAAACATCTATTGTTCTTCCACTCATGGCTACCTCAAGGGCGCGGCGTGCCGCCGCGCCGGTCCTTGCTAGTATAGGAAAAGGGAATCACTATGAGTGGCTCATCATCGACTGCAGTTTTATGTGTGTCTTCCAAGCAGGCAATAACTCCTAGCAATACACACCAGTAGATTGTGTCCCAAGCAAACAGAAGCGGCAGCCAAGCACCTCTCCCAACAGTGGCGGACGCAGGATAAAATTGGAGGGTGGGTACACCTCCAATTTTTTTTTTTTTGCTTCGCCCCAATTGTGAAAAAAGTTTCAACTATGACATCATCACTTACATTAACGAATACCACATGCCCGGTAAATGTCACTACAAGAGCTCATCACCCACCGATATTATTTCTCAACTTTTTTTTTCACTACTCATAGCAGAACATACACTTTCAACATCCACCGCCGGTAGGAGAAATATCAGTTTCGTAGAAAACTAAATATAGTGTCCGAGAAGCATACCCCGAATATACAGGGAACACCGCACTGCGATAGTGAGTTTTTAAAATAAACCATTAGTATCTAGATACCGTCTGAGGAATACATCTCAAACTACATGGGAAATTAAATGTAGTGTCCGAGAAAAAAATTTGAATCATAAAAAATATAAACATAGTTTTGAAAAGGTAACAAAATAAAGAAAAGTAAAGTAAGAAGATAAAGCTGTGAGAAACATAACAAAATTTATAGGAACTAATTATAAATATATATATAGAAGAACAAATCTTGATCGAAGCGAAGGAGCAACTAAACATTACCTACCAAAACCACGTTGAATGGAAGAAATTTGTCTGTTTTATTTCAGATCTCGAATAAAACAGGCAGGTGCAGAATTCTAATCAGTGTGACAAGCCCAGCTCAGTGGCAGGAGCCACTTTCCTATGCTGAACAACCTGAGTTCGAAACCCGGGGCTGCCTCTTTTAAGAGACTTTTTAGAGCATGCGCTCAACGAATGGGCCGGCGCTCAGCAAGTTGGGCCGGTAAAGATGAGGGGTAGGTGAATTTTTGGTTAGACAACAAATGGGTGAATGTGCAGCATCGACAAATTGGTCAGGCAATATAGGAGATGTGTGCTCACATGATATGGAAGTATCAGTAGGAGGTGGTAGTGCGGAAAAAGGGAAAATGTAATCATCGAAAACAACATCACGTGAGATATACACATGATTGGACGGTACACGAAGACATTTGTACCCTTTGTGCATGGAACTATACCCAAGAAAGACATATTTCTTAGACTGAAACTCGAGTTTGTGATTGTTATAATGGCGAAGATGTGGCCAACACGCGCACCCAAACACCTTAAGGAAGGTATAGTATAGAGTCTCACCAAGTAAAAACTCTAATGGGGTTTTCATGTTGAGGAGACGGGTAGGTAACCTATTTATGAGAAAACATGTTGTGGTAAAGGCATCACTCCAAAAGCGAAACGGGACCGAACCATGAGCTAGCAAGGTTAACCCAGTCTCAACAATATCACGATGCTTGCGTTCTGCAGCACCGTTCTGATGTGTATGAGGATAGGCCACACGGTGCGGAATTCCAAGTTTCTCAAAAAAAAGTGTTAAGATTGCGGTACTCACCCCCCCTCCAATCCGACTGAACATGAATAATTTTATGAGAGAGAAGATGCTCAACATGTGTTTGAAATTAAAGAAGAGATGCCTGACCAATATGCGAGATGTGCATACCTGCACCGTTTGCTGTATGAACTTTGTCGTTTCCGTGGTAGGTCTCCCGAACAGCAATCTTACCGAGCTCACTCGTCACATGATCAGTAGCTCCAGTGTTCATGTACCAGGAGGGATCAGCAGAGTAGGATGGCGTGTGCCCTTGTTGCGCCGTATGGGCCTAGCGCTCATTCCCTTTGCCATTGTTGCCGAGACCAAGAAAATCCGCCTTGAAGCGATGGTGGCACCGAGAGGTCATGTGACCATCAAGGCCACAGAGCTGACACAGCGCAGCAACACCGCATGCAGTACAACACGCACGGGGACGCCCGTCAGTGGAGATGATGGAGCGCGCCTGTTGCTTTTTAGCAGGTGCAGACGACTTGCCTCCTCCTTGAGGTTCATGTGGGCGATAGGAGGTCTTGCCTCCATCGCGATAGGCAGCATTGGCGGAGGAGCCATCGGAGAAGCCGTCAGTGACAAGGTATTAACTTGTCAATGCCTACGGATTGTAGACTAGGGTTTTAGTTAGAAGTAGAGGGCAAGTAGATCTCGAAGGTTTCAGCCGAAAAGTACTCGACGATTGTAAAAGCTAGGGTTTGGAAAACAATGATTCGATCCTTTCTTTGTCCCTCGACTCCCCCTTATATAGGAGGCGGAGCCGAGGGATTCGTGTTTGTACAAGTTACAGAGTCCGGGAAGGTTTCTAACTCATCCCGCAAGATTCACAAATAACACTTCCTATTACAATTCTAGCTTTCCTTAATAATATCTTGGGCTTCGGAATCTTCTTATTCTTCGGGTAGTGGGCCTTCAATAAACCCCGGGTACTATCTTTGGCAGACCCATTTGGGATGCCTATGTCAGTAGCCCCCGAGATTTTGCTTGAATCGCAGAGTCAGGGAAAATCTCCACTGTTTATTTTTATTCGACAACTTTAACTTTTCTATATTTCTTCACATAAATTTCTATATTGTACAGGGATAATGGTAATTGGGGCTAGTTCATCTGACGGATCAGGTACTAGTTAACTGCTCTAGTGGCAATCCGCAAAAACCTACTTCAAGATCACGTCCCTGGACATGATCTCGGGATACTGGTGTAAACTTCGACAGGTGCCGCTTAAGGACTTACCATTCTGTCGAGTCCCAGTCAATTTTATCGGGTACCTAACGCGTCCATTAGGATTTTTCTTCGTATCTGTTGATACGGATAAAAGTAGCAAACCGACGTCAGAGACGGCGCCACGCCACACAGAACGGATCTGGGGTCTTACCTTCGCAAATTTGCGGCATTCAGAAATTGATCGCAACTTTGGCGTTCTGAGAATATATTGTCGAGTGCTTATTCGGCTGTTGGAATGGCACATTCTATTGAGTCAAAGATGACTTATATTGCTCTCCCGATGGGAGTATATGCAGAGTTATTTATAACTCGAAATATACTCTTGTGATCTGCTATCTCTTTTTTTTCTTTTCTTTCTTTATGATTTCATTGGGTACGCGAGCAGCGTTCCCGATGGGAGTAGCCCCCGAGGCTACAGCCAAGGACTTGTACTTGGTTGTAGGCTCCACGCTTTATGCCACTATATACTTTTTTTATCTCCCGATACTTTCATAATTTCTCGGGTGCGCGAACAGCGCTCCCGATGGGAGTAGCCCCCGAGGCTATGACCAAATGCTTGCGTTTGATTCATAGTCTCCCGCAATTTCTATATTGCATACTCAAACTTTTTCCTTTTCTTCAAAGTAGCCCCCGAGCATTTGGGCAAAAACTTGTATTTGATCAAAGGCTCACCAATATATTTTTTTATGTCGCCTTTTTATGAAGCTATTGAGGCGAATTTTTTCTTCTGCCAAGGTGACGTTATTGCTGACGATAGCCACGATTTCGAGTCCGAAAATCGCGAGAAGTTTTCTCCCGCTGCCTTGCGGGCCCAAAGTAACCATTATCTTGACACGTCGTGCAGGTGGGGGACACACGTCCTCCGCTTTTCCTGGCGCACGTACCGTAACTTCTCAATGTTAAAATACTGTTTTACCCTTGTCTCCACGTGGTTATCATCTGCCGCACACTTTTTCCATCCAACGGTCCGCCGCTTCACCGCACCTCTATATAAGATCTCCTTCTTCTTCCTCGAGCACTTCCGCTCGCGCCGTTCCCCTGCTTTCATCTGCGAAACTTTCTCCTGCGCCCCACAACTCCCAGAGCTCATCCCTTCCTAGCTGCATTCCCGCGCCATTGTTGATGCCACCTCGTCGGTTGACCAGACACAGCACGCCGGAGTCGTCAATGGCTGCCGTAGATCTGGGAAGCGCGGAGTGGGAAAGGTCCAAGATTTCCACTCAGGACATCAATCTCCTGAAGAAGCTGGGGATCAACAAGCAGCCCAAAGCGCTGTGCTTCCCTAGTGAAGAAAGCTACCCAACCCCTCCAATGGGGTATCGGGTAAGTTTCGTCGACCATCTCATCCGCGGTCTTTCCGCCCCCATTCATCCTTTCCTCCGTGGATTGCTTTTTGTTTATGGTCTTCAACTTCACCACCTCACGCCCAACTCTATCCTCCATATCTCCATTTTCATCACCCTCTGTGAGGCCTTCCTTGGCGTCCAGCCTAACTGGGCGCTATGGAAGCGCATTTTCTTTTGTCGCCGCAATGGCTCCCCCAATGTCGCCTATAATATAGCGGCGTTGTAATTTCCGTTCGCCCCATAGTCGACTACTTCGACGTCAAACTCCCTGACTCAGTTCAAGGGTGGCGCAAGAAGTGGTTGTACATTCAGGAGGAGAACCATGGATGTGCTGAAGACAACATCCCTCCTTTTGATGGTGCCGAGAAAATTCTTCGCCGCCGCTCCTGGGACGCAGAGGCTACCGAAGAAGAAAAAATAGCGACAGAAGCCCTGATGACCCGCATCTATGAGTTGCAAAATACTCGCGGCAAAGAGTTATCAGGTATTCAAATCACGGCATATTTTCTCAGAACCAGAGTGCAACCGCTTCAGGCTCGCAAACATCCTCTCTGGGAATATGCTGGCGACAAGGACACAGATCGGTTGTCAGCGGATTTAGAGGTCAAGGATTTAGAAAAACTTGTCCGAAAAATCTCGTCTCTCAGCAAAAAAGATCTTGTCCCTTCTTCTTGTCGTGTAAAACCATTCAGTGCCGCCAATCCACTTCCCAAGGTAAACTTTGTCGCTTACTTTGCTATTGCTTTGCTGTCTTTATTTTTTTTTATTTCCCTGCTTTTTGACATCTTCCCCTGCTTTTTGTATAGAACCATCCAAATCTTGTCTCGCTTCCTCCCCTTCCTGAAGGTGGAGAAGTCGAGGAAAAAGCCCTTGTCACCGATGACAACCAAGATGCTCCTTCTTTTGTGAATGAACCCGTGGATTCTCTAAAATCTGCGGGATCTTCTGAAAAGGAAGCTGCCTCCGAGGGCACTACATCGGCACAATCTCCTCCTCCTGCGGTTTCTCCAAGGAACAAAAGGAAAAGGAATGGTGCCGAAGATTCCGGCACCTCCAAAGCCGAAGAAGTTGGTCCTTCACGTCAGAAGGCAACTTATGATCCATATCTTGAATCCCTCATCAGCTCGTAAGTCACCTCTAGTTCCCCTTATTTTTGTACTCGGAGATTTTTGCCTATCTTGCTTTTTATGCTGTCGTCTTTTAATCCCAGTGATGATGAGGAAGAAATACCAACTCTTGATGTGGCTGCTCGAACGAGTACGTCACATACTTTAGTGTTTTCGGAGACGCCAGTTGAAGGAGAGGAATCCTCGCCTCCTCAACTAAACGTTGGTGCTCCTACTCCTCCTTCAAGCCCTCTTGTCCCTTTACCAAAAAGGACAAGGGTGGAAACGGTCGTGGAGCCTACCCTCCAATTGGGTAGCTCCTCCAATCCTCTCTTGGACGATGTAAGTTCTTAGTTTGCTTGTTGCTATCTATATTTCCTCTGTTTGCTTCTTCATGCCTTTATATTTTTCCCATACCGACGTTTTCTTTCTTTGTCCTTCTTTGACAGCCTATGATCCAAGAACTTGTTCGTATCGGTACCCAATTCATTGGGTACCGTGAATATGCTAGCAAGACTGAAGGTAACAACAATATTTTAATGACCCTTGTTTATGACTTCCTGCTCATGTTTTGTCGCAATTTTGACGATTCTTTACTATCTTGGCAGAGAAACTTGCAGAAGCCAACAAGCTTGTCGACACTCTTGCTCAGAAACTGGAGCAAAGTGTAACGGCTCGCAAGAAAGCTGAACTTGACGCGAGCCAAGCTAAAGCGGAGGCTGAGGAGGCCAAGGCAAAAGCTGCTGGCTCGAAGATCTGTAGAGAAGACTTGATGACGCCGAAACTGCTTTGAACGAGCACAAGGCCGCCCAGGCTACTCGTGAAAAGGCGATCATCAAGCGCTTGACCACACAGAATCGGCGCTTCCTTGGTAATTTTGTCGATCCTTTCTGTCTTTCTTAAACTTGATTTTCCTCGCTTGCTGTCGAACAACATATTTTTTCTGCGGCAGGTAAAACAAACCAAGATTTTGAGCTTGAAGATCCCGACAATGATCCTCTCGTTGACGCACTCTCTTTCCTGGAGTTTCATGGAACCGAAGTTCGCGAAGGCATGGAGCATGCTGACGCAGGATTATCAAGGCTGTTCCCCTACTTCTTCCCGAAGAAAGAGGAGCCCAAGACTTTCCTTGCTCTTGCCAAGGACTTCAATCCACCCGAAGATCTTGGACTGAAGATGCGCCAGGAGAACATGAAGATTGCTGTCGAGAGCACTGTTGCCTTGGTCACGGACAGCCAACAAACTGTTGACTGGATGAAAGTTGGCGACACCGACCAGATAGAGCAAGCAAAATGGCGATCCTTGATCAAGGCAGCCAAACCCAATACGAAGAAAATCCTGGCCTATCTCGGGATCAAGCCATCTTCAACTCCTAGCTCATCAAGGCCGGAGGTCTAGTTGAATGCCTCTTCTTTTTCTTTATTTGTTGTTTCTGTTTCTTTTGCTATTGTCGTCATGTTAGCTTTGGCGATAATTACCTTAGTAGTCCTTTTGGAGAACTCCTTCTGTAATATCTATGTAAATTTCTTGAAGATCAATGAAATTCTACCTTGCACCATCATTGATCCTGAGAATTTCTTTTCCAGTTAATATTTGATAACTACTCCACCAATCCTTGTTCTGCCGAAACTTCGCCTGCTTCTTCAATCTCGAAGAAAGCACTAGTCAGTGATAACCTCATCGAAGGTTCTTCAAGCAAACATTTGTCGCAAGATTTGCAAGAACTTCGACAACAACTTCAATCCATGAAAAAACAAACTTTGGCAATGATGGAACAATCTCGAAAAGCATCTGAAAGAGAGAAAATTGCTCTCCAACAAGCCAAAGAGGCCATAGCTGCCAAGGACGCTGCCGTTTCTGAAGCTGAAAAAGCAGCTTCTCGAGAAAATTCCATGCTTGAATTGATGAATGAGGCTGCTGTCGATATATCTGGTAATTTACTTCAAACCAAAGCTTCTTCTATCTTTCTGCTGTATCCTTTTTTGAGATCTTCATGCTATCGTTAAATAGGTTCCTTTCTCGACGCTGCTGCCGAAGATGATAGGGTAAATACGAGGACCAACTTACTCGTCAATCTCTCCCTTGACCACGGCTGTTTGTTCTGGGCTACTCCAGAAAGGACCCGACAGATCGTCAGATTCCAAGACCGCGCCTGTCAGGTTCGCGATTTCCTAGATTCCTGTACCAGAACCTTGTCGTTGGTTTATAAAACATTGTTTCCTCGGAACGAAACACCCGATACTCTTCTTGGCTTGATGGAGAAGTTTAAAGATGCCCCGAAGATCCATGACTTTATTCGGGCACAGCTCTGTGCTGGTGCTAGGTTTGCTATGATCATGATCAAAATCTGCCATCCTAAGTTCGATATGAGCCAGATTGTCCCCAAGTGCTTGGCGAAGGTGGCGAGAAAGAAAAGGGATGTTAGTAAAATTGACGATTATGTAACCCCTGTAGCCGAAGCTATGATGGATGAACTTCTTCGGATTGAATTTAAGTTCTTCGAGAAAGGCAGCTACGCTGATCATAGCACTCGTTCTTCAAATCGGATGTCCATAGATAACATACTAGGCCATCACTAACTTCTCTTCTTCTTTGAATTTTTCTCAAGAGTTGTTTCTTGTATATTGTCGTCATGTTCTATATTGTACAGTCGATAAACTATTTTTTCCTCGTTGAGACCCCAAGTGTCTTGGTATCGACTTTATTTATTGTATGCGCGAGGTTTTTAAACCAAAGCGTCTAAATTGTATTGAGCATACTATATTTGCGGGTACGAGCCCCTGTGCCTTTTATTGATTGCGATCTTGTATCTTGGTCTTATTTTGCGAGGTGTTTGTGCACCAGGGCGAAATATTGTCGGGAGTATGTTTTTTGCAAGTCTGAGGCATAAGCCCCCGAGCCTGCCGAGGAAATGTACATCTCCACTATCTTTATTGAGTATGCTATGTTTGCGGGTGCGAGCCCCCGTGTCTTGCTTGATCGCTATCTTGTCTCTTGATTTGTTTCACGAGGTATTTTGTACCAAGGCGAAATATTTTCAAGTTTATTGTAAGTTGAAGGCATGAGCCCCCGAGCCTGTCGAAGAAATATATATCTCAACTATCTTTACTATATTGCAGCACCGCGAGCCCGCCTCATTAAAAACCTTTTCCGGCCCCACTCGGTGCCCCGAAAAAGGAAAAGAGCGCGTCTGAAAACTCGCGGGTGTTTCAGTACATTGTATTTTTACAAGAAGGACTATATTTCGGCACTAGGCGTAAAAACGCCTTAGCTGTGCCACGTTCCAGGGGTTTTTCTCGGGAGCCCCTGACTTCTTGTCCTTGATTCTGTATGCTCCTCCTTCGATGACTTCCGTGACGACGTAAGGGCCAAGCCATGGTGACTCGAGTTTTTCAGTGCTTTGTTGATTGAGTCGTAGAACTAGATCTCCCACTTGAAAGGATCTTGGTCGTAAACGTCGGCTGTGGTAATTCTTCAGGTCCTGCTGATACTTGGCTACCCGTGAAAGTACTTCGTCTCGAGCTTCATCGAGTGCATCGATGTCGTCCTCTAGTGCTTTTCTCGACGCCTCTTCATCATACTCCACGACTCGTGGAGAATCATGTTCTATTTCGATTGGCAACACCGCTTCCGCTCCATGGACCAAGAAAAACGGCGTTTCTTGTGTCGCTGTATTTGGTGTTGTTCGTATACTCCATAACACACTGGGCAGCTCCTCTGGCCAGGTGTGTCGTGCCTTCTCCAATGGTGCTAACAAGCGTTTCTTGATGCCGTTGCAGATGATGCCATTGGCTTTCTCGACTTGACCGTTAGTTTGCGGGTGTGCAACTGACGCAAAGTGTAGCTTGATACCCACTTCTTCACAGTAATCCTTGAATTCATGGGATGTGAAGTTACTACCGTTGTCTGTGACGATGCTGTGAGTCACTCCAAACCTGAAGATGATGCTTTTTATGAATTTAACGGCAGATGCCCCGTCTGGTGAATTTATCGGCTTTGCTTCTATCCATTTTGTGAATTTGTCGACAGCTACGAGCATATACTCCTTTCCACCTGGCCAGGACTTGTGTAGTTTCCCCACCATATCTAGGCCCCATTGAGCAAAGGGCCACGACAATGGTATTGGCATCAGCTCTGCTGCCGGGGAGTGCGGTTTTGCGGCAAATCTCTGACACGCATCGCAAGTTCTTACTATCTCCTTCGCATCCTCGATTGCTGTTAGCCAGTAAAATCCAGCTCGAAAGACCTTGGCTGCAATAGCTCGACTACTTGCATGGTGACCGCAAATTCCCTCGTGCACATCTTTCAAGATCATCCTGCCTTCCTCGGGTGTGACGCACCTTTGAAGTACTCCCGAAATACTTCGTTTGTACAACTCCCCTTTGACCACGGTGAAAGCTTTAGATCGTCTGATAACTCACCTTGCTTCAACTGGATCGTCGGGTATTTCTTTCTTTAGGATGTATGATATGTACACCTGCATCCATGGTATCTGTACCATCATAACCAGGTCCTGTTCCTCTTCTTCATCCTTTGGTGTTTCTTGAGCCCCCGAGGGTTTCTTGTCCTTCTCCTTCATTTTTGATTTTGTCGACTTCGTAGACCTCTCCGCTATCTCTTCCCAAAATACACCTGGTGGAATTGCAAGGCATTGTGACCCGATGTTTGCGAGAACGTCGGCTTCATCATTGCTCAACCTGCTTATATGATTTACTTCGCACCCATCAAACAGCTTCTCAAGCTCGTTGTAGACTTCCTTGTATGCTATCATGCTATCATTGACTGCATCGCATTGGTTCATGATTTGCTGAGCTACCAACTGCGAGTCGCCAAAGATTTTTAATCGAGTTGCGCCACAAGCTTTTGCCATCTTCATCCCGTGTATGAGGGCTTCATATTCTGCCTCATTGTTGGATGCGTTTGGGAAAGTCATCCTCAAAACGTACTTCAGTTTGTCACCCTCAGGTGAGATTAGTATCACGCCTGCTCCAGCTCCTTCTAATCTCTTGGACCCGTCGAAGTTCATAGTCCAAGTTCTCGATAAATCTGGTGGTCCCGTGGTTTGTAGCTCCATCCACTCTGCGATGAAGTCTGGTAGAATCTGTGACTTTATTGCCTTTCTTTTTTCATACGTGATGTCCCGAGGGGAAAGTTCTATTCCCCAAAGGGAGACACGACCCGTAGCTTCTGGATTGTTGAGTATATTGGACAAAGGTGCCTCATTAACCACTATTATCGGGTGTGCCGAAAAATAGTGTCACAATTTTCTTGCTGTTGTGAGCACTCCATATGCTAGCTTTTGATACTGAGGATACCTCTGTTTTGAAGGCGATAAAACTTCGCTGATGAAGTATACTGGCCTCTGCACTCCATGGAGCTTTCCTTCTTCCTCTCTTTCCACGACAAGTACTGTACTTACCACCTGAGGTGTGGCCGCAATATACAAAGAACAGAGGTTCTTTCTCTTTCTGCGCCACCAGAATTGGTGGTGTCGAAATTTTGCGCTTGAGATCCTCAAAGGCTCTGTCTGCTTCTTCGCTCCATTGGAACTTATCTCCCTGCTTGATCAAGGCGTAGAACGGTAGCGCCTTTTCTCCCAACCTGGCGACGAATCTGCTTAAAGCTGCGACTCGCCCGGTTAACTGCTGTATTTCTTTTAATTTTGTTGGCTTCCTCATTGTTACGATGGCCTGGATTTTTTCGGGATTCGCTTCGATCCCTCTTGCTGAAACTAAGAACCCGAGAAGTTCTCCTGCAGGGATGCCGAAAGAACACTTTGTCGGGTTGAGCTTGAGACAGAACTTATCGAGATTGTCGAAAGTTTCCTTCAAATCCTCGATTAGTGTGTCCCCCTTCTTTGTTGTTATGACGACGTCATCGATGTATACTTGTACGTTCGTCCCAATCTGTGTTGCCAAGCACTTCTGCATCATCCGCTGATATGTTGCTCCCGCGTTTTTCAGACCGAAAGGCATTGTTCGATAGCAGAACACGCCGTACGGTGTGATGAACGCTGTTTTGACCTCGTCTTCTTCTTTTAATCTGATCTGGTTATAACCAGAGTATGCGTCCAAAAAGGAAAGACGTTCACATCCTGCCGTGGAGTCGATAATTTGATCGATCCTTGGGAGGGGAAAGTGATCCTTTGGACAATGTTTGTTGAGACACGTGAAGTCGACGCACATGCGAAGGACTTTTGTGTTTTTCTTCGGCACCAGCACTAGGTTAGCTACCCACGTGGCTTCTGTATGTAATTCCTTGATAAAACCAGCTTCTCTGAGTCTATCGATTTCCGACAGCATAGCCTTGCGGTTTGGTTCCGAAAAACGCCGCAGAGGTTGTTTGATTGGTTTTGTGATTGGATCCAAGTTTAGGTGGTGCTCGGCAAGTTCCCTGGGTACTCCTGGCATATCGGCTGGACACCATGCGAAGATTTTCCAGTGCTCACGGAGGAACTTGATGAGCGCGCTTTCCTATGCGAGGTCCATGTTTGTTGCAATGGACGTCGTTTTCTTTGGGTCTGTCGGGTGAATCTGTACTTCCTTGGAATCCTTTGCAGTATTGAAAGCTGATTCTTTATTAGGCCTCCCTACATCTGGCAATACATCGTAATCGGTTGTAAGCCTCGACTCCATGTATTCTGCTTGCATCCCGAAGGTTTCTGAGAGCCGATGAAAATCCTTATCACATTTATCGGCCAGCGCGAAGCTGCCTTTAATTGTGATTGGCCCCTTAGGTCTAGGCATCCTCCATAACAAGTATGTGTAATGCGGCACCGCCATGAACCTGGCGTATGCTGGGCGCCCTAGCAAGGCGTGGTATTGCGATGGGAAATCCACGACTTCAAACTCCAGCCTTTCTATCCTGTAGTTTTCTCGGGTACCAAACTGAACGTCGAGATTGATCTTCCCCAATGGGTAACTTGGCTTTTCTGGCGTGATGCCGTGAAAACGCGTATCCGTTGGCTTGAGGTTTGCCAAGGGTATGTTCATCTTCCTTAGTGTATCTGCATACATAAGGTTTAGACTGCTTCCTACGTCGATGAAAACTCGGGATACATCGAATCCTGCGATTACTGCTGGCAAAATAAGCGCTGATTGCCCTGGTCGAGGTACTTGCTGTGGGTGATCCGCAATTGTGAAGCCAATATCTTGTCCCGACCAATTGAGGTACTCGACTGTTGGTGGAGGCATCTTCTCTGCCATGAACACCTTTCGCGAGATTACTTTCTGAGCTCTGTTGGATGGTCTGCCTTTCTGAATCATCGACACGGCTCCATGGGAGTTAGGATCAACATAAGGAGGTGGTGCTGGTGCTGCCGCTATTCTAAGCTGATGTCGATTTTCATCCGTAATTGCGGGAGGAGGTGGCAGGTGGATCTCACTCCTAGGTCCCTGGGGATTTCGACTTGCTGCCTGGGCATTGGCTTGCCCAGCGAACCTCATCATTGCTTGAAAATTTCGGCAGTCCTTCTGCAAATGTCCCGACTGCCTCTTCCCGTTATTGTCGACATAAAAATGCATCTGACACAGACCGTTCATCATATCCTCAGGGGACACGAAAGGCCTCTGGAACCTGGGCCCGTTATTTGGCCTGTTATTTCGGGAATCATCTCTGTTGTCGCTTCGCTGCTCGTTGCTTTGTTGATAATTATCTTTATTGCTTCCTCCAAAGTTTGTTCGAAACCCTGCCGAAATTTGGCCTGGTGGATCATAACTCGAGAATCGAGAAAATCGTCGTCTATTTTGCAAATTTCGGCTACGGTCCTCCTCAGGTGACCTGTGTCATTTATTCTGCACAGCATCCTCGCCATCTGCCCATCTGTTCGCTATCTCCATTAATGCTGATACTGTTCTTGGGTTAGTTCTTCCCAAGTCCTCCACAAAATCTCCTCGTCGAACTCCTGCCACAAATGCATCTATCGCTCTCTCATCCGATATGTTCTCTGCCGAGTTTTTGATGATGTTCCACCTTTGGATGTACTTCCTCATTGATTCATTGTCGACATGACCTCAGTTCCTCGAGTGTCGCAGGCTTTTTGCAGGTAGACCGGAAGTTCTTGACGAATATGTCCTCGAAGTCCGTCCAGCTGTCGATGGAACCGGAAGGAAGCTTCTTTATCCAGGATCTTGCGGCTCCACTCAAGTGCACCTGAATACTTTGCATCGCCGTTGCCCTTGTTCCGCCTATCAATTTTACTGTCTCGAGATAATCTACCAGCCAATCCTCAGGATCTTGCAATCCGTCGAATTTTTTGAAATTATCAGGCAACTTGAAGCCTGAAGGCACCCGAGTTTTTCGGACCCTCCTCGTAAAACATGGCAGCCCACACATGTCCTCTTCGGCTATCTCTGGAGAATATCGATGTTCCCTTCTATGTTGTCGTGCTCTGTCTACCCTTTCTTGGATTTCCGCATCCCTTGCTTCACCTGTTCTTTCTGGAACTGCTTCTACGACAGCAGGGCGTGGACTATTTTGCCTTGCTGATCCTTCTGGAGGTGAATTTACGAACGCCGCTCCCATGGCTCCAACTCCCGCCATGGCCATGTTGTACAGTGCCTCTCTAGGATCCCCGGCAGGTGGTTTGGATGCGAGGATGAAAGCTTGCGTCGCCATGTATCCCGCTTCTGGTGTTTTTGGGATAATGTTTCCCCTTGTGTCTATCGTCATAAAGGACATGTCGAGATTTTGGAATAGGTGTTCCCTCTCTGCTTCAGGTATATTGTTTAGTCGAGACCATGCCCTGTTGCGAGCTTCTCTGTGACTGCTTCCCGAAGTTCCTGATTGTCGACTTAGATCTACCCTTCGCCTGCTTGACGCGGAAGCTGCCTCCCTTCTTCTGTTCACAGCGGCTATCTGTTTTTCCAATTCCCTTCCAGCTCGAGCGAGTCTATATTGATATGCCTGCAATTCTTCAACCGTGGCAGTTGTCGCCATTGGTTCTGAACCATCCATGGCTCTTGCGGCTCTGTCCCACGCTGCTTGTGGCAGTTGAACTCTCACACGTGGTGTAGGCCCGACGTACTTGGTGCCTAAACCTCGCCTTAGGTCAGAGGGATCGACGTATGGATTTCCCAAATCGTCGAAAGCCTCCGATGTTTCCTCCTGATCGCGACTTGCTTCTCCAATGGCGTAGATTTGATGATATTTTGAATTCCGCGCCTTGCTGGATTCGGTGACACCATCATAGAGATTGGTGAAGACCTTTCCAATGGTGATGGACTTGTCGATGAAATCGAAGCTATCAACACTCTGAGAATCGCTGCTTATATAGGAGTCCACAGACGACTCGAAAGACATGTCGCTAAAGATCTTGGCGAGTTTTTCGCTTGCCCTGGTGCTGATGAAGCGTGGCGAAGAGGTTTCTTCGTCGCCAGACTCGACCGATGATGCCGAGCTTGAAGATTCAGTATGTTCCACAGAAAACCTCGAAAAGGTCGGAATTTCGAGACGATACGTTCCTTCCTTCCCGACGCGATAGTGGAACCTTCCGAACGTCATCTCCATGGGCTCCTCCAGATACGTATATGCATCCACACGGGAGGGCGGGTGAGGTATTGATGCATGTAGTTGACACGTCCGTTGGGAACCCCAAGAGGAAGGTGTGATGCGCACAGCGGCAAGTTTCCCTCAGTAAGAAACCAAGGTTTAATCGAACCAGTAGGAGTCAAGAAGTACGTTGAAGGTTGATGGCAGCGGGATGTAGTGCGGCGCAACACCAGAGATTCCGGCGCCAACGTGGAACCTGCACAACACAACCAAAGTACTTTGCCCCAAAGAAACAGTGAGGTTGTCAATCTCACCGGCTTGCTGTAACAAAGGATTAACCGTATTGTGTGGAAGATGATTGTTTGCAGAAAACAGTAGAACAGTATTGCAGATGGGTGTATTTCAGTATAGAGAATTGGACCGGGGTCCACAGTTCACTAGAGGTGTCTCTCCCATAAGATAAACAGCATGTTGGGTGAACAAATTACAGTTGGGCAATTGACAAATAAAGAGGGCATGACCATGCACATACATATTATGATGAGTATAGTGAGATTTAATTGGGCATTACGACAAAGTACATAGACCGCTATCCAGCATGCATCTATGCCTAAAAAGTCCACCTTCAGGTTATCATCCGAACCCCCTCCAGTATTAAGTTGCTAACAACAGACAATTGCATTAAGTATTGCGCGTAATGTAATAGGTGACTACATCCTCGAACATAGCACCAATGTTTTATCCCTAGTGGCAACAGCACATCCATAATCTTAGAGGTTCTTGTCACTCCTCCAGATTCAAGGAGACATGAACCCACTATCGAGCATAAATACTCCCTCTTGGAGTTACTAGCATCAACTTGGCCAGAGCATCTACTAATAACGGAGAGCATGCAAGATCATAAACAACACATAGACATGAATTGATAATCAACATAACAAGTATTCTCTATTCATCGGATCCCAACAAACGCAACATATAGAATTACAGATAGATGATCTTGATCATGTTCGGCAGCTCACAAGACCCGACAATTAAGCACAATGGGGAGAAGACAACCATCTAGCTACTGCTATGGACCCATAGTCCAGGGGTAGACTACTCACTCATCACTCCGGAGGCGACCATGGCGGTGAAGAGTCCTCCGGGAGATGAATCCCCTCTCCGGCAGGGTGCCGGAGGCGATCTCCTGAATCCCCCGAGATGGGATTGGCGGCGGCGGCGTCTCTGGAAGGTTTTCCGTATCGTGGCTCTCGTGACCGGGGTTTCGCGACGGAGGCTTTAAGTAGGCGGAAGGGCAGGTCAGGGGGCCACACGAGGGCCCCACACCACAGGTCGGCGTGGCCAAGGGCCAGGCCGCGCCGCCCTAGGGTTTGGCCGCCTCGTGGCCCCACTTCGTCTCCTCTTCGGTCTTCTGGAAGCTTCGTGGCAAAATAGGACCCTGGGCGTTGATTTCGTCCAATTCCGAGAATATTTCGTTACTAGGATTTCTGAAACCAAAAACAGCAGAAACAAAGAATCGGCACTTCGGCATCTTGTTAATAGGTTAGTTCCAAAAAATGCACGAATATGACATAAAGTGTGCATAAAACATGTAGATAACATCAATAATGTGGCATGGAACACAAGAAATTATCGATACGTCGGAGACGTATCAGCATCCCCAAGCTTAGTTCTGCTCGTCCCGAGCAGGTAAATCGATAACAAAGATAATTTCTGGAGTGACATGCCATCATAACCTTGATCATACTATTTGTAAAGCATATGTAGTGAATGCAGCGATCAAAACAATGTATATGACATGAGTAAACAAGTGAATCATATAGCAAAGACTTTTCATGAATAGTACTTCAAGACAAGCATCAATAAGTCTTGCATAAGAGTTAACTCATAAAGCAATAATTCATAGTAAAAGCATTGAAGCAACACAAAGGAAGATTAAGTTTCAGCGGTTGCTTTCAACTTGTAACATGTATATCTCATGGATATTGTCAACATAGAGTAATATAATAAGTGCAATATGCAAGTATGTAGGAATCAATGCACAGTTCACACAAGTGTTTGCTTCTTGAGGTGGAGAGAAATAGGTGAACTGACTCAACATAAAAGTAAAAATAATGGTCCTTCAAAGAGGAAAAGCATCGATTGCTATATTTGTGCTAGAGCTTTGATTTTGAAAACAAGAAACAATTTTGTCAACGGTAGTAATAAAGCATATGAGTTATGTAAATTATATCTTACAAGTTGCAAGCCTCATGCATAGTATACTAATAGTGCCCGCACCTTGTCCTAATTAGCTTGGACTACCGGATCATCGCAATACACATGTTTTAACCAAGTGTCACAATGGGGTACCTCCATGCCGCCTGTACAAAGGTCTAAGGAGAAAGCTCGCATTTTGGATTTCTCGCTTTTGATTATTCTCAACTTAGACATCCATACCGGGACAACATGGACAACAGATAATGGACTCCTCTTTAATGCATAAGCATGTGGCAACAATTATTATTCTCATATGAGATTGAGGATATATGTCCAAAACTGAAACTTCCACCATGAATCATGGCTTTAGTTAGCGGCCCAATGTTCTTCTCTAACAATATGTATGCTCCAACCATTAAGGTGGTAGATCTCTCTTACTTCAGACAAGACGGACATGCATAGCAACTCACATGATATTCAACAAAGAATAGTTGATGGCGTCCCCAGAAACATGGTTATCGCACAACAAGCAACTTAATAAGAGATAAAGTGCATAAGTACATATTCAATACCACAATAGTTTTTAAGCTATTTGTCCCATGAGCTATATATTGCAAAGGTGAATGATGGAATTTTAAAGGTAGCACTCAAGCAATTTACTTTGGAATGGCGGAGAAATACCATGTAGTAGGTAGGTATGGTGGACACAAATGGCATAGTGGTTGGCTCAAGGATTTTGGATGCATGAGAAGTATTCCCTCTCGATACAAGGTTTAGGCTAGCAAGGCTATTTGAAACAGACACAAGGATGAACCGGTGCAGCAAAACTCACATAAAAGACATATTGTAAACATTATAAGACTCTACACCGTCTTCCTTGTTGTTCAAACTCAATACTAGAAATTATCTAGACCTTAGAGAGACCAAATATGCAAACCAAATTTTAGCATGCTCTATGTATTTCTTCATTAATGGGTGCAAAGTATATGATGCAAGAGCTTAAACATGAGCACAACAATTGCCAAGTATCACATTATCCAAGACATTTTAGCAATTTACTACATGTATCATTTTCCAATTCCAACCATATAACAATTTAACGAAGAAGAAACTTCGCCATGAATATTATGAGTAGAGCCTAAGGACATACTTGTCCATATGCAACAGCGGAGCGTGTCTCTCTCCCACAAAGTGAATGCTAGGATCCATTTTATTCAAACAAAACAAAAACAAAAACAAACCAACGCTCCAAGAAAAGCACATAAGATGTGATGGAATAAAAATATAGTTTCAGGGGAGGAACCTGATAATGTTGTCGATGAAGAAGGGGATGCCTTGGGCATCCCCAAGCTTAGACGCTTGAGTCTTCTTAGAATATGCAGGGGTGAACCACCGGGGCATCCCCAAGCTTAGAGCTTTCACTCTCCTTGATCATATTGCATCATACTCCTCTCTTGATCCTTGAAAACTTCCTCCACACCAAACTTAGAACAACTCATTAGAGGGTTAGTGCACAATCAAAATATACATGTTCAGAGGTGACATAATCATTCTTAACACTTCTGGACATTGCACAAAGCTACTGAAAGTCAATGGAATCGAAATATCCATCGAACATAACAAAACTGGCAATGCGAAATAAAAGGCAGAATCTGTCAAAACAGAACAGTTCATATTGACGAATTTTATCGAGGCACCAGACTTGCTCAAATGAAAATGCTCAAATTTAATGAAAGTTGCGTACATATCTGAGGATCACTCACGTAAATTGGCATAATTTTCTGAGTTACCTACAGAGAAAACAGCCCAGATTCGTGACAGCAAAGAAATCTGTTTCTGTGCAGTAATCCAAATCTAGTATGAACTTTACTATCAACGACTTTAGTTGGCACAATAAAACACTAAACTAAGATAAGGAGAGGTTGCTACAGTAGTAAACAACTTCCAAGACTCAAAATAAAAACCAAGTACTGTAGTAAAAACATGGGTTGTCTCCCATAAGCGCTTTTCTTTAACGCCTTTCAGCTAGGCGCAGAAAGTGTGTATCAAGTATTATCAAGAGACGAAGTATCAACATCATAATTTGTTCTAATAATAGAATCAAAAGGTAACTTCATTCTCTTTCTAGGGAAGTGTTCCATACCTTTCTTGAGAGGAAATTGATATTTAATATTACCTTCCTTCATATCAATGATAGCACCAACGGTTCGAAGAAAAGGTCTTCCCAATATAAGGGGACAAGATGCATTGCATTCAATATCCAAGACAACAAAATCAACGGGGACAAGGTTATTGTTAACGGTAATGCGAACATTATCAACTTTCCCCAAAGGTTTCTTTGTAGAATGATCAGCAAGATTAACATCCAAATAACAATTTTTCAGCGGTGGCAAGTCAAGCATATTATAAATTTTCTTAGGCATAACGGAAATACTTGCACCAAGATCACATAAGGCATTACAATCAAAATCTTTAACCTTCATCTTAATAACGGGCTCCCAACCATCCTCTAGTTTTCTAGGAACAGAGGCTTCGCGCTCTAATTTCTCTTCTCTAGCTTTTATGAGAGCATTTGTAATATGTTGCGTGAAAGCCAAATTTACAGCGCTAGCATTGGGACTCTTAGCAAGTTTTTGTAAGAACTTTATAACTTCAGAAATGTGGCAATCATCAAAATCTAAATCATTATGAGCTACAGCAATGGGATCATCATCCCCAAGGTTGGAAATTTTTTTAGCAGTTTTATCACAAGCAATTTCAGCAGTTTTAGCAATTTCAGGCAGTTTTGTACGCTTTGCACTAGGAGTAGAAACATTGCCAACACCAATTATATTACCATTAATAGTAGGAGGTGCAGCAACATGTGAAGAGTCAACATTACTTGTGGTGGTAATAGTCCAAACTTTAGCTACATTCTTCTCTTTAGCTAGTTTTTCATTTTCTTCTCTATCCCACCTAGCACGCAATTCAGCCATTAATCTTATATTCTCATTAATTCTAACTTGGATGGCATTTGCTGTAGTAACAATTTTATTTTCAATATCCCTCTTAGGCATAACTTTCGATTTCAAAAGATCAACATCAGAGGCAAGACTATCAACCTTAGAAGCGAGAATATCAATTTTATTGAGTTTTTCCTCAACTGATTTGTTAAAGGCAGTTTGTGTACTAATAAATTCTTTAAGCATAGCTTCAAGTCCAGGGGGTGTGTTCCTATTATTATTGTAAGAATTCCCATAAGAATTAGCATAACCATTACCATTATTATAAGGATATGGCCTATAGTTATTACTAGAATTGTTCCGATAAGCATTGTTGTTGAAATTATTATTTTTAATGAAGTTTACATCAACATGTTCTTCTTGGGCAACCAATGAAGCTAACGGAACATTATTAGGATCAACATTAGTCCTATCATTCACAAGCATAGACATAATAGCATCAATCTTATCACTCAAGGAAGAGGTTTCTTCGACAGAATTTACCTTCTTACCTTGTGGAGCTCTTTCCGTGTGCCATTCAGAGTAATTGATCATCATATTATCAAGAAGCTTTGTTGCTTCACCAAGAGTGATGGACATAAAGGTACCTCCAGCAGCTGAATCCAATAAATTCCGCGAAGAAAAATTTAGTCCTGCATAGAAGGTTTGGATGATCATCCAAGTAGTCAGTCCATGTGTTGGGCAATTTTTAACCAAAGATTTCATTCTTTCCCATGCTTGTGCAACATGCTCAGTATCTAATTGTTTAAAATTCATTATGCTACTTCTCAAAGATATAATTTTAGCAGGGGGATAATATCTACCAATAAAAGCATCCTTGCATTTAGTCCAGGAATCAATACTATTCTTAGGCAGAGATAGCAACCAATCTTTAGCTCTTCCTCTTAATGAGAAAGGGAACAATTTTAATTTTATAATGTCACCATCTACATCTTTATATTTTTGCATTTCACATAGTTCAACAAAATTATTAAGATGGGCAGCAGCATCATCAGAACTAACACCAGAAAATTGCTCTCGCATAACAAGATTCAGTAAAGCAGGTTTAATTTCAAAGAATTCTGCTGTAGTAGCAGGTGGAGCAATCGGTGTGCATAAGAAATCATTATTATTTGTGGTTGTGAAGTCACACAACTTAGTATTTTCAGGAGTGGCCATTTTAGCAGTAGTAAATAAAGCAAACTAGATAAAGTAAATGCAAGTAACTAATTTTTTTGTGTTTTTGATATAGAGAGCAAGACAGTAAATAAAGTAAAGCTAGGAACTAATTTTTTTGTGTTTTGTTTAAGTGCAGCAAACAAAGTAGTAAATAAAACTAAGCAAGACAAAAACAAAGTAAAGAGATTGGGAAGTGGAGACTCCCCTTGCAGCGTGTCTTGATCTCCCCGGCAACGGCGCCAGAAATTTGCTTGATGCGTGTAGTTGACACGTCCGTTGGGAACCCCAAGAGGAAGGTGTGATGCGCACAGCGGCAAGTTTCCCCCAGTAAGAAACCAAGGTTTAATCGAACCAGTAGGAGTCAAGAAGTACGTTGAAGGTTGATGGCGGCGGGATGTAGTACGGCGCAACACCAGAGATTCCGGCGCCAACGTGGAACCTGCACAACACAACCAAAGTACTTTGCCCCAACGAAATGTTGAGGTTGTCAATCTCACCGGCTTGCTGTAACAAAGGATTACCCGTAGTGTGTGGCAGATGATTGTTTGCAGAAAACAGAGAACAAAAGATTGCAGTAGATTGTATTTCAGTATAGAGAATTGGACCGGGGTCCAGAGTTCACTAGAGGTGTCTCTCCCATAAGATAAACAGCATGTTGGGTGAACAAATTACAGTTGGGCAATTGACAAATAAAGAGGGCATGACCATGCACATACATATTATGATGAGTATAGTGAGATTTAATTGGGCATTACGACAAAGTACATAGACCGCTATCCAGCATGCATCTATGCCTAAAAAGTCCACCTTCAGGTTATCATCCGAACCCCCTCCAGTATTAAGTTGCTAACAACAGACAATTGCATTAAGTATTGCGCGTAATGTAATCGGTGACTACATCCTCGAACATAGCACCAATGTTTTATCCCTAGTGGCAACAACACATCCATAATCTTAGAGGTTCTTGTCACTCCTCCAGATTCACGGAGACATGAACCCACTATCGAGCATAAATACTCCCTCTTGGAGTTACTAGCATCAACTTGGCCAGAGCATCTACTAATAACGGAGAGCATGCAAGATCATAAACAACACATAGACATGAATTGATAATCAACATAACAAGTATTCTCTATTCATCGGATCCCAACAAACGCAACATATAGAATTACAGATAGATGATCTTGATCATGTTCGGCAGCTCACAAGACCCGACAATTAAGCACAATGGGGAGAAGACAACCATCTAGCTACTGCTATGGACCCATAGTCCAGGGGTAGACTACTCACTCATCACTCCGGAGGCGACCATGGCGGTGAAGAGTCCTCCGGGAGATGAATCCCCTCTCCGGCAGGGTGCCGGAGGCGATCTCCTGAATCCCCCGAGATGGGATTGGCGGCGGCGGCGTCTCTGGAAGGTTTTCCGTATCGTGGCTCTCGGTACTGGGGGTTTCACGACGGAGGCTTTAAGTAGGCGGAAGGGCAGGTCAGGGGGCCACACGAGGGCCCCACACCACAGGTCGGCGCGGCCAAGGGCCAGGCCACGCCGCCCTAGGGTTTGGCCGCCTCGTGGCCCCACTTCGTATCCTCTTCGGTCTTCTGGAAGCTTCGTGGCAAAATAGGACCCTGGGCGTTGATTTCGTCCAATTCCGAGAATATTTCGTTACTAGGATTTCTGAAACCAAAAACAGCAGAAAACAACAACTGGCACTTCGGCATCTTGTTAATAGGTTAGTTCCAGAAAATGCACGAATATGACATAAAGTGTGCATAAAACATGTAGATAACATCAATAATGTGGCATGGAACACAAGAAATTATCGATACGTCGGAGACGTATCAGGTATAAAATCAACGAGACCAGTTTCGATCTGTTTACCTTTGTCCATGATGTTGCTTGCTGCCGATGAAGTCGACGATCCTGAGCGTGCCATCGAGATCAGATCCTTGTCACCTCTAATTTCCACAGACGGCGCCAATTGACAAGGTATTAACTTGTCAATGCCTACGGATTGTAGACTAGGGTTTTAGTTAGAAGTAGAGGGCAAGTAGATCTCGAAGGTTTCAGCCGAAAAGTACTCGACGATTGTAAAAGCTAGGGTTTGGGAAACAATGATTCGATCCTTTCTTTGTCCCTCGACTCCCCCTTATATAGGAGGCGGAGCCGAGGGATTCGTGTTTGTACAAGTTACAGAGTCCGGGAAGGTTTCTAACTCATCCCGCAAGATTCACAAATAACACTTCCTATTGCAATTCTAGCTTTCCGTAATAATATCTTGGGCTTCGGAATCTTCTTATTCTTCGGGTAGTGGGCCTTCAATAAACCCCGGGTACTATCTTTGGCAGGCCCATTGGGGATGCCTATGTCAGTCAGTGCGACGAGACGAGAGTGTGGACAGCCATTGTTCCGTCGCAAGAAGACGGGAGTAGAGCTCCTGCGGACGGATGGGAATAGTGGGCTTCTTGATCACTTCCACGAGAGAGTCATATTCACCATCGAGTCCATGAAGAACATAGCCATCAAACTCGGCATCGTGAAGAGGCTCACCAATGGAAGCAAGAGTGCCGGCGAACTTCTTGATTTTTTTTGAAGTAGATGGTGATCTAGTTGTTCTCCTTGAAGGTTTCTCCAAGCTGCATGTGAATGTCCATAGACTGAGCCGTGGACTGAGACGAGAAAGTCGACTCGAGGATATCCCACACTTCGCTTGACGACGAGGCAAAGAGAACCAAACCAGCAACGCCCTCGCCAAGAGAGGACTGGGTCGCTGAAAGGTTTTCTTGATCTTGAGCAACCCACGCACAATACATGGGGTGAGTCGGTGGTGGACATGCATGGTAGGGTACCGTCAACGAACCCCACCAAATAATGGCTGCAGAGAAGGGGAAGCACCTAAGCACACCAATATAGGTAATTCTTCGGCTTTAGCTTGACCGGTAGAATGTGCGAGAAGATGAAGGGAGGCGACACCACAGCGGCCAGCGCAACATCAGGGTCTTCATAGGGTGCCGGAGGGGCGGGCGGTGGAGCAGATGGAGCCGCGGCAAATGCATACAGCGACGCGGCAGCATATACATGCGGGGCAACATACGGTGACAGGGCACCATACGGAGACGGTGCTGCATACGGGACGTGGCCGGGGAACACGCCATAAGAACGCAGCGACATCGGCGACGGCCCGTGCGGCGCGCCATACAGGGGATAGCTAGAGTAGCCACCGTAGGGCATCGAGGCGGTGTCGACGGAGGCAGCCCCCGCTGCTGTGTAGGAGGAAACAACGGGAGGCGACGGGACCACATGCACCACATGGTGATCGTCGGCACGAGGCGGAGGTGGAGGCGGCGCCGCGCCGGGTAAGGACACGGCTCCATCGGTGTATGGAAACATTGTCGGGCCCGAGAAGAGAGCGTCGGCGGACCTCAACTGCATGGGACTGAGGTAGGCGGAAAAATCCCTACAAGTTAGGGGATTCCTGGATAAGGACCAAACTTTTACAGATAAGACCCTCAGCAAGAATTGGAAAACGCGATCAGGTCCTTGCTCTGCACCGCAGAAGAGAAACGCCGCTGAGTTGCTCTGCCAGAGAACGAACGCAGGCGCCGAGGATGAACCGCTTGGTCCGGCGTCGTGGCGGAAGCAGTAGCTCTTCCCTTTTGACATCTTGTTCCTTGGGAAGTCAGATCTCCAGGAGAAGGGCCGCCAATCGGCCATATGATGCAGGGGCAGGGCATCGCCGGCATAAGTCGCCCGCTGAAGAGCTTCCCTGGACGAACACTGCATCAGCAACAGCAACGGTGAAGAAGACGCAGCTCCACAGCACCTCTTGGGCAGCCTCTGGCTCCGACGGACGTTAGGCGGCGAATCGGCAGCTTCTCCTTCCTCACCACCACGGCAGGTCAGGGAGAAGTCGAGCCGATGGCCAGCCACCACCACTCGAATCCATAGCAGGTAAGACCTCCTGGCTGATGCAGAAGATCTGGCGTCGACACATGTGCGTTCCTTCTCGCCTCCACGGCCGGCCAGGAGCTTGTCGACGGCGCCTTTCACCGACGGGCGCACGCTTTCCCCCTCGCCGCCAAGGCCGGCCAGGAAAGGACGTCGCCCGCCGCTTCCGCACATCCTCAGGTGGTACTCCGCCGCTTCATTATTGAAGGAAGCGTCAGCCTCTTCCATCCCTCTCCCCTTCGACCACCGGAGAAGAAGAAGAAGGAGAAGGACCCTAGAAAAGCCAAGATCCAGGCGGACAGATCTCGACCTCCACCTCCACTACTGGGCATAGAGCCCCCTACCGGCAAACAGCCGCAAGCCCTAGCTAAACTACCTACTCCGGCGCCTCTCCTCCGCCCATCTCCACCGGCTACGCCGGCGAGATAAGCTTCGGATCGGCCTGGCACCGATGAGAGAACCCTCAGGTACTGTAGATGAGTGAGAGAGGGGAGGGGGACTGAGATGGAAACGTGTCAACTTCTCCTTCTACCCGCCCATTTATTACACCTTCCTCGGCGCAGCAAGTACCTCTTATGTTGGCCGTCCTGCTGCTCGACGTGCTCCTGCTAAGCTGTGTGAGACGGTAGGTCATGTTCCTTCCGGCGACCGGGCCACGCGTAACTCCGGGAGCATGTCAGAGATGGCAACGTAGAACGCTGATTTCTATCGAATTGCTAGCCTGAGTGCCTGACAGACCCTGGCGCGGCGGGTCATAAGGTCAACACTCAACACAAATTACGGGAGCCACGTGCTAATCCGACGAGACGTCCCTGATGAGCATGTCCAGCTCGGTCCATATCGGCGTCGTAGGGGGTTGGAGTGGAGCGCCGCTTCTCCACCTCCTCCAAGGCAGGTACCGTTGCTTGGACCTGGAGCCAGGCCCCGGGCTGGCCCCTCCGCTGGAGCTGGTAGTAGGCGCGTGATACCCTTATTTATACATGGAAACACTATGACGTTGTGGAAGACATCCGGTTCGGCATCGGTATATTGTACTCGTAATCGGCGAGCAACGAGCGCTTCTTGGCGGCAGCGGTGGCGCGGCCGGACGTGCGTGGAGCAAATATCTAGGTTTGTTGTGGGGTATATACTGGGAAGTTTTCGCGGGTGTCGATTGATCTAGTATCCTCGGTATGAAGTCGTGGTCGCTATATATGGAGCTAGATGTGGAGTTGTTTACCTCGACACGAGTCTAAACCGATGTGCATACGTTGAGGTGATACCATGGGCAGTAGAGAACCGATCGGTTTCAAACACAAACAAGCGTGGACGGGACGACCTACCACGGCTGCATTGCAATTTAATAGTAAAGATAGTAGAGATGTGTACATCATGTGTACGGTACAAATACAGATTCGGTGGAGCATGAGGGTTTCTCCCTATTCTTTAGGAAGTGGACAAGACAGGCTCAGGAAAAGTTGGAGGTTTGGACTGCCAAGGTTGGTCTGGTCATTAAGGGTGTTCCTCCCCAATGCGTTCGAGAAGGAGATCGTAGAGGAGCTTCTTGGCTCGTCTTGATTGGTTTATGAGCTGGTGCCGGAGACGGTGAGCAGATCCAACCTCGCCGTGCTCAAGGTGTCAGCTTGGACCAAGGATGTTGAGCGGATTCCCACAGCAAGAACACTGGCAATCCCCGAACCTTAGGTGCCTGGTGAGGAGACTCCATCGCCTGCATGTGGGCTCTCGGAGGATTCGCGTGGCACACCTCCGCCGAGGCCGGACTTGGAGAAGAGGCTGCTCAGGTACAAGGTTCTGATCCATGTGGATAGTGTGGAGGAGAACTTGGGGCGGACAGAGCTGACGTCGGGCTGACCGGCTTCCCCATCCGGCGGTCTGGACGGAGCTCAGGAAGGCGGTGCGTCGGACGGCGGCCCGGCTGACATAGGCATCCCTAAAGAGCCTGCCAAAGATGGTACCCGGGGTTTACCGAAGGCCCACGAGTCGAAGAATATGAAGATTGGGAGCCCAAGTTGGTACTAAGGAAAGTTAGAGTTGTATTAGGAAATATAGACTTGTAATTTTACGGGACGGGTTAGAAACCCTCCCGGACTCTGTAAACTTGAGTATTACGAATCCCTCGACTCCGCCTCCTATATAAGGGGGAGTCGAGGGACAAAGAAAGGATCGAATCATTGTTTCACACAACCCTAGTTTTCATAATCGTCGAGTACTTTTTGGCTAAAACCTTCGAGATCTACTTGCCCTCTACTTTCGACTAAACCCCAGTCTACAATCTGTAGGCATTGATAAGTTAATCCCTTGTCAATTGGCGCCGTCTGTGGGAATTAGAGGTGCCAAGGAGCTGATCTCGATGGCACGTTCAAGATCGTCGACTTCGTCAACTGCAAGCAACACGATGGACAGAGGTAAACAGATCGAAACTGGTCTAGTTGATTTTGTTCCTCACCCACCCGCCCGTTTGGATGCATATGCGTATCTGGAGGAGCCCATGGAGATGACGTTCGGAAAGTTCCACTTCCGCATCGAGAAGGAAGGATCGTATCGTCTCGAAATTCCGATCTCGTCGGGATTATCAGCAGTCGATTCCGATTTTTCGGGTTCTACATCGTCAATCGAGTCAGGCGACGAGGAGATTTCGCCGCCACGCTTCATCAGCACTATGGCAAGCGAGAAACTCGCCAAGATCTTCAGCGACATGTCTTTCGAGTCATCTGCGGACTCCGATATAAGCGATGACTCGAGCAACATCGACAGCTTCAACTTCATCGACAGATCCACAATTGTTGGAGAGGTCTTCACCAATCTCTATGATGGTGTCACCGAACCCGAAAAAATTCAGAATCCAAAATATCATCAGATCTATGTAATTGGAGAACCAAGTCGCCCACAGGAGGAGACGTCAGAGAATTTCGATGATGCGGGAAATCCGTATGTCGATCCTGCAGATCTTACTCGAGGTTTAGGAACAAAATATGTTGGGCCTGGAGCGTGGCAGATGATACAATTTCTGCAGGCGGTATGGGATAGAGTTGCGAAAGCCATTGATGGCACAGAACCAATAACTGTGACCGCAACAGCGGAAGAACTACAAGCATATCAATATAGACTCGCACGCACCAGGCGACAGCTCGAGAAACAAAAAATCGAGTTGGATAGGAGGCAAGAAGCAGCTTCTACGTCAAGCAGGCGAAGAGCTAACTTGAGTCAACAATCTGGCACTTCAGGAGATAGTCACAGAGCAGCTCGAAATAGAGCGAGATCTCGGCTACAAAATATACCTGAGGCAGATAGGGAGAATCTGGTTCAAAACCTCGACATGTCCTTTATGTCGATAGACACGAGGGGGAACATTATCCCTAAAACACCAGAGGCTGGGTACATGGCGACGCAAGCCTTCATCCTCGCATCCAAGCCACCTCCCGGAGATCCAAGAGAAGCATTGTACAATATGACCATGGCAGGAGTTGGAGCTATGGGAACGGCGTTTATAAATTCGCCTCCCGAAGGATCAGCGAGGCAAAATAGTCCACGACCCACTGCAGCGGCACCAGGACCAAAAAGAACAAGTGGGGCAAGAGACACAACAACTCAAGCGCGGGTCGACAGAGCACGACAAAATAGAAGGGAACAGCGGCATTCTCCAGAAATAAATGAAGAGGATATGTGTGGGTTAGCGTGCTTTACAAGGAGAGTCCGGAAAACTCGAGTGCCTTCAGGGTTCAAACTACTCGATAATTTTAAAAAATTCGATGGCCTGCAAGAACCCGAGGATTGGCTAGTCGATTACCTCGAGACGGTCAAGCTGATAGGTGGAACCAGAGCAACAGCCATGCAGAGCATTCAAGTACACCTGAGTGGAGCCGCACGATCTTGGATAAAGAAGCTTCCTCCAGGTTCCATCGACAGTTGGGACAGTTTTGAGGATATATTCGTCAAGAATTTCCGGTCCACCCGCAAAAAACCCGCGTCACTAGAAGAGTTGAGGTCGTGTAGACAGAAGCATGATGAATCAACGAGAAAGTACATCCAGAGGTGGAACATCATTAAAAACTCGGCAGAGAACATATCTGACGAGAGAGCAATAGATGCATTCGTGGCAGGAATTCGGCGAGGAGATTTTGTCGAAGACTTGGGGAGAACCAACCCAAAAATAGTATCAGCATTAATGGAAATAGTGAACAGGTGGGCAGATGGAGAAGATGTTGTTCACAACAAGCGACATAGGTCACCAGAGGAGGACCGTAGTCGAAATTTTCAAAATAGACGACGATTTCCTCGGCAGTTCTCGAGTTATGATGCTCCTGGCCAAATATCGGCTGGTTTTCGAGGAAACACTGGAGGAAACAATAGATATGAATATCAAAGGAGCAGCGAGCAGCGAGGTGACAATAGAGATGACTCCCGGAATAATAGGCAAAATAGTGGACCAAGGTTCAGAGACCTTATGTATCTCCCGAGGATATGATGAACGGGCCATGTCAGATGCATTTTTATCTCGATAATAATGGGAAGAGGCAGTCAGGACATCTGCAGAAGGACTGTCGAAACTTTCAAGCAATGTTGAGGTTTGCAGGACAAGCCAATGCTCAAGCAATAAATAGAAACCCCTAGGGGCCTAGGAGTGAGATCCACCTGCCACCTCCTCCCGCAATTACGGACGAAAATCGGCACCAGCTCAGAATAGCAGCAGCACCACACCCACCTCCATATATCGAGCCAAACTCCAACGGCGGGGTCTCGATGATTCAGAAAGCTAGGCCGTCTAACAGGGCTCAGAAAGTAATCTCGCATCAAGTGTTCATGGCAGAGAAGATGCCTCCACCAACGATTGAGTACCTAAATTGGTCGGGACAGGACATTGGCTTCACAATAGTGGATCACCCGCAGCAAGTTACTCGACCAGGGCAGTCAGCACTTATCTTACTAGCGGTGATAGCGGGGTCTGACGTATCTCGAGTATTTATAGATGGAGGCAGCAGCCTAAACCTTATGTACGCAGACACACTAAGGAAGATGAACATATCCCTAGCAAATCTGAAACCAACTGACACAAGTTTCCATGGTATCACGCCAGACAAGCCAAGTTATCCGCTGGGGAAGATAAATCTTGATGTTCAGTTTGGAACCCGAGAAAATTACAGGATAGAGAGGCTGGAGTACGAAGTCGTGGATTTCGCGTCGCAATATCATGCCTTGTTGGGATGACCAGCATATGCCAGGTTTATGGCGGTACCACATTACACGTACCTGTTGTGGAGGTTACCCGGACCTAAGGGACCAATTACAGTCAAAGGCAGTTTCGCGTTAGCTGACAAGTGCGACAAGGATTTTCATCGACTGTCGGAAACTTTCGGGATGCAAGCGGAATATATGGCGTCAAGGCTAACAACTGATTATGATGTGTTGCCAGATGTAGGAAGGCCACTCAGGGAGCCTACCTTTAACACTGCCAAGGATTCTAAGGAAGTGCAGATTCACCCGACAGATCCCAAGAAAACAACGTCCATCGCAACAGACATGGACCTCGCATAGGAAAGCGCGCTCGTCGAGTTCCTCTGTGAGCACTGGAAAATCTTCGCATGGTGTCCAGCTGACATGCCAGGAGTACCCAGGGAACTTGCCGAGCACCACCTAAACTTGGATCCAATAGCGAGACCAATTAAACAACCTTTGCGGCGTTTTTCGGAACCAAAACGCAAAGCTATGCTGTCAGAGATTGATCGACTCAGAGAAGCTGGTTTTATCAAAGAGCTACATACGGAGGCCACGTGGGTAGCTAACCCAGTGCTGGTCCCGAAGAAAAACACGAAAGTCCTTCGCATGTCTGTCGACTTTACGTGCCTCAATAAACACTGCCCAAAGGATCACTTTCCCCTCCCAAGGATCGATCAAATCATCGACTCCACGGTAGGATGTGAACATCTTTCCTTCTTGGATGCATATTCTGGTTATAACCAGATCAGATTAAAACAAGAGGATGAGGTCAAAACAGCGTTCATTACACCTTATGGCGTGTTTTGCTACAAAACAATGCCTTTTGGTCTGAAAAATGCGGGAGCAACATATCAGCGGATGATGCAGAAGTGTCTTGCGACACAGATTGGAAAAAATGTACATGTGTACATTGACGATGTCGTCATAACAACAAAGAAAGGGTCAACATTGATCGAGGATTTAAAGGAAACTTTCGACAACCTTGACAAGTTTTGCCTCAAGCTGAACCCGACAAAGTGTTCTTTTGGCATCCCTGCTGGAGAACTTCTCGGGTTCCTAGTTTCAGCAAGAGGGATCGAAGCCAATCCAGAGAAAATTCAAGCTATCGTAACAATGAGGAAGCCAACAAAGTTGAAAGAAATACAACAGTTGACTGGGCGAGTCGCAGCTTTAAGAAGATTCGTCGCCAGACTAGGAGAAGGCGTTACCGTTCTATGCTCTAATCAAGCAAGGAGAGAAGTTCCAGTGGAACGAAGAGGCCGACAGAGTTTTCGAGGATCTCAAACGCACAATTTCGACACCACCAATTTTGGTGGTGCCTAAGGAGAAGGAACCCCTCTTGTTATACATCGCAGCCACGCCTCAGGTGGTCAGCATAGCACTCGTAGTCGAAAGAGAGGAAGAAGGAAAACTCCATGGAGTGCAGAGGCCAGTATACTTCATCAGTGAAGTTTTATCTCCCTCAAAACAGCGGTATCCGCAGTACCAAAAGCTAGCATATGGAGTGTTTACAACCGCAAGAAAATTGCGGCACTATTTTTCGGCGCATCCGATAATAGTGGTCAATGAGGCACCTTTATCCAATATATTAAAAAATCCAGAAGCTACGGGTCGTGTCTCCCTGTGGGGAATAGAGCTTTCCCCTCGGGACATCACGTACGAAAAAAGAAAAGCAATAAAATCGCAAATTCTACCAGACTTCATTGCAGAGTGGATGGAGTTACAAAATACGGGACCCCCGGATTTATCGAGAACTTGGACTATGAACTTCGACGGGTCCAAGAGATTAGAGGGAGCTGGAGCAGGCGTGATACTAATATCACCTGAAGGCGACAAATTAAAGTATGTCTTACGGATGATGTTTCCAAACGCATCTAATAATGAGGCAGAATACGAAGCTCTCATACACGGGATGAAGATGGCGAAGGCTTGCGGCGCAACTCGATTAAAAATCTTCGACGACTCACAGTTGGTGGCTCAGCAAGTCACGAATCAATGTGATGCAGTCAATGATAGTATGGTAGCATACAAGGAAGTATATAATGAGCTAGAGAAGCTGTTTGACGGGTGCGAAGTAAATCACATCAGCAGGCTAAGCAATGATGAAGCCGATGTTCTTGCAAACATTGGGTCACAATGTCTCGCGATTCCACCAGGCGTGTTTTGGGAGGAGATAGCCGAGAGATCTACAAAGCCGAAAAAACCAAAGAAGAAGGAGAAGGATGAGAAACCATCGGGGGCTACAAAAGCGGAACTGGAAGAAGAAGAGGAACAGGACCTAGTAATGATGGTACAAATTCCATGGATGCAAGCATACATATCATACATCCTAAGGAAAGAAATACCCGACGATCCAGTTGAAGCAAGGCGAGTCATTAGACGTTCTAAAGCCTTTACTATAGTCAAAGGGGAGTTATACAAACGAAGTATTTCGGGAGTGTTACAAAGGTGCGTCACACCCGAAGAAGGAAGGCTAATTCTGAAGGATGTACACGAAGGAATATGTGGTCATCATGCAAGTAGCCGAGCCATAGCAGCCAAGGTTTTCAGAGCAGGATTTTATTGGTTGACAGCAATCGAGGATGCGAAAGAAATTACCGCTGTCAGAGATTTGCCGCAAAACCTCACTCTCCGGCAGCAGAATTGACGCCAATACCGCTGTCTTGGCCCTTTGCTCAGTGGGGTCTCAATATGGTCGGAAAATTACACAAAGCTTCACCAGGAGGATACGAGTATATGCTCGTCGCTGTCGACAAATTCACAAAGTGGATAGAAGCAAAGCCGATAAATTCACCAGACGCAGCGTCTGCGATCAAGTTCGTGAAAAGTATCGTCTTTCGATTTGGAGTACCTCATAGCATTGTCACAGACAATGGTAGTAATTTCACATCCAAGGAATTCAACGCATATTGTGCAGAGGTAGGCATCAAACTACACTTTGCATCAGTTGCGCACCCGCAGACCAATGGTCAAGTCGAGAAAGCCAATGGTATTATCTGCAATGGTATCAAGAAGCGCTTGCTAGCACCATTGGAAAAAGCTCGACATACCTGGCCAGAGGAGTTGCCCAGTGTGTTATGGAGTATTAGAACAACACCAAATACAGCGACATAGGAAACTCCATTTTTTCTGGTCCATGGAGCTGAGGCAGTACTGCCAATAGAAATAGAGCATGATTCTCCAAGAGTCACGGCATATGACGAAGAGGCCTCAAGAAAAGCATTGGAGGATGATGTCGATGCACTCGATAAAGCTCGAGATGAAGTGTTATCACGAGTCACTAAGTACCAGCAAGACCTGAAAAACTACCACAGTCGAGGTTTGCGCTCGAGATCCTTTAAGGTGGGCGACTTAGTCCTTCGGCTCACGCAAAAAAGTCATGAAAAACTCGAGTCGCCGTGGCTTGGCCCTTACATCATCTCAGAAGTAATCGAAGGAGGAGCATACAGGATAAAGGACAAGAAGACAGGGATTGCTGAGCCAAATCCCTGGAACGTGGCGCAACTCAGGCGGTTCTACGCTTAGTGTCGAAATATAGTCCTCCTTTGTAAAAATAAAATGTACTGAAACGCCCGCGAGTTTTCAGACGCACTCTTTTCCTTTTCAGGGCACCGAGTGGGGCTGAAAAGGTTTTTAATGAGGTGGGCTCGCGGTGCTGCAATATAGTAAAAGATATTGGTGATATACATATTTTTTCGTCGACAGGCCCGGGGGCTCATAACCCGTATTAACAAAATATATATGATCTCTCGCAAAATAGTAACTTCATCGTGGCGTAAAAAGAATTCGAGCACCGGCCAAAGGCTCGGGGGCTTTGCAAAATAGATTATACAGTACATACAACCTCATCATCAAGAAAAATTCGATAAGGGAAAATAAAGTTTCAGTTGCTACCTGTTATCACCAGATTTTAACCAAGTCAGGAGGTGGGCCGTGATTGAGATGGGCTTGGAGAATATACACGGGAAATATTCATGAATCGGCCTCGTGCAAGAATTTGGGCTAGATTGCCCGTGTATCTGTAATTTATAGTAGGTTACATGTCGGTTAGGATTAAAAGATAGAGTTTAGCTCGTACACGGTTGGGATTATTCCCAAGTTAGAGAGTCTAAGGACTATAAATATGTATCTAGGGTTATTGAGAAAGGAGGACGATCACATTCACAACAAACCAATCTAGGCGCATCGCCACCCCTTGTTTCGAGGGTTTCTTCCGGGTAAGCGTCATGCTGCCTAGATCGCATCTTGCGATCTAGGCAGTATCTGTTTATTCTTTACTTAGTGTTGTTCGTACTGAAGCCTTGTTGATGGCGAGCAACACTGTTATCATAGACGTTTTGGGGCTGACGTGGATACTTTTCTGGTATACTTGTTTAGCTATGCCGCCCCTCAACGTCTAGCTGCCTTTACGCCTATCTTGGGTGTAAGGGCAGCACCTTGCTTAATCTCTGTTTAGTAGAATCGATCTGTTATAGTTGCTCCTTGTTCTACAAGGATTAGTTTGATATCCGCATGATTAGGCCTTGCAAACGGGTTGAACGATCCAGTAGTGCGTGAGGTATGGTTTGCTGATCCTAAAGGGATTGTTCCGGGAATCGACGTTATGTTAGTTTTTAGGCCTCTTTAGGACTAGTTTTCTATTATCTTACGTGTCTGCCAGGCTCATCTACGCGTAGGATGTTCCGGTTATGCGGTGAAAACCCTAAGCTGTCGTGGATTGATTTATCTTGATATTGATTAAGCAGGACCCCCATGTTAATGTAAAATCCAACGTGTTCCATGGGGCAATCGGCTCTTAGAGCCGATCCACAGAGTAACCTAAGAGCCGATCGGGGCTCGTATTTAATGTTTGCGTGTTTGCCATGCATGAAACTAGTCGAAGCAATCCATCACCTTCCTGACCAGCATCGGACGTGCGTACCAGGAGCATTGCGGGCCGTCGCCCGAGGGACCAGGGCCCACCAGCAGTCCTAGGAGCCTCCCGGCTCTACGTGTTGCCCGTCGCTGCTCGCCGGTGGGTTTTGGTGGTCAACACATTCTGGCACGCCCGGTGGGACACGCTACGACAACGGCATCGACATCCGCCTCTGAGATGGCGGACGAACCAGTCAAGTACGAAGAGCTACCTGAGGAGCACAAGAAGAAATATGATGAGATTAAAGCCGTCTTCGAATCCGATCTCATCTGCTCTTTCACGAAGACCCGTTCACATGGCATCAGGTGGAAAGGGTTCTCACCCGAGGGTGCTCTCGATGGAGTAGATCTATCTACCCCTTCAGAGGAACGCACCAGAGCTCTGCGCCAGGAAGTTAATTACATGGCGGCTCATTCTCTACACCGTCATTCTGAGAGCCTGGTGAACGCTTTAGAGCGCATTGCGGTCTGCGTGGTTCAGGAAATCATGAAGCACCAATATTCCCCGTCAGGGCCTGTCCTAGGGACTCACCAGGGAGAACTACCATTCCAGACCAGACCGCCGCTGCCATTCGCGCTTGCAGCTCCGGATCCGCCGGGTTCACCGGCGTTCGTCGTCTACAAGATTGGAGGCGATCCTGCTGATTACCAGTTCATGTTGGAACCGCCTAAGGAAATCACGCATGGATACACGTGCATGTATGTGCCAGATAGCAATAACTTGGCGCACACGAACCAGATTACAGCAGGAGGAATTTCTGGAGCCACAGGAGGAGTTTCTGGAGCCACCGGAGGAATTACTAGAGGAGACGCCGACAAACAGGCGTGGCTGGCTAAATATGCCACCGCAGCACATCAGCAAAATTCAGCCCCTGCATCTCCCACAGTGGACCAGATCAGTGCAATTTTGAGAGACCAGTTCGGCATGGTACCAAAGAGGAGGGCAATCGGCTATTACAAGCCGTACCCCAATGAGTATGATCTGATACCACTGCCACCCAAGTATCGGCTCCCTGAGTTCTCAAAGTTCAGTGGGTTAGAAGGCTCTAGCTCAGTTGAGCACGTGAGCCGATATTTGGCATAGTTGGGCATGATCTCTGCATCAGACCAGCTACGCGTAAGATTTTTCGCGCAGTCTCTCACAGGATCGGCTTTTGGGTGGTACACCTCGCTGCCACCAGACTCAATCTGGACGTGGAAGCAGATGGAAGAGCAATTCCACATACAATAACACTCAGAGGCTTCCGAGGCTGGCATTGCCGATTTGGCACAAGTGCGACAGAGGCGTGGAGAGACGGTGTCAGAGTACATTCAGCGCTTCAGGACTGTGAGGAACCGATGCTATTCGGCTCGTTTGAATGAAAAAGAAGCCGTTGATCAGGCAGTGGTAGGTCTTGCGTCGCCGATCAAGGACATAGCTTCTCAAGCGGAGTATACTTCACTGGCGCATATGGTTCAGAAACTATCATTATATGAACAGCGCCACCCAGATTTGTACCAGGACAAATTCACACGCCCGGTAAGCCTGATCGAGGTAGAAGAAGATGAAGACTCGGCAGGAGATCAGGAAGTGGCCGTGGCTGAATGGGCTCGGGGGCAAACCCTGTGTCCTGCAAGTGGGTTAAACCACAAGGTCCTGCAAAAGGGTTTGACTTCGACGTGAGCAAAGCTGAGCAGATTTTCGATCTTTTGCTTAAAGAGAAGCAGCTGAAGTTACCCGAAAGCCATAGAATCCCTGCGGCGCAAGAGATGAACGGAAGGCCATACTGCAAATGGCATCATTCGTTCACCCATACCACCAGCGACTGCAAAGTGTTGCGTCAGCAGATCCAAATGGCGATAGAACAAGGCCGTCTGATTTTCAGCCAGTATGCCATGAAAGTGGACACGCAACCGTTCCCTGCCGTCAACATGGTGGAGTATAGTTACCCCACGAGGCGTCAGCCAGACTTCTCATTCAATATTAACATGGCAGGGCCTGTATACCACCCTGGCAAGGACAAAGAAGAGAGCAGTCGTTCTCGTGGCAAGGACAAGGAGGAGGCCGGTTCACGCGACCGGCCCCGATATGATGACAAACGGTACGTCACCGAGGAACAAGTGAGAAGCGTGCGGTACCAACGACCACTCTCCGAGCACCTTCTTAACAAATATGAGCGTCAGCATGACCAGTGATACGTCTCCGACGTATCGATAATTTCTTATGTTCCATGCCACATTATTGATGATATCTACATGTTTTATGCATACTTTATGTCATTATTATGCGTTTTCCGGAACTAACCTATTGACGAGATGCCGAAGGGCCAGTTGCTATTTTCTGCTGTTTTTGGTTTCAGAAATCCTAGTAAGGAAATATTCTCGGAATTGGACGAAATCAACGCCTAGAGTCTTAGAATTGGACGAAGCTTCCAGAACACCCGAGAGTCGCCAGAGAGGGGCCACAGGGCCACCAGATGACAGGGCAGCGCGGCCCAGGGGGGCGCGCCCCCCTAGTGTGTCGTCGCCCCGTCAGCCCTCCGACTCCGCCTCTTCGCCTATTTAAGCCTCCTCGACCTAAAACATCGATACGGAAAAGCCACGGTATGAGAAACCATCGAGAGCCGCCGCCATCGCGAAGCCAAGATCTGGGGGATAGGAGTCTCTGTTCCGGCACGCCGCCGGGATGGGGAAGTGCCCCCGGAAGGCTTCTCCATCATCACCACCGCCATCTTCATCAACGCTGCTGTCTCCCATGAGGAGGGAGTAGTTCTCCATCGAGGCTCGGGGCTGTACCGGTAGCTATGTGGTTCATCTCTCTCCCTATGTACTTCAATACAATAATCTCATGAGCTGCCTTACATGATTGAGATTCATATGATGATGCTTGTAATCTAGATGTCATTATGCTAGTCAAGTGAATTTTACTTATGTGATCTCCGGAGACTCCTTGTCCCACGTGTGTAAAGGTGACAGTGTGTGCACCGTGTGGGTCTCTTAGGCTATATTTCACAGAATACTTATTCACTGTTATGAATGGCATAGTGAAGTGCTTATTTATATCTCTTTATGATTGCAATGTGTTTTGTATCACAATTTATCTATGTGCTACTCTAGTGATGTTATTAAAGTAGTTTATTCCTCCTGCACGGTGTAATGGTGACAGTGTGTGCATCGTGTAGTACTTGGCATAGGCTATGATTGTGATCTCTTGTAGATTATGAAGTTAACTATTGCTATGATGGTATTGATGTGATCTATGCCTCCTTTCGTAGCGTGAAGGTGACGGTGTGCATGCTATGTTAGTACTTGGTTTGGTTATGTTGATCTGTCATGCACTCTAAGGTTATTTAAACATGAACATTGAATATTGTGGAGCTTGTTAACTCCGGCATTGAGGGTTCGTGTAATCCTATACAGTTAGTGGTGTTCATCATTCAACAAGAGAGTGTAGAGTCTAGCATCTATCTATTTATTCTGTTATGTGTGTTGGAGATATGCCCAAGAGGCAATAATAAAAGTGGTTATTATAAATATATCTTTATGTTTATGATGAATGTTTATATACCATGCTATAATTGTATTAACCGAAACATTGATACATGTGTGATATGTAAACAACAAAGAGTCCCTAGTATGCCTCTTAACTAGCTTGTTGATTAATAGTTGATTAGTTTCATAATCATGAACATTGGATGTTATTAATAACAAGGTTATATCATTATATGAATGATGTAATGGACACACCCGATTAAGCGTAGCATAAGATCACGTCATTAAGTTATTTGCTATAAGCTTTCGATACATAGTTACCTAGTCCTTATGACCATGAGATCATGTAAATCACTTATACCGGAAAGGTACTTTGATTACATCAAACGCCACTGCGTAAATGGGTGGTTATAAAGGTGGGATTAAGTATCTGGAAAGTATGAGTTGAGGCATATGGATCAACAGTGGGATTTGTCCATCCCGATGACGGATAGATATACTCTGGGCCCTCTCGGTGGAATGTCGTCTAATGTCTTGCAAGCATATGAATAAGTTCATAAGAGACCACATACCACGGTACGAGTAAAGAGTACTTGTCAGGAGACGAGGTTGAACAAGGTATAGAGTGATACCGATGATCAAACCTCGGACAAGTAAAATATCGCATGACAAAGGGAATTGGTATCGTATGTGAATGGTTCATTCGATCACTAAAGTCATCGTTGAATATGTGGGAGCCATTATGGATCTCTAGATCCCGCTATTGGTTATTGGTCGGAGTGAATACTCAACCATGTCCTCATAGTTCGCGAACCGTAGGGTGACACACTTAAAGTTGGATGTTGAAATGGTAGAACTTGAAAATGGAATGGAGTTCGAATATTTGTTCGGAGTCCCGGATGAGATCCCGGACATCACGAGGAGTTCCGGAATGGTCCGAAGAATAAGATTCATATATAGGAAGTCATTTTATGTGAATTAAAATGATCCGGAAGGTTCTATGGAAGGTTTAGAAGGTTCTAGAAAAGTCCGGAAGAAACCACCAAGGAAGGCGGAGTCCCGGTGGGACTCCACCTCCCATGGCCGGCCAACCCTAAGGGGGAGGAGTCCCAAGTGGACTCCCCAAGGGGGGCCGGCCACCCCCTCCCAAGGAAGGTGGGATTCCCACCTCTAGTGGGAGTCCTAGCTTGGGTAGGTTTCATGTGTTATGGAAGGTTTTGGTTTGGGGTCTTATTCGAAGACTTGTAGACCAACTCTTGGGGGTTCCACCTATATAATGAGGGCCAAGGGGAGGGGGCCGGCCACCCCAACAACACAAAGGTGGCCGCACCACCTAGATGGCCGGCGCCCCCCTCTCCCAAACCCTAGCGGCCTCTCTCCTCCACCACATCCCGCACGCTTAGCGAAGCTCCGCCGGATTTCTCCACCACCACCGACACCACGCCGTCGTGCTGTCGGATTCAAGAGGAGCTACTACTTCCGCTGCCCGCTGGAACGGGAGGTGGACGTCGTCTTCATCAACAACCGAACGTGTGACCGAGTACGGAGGTGCTGCCCGTTCGTGGCGCCGTGATCAAGATCTTCTACGCGCTTTTGCAAGCGGCAAGTGAACGTCTACCGCAGCAACAAGAGCCTCATCTTATAGGCTTTGGAATCTCTTCAAGGGTGAGACTCGATAATCCCCTCGTTGCTACCGTCTTCTAGATTGCATCTTGGCTTGGATTGCGTGTTCGCGGTAGGAAATTTTTTGTTTTCTATGCAATGTTATCCTACAGTGGTATCAGAGCCGTGTCTATGCATAGATGGTTGCACGAGTAGAACACAATAGTTTGTGGGCGTTGATGCTTATGTTATCTTTAGTTTGAGTACTTTGCATCTTTGTGGCATAGTGGGATGAAGCGGCTCGGGCTAACTTTACATGACCGCGTTCATGAGATTTGCTCCACGCTCGACATGCAACTTGTATTGCATAAGTGGCTTTGCGGGTGTCTGTCTCTCCTACTATAATTAAGATTCAATTTACTCTTCTATCGACAACACTAGTATCACCGTTGTGGTTCATGTTCGTAGGTAGATTAGATCTCTATCGAAAACCCTAAACCACGTAAAATATGCAAACCAAATTAGAGACGTCTAACTTGTTTTTGCAGGGTTTGGTGATGTGATATGGCCATAATGTGATGATGAATATGTATGAGATGATCATTATTGTATTGTGGCAACCGGCAGGAGCCTTATGGTTGTCTTTAAATTTCATGTTGAGTAGTATTTCAAAGAAGTTGTAATAGTTGCTACATGGGAGAACAATCATGAAGATGGCGCCATTGACCTTGACGCTACGCCGACGATGATGGAGATCATGCCCGAAGATGATGGAGATCATGTCCGTGCTTTGGAGATGAAGATCAAAGGCGCAAAGACAAAAGGGCCATATCATATCACATATGAACTGCATGTGATGTTAATCCTTTTATGCATCTTATTTTGCTTAGATCGCGACGGTAGCATTATAAGATGATCCCTCTCACTAAAATATCAAGATAATAAAGTGTTCATCATTAGTAGCACCGTTGCCAAGACTTGTCGTTTCGAAGCATCTCGTGATGATCGGGTGTGATAGAATCAACAAGTGCATACAACGGGTGCAAGCCAGTTTTGCACATGCGGATACTAAGGTGGCCTGACGAGCCCAGCATGTACAGACATGGTCTCGGAACACGTGATACCGAAAGGTAGAGCATGAATCATATGATTGATATGATGAACACTTTGAGTGTTCGCCATTGAAATTACACCTTGTCTCGTGATGATCGGACTTAGGTGTGGTGGATTTGGTTCATGTGATCACTAAGACAATGCGAGGGATATTGTTTTGAGTGGGAGTTCACCTAGTTTTTAATTATGTTGAATTAAAATTTGAACTCAATTTGTCATAAACTTAGTCTAAACTATTGCAAATATATGTTGTAGATATGGCGTCCCCAATCAATTTTAACCAGTTCCTAGAGAAAGAAAAGCTTAAGAGCAACGGTAGCAACTTCACCGACTGGTTCCGTCATGTGAGGATTTTCCTCGCTGGCGGAAATCTGCAATATGTTCTTGATGCATTGCTAGGTGACCCTCCTGCAGAAACTGAAACCGATGAAGTAAAGAATGTTTACGCGACTCGGAAAACTCGGTACTCTCAAGTACAGTGTGCCATCCTATGCAGTCTGGAAGCCGATCTTCAAAAACGTTTTGAGCACCACGATCCACTTGAGTTGATCAATGAGTTGAAGACTATTTTTGAAACTCATGCGGCCGTGGAATGCTATGAAGCATCAAAATACTTCTTCAGTTGCATGATGGAAGAGGATAGCTCCGTTAGTGAGCACATGCTCGTTATGACCGGGCATGCGAAGAAACTCAGTGACTTGGAAATAGTTATTCCTAACAGACTGGGGATTAATCGTATCCTTCAATCACTGCCACCTAGTTACAAGAACTTTGTGATGAACTACAATATGCAGAACATGAACAAAGAGTTACCTGAACTCTTCGCCATGCTTAAAGCTGCTGAGATTGAGATCAAGAAAGAGCACCAAGTGTTGATGGTCAACAAGACCACCAGTTTCAAGAAACAGGGCAAGTCTAAAGGAAAATTCAAGAAGGGTGGCAAGAAAGCTGCCACACCTCCTGTGAAACCTAAGACTGGCCCTAAGCCTGATGCTGAGTGCTATTACTGCAAGGAGAAGGGACAATGGAAGCGTAATTGCTCCAAGTATTTGGCGGATCTGAAGAGCGGCCTTGTCAAGAAGAAGAAAGAAGGTATATCTGATATACATATTATAGATGTTTATCTTACTGGTTCTCATACTAGTACCTGGGTATTTGATACTGGTTCGGTTGCTCATATTTGTAACTCGAAACAGGAACTAAAGAATAAACAAAGACTACTAAAATATGAAGTGACGATGCGCGTTGGAAACGGATCCAAAGTCGATGTGATCGCTGTCGGCACACTTCCTCTACATCTACCTTCGGGATTAGTTTTAAGCCTAAATAATTGTTATTTTGTACCCGCGTTGAGCATGAACATTATATCTGGATCTTGTTTAATGCAAGAAGGTTATTCATTCAAGTCTGAGAATAATGGTTGTTCTATTTTTATGAATAATATCTTTTATGGTCGAGCACCTGAAAAGAATGGCTTATTTCTGTTAGATCTCGATAGTAGTGATACGCATATACATAACATTGATGCTAAGCGAATTAAATTGAATGATAATTCTACTTATATGTGGCACTTGCTGCGTCTTGGTCATATTGGAGTGAAACGCATGAAGAAACTCCATACTGATGGATTACTTGAATCACTTGACTTTGAGTCACTTGATAGATGCGAAGCATGTCTAATGGGAAAAATGACTAAGACTCCATTTTCTGGTATGATGGAGCGAGCTACTGACTTATTGGAAATCATACATACCGATGTGTGCAGACCAATGAGCGTAGCATCGCGTGGTGGTTATCGTTATGTTCTAACCTTCACAGATGATCTGAGTAGATATGGATATATCTATTTCATGAAACATAAATCCGAAACTTTCGAGAAGTTTAAGGAATTCCAAAGTGAAGTAGAAAATCAACGTAACAAGAAGATTAAATTTCTACGATCTGATCGCGGAGCTGAATATCTGAGTTATGAGTTTGGCATGCATTTAAAGAAATGCAGAATACTTTCACAATTGACACCGCCGGGAACACCACAACGAAACGGTGTGTCCGAACGTCGTAATCGAACTCTCTTAGATATGGCTCGTTCTATGATGTCTCTTACTGATTTGCCGTTATCATTTTGGAGTTATGCATTAGAGACAGCCGCATTCACTTTAAATAGAGCACCATCAAAATCCGTTGAAACGACACCGTATGAATTATGGTTTAACAAGAAACCTAAGCTGTCGTTCCTTAAAGTTGGGGGTTGCGAAGCCTATGTAAAGAAGTTACAACCGGACAAGCTAGAACCCAAAGCGGAGAAATGCGTCTTCATAGGATACCCTAAGGAAACTATAGGGGACACTTTCTATCACAGATCCGAAGGCAAAATCTTTGTTGCCAAGAACGGAACCTTTCTTGAGAAAGAATTTCTCACTAAAGAAGTGACTGGAAGAAAAGTAGAACTTGATGAGATTGATGAATCTTCACTAGTTGATCAGAGTAGCACAGTACCGGAAGTTGTTCCTGTGCCGCCTACACCGACAACAGAGGAAGTTAATGATAATGATCATGAAACTTCAAACGAGATAGCTACTGAACCTCGCAGATCGACAAGGGAACGTGCCACTCCTGATTGGTATGATCCTTGTCTAAATGTCATGATTGTGGACAACAATGATGAGGACCCTGCGACATATGAAGAAGCGATGATGAGCCCAGATTCCAACAAATGGCAAGAAGCCATGAAATCCGAAATGGGATCCATGTATGATAACAAAGTATGGACTTTGGTAGACTTACCTGATAGCCGAAAGGCTGTCGAGAATAAATGGATCTTCAAGAGAAAAACAGATGCTGATGGTAATATTACTGTCTATAAAGCTCGACTTGTCGCAAAGGGTTTCCGACAAATTCAAGGTGTTGACTACGATGAGACTTTCTCACCTGTAGCGAAGCTAAAATCTGTGAGGATTTTGTTAGCAATAGCTGCATTTTTCGATTATGAGATTTGGCAGATGGATGTCAAAACGGCATTCCTTAATGGAGACATTGAGGAAGAGTTGTATATGGTACAACCCAAAGGTTTTGTCGATCCTAAAAATGCTAACAAAGTATACAAACTTCAGCGTTCAATTTATGGACTGAAGCAAGCATCGAGAAGTTGGAACCGACGCTTTGATAAAGTGATCAAAGACTTCGGGTTTATACAGTGTCATGGAGGGGCCTGTATTTACAAGAAAGTGAGTGGGAGCTCTGTAGCATTCCTGATATTATATGTAGATGACATATTATTAATTGGGAATGATATAGAACTATTAAGCAGTATAAAAGGTTATTTGAATAATAGTTTTTCAATGAAAGACCTTGGTGAAGCATCGTATATATTAGGCATCAAGATTTATAGAGATAGATCAAGACGCCTAATAGGGCTATCACAAAGTACATACCTGGACAAGATTCTAAAGAAGTTTAGAATGGACGGAAATAAGAAAGGATTTTTACCTATGTTACCAGGCAAGGTCTTGAGTAAGACTCAAGGACCGGCTACGGCAGAAGAAAGAGAAAGGATGAGTCAGATCCCCTATGCCTCGGCAGTAGGCTCTATCATGTATGCCATGCTATGTACTAGACCGGATATAGCACATGCCGTCGGTTTGACTAGCAGATATCAAAGTGATCCAGAATGGAACACTGGACAGCGGTCAAGAATATCCGGAAGTAGTTGAAAAGCACCAAGGCTATGTTTCTTTGTTATGGAGGTGACCAAGAGCTCGTTGTAACGCGGTCCACCGATGCACGTTGGACCACTGATCCTGATGCCTCTAAGTCACGGTCACAGGTACGTGTTTATATTGAATGGTGCTGCAGTAAGCTAGGCAAGCTCAAAGCAGTGCACGGTGGCGAAGTCTTCAACAGAATCGGAGTACATAGCGGCTTCAGAGGCTTCATCAGAAGCGGTATGGATGAAGAGGTTCATTGTAGAGCTCGGTGTGGTTCCTAGTGCATTGGACCCATTAGTCATCTACTGTGACAACATGGGTGCCATCGCCAATGCACAAGAACCAAGGTCACACAAGAGGCTGAAGCATATCAAGCTGCGTTATCATTCGATTTGCGAGTACATCGAAGATGGAGAAGTAAAGATTTGCAAAGTACACACTGATCTGAATGTAGCAGATCCGTTGACTAAAGCTCTCCCTAGGGCAAAGCATGACCAACACCAGAGTGCCATGGGTGTTAGGTACCTTACAATGTAATCTAGATTATTGACTCTAGTGCAAGTGGGAGACTGTTGGAGATATGCCCAAGAGGCAATAATAAAAGTGGTTATTATAAATATATCTTTATGTTTATGATGAATGTTTATATACCATGCTATAATTGTATTAACCGAAACATTGATACATGTGTGATATGTAAACAACAAAGAGTCCCTAGTATGCCTCTTAACTAGCTTGTTGATTAATAGTTGATTAGTTTCATAATCATGAACATTGGATGTTATTAATAACAAGGTTATATCATTATATGAATGATGTAATGGACACACCCGATTAAGCGTAGCATAAGATCACGTCATTAAGTTATTTGCTATAAGCTTTCGATACATAGTTACCTAGTCCTTATGACCATGAGATCATGTAAATCACTTATACCGGAAAGGTACTTTGATTACATCAAACGCCACTGCGTAAATGGGTGGTTATAAAGGTGGGATTAAGTATCCGGAAAGTATGAGTTGAGGCATATGGATCAACAGTGGGATTTGTCCATCCCGATGACGAATAGATATACTCTGGGCCCTCTCGGTGGAATGTCGTCTAATATCTTGCAAGCATATGAATAAGTTCATAAGAGACCACATACCACGGTACGAGTAAAGAGTACTTGTCAGGAGACGAGGTTGAACAAGGTATAGAGTGATACCGATGATCAAACCTCGGACAAGTAAAATATCGCGTGACAAAGGGAATTGGTATCGTATGTGAATGGTTCATTCGATCACTAAAGTCATCGTTGAATATGTGGGAGCCATTATGGATCTCCAGATCCCGCTATTGGTTATTGATCGGAGTGAATACTCAACCATGTCCTCGTAGTTCGCGAACCGTAGGGTGACACACTTAAAGTTGGATGTTGAAATGGTAGAACTTGAAAATGGAATGGAGTTCGAATATTTGTTCGGAGTCCCGGATGAGATCCCGGACATCACGAGGAGTTCCGGAATGGTCCGGAGAATAAGATTCATATATAGGAAGTCATTTTATGTGAATTAAAATGATCCGGAAGGTTCTATGGAAGGTTCTAGAAGGTTCTAGAAAAGTCCGGAAGAAACCACCAAGGAAGGCGGAGTCCCGGTGGGACTCCACCTCCCATGGCCGGCCAACCCTAAGGGGGAGGAGTCCCAAGTGGACTCCCCAAGGGGGGCCGGCCACCCCCTCCCAAGGAAGGTGGGATTCCCAACTCTAGTGGGAGTCCTAGCTTGGGTAGGTTTCATGTGTTATGGAAGGTTTTGGTTTGGGGTCTTATTCGAAGACTTGTAGACCAACTCTTGGGGGTTCCACCTATATAATGAGGGCCAAGGGGAGGGGGGCGGCCACCCCAACAACACAAAGGTGGCCGCACCACCTAGATGGCCGGCGCCCCCCTCTCCCAAACCCTAGCGGCCTCTCTCCTCCACCACATCCCGCATGCTTAGCGAAGCTCCACCGGATTTCTCCACCACCACCGACACCACGCCGTCGTGCTGTCAGATTCAAGAGGAGCTACTACTTCCACTGTCAGCTGGAACGGGAGGTGGACGTCGTCTTCATCAACAACCGAACGTGTGACCGAGTACGGAGGTGCTGCCCGTTCGTGTCGCCGTGATCAAGATCTTCTATGCGCTTTTGCAAGCGGCAAGTGAACGTCTACCGCAGCAACAAGAGCCTCATCTTGTAGGCTTTGGAATCTCTTCAAGGGTGAGACTCGATAATCCCCTCGTTGCTACCGTCTTCTAGATTGCATCTTGGCTTGGATTGCGTGTTCGCGGTAGGAAATTTTTTGTTTTCTATGCAACGTTATCCTACAATGTGATCAATGTTGAGAGTGTCCACTAGTGAAAGTATGATCCCTAGGCCTTGTTCCTAAATACTGCTATCGCTGCTTGTTTACTGTTTTACTGCATCTGTATTGTCCGCAATATTACCACCATCAACCACACGCCAGTCCTGGACAGCAAAGCACTTTTAGTGCCTGTTGCTCTTTAACTCATATACATTCATACCACCTGTATTTCACTATCTCTTCGCCGAACTAGTGCACCTATTAGGTGTGTTGGGGACACAAGAGACTTCTTGCTTTGTGGTTGCAGGGTTGCATGAGAGGGATATCTTTGACCTCTTCCTCCCTGAGTTCGATAAACCTTGGGTGATCCACTTAAGGGAAACTTGCTGCTGTTCTACAAACCTCTGCTCTTGGAGGCCCAACACTGTCTACAAGAATAGAAGCTCCCGTAGACATCAAGCACTTTTCTGGCGCCGTTGCCGGGGAGGAAAGGTAAAAGGCACTCATACTCCGGTTCCAGGTAACAGTACTTTTCTGGCGCCGTTGTGTTTGTGCTCGAAGCTATTTCCTTTAGATCCTGCAATTGCATCTTTTTGTTTCTTGTTTACACTAGTTAGGCATAATGGACAACAATGAGCTTCTTATTCTATTTCCTGATTTAAGACATGGATGGTTTGATCCGAAAATTAAAAAACCCATGGAACATATTAGCATGAACACATTGAACACTATTGTTGCTAATGCTATGGAAAATTCTAAGCTTGGGGAAGCTGGTTTTGATGAGCATGATCTTTTTAGTCCCCCGGGCATGGAGGAGAAAATTTACTTTGATGATACTTTGCCTCCTATTTATGATGATTATAATGATAGTAGTCTTTTGGTGCCGCCTGTTATGGAGGATAAATTTGATTATGATTACAATATGCCTCCTATATTTGATGATAGCTACTTTGTTGAATTTGCTCCCACTACAACTAATAAAATTGATTATGCTTATGTGGAGAGTAATAATTTTATGCGTGAGACTCATGATAAGAATGCTTTATGTGATAGTTATATTGTTGAGTTTGCTCATGATGCTACTGGACATTATTATGAGAGAGGAAAATATGGTGGTAGAAATTTTCATGTTACTAAAACACCTCTCTATATGCTTAAAATTTTGAAGTTGAGCTTGTCTAGTTTTCCTATGCCTATTGCATTATGCCTACATAACTTGTTTATTTACAAGATTCCTTTTCATAGGAAGCATGTTAGGCTTAAATTTGTTTTGAATTTGCTTCTTGATGCTCTCTTTTGCTTCAAATACTATTTCTTGTGAGTGCATCATTAAAACTGCTGAGCCCATCTTAATGGCTATAAAGAAAGCACTTCTTGGGAGATAACCCATGTTTTTATTTTGCTACAGTAATTTTATTTTAAATTTGTGTCTTGGAAGTTGTTACTACTGTAGCAACCTCTCCTTATCTTAATTTTTTTGCATTGTTGTGCCAAGTAAAGTCTTTGATAGTAAGGTTCATACTAGATTTGGATTACTGCGCAGAAACAGATTTCTTGCTGTCACAAATCTGGGCCTAATTATCTGTAGGTAACTCAGAAAATTATGCCAATTTACGTGAGTGATCCTCAGATATGTACGCAACTTTCATTCAATTTGGGAATTTTCATCTGAGCAAGTCTGGTGCCTCTTTAAAATTCGTATTTACAGACTGTTCTGTTTTGACAGATTCTGCCTTTTATTTCGCATTGCTTCTTTTGCTATGTTGGATGGATTTCTTTGTTCCATTACCTTCCAGTAGGTTTGAGCAATGTCCAGAAGTGTTAAGAATGATTGTGTCACCTCTGAAAATGTGAATTTTTGATTATGCACTAACCCTCTAATGAGTTTGTTTCGAGTTTGGTGTGGAGGAAGTTTTCAAGGGTCAAGAGAGGAGGATGATATACTATGATCAAGAAGAGTGAAAAGTCTAAGCTTGGGGATGCCCCCGTGGTTCATCCCTGCATATTTCAAGAAGACTCAAGCATCTAAGCTTGGGGATGCCCAAGGCATCCCCTTCTTCATCGACAAATTATCAGGTTCCTTCTCTTGAAACTATATTTTTATTCGATCACATCTTATGTACTTTACTTGGAGCGTCTGTTTGTTTTTGTTTTTATTTGAATAAATGCTTGTGTGGGAGAGAGACACGCTCCGCTGGTTCATAGGAACACATGTGTTCTTAGCCTTTAATTTTCATGGCGAAGGTTGAAACTGCTTCGTTAATTTGTTATATGGTTGGAATCGGGAAATGCTACATGTAGTAATTTGTAAAATGTCTTGGATAATGTGATACTTGGAAATTGTTGTGCTCATGTTTAAGCTCTTGCATCATATACTTTGCACCTATTAGTGAAGAAATACATAGAGCTTGTTAAAATTTGGTTTGCATGAGTGGTTTCTCTAGAGTCTAGATATTTTCTAGTGAGGTGTTTGAACAACAAGGAAGACAATGTATATAGTCTTATAATGCTTACAATAGTATGATCAAGGTTATGATGGCATGTCACTCCAGAAATTATCTTTGTTATCGTTTACCTGCTCGGGACGAGCAGGAACTAAGCTTGGGGATGCTGATACGTCTCCGACGTATCGATAATTTCTTATGTTCCATGCCACATTATTGATGATATCTACATGTTTTATGCATACTTTATGTCATTATTATGCGTTTTCCGGAACTAACCTATTGATGAGATGCCGAAGGGCCAGTTGCTGTTTTCTGCTGTTTTTGGTTTCAGAAATCCTAGTAAGGAAATATTCTCGGAATTGGACGAAATCAACGCCCAGAGTCTTAGAATTGGACGAAGCTTCCAGAACACCCGAGAGTCCCCAGAGAGGGGCCACAGGGCCACCAGATGACAGGGCGGCGCGGCCCAGGGGGGGCGCGCCCCCCTAGTGTGTCGTCGCCCCGTCAGCCCTCCGACTCCGCCTCTTCGCCTATTTAAGCCTCCTCGACCTAAAACATCGATACGGAAAAGCCACGATACGAGAAACCATCGAGAGCCGCCGCCATCGCGAAGCCAAGATCTGGGGGACAGGAGTCTCTGTTCCGGCACGCCGCCGGGACGGGGAAGTGCCCCCGGAAGGCTTCTCCATCATCACCACCGCCATCTTCATCAACGCTGATGTCTCCCATGAGGAGGGAGTAGTTCTCCATCGAGGCTCGGGGTTGTACCGGTAGCTATGTGGTTCATCTCTCTCCCTATGTACTTCAATACAATAATCTCATGAGCTGCCTTACATGATTGAGATTCATATGATGATGCTTGTAATCTAGATGTCATTATGCTAGTCAAGTGAATTTTACTTATGTGATCTCCGGAGGCTCCTTGTCCCACGTGTGTAAAGGTGACAGTGTGTGCACCGTGTGGGTCTCTTAGGCTATATTTCACAGAATACTTATTCACTGATATGAATGGCATAGTGAAGCGCTTATTTATATCTCTTTATGATTGCAATGTGTTTTGTATCACAATTTACCTATGTGCTACTCTAGTGATGTTATTAAAGTAGTTTATTCCTCCTGCACGGTGTAATGGTGACAGTGTGTGCATCGTGTAGTACTTGGCGTAGGCTATGATTGTGATCTCTTGTAGATTATGAAGTTAACTATTGCTATGATGGTATTGATGTGATCTATGCCTCCTTTCGTAGCGTGAAGGTGACAGTGTGCATGCTATGTTAGTACTTGGTTTGGTTATGTTGATCTGTCATGCACTCTAAGGTTATTTAAACATGAACATTGAATATTGTGGAGCTTGTTAACTCCGGCATTGAGGGTTCGTGTAATCCTACACAGTTAGTGGTGTTCATCATTCAACAAGAGAGTGTAGAGTCTAGCATCTATCTATTTATTCTGTTATGTGATCAATGTTGAGAGTGTCCACTAGTGAAAGTATGATCCCTAGGCCTTGTTCCTAAATACTGCTATCGCTGCTTGTTTACTGTTTTACTGCATCTGTATTGTCTGCAATATTACCACCATCAACCACACGCCAGTCCTGGACAGCAAAGCACTTTTCTGGTGCTGTTGCTACTGCTCATATACATTCATACCACCTGTATTTCACTATCTTTTCGCCGAACTAGTGCACCTATTAGGTGTATTGGGGACACAAGAGACTTCTTGCTTTGTGGTTGCAGGGTTGCATGAGAGGGATATCTTTGACCTCTTCCTCCCTGAGTTCGATAAACCTTGGGTGATCCACTTAAGGGAAACTTGCTGCTGTTCTACAAACCTCTGCTCTTGGAGGCCCAACACTGTCTACAAGAATAGAAGCTCCCGTAGACATCAAGCACTTTTTCTCGGGCGCCATTGCCGGGAGGAAAGGTAAAAGGCACTCATACTCCGGTTCCTGTAATGTGATGCTTTCTCGGCGCCGTTGTGTTTGTGCTCGAAGCTATTTCCTTTAGATCCTGCAATTGCATCTTTTTGTTTCTTGTTTACACTAGTTAGGCATAATGGACAACAATGAGCTTCTTATTCTATTTCCTGATTTAAGACATGGATGGTTTGATCCGAAAATTAAAAAACCCATGGAACATATTAGCATGAACACATTGAACACTATTGTTGCTAATGCTATGGAAAATTCTAAGCTTGGGGAAGCTGGTTTTGATGAGCATGATCTTTTTAGTCCCCCGGGCATGGAGGAGAAAATTTACTTTGATGATACTTTGCCTCCTATTTATGATGATTATAATGATAGTAGTCTTTTGGTGCACTTTGTTATGGAGGATAAATTTGATTATGATTACAATATGCCTCCTATATTTGATGATAGCTACTTTGTTGAATTTGCTCCCACTACAACTAATAAAATTGATTATGCTTATGTGGAGAGTAATAATTTTATGCGTGAGACTCATGATAAGAATGCTTTATGTGATAGTTATATTGTTGAGTTTGCTCATGATGCTACTGGACATTATTATGAGAGAGGAAAATATGGTGGTAGAAATTTTCATGTTACTAAAACACCTCTCTATATGCTTAAAATTTTGAAGTTGAGCTTGTGTAGTTTTCCTATGCCTGTTGCATTATGCCTACATAACTTGTTTATTTACAAGATTCCTTTTCATAGGAAGCATGTTAGGCTTAAATTTGTTTTGAATTTGCTTCTTGATGCTCTCTTTTGCTTCAAATACTATTTCTTGCGAGTGCATCATTAAAACTGCTGAGCCCATCTTAATGGCTATAAAGAAAGCACTTCTTGGGAGATAACCCATGTGTTTATTTTGCTACAGTAATTTTTTTTTAAATTTGTGTCTTGGAAGTTGTTACTACTGTAGCAACCTCTCCTTATCTTAATTTTTTTGCATTGTTGTGCCAAGTAAAGTCTTTGATAGTAAGGTTCATACTAGATTTGGATTACTGCGCAGAAACAGATTTCTTGCTGTCACGAATCTGGGCCTAATTATCTGTAGGTAACTCAGAAAATTATGCCAATTTACGTGAGTGATCCTCAGATATGTACGCAACTTTCATTCAATTTGGGCATTTTCATCTGAGCAAGTCTGGTGCCTCTTTAAAATTCGTCTTTACAGACTGTTCTGTTTTGACAGATTCTGCCTTTTATTTCGCATTGCTTCTTTTGCTATGTTGGATGGATTTCTTTGTTCCATTACCTTCCAGTAGCTTTGAGCAATGTCCAGAAGTGTTAAGAATGATTGTGTCACCTCTGAACATGTGAATTTTTGATTATGCACTAACCCTCTAATGAGTTTGTTTCGAGTTTGGTGTGGAGGAAGTTTTTAAGGGTCAAGAGAGGAGGATGATATACTATGATCAAGAAGAGTGAAAAGTCTAAGCTTGGGGATGCCCCCGTGGTTCATCCCTGCATATTTCAAGAAGACTCAAGCATCTAAGCTTGGGGATGCCCAAGGCATCCCCTTCTTCATCGACAAATTATCAGGTTCCTTCTCTTGAAACTATATTTTTATTCGATCACATCTTATGTACTTTACTTGGAGCGTCTGTTTGTTTTTGTTTTTATTTGAATAAATGCTTGTGTGGGAGAGAGACACGCTCCACTGGTTCATAGGAACACATGTGTTCTTAGCCTTTAATTTTCATGGCGAAGGTTGAAACTGCTTCGTTAATTTGTTATATGGTTGGAATCGGGAAATGCTACATGTAGTAATTTGTAAAATGTCTTGGATAATGTGATACTTGGCAATTGTTGTGCTCATGTTTAAGCTCTTGCATCATATACTTTGCACCTATTAGTGAAGATATACATAGAGCTTGTTAAAATTTGGTTTGCATGAGTGGTTTCTCTAGAGTCTAGATATTTTCTAGTGAGGTGTTTGAACAACAAGGAAGACAATGTATAGTCTTATAATGCTTACAATAGTATGATCAAGGTTATGATGGCATGTCACTCCAGAAATTATCTTTGTTATCGTTTACCTGCTCGGGACGAGCAGGAACTAAGCTTGGGGATGCTGATACGTCTCCGACGTATCGATAATTTCTTATGTTCCATGCCACATTATTGATGATATCTACATGTTTTATGCATACTTTATGTCATTATTATGCGTTTTCCGGAACTAACCTATTGACGAGATGCCGAAGGGCCAGTTGCTGTTTTCTGCTGTTTTTGGTTTCAGAAATCCTAGTAAGGAAATATTCTCGGAATTGGACGAAATCAACGCCCAGAGTCTTAGAATTGGACGAAGCTTCCAGAACACCCGAGAGTCGCCAGAGAGGGGCCACAGGGCCACCAGATGACAGGGCGGTGCGGCCCGGGGGGGCGCCCCCCTAGTGTGTCGTCGCCCCGTCAGCCCTCCGACTCCGCCTCTTCGCCTATTTAAGCCTCCTCGACCTAAAACATCGATACGGAAAAGCCACGGTACGAGAAACCATTGAGAGCCGCCGCCATCGCGAAGCCAAGATCTGGGGGATAGGAGTCTCTGTTCCGGCACGCCGTCGGGACGGGGAAGTGCCCCCGGAAGGCTTCTCCATCATCACCACCGCCATCTTCATCAACGCTGTTGTCTCCCATGAGGAGGGAGTAGTTCTCCATCGAGGCTCGGGGCTGTACCGGTAGCTATGTGGTTCATCTCTCTCCCTATGTACTTCAATACAATAATCTCATGAGCTGCCTTACATGATTGAGATTCATATGATGATGCTTGTAATCTAGATGTCATTATGCTAGTCAAGTGAATTTTACTTATGTGATCTCCGGAGACTCCTTGTCCCACGTGTGTAAAGGTGACAGTGTGTGCACCGTGTGGGTCTCTTAGGCTATATTTCACAGAATACTTATTCACTGTTATGAATGGCATAGTGAAGTGCTTATTTATATCTCTTTATGATTAAAATGTGTTTTGTATCACAATTTATCTATGTGCTACTCTAGTGATGTTATTAAAGTAGTTTATTCCTCCTGCACGGTGTAATGGTGACAGTGTGTGCATCGTGTAGTACTTGGCGTAGGCTATGATTGTGATCTCTTGTAGATTATGAAGTTAACTATTGCTATGATGGTATTGATGTGATCTATGCCTCCTTTCGTAGCGTGAAGGTGACAGTGTGCATGCTATGTTAGTACTTGGTTTGGTTATGTTGATCTGTCATGCACTCTAAGGTTATTTAAACATGAACATTGAATATTGTGGAGCTTGTTAACTCCGGCATTGAGGGTTCGTGTAATCCTACACAGTTAGTGGTGTTCATCATTCAACAAGAGAGTGTAGAGTCTAGCATCTATCTATTTATTCTGTTATGTGATCAATGTTGAGAGTGTCCACTTGTGAAAGTATGATCCCTAGGCCTTGTTCCTAAATACTGCTATCGCTGCTTGTTTACTGTTTTACTGCATCTGTATTGTCCGCAATATTACCACCATCAACCACACGCCAGTCCTGGACAGCAAAGCACTTTTCTGGTGCTGTTGCTACTGCTCATATACATTCATACCACCTGTATTTCACTATCTCTTCGCCGAACTAGTGCACCTATTAGGTGTGTTGGGGACACAAGAGACTTCTTGCTTTGTGGTTGCAGGGTTGCATGAGAGAGATATCTTTGACCTCTTCCTCCCTGAGTTCGATAAACCTTGGGTGATGCACTTAAGGGAAACTTGCTGCTGTTCTACAAACCTCTGCTCTTGGAGGCCCAACACTATCTACAAGAATAGAAGCTCCCGTAGACATCAACCAGCGCCGGCGGTATGACACGGCCGACGACACAGCTCGTCGGCCTAACATAAATGACAGAGAGTATCGTCGGTATGATAGAGACGACGAAGGATATGAGCGCCGCGCTAAGGGAAGGTCAAGGGAGTAAGAAGACATGGACCGTCACTGGGACTGCCCTTTCTTTAAACATTGCTGGGACTCAGGAATGAGCCGATTGCCCACAATCGAAAGCTGCCCAGAATGTAGACCAAAGAAGAAGGACGCAGGAGATGTGTCAGTATTCAAACGTCTAGGACCTCTCCCATCTCGGAACAAACAAGCTGAGTCCTCTCGAGAGGAAGATCTCGAGGAGTTAGAAGATGAAGAAGAAGAAGAAGATAGATACCACCGGCCAAGGTGGTGCCCTGATGGACTCAGTCACTCTCAAAAGCGCAGGGTTCAGCGGCTACGTAGCTTGGAGGAAGCCGAGAGGTTATACCTGCACACGCTGAGGAAGGCGCGACCCGATCTGGCCGTGAAAATTCAGCAAACTTTGGACGAGGAGGGTCGTCCACACAAGAAAGAATGGCGCCCCAAACCGAAGAAAGCCGATGATAAGGCATCGGCTGGCACAAACATGGTGTTCATACTTCCGTCGGAGTTTTGCGCTCCAAGACCAGAAGAGCCATCTGTAGCACAACTTGACTGCGGCCCACGGCCAGTTATCTTTGAAAAGCCGCGGGAGAGGAGCTACAGACATCTGAAGGCCCTGTACGTGAAAGGTTATATCAACGGGCAGCCTGTCAACAAGATGCTGGTTGACACGGGAGCGGCAGTCAATATAATGCCGTACTCCATGCTACGTCGCCTGGGACGCTCTAGCACGGATCTGATCAAAACCGACGTCACGTTGAGCGACTTCAACGGCAAGGCATCAGAAGCGCAAGGTGTTCTAAGCGTGGATCTAACAGTAGGCCGAAAAACCATCCCCACATCATTCTTCATCGTCGATAGCAAGAGCACCTACGCTGTCCTGCTAGGGAGGAATTGGATTCATGCCAACTGCTGCATTCCATCCACAATGCACCAATGCTTGATACAGTGGGATGGAGATGAAGTGGAGGTCGTCCATGCAGATGACACAGCCGAAATCTCAACGGCTGGCATGAACATTTGGGACGCGGTAGACCAAGAGCCACTCTCTGGAGTCAGTTTGGACGGCTGTGAGCGCATCGAAGTGACAAAAAATGGGGTGAGGCTGGTCTTATCCACCGGCCTGACAGTGTAGTAAGAGCAAAGTCTATGGACTCACGTGACAAGGCCGATCCCTGTGATCGGCCCCAAAAAATAAGAAGTAATGATCTCAACTCAAGCATGTCACGTAGATATAGTAGAGCACGAACAAGTTGTAAACCTTCATTGAGCAGTGCAATCAAAATGGGGGCCGATTCTAGCAATCGGCCCATATTATCCTCACCATACGTTTTGCCTGTTTTCAGTATTGATCTAGCAGGCGACGGAAAACTAGGATATGGGTTTACATCGGCTGATGAGCTAGAAGAGATTGACATTGGTCCTGGGGATAAGCCACGAACAACCTTTATCAGCAAGAAGTTGGATCCGCACCTAAGGAGCCTGATGATAGCTTTATTGAGTGAATTGTTAGTATCGTACCTGTACAGCAAAGGGCGGCCGATGGCGTGCCGCCATAGATTTTCGGGACAAGATAACTGGAGAGCCGATATCTTCAATTACTTGAAAGATTCGGCTCGGGGGGCACATAAACGGATAAGCATGTGGGATGATAGACAGTGAAATATGGGGGTCGATGCATAAAAAATCGGCCAGTAAAAAAATATATATATACAAATCACAACCGATGCACAGACATCGACTTTAGAAGTACAACAGGATACAAGTACAGCCGATGCACAGACATCGGCTCCAGACCAAACTCAATTGAGCAGTTATCAGTTTACGTAGAAAGGCTCTACTGAAGGAATGCCTCGAGCGCATGGAGGGCGTCAGCACGGACACGATCCACCTCGGAGATCTTGGCCTCGTCATCTTCATCCTTGCCTGTCACCAGCTGTCTATTCAGAGCCCGTATTTCGGCCAGATCAGTCTTCAGTTCAACCTTGAGGCCTTCTGCTTCCTCTTGAGAGTGGGCAATGAGAGCTTCCTTATCTTGGATAAGCTGTTTGGTTACCCTGACCCTCTCTTCAAGATCCTCCAGTTCCTTGCGCAGGGTCTCAAGTTCGGTGCTGCTAATAGAGGTGTCAGTTTTGGCGTCCAAGGCAGCCTTTTTCTCATTGAGCCGTTGGCACTTGTTTGCAATATCGGCTTTCAACGGAAGCTGGGCGTGGCGTAGGTCGATTCTCTGACGAGCCAACTTCACCCTTGACCTGAAGGCCGATAGAGTCACGACTGGCCAGAGTTTCACCTGCAATGTCACCGGGAGATGGGGCTGAATGTCCTCAAGAATGCCCTTCACTTCATCAGGGTTTTCAACCAATGTCTCAATTGAGGAGGAGAGCAAAGCCTTGAGGCGCTGGAGTTGGCCATTGGTAGTGCTGGGTCCTAGCTCTTCGCTTGCCCTGGAAGTGGCTGGTTCGATTGATTCAGGGTCGAACGTTAGCAAGCTTGAGAGGTCACAACCCTGACAAACAAACGGGAACAGCGTCAGTATGCAGCGAAAGAGAAAGGTAGAGCTAAGGGAAAGGAGTGTACCTCTCCTAAGACCAGAGGGACAGCCGATGATGAGATGATCGGCTCTTGCGTTTCCGCCGTGGGCTTGGCCAAGTTGGCAGCCTTGTCAGCTACACTTTGGGAGGTTGCTAGATCCAGGGTGGTGCTTGGCATCACTACCTCCTCGACTTCTCCACTAGACGTATCATCAGTCTGCAAAGGAAGTGGTTAGCCGATGCGAGTAGCGATGGGTTAGTATGAAATATGAGCCAGGGGGAATAATTACATTTGAAACCTCCTGGCTTGGTGAAGAAGCTTGCGGTTCTTTGCGAGCTCTCTTGACACATCGGCTCTTTGTGCGTAGCCCTGCTTTGGTTGGAGCTTGGAAAGCCGACGGTGGCAAGTCTGGCTGGCTCTGCGTGGTGGTTTTCCCAGAGTTGTCCGAGCTCGAGTCCATTCGACTGGACTGTGTCTCCTCGCTGGGGTTCTCTTCGGTGGAGGTCTGTAAGAGAAATACAAGCATGTTGCAGAAACCTAGAAGGATAGATGAAATTAGCCAAGGCATGGATCGGCTTACGTGCAAACTTTCTTGAGCGGGAGTAGGGTTTTGGCGCTTCGAGGTCTTCCTGACAGCTACTTTCCTGACTGCTTTTCTCGCCTTGGTTGAGGTTCGGGGGACAGCTGGCCCAGAATATGCTTTACTCTTAGGAGCCGATTTTTGTGAAATCGGCTGGCTCTGCATCACGACCTTCTTCAAGGGTGGTGAGCTTTTGCAGAAGAGAACCACCGGAGCTGGTGGGAGGAATTTGAAGGGGGAACCGTCAGCTTGTGCAGGTTCTGGACCATCTTGTTGCTGCAAGGAAATAGAGCCAGGTTGCAAACAATCATTGTGAGCCACTGCAAGAAATTCGTGAGTAGTGGTACCTGTTCTGCAGGAATATCATATTCAGCATCCAGTTGTTTCAGCAACGGTCCTAGAGCTCTCCTGAAGGCATGGGTCTTCCACATTGACCACCAGGTCTCAAAACCATCGGTTGACGAGGTGAAACGGAGGTTGTGAGGAATTGGAATAGCTAGAGCATCAAAGAAGGAGTAACACCTCTGGCCGGTGAGGACATCAGGCAACTCAGCTCTGCTTTCTGTCAAGTGGTGAAGGAAGAAGTGTGGAGACACCTGCCCAAGACCAAGCTGCCGGGCTACTACGACCGGCTGGTAAGACTCACAACCAGGTTTGATGATCCTGTTAGAGGTGCTCATGCCAACTGGAAGGAAGCAGGGACGGATCATGATGGAATACAAGTGCCGAGTGCTAGGGTCATCGGCAAAGCTGTCTAGCCGGAAGGAGACTGGATTTTCAAAATCTCCAGATTCAGTGTAAGGAAAGAACAGGGGATTGTCCAAGCCTTGGAAGAAAATCCTGAACCACTCTGATGCTTCCTTGGGGATCAGTTTTTTGCCTGGAAGGCTATATAGGGCTTGGTCGTAGCTAGTGCATCGGATCTGCCTCCCATTAGCATCTGGGAAGGTGCAAGTGGCTAAAGGTGGAGAGTTTGGGATCTGGTTTCGGAAGTACAGCTGAGCCCATAGCTGAATAAACCACCAGGGGCCTCCTGTTTTAACTGTCTTTTGGGAGAACAGTTTGACAGACATGAGTTGGAGAGATCGATAGACCTCTCCCAGGAATAGTTTACCGATACCAAGCTGAGTGCCTTTGGCGAGTTCATAGGCCAGGGAAAGGTAATTCTTGGTTGGGGCGAGTGAAGGGCCACAGAATATGAAGTGTTCCAACCAGAAGTTCAGAAAGGCCATGTGTTCTTTCTCTGTCACAGGGCCTTTGGTTTTCATGTAACGTCTAAGGTAGGCACCCCAGCTTGTACACTCTTTTTTGGAGGAGAGTGTGAAAGGAACCTTTGGCAGCATAAAAGCAGAGGGGCTTGGGGATGCAATGTCTAGGCCTGTGATCATGGCCACATCTAGCAGAGTTGGTGTCATGGGGCCATGGCCAAACATGAAGCAATTCAGTGCATTAGACCAAAAGTAGCCGATGGTTTTCAGAAGGTTCTCGTGCTTCTCAAGGGGAGTGATGACCCACAAGTATAGGGGGTGTATCGTAGTATCTTCGATAAGTAAGAATGTCGATCCCAACGAGGAGCAAAAGGTGTTGACAAGCAGTTTCGATGAAGGATTCACTGTAAATGCTCACAGACAAGTATTCAGGGGGTTTTGATGTAACAGATGAATAAAGTACGAGTAAGTAAAGTGCGAGAGTAACAATTGCAGCGAGTGGCCCAATCCTTTTTAGCACAAAGGACAAGCCAGTTTGTTTACTTATAATGACCAAACGTTCCTGAGGACACACGGGATTTTAGTCTAGTGCTTTCGCTACATGCGGCTAATTAATCTTCATTGTTTTGATAAGTGTTGTGTGGGTGAACCTATGCTAATGTACCGCCCTTCCTAGGACTAATACATACTTGTGATTATACCCCTTGCAAGCATCCGCAACTACAAGAAAGTAATTAAGATAAATCTAACCACAGCCTTAAACTCTGAGATCCTGCTATCCTTCCTTCATCGATATACCAACGGGGGCTCAGGTTTCTGTCACTCCGGCAACCCCGCAATTGGCAAACGAGTACAAGATGCATTCCCCTACGCCCATAATGGTGGAGTGTCGTGTAGTCGACGTTCACACGACACCACTAGAAGAATAACACCACAACTTAAATATCATAACATTGAATATTACTCAACCATACTTCACTACTAACATTTAGACTTCACCCATGTCCTCAAGAACTAAACGAACTACTCACGAGACATCATATGGAACATGATCAGAGGTGATATGATGATGAATAACAATCTGAACATAAACCTTGGTTCAACGGTTTCACTCAATAGCATCAATAACAAGTAGAAATCAACACCGGGAGAGTTTCCCCTATCAAACAATCAAGATCAAACCCAAATTGCTACAGCGGTGACGATGTGCAGCGGTGGAGACAGCGGTGATGATGATGAAGATGATGATGATGGTGATGGAGATGATGTCCAGCTCGATGACGGTGACGATGGCGTCGATTTCCCCCTCCGGGAGGGAATTTCCCCGACGGATCTCAGCCGCCGGAGAGCTCTTTTCTCTCTGGTGTTCTCCGCCCCGCAGAGGCGGCTGTAACTCTTCGCGAGGTACCCTCTGTGGCTTAGGTCTTCGGGACGAAGGATTTCGCGAAGAAAAGGAGGCGAAAGAGGCTGTGGGGCCCCCTCACCACCAGGTGGCGCGGCCAGGCCATGGGCCGCGCCGCCCTGTGGTGTGGGCCCACCTTGGGTCCACCTGGCTCCCCCTTCTGGCTTCCTTCGTCATCTGGGAAAATAGGATTTTTGGTATAATTTCCTTCCACAGTTGATCTTCCGAAATATTGCGTTCTGACGGTGCTTTTTCCAGCAGAATCCTGGTTCCGGTGCTTGATCCTCCAATAATGATGAAACATGCAAAATAGATGAAATAACATAAGTATTGTGTCCAAATATGAAATATATCAATGAATAACAGCAAATTATGATATAAAATAGTGATGCAAATTGGATGTATCAACTCCCCCCAAGCTTAGACTTCGCTTGTCCCCAAGCGAAACTGAACTCGGTAAACAGGACCACATGTTTATGGAGTGAAGAGTCGATAAATAAAATACGGACAAGAAGCATCATATTCATTCACACAAGACATTCTAGTAAACAACTTCCTCATATAACTCAACTTGAAACAAGTATAAGGTAATCACAAATAAAGGTGCATAAGAAATCATAGTTGGTGATGGCAAACTTCGTTCTTGGTCAGAGAACAATTAACAAAGTTATACTTATCTATCGAGCAATGCTCTCATATTAAAGTTTATATTGCACAACTTGCATACTCAATCATAATAGTCTCCTCATGATCATTGATAACTTGCAAAGCTATATTCATTCAGATAAAACTTGTACTAAACAAGGAAAAGTAAAAGACATGATGAAGTAAATCACAATATAATGGTTTGATCACAACTACTCAAATGCTTGCTTGAGATGGAAGGAAATAGGTTTACTGACTCAACATAAAGTAAAAGACAGGCCCTTCACAGAGGGAAGAAGGGATTAAATCATGTGCTAGAGCTTTTTCAGTTTTGAAATCATATAAAGAGAATAAAAGTAAAGTTTTGAGAGGTGTTTGTTGTTGTCAACGATCGTGGCAGGTACTCTAACCCCTTGCCAAACAGACCTCCAAAGAGCGGCTCCCATGAAGGACGTCATCTCTACCAAAGAAGGTAGATCATCCCTCTTCTCTTTTGTTTACACATGTACTTTAGTTTATTTAAGGATGACACTCCCCCCAACCTTTGCTTACACAAGCCATGGCAAACCGAATCTCGGGTGCCTTCCAACAATCTCATACCATGGAGGAGTGTCTATTGCAAAATTAAGTTGCTTACTGATGAATCAGAGCAAAACATGTGAAGAGAATTATTAATGAAAGTTGATTAATTGGGGCTGGGAACCCTGCTAAGTAGCTCTTTTTGCAAAATTATAGGATAAGTGGATGAAACCACTAGTCCATTAGTGGAAGCTGCCTAACAAGACTGAAAGATAAAACACCACATACTTCCTCATGAGCTATAAAACATTGACACAAATAAGAAGTAATAAATTTTGAATTGTTTAAAGGTAGCACATGAAGTATTTACTTGGAATGGCAGAAAATACCATGTAGTAGGTAGATATGGTGGACACAAATGGCATAGGTTTGGGTTCAGGTTTGGACGTACGAGAAGCATTCCCTCTCAGTACAGGTCTTTGGCTAGCAAGGTTAATTAGCAAGCATAAGAGTTGATGGAAACAAACAAATATACATGTGATAGACATAATCATGCATCTTCCTTGTAAGCACAAACAATTTTAACTTCAGAATAATAAGCTATGAGCTAACAAGAAAGAAAGACAATGAAACAACTACATGTATTTCTCTTTTCTACTTAAACCTCAAAGTGTTGTTGCTATTGACCAATGCTAAGTTTGCCAAAACCAAATAGATTTATTCGATGCTCCCAAAGTGATACCAATACTAAGAACAAGGTAAATCATATAATAGAGATTGCAAACTAAAATAAGGTGTGCAATATGTAAATGATAAGACTTCTCATTAATATTTCATAATGATAACTCACACCAAGGGATACATAGATAACCAACTAAAGGAGAGATACTTCCATACTGCAACCCATCTTATATGATAACTTCCCTACTCATGATATGACACTACTTGACAGTAGAAAGTAAAAGGTAATGAGGATGTGATACCGCGGCACTCCCCCAAGCTTGGAACAAACCAAGGGGATGCCAATACCGATGATGAATTAATCCTTTGGCGATGGTGGTGATGAACTCCCATCATCAAACTTCCAAGGAAGAGGCTCTCCATCAAGAAACGACATCTTGGTCTCGGGGATCCTGAAACTAGCAGCACGGCTTATGTATTTAAACCTATTTTCATACTCACAGTTCTGATTCTGAACATCATAGAGTTGTGCTTGGAGTTTGTTGGTGGAGAGGATGTCGCCCCAAAGCTTTGCAGTTTCCTTCTCGTGCTCAGCAATGAGTTCAGACACAATCTCATGGAAGATATCCACCTCACGCTCAGCCATCTTCTTGTATTTGAAGACCTCTTGTTCTAGCTTCTCCATCCTGTCTTCCAAGCTTCCTTTTCCTTTAGGACCCTGGACATCCTTGATCTGCAGTTCTCCCTCAACGAGCAGCAACTCCTTGGGGTGCATCCTCAACTCCTCCATGTACAAGTTGCCGTCATCCTTGCAGGAGCTGTCCTTCGGAGTTTCCGACGAAGACATGATGGATCTAGATCCGGAGCAGAACCTGGCAGAAACAGCTCAAAACAAAACACGTCGAGAAAACGATATACGGACCTCCAGGGGTCCGGGGGATTATATAGAATAAATTTTTACAATGAACGGAAAGTACCAGGTCGAACCAGAGTCGGAGAGGGGCGACGAGGCGGCCAGCTCATAAGGCGGCGTGGGCCCAGGCCAGGCCGCGCCGGCCTATGGTGGCACGCCCTCGTGCGTCTATTCCACTCCGTTTCGATCTCGTAATTTTTCATATTTTCTAAAAACAGCAAAAATATTGTTCGGAAGGTAAATTATGAAACTTTTATTACCAGTACTGTTACCTATTCAAAGTCGAGTTCTGGCGGACTGTCAATTTGTCCTTTGATGAAAGCCTCCGGTGTTTCCACTCGAATAACATCAACATCTACATTGTAAGAATCACCTGAGATATAATGCTTGAGTCTTTGTCCATTTACCACTTGCGTGGCATTGCCTTGGAGAGAACTAATTTTAATTGCTCCTGAACGATACACCTCCTCAACAACATATGGTCCTTCCCATTTCGAGAGTAATTTCCTTGCAAAGAATCTGAGACGAGACCGATACAATAGGACTTTATCCCCAATATTAAATTCTCTTTTGATAATCCTTCTATCATGCCATTTTTTAACTTTCTCTTTAAAGAGTTTAGCATTTTCATAAGCTTCGCTTCTCCATTCATCTAGAGAACTCAATTGCAGCAACCTCTTATTACCAGCTAGTTTAGGATCTTTATTTAATTCTCTAACAGCCCAATAAGCTTTGTGCTCTAGTTCTAAGGGTAAATGACAAGCTTTCCCATAAACCATTTTATAAGGTGACATTCCCATGGGGTTTTTATAAGCAGTTCTATAAGCCCATAATGCTTCCTTCAATTTACTAGCTCAATTCTTTCTAGTTTTATTAACAGTCTTTTGCAAGATAGATTTAATTTCTCTATTTGATAGTTCTACTTGCCCACTAGTTTGAGGATGATAAGCAGAAGCAATTCTATGATTAATGCCATATTTAGCAAGAGTTTTTCTAAAACCACCATGAATAAAATGAGAACCTCCATCAGTCATAATATATCTAGGAACTCCACCCGAGGAAAAATAATATCTAAAAGCATTCTTAAAGAGGTCTCACCATCAGCACTTTTTGTAGGTATGGCTTCCACCCATTTAGTAACATAATCAACAGCAACAAGTATATGAGTGTTACCTTCTGAAGAGGGAAAGGGTCCCATGAAGTCAAATCCCCAACAGTCGAACGGTTCAATAACAAGAGTATAATTCATAGGCATTTCATTGCGTCTGGAGATATTACCAACCCTTTGGCATTCATCACAAGATAAAATAAACTTCCTTGCATCTTTGAAGAGAGTTGGCCAATAAAAACCTGATTGTAGAACCTTTTGCGCGGTTCTATCTCCGGCGTGATGTCCTCCATAAGCACTCCCATGACATTTACTCAATATTTCCTGCTGTTCATATTCGGGAACACATCTTCGCAGAATACCATCCACTCCTTCTTTATATAAGTGTGGGTCATCCCAGAAATAATGCCTCAAGTCATAAAAGAATTTCCTCCTTTGCTGAGCTGAAAAGGTCGGAGGCAAGTACTTGGAAACAATAAAGTTAGCATAATCAGCATACCAAGGACTGTCTCGCGAGCTCACCTTTATTACAGCCAATTGTTCATTTGGAAAACTATCATTAACAGGAACAGGATCATAAGAAATATTTTCCAATCTAGACAAATTATCAGCAACAGGATTATCAGCACCTTTCCTATCTACAATATGTAAATCAAATTCTTGCAACAAAAGTACCCATCTAATAAGCCTTGGCTTAGCATCTTTCTTTTGCATAAGGTATCTGATTGCAGCATGATCAGTATGAATAGTAACTTTTGAATCAACAATATAAGATCTAAACTTATCACAAGCAAAGACTACAGCTAACAATTCTTTTTCAGTAGTAGCATAATTTCTTTGAGCAGCATCAAGAGTTTTACTAGCATAATGAATAACATTCAATTTTTTATTTACTCGCTGTCCAAGAACAGCGCCTACAAGAAAATCACTAGCATCACACATAATTTCAAATGGTAAGTTCCAATCAGAGGTTCAACTATAGGAGCAGTTGTTAAGGCTTTCTTTAGAGTTTCAAAGCTTCCTTACAATCATCATCAAAAACAAAAGGTACATCTTTTTGAAGAAGATTAGTAAGAGGCTTTGAAATCTTAGAGAAGTCTTTAATAAACCTCCTATAAAACCCAAAGATGACCAAGAACACTACGAATACCTTTAACATCCCTAGGATAGGGCATCTTCTCAATTGCTTCAACTTTAGCTCTATCAACTTCAATACCTCTCTCGGAAATTTTATGTCCCAATACAATTCCTTCATTAACCATAAAGTGGCATTTCTCCCAATTAAGAACAAGGTTAGTTTCTTCACATCTCTGCAAAACTTTATCAAGGTTCCGCAAACAATTATCAAAAGAATTCCCATAGACAGAAAAATCATCCATGAATACCTCTACAATACTCTCGCAAAAGCCATGAAAAATAGCAGACATGCATCTTTGAAAAGTAGCAGGAGCATTACATAAACCAAAAGGCATACGTCTATAAGCATAGGTTCCATAGGGACAAGTGAAAGTGGTTTTCTCTTGATCCTTAGTTTTAACAGCAATTTGTGAAAACCCAGAATAACCATCAAGAAAGCAAAAATGAGTATTTTTGGATAACCTTTCCAACATTTGATCAATAAAAGGCAAAGGATAATGATCTTTCTTAGTAACTTTATTAACTTTACGAAAATCAATGCACATTCTATAACCTACAACTACTCTTTGAGGTATGAGCTCATCATTATCATTAGGCACAACAGTCATTCCTCCTTTCTTAGGAACACAATGCACAGGACTAACCCATCTACTATCAGCAATAGGATATATAATACCAGCTTCAAGAAGTCGTAATACCTCATTTCTTACCACATCCTTCATCTTAGGAATTAGACGACGCTGAGGTTCAACAACAGGCTTCGCATCATCTTCCATATTAATGGCGTGTTGGCAAATAGAGGGAGAAATCCCCTTCAAGTCATCAAGAGTGTAGCCAATAGCACCTCGGTGTTTCTTCAATATTTCCAATAGCCTTTCTTCTTCAAACTCTATAAGCTTAGAACTAATAATAACAGTATATATTTTCTTATCATCAATATGAGCATATTTAAGATTATCAGGCAAAGGTTTTAAATCAAAGACAGGATCTTCCTTTGGTGGCGGTGTTGTACCCAGATCTTCCACCGGTAAATCATGCTTAAGAATAGGTTGGCGAAGAAAAATTTCCTCAAGCTCATCTCTTTCTTTCCTAAAAACTTCACTCTCGCTATTCTCAAAATGTTGCTGCAAAGGATTATTAGGAACAAGAACAATAGATGCACACTTTTCAAATTTAAAATCATCATTAGGCAAATCAGCTTTATAAGGAGTTTTGGTAAATTTAGAGAAGTTAAACTCATAAGATTCACCAGCAAATTTAGTCAAAATTTTCTCTTTCTTGCAATCTATAATAGCTCCACAAGTATTTAGAAAAGGTCTACCAAAAATGATAGGACAATAATCACTAGCAGCAGAACCAAGTACCAAAAAGTCGGCAGGATATTTAATCTTACCACGTAGAACTTCCACATCTCGAACAATACTGATACGTCTCCGACGTATCGATAATTTCTTATGTTCCATGCCACATTATTGATGTTATCTACATGTTTTATGCACACTTTATGTCATATTCGTGCATTTTCTGGAACTAACCTATTAACAAGATGCCGAAGTGCCAGTTGCTGTTTTCTGCTATTTTTGGTTTCAGAAATCCTAGTAAGGAAATATTCTCGGAATTGGACGAAATCAAAGCCCAGGGGCCTATTTTTATACGGAGCTTCCAGAAGACCGAAGAACACACGAAGTGGGGCCACGAGGTGGCGACACCACATGGCGGCGCGGCCCAGGGGGGGCCCGCGCCGCCCTATGGTGTGGCCCCCTCGTCTGGCCCCCGACTCTGCCCTTCCGCCTACAAATAGCCTCCGTGGACGAAAACCCCGATCGAGAACCACGATACGGAAAACCTTCCAGAGACGCCGCCGCCGCCGATCCCATCTCGGGGGATCCAGGAGATCGCCTCCGGCACCCTGCCGGAGAGGGGAATCATCTCCCGGAGGACTCTACGCCGCCATGGTCGCCTCCGGTGTGATGTGTGAGTAGTCTACCCCTGGACTATGGGTCCATAGCAGTAGCTAGATGGTTGTCTTCTCCCCATTGTGCTATCATTGTCGGATCTTGTGAGCTGCCTAACATGATCAAGATCATCTATCTGTAATTCTATATGTTGCGTTTGTTGGGATCCGATGAATAGAGAATACTTGTTATGTTGATTATCAAAGTTATGCTTATGTGTTGTTTATGATCTTGCATGCTCTCCGTTACTAGTAGATGCTCTGGCCAAGTAGATGCTTGTAACTCCAAGAGGGAGTACTTATGCTCGATAGTGGGTTCATGCCTGCATTGACACCTGGGACAGTGACAGAAAGTTCTAAGGTTGTGTTGTGCTGTTGCCACTAGGGATAAAACATTGATGCTATGTCTAAGGATGTAGTTGTTGATTACATTACGCACCATACTTAATGCAATTGTCTGTTGTTTGCAACTTAATACTGGAGGGGGTTCGGATGATAACCTGAAGGTGGACTTTTTAGGCATAGATGCAGTTGGATGGCGGTCTATGTACTTTGTCGTAATGCCCAATTAAATCTCACTATACTCATCATGATATGTATGTGCATTGTCATGCTCTCTTTATTTGTCAATTGCCTAACTGTAATTTGTTCACCCAACATGCTGTTCGTCTTATGGGAGAGACACCTCTAGTGAACTGTGGACCCCGGTCCAATTCTCTTTACTGAAATACAATCTACTGCAATACTTGTTCTACTGTTTTCTGCAAACAATCATCTTCCACACAATACGGTTAACTCTTTGTTACAGCAAGCCGGTGAGATTGACAACCTCACTGTTTCGTTGGGGCAAAGTACTTTGGTTGTGTTGTGCAGGTTCCACGTTGGCGCCGGAATCCCTGGTGTTGCGCCGCACTACATCTCGCCGCCATCAACCTTCAACGTGCTTCTTGGCTCCTCCTGGTTCGATAAACCTTGGTTTCTTTCTGAGGGAAAACTTGCTGCTGTGCGCATCATACCTTCCTCTTGGGGTTGCCCAACGAACGTGTGAAATACACGCCATCAAGCTCTTTTTCTGGCGCCGTTGCCGGGGAGATCAAGACACGCTGCAAGGGGAGTCTCCACTTCTCAATCTTTTTACTTTGTTTTTGTCTTGCTTTATTTTATTTACTACTTTGTTTGCTGCACTAAATCAAAATACAAAAAAATTAGTTGCTAGTTTTACTTTATTTGTTATCTTGTTTGCTATATCAAAAACACAAAAAAATTAGTTTACTTGCATTTACTTTATCTAGTTTGCTTTATTTACTGTTGCTAAAATGGCCAACGCTGAAAATACTAAGTTGTGTGACTTCACAACCACAAATAATAATGATTTCTTATGCACACCTATTGCTCCACCTGCTACTACAGCAGAATTCTTTGAAATTAAACCTGCTTTACTGAATCTTGTCATGAAAGATCAATTTTCTGGAATTAGTTCTGATGATGCTGCTGCCCATCTTAATAATTTTGTTGAACTACGTGAAATGCAAAAATATAAAGATGTAGATGGTGATATTATTAAACTAAAATTGTTCCCTTTCTCATTAAGAGGAAGAGCTAAAGATTGGTTGCTATCTCTGCCTAAGAATAGTATTGATTCATGGACTAAATGCAAGGATGCTTTTATTGGTAGATATTATCCCCCTGCTAAAATTATATCTTTGAGGAGTAGCATAATGAATTTTAAACAATTAGATACTGAACATGTTGCTCAAGCTTGGGAAAGAATGAAATCTCTGGTTAAAAATTGCCCAACCCATGGACTGACTACTTGGATGATCATCCAAACCTTCTATGCAGGACTAAATTTTTCTTCACGGAATTTATTGGATTCAGCTGCTGGAGGTACCTTTATGTCCATCACTCTTGGTGAAGCAACAAAGCTTCTTGATAATATGATGATCAACTATTCTGAATGGCACACGGAAAGAGTTCCACAAGGTAAGAAGGTAAATTCTGTCGAAGAAACCTCTACTTTGAGTGATATGATTGATGCTATTATGTCTATGCTTGCGAGTGGTAGGCCTAATGTTAATTATAATAATGTTCCGTTAGCGTCATTGGTTGCTCAAAAAGAATATGTTGATGTGAATTTCATTAAAAATAACAATTACAATGATTCTAGGCCATATCCTGCTAATGGTAATTCTCATGGTAGATATGTTTCACCTAATGAAGAGAAGATACTAGAAATTGAAAGATCCACTAAGAGCTTTATGCAATCACAATATGAGCAAAATAAATTGTTTACTAAAACATTGAATGAGCAATCTACCTTGTTGAAGAATATAGGGAATCAACTTGAAAATCTGAATAGGGAGATCTCGGGGTTGCAAACTAAACTTGCTAATGCTGAAAACCGAATCTCATACATGTCTGCATCACAATCTTCTTTAATTAATAAAATGGCTGCTAAACCTGAGGATTTAGATGATAAAATTACTACTACAGCAAATGCCATTCAAGTTAGAATTAATGAGAATATAAGATTAATGGCTGAACTGCGTGCTAGGTGGGATAGAGAAGAAAATGAAAAACTAGCTAAAGAGAAGAATATAGCTAAAGTTTGGACTATTACCACCACTAGTAATGCTAATGCTACACATGCTGCTGCACCTTCTACTCATACTAATAAAAGAATTGGTGTTAGCAATGTTTCCACTTCTAATGCAAAGCGCGAAAAACTGCCTGAAACTGCTAAAACTATTAAATCGCTCATGATAAAGCTGCTGAAATTTTTTCCAACATTGGGGATGATGATCCCATTGCTTTAGATTATAATGGTTTGAATTTTGATGATTGCCACATCTCTGAAGTTATAAATTTCTTGCAAAAACTTGCTAAAAGTCCTAATGCTAGTGCTATAAATTTGGCTTTCACGCATCATATTACAAATGCCCTCATAAAAGCTAGAGAAGAGAAACTAGAGCGTGAAGCCTCTATTCCTAAAAAGCTAGAGGATGGTTGGGAGCCCATCATTAAGATGAAAGTTAAAGATTTTGATTGTAATGCTTTATGTGATCTTGGTGCAAGTATTTCTGTTATGCCTAAGAAAATTTATAATATGCTTGACTTGCCACCGCTGAAAAATTGTTATTTGGATGTTAATCTTGCTGATCATTCTACAAAGAAACCTTTGGGTAAAGTTGATAATGTTCGCATTACCATTAACAATAACCTTGTTCCTGTTGATTTTGTTGTCTTGGATATTGAATGCAATGCATCTTGTCCCATTATATTGGGAAGACCTTTTCTTCGAACTGTTGGTGCTACCATTGATATGAAGGAAGGTAATATAAAATATCAATTTCCTCTCAAGAAAGGTATGGAACACTTCCCAAGAAATAGAATGAAGGTACCTTTTGACTCTATTATGAGAACAAATTATGATGTTGACACTTCATCTCTTGATAATACTTGATGCACACTTTCTGCGCCTAGCTGAAAGGCGTTAAAGAAAAGCGCTTATGGGAGACAACCCATGTTTTTACCTACAGTACTTTGTTTTTATTTTGTGTCTTGGAAGTTGTTTACTACTGTAGCAACCTCTCCTTATCTTAGTTTTGTGTTTTGTTGTGCCAAGTTAAGCCGTTGATAGAAAAGTAAGTACTAGATTTGGATTACTGCACAGTTCCAGATTTCTTTGCTGTCACGAATCTGGGTCCACCTCCCTGTAGATAGCTCAGAAAATTAAGCCAATTTACGTGCATGATCCTCAGATATGTATGCAACTTTCATTCAATTTGAGCATTTTCATTTGAGCAAGTCTGGTGCCATTTTAAAATTCGTCAATACGAACTGTTCTGTTTTGACAGATTCTGCCTTTTATTTCGCATTGCCTCTTTCGCTATGTTGGATGAATTTCTTTGATCCACTAATGTCCAGTAGCATTATGCAATGTCCAGAAGTGTTAAGAATGATTGTGTCACCTCTGAATATGTCAATTTATAATGTGCACTAACCCTCTAATGAGTTGTTTCGAGTTTGGTGTGGAGGAAGTTTTCAAGGATCAAGAGAGGAGTATGATGCAACATGATCAAGGAGAGTGAAAGCTCTAAGCTTGGGGATGCACCCGTGGTTCACCCCTGCATATATCAAGAAGACTCAAGCGTCTAAGCTTGGGGATGCCCAAGGCATCCCCTTCTTCATCGACAACATTATCAGGTTCCTCCCCTGAAACTATATTTTTATTCCATCACATCTTATGTGCTTTTTCTTGGAGCGTCGGTTTGTTTTTGTTTTTGTTTTGTTTGAATAAAATGGATCCTAGCATTCACTTTATGGGAGAGATACACGCTCCGCTGTAGCATATGGACAAGTATGTCCTTGGTTTCTACTCATAGTATTCATGGCGAAGTTTCTCCTTCGTTAAATTGTTATATGGTTGGAATTGGAAAATGATACATGTAGTAATTGCTATAAATGTCTTGGGTAATGTGATACTTGGCAATTGTTGTGCTCATGATTAAGCTCTTGCATCATATGCTTTGCACCCATTAATGAAGAAATACATAGAGCATGCTAAAATTTGGTTTGCATATTTGGTTTCTCTAAGGTCTAGATAATTTCTAGTATTGAGTTTGAACAACAAGGAAGACGGTGTAGAGTCTTATAATGTTTTCAATATGTCTTTTATGTGAGTTTTGCTGCACCGGTTCATCCTTGTGTTTGTTTCAAATAAGCCTTGCTAGCCTAAACCTTGTATCGAGAGGGAATACTTCTCATGCATCCAAAATACTTGAGCCAACCACTATGCCATTTGTGTCCACCATACCTACCTATGCTACATGGTATTTTCCGCCATTCCAAAGTAAATTGCTTGAGTGCTACCTTTAAAATTCCATCATTCACCTTTGCAATATATAGCTCATGGGACAAATAGCTTAAAAACTATTGTGGTATTGAATATGTAATTATGCACTTTATCTCTTATTAAGTTGCTTGTTGTGCGATAACCATGTTTATCGGGGAACGCCATCAACTCATTGTTGAATTTCTTGTGAGTTGCTATGCATGTTCGTCTTGTCTGAAGTAAGGGCGATCTACTCTGAGTTGAATGGTTTGAGCATGCATATTGTGAGAGAAGAACATTGGGCCGCTTAACCGAAGCCATGTTCCATGGTGGAAGTTTCAGTTTTGGACAAACATCCTCAAATCTCTAATGAGAAAAGAATTAATTGTTGTTGAATGCTTTAAGCATTAAAAGAGGAGTCCATTATCTGTTGTCTATGTTGTCCCGGTATGGATGTCTAAGTTGAGAATAATCAAAAGCGAGAAATCCAAATGCGAGCTTTCTCCTTAGACCTTTGTACGAGTGCATAGAGGTACCCTTTGTGATACTTGGTTAAAGCATATGTATTGCGGTGATAATCCAGGTAGTCCAAGCTAATTAGGACAAGGTGCGGGCACTATTAGTACACTATGCATGAGGCTTGCAACTTATAAGATATAATTTACATGATGCATATGCTTTATTACTACCGTTGACAAAATTGTTTCATGTTTTCAAAATCAAAGCTCTAGCACAAATATAGCAATCGATGCTTTTCCTCTATGAGGACCATTCTTTTACTTTCAATGTTGAGTCAGTTCACCTATTTCTCTCCACCTCAAGAAGCAAACACTTGTGTGAACTGTGCATTGATTCCTACATACTTGCTTATTGCACTTATTATATTACTCTATGTTGACAATATCCATGAGATATACATGTTACAAGTTGAAAGCAACCGCTGAAACTTAATCTTCTTTTGTGTTGCTTCAATGCCTTTACTTTGAATTATTGCTTTATGAGTTAACTCTTATGCAAGACTTATTGATGCTTGTCTTGAAGTGCTATTCATGAAAAGTCTTTGCTATATGATTCACTTGTTTACTCATGTCATACACATTGTTTTGATCGCTGCATTCACTACATATGCTTTACAAATAGTATGATCAAGATTATGATGGCATGTCACTCCGTAAATTATCTCAGTGTTAGCGTGTGACCTGCGCGGGACGAGCAGAACTAAGCTTGGGGATGCTGATACGTCTCCGACGTATCGATAATTTCTTATGTTCCATGCCACATTATTGATGTTATCTACATGTTTTATGCACACTTTATGTCATATTCGTGCATTTTCGGAACTAACCTATTAACAAGATGCCGAAGTGCCGCTTGCTGTTTTCTGCTGTTTTTGGTTTCAGAAATCCTAGTAAGGAAATATTCTCGAATTGGACGAAATCAAAGCCTGTGGGCCTATTTTTCCACGGAGCTTCCGTAAGACCGAAGAACACACGAAGTGGGGCCACGAGGTGGCGACACCACGTGGCGGCGCGGCCCAGGGGGCCCGCGCCGCCCTATGGTGTGGCCCCCTGCCCTGCCCCCGACTCTGCCCTTCCGCCTACAAATAGCCTCCGTGACGAAACCCCAAGATCGAGAACCACGATACGGAAAACCTTCCGAGAGACGCCGCCGCCGCCGATCCCATCTCGGGGGATCCAGAGATCGCCTCCGGCACCCTGCCGGAGAGGGGAATCATCTCCCGGAGGACTCTACGCCGCCATGGTCGCCTCCGGTGTGATGTGTGAGTAGTCTACCCCTGGACTATGGGTCCATAGCAGTAGCTAGATGGTTGTCTTCTCCCCATTGTGCTATCATTGTCGGATCTTGTGAGCTGCCTAACATGATCAAGATCATCTATCTGTAATTCTATATGTTGCGTTTGTTGGGATCCGATGAATAGAGAATACTTGTTATGTTGATTATCAAAGTTATGCTTATGTGTTGTTTATGATCTTGCATGCTCTCCGTTACTAGTAGATGCTCTGGCCAAGTAGATGCTTGTAACTCCAAGAGGGAGTACTTATGCTCGATAGTGGGTTCATGCCTCGCATTGACACACTGGGACAAGGATGTAAAAGTTCTAAGGTTGTGTTGTGCTGTTGCCACTAGGGATAAAACATTGATGCTATGTCTAAGGATGTAGTTGTTGATTACATTACGCACCATACTTAATGCAATTGTCTGTTGTTTGCAACTTAATACTGGAGGGGGTTCGGATGATAACCTGAAGGTGGACTTTTTAGGCATAGATGCAGTTGGATGGCGGTCTATGTACTTTGTCGTAATGCCCAATTAAATCTCACTATACTCATCATGATATGTATGTGCATTGTCATGCTCTCTTTATTTGTCAATTGCCTAACTGTAATTTGTTCACCCAACATGCTGTTCGTCTTATGGGAGAGACACCTCTAGTGAACTGTGGACCCCGGTCCAATTCTCTTTACTGAAATACAATCTACTGCAATACTTGTTCTACTGTTTTCTGCAAACAATCATCTTCCACACAATACGGTTAACTCTTTGTTACAGCAAGCCGGTGAGATTGACAACCTCACTGTTTCGTTGGGGCAAAGTACTTTGGTTGTGTTGTGCAGGTTCCACGTTGGCGCCGGAATCCCTGGTGTTGCGCCGCACTACATCTCGCCGCCATCAACCTTCAACGTGCTTCTTGGCTCCTCCTGGTTCGATAAACCTTGGTTTCTTTCTGAGGGAAAACTTGCTGCTGTGCGCATCATACCTTCCTCTTGGGGTTGCCCAACGAACGTGTGAAATACACGCCATCAAATACCAATTGGAGAAATAGTTTCTCTATTAGCCAGCTGAATAACCACATCAATATCTTCAAGTTCACAAGAATCAATTTCGTGCATAATCTCCGTGTAAAGCTCATAAGGAATAGCACTAACACTTGCACCAATATCACATAAACCATAATAGCAATGATCACCAATTCTAACAGATAGCATAGGAATACTAACTAGTTTGGGTTTATTAGGATGTGAAACAATATTAGAAGCATCTTCACAGAAAATAATATGACCATCCTCCACATTTTCAGTCACAAGATCTTTAACTATTGCAACAACAGGTTCAACTTTTATTTGTTCTTCAGGTTCTATAGGTTTCTTTTCACTTTTATGAACCGCACTATTTATAACAGAGTACTCCTTCATTTTAGCAGGGAAAGGAGTTTTTTCAATATAAGCTTCAGGAATAACATGATCAACAGTTTCAACTACAACGCATTTATTAATAGATGAATCAATTTTATCTTTATACGGTTCATGATACTTATCAAAATTCTTCTTAGGCAATTCATAATGAGAGGCAAAAGCTTTATAAAGATTTGCAGCAACTTGAGAATCAAGACCATAAGTAGCACTCATATTATGAAATTTATCAGTATCCATAAAAGCTTCAATGCATTTGTAATCATAATCTATACCTGATTCTCTTTCTTTATCGATTTCCCATCCTTCAGTATTTTCCTGGATCCGATTAAGAAGGTCCCTTTTAAACTCTTCCTTATTGCGCGTGAATGATCCAGAACAAGAAGTATCCAGCAAGGTCTTGTCTTCAAAAGAAAGTCTTGCATAGAAATTATCAATAATAACATTACCAGGAAGCTCATGAATGGGGCATTTGAGCATTAAAGACTTCAATCTCCCCCACGCTTGGGCAATACTCTCTCCATCATGAGGCCAAAAATTATATATGCGGTTCCGATCCTTATGAATTTCACTTGGAGGATAGAACTTAGAATAAAACCGGGGCACAATATCATTCCATTCAAGAGAATCCCCATTATCCAGTAATTTATACCAATGCGCCGCTTTACCAGACAGCGATATAGAGAATAGTTTCTTCCTCACTTCATCCATAGCAATACCTGCACACTTGAATAAACCGCATAATTCATGTAAAAACAGTAAATGATCTCCAGGGTGGACAGTTCCATCCCCTGTATAACGGTTATCCACTACACGTTCAATAATTTTCATAGGTATTTTGTATGGTATCTCTTCCTCACCTGGCGCCTTATCCATTACCTTTGTAGTAGTAGTAGATTTTCCAAACAAACATTCGAGAGAAGATCTCTCCATAATGAATTATAGCAGCAGGCAGAAATAAAATCAGCACTAACAGTAAAAGTTTCCCTTACCAATTCCACTTACCAATAGCGCTTCACTCACTTTGCAAAGAACGGCGCCGAGAGAAAATAGTCTTGATGACCCACAAGTATAGGGGGTGTATCGTAGTATCTTCGATAAGTAAGAATGTCGATCCCAACGAGGAGCAGAAGGTGTTGACAAGCAGTTTCGATGAAGGATTCACTGTAAATGCTCACAGACAAGTATTCAGGGGGTTTTGATGTAACAGATGAATAAAGTACGAGTAAGTAAAGTACGAGAGTAACAATTGCATCGAGTGGCCCAATCCTTTTTAGCACAAAGGACAAGCCGGTTTGTTTACTTATAATGACCAAACGTTCCTGAGGACACACGGGATTTTAGTCTAGTGCTTTCGCTACATACGGCTAATTAATCTTCATTGTTTTGATAAGTGTTGTGTGGGTGAACCTATGCTAATGTACCGCCCTTCCTAGGACTAATACATACTTGTGATTATACCCCTTGCAAGCATCCGCAACTACAAGAAAGTAATTAAGATAAATCTAACCACAGCCTTAAACTCTGAGATCCTGCTATCCCTCCTGCATCGATATACCAACGGGGGCTCAGGTTTTTGTCACTCCGGCAACCCCGCAATTGGCAAACGAGTACAAGATGCATTCCCCTAGGCCCATAAAGGTGAAGTGTCGTGTAGTCGACGTTCACACGACACCACTAGAAGAATAACACCACAACTTAAATATCATAACATTGAATACTACTCAACCATACTTCACTACTAACATTTCGACTTCACCCATGTCCTCAAGAACTAAACGAACTACTCACGAGACATCATATGGAACATGATCAGAGGTGATATGATGATGAATAACAATCTGAACATAAACCTTGGTTCAACGGTTTCACTCAATAGCATCAATAACAAGTAGAAATCAACACCGGGAGAGTTTCCCCTATCAAACAATCAAGATCAAACCCAAATTGCTACAGCGGTGACGATGTGCAGCGGTGGAGACGGCGGTGATGATGATGAAGATGATGATGATGGTGATGGAGATGATGTCCAGCTCGATGACGGTGACGATGGCGTCGATTTCCCCCTCCGGGAGGGAATTTCCCCGGCGGATCTCAGCCGCCGGAGAGCTCTTTTCTCTCTGGTGTTCTCCGCCCCGCAGAGGCGGCTGTAACTCTTCGCGAGGTACCCTCTGTGGCTTAGGTCTTCGGGACGAAGGATTTCGCGAAGAAAAGGAGGCGAAAGAGGCTGTGGGGCCCCCTCACCACCAGGTGGCGTGGCCAGGCCATGGGCCGTGCCGCCCTGTGGTGTGGGCCCACCTTGGGTCCACCTGGCTCCCCCTTCTGGCTTCCTTCGTCATCTGGGAAAATAGGATTTTTGGTATAATTTCCTTCCACAGTTGATCTTCCAAAATATTGCGTTCTGACGGTGCTTTTTCCAGCAGAATCCTGGCTCCGGTGCTTGATCCTCCAATAATGATGAAACATGCAAAATAGATGAAATAACATAAGTATTGTGTCCAAATATGAAATATATCAATGAATAACAGCAAATTATGATATAAAATAGTGATGCAAATTGGACGTATCAGGGAGACAATGATAATGACAAAGCATCGGCTATCCCTATGGTTTCCCATGTGGCATAGTGAGTTTTGGATACTCTACTGTACCATGACACCCAACCTTCAGGAGGATTAGGCCAGGCTCGCAGGCAGTCAGCCCAAGAAGTCAGATCTAAATTCTGGTTTACGAAGGGAATTCTATTGGCCTCGCATGAAATTAAATGGGCAGGACTCTCGGAAGAACGGGGACCAAGACAAAGAGAATTTGGGAGAGAAGGATGCGGCAGCAGAATGTCTGAAACCTAAAATTAATAACGAAATAGGACATTAATTCAGGTGTTTGCTGTTAATCCTGGCACTTACTCGGATGGCGAGGAGTGGTTAAGGATTACCTTCAGACCGGCGACCGTAGCGTTGGCGTTGGATGATTCCGCCATTGGATTCGCTGCGGAGTTGATTTGGCGCGGTTGCGATCTGAGATTCGTGTGGCCGTGAGTTGGATCTGTTCGAGCGGCGATTTGGGGATCTGAGTTTACTCTCTCAGATGAAGGGTGCAGGTTACCGTTTGAATAGGCAACTGATTTGGCCTTACTTGCGTTTTTATGGTAAAGACCGATGCGATGCCATCGGCTCTTTGAGAGTTGACTGACTTTGACTATCGGCAAGATCAATTGGAAACGCATCTTCATTAATAAAGGGGGTTTTTACAACGAAGAGCCGATTGCTCAAGGAAGGAAGAGCAAAAGAAGAGCCGATTGCTCAAGAACTACTACTAGTCCTATACTAGTAATTCCTATTCTAAGGGCCGTCGCTGGCCTCGTCGTCGCCGTCGTAGCTGCCGTCGGCGCTGCTTCCGGCGAGCTCCTCGTCGCTGCTGCCGTAGCCCTCGGCCGGGGCTTCTTCCTCCTCATCATCATCGTCGTCGTCGTCTTCCGACCCGGCGCGGAAGCGTTTAGCCTGCGGCTCGTCGGAGGAGGTGTCGTCCTCCTCTTCTTCCTCCTCGTCGTAGGAGGAGAAGCTCGCCCAGGAGAAGAGGTCGTCCTCGCTCTCCGCCTCCAGTTCCCCGTCGACAAGGAACCGGAGGTCCGCCTCCCCGTCGGTCAGGGACAAGTCGTCGTCTGACCCGACAACGGCCAGGGGTGCGTCATTCACCCTAACGGTGGAGTCCCACTCCTCATCGTCCCAATGCTCGGGAGCTCCCTTCTCGTACTGCGCCATTAGGTCGTGCTCTGGTATCGGCTCGCTGGAGGAGGAGGACTGGAAAGAGAGACCCGACGAGGCGGAGGAGGAGGAAGAGGAAGACATTGCTATAGAGGAAGGGGGTTTTTTGCCGATGGCTAGCACAGAGCAAGGGGATGAAGAGGCGAACTGTTCGGCGCGGTTAAATAAAGGGGATATAGTGGAGATTTAATGCTACAGCGGTTTCCGAGGAAGTGGTGCCAAAAAACTATCAAATCGTACAGAGAAGTTGAGAAGGCAAGGCATCATGATGAAAGGATATTGCGACGGTTCTGCTCTGCCACGACATGACCCTATGGAGAAAAACAGGGTGGTTTTGGAATTATCATTGCCAAAACCAGGGGGCATGTGTTATCACCAGATTTTAACCAAGTCAGGAGGTGGGCCATGATTGAGATGGGCTTGGAGAATATACACGGGAAATATTCATGAACCGGCCTCGTGCAAGAATTTGGGCTAGATTGCCCGTGTATCTGTAATTTATAGTAGGTTACATGTCGGTTAGGATTAAAAGATAGAGTTTAGCTCGTACACGGTTGGGATTATTCCCAAGTTAGAGAGTCTACGGACTATAAATATGTATGTAGGGTTATTGAGAAAGGAGGACGATCACGTTCACAACAAACCAATCTAGGCGCATCGCCACCCCTTGTTTCGAGGGTTTCTTCCGGGTAAGCGTCATGCTGCCTAGATCGCATCTTGCGATCTAGGCAGTATCTGTTTATTCGTTACTTAGTGTTGTTCGTACTGAAGCCTTGTTGATGGCGAGCAACACTGTTATCATAGACGTTTTGGGGCTGACGTGGATACTTTTCTGGTATACTTGTTTAGCTATGCCGCCCCTCAACGTCTAGCTGCCTTTACGCCTATCTTGGGTGTAAGGGCAGCACCTTGCTTAATCTTTGTTTAGTAGAATCGATCTGTTATAGTTGCTCCTTGTTCTACAAGGATTAGTTTGATATCCGCATGATTAGGCCTTGCAAACGGGTTGAACGATCCAGTAGTGCGTGAGGTATGGTTTGTTGATCCTAAAGGGATTGTTCCGGGAATCGATGTTATGTTGGTTTTTAGGCCTCTTTAGGACTAGTTTTCTATTATCTTACGTGTCTGCCAGGCTCATCTACGCGTAGGATGTTTCAGTTATGCGGTGAAAACCCTAAGCTGTCGTGGATTGATTTATCTTGATATTGATTAAGCAGGACCCCCATGTTAATGTAAAATCCAACGTGTTCCATGGGGCAATCGGCTCTTAGAGCCGATCCACAGAGTAACCTAAGAGCCGATCGGGGCTCGTATTTAATGTTTGCGTGTTTGCCATGCAGGAAACTAGTCGAAGCAATCCATCACCTTCCTGACCAGGTATAGGTCAGGTGGCACGCCCTTGCACCAGCATCGGACGTGCGTACCAGGAGCATTGCGGGCCGTCGCCCGAGGGACGAGGGCCCACCAGCAGTCCTGGGAGCCTCCCGGCTCTACGTGTTGCCTGACACTGCTCGCCGGTGGGTTTTGGTGGTCAACACTACCTAGTATATCATATATGTTTATACTGTCGTTGTTTGCAGCACCAGTTGTATGTTCAGCATAGCTACCTTTCACAAAGAATTCAGCATCCATGCGAAGAAGTTCGTCCATCATTTGCTCTGCTACAGGGGTTACAGTGTCGTCGATTTTGTCGCTGTTCCTCGTCCGCTTCGCCTGCCTGGCCAGACACTTGGCGACAATTTGAGTCGGGTCTAACTTCGGGTAGCAGATCTGTATCATAATCATGGCGAATCTTTCCCCAGCAGATAGTTGAGCCCGCACAAATTCATGAATTCGAGGGGCATCTCAGAATTTCTTCATTAGAGCAGGAATGGTTTCTGGTATTTTGTTGCGTGGAAACATGGTACTATAAGCTAGAGATAATGTTCTTGTGCAGAAGTCGAGAAAATCTCGGACCTGACTCGCGCGATCTTGAAATCTGACGATTTGGCGAGTACGCTCCGGAGTACCCCAGAAATTGGAACCATGCTGAAGGGCAAGCTTAAGAAGCACATTGGTTCGGGCTTCAACACGTTGTTCTTCGGCAGCAGTATCCAAAAAAGAACCTGTTTTAGCAGAAGCATCAACGAGGAATAAAAACAACAAGAGTAAAATACAGTATGACCAATTTTGCGGAGCGTACCCGTCATATCCAAGATAGAGTCATTCATCAGTTCAAGCATATGATTCTCTCGGGAAGTAGCTTCAGCAGCCGCAGCAACCGCAGTTTCCTTCAACGCTATGGCTTCTTGCGCTTGTTGAACATCACGTCTTTCATTTTCAGATGATCTTCGAGACTGTTCCATTACCACGAGAGCTTGTTTTTTCATCGACTACAGTTGTTGACTGTAACATCCCAAATTTCCAATAAAAATAAAGTTAGAAGAATTCCAGAAAACAGAATTTCAAACCAACAAAAACTTTTTAAATTGCATATAGTGCCCTGCATAGGACTTGTGCATTTGATTGATATGCCATGATGATTGTTATTATGTGTATGTGCTATACTCTAAAACCCTAATGTGATCATGAGAAGATCACCAACCAAATAAATCAAAAAGAGAAAGAAATCAAATAAAAGAAAAACCCTAACACCCTCACATATGGCTTATGCCATTTTTATAAATTTTTGCCCTAGACCATTTTGGTCTTCACCATTAGTTGAACAATGTTACTAAAAACTTAGTACAACTTTTGGAATCAAAGAAACACAAAGCAAATGATTTTCAAACTCAATTGGTGATCACATGTGATTATGGTCAAATCTGCCAATTATAGTCTGATCACTACTTTGAGCCCTGCAATTCAAAATTCTCAAACTAAACTTTGCTAACTCTTTGCACCTCATCCAAGACAACATCAAGGTGAACACTTTTTGTAAAGATCACCATGCCAAATTCTTTCTAGATCAATTGCTATGCTCATCCAAAGTTGCAACATTTTATCAAGTGGAACATTCTCACACTTATCAATTTTTGCAAATGTGTTGCGGTTAGAAACCCACCGGCGAGCAGCGACGGGCAACACAGTAGAGCCGGGAACAACTTAGGGCTGCGGCTGGCCCTGGTCCCTCCGAGCGACGGCCCGCAAAGCCTCCGGCACGCACGTCCGATGCTGGTGCAAGGGCGTGCCACCTGACCTATACCTGGTCAGGAAGGTGATGGAGATGCCTCGCTTAGTTTCCTGCATGGCATACACGTAAACATTAAATCCGAGCCTCGATCGGCTCTCAGGTTATCCTGTGAATCGGCTCAAGGAGCCGATCCACCCATGATTCGCACGAGGTGTACGAATATATGGTGGTCCTGCTTGATCAAGATAAAGCTAAAACGATCTACGACGATTTAGGGTTTTCACCGCATAATCGGATCATCCTACTCACGATTGGGCCTCGCGGTCACGTACGGTGATCGTAAGCCGATCCTAGACAAGGCCTAAAAACCAACACGAGGTTGATCCCCGGAACATCCTGTCTAGGGCTAGCAAACTACACCCTACGCGTCGCTGGATCCTCCAACCCTTTGTAAGGCCTAACTATTGCAGATATTAAACTAATCCTTGAAGAACAAGGAGCAACCGTAACGGATCGGATCTACTAAATAATGCTCAAGCGGGGTGCCGCCCCTACACCTAAAATAGGTGTAAGGGCGGCTAGATGTCTAAGGGTTGCACTACGACAGCATATGATACGAAGAACAATGCTAACCCTAACACATCTAAGATAACTACGTTGCTCGCCATCAAAAAGGCTTCAGTACGAGCAATGCATGGCAACGAATAAACTTGTACTGCCTAGATCGCAAGATGCGATCTAGGCAGCATCATGCTTACCCGGAAGAAACCCTCGAGACGAAGGAGTTGGCGATGCGCCTAGATTGATTTGTGGTGAACGATGATTGTTGTTTATTTCATAAACCCTAGATACATATTTATAGTCCAGGGACTTTCTAAATTTAGGCGTGCACCTAACCGTGCACGGGTTAAACTCTATCTTTCAATCTAAGATGCGATCTACTATATTACAGATACACGGGCAATCTAGCCCAAACTTTGCATAACAGGCCGATTCACGTATTTCTTCCATGTATATTCTTTAAGCCCATCTTGATCGCGGCCCACCTCTGACTTGGTCAAATTCTGGTGATAACACATGCCCCCCTGGTTTTGGAATTGATAATTCCAAAATCACTCTTCTTTTTCTTCGTCGGGTCATGTCGTGGCAGAGCAGAACCGTTGCAGTATCCTTCATCATGATGCCTTGTCTTCTCAACTTCTCTGCAAAATTTGATAGTTTCAGCATCACTTCCTCGGAAACTGCAATGGCATTAAATCTCCACTAGGCTCCTCATTATTTAACCGTGCCGATTGATTAGCCCTCTTCATCCCCTTCCTCTGTTCTAGCTATCGGCACCAAAAAACCCTCTTTCCCTGTAGCAATGTCTTCCTCTTCCTCCATCTCCTCCGGCCTCTCCCTCCAGTCTTTCTCCTCGAGCGAGCCGGAGTGGAACTTCGACCATGTGCCAGACGGTCCACCCGAAGCATTCGTCGGGTCAGATGGCGACCTGCCTCTGACCGATGGGGAAGACGACCTCAAGTTCCTCATCGAAGGGGAGCTGATAAGCGAAAGCGAAGACGACCTCCATCCCTGGGTGAAACCCACCTCCTCCAACGGGAAGGAGGAAGAAGAAGAAGTAGAGGAAGAAGAGGAAAAGGAGGAGGATGATTCCTCCTCCCCCGCTAAACATCCGCCGGCAAAGCGATTCCGCGCTTGGGCGGACAGCGAAGACGATGATGATGACGAGGAGGAAGAGGAGGAAGATGAATCCTCCTCCTCCATCGGATACCCGCCGACAAAGCGCTTCCGCTCTTGGGCGGACAGCGAGGATGATGATGATGACGAGGAAGAAGAAGCTCCAGCCGAGGGCTGGGGCAGCAGCGACGAGGAACTTCCTGGGAGCAGCGCCGACGGCATCGACAACGGCGACGATGAGGACAGCGACGACTAGTAGAGTAGGACTAGTAGTAGCAGTGCACTAGGCACCAGATCCCCCTTTTGAGAGCCATCGGCTCTTTCCTGTAAAGCCGCTCCTTTGAATTAATAAGAATTGTTCTTCCAATTTATCTTTCAATTAATCCAATTTCAATCCTTCCGCTCGCCACACCAAGACCGATAGCAACGTATCGGATTTTTTCCTTTAGACGCCCATGAAGCCGGACTCAGATATCGATCAGACCGTCAGTCAAGCACTTCTCAAAATCAGGCTGTGATTTGGTACCTGACCATAATATTTCGCAATCCTATAGCCGATGACTGTTCATCGGCTATTTTGAGAATCCAGTCTCCTTCCTTTCTTGCAGCAACAGGTCGGTCCAAACCCTGTAAAAGACGACGGCTCCCCTTTCCGGCTCCTCTCCGTAGCTTTAGCAGTCTTCTTCTGCAACAACTCACCGCTTTCGGAGAAGGTTATGATGCAGGGTCAGCCGATGCAACTCCACTCGGCTCCCAAAAACAGAGCATCTACCAAGTTAGTTGCCCCCGAGCCTTAATCAAGGCGAGAATACCGGCGAGGATGCACAGGTCAAACAAAAAGGCTTTGACCTCAGGTAATCTGGTAATCTGAGATAGCCACCATGAAGAGTCAGCCAAACTTGCCCCCATTGATCAGCTTTCTTCCACTGAACGCCGATGTTGTAGATGAAACACCAACAGCTTAATGAGAAAGAGGCTGCCTTGCATGCCAAACTGATGTTACTGCTGAACTGGCGCAAAGGGTTGTCGGCTCATTGCAGCCGAGGCTGCTCTCATTGTACATTCCCTTCAAGGAAACAGAAGCTCTTGAAGCCGAACTGAAAACCATCTTGGCGAAAATCTGAGCCTTGAGCACATAGCCGGTAGGTCTTGTGTAATTGTACTAGAGTCGATGGCTGTGCATTCTTAGTTCTAAAGTCGATGTCCTTGCATCGGCTGTATATCATGAAATTTTTTTTTACTGGCCGATTTTTCTATCGGCCCCCAACATTCCACTGCACACATGTTCATCTGCACATGTTCGCCTCACATGTTCACCTGATTAGGTGCCCCCCCCCGAGCCGAATCTGTCAGGGAACTGCAGATATCGGCTCTGTAATTTAGCCAAGGCATCGTATTTGCACGTCGACTCCGGTAGGCCCAATGTTGATTTTTCCTAACTCATCAGCCGACGTAAAACCGCTGCCCAGTAGATTCCAAGCAGAACATGTGGTGAGGATAATTTTGGCCGATTGCTGGAATCGGCCTCCATATTGAATCGCTCAAATGAAGGTTTTGTAATGTTCCTTCATAGATCTTTGGGGGGCCGATCCCAAGGATCGGCCTCGCCACGTTTGCTCATCGGTTTGCTCTTGCTACATGGTCAGGCCAGTGGATAGGACCAGCCTAACCCTGCCCTTCGTCACGTCGATGCGCTCGCAGTCGTCCAAATTGATACCTGAGAGTGGCTCTTGGCCTGCTGTTTCCCAAGCGTTCATGCCAGCCGTTGAAATCTCGGCTGAGTCATCGGCCTGGACGACCTCTACCTCATCTCCATCCCACTGTATTACGCATTGGTGCATCGTGGAGGGAATGCAACAGTTGGCGTGGATCCAATCTCTTCCTAGCAGAACAGCATAGGTGCTCTTGCTATCGACGATGAAAAATGTCGTAGGGATAGTTTTCCTTCCTACGGTCAGATCCACGTTCAGAACACCTTGTGCGTCAGACGCTTGGCCGTTGAAATCGCTCAATGTCACGTTGGTCTTGATCAGATCTGAGCTAGAGCGTCCCAACCGACGTAGCATCGAGTATGGCATAATGTTGACTGCCGCTCCGGTGTCCACCAGCATCTTATTGACAGGCCTCCCATCGATATAACCTGCAAGTACAGGGCCTTCAGATGTCTGTAACTTCTTTCTCGTGGCTTCTCAAAGATAACCGGCCGGGGGCCGCAGTCAAGTTGTGCCACAGGTGCCTCGTCTAACCCCGGGGCGCTGAACTCCGAAGGAAGGATGAACACCATGTTTGTGCCAGCCGATGTTTCATCATCGGCTTTCCTTTGCTTGGGGCGCCACTCCATTTTTCGTGGTCGACCCTCTTCATCCAGGGTTCGCTGAATTTTCGCGGCCAGATCAGGCCGTGCCTTCCTTAGCGTGTGCAGGTATAACCTTTCGGCTTCCTCCAAGCCGTGCAATCGCTGAACCCTACGCTTTTGGGAACGGCTGAGTCCATCAGGGCACCACCTTGGTTGGTGGTACCTGTCTTCTTCTCCCTCGTCTTCCAAATCCTCGAGATCTTCCATCCGAGGGGACTCAGTGTGTTTGCTTCGAGGTGGGAGAGGCCCTAGACATTTGAACACGGACACGTTAGCTGCGTCCTTCCTCTTCTGTCTACATTCTGGGCAGTTGCCGATTGTAGGCAATCGGCTCATTCCTGAATCCCAGCAGTGTCTGAAGAAGGGACAGTCCCAGTGCCTATCTTCGTCGTCTTGCTCCCTCGATTCTTCCTTGGCACGGCGCTCGTACTCCTCCTCATCGCGATCATGCCGACGATGTCTCCTGGCGTCCCTAGCCAGACGGTCTCTATCATCATCGTCGCTAGATCGTCGGCGTTGGCTATATTGACTCACATACTTATTGAGGAGGTGATCAGAGAGAGGTCGCTGATATCTTATGTTCTTCACTTCTCCCTCTGTGACGTAGCGCTTGCCATCGTGACGGAGCCGATCGCGTGGAGCGGCCTCCTCCGTGTCCTTGCTACGAGAGCAGCTGCCCTCGTCTCCATCCTTGCCAGAGTGGTGCCCAGGTCCTACCATGTTGATGCTGAACGAGGATCCTGGCTGGCAACCTTCAGGGTAAGTGCACTCCACCATGTTAACGGCGGGAAAGGGGTGGGTGTCGACCTTCATGGCGTACTGGTTGAAAATCAGACGTCCTTGTTCTATCGCCATTTGGATCTGCTGACGCCACACCCTGCAGTCGTTGGTGGCATGGGAGACCGAGTTATGCCATTTGCAGTATGGCTTTCCGTTCAGCTCCTGTACCGTGGGGATTTTGAGGCCTTCGGGTATCTTCAACTGCTTCTCCTTGAGTAAGAGGTCGAAGATTTGCTCAGTTTTAGTCACGTCAAAATCGAACCCTCTGGGCGGACCTGGTGGCTTAACCCATTTGCAGGACACGGGGGTTGCCCCCCGAGTCCATTCAGCCACTGCTACCTCTTGATCTCCCGCAGAGCCTTCGTCTTCATCTGCCTCAACCAGGACTACCGCCCGCTTGAATTTTTCCTGGTACAAGTCCGGATGGCGCTGTTCATATGCTGACAGTTTCTGAACCATGTGCGCCAGTGAAGGGTAGTCTGCTTGGGAGGCCATATCCTTGATTTGTGATGCAAGGCCCACCACTGCCAACTCGACTGCTTCTTTTTCAGTCACACGAGCCGAATAACATCGGTTCCTCAGATTTCTGAAGCGCTGGACGTATTCTGCCACAGTTTCCCCACGCTTCTGACGTATCTGCGCCAGATCGGCAAGGCTAGACTCGGAAGCTTCTGAGTGCTACTGCATGTGGAACTGTTCTTCCAACTGCTTCCAAGTCCGGATCGAGTCTGGTGGCAACGAAGTGTACCACCCGAAAGCCGATCCCGTGAGGGACAGTGCGAAGAACCTCACGCGTAGTGGATCCGACGCTGAGGCCGTTCCTAGCTGTGCCAAATATCGGCTCACATGCTCGATGGAGCTGGAACCATCTGATCCACTGAATTTGGAGAAATCAGGGAGCCGATATTTGGGTGGTAGCGGGACCAATTCATACTCATCAGGGTACGGCTTGGAATAGCCGATTGTCCTCCTTTTCGGCACCATGCCGAACTGATCTCTCAGTATAGTACTGATTTGATCCGCGGTGCTGGCTGCAGGAGTCGAACTCTGAAGATTCGCCAGGGTGGCGTACTTAGCCAGCCATGTTTGCTTTTCCAGCTCTGAGCCAACTGCAGGAGCTGAGCTCTGGAGGTTCGTCGGAGTGGCATACTTAGCTAGCCACGTCTGCTTCTCAAGATCTGTCGCTGACGTTCCTCCCGCTTTTCCAGAAGTCCTCTTTGTCGCGGCCTGGTTTGTGAGCGCCCGATTATCGCGATGGCACATATGTGCACATGTACCCGTGAGGGATCTCCTTAGGCGCCTCATGCAAGAACTGGCAGTCACTAGGGTCACCACCGATCTTGTAGACGACGAATGCCGGTGAATTCGGCACTTCTGGTGCTGCCAACGCAAATGGCAGCGGTGGACGGGACTGGAGCGGCATCTCTCCTTGGTATGTCCCGAGAGCTAGTCCTGACGGAGAGTACTGGTGCCTCATGATCTCCTGGATCACCCGAAGAGCGACACGCTCCAAAGTGTTCACCAGGTTCTCAGAGTGGCGGTGCAGCGAGTGAGCCACCATGTAGTTAATCTCCTGACGCAGGGACCTGGTGCGTTCCTCTGACGGGGCGGACATGTCTATTCCATCGAGCGCACCATTAGGCGAGAACCCTTTCCACCTGATGCCATGTGAACGGGTTCTGTGAAAAGAGCCGATGAGGTCGGCTTCGAGGATCGCTTTGACCTCATCATACTTCTTCTTGAGCTCGTCGGTCAGATCCTCGTACGTGACTGGAGTGCCGTCCGCCATCTCAGATGTAGATGGCGATGTGGTTGATGTAGAAGATTGTCCCACCGGGCGTGCCAGAATGTGTTGCGGTCAGAAACCCACCGGCGAGCAGCGACGGGCAACACAGTAGAGCCGGGAACAACTTAGGGCTGCGGCTGGCCCTGGTCCCTCCGAGCGACGGCCCGCAAAGCCTCCGGCACGCACGTCCGATGCTGGTGCAAGGGCGTGCCACCTGACCTATACCTGGTCAGGAAGGTGATGGAGATGCCTCGCTTAGTTTCATGCATGGCATACACGTAAACATTAAATACGAGCCTCGATCGGCTCTCAGGTTATCCTGTGAATCGGCTCAAGGAGCCGATCCACCCATGATTCGCACGAGGTGTACGAATATATGGTGGTCCTGCTTGATCAAGATAAAGCTAAAACGATCTACGACAATTTAGGGTTTTCACCGCATAATCGGATCATCCTACTCACGATTGGGCCTCGCGGTCACGTACGGTGATCGTAAGCCGATCCTAGACAAGGCCTAAAAACCAACACGAGGTTGATCCCCGGAACATCCTGTCTAGGGCTAGCAAACTACACCCTACGCGTTGCTGGATCCTCCAACCCTTTGTAAGGCCTAACTATTGCAGATATTAAACTAATCCTTGAAGAACAAGGAGCAACCGTAACGGATCGGATCTACTAAATAATGCTCAAGCAGGGTGCTGCCCCTACACCTAAAATAGGTGTAAGGGCGGCTAGATGTCTAAGGCTTGCACTACGACAGCATATGATACGAAGAACAATGCTAACCCTAACACATCTAAGATAACTACGTTGCTCGCCATCAAAAAGGCTTCAGTACGAGCAACGCATGGCAACGAATAAACTTGTACTGCCTAGATGCGATCTAGGCATCATGATGCTTACCCGGAAGAAACCCTCGAGACGAAGGAGTTGGCGATGCGCCTAGATTGATTTGTGGTGAACGATGATTGTTGTTTATTTCATAAACCCTAGATACATATTTATAGTCCAGGGGACTTTCTAATTTAGGCGTGCACCTAACCGTGCACGGGTTAAACTCTATCTTTCAATCTAAGATGCGATCTACTATATTACAGATACACGGGCAATCTAGCCCAAACTTTGCATAACAGGCCGATTCACGTATTTCTTCCATGTATATTCTTTAAGCCCATCTTGATCGCGGCCCACCTCTGACTTGGTCAAATTCTGGTGATAACAAAATCTTTGAATTAAACTTTTCCACCACCACCTCTCATCTTCTCTGGTCTTTTACAACTCAACTAAACACACACATTTCAAATTGGGCAACCATTTGAACTCACTCAAAAATTGGACAAAATTGCAATTTGCAAATATGGAACAAATCAAAAACACTAGTGCAAATAGTTTTGGCCTAACCCTACTGCCCCAACCTACTCCACCATGTCCCCTGATCTCTTCTACCTCTAGCCCACTCAACAGCAAGCCTAGAGGAGGGCCATGAATGCCGAAGTCACCACCATGCCGGCCATGGCCATGAGCACCTCCCTCTCTTCTCTTCTCTCCACCGTGGCCTCGACCACCTTGCCAAACTTGCTCCCCTTGGTCCCCTGACCACGCCGGTGGTCGCCGTTCGTCGAGAGGTGGACCACAACGCCCTGGCCAGAACGCACTCGCGACGCCCACGTGCGACAGGAGCGGCATGGCCATGCCATGCTTGTCGGCCGACGCGCGCCACGGACACGCGCCGCCTCGCAGCATCCCTCCCTCTCTGGGCCCCCTTTCCTTCACCGTTCGCCTCACCGCGCCACTACGACACCTCCAGACACGCGCGCAGCACAGACCCGTGACCGCCGCCGCCGGAGACGACGACACGATCCCGTGAGCGCCGCCAGACGACACGGAAGCAACGCGTCGCCTACAGACGCCGCCCGACCGTGTCGTTGCTACCTACAGCTTCGCCTGGACGAGGAGAACGCAGTCGCACCGTTGCCTAGCCCAACACCTCGCCGGAATCGCCGCGAGCGTGTCGACCTCACCACTGCCCTGCAGCCCTCTCTCGATTCTATAAATAGAGGACTCCCTGGACGAAGCTGAGCACACCAATCTCTTCTCCTCCCATCCCTGCTTCTCCACGACCAAACCACACACCCAATCGTCGCCGGAGCTGCCCCAATTGGACGATCGGAGCCGCCAGTACCCGGAGGTCGCCGCCGTCGATTGGAGCTTCCCCACGCCTCGCCACTGCTACCAGCTGCTTCGCCGTCGTCCACATCTACCTCGAGCACACTGCCAAACCTTGCTGGAGCCTCGGTGAGCGCTCCGACCCCTAGGCTCGCCGGAGAAGCCATGGCATCTCGTCGGAGACGACGATGCACGTGAGCCGTCCGATGCTCGTCTAATCCTACGCCCCACGTTAAAACTTACCGTTTCGGGTTTGAATAGCCGCTGACATGCGGGACCCCCTGTCAGCAAGCCGAAGCGCACTGGATGCGTTACTGGGCCAATTTGCTGCGTTTGAATTGGTTTCGGCCCACGTTGGTTTCCCGCCAGCCCATTAATTCAAATCCAACTTAATTCAAATCCAGTTAAATTCAATACTGGCTCCAACTTTGAAATTCAATAGAATCTGTTTGGCTTGTCCAAATTTAACAAAATTTATATTGCTGGAAAGTTATTAAAAAGATCTACAACATGCCACTGGTCCCATCTCAAGATTAGTTGTAGAATTAATCTGATAAAAAGAAGAAGGCAGGGACTTTTCCCTATTCAAATAATTGTTAAAAATCAACCAAAATAGATATTAAGTTAATTCCAACTCGAACAGCTCACATTTGACTTACACTAATTGTTTATGCAAGAAAATGGTGTGGTCACTTTGCATGATCATGCCCTAAATTAATTAATGGACAATATGGCTAGTTTATGTAATTGATATTGTCCAAAACTATTATGCAAATCATATGAAGTCTTATACTTCATTTAAATCTTGTCTCAAATGAATTCATGTGATGTTTGGACCCCTGGCCAAACTCTCTTAGATGAATTATTGGAGATTTAAATCATTTGTAGCATTATTAAATAGTATGAGGTGGTCTACCTCATTTAAATCATTTTCTCAAATGATGATAATGAATGTTTGACTTAGGTCAATATAAGTTCATGTATGATTGTTTGAGAAATTAAACCTTAAGAAGATTTCAATGAGAGGAAATTATTTCTCAAGAACCCTATGGAAACTATCATTTACATATTAAATGAGAGGAAATTATTTCTCCTCAAGCAACACAACCAATGCACCATAATTAGATTAATTGTGTGCTTAGAGTAGTTTGTGTGAGTATATGTGATGTATGGAATAGCCATTGAACTAGTGAGTAATTATACTCGTATTCCAATTTAGACGCTAGCACCGGAGAATACCCGGAAGGAGAAGGTTGCTACCAAGAGGAGGAAGAGGAGGACTTTGAGAACTACCAAGGCAAGCTAATATTCTTGCAAAGTGTAAAGCCCTTTGGGGCAAGGCACCATAGTCTTACCTTTTCTTACCTTACGCCTACCCCAAGTTATTACATTACAATTTTTACTTGTTGTTTTCCAAGAGTTACTTTTATAGTTAACTTTGGTCAAAGTAAACGGAGTTTACTAGAATAGTAAAGTTAGTCGCAATCTAGCAAAGCAAGATAGCACCCCTCATGATTTAGAGCTAGTGCTAATGAATTAAAACTTGACTACTCTAGATGGGAACATGTGACTTTGAAATGAGATTTGAAACCTTGGAATGATGAGTCATTCCATTGAATGATTTTTGAAGGTGAATGTGACCAAGAGAAGATGGTGATTTTTGATAAAACTGATATTGGTTTGAATACGATACCTTTCCAATATTGAGTACCCCCACAATACCTGATTATGGGTAGGGCTTAACTGGAAATTTTTGCATCTTAGTATGGGTTCCCTCTGAACACACATCATAGGGGTTATGCCGAGGCTGCCTCCGTTGTTGAGAAATGATGTGAATTGAGGTGAATTGTACGGCCAAGCCCTGTGCAGTTCCCAGGTTGACAGTTGGTCTTCACTGGGAGGCCAAGCTCATGGGGAGAGGTGCTCATACTAGGGTATGTAAGTGAAAGGTTATGGTTGATGATCCGCGTACTGAGTTACGATGATTCGGGGTAATCCCGACGGATCAAATCAAATGTTGTGGCACAAGTGTGCAACCTCTGCAGAGTGTAAATCTATTCGAATAGCCGTGTCCACGGTTACGGACGGTTGGAAAGGCCATACAGTTGTCCAATGTAAAATCTTTGAAAATGATGGCGAAATGAATTGTGAAGTGGTGAATTGAATTGAAATCACCACTTGCATGGTGGGAATGACACTAATGTTCCCACTTGAGTTAGTTAGCACCTGAATAAGCTTTTTCTCAAAGACTTGTGAACTAAAATTAGCTTTATGCAAATAAACTAGAGCTTAGCAAACCTTACTAGAAATGTCTAGCACTTACACTAGTATTAGTTTGCGAGTACTTGAAGTACTCACGGCTTTGTCCCTGGCTATTCAAATAGCCAGAGTATGATGATGAACAAGGAGATGACCAGCAGGACGCCTACGACAACTAGGAGTCTTCCAACGTCAAGCGTTGGCCTGTGGACTAGAGAGTCCTTGTATCTTACACTTCCGCTATGAACTTGTGTTTGTCCGTTGATCAATGGATCAACTATTCGTGTAATCTGGATGATGTGATTCCAATTGTAAGACAATATGGTTTGTAATGAATGATGACTATGATACTTAACTATTATGCCTCGCAACAACAATAATCCTGGGATTGCGATGTATGACATAATAGGCATTCGGACTTAAAAATCCGGGTGTTGACAAGTTGGTATCAGAGCCAGGTTTGACCTTAGAAGACCTTAGTTAGAATGGGCGTTCTGAAAAACTTAACTTTGAAATCAAATGAAGAGAATATTTGTGAAAATTTACTTACACTCTTGTCTTGGAGACTTTTTCAAAATTTGATGAATCATGTTCTATCTTATTTGAACCTACTTAAAATTTTGCCACACTTGTTCACTCTCTAACTTACTTATCCATTTCGCTTTCAGATGGAGCCAAATGAACCCATCAACACCAAGTTTTACCAGCTTGGGAACGGAGGGAGCTTGATCTTCGAGCATGATCTCAACGCCGTATCTGACTTCCTTGGGCGCCCGCACCCTGAGTTCCACGGAATTCAGGTGGACGACACCCCTGGAGGAGAGTTGCAGTGGATCATCACCGCTGACTTGAGGGGCAAGATGGAGCCTCCCACCTCGGAGAGGATCCTCTTCTCCTTTCGCGAGAGCAACTGGCTCGACGGACTCGCACGTGGCCTTCAGGAGGCACTTGCGCGTCTCTGTGGACAGAACGTGGTGCGCATCCTCGCCTCTCGCTTCGCGCATCTCGTGAGGCGTGATGCCATGGGAGTACCCATGGAGCTGCAGCCGCACCCGGAGTTGAGGCACCATGCTGAGCACCTGGACTTCATGCTCTACCAGACTCAGAAGGACCTCGACGCCTCCCGCGTGTACGTGAACCAGACCCATGCTCACATCATCGAGCAGGGTGAAGCGATCAAGCTACTCAACAACGACCGCAAGAGCCTTCGCCAGCAGCGTGCCAGGAAGGACGCTACGATTGTGCGCCTTCGCGCCAAGATCGCGTCTCTTGAGGCCACTGTCAAGGCCCAGGAGGATCAGCTGAGGGAGATGGAGGAGGACGACGGAGGTATCAACCTTCAGGGAGGAGGAGCCTTCCTGAGCGACGACGACGACTTTGAGGAGGACGAGTTCACCGAGGAGGAGGACTACGAGTTCCTGGAGGCAGCACCCGACGTCTTCGTCCCGATCAACGTCGATACCGAGGAGTAGTCGCACTAGTTTCACTTATGTAGGTGTGAGTTGTATCCCATCCTTTGTATCGTAGCATGAGAATGGTTCTTAAAACCATTGGAGTATGAGTGTGTTAGTTTGTAATGTGTGTTGAATGAATGAATGAATGTTATGTTTGTCATGAAAAGACTACGAGTTTCAAATGTTTTCAAACTTACTCAAAATAAACCATAGACATTTCCCTCTTATCTCATGATCTTCTCTATCTTCAGATGGCCCCTCCCAATCGCAACAACAACGATGCGATGATGCAACTGCTGCAAACCCTGCTTGCCGACAAGGAGACAGAAAGAGCTGAACGCCAAGCCAACATCGCAGCCTTGCAGAATCTTGCCAACCAAGGCCATGGGAATCATGACCACCCAGGGTCCAAGCTCAAGAACTTTCAGAACACCAACCCTCCGGTGTTTAGCAAGACAGAAGAACCACTCGACGCAGACGACTGGCTCCAAACCATGGAGAACAACTTGGAGGTAGCCGGAGTGGAAGCCAATGAGATGGTTTTGTTTGCAACCCACTATCTTGCTGGACCAGCCCGCGCTTGGTGGACAAGCACCCGTGCCATGAATGGAGGCCAATTCATGACTTGGGCAGATTTCAAGCTAAAGTTCAGCAAGTACCATGTACCCCCGGGTCTTATCAAGAAGATGAGGGATGAGTTCCGTGATCTAAAGCAAGGTCGCTTGACGGTGGTAGAATACCGCGACAGGTTCCTTACCCTGTCAAGGTACGCCCCCGACGAGACCGACACCACCGAGAAGAGGCAGGAGAGATTCCTGAACGGACTGCATGATGAGATGCAGACTGTCCTCGTCAACATCCCCTTCGCCGATCTTGAAGCCCTTGTCGACTCCGCCATCCAGATGGAGGGCAAGTTGAACCAAGCCAATGAGAACCGCAAACGCCGCATGATGCATCAAAGTGGGTCTAGCAATACCCAGAAGTATTGCCCCAGCTCAAGCGGAGGTTTCACTCCGAGAAACAGCAACAACAACAACAAGCCCCAGATGCAGAACTCGCGCCCCGGTTATCAGAACCGGAGTGGAGGAAACTCCCGGCCAGGAGGTCACCACAACAACAGTAACTACAACAACAACAACAACAACAACAACAACAACAACTTCAACCGCGCTCCGCCCCGAGCTCCCAACAACAACCCCAACACCAACACCGCTCCAAGGACCGGAAGCAACGCCATCCCCGTTGCAACCAAGGACAAGGCCACCATCACTTGTTATGAGTGTGGTGTAGTGGGGCACTACTCCAACGAGTGTCCCAAGAGGCTCGCCAAGCTCGCAGGCAACACCGCTGCACCTACTCAGCAGCAACGCCGTGTCTCCACCGGCAAGAAGTTCGCCCCCAACAACCCCAATAACCGCAACGGCCGTCTCTACCACATGAACGCCGAAGAAGCCCAGGAAGCACCAGATGTTGTACTGGGTATGTTCTCTGTCAACCACATCCCTGCCAGAGTGTTGTTTGATTCCGGAGCATCACATTCTTTTGTCACCGAAGACTTTGCATCAACAAGTAAAATTCAACCTATCAGTTTGAAGCATGTTATGATAGTTCAAATCCCCGGATCAACCAACACAGCCAGAAAATTTTGCAAAAATGTACCCATCAAAATCCATGATGTAGATTTCTATGCCAATCTAATCATTCTGGGAACCAAAGGTTTGGAAGTCGTACTAGGAATGGACTGGATGTCAAAACACCATGGCTTGATAAACTGTGCCAAGAAAGCCATCACCATGACTAGCAGCACCGGTATCCTAGTAGAACATGTCTCTGAAAGACTGCCCAGAAAATTCACGTGCAACCAAAGTGTATCCAAGCCAACTCTGGATCAAATCAGGGTCGTTCGTCGCTACCCTGATGTGTTTCCGGATGATCTACCTGGTATGCCCCCGGATCGGGATATCGAGTTCATCATCGATTTAATTCCCGGAACTGGACCTATAGCACAGAGAGCCTACAGCATGAACCCAACAGAGCTTGTAGAGCTGAAGAAACAGATAGATGATATGTTAGACGAAGGTCTGATTAGACCTAGTGCATCCCCTTGGAGATCCCCAGTTTTGTTTGTGGACAAGAAGGATGGTGTGAATCGTTTATGTACTGACTATCGTAAGCTTAACGATGTCACCATCAAAAACAAATACCCCCTACCCAAGATAGAAGACTTGTTTGATCAACTAACCGGAGCCAAAGTTTTCTCCAAGATAGACCTTAGAACTGGTTATCATCAGCTGAAGATTCGAGCCACCGACATTCCAAAGACTGCCTTTACCACTAGATATGGTTTGTATGAGTACAACGTCATGTCGTTTGGATTAACCAATGCCCCCGCTTATTTCATGAATCTCATGAATAAGATCTTCATGAACTTTTTGGACAAGTTTGTCGTTGTCTTCATCGATGACATTCTGGTATACTCCAAGTCCGAAGAGGAACATGAACATCATTTGGAGACTGTCCTAGAAACCCTTAGACACCACCAGTTGTATGCCAAGTTCAGCAAGTGTGAGTTTTGGTTGGAGGAAGTAGGATTCCTGGGACACATCTTGTCTGCGAGAGGAATTGCCGTAGATCCCGCCAAGATCAAAACTGTTATGGAATGGCAAGCCCCAACCACCCAAACCAAGGTCCGCGCTTTTCTTGGATTAGCCGGATATTACCGCAGATTTGTAGAAGGCTTTTCGAGCATCGCTCGACCAATGACCCAATTGTTGAAGAAGGACAAGAAGTTCGAATGTACTGACAAATGTGAAGAGAGCTTTCAACAGCTCAAGAGTAGACTGACCTCAGCCCCAATCCTGATCATGCCAGACATCACCAAGCCCTTTGACGTATATTGCGACGCCTCCAAGGTTGGTCTTGGATGTGTACTTATGCAAGAAGGCAAAGTTGTATCCTACCTTTCAAGACAGTTGAAGCAACATGAACAGAACTACCCAACCCATGACCTCGAGCTTGCAGCCGTGGTCCTAGCCTTGAAAGTTTGGCGTCATTACCTCATGGGTAATCGATGCGAGATCTACTCCGACCACAAGAGCCTGAAATATATTTTCACCCAGAAGGAGCTGAACATGAGGCAACGTCGATGGATAGAATTGATCAAGGATTACGACATGGAGATTCACTACCACCCCGGCAAGGCCAATGTGGTAGCGGATGCTTTGAGTCGACTGCCGTGTCAGTTGAACTCCATGATCGCAATCGAACAGCCCAGCCTATACCAGGAGTTTGAACAGTTCAGACTTGAACTTGTTAGTGAAGGATTCCTAGCCATCATAGAACTGCAACCCACCTTGGTTAGCCAGATCAAGGAAGCCCAGAAGGACACCGCTAGCATCGACGGAATCAAGAAACAGATAGCCGCAGGAAAAGCCCCTGGATTCACCATAGATGAAGCCGGAGTTCTTTGGTACAAAGAACGCCTCTGCGTACCATCGGACTCAGACTTGAAGCAAGTCATCCTGCAAGAAGCCCATGACACCCTTTATTCAATCCACCCCGGAGGTACCAAGATGTATCAAGACCTGAAGGAGCAATTCTGGTGGCATGGAATGAAGAGAGAAATCGGCAGTTACATCGCCAAGTGTGACATCTGTCAGAGAGTCAAGGCAGAACATCAACGACCCGCCGGACTGTTACAACCCCTACAGATTCCAGAATGGAAGTGGGACTCCGTAGGAATGGACTTTATCACGGGTCTGCCCAAATCCAGCAAAGGCAATGATTCAATATGGGTAGTTGTCGATAGACTCACCAAGGTAGCCCATTTCATCGCCGTTAAGACCACCTACCAAGGCCCAAAGTTACCGAACTGTACATCTCCAGAATAGTCGCCCTGCACGGAACCCCGAAGTCGATAGTGTCAGATAGAGGATCACAGTTCACCTCAAGATTCTGGCAGAAAGTGCATGAAGGACTCGGAACCCGTCTGAATTTCAGCACCGCCTATCACCCTCAGACCGACGGACAGACCGAGAGAGTCAACCAGATACTGGAGGACATGCTGAGAGCATGTGTACTGGAATATGGATCCAAATGGGAAGACTGCTTGCCTTACGCAGAATTCTCTTACAACAACAGCTATCAAGCTAGCCTACAGATGGCCCCCTTTGAAGCCTTGTACGGAAGGAAATGCCGTACCCCCCTGAACTGGTCGGAAGTCGGAGAAAGCCAAGTTTTTGGCCCGGATGTTCTTCGTGAAGCGGAAGAGAAAGTACACAAGATCCGCGAGTACCTCAAGACGGCCGAATCAAGACAGAAGAGCTACGCCGACAAGAGACGTCGGGAGATGACCTTCGAGATTGGAGACTTCGTCTATCTCAAGGTATCCCCCTTGAAAGGAATGCAGAGGTTTCAGCTGAAAGGAAAGCTCGCACCCCGATATGTCGGACCCTTCAAAGTCCTTAGTCGCCGAGGCGAAGTATCTTATCAACTGGAGTTGCCCGAAGAAATGTCGGCTATGCACGACGTGTTTCACATCTCACTCCTCCGGAAGTGCCTTGAAGTCCCTGAGAAGACCGAAGTGTTCAAGAACATCGATCACCGATCGGTGGATATCAACAAGGACCTGACGTACCGCGAAGTGCCGATTCGCATTCTGGAGGAAGCTTACCGAACCACCCGCACCCGGAGCATCAAGTTTCTGAAGATACAATGGAGCAATCATACCGAAGATGAAGCCATCTGGGAAGGCGAAGACTTCATGAAGAAGGAGTACCCAGATCTCTTTAGTACCTAACTTTCTTTTAGATCTCGGGACGAGATCTTTTGTAAGCGGGAAGGGTTTGTAACATCCCAAATTTCCAATAAAAAGAAAGTTAGAAGAATTCCAGAAAACAAAATTTCAAACCAACAAAAACTTTTTAAATTGCATATAGTGCCCTGCATAGGACTTGTGCATTTGATTGATATGCCATGATGATTGTTATTATGTGTATGTGCTATACTCTAAAACCCTAATGTGAGCATGAGAAGATCACCAACCAAATCTATACCTAATAATAAAAGCAAAAGGGTTTCTCCCTCGGTTGTTCATCCAATTTAAAAGTGTCCTAAAAGTTGGTACAAATTACCCACCACTACCACCCGTAAGTTAAAATCTATACCTATCTATACCTAATACCAACTTAAAACTACCCTTGCAATTGATGTAAATTACCCACCCTGCCACTTATAAGTTATACCGGTTTGTTATTTTTTTCCTCCTTTGTTTGTTCAAGCTCATGCCTTTCCTATCGGCCCTGGATCGAGCACAGCTCATCGTTTCGTCCCTACTCAAAGCCGGTTTTCTTTTCCTACTAGGCAACGCCGCCTGTTTTTTACCAAAACTCTTAGTAATTAATAGTCCTGATCTAAAACCAATAGTCCTGGATTGAGAGTTCGAGACTCTATCCTCAATTCCTCATCAAGTCAACCTATATTAAGCGACCAGCGCTGAAAAGGCGTTCACGGTCGTGTTGACCCGTCCTGTTCGTCTCGAAGCTGAAGATCGAAACCAAGCTTTCCGTTGGTAGCGGAAGTCTCGGACCGACGTGTCTTCGTCTACGAAACCTGCGACGCATAAACCGAGTAGAGCCGCTCGAGTTGCCGCTCGCCAGAGTTGCCGCTCGCCAGAGTTGCCGCCTCGCCGGGTCCTGATCAAGTCGCCTGTCGACGAAGTTGCTTCCTCGCCGGATCGTGATCACTGGCGCCGCGCGCCGTCGATCCAATTTCATGATACCGCCACCTGATCACTGACGCATCACGTATTCACGTCGGCCAGGGGAGTGGCCGATCGAGGGATCAGCAGTCCGACCAGCGGTTCAGCAGCTGAGCTCACCGGCCGCAGTGGGGAAGGGAGGAAGAGAAGGGCTACAGTAAGCTTTAGGCGCGCAAGGGTACTTGGTCTGGAACGCTGGATGGCTGGATCGGTACGTCAATATCACTTCAACTCGAAACTGCAGCACCGCCGTGTGTGCCCGTTTGTATGTGTGGTGGATTTCCAGGGAAAGATGTGTTGTTGCTAGCGTGAGGCAGATTGCGGACCATTAACAAGCAGTAGTGGGGCACGGACGAAATATCAAGCCAGCAAGGCTGGGCATCGACGCTTTGGCCTTTGTTAATTGTCGCTGGATTAAGATTGTCATCCATGGTTTTTGGAAAATAAAGTTTCATCGATGGCAGTAGAGGCGCTCTGCCATGGCCAGCGGGATGGTTCGTCCTTCATGTGTGGTGGAGTCCGCTTTGCTGCGTCACCAGAGCGGGCTGCACGTCTACCGCTTTGAGAGCGCGCTGGTTGACAGCGAGGGAAACTCTCGTATATAGGGCAATCTGCAGGGGCGCCTCGATTGATCGGCTGCCACACTGTGCGCCTTGTGGGGGGTTTCACGGTGGAGCCGAGGGGCTGGTTCTTAGGCAATGGCGTATACGTTCTTTGCCATCGCAAACATCCAGTCATCCAGGGGAATTTTTTTGCATACCCATATTTGTGATGTCCATCGCTCCATCAAAATACATGTTAGCTCATTGTTTACAATGTGCAGCAACTCCCATTTTTTGTTTCTATCAAACAAAGCAAAATATATGGGAACTAAAAAAAATCCCGTAATTGAAGCATTAGAATTAAATGTGTGGAAAATAGTTCAGAACTTTTAATGCCATATAAATAAATATAAATATCCTGTTGCAACGCATTGGCAATTTTCCTATTCTTCAAAAAATAAGCTACTAATTGAGAATAAATACCCCTGGAGTATTAACAAGTTGGGGAGGACAATTGGGTAGAGGAGAAAAGGCATTTTTACAAGCTCGAACTCTTCTTCCATTCCATGGTGAAGACAAAAAATCAGACTTCAATTCATGCAAGTTCAGTAGCAGTTAGACAAACAAGAAAAATACCATATACTACTAATTGGAAGCTAAACTGATTATACTCACTTCTAGAGAAAATTCACGCGTACTAAGGGTACATCGTCCGTAGCTATTGATCTCTTGCAGCTGTATTTGAAAAGAATTCAACTTTGAGGCTCTTTTCTGAAACTGATATTTGGAAATAAGTGAAAACTCCCCAGAATTTTTTTAATGAATTTGAACGATGATTAATCTGGGTTTGTTAAACAAGATGCATAAGGCAATGGTTCTAGCGTTAGACTTAATTAGGCTACATTGTTAGGAGATGTTTTGATTAAAATATGGGAAATACGGGGCTTGAATGACACATGGATCATGTGGGTGAATATGATTTTCATTTCCTAAAATTGCTAAGAAAAAGGTTTTCCGTCGTCCGTTATTTCACTTTTTGACTTTATTCCTAAGATTTTCGAAATATCACGATGCATACAACTGCCAAGTAAAAATAGACGGTTCGTTTTGTTTCTTCATGTGAGAGGGAGAGTACGGTTCGAAAGGGTAAGGCGTCAAGGTTATTGCTTTTGTGAATAAAAGTTCCAAAATAGCTACATATGTGTTAAAACGGATTGTTTGCTGAAGCTTTCAATATTTCTTTCTCCCAATGCAACGCATGGGCACTTCTGCTAGTAAATCAAAAAGAGAAAGAAATCAAATAAAACAAAAACCCTAACACCCTCACATATGGCTTATGCCATTTTTATAAATTTTTGCCCTAGACCATTTTGGTCTTCACCATTAGTTGAACAATGTTACTAAACACTTATTACAACTTTTGGAATCAAAGAAACACAAAGCAAATGATTTTCAAACTCAATTGGTGATCACATGTGATTATGGTCAAATCTGCCAATTATAGTCTGATCACTACTTTGAGCCCCTGCAATTCAAAATTCTCAAACTAAACTTTGCTATCTCTTTGCACCTCATCCAAGACAACATCAAGGTGAACACTTTTTGTAAAGATCACCATGCCAAATTCTTTCTAGATCAATTTCTATGCTCATCCAAAGTTGCAACATTTTATCAAGTGGAACATTCTCACACTTATCAATTTTTGCAAATCTTTGAATTAAACTTTTCCACCACCACCTCTCATCTTCTCTGGTCTTTTACAACTCAACTAAACACACACATTTCAAATTGGGCAACTATTTGAACTCACTCAAAAATTGGACAAAATTGCAATTTGCAAATATGGAACAAATCAAAAACACTAGTGCAAATAGTTTTGGCCTAACCCTACTGCCCCAACCTACTCCACCATGTCCCCTGATCTCTTCTACCTCTAGCCCACTCAACAGCAAGCCTAGAGGAGGGCCATGAATGCCAAAGTCACCACCATGCCGGCCATGGCCATGAGCACCTCCCTCTCTTCTCTTCTCTCCACCGTGGCCTCGACCACCTTGCCAAACTTGCTCCCCTTGGTCCCCTGAGCACGCCGGTGGTCGCCGTTTGTCGAGAGGTGGACCACAACGCCCTGGCTAGAACGCGCTCGCGACGCCCACGTGCGACAGGAGCGGCATGGCCATGCCATGCTTGTCGGCCGACGCGCGCCACGGACACGCGCCGCCTCGCAGCATCCCTCCCTCTCTGGGCCCCCTTTCCTTCACCGTTCGCCTCACCGCGCCACCACGACGCCGCCAGACACGCGCGCAGCATAGACCCGTGACCGCCGCCGCCGGAGACGACGACACGATCCCGTGAGCGCCGCCAGACGACACGGAAGCAACGCGTCGCCTACAGACGCCGCCCGACCGTGTCGTTGCTACCTACAGCTTCGCCTGGACGAGGAGAACGCAGCCGCACCGTTGCCTAGCCCAACACCTCGACGGAATCGCCGCGAGCATGTCGACCTCACCACTGCCCTGCAGCCCTCTCTCGATTCTATAAATAAAGGACTCCCTGGACGAAGCTGAGCACACCAATCTCTTCTCCTCCCATCCCTGCTTCTCCACGACCAAACCACACACCCAATCGTCGCCGGAGCTGCCCCAATTGGACGATCGGAGCCGCCAGTACCCGGAGGTCGTCGCCGTCGATTGGAGCTTCCCCACGCCTCGCCACTGCTACCAGCTGCTTCGCCGTCGTCCACATCTACCTCGAGCACACTGCCAAACCTTGCTGGAGCCTCGGTGAGCACTCCGACCCCTAGGCTCGCCGGAGAAGCCATGGCATCTCATCGGAGACGACGATGCACGTGAGCCGTCCGATGCTCGTCTAATCCTACGCCCCACGTTAAAACTTACCGTTTCGGGTTTGAATAGTCGCTGACATGCGGGACCCCCTGTCAGCAAGCCCAAGCGCACTGGATGAGTACTGGGCCAATTTGCTGCGTTTGAATTGGTTTCGGCCCACTTTGGTTTCCCGCCAGCCCATTAATTCAAATCCAACTTAATTCAAATCCAGTTAAATTCAATACTGGCTCCAACTTTGAAATTCAATAGAATCTGTTTGGCTTGGCCAAATTTAACAAACTTTATATTTCTGGAAAGCTATTAAAAAGATCTACAATATGCCACTGGTCCCATCTCAAGATTAGTTGTAGAATTAATCTGATAAAAAGAAGAAGGCAGGGACTTTTTCCTATTCAAATAATTATTAAAAATCAACCAAAATAGATATTAAGTTAATTCCAACTCGAATAGCTCACATTTGACTTCCACTAATTGTTTATGCAAGAAAATGGTGTGGTCACTTTGCATGATCATGCCCTAAATTAATTAATGGACAATATGGCTAGTTTATGTAATTGATATTGTCCAAAACTATTATGCAAATCATATGAAGTCTTATACTTCATTTAAATCTTGTCTCAAATGAATTCATGTGATGTTTGGACCCCTGGCCAAACTCTCTTAGATGAATTACTTGGAGATTTAAATCATTTGTAGCATTATTAAATAGTATGAGGTGGCCTACCTCATTTAAATCATTTTCTCAAATGATGATAATGAATGTTTGACTTAGGTCAATATAAGTTCATGTATGATTGTTTGAGAAATTAAACCTTAAGAAGATTTCAATGAGAGGAAATTATTTCTCAAGAACCCTATGGAAACTATCATTTACATATTAAATGAGAGGAAATTATTTATCCTCAAGCAACACAACCAATGCACCCTAATTAGATTAATTGTGTGCTTAGAGTAGTTTGTGTGAGTATATGTGATGTATGGAATAGCCATTGAACTAGTGAGTAATTATACTCGTATTCCAATTTAGACGCTAGCACCGGAGAATACCCGGAAGGAGAAGGTTGCTACCAAGAGGAGGAAGAGGAGGACTTTGAGAACTACCAAGGCAAGCTAATATTCTTGCAAAGTGTAAAGCCCTTTGGGGCAAGGCACCATAGTCTTACCTTTTCTTACCTTAAGCCTACCCCAAGTTTTTACATTACAATTTTTACTTGTTGTTTTCCAAGAGTTACTTTTATAGTTAACTTTGGTCAAAGTAAACGGAGTTTACTAGAATAGTAAAGTTAGTCGCAATCTAGCAAAGCAAGATAGCACCCCTCATGATTTAGAGCTAGTGCTAATGAATTAAAACTTGACTACTCTAGATGGGAACATGTGACTTTGAAATGAGATTTGAAACCTTGGAATGATGAGTCATTCCATTGAATGATTTTTGAAGGTGAATGTGACCAAGAGAAGATGGTGATTTTTGATAAAACTGATATTGGTTTGAATGCGATACCTTTCCAATATTGAGTACCCCCACAATACCTGATTATGGGTAGGGCTTAACTGGAAATTTTTGCATCTTAGTATGGGTTCCCTCTGAACACACATCATAGGGGTTATGCCGAGGCTGCCTCCGTTGTTGAGAAATGATGTGAATTGAGGTGAATTGTACGGCCAAGCCCTGTGCAGTTCCCAGGTTGACAGTTGGTCTTCACTGGGAGGCAAAGCTCATGGGGAGAGGTGCTCATACTAGGGTATGTAAGTGAAAGGTTATGGTTGATGATCCGCGTACTGAGTTACAATGATTCGGGGTAATCTCGACGGATGAAATCAAATGTTGTAGCACAAGTGTGCAACCTCTGCAGAGTGTAAATCTATTCGAATAGCCGTGTCCACGGTTACGGACGGTTGGAAAGGCCATACAGTTGTCCAATGTCAAATCTTTGAAAATGATGGCGAAATGAATTGTGAAGTGGTGAATTGAATTGAAATCACCACTTGCATGGTGGGAATGACACTAATGTTCCCACTTGAGTTAGTTAGCACCTGAATAAGCTTTTTCTCAAAGACTTGTGAACTAAAATTAGCTTTATGCAAATAAACTAGAGCTTAGCAAACCTTACTAGAAATGTCTAGCACTTACACTAGTATTAGTTTGCGAGTACTTGAAGTACTCACGGCTTTGTCCCTGGCTATTCAAATGGCCAGAGTATGATGATGAACAAGGAGATGACCAGCAGGACGCCTACGACAACTAGGAGTCTTCCAACGTCAAGCGTTGGCCTGTGGACTAGAGAGTCCTTGTATCTTACGCTTCCGCTATGAACTTGTGTTTGTCCGTTGATCAATGGATCAACTATTCGTGTAATCTGGATGATGTGATTCCAATTGTAAGACAATATGGTTTGTAATGAATGATGACTATGATACTTAACTATTATGCCTCGCAACAACAATAATCCTGGGATTGCGATGTATGACATAATAGGCATTCGGACTTAAAAATCCGGGTGTTGACAAGTTGGTATCAGAGCCAGGTTTGACCTTAGAAGACCTTAGTTAGAATGGGCGTTCTGAAAAACTTAACTTTGAAATCAAATGAAGAGAATATTTGTGAAAATTTACTTACACTCTTGTCTTGGAGACTTTTTCAAAATTTGATGAATCATGTTCTATCTTATTTGAACCTACTTAAAATTTTGCCACACTTGTTCACTCTCTAACTTACTTATCCATTTCGCTTTCAGATGGAGCCAAATGAACCCATCAACACCAAGTTTTACCAGCTTGGGAACGGAGGGAGCTTGATCTTCGAGCATAATCTCAACGCCGTATCTGACTTCCTTGGGTGCCCGCACCCTGAGTTCCACGGAATTCAGGTGGACGACACCCCTGGAGGAGAGTTGCAGTGGATCATCACCGCTGACTTGAGGGGCAAGATGGAGCCTCCCACCTCGGAGAGGATCCTCTTCTCCTTTCGCGAGAGCAACTGGCTCGACGGACTCGCACGTGGCCTTCAGGAGGCACTTGCGCGTCTCTGTGGACAGAACGTGGTGCGCATCCTCGCCTCTCGCTTCGCGCATCTCGTGAGGCGTGATGCCATGGGAGTACCCATGGAGCTGCAGCCGCACCCGGAGTTGAGGCACCATGCTGAGCACCTGGACTTCATGCTCTACCAGACTCAGAAGGACCTCGACGCCTCCCGCGTGTACGCGAACCAGACCCATGCTCACATCATCGAGCAGGGTGAAGCGATCAAGCTACTCAACAACGACCGCAAGAGCCTTCGCCAGCAGCGTGCCAGGAAGGACGCTACGATTGTGCGCCTTCGCGCCAAGATCGCGTCTCTTGAGGCCACTGTCAAGGCCCAGGAGGATCAGCTGAGGGAGATGGAGGAGGACGACGGAGGTATCAACCTTCAGGGAGGAGGAGCCTTCCTGAGCGATGACGACGACTTTGAGGAGGACGAGTTCACCGAGGAGGAGGACTACGAGTTCCTGGAGCCAGCACCCGACGTCTTCGTCCCGATCGACGTCGATACCGAGGAGTAGTCGCACTAGTTTCACTTATGTAGGTGTGAGTTGTATCCCGTCCTTTGTATCGTAGCATGAGAATGGTTCTTAAAACCATTGGAGTATGAGTGTGTTAGTTTGTAATGTGTGTTGAATGAATGAATGAATGAATGTTATGTTTGTCATGAAAAGACTACGAGTTTCAAATGTTTTCAAACTTACTCAAAATAAACCATAGACATTTCCCTCTTATCTCATGATCTTCTCTATCTTCAGATGGCCCCTCCCAATCGCAACAACAACGATGCGATGATGCAACTGCTGCAAACCCTGCTTGCCGACGGGGAGACAGAAAGAGCTGAACGCCAAGCCAACATCGCAGCCTTGCAGAATCTTGCCAACCAAGGCCATGGGAATCATGACCACCCAGGGTCCAAGCTCAAGAACTTTCAGAACACCAACCCTCCGGTGTTTAGCAAGACAGAAGAACCACTCGACGCAGACGACTGGCTCCAAACCATGGAGAACAACTTGGAGGTAGCCGGAGTGGAAGCCAATGAGATGGTTTTGTTTGCAACCCACTATCTTGCTGGACCAGCCCGCGCTTGGTGGACAAGCACCCGTGCCATGAATGGAGGCCAATTCATGACTTGGGCAGATTTCAAGCTAAAGTTCAGCAAGTACCATGTACCCCCGGGTCTTATCAAGAAGATGAGGGATGAGTTCCGTGATCTAAAGCAAGGTCGCTTGACGGTGGTAGAATACCGCGACAGGTTCCTTACCCTGTCAAGGTACGCCCCCGACGAGACCGACACCACCGAGAAGAGGCAGGAGAGATTCCTGAACGGACTGCATGATGAGATGCAGACTGTCCTCGTCAACATCCCCTTCGCCGATCTTGAAGCCCTTGTCGACTCCGCCATCCAGATGGAGGGCAAGTTGAACCAAGCCAATGAGAACAGCAAACGCCGCATGATGCATCAAAGTGGGTCTAGCAATACCCAGAAGTATCGCCCCAGCTCAAGCGGAGGTTTCACTCCGAGAAACAGCAACAACAACAACAAGCCCCAGATGCAGAACTCGCGCCCCGGTTATCAGAACCGGAGTGGAGGAAACTCCCGGCCAGGAGGTCACCACAACAACAGCAACTACAACAACAACAACAACAACAACTTCAACCGCGCTCCGCCCCGAGCTCCCAACAACAACCCCAACACCAACACCGCTCCAAGGACCGGAAGCAACGCCATCCCCGTTGCAACCAAGGACAAGGCCACCATCACTTGTTATGAGTGTGGTGTAGTGGGGCACTACTCCAACGAGTGTCCCAAGAGGCTCGCCAAGCTCGCAGGCAACACCGCTGCACCTACTCAGCAGCAACGCCGTGTCTCCACCGGCAAGAAGTTCGCCCCCAACAACCCCAATAACCGCAACAGCCGTCTCTACCACATGAACGCCGAAGAAGCCCAGGAAGCACCAGATGTTGTACTGGGTATGTTCTCTGTCAACCACATCCCTGCCAAAGTGTTGTTTGATTCCGGAGCATCACATTCTTTTGTCACCGAAGACTTTGCATCAACAAGTAAAATTCAACCTATCAGTTTGAAGCATGTTATGATAGTTCAAATCCCCGGATCAACCAACACAGCCAGAAAATTTTGCAAAAATGTACCCATCAAAATCCATGATGTAGATTTCTATGCCAATCTAATCATTCTGGGAACCAAAGGTTTGGAAGTTGTACTAGGAATGGACTGGATGTCAAAACACCATGGCTTGATAGACTGTGCCAAGAAAGCCATCACCATGACTAGCAGCACTGGTATCCTAGTAGAACATGTCTCTGAAAGACTGCCCAGAAAATTCACCTGCAACCAAAGTGTATCCAAGCCAACTCTGGATCAAATCAGGGTCGTTTGTCGCTACCCTGATGTGTTTCCGGATGATCTACCTGGTATGCCCCCGGATCGGGATATCGAGTTCATCATCGAGTTAATTCCCGGAACTGGACCTATAGCACAGAGAGCCTACAGCATGAACCCATAAGAGCTTGTAGAGCTGAAGAAACAGATAGATGATATGTTAGACAAAGGTCTGATTAGACCTAGTGCATCCCCTTGGAGATCCCCAGTTTTGTTTGTGGACAAGAAGGATGGTGTGAATCGTTTATGTACTGACTATCGTAAGCTTAACGATGTCACCATCAAAAACAAATACCCCCTACCCAAGATAGAAGACTTGTTTGATCAACTAACCGGAGCCAAAGTTTTCTCCAAGATAGACCTTAGAACTGGTTATCATCAGCTGAAGATTCGAGCCACCGACATTCCAAAGACTGCCTTTACCACTAGATATGGTTTGTATGAGTACAACGTCATGTCGTTTGGATTAACCAATGCCCCCGCTTATTTCATGAATCTCATGAATAAGATCTTCATGAACTTTTTGGACAAGTTTGTCGTTGTCTTCATCGATGACATTCTGGTATACTCCAAGTCCGAAGAGGAACATGAACATCATTTGGAGACTGTCCTAGAAACCCTTAGACACCACCAGTTGTATGCCAAGTTCAGCAAGTGTGAGTTTTGGTTGGAGGAAGTAGGATTCCTGGGACACATCTTGTCTGCGAGAGGAATTGCCGTAGATCCCGCCAAGATCAAAACTGTTATGGAATGGCAAGCCCCAACCACCCAAACCAAGGTCCGCGCTTTTCTTGGATTAGCCGGATATTACCGCAGATTTGTAGAAGGCTTTTCGAGCATCGCTCGACCAATGACCCAATTGTTGAAGAAGGACAAGAAGTTCGAATGTACTGACAAATGTGAAGAGAGCTTTCAACAGCTCAAGAGTAGACTGACCTCAGCCCCAATCCTGATCATGCCAGACATCACCAAGCCCTTTGACGTATATTGCGACGCCTCCAAGGTTGGTCTTGGATGTGTACTTATGCAAGAAGGCAAAGTTGTATCCTACCTTTCAAGACAGTTGAAGCAACATGAACAGAACTACCCAACCCATGACCTCGAGCTTGCAGCCGTGGTCCTAGCCTTGAAAGTTTGGCGTCATTACCTCATGGGTAATCGATGCGAGATCTACTCCGACCACAAGAGCCTGAAATATATTTTCACCCAGAAGGAGCTGAACATGAGGCAACGTCGATGGATAGAATTGATCAAGGATTACGACATGGAGATTCACTACCACCCCGGCAAGGCCAATGTGGTAGCGGATGCTTTGAGTCGACTGCCGTGTCAGTTGAACTCCATGATCGCAATCGAACAGCCCAGCCTATACCATGAGTTTGAACAGTTCAGACTTGAACTTGTTAGTGAAGGATTCCTAGCCATCATAGAACTGCAACCAACCTTGGTTAGCCAGATCAAGGAAGCCCAGAAGGACACCGCTAGCATCGACGGAATCAAGAAACAGATAGCCGCAGGAAAAGCCCCACTACAAGAAAAGTTGCCATGGCCGACGAAGTTGAAGTCGCGCCGTGGTTGCTGGTGTACCATGGCCGACGATTTTGGGTCCCTCCGTGGTGCATGTCAAAACTTTTTTTTTCTCGTTTTTGAGGCCACCTAGCCCGACGAAAGCGGCCAAAACGTCGCGTATGGTGGCCCGGGACGTGGTGCATCTCGAAATCTCGGGTTCGCCGGCCGAGTCAACGCAAATCCGCACCACCGAGGGATGTAGGGCCCAGATGGCAGCCTCTCTGGCATTGTTTTTTTTCTCGATCGCGCCATCTCGTTCAACGTTCTCCGATCGAGCCGTTTACGATGCAGGATCATGGGTCCCGCATGTCATCCTCTATGAACCAAAATTCTTTCTATTCTTGGATTTTTTTGACCCCCTGATTTCTGGCTACTTCCTTTTTCTTTTGATCCCTTGCCGCCTTGGAAACGTTGAGACCGCTGCTGCTAAATGGGACCCGCATGTCATCCTCTATGTGCAATCAACTTTCTTTTCTTGGAGTTTTTTTTGGCACCTCATATTTGGTAACTTGCCTTTTTTTTTCGATCCCCTGCCGCCTCTCAAACGGTGATACCGCTGCTGCTAAATGGGACCCGCATGTCATCCTCTATGTACTATAAAACTTTCTTTTCTTGGATTTTTTTTGGCACCTCATATTTGGTCACTTGCCTTTTTCTTTCGATCCCCTGCCGCCTCTCAAACGGTGATACCGCTTCTGCTAAATGGGACCCGCCTGGCATCCTCTTTGTACCATAAAACTTTCTTTTCTTGTATTTTTTTTGGCACCTCATATTTGGTCACTTGCCTTTTTCTTTCGATCCCCTGCCGCCTCTCAAACGGTGATACCGCTGCTGCTAAATGGGACCCGCATGTCATCCTCTATTGACTATAAAACTTTCTTTTCTTGAATTATTTTTGGCTCCTGATATTTGGTCACTTGCCTTTTTCTTTCGATCCCCTGCCGCCTCTCAAACAGTGAGACCGCTGCAGCTAAATGGGTCCCGCATGTCATCCTCTATGAGCAATCAACTTTCTTTTCTTGGAGTTTTTTTTGGCACCTCATATTTGCGCACTTACCTTTTTCTTTCGATCTCATGCCACGTTTGAAACGTTGAGGAACCTGCAGGCTCATGGGACCCGCATGTCATCCTCTATGTGCTATAAAAGTTCATTTTCTTGGTTTTTTTCACCCTCTGATTTTTGGCAATTTCTTTTTTCTTTTGAACCCCTGCCGCCTCTCAAACGGTGATACCGCTGCTGCTAAATGGGACCCGCATGTCATCCTCTATGTACTATAAAACTTTCTTTTCTTGAATTATTTTTGGCTCCTCATATTTGGTCACTTGCCTTTTTCTTTCGATCTCATGCCACGTTTGAAACGTTGAGGAACCTGCTGGCTCATGGGACCCGCATGTCATCCTCTATGTGCTATAAAAGTTTCCTTTGTTGGATTTTTTTTCACCCTCTGATTTTTGGCTTGCCTTTTTCTTTTGATCCCCTGCCCCCTTTGAAACGTTGAGTAAGCTGTTGGCTCGAGGGACCCGCATGTCATCCTCTATGTACATCAACTTTATTTTGTTTTGGTTTTTTTTCACCCCCTAATTACTAGCTACTTTCTTTTTCTTTTGATCTCAAGCCGCATTACAAACATTGAGACCGCTGCTGCTAAATGGGACCCACATGTCATCCTCTATATACAATAAAGTTTCTTTTCTTTTTTTTTGAGGTAAATAATAAAGTTTCTTTTCTTGGATTATCTTTTGCTCCTGATATTTTGTCACTTGCCTTTTTCTTTCGATCTCATGCCGCCTTTGTAACATTGAGTAAGCTGCTGGCTCATGGGTCCCGCATGTCATCCTCTACGAACAATAAAAGTTTTCTTTCTTGGAGTTATTTTTTACCCCTAATTTCTGGCTATTTGCCTTTTTCTTTTGATCTCCTGCCCCTTTGAAACGATGAGGACGCTGTTGGCAGGTCGGTCCCACATGTCATCCTCTATGAACAATAAATGTTTCCTTTGATGGATTTATTTTGAACCCCTAATTAATTTCTGGATATTTCCCCTGCCGCCTTGGAATCGTTGAGGATGCTGCTGCCTCATGGGTCCCGCATGTCATCCTCTTAGAACGGTAAATGTTTATTTTCTTGGATTTTGTTGACCAAACGATTTTTGGCTTATTTTTTCTTTCGATCACCTGCAGCCTTTAAAACGTTGAGGACGCCGCTGGCTCACGGGTCCCACATGTCGACCTCTATGAACAATAAACGCTGAGGATGCAGCTGCCTCATGGGTCCCGCATGTCATCCTCACAGAACGAAAATGTTTCTTTTCTTGGATTTTTTACCAACAGATTTTTGGTTTATTTTTTCTTTCCATCCCCTGCCGCCTTTAAAACGTTGACGACGCTGTTGGCTCATGGGTCCCCGATGTCAGCCTCCCCGTACAAGAAACATATGATATCTTGATTATTTTGCAGACAATAAACAATGTATTGCGCTCTGAGCTATTTCAAACGGATAATTAAATCTTTATTTTTACATAAACAAACTTATATGTTGAATCTCCTTGTTTTTTTGTCTTTGCGAAGCATAGGACTTTTCTGTTTTTTTAGAAAATTCGGAACTTTCCTGTTTTGGAGTGGGCTGAAATTGTACGAGTCAAAAGGCCAAGCAGGATAGTTCGAAGGCCCAGATGTCCAGATGCAGCCCAATTGAAATCTTTCTTCTTGGATTTTTTTCACCCCCGATTTCTGGCTACTTCATTTTTCTTTTGGTTACGTACGCCTTGGAAACGTTGAGACCTGCTGCATAATGGGTCCCGCATGTCATCCTCTACGTACAATAAAATTTCTTTTTGGATTATTTTTGGCTCGATATTTGGTCACTTGCCTTTTTCTTTCGATCCGTGCAGCCTCTCAAACGGTGATACCGCTGCTGCTAATTGGGTCCCGCATGTCATCCTCTATGTACAATCAAGTTTCTTTTCTTGAATTATTTTTGGCTCTGATATTTGGTCACTTGCCTTTTCTTTCGATCTCATGCCACGTTTGAAACGTTGAGGAACCTCTTTGGCTCATGGGACCCGCATGTCATCCTCTATGTACTATAAAAGTTCATTTTCTTTGTTTTTTCTCACCCTCTGATTTTTGGCTATTTCCTTTTTCTTTTGATCCCCTGCCGCCTTGGAAACGTTGAGTAAGCTGCTAGCTCATGGGACCCGCATGTCATCCTCTATGTCCATCAACTTTATTTTCTTGGATTTTTTTTGACCCCCTAATTTCTGGCTACTTTCTTTTTCTTTTGATCTCAAGCCGCATTTGAAACGTTGGGACCGCTGCTGCAAAATGGGACCCGCATGTCATCCTCTATGTAAATAAAGTTTCTTTTCTTGGATTATCTTGGGCTCCTGATATTTTGTCACTTGCCTTTTTCTTTCGATCTCATGCCGCCTTTGAAACGTTAAGTAAGCTGCTGGCTCATGGGTCCCGCATGTCATCCTCTATGAACAATAAAAGTTTCCTTTCTTGGAGTTATTTTTTACCCCTAAGTTCTGGCTATTTGCCTTTTTCTTTTGATCTCCTGCCCCCTTTGAAACGATGAGGACGCTGTTGGCAGGTCGGTCCCACATGTCATCCTCTATGAACAATAAAACTTTCATTTGATGGATTTATTTTGAACCCCTAATTAATTTCTGGCTATTTTCTTTTTTTTTCTTTGATACCCTGCCGCCTTTGAAACGTTGAGGATCTTTGCTTTGCCTCATCGGTCCCGCATGTCAGCCTCTCACAACGATAAATGTTTTATTTTATTGGATTTTTTTACCAACTGATATTTGGTTTATTTTTATTTTCGATCCCCGGCCGCCTTTGAAACGTTGGACGACGCTGCTGGCTCATGGGTCCACGATGTCACCTCCCGTACAAGAAACATGTGATATCTTGATTATTTTGCAGACAATAAACAGTGTATTTCGCTCTGAGCTATTGCAAACGGATAAATTAAATCTTTATTTTTACAACTTATATCTTGAATCTCCTTGTTTTTTGTTTTGGCGAAGCATAGGACTTTCCTTTTTTTTTTGAGAAAAATCCGAACTTTCATGTTCTGGAGTGGGCTGAAATTGTACGAGTCAAAAGGCCCAGAAGGATAGTTCGAAGGCCCAGATGTCCAGATGCAGCCCAATTGAAATCTTTCTTTTCTTGGATTTTTTTCACCCCCTGATTTCTGGCTACTTCATTTTTCTTTTGATCTCAAGCCGCATTTGAAACGTTGGGACCACTGCCGCACAATGGGACCCGCATGTCATCCTCTATGTACAATCAAGTTTCTTTTCTTTGATTATTTTTGTCTCCTGTTATTTGGTCACTTTCCTTTTTCTTTCGATCTCATGCCACGTTTGAAACGTTGAGGAACCTGCTGGCTCATGGGACCCGCATGTCATCCTCTATGTACTACAAAAGTTTATTTTCTAGGGGTTTTTTTCACTCTCTGATTTTTGGCTATTTCCTTTTTCTTTTGATCCCTGCCGCCTTGGAAACGTTGAGTAAGCTGCTGACTGATGGGACCCGCATGTCATCCTCTATGTACAATCAAGTCTCTTTTCTTGGATTTTTTTTACCCCTAATTTCTGGCTACTTTCTTTTTCTTTTGATCTCAAGCCGCATTTGAAACGTTGGGACAGCATGTCATCCTCTATGTACAATAAAAGTTTCTTTTCTTGGATTATTTTTCACCCTCTGATTTTTGGTCACTTGCCTTTTTCTTTCGATCTCATGCCGCCCTTGAAAACGTTGAGGAACCCTGCTGGCCCATGGGACCCGCATGTCATCCTCTATGTACTACAAAAGTTTCTTTTCTTGGATTTTTTCACCCTCTGATCTTTGGCTATTTCCATTTTCTTTTGATCCCTGCCGCCTTGGAAACGTTGAGTAAGGCTGTGTTGATGGGACCCGCATGTCATCCTCTATGTACAATCAAGTCTCTTTTCTTGGATTTTTTTTCCCCTCTTATTTTTGGTCACTTGCCTTTTTCTTTCGATCTCATGCAGCCTCTGAAACGTTGAGGAAGCTGCTGGCTCATGGGACCCACATGTCATCCTCTATACTATAAAAGTTTCTTTTCTTGGATTTTTTTCACCCTCTTATTTTTGGCTATTTCCTTTTTCTTTTGATCCCCTGCCGCCTTGGAAACGTTGATTAAGCTGCTGACACAAGGGCCCCGCATGTCATCCTCTATGTACAATCAACTTGCAAGATCTTGGAGCGAAAGAGCTTGTATAAGTGGGACCCATATGTCATCCTCTATGTACAATAAAAGTTTCTTTTCTTGGATTATTTTTTGCTCTGATATTTGGTCGGTTTCCTTTTTCTTTTGATCTCATGCCGCCTCGAAACGTTGAGTAAGGTGCTGGCTCATGGGACCCGCATGTCATCCTCTATGTACAATAAAGTTTCTTTTCTTAGATTTTTTTTACCCCCTGATTTTTGCTAACTTGCCTTTTTCTTTTCGATCATATGCCGCCTTTGAAATTGAGGTCGCCGCTGGCTCATGGGTCCCACATGTCAGCCTCTATGAACAACAAACCTTTCCTTTGTTGGATTTATTTTTTACCCCTAATTTCTGGCTATTTGCCTTTTTTTTCTTTTGATCCCCTGCGGCCTTTGAAACGATGAGGACGCTGCTGGCAGGTCGGTCCCACATGTCATCCTCTATGAAGAATAAAAGTTTCCTTTTTGGATTTATTTTTGACCCCTAATTTCTGGCTATTTGCCTTTTTCTTCTGATCCCTGCCGACTTCGAAATGATGAGGATGCAGCTGGCAGATCGGTCCCACATGTCAGCCTCTATGAACTATAAATGTTTCCTTTGTAGGATTTATTTTTTACCCCTATTTTCGGGCTACTTGCCTTTTTCTTTGAAACGTTGAGGACGCTACTGTCTCATGGGTCCCACATGGCATCCTCTCTGAACGATAAACCTTCATTTCTTGTTAACGACAGGTTTATCAGTATTATTTTCGCAGACTAATACAAGCTCTTTCGCTCCAAGATCTTGCAAGTTAATAGAATAAATCATGGAATTATTAGGATATGTTTTAAATTTCAAATCCACTTTATGAATTTTTGAAAATACCGTGATCTTTGTGGGTATGGAGCGATCAAGGATTTTCATATTGGCCATGAGCAGTTTCAAAAATTGCAACCCAATAATTCAAAATAAATACAAACAACTTTTATGTAGAATCTCCGTGTTTTTGTTTTTTGCCAATCATAGGATCTGTGGTTCTTTAGAAAAGGGCCAACATTGCATGAGCAGAAAGGCCCATTTGTAGTTATTGGGCTTCGACAGCCGGAGCAAGTAGGCCTATAGCAAATACCTTGTAGATGGCCGTTGGAACCCAAAAGTATTTGTTGCCTAGACTTAGATGCCAAACTCAGCCTTATTGACATGAACCTTGCTATGCACACGACAATTTCAGTCCGATCCGTGTACGAAACACAAGATCCAACCCTTCGTGTGAGGAAGCAGGTGGCAGCACACCTCCAGATGCTCAATCGTACATACGCATATCATATAGGAGTTGTCGTATGTACATCGATTCCGTATTGACATGTTTTTTTCTTTGGTTCACATGTGGGGTCCGCACAAATACCTAGGTCGCACATCTACTTCCTTGCTCGTAGTTGATGCATGTTCGGTTTGGGGATGGGGTGGAACCGAACACACCCCGTGCCGGTGGATGTACTTTACCCTTTAGCGGCGAAAAATAGGAATGGTCCTCTCATGAGTATGATCAACAAGAGGTGGCTATATTATAAAGGACGTACACACATTGTAATTATAGTGCTGAAATAAAGTCAATCCTAAAACAGCCATGCATGGGTTATAATATGAAGGCAACACGAAATACAAAAGCGAGGCGGTGTTCAAATAAACTGATTCAAACTAGTACATACTAAAAACGATGTACTACTTCTCAACACTTCAAGCATAATAAAAAAGTGTCACTGTTTTTTTAAAGGTAACACCGAACGGGCAATGTTTAAAGCAGGCTTAAACCACATAGCCGCTTGTCGGACACTATCCCAACCATCCTTGGGAAGGCTGATAACTCCCACGGTCTCACCTTCATCTGGCTGGAGGTTGCAGCGCAAAATTTTAGGGTATTGATTATAACGAATATTCCGGTATGCTGTGTAGACGCAGTTTTTCCTCATGAATGGAACCAATGTGCCATCAGGAGCTTTGGATTCATGCTTCTTCAGGTTGGCAATGATTGGGTAATTGAGTCCGAGGAACAGAGAGTGGTCGCTGAGGCTGTTAACCTGCCTCCAAAGAAAGTCCCCTGCACGTGCAGTAGATAAGGGATCCAGCTCAAAGACGTAGGTGGCAACAGGAGGATACTACTGTAGCTGAAGCCCATTAGCAGCATAGGGAATGTCAGGAGGTACTTCAGCATTGGCAATCCCAATCTTGTTTAAGTAAGGATGATCATCAATCGCTTGCCATCGGCGAGATGGAGCGAGGAACCACGCGTCTTGCTGATCATCCACCACCGGTGGCGGGATTACAAACGGGAGCATCAGGTTTTCTGCAATATTAGAAATGGAGACGAATAGGGTGTTACTGGCAACCATATTCAAACAGCAGCATTGTTCATCGTTCATGCTCACTGTATAAATACGACTATGTAAGCTAAGGACATTGGTCATTCATGTGTTCAAATCGAGTGTCCAATATATCAGTTATACTGCATCCATCCCACGAAACTAGTCTAAACTTCGCCAAAACTAGACACTAGTTAGTGTATACACAGTTATATACTACCTCTGTCCCATCGAAAGTGTCTGAGATTTGTCCAAATTCAGATGTATCTAGACAGTGAAAGCATATAGATACATTCAAATTTTGACAAATATATATCATCTTAAGTTTAAGTCCTGTGCTGTAGTTAATTCCCTTTGTCTTAAGTGATCTATTAGAGAGCTTCCCTGTGACCACCCGAAGGGTAAGAAATGTTTAACTGTATAAGTGGATTGCCTAGACCTTTCCATCAGTTCAGACTTTTGGTTGCGTTGGCTAGTCCATGAAGCTTGACATGGTGTCAGAGCCAGGGTCTCGAGTTCGAGTCCTGGCTTTCGCAATTTATCCTAAAATTGTTGTTGCCCCCTCGGAGTCCACGTATATGCCTCTTGAGCTATACCTCTGAGTCTTTCCACATGTTGACTTGTCTCCCATCATACGTGAGGGGGGGTGTTGAATTGTATAAGTGGATTGCCGCCCTTGCGATCAGTTCGGACTTTTGGTTGTGTTGGTAGTGCATGAAGCTTGACAAGAAAGAAATGCTCTTTGTAGCTAACCCCAAGTCTGGTAACATTTGCAAAATAGGTATCGGATGCAGCTATCCATTCGAGAGAAGAATTTGCATTTTAGAGTTGAAGGTTCATAATCTCTTCTCTACTATTGATAGTAAAGGGTACACATGGTATTTGTTTACCTCATTTTCGCGTTCTAAAAAAGGTACGCTATATGGTTGTGCTAAGTTAAACTGATTTAAGTCTGTTCAAGTTTATCGAAAATTATACTACCAACATCTAAAACATCAATATAGGTTCATATATTACAAAAGATATTTAGATTTTCTTTTCTCGAACACATGCCTAGTCGTGCATCATTATATATTAGAGCATACAGGGTTGTAGCAAGGCTACGAAAAACTGAGAAAGCAAAAAGAAAGAACTATACAGGGGACTAAAGGCAGCTAACTTTGTTAGGCCTGCAGGTGCTAAATCTTATATATATATGAGGTTGTAGATATTAATCGTAAACTTACTCAAACTTAAATATCATTGAATTAGGAAAAAGATAACCTGAGTTATTTTGAATGAGGGGACGTCACAATCACTAATGAAAGATAATTGTGGGAAACTGAAATCTATTCAAGAAAATGGGAGAAAAAATGTATCAAAAACAAAATTAATTATACCATTCTGCAGATTGTTCACCGATATAAACAAAGAACTGTTTGATCTGCATGTAGGTACATCCAATCAAGGCTTTTTCCCCGATCTCTAGAAAATATAAGCTACGCATGTAATTACAAACGATTTTCTTCTATTTTTCTGTTTCTACGTTAACATTTGAGATACTTGTTAATTACATCCATATTCTGCAGTTGCATAGAGTTACTAATTCAGGAATGCATTCACATACGGAGTATACTATGTTTGCTGATGACTGACTAGTACTAATTCATTGCAAGCAACGGTTCATTCATATTCAGATAAATGATGTGATCGTTAAGTCATATACTTATGAAAGTCCTTATGCATCTCTCTGATGCAGATGGCCGGGGTCTCTCGTCCTTCTTTTGGAGGCAAAATCAATTAGTTATATATGAAACAATGGGTGTAAAAGGTTATCAAAAAGGGTGCCTTCATAGTGCCACGTTATCTTTTGAGATACTGGTTAATTACACCCATATTCTGCAGTGGCGTAGAGTTACTAATTCAGGAATGCAATCACATACTGAGCATACTATGTTTGTTGGTGACTAATTAATACTACTAATTCATTGCAAGCAACGGTTCATTCATATTCAGCAAAAGGGGGTGTGATCATTAAGTCATATAAGAAAGGTAAAATATAAACAAGGTAGTTCATGAATAACTTCATTGGTTAAGGCAGTGTATCATGCAATGCAACATAAGGACTGAAAAAATACCATTTGCGGTGTCCCAGAAGTACGTGGAGCCGTCAGTTTCGTCCACCGCAAAAACGTGGCCACGGAGTTCAATGGCATCACAGTAATTTGGATAATCAGGTGCAGGTGTAAGGGCCTCCAGTATTCTCCAGTCGCCACCCCCTTCAAGGTAGAAAATCATTTTGTCGAACAAGGCGATGAGCTTGTAATCTGCGTACCTCCCACCTTTTGTGGGCACTTGGCAGATTACAATCTTCAATAAAGTAATTGCTGGACCCCAGTTAAAAGAGTATGCAGGTCGATATGAAACAATACTATGATGAATCTTCAAATCAGGTAGGGATGGAAGGGGGATATGTCGCTCGGTGTAGACGTTCACGAGGCACCACTCATGATGATCGGCGGCGGCGATCCAGTCGCCGTTCGCGCCAAGCCATTTTCTGTCGTGCATGAACGGCAGGGCGACAGAACGGCGAGGATGGTCGAGGGGCACCAGGTCGTACACGGTATCATGCAGACGAGATGCTGTCGCCAGGTCCCAGTGTTCACCGAACCAATAAGCAGGCGGAGGCATCAGCAGGCAGGGTTCATCCCAATGGTGCATCTTACCTTCATCCTTGCTGATCATGTCGTAGAGCTCCCTGGAACATGCAGCAAGTCGGACGGTGTAGGTAACGTCCAGATGCGCAGCGATGAGGTCGATGTTGTCGCCGGTGAGAGCCTCCAAGTGGCCGTCCCCGCCGCCCCGGCAAAGCCTAGAATAATCCATCACGTGAAGATGGATTTAGGTGGATGGCGGATGCAACTGCGCTTGGGGTTTTCGGAGGAGAGGGCGAGCGCTATGGAAGGAACGATGCGGCGCGCGGCTGGCCGGGGTAAGGAGAGAAAGGTATACGGAGTAGTACTAGTGATGCGGCGTGGTGGGGATCGAGATCCTGCGCGTGCGCGTGATTCTGGGAGGGTGAAGAAGAAGATTTTTTATTTTTTTTGTAACGGGGTGAAGAAGAAGATGATAGACATGCAAGGGGCAAAAACTAGGTAGTACTCTAGGCTGCTGCTGCGACTGGGCACCGATTTGACTGTTGGTAGACTAGCACGCCACCCATCTATAAATTTGCGACGACGTTTGGTGCAGTGATGTCTCGTCACATCAGGTTGACCAGAGAGGTTTTTTTTTACAGTTTCCATTTCGATATATTTTTCGCCAATAATCGTAGTTCTCTACATGCCAGAGACACGTACCTTAACACGTGGGCAGCATGCAACCACGCGAGCACCAAAATGGAATGAGAAATGTTTTAGAGCAGAACTTCATTTTCAATGCCTTTCCTAGCTTGGTTTGGAAACCGGACAGAGCTTCAGTGACTTGATGCTTCCAAGATACATTGTGACTGTGTCCCACCATCTACCATCCATTTGAGATCCAACGTTCCAAACTATCTCTTATTTCGAAGCTAAAAAAGAAAAACTATTCAGAAAATTTTGAAAAAAAATCCAGTAATATGTAGATTCCTTGTTTTAAAATCTATGAATATTTCATCCCATTCGGATGACTAGCTTGTGATTAAATAGATTCTTACGTACTCGAGCACTAGTTTAAACTAAATATATATTTGCTCACAAACCTATGATTCAAATCGAATGAAACTTCACCAAAATATAAATCGAAATATGCATGATTTACTGGAAGTTTTTCAAAATTTTCATGGTCCATGGGGTCCTCCAAAGTGCAAGCTTTTTTTTTCTTGGTTGGTACTTCAAAACCGAGTTTGGATGGTGGCAAGACTTGCACAAAGAGGATGTCAAAATTTTGGCCTTTGTGAACTTTGCAATCAACATCAAGTGTCGGACTCTCGAGAAAAAAATATGAGTTGGTGCCCACCTTTCTTTCAACCGTTGGTTCTCAATCCGAGGGTGGTCCAACTAGCTAACAAAATTGGCTTGGTATTCATGGTCTTGAACCAACGATTTGGCATGGCTTTCAATCGGTATGAGAGGTGATGTATGGAGGTGATTCATACGAGAGGGCAATAAAGAAATGTTTTGTCATCCTCGCAAAGCTAGACTATTTGGAAAGAAATGAATAATTGGTTTTTCGCAACATTGCATGATACTAATTCATGATACTATGCATTGAAGGTGTTGTATCATAGACTAGTATCAGTCTACGATACTTCCCATTGTGACTAGTCTAAGTGCTTTTGCACCATGAACACTAGCTATGCACAGACCTCAAAAAACACTTCTCCATCATTCTACTATTCACACTTTCTTTTTCTAATAGAACTATGTACCATTGTTTTTAATATAATCTTGTGTCGAGAGTATATATTTCTAAAATAGTCATTTATGTTTCGCATAAGCTCAAAGAGGGGTACTTACTTATGAGAGATATCTTTCAACTAATACGTTGTAGGAGTACTTTAATTATGTGAGCTATAGTGTGAAATGCTTACTAGAACGAGTACAAAAGGTGTTTGATAACATTACAGGCCACACGCCCAGTGTAGCCTGCATTGTAGGAGCATTACATCAATTTAACAACTACGGAGGAGTAGCCTAGGTAGAGATAACAGGCAAAGGAAATAGTTCAACAGATAGTACAACACAACTACGGAAAGGGAGTAGCCTAGGTAGAGATAAACATGCAAATGAAATAGTTCAACAGATACAAATCTTGCATTACAACACGAGTATTACATAAAGTACATCAGCCCTTCTTTACGGACTGTGTGCGAAGGCAGGTTCCATTGCCGAGCGTTAGCGAAGCTTGGGATGAGCCACAACGGAACCTGCCGCCATGTCCATCTAATGTTGGTTTGGAAACCAACGATGCGATCTTCAGAATTCAAACTGAAGCGGCAAATTTCTGGAGAAGGAGGATATGCAAGGCCTACTGCATGGTGCGATGTGTAAACAGAGTTGCTTCTCGCCATATTTGGACGGTCATGTTCTGCCCCGTCTTCTACTGGAAGGATAATCGGATAGTTCACTCCAAGGAAGAGAGAATATGATCCAAGGGAAATAATCCTCCTCCATGGCCTCGGTGGCATCAACTGACTGGTGTCCATGCTGTACACCTCGCAGCCAAGTAAACCCTTACCATACCCGCGAATAGTGCGACCATGATGACCCTCAGAGGTAGCAGCGGCGGGTAAAATCCGAACCAGTCCAGATAATCCCGCCCGTCGATGCGCCCAGGTATGGACCAGAAAAAGTCTAGAACCATCAGGAGATCGTGCTAACCACCAGGAGCCAAGATTGTACCGACCTTGTTCATCAAGTTCTGGCGGAATAGGTGCCGTGCTGATCAACAAAGGACCTTGCAAAGGAAAGCACAGCTTGAAGTCAGTTCAGCAAAACTTGATTAGTTCATTACATACATGAATAATGATGTAGCTAAAATACTGCCTCCGATCCAAATTAATTGACTCAACTGGATATGTCTAGCTAGATATGCACAAATTAATTGACTCAAGTTTGTCTAGCTAGATGCACTGGCTAGACAAAGCTGAGTCAATTTGATTTGGATCGGAGGGAGTACTTTATTTTGACTCAAAGGCATATCGCTGCTGATTTTGATTGAATATAGAGGGGGAAAGGTACAGGCATGACACGAAAACTGCACAACAAAAAGAAAAAGGCTAAAGCTAAATCTGAAACTAGCAGGTAATAGCGAAAACACATCATATGAGATGAGAAAAATTACCCCAAGAAAGTTGATTCCATGCATAAACTTCGCCTGTCTGAGTTACAGCAAATACAATACCCTTGTGGATGATTGCATCGGAGTAGCCGTACGCTAAGAACTGGTTGTCAAGAACTGTCCATCTGCTAGAAGCACAGTGAAGGACTGCAATTGCCGCGTTGAAGATGGCAAGAACAGAGAAACTAGTATAATTTGAAGCAGCTGTTGGAACTCGGCAAATAGCTATCTTCAGCAGTTGAAGATGTTGATCATTAGACTCGAACACAAGCTTATCCGGGGTGGATTTAAACTCACTTATTGGTGGTAGAGGAATCCGGCAACCAGTGTACACATTGACAAGCTCCCAATTCCTGGGGAAGCCAATAAGGGCGATCCAATCTCCATTCGCGCCTGCCCACATGCCCGTACCACCATCTGGAATCACGGCATCGGAAGAGATCCCGTCAATGGCGTCGGTTGGCACAAGGTACCCTTGCGATCTTTTGCATCATGCCGCTTGTCCTTCTGCGCACCTGCTGCTTGAACTTGTGGACGCGGGAGAAGGGATTGTGCGCGGGCGGTACCTCGATTTGGTGAGTATGAAGAACACGGGGCATGCCAAACGGCTGAGATGCGGCGAGCTACACTTTGTGTTGCTGAATCATGATAAAACTTGCATGAACCGACGAGGCTCGCGGCGGTGATGACATCGCATCGGGATGCGATTTCTTCAAGGGGCCATCAGAAACACCCAAGAACTGCCACTCTCATTGATCGATCTCGCCATTGGAAGGATGCGGTCAAGTGGGTGTGGGGGTGTGGGAGTGGGACGGCGGCGTTTGGGTATGAGGTATTGGAGGACGGTGCGGCGGCAGCTGGTAGAGCGATATGGATACAAGTCCACAACTCCTACTAGTACCATCACACAGGTGGCTCGAGATGATCCGAAAAAGGCATGGCGGCGGTGGTGCGGGGGCTGCTGGTGTAGGCGGGGTCGCCAGAGAAGATGGAGATGAAGAAGACGGAGAAGCAGGCAAAAAAAACAATTTGAATTGAAATCAATAATACGAGTACTACGGGCGTGCCTTCTCTCTCTGGTCTCTGCTGCACTACTGCACCTGTCGTGAAGGCGTGTGACCCGAGAAGAAGCTAATGTACTGTATACTGTCCTTGCACGCCGTGGAGCTGTATTTTGTCTCAGCAGATCAGCTCGACAGTTTCAGCGAGAGAAAAGATCCTTTGCCATCATCATGATATATTACCACGGGCCACGGCGGTCACATTCATCTTGTACTACCATATCTTTGTCTTGCTCTATATGTTGCACAAACCACCACTTGGACATTTTTTTTGCAGTTTCCACCATGTGGTGGTCTAATATGTTGCAAATTTCACCACTTGGTTATCTAATCAGCTAGTTAGTCATGTTGATAGCAAAATCGACAAGTGGGTTCAACATGTCAATGCTCCAATTAATGTTTTAGAAAAAATAAATTTTTCAAAATTCATACTTCTTTTATTTAGCTATTTAAAAATGCTTATTCATTTATTTCAACAAATATTGTGCGGTCTTGAATTTTTTTCAAACAAATATTATGGCATCGGGTTCGGGACTCCACTGAAAAGGATTTGGCCGTCGTGCGGGAACCGAAATGATGCCCACAACATGGTCGAAAGTGGCAAGGAACCCGTCGAGGTGGATGAACTCGGGAAACCTTGGTAGAGGTAGGGATCTTGAGGAGGCCATTAGGGTTAGCCTACCCCCCCAATAAGCGTATGAACGAAAAAAAATTCACATAAGTAGTAGCTATTATTAAAATTTCACAAATATTACGCGCTTTTGAATATTTCAAAAGTATTGTGGCGTCACGCTGGCCTTGCCCGAATTTTACCTTTCAGGCTGGATGTCACGAGCATGATCACTCAACCAACCGGTCCAAACATATATATACAATTGGCCTCCTCGAGCCTACACCGACCAGATTGTCGCTGAAACTGGATCATATAGTTTCTATTGGATTGATGTCCTAAGGAAATATTCCAACAACGGAAGTTGTTTGTTCGTTGTATTATATTCCTTTGGAATCTTGTTGGGCTTGTTTGGTTCGAAGAAAATTCATAGAAATTTTGTGGGATTCAAATCTCAGTGGCTCCTTTGATTCTTGAATACATGATAATTCATACTAATTCACGTGTTTTTTGTGTAGCACTACAACCAAAGAACATGCAATTCAAATTTGTGTGATTTCTCTCATATAGGATTAATTCAACATGCAATCATATTCAATTCCTACATTATTTCTATTTTAACATTTTGTACACATCATGCATGCGACCCAAACAATGCGTACATGGTGGGGGGTTGTTTCGTTGCAAAAGCGATTGGTCACACCACAAACAAACATGCAACAATTAATCTAAATTCACGCGGTTTCCCGCGATGCAACCAAACAATATTCGATGAAACTAAGCATGGCATAAACATATACAATACACACCATACATTTTGGCTGCTTTGATTATTCGCAAGATTTTCAAAGTGCGGGAATATGAAAATTGTATGATTAGAGAGTGATGATCATCTCCAAATATATAGGATTGAGAAACAACGGTATTTGGATCCAATAACATTTGATTGCGTGTGAAAACCAAAAGAAATACTAGTAGTAACATACGGTTACACAATGAAGGATTTTTTTTTTGTATAAAAATGTATTGTCAATGAATTCTGAAAATTGCAATCCTATGAATTAAATAATCAGAAATCGTGTCAGACTAATTCCTACGTTTCGAGATTCTAGTACGGAGTATGATTTCTTTGAAGGGGTGCAGAAGGACGTGGGTAGCAATGTCTAGTCCCTGTCTTGTTTGTATACACTGTACTTACGTCAGACTAGTGTTGCTCATGAAGTCTTAATCTGACGTACTCTGAAGCTAGATGCATCACCGTTTCCAGTCTCTGTCCTCGTTTTTTCGATCGGCAAAATAGACAGAAATAACCCAAAGTCGAAAAGATTGGGAAAAACAAACTTTCGACATACTAGCAAGATTGGGTTATTTTTGTCCAAATTCTCGTTTTTTTATCTTGGCTTCCCTACCCTTGAATCCATGTCACTTACGTGTGTTGCCCATGCATGCGTCATGTCCCACACTTCAGTGAGCACAAGTGACGTGCTGTACGTACGCAAACTCCCAGCGATCTTCTTTGTCAAGAGAAGACGCATCAAGATTCAAGACCCGATCGCATTTCTTGCTTTCAGCCTGGGGTCCTCCATGTAAAAGTTAGGGATTTAGATGTAATTTCATGTTTATTTTGTGTGCTGTTGTAAAGTGTTGATTTTTTATGTCCATTTCAATCTTGGTCAAATCCTAGGTTTGACCTAGATTTAAACAAGTTTAAAACATGAAAATGAAAAAGTAAGCCTGGATCCTCCTTAGTCAATCCAAAATGAAGCTTTTGGGAGGTTTTTGAAATTTCCATGTTTGAAACCCAAAACCACTTCTTTTCATGCTAGACTTCATAAGACATAGTTTAGGGATAGGGGTAGATACATGATTTGTCTGGTTTCAGTATGTCTAGAGCTTGTTTATCCACTTGAATGCTTACTATATGACATAAGAAGACTATGTGCTATGGTTTTTCATTTATCTAATATTTTGAATTTTATGCCCATTTGAATTTTGGTCAAATCCCAGGTTTGACCAGGTTTTAAACATGTTTAAAACTTGAAAATGAAAAGGTGTAAGCATGGATCCTTTGTAGTCACTCTAAAATGAAGCTTTTGGGAGGTTCTCGAAATTTCCATGCATGCTTGAAACTCAAAACCACTTTTCTTCATGCTTGACTTCATAAGACAGAGTTTAATTAGGGTTAGGGGTAGATACACGATTTTTCTGGTTTGAATATGTCTAGACCTTGTTTATCAACTTGAATGTTTACTATATGACATAATTAAGAAGGCTATGTACGTGCTTTGGTTTTTCATTCTTTAGATTTTTGTCTGAATTTTTATGCCCATTTGAATCTTGGTCAAATCCTAGGTTTGACCAATATTTAAATAAGTTTAAAACATGAAAATGAAAAGATAAGCATCGATCCTTCTTACTCGCTCTAAAATGAAGCTTTTGGTAGGTTTTTGAAATTTCCATGTTTGAAACCCAAAACCACTTCTCTTCATGCTTGACTTCATAAGACGAAGTTTAGGGTGGGTAGGTGGTAGATAGATTTTTTGTCTGGGTTGAATATTTCTAGACCTTGTTTATGAACTTGAATGCTTACTATATGACATAAGAAGACTATGTGCTTTGGTTTTTTTATTTTTTTATTTTATGCCCATTTTAATATTGGTCAAATCCTAGGTTTGAACAAGATTTAAACAAGTTTAAAATATGAAAATGAAAAGGTAAGCCTGGATCCTTCTTAGTCACTCTAAAATGAAGCTTTTCGGAGGTTTTTGAAATTTCCATGTTTGAAACCAAAAACCACTTCTCTTCATGCTTGACTTCATAAGACAGAGTTTAGGGTTAGGGGTAGATACATGATTTGTCTTATTTGAATATGTATAGACGTTGTTTGTCAACTTTTGAATGCTTACTATATATATATGTGACATAAGAAGACTATGTGCTTTTGTTTTTCATTTTTCTGATTTTTTTAATTTTATGCCCATTTAAATCTTGGTCAAATCCTGGTTTGACAATGATTTAAACAAGTTTAAAATATGAAAATGAAAAGGTAAGCATTGATCCTTCTTAGTCACTCTAAAATGAAGTTTTTGGTAGGTTTTTGAAATTTCCATATTTGAAACCCAAAACCACTTCTCTTCATGCTTGACTACATAAGACAAAGTTTAGGGTTAGGGAGTAGATACATGATTTTTCTTGTTTGAATATGTCTAGACCTTGTTTATCAACTTTAATGCTACTATATGACATAAGAAAACTATGTGCTTTGGTTTTTCATTTTTCTGATATTTTTTGGAATTTTGATGCACATTTGAATCTTGGTCAAATCCTAGGTTTGACCAATATTTAAATAAGTATATATAGAACATGAAAATGAAAAGGGAAGCATGTATCCTTCTTAATTAGTCACCCAAAAATGAAGTCTTTGGGAGGTTTTTGAAATTTCCATGTTTGAAACCTAAAACCACTTATCTTCATGCTTGACTTCGTCATAAGACAGAGTTTAGGGGTTAGGGGGTAGATACATGATTTGTCTAGCTAGTTTGAATATGTCTAGACCTTGTTTATCAACTTTAATGCTTACTATATGACATATAAGAAGACTATGTGCGCTTTGGTTTTTCATTTTTCGGTTTTTTTATTTTATGCCCATTTGAATCTTGGTCGATTTAAACAAGTTTAAAACATGGAAATGAAAAGGTAAGCATCGATCCTTCTTAGTCGCTCTAAAATGAAGCTGGATTTTGGGAGGTTTTTGAAATTTCCATGTTTGAAACCCAAAACCACTTCTCTTCATGCTTGACTTCATAAGACGAAGTTTAGGGTCGATAGGGGGTAGATACATGATTTGTCTGGTTTGGATATATCTAGACCTTGTTTATCAACTTGAATGCTTACGATATGACATAAGAACACTATGTGCTTTTATTTTTGATTTTTTGTGCCCATTTGAATCTTGGTCAAATCCTAGGTTTGACCAAGATTTAAACAAGTATAGAACATGAAAATGAAAAGGGAAGCGTGTATCCTTCTTAGTCACCCTAAAATGAAGTTTTGGGAGGTTTTTGAAATTTCCATGTTTGAAACCCAAAACCACTTCTCTTCATGCTTGACTTCTTAAGACATAGTTTAGGGGTTAGCGGGTAGATACATGATTTGTATGGTTTGAATATGTCTAGACCTTGTTTATCAACTTTAATGCTTACTATATGACATAAGAAGACTATGTGCTTTGGTTTTTCATTTTTCTGTTTTATTTTTTGAATTTTCTGCCAATTTTGTTTGACCAAGATTTAGACAAGTTTTACACGTGAAAACGAATAAGTGAGCCTGGATCCTTCTTAGTCACTCCAAAATGTACCAATTGATAGGTGCGTTAACTTTGCTTCATGGAAAAAATAATGTCATGTAAATGAGTTAACTTGGATTTCCTACCCTTGAAACCATAGGAAACTTTGTTCTAATGCACTATAATAATCAACCGAGCTTTTACACCAGCAGGTCTGTCACTTACGTGTGGTGCCCATGCGTGAGGTCCCACACTTCAGTGAGCACAAGTCACGTGCAATAGGTACGCAAACTCCCAGCCATCTTCTTTGTCAAGAGAAGACGCATCAGGATGCGTATTGGATCAGGATGCGTATTGGAAGTCTGTGGGTCCTTCTGGATCCTTCGGTTGTCCCTCTCACTGAAAAAAACAAATCTCTCTCATTCTCAGCCTCGCTCGACTCGCTCGCTCGCTCGCTCGCACCTCCTGCTCACTGACAAACCCTGCACAAAAGTCAACATCATCACCCGAAAAAGGGGAGACACCATAATTCTCTCCCTTCTTCTCTCCTTCCGAGTGATCCCTCTTCCTCCAAGTTTCACTCGACGGGCAAACACACATGTGCTGCATAGTAGAAAAATCGACCTACGAATCTATAATTAAATAGGTTAAACTAGGGTTTTGCCCCGATTACTACGAGATCAAGGTTCAAAAAATCCAACTACGGGGTTCGAACAACCCCATTTCTAATCCAAGATTTTTTTCGACCTCATCCAATGGCCTCAAACTATAGGCCGGGTTAGCATCTAGTGCAGTATGTGTGAGAATGTATGCACTATGTGTGCTATAACCTGTGTGTCTTTGAAATTTGAACCAAATTTGAATAAGTTTGAAATATTTGAAATGGGGCTTTTGGCTTAAACGTTTGAAACCCAAAACGACTTCTCCTCATGCTAGACTTCATAAGACCGAGTTTAGGGTTAGGGGGTAGATACATGATTTGTCTGGTTTGAATATGTCTAAACCTTGTTTATCAACTTGAATGCTTACTATATGACATAAGAAGACCATGTGCTTTTGTTTTTCATTTTTCTATTTTTTTTAAGAATTTTATGCACATTTTATTCTGGTCAAATCCTAGGTTCAACCAAGATTTAAACAAGTTTCAAGCATGAAAATGAAAACGTAAGCCAAGATCCTTCTTAATTAGTCACTCTAAAATATATGAAGCTTTTGGGACGTACTTGAAATTTCCATGTTTGAAACCCAAAACCAATTCTCTTCATGATTGACTTCATAAGACAGAGTTTAGGGTTAGGGGTAGATATACACATGATTTTTCTGGTTTGAATATGTCTAGACCTTGTTTATCAACTTGAGTGTTTACTATATGACATAATTAAGAAGGCTATGTGCTTTGGTTTTTCATTCTTTAGATTTTTTGTCTGAATTTTTATGCCCATTTGAATCTTGGTCAAATCCTAGGTTTGACCAAGATTTAAATAAGTTTAAAACATGGAAATGAAAAGGTAAGCATCGATCCTTCTTAGTCGCTCTAAAATGAAGCTGAATTTTGGGAGGTTTTTGAAATTTCCATGTTTGAAACCCAAAACCACTTCTCTTCATGCTTGACTTCATAAGACGAAGTTTAGGGTCGATAGGGGTAGATACATGATTTGTCTTGTTTGAATATGTCTAGACCTTGTTTATCAACTTGAATGCTTACTATATGACATAAGAGGACTATGTGCATTGGTATTTGATTTTTTGATTTTTATGCCCATTTGAGAATCTTGGTAAAATCCTAGGTTTGTTGAGCAAGATTTAAACAAGTTTAACATGTGAAAATGATAAGGTAATTAAGTCTGGATCTTTCTCTTAGTAACTCTAAAATGAAGCTTTTGGGAGGTTCTTGAATTTACCATGTTTGAAACCCAAAACCACCGTACTTCTGTTCATGCTTGACTTCATAAGACAGAGTTTAGGGTTAGGGGTAGATACATGATTTTTCTGGTTTGAATATGTCTAGACCATGTTTATCAATTTGAATGCTTACTATATGACATAAGAAGGCTATGTGCTTTGGTTTTTCATTCTTTCGATTTTTTAAAATTTTATGGCCATTTGAATCTTGGTCAAATCCTAGGTTCGACCAAGATTTAAACAAGTTTAAAACATGACAATGAAAAGGTAATTAATCATGGATCCTTCTTAATTAACCAGCCAGTCTAATTAAAATGAAGCTTTTTTGGAGGTTTTTGAAATTTCCATGTTTGAAACCCAAAACCACACTTCTCTGCTTCATGCTTGACTTCATATATAATTAAGACAAAGTTTAGGGTTAGGGGGTACATGATTTGTCTGGTTTGAATATGTCTAGACCTTGTTTATGAACTTGAATGCTTACTATATGACATAAGAAGACTATGTGCTTTGGTTTTTTATTTTATTTATTTTTTATTTTATGCCCATTTGAATATTGGTCAAATCCTAGGTTTGACCAAGATTTAAACAAGTTTAAAACATGAAAATGAAAAGGTAAGCCTGGATCCTTCTTAACTAGTCACTCTAAAATGAAGCTTTAATTTTGGGAGGTTTTTGAAATTTCCATGTTTGAAACCAAAAACCACTTCTCTTCATGCTTGACTTCATAAGACAGAGTTTATGGTTTTAGAGGGGTAGATACATGATTTGTCTTATTTGAATATGTCTAGCTAGACCTTGTTTATCAACTTTTGAATGCTTACTATATATATGTATGTGACATAAGAAAACTATGTGCTTTGGTTTTTCATTTTTCTGATTTTTTTTGGAATTTTGATGCACATTTGAATCTTGGTCAAATCCTAGGGTTGACCAAGATTTAAACAAGTATAGAACATGAAAATGAAAAGGGAAGCCTGTATCCTTCTTAATTAGTCACCCTAAAATGAAGTTTTTGGGAGGTTTTTGAAATTTCCATGTTTGAAACCCAAAACCACTTATCTTCATGCTTGACTTCGTCATAAGACAGAGTTTAGGGGTTAGGGGGTAGATACATGATTTGTCTAGCTAGTTTGAATATGTCCAGACCTTGTTTATCAACTTTAATGCTTACTATATGACATATAAGAAGACTATGTGCGCTTTGGTTTTTCATTTTTCTGTTTTTTTATTTTATGCCCATTTGAATCTTGGTTAAATCCTTGATTGACTTCATAAGACAGAGTTTAGGGTTAGGGGTAGATATACACATGATTTTTCTGGTTTGAATATGTCTAGACCTTGTTTATCAACTTGAGTGTTTACTATATGACATAATTAAGAGGGCTATGTGCTTTGGTTTTTCATTCTTTAGATTTTTTGTCTGAATTTTTATGCCCATTTGAATCTTGGTCAAATCCTAGGTTTGACCAAGATTTAAATAAGTTTAAAACATGGAAATGAAAAGGTAAGCATCGATCCTTCTTAGTCGCTCTAAAATGAAGCTGAATTTTGGGAGGTTTTTGAAATTTCCATGTTTGAAACCCAAAACCACTTCTCTTCATGCTTGACTTCATAAGACGAAGTTTAGGGTCGATAGGGGGTAGATACATGATTTGTCTGGTTTGGATATATCTAGACCTTGTTTATCAACTTGAATGCTTACGATATGACATAAGAACACTATGTGCTTTTATTTTTTTATTTTTTTGTGCCCATTTGAATCTTGGTCAAATCCTAGGTTTGACCAAGATTTAAACAAGTATAGAACATGAAAATGAAAAGGGAAGCCTGTATCCTTCTTAGTCACCCTAAAATGAAGTTTTGGGAGGTTTTTGAAATTTCCATGTTTGAAACCCAAAACCACTTCTCTTCATGCTTGACTTCTTAAGACATAGTTTAGGGGTTAGCGGGTAGATACATGATTTGTATGGTTTGAATATGTCTAGACCTTGTTTATCAACTTTAATGCTTACTATATGACATAAGAAGACTATGTGCTTTGGTTTTTCATTTTTCTGTTTTTTTTTTGAATTTTTTGCCAATTTTGTTTGACCAAGATTTAGACAAGTTTTACACGTCAAAACGAATAAGTAAGCCTGGATCCTTCTTAGTCACTCCAAAATGTACCAATTGATAGGTGCGTTAACTTTGCTTCATGGAAAAAATAATGTCATGTAAATGAGTTAACTTGGATTTCCTACCCTTGAATCCATAGGAAACTTTGTTCTAATGCACTATAATAATCAACCGAGCTTTTACACCAGCAGGTCTGTCACTTACGTGTGGTTCCCATGTGTGAGGTCCCACACTTCAGTGAGCACAAGTCACGTGCAATAGGTACGCAAACTCCCAGCCATTTTCTTTGTCAAGAGAAGACGCATCAGGATGCGTATTGGAAGTCTGTGGGTCCTTCTGGATCCTTCGGTTGTCCCTCTCACAAAAAAAAACAAATCTCTCTCATTCTCGGCCTCACTCGACTCGCTCGCTCGCTCGCTCGCACCTCCTGCTCACTGACAAACCCTGCACAAAAGTCAACATCATCACCCGAAAAAGGGGAGACACATAATTCTCTCCCTTCTTCTCTCCTTTCGAGTGATCCCTCTTCCTCCGAGTTTCACTCGACGGGCAAACACACATGTGCTGCATAGTAGAAAAATCGACCTACGAATCTATAATTAAATAGGTTAAACTAGGGTTTTGCCCAGTACTACAGATCAAGGTTCAAAAAATCCAACTACGGGGTTCGAACAACCCCATTTCTAATCCAAGATTTTTTTCGACCTCATCCAATGGCCTCAAACTATAGGCCGGGTTAGCATCTAGTGCAGTATGTGTGAGAATGTATGCACTATGTGTGCTATAACTTGTGTGTCTTTGAAATTTGAACCAAATTTGAATAAGTTTGAAATATTTGAAATGGGTCTTTTGGCTTAAACGTTTGAAACCCAAAACGACTTCTCCTCATGCTAGACTTCATAAGACCGAGTTTAGGGTTAGGGGGGAGATACATGATTTGTCTGGTTTGAATATGTCTAAACCTTGTTTATCAACTTGAATGCTTACTATATGACATAAGAAGACCATGTGCTTTTGTTTTTCATTTTTCTATTTTTTTAAAGAATTTTATGCACATTTGATTCTGGTCAAATCCTAGGTTCAACCAAGATTTAAACAAGTTTCAAGCATGAAAATGAAAACGTAAGCCAAGATCCTTCTTAATTAGTCACTCTAAAATATATGAAGCTTTTGGGACGTACTTGAAATTTCCATGTTTGAAACCCAAAACCAATTCTCTTCATGATTGACTTCATAAGACAGAGTTTAGGGTTAGGGGTAGATATACAAATGATTTTTCTGGTTTGAATATGTCTAGACCTTGTTTATCAACTTGAGTATTTACTATATGACATAATTAAGAAGGCTATGTGCTTTGGTTTTTCATTCTTTAGATTTTTTGTCTGAATTTTTATGCCCATTTGAATCTTGGTCAAATCCTAGGTTTGACCAAGATTTAAATAAGTTTAAAACATGGAAATGAAAAGGTAAGCATCGATCCTTCTTAGTCGCTCTAAAATGAAGCTGAATTTTGGGAGGTTTTTGAAATTTCCATGTTTGAAACCCAAAACCACTTCTCTTCATGCTTGACTTCATAAGACGAAGTTTAGGGTCGATAGGGGGTAGATACATGATTTGTCTTGTTTGAATATGTCTAGACCTTGTTTATCAACTTGAATGCTTACTATATGACATAAGAGGACTATGTGCATTGGTATTTCATTTTTTGATTTTTATGCCCATTTGAGAATCTTGGTAAAATCCTAGGTTTGTTGAGCAAGATTTAAACAAGTTTAACATGTGAAAATGATAAGGTAATTAAGTCTGGATCTTTCTCTTAGTAACTCTAAAATGAAGCTTTTGGGAGGTTCTTGAATTTACCATGTTTGAAACCCAAAACCACTGTACTTCTGTTCATGCTTGACTTCATAAGACAGAGTTTAGGGTTAGGGGTAGATACATGATTTTTCTGGTTTGAATATGTCTAGACCATGTTTATCAATTTGAATGCTTACTATATGACATAAGAAGGCTATGTGCTTTGGTTTTTCATTCTTTCAATTTTTTTCTGAAATTTTATGGCCATTTGAATCTTGGTCAAATCCTAGGTTCGACCAAGATTTAAACAAGTTTAAAACATGACAATGAAAAGGTAATTAATCATGGATCCTTCTTAATTAACCAGCCAGTCTAATTAAAATGAAGCTTTTTGGGAGGTTTTTGAAATTTCCATGTTTGAAACCCAAAACCACACTTCTCTGCTTCATGCTTGACTTCATATATAATTAAGACAAAGTTTAGGGTTAGGGGGTACATGATTTTTCTAGTTTGAATATGTCTAGACCTTGTTTATGAACTTGAATGCTTACTATATATGACATAAGAAGACTATGTGCTTTGGTTTTTTATTTTATTTATTTTTTATTTTATGCCCATTTGAATATTGGTCAAATCCTAGGTTTGACCAAGATTTAAACAAGTTTAAAACATGAAAATGAAAAGGTAAGCCTGGATCCTTCTTAACTAGTCACTCTAAAATGAAGCTTTAATTTTGGGAGGTTTTTGAAATTTCCATGTTTGAAACCAAAACCACTTCTCTTCATGCTTGACTTCATAAGACAGAGTTTATGGTTTTAGAGGGGTAGATACATGATTTGTCTTATTTGAATATGTCTAGCTAGACCTTGTTTATCAACTTTTGAATGCTTACTATATATATGTATGTGACATAAGAAAACTATGTGCTTTGGTTTTTCATTTTTCTGATTTTTTTTGGAATTTTGATGCACATTTGAATCTTGGTCAAATCCTAGGTTTGACCAAGATTTAAACAAGTATAGAACATGAAAATGAAAAGGGAAGCCTGTATCCTTCTTAATTAGTCACCCTAAAATGAAGTTTTTGGGAGGTTTTTGAAATTTCCATGTTTGAAACCCAAAACCACTTATCTTCATGCTTGACTTCGTCATAAGACAGAGTTTAGGGGTTAGGGGGTAGATACATGATTTGTCTAGCTAGTTTGAATATGTCCAGACCTTGTTTATCAACTTTAATGCTTACTATATGACATATAAGAAGACTATGTGCGCTTTGGTTTTTCATTTTTCTGTTTTTTTATTTTATGCCCATTTGAATCTTGGTTAAATCCTAGATTGACTTCATAAGAATGAGTTTAGGGTTAGGGGTAGATATACACATGATTTTTCTGGTTTGAATATGTCTAGACCTTGTTTATCAACTTGAGTGTTTACTATATGACATAATTAAGAGGGCTATGTGCTTTGGTTTTTCATTCTTTAGATTTTTTGTCTGAATTTTTATGCCCATTTGAATCTTGGTCAAATCCTAGGTTTGACCAAGATTTAAATAAGTTTAAAACATGGAAATGAAAAGGTAAGCATCGATCCTTCTTAGTCGCTCTAAAATGAAGCTGAATTTTGGGAGGTTTTTGAAATTTCCATGTTTGAAAACCAAAACCACTTCTCTTCATGCTTGACTTCATAAGACGAAGTTTAGGGTCGATAGGGGGTAGATACATGATTTGTCTGGTTTGGATATATCTAGACCTTGTTTATCAACTTGAATGCTTACGATATGACATAAGAACACTATGTGCTTTTATTTTTTTTATTTTTTTGTGCCCATTTGAATCTTGGTCAAATCCTAGGTTTGACCAAGATTTAAACAAGTATAGAACATGAAAATGAAAAGGGAAGCGTGTATCCTTCTTAGTCACCCTAAAATGAAGTTTTGGGAGGTTTTTGAAATTTCCATGTTTGAAACCCAAAACCACTTCTCTTCATGCTTGACTTCTTAAGACATAGTTTAGGGGTTAGCGGGTAGATACATGATTTGTATGGTTTGAATATGTCTAGACCTTGTTTATCAACTTTAATGCTTACTATATGACATAAGAAGACTATGTGCTTTGGTTTTTCATTTTTCTTTTTTTTTTGAATTTTCTGCCAATTTTGTTTGACCAAGATTTAGACAAGTTTTACACGTGAAAACGAATAAGTAAGCCTGGATCCTTCTTAGTCACTCCAAAATGTACCAATTGATAGGTGCGTTAACTTTGCTTCATGGAAAAAATAATGTCATGTAAATGAGTTAACTTGGATTTCCTACCCTTGAAACCATAGGAAACTTTGTTCTAATGCACTATAATAATCAACCGAGCTTTTACACCAGCAGGTCTGTCACTTACGTGTGGTGCCCATGCGTGAGGTCCCACACTTCAGTGAGCACAAGTCACGTGCAATAGGTACGCAAACTCCCAGCCATCTTCTTTGTCAAGAGAAGACGCATCAGGATGTGTATTGGAAGTCTGTGGGTCCTTCTGGATCCTTCGGTTGTCCCTCTCACAAAAAAACCAAATCTCTCTCATTCTCAGCCTCGCTCGACTCGCTCGCTCGCTCACTCGCACCTCCTGCTCACTGACAAACCCTGCACAAAAGTCAACATCATCACCCGAAAAAGGGGAGACACCATAATTCTCTCCCTTCTTCTCTCCTTCCGAGTGATCCCTCTTCCTCCGAGTTTCACTCGACGGGCAAACACACATGTGCCGCATAGTAGAAAAATCGACCTACTAATCTATAATTAAATAGGTTAAACTAGGGTTTTGCCCAGTACTACAGATCAAGGTTCAAAAAATCCAACTACGGGGTTCGAACAACCCCATTTCTAATCCAAGATTTTTTTTGACCTCATCCAATGGCCTCAAACTATAGGCCGGGTTAGCATCTAGTGCAGTATGTGTGAGAATGTATGCACTATGTGTGCTATAACTTGTGTGTCTTTCAAATTTGAACCAAATTTGAATAAGTTTGAAATATTTGAAATGGGGCTTTTGGCTTAAACGTTTGAAACCCAAAACGACTTCTCCTCATGCTAGACTTCATAAGACCGAGTTTAGGGTTAGGGGGTAGATACATGATTTGTCTGGTTTGAATATGTCTAAACCTTGTTTATCAACTTGAATGCTTACTATATGACATAAGAAGACCATGTGCTTTTGTTTTTCATTTTTCTATTTTTTTAAGAATTTTATGCACATTTGATTCTGGTCAAATCCTAGGTTCTACCAAGATTTAAACAAGTTTCAAGCATGAAAATGAAAACGTAAGCCAAGATCCTTCTTAATTAGTCACTCTAAAATATATGAAGCTTTTGGGACGTACTTGAAATTTCCATGTTTGAAACCCAAAACCAATTCTCTTCATGATTGACTTCATAAGACAGAGTTTAGGGTTAGGGGTAGATATACACATGATTTTTCTGGTTTGAATATGTCTAGACCTTGTTTATCAACTTGAGTGTTTACTATATGACATAATTAAGAAGGCTATGTGCTTTGGTTTTTCATTCTTTAGATTTTTTGTCTGAATTTTTATGCCCATTTGAATCTTGGTCAAATCCTAGGTTTGACCAAGATTTAAATAAGTTTAAAACATGGAAATGAAAAGGTAAGCATCGATCCTTCTTAGTCGCTCTAAAATGAAGCTGAATTTTGGGAGGTTTTTGAAATTTCCATGTTTGAAACCCAAAACCACTTCTCTTCATGCTTGACTTCATAAGACGAAGTTTAGGGTCGATAGGGGTAGATACATGATTTGTCTTGTTTGAATATGTCTAGACCTTGTTTATCAACTTGAATGCTTACTATATGACATAAGAGGACTATGTGCATTGGTATTTCATTTTTTGATTTTTATGCCCATTTGAGAATCTTGGTAAAATCCTAGGTTTGTTGAGCAAGATTTAAACAAGTTTAACATGTGAAAATGATAAGGTAATTAAGTCTGGATCTTTCTCTTAGTAACTCTAAAATGAAGCTTTTGGGAGGTTCTTGAATTTACGATGTTTGAAACCCAAAACCACCGTACTTCTGTTCATGCTTGACTTCATAAGACAGAGTTTAGGGTTAGGGGTAGATACATGATTTTTCTGGTTTGAATATGTCTAGACCATGTTTATCAATTTGAATGCTTACTATATATATGACATAAGAAGGCTATGTGCTTTGGTTTTTCATTCTTTCGATTTTTTTCTGAAATTTTATGCCCATTTGAATCTTGGTCAAATCCTAGCTTCGACCAAGATTTAAACAAGTTTAAAACATGACAATGAAAAGGTAATTAATCATGGATCCTTCTTAATTAACCAGCCAGTCTAATTAAAATGAAGCTTTTTGGGAGGTTTTTGAAATTTCCATGTTTGAAACCCAAAACCACACTTCTCTGCTTCATGCTTGACTTCATATATAATTAAGACAAAGTTTAGGGTTAGGGGGTACATGATTTGTCTGGTTTGAATATGTCTAGACCTTGTTTATGAACTTGAATGCTTACTATATGACATAAGAAGACTACGTGCTTTGGTTTTTTATTTTATTTATTTTTTATTTTATGCCCATTTGAATATTGGTCAAATCCTAGGTTTGACCAAGATTTAAACAAGTTTAAAACATGAAAATGAAAAGGTAAGCCTGGATCCTTCTTAACTACTCACTCTAAAATGAAGCTTTAATTTTGGGAGGTTTTTGAAATTTCCATGTTTGAAACCAAAAACCACTTCTCTTCATGCTTGACTTCATAAGACAGAGTTTATGGTTTTAGAGCGGTAGATACATGATTTGTCTTATTTGAATATGTCTAGCTAGACCTTGTTTATCAACTTTTGAATGCTTACTATATATATATGTGACATAAGAAGACTATGTGCTTTTGTTTTTCATTTTTCCGATTTTTTTAATTTTATGCCCATTTAAATCTTGGTCAAATCCTAGGTTTGACAATGATTTAAACAAGTTTCAAATATGAAAATGAAAAGGTAAGCATGGATCCTTCTTAGTCACTCTAAAATGAAGCTTTTGATAGGTTTTTGAAATTTCCATGTTTGAAACCAAAAACCACTTCTCTTCATGCTTGACTACATAAGACAAAGTTTAGGGTTAGGGGGTAGATACATGATTTTTCTTGTTCGAATATGTCTAGACCCTTGTTTATCAACTTTAATGCTTACTATATGACATAAGAAAACTATGTGCTTTGGTTTTTCATTTTTCTGATTTTTTGGAATTTTGATGCACATTTGAATCTTGGTCAAATCCTAGGTTTGACCAAGATTTAAACAAGTATAGAACATGAAAATGAAAAGGGAAGCCTGTATCCTTCTTAGTCACCCTAAAATGAAGTTTTTGGGAGGTTTTTGAAATTTCCATGTTTGAAACCCAAAACCACTTAATCTTCATGCTTGACTTCGTCATAAGACAGAGTTTAGGGGTTAGGGGGCAGATACATGATTTGTCTAGTTTGAATATGTCTAGACCTTGTTTACCAACTTTAATGCTTACTATATGACATATAAGAAGTCTATGTGCGCTTTGGTTTTTCATTTTTTCATTTTTTTATTTTATGCCCATTTGAATCGTGGTCAAATCCTAGATTTGACCAAGATTTAAACAAGTTTAAAACATGAAAATGGAAAGGTAAGCCTGGATCCTTCTTAGTCGCTCTAAAATGAAGCTTTTGGGATGATTTTGAAATTTCCATGTTTGAAACCCAAAACCAATTCTCTTCATGCATGCTTGACTTCATAAGACAGAGTTTAGGGTTAGGGGGTTAGATACATTATTTGTCTAGTTTGAATATGTCTAGACTTTGTATATCAACTTGAATATATTATTGTACCATGTCTCCACACTGCCCAAAATGCACATATTTTCAAAAGTTTTCATGCATGAGTACTTGTAACTAGTAAAAATAGAAAGTAAAAATAGGAACCCCATGTATGAAGGATACTAAAAAGAACTCTTTCACATTTTTTGGTATAGATTATGAGTTTGCTTGGCTTCATACACAAGTGAGTACATGTCATGCAAAAATTAACATGAAATTTAGTTATCATGACCCATTTTTGGCAGGCATTGTGCATATCACCTTGAGAAACATCTTTGCGAGCTAGTGTATTAAACGTTTATTCACATATAATGGATTTTTTTTTACTTTATTAGTGCACACAATGACAGAATCGGCCAAATGTGTATGATTTTTGTGAAGGTGCTAGAAAAACAAGATGCACTACGATGAAGCATGAAAGGAGGCAAGGGGAGGGATAGTGAAGAGGTGGGAGAGACCGAGAGATGAACCGCAAGGTAATTAAAAAATTGGGGCCAAAACGATTCCAACTTCCTAGGCATTGACCAACTTTGCCCCTCTTAACCCAACGTGGTAGTGAACCCGTATAAGCAACAACTTCCTCTTACTCCGCTTCTCCGAAATGGTAAGAGAACCTCTCCAGCTTAAGTGACCAATCGACATAGCTATGGCCTTCCGACTTGGCTCACGGTCGCGCGCGTAGTCCTACCACCGACGAGGAAGCGGAGAATCAGCGCCGCCTTCGCTTCGTCCATCGCGCACCAAGGCATAACCCGCCCGCTCTGCACTGGCCGGTTGTTCAGCCCACGGCGGCGGCGCTGGCCGTGGAGCCCCTCGCCAGCCGCTTCCCGTGCGGGCCGATGGATGCAGAGGCAGGGATCTCCCACGCAACCCCGCATGCGACGCCCGCTCGGCCCTGGCCGGCTTTTCCGCCCGCGCATGCCGCATGGTTTTCTTTGCCAGCAGGTGAGATCCCCTTCCCGGCGGGCGCGAACGATGCGGAGGCAGGGAGCTCCCGTGGCCAGCCGCCTAATCCGACCGCACTTCAGGCGGTGCCGGCCGTGGAGCCAGGCCGTTCTTTCGAAGCGCATCACGGCGACGCCCTTTGCAGGAGCAACACCGCCAAGGAGCTCGTATATAACGTGATGTTCCCGGCACTCTATAGATGCCGGGATGCTCTGCAAGCTTTCGTGCAGGCTAAGAATGCGGCGGCTGCAAATCCCAGGGACGCAGCATTGCAGCGGCGCGCCGATGAGGCTAAGGAGGCGCACGCTTTCCACCAGGCGTGCCTCGACAGGCTTAACATCCAGCACGGCTTCGTGCAACCGCCAAACGCCGCTCCAGCTAAGATCCAAAAATACTCCGGTGAGCATATCACTCCGGAGTAGAACAATTCAATTTCTAGTACTGTAGGAGTACTTTATTAGTGCACAAACCTGGCGAAATTAAAGGTGTGTTCTTTGTGTGTGATGTAAATCCGAGTGAATAAGTGATCCCTCTTCCTCCGAGTTTCACTAGCTAGACGGGCAAACACACATGTGCTGCATAGTAATAATAAAAAGGTAGAAAAATCGATATACGAATCTATAATTAAATAGGTTAAACTAGGGTTTTGCCCAGTACTACAGATCAAGGTTCAAAAAAATCCAACTACGGGGTTCGAACAACACGATTCTAATCCAAGAATTTTTTCTACCTCATCCAAATGGCCTCAAACTATAGGGTTAGCATCTATCTAGTGCAGTATGTGTGAAAATGTATGCACTATGTGTGCTATAACTTGTATGTCTTTCAAATTTGAACCAAACTTGAATAAGTTTGAAATATTTGAAAAGGGGCTTTTGGCTTAAACGTTTGAAACCCAAAACGACTTCTCTTCATGCTAGACTTCATAAGACCGAGTTTAGTGTTAGGGGGTAGATACATGATCTGTCTGGTTTGAATATGTCTAAACCTTGTTTATCAACTTTAATGCTAACTATATGACACAATAAGACTATGTGCTTGGGTTTTTCATTTTTCTGTTTTTTTTAATTTTATGCCCATATATTTGAATCTTGGCCAAATCCTAGGTTTGACAAAGATTTAAACAAGTTTAAAACATGAAAATGAAAAGGGAAGCCTCTATCCTTCTTAATTAGTCACTCTAATATGAAGTTTTTGGGAGGTTTTTGAAATTTCCATGTTTGAAACCCAAAACCACTTCTCTTCATGCTTGACTTCATAAGAAAGAGTTTAGGGTTAGGGGGTAGATACATGATTTGTATGGTTTGAATATGTCCAAACCTTGTTTATCAACTTGAATGTGCTTACTATATATATGACGTACATAAGAAGACTATGTACTTTGGTTTTTCAGTTTTCTATTTTTTTAAATTTTCTGCCCACTTGAATCTTGGTCAAATTAATCCTAGGGTTGACCATGATTTAAACAAGTCTATAACATGAAATGAAAAGGTAAGCATGGATCCTTCTTAGTCACTCTAAAATGAAGCTTTTGGGATGTGTTCTTGAAATTTCCATGTTTGAAACCCAAAACGACACTTCTTTTCATGCTTTGGTTTTTCATTCTTTTGATTTTTTTCTGAATTTTTATGCCCATTTGAATCTTGGTCAAATATATCCTAGGTTTGACCAAGATTTAAACAAGTTTAAAACATGACAATGAAAAGGTAATTAATCATGGATCCTTCTTAATTAATCAGTCAGTCTAATTAAAATGAAGCTTTTGGGAGGTTTTTCAAATTTCCATGTTTGAAACCCAAAACCACACTTCTTTTCATGCTTGACTTCATTTATAAGACACAGTGTAGGGTTAGGGGTAGATGACTTGTTTGATTTGAATGTGTCTAGACCTTCTTCATGAACTTTTGAATGCTTACTATATGACATAAGAAGATTATGTGCTTTCATTTTTTTATTTTTTTATTTCTTATTTTATGCTCATTTGAATATTGGTCAAATCCTAGGTTTGACCAAGATTTAAACAAGATTAAAACATCAAAATGAAAGGGTAAGCCTGGATCCTTCTTATGCACACTAAAATGTGAAGCTTTTGGGGTTTTTAAAAATGATCCTTCTTAGTCCATGTTTGAAACCCAAAACCACTTCTCTTCATGCTTGACTTCATAAGACAGAGTTTAATTAGGGGTTAGGGGTATAGATACATGATTTGTCTGGTTTGAATATGTCTAGATCAACCTTGTTTAACAACTTGAATGCTTACTATATGACATAAGAAGACTATGTACTTTGGTTTTTCATTTTTTCACTTTTTAAATTTTCTACCCATTTGAATCTTGGTTAAATCCTAGGTTTGAACAAGATTTAAACAAGTTTAAAACATGAAAATAAAATGGTAAGCATGGATCCTTCTTAGTCTCCCTAAAATGAAGTTTTTTTTTGAAATTTCCATGTTTCAAACCCAAAACCGCCACTTCTCTTTCATGCATGCTTGAGTTGCATAGGTTGAATATGTCTAGACCTTGTTTCTCAACTTTAATGCTTAGTACTATATGACATAAGAAGCTTTTGAGATGTTCTTGAAATTTCCATGTTTGAAACCCAAAACGACTTCTCTTCATGCTAGACTTCAGAAGATCGACCAAGTTTAGGGTTAGGGGGTAGAGATACATTATTTGTCTGGTTTGAATATGTCCAAACCTTGTTTATCAACTTGAATGCTTACTATATGACATTAGAAGACTATATGCTTTTGTTTTTCCTTTTTCTGAGTTTTTTTTTGAATTTAATGCCGATTTGAATCTCTTTGTCAGATCCTAGGTTTGACAAATTAAGATTTAAAAAGTTTAAAATATGAAAATGAAAAGGTAAGCATGGATCCTTCTTAGTCACTCTAAAATGAAGCTTTTGGGAGGTTTTTGAAATTTCCATGTTTCAAACCGAAAACCACTTCTCTTCATGCTTGACTTCATAAGACAGAGTTTAGGGTTAGGGGGTAGATACATGATTTGTCTGGTTTGGATATATCTAGACCTTGTTTATCAACTTGAATGCTTACGATATGACATAAGAAGACTATGTGATTTGGTTTTTCATTTTTTCTGATTTTTTTGAATTTTGTGCCCACCCATTTGTATCTTGGTCAAATCCTAGGTTTGACCAAGATTTAAACAAGTTTAAATCATGAAAATGAAAAGGTAAGCATGGATCCTTCTTACTCACTCTAAAATGAAACTTTTGGGAGGTTTTTGAAATTTCCATGTTTGAATCTTTTGGTCAAATCCTAGGTTTGAATATGTCTAGACCTTGTTTCTCAACTTTAATGCTTAGTACTATATGACATAAGAAGCTTTTGGGAGGTTCTTGAAATTTCCATGTTTGAAACCCAAAACCACTTCTCTTCATGATTGACTTAATAAGACAGAGTTTAGGGTTAGGGGTAGATACATGATTTTCCTTGTTTGAATATGTCTAGACCTTGTTTATCAACTTAATTAATTGAATGCTTACTATATGACATATAAGAAGACCTTGATTTTTCAATTTTTTTGAATTTTTTGATTTTTGATGCCCATTTGAATCTTGGTCAAATCATAGGTTTGACCAAGATTTGAACAAGTTTAAATCATGAATATGAAAAATTAACCATCTATCCTTCTTAGTCACTCCAAAATGTAGCTCTTGGGAGGGTTTTTGAAATTTCCATGTTTGAAACAAAAAACCACTTCTCTTCATGCATGCTTGACTTCATAAAGATAGAGTTTAGGGTTAGGGGTAGATATATACATGATTTTCTGGTTTGAATATGTCTAGACTTTGTTTATCAACTTGAATGCTTACTATATGACATGCAAAGACTTGCTTTGGTTTTTGATTTTGTTTAATTTTGAATTTTTATGCCCATTTAAATCTTGGTCAAATCCTAGGTTTGACCATGACTTAAACAAGTTTAAAACATGAATATGTAAAAGTAAGCATGTATCCTTCTTAGTCACTCCAAAATGAAGCTCTTAATTAAGAGGGTTTTTGAAATTTCCATGTTTGAAACCAAAAACCACTTATCTTCACATGCATGCTTGACTTTATAAGACAGAGTTTAGGGTTAGGGGTAGATACATGATTTTTCAGGTTTAATATGTCTAGACCTTGTTTATCAACTTAATTGAATGCGCGCATCTTGTATGACATAAGAAGACCTTGGTATTCATTTTATTTGAATTTTTATGCCCATTTGAATCTTGGTCAAATCCTAGGTTTGACCAAGATTTGAACAAGTTTAAAACATGAATATGAAAAGGTAAGCATGCATGTATGCTTCTCAGTCACTCCAAAATGAAGCTCTTGGAAGGGTTTTTGAAATTTCCATGTTTGAAACCAAAAACCACATCTCTTCATGCTTGACTTCATAAGACAGAGTTTAGGGTTAGGGGTAGCCACATACATGATTTTTCTGGTTTGAATATGTCTAGACCTTGTTTATCAACTTAATTGTATGCTTATTATATGACATAAGAAGACTATGTGCATTGGGTTTTCATTTTTTTATCCCCATTTGTTGAATCTTGGTCAAATCCTAGGTTTGACCAAGATTTAAACAAGTTTAAAACATGAATAATATGAAAAGTAACCTGCATCGATCCTTCTTAGCCACTCCAAAAAGAAGCTCGTGGGAGGTTTTTGAAATTTCCATGATTTTTCTGGTTTGAATATGTCTAGACCTTGTTTATCAACTTGAATGCTTACTATATGACATACACAGACTATGTGCTTTGGTTTTTGATTTTTTTTTTGAATTCTTATGCCCATTTGAATCTTCGTCAAATCCTAGGTTTGACCATGACTTTAACAAGTTTAAGACATGAATATGACAAAGTAATCATGTATCCTTCTTAGTCACCCCAAAATGAAGCTCTTGGGAGGGTTTTTTAAATTTCCATGTTTGAAACGAAAAACCACTTCTCTTCACCATGCATGCTTGACTTCATAAGACAGAGTTTAGGGTTAGGGGGTAGATACATGATTTTTCAGGTTTAATACGTCTAGACCTTGTTTATCAACTTAATTGAATGCTTACTATATGACATAAGAAGACCTTGGTTTTTCAATTTTTTTTTAATTTTTATGCCCATTTGAATCTTGGTCAAATCCTAGGTTTGACCAAGATTTGAACAAGTTTAAAACATGAATATAAAAAAGTAAGCATGTATGCTTCTTAGTCACTCCAAAATGAAGCTGTTGGGAGGGTTTTCGAAATTTCCATGTTTGAAACCAAAAACCACATCTCTTCATGCTTGACTTCATAAGACAGAGTTTAGGGTTAGGGGGTAGATACATGATTTTTCTGGTTTGAGTATGTCTAGACCTTGTTTATCAACTTAATTGAATGCTTACTATATGACATAAGAAGACTATGTGCCTTGGTGTTTCATTTATTTTGATTTATTTTGGATTTTATGCCCATTTTTATGCCCATTTAAACAAGTTTAAATCATGAATATGAAAAATTAGTCACTCCAAAATGTAGCTCTTGAGAGGGTTTTTGAAATTTCCATGTTTGAAACCAAAAACCACTTCTCTTCATGCATGCTTTGACTTCATAAGACAGAGTTTAGGGTTTGGGGTAGACAGCACGCGCCGACGCGTGGACGAAATTTATTCTCTGTCCCCCTGACATGCACTTGCCAGTGTCTTCAACAGTCTGACACGAGCAGTGAAGCTTTTATGGAGCCCAGCGGAGAGGGGCTCCATTTCTCGAGCGGTAGCTAGGTGACATGGTGACATGCACCATGTCACCGTGTGACATGCGGCCTAAATCCAAATTTAAACATTGCGAAAAAATCTGAAAAAAATCATGCACGTTCACAGCTCATATTAAGATAACCCCTAAAAATTTCAGATCAAAATTCGAAACATACATCGAGAAAAAAAAAGAGAAACTCAGATGTGAATAGTCTACAGAGAAACTCAGATTTGAATTCGGGAACTATTCATGACAGATTTCTCTTTTTTGTTTCTCGATGTATGTTTCGAATTTTGACTTGAATTTTTTAGGGGTTATCTTAATATCTATGAACATGCATGATTTTTTTCAGATTTGTTCGCAGTGTTCAAATTTGAATTTAAACCGCATGTCACACGGTGACATGCAATAGGTGCATGTCACCTGATCTCATGTGACGCTGGGGCTAAAAAGAAGACCTTTCCACCTCATTTCCTCCACTTGTTTCACATATTTTAGCTTCTATTTATGCGGTGCCGTGGAGTTGGGGGTCTGGTCGTCACCCTCCTCCTCCCCACCTCATTTCCTCCACTGTCTCGCAACTCCTTGATCTACTACTCCTATCCATATACATGCCACTCAAATGGATGTATTTGTAGATACATCCATTTTAGTGGCAGTTAATATGGACCGGAGGAAGTACTAATAATATGAGGCATGTTTTTGAGCTGGCCCTGTTTAGTAGAGTTTACATTTGAGAGTTACATCTTTCTACCACCATTATTTTTGATTTAGCTTGTCTTTTGTGCCCACCATTTTATCGAGCAGGGTTAATGCAAGATCCATAGCAAACTAGGTTCTCATGACATTTTTTTGGCGGAGTGCATCTTCTCATGGCGAGCTAGCGACTTTGCCAGTAGAGTTTTTTTTTGTTGAACTAGTACATTTTTTGGATTTTCCCATTTTATTTGTGCACAAGCTATGAGCCGCCCGCAATTCAGCACCATATATTGGCGGGATTTTCTAGTTCAATTGTTTTGTACTAGGATATTAGCAGGATGCTATCTTCTAGGGCTTTCATTTCCCCTATATCCAGCCCCACCCACGGACAAGCAAGGGCCTCTCTCCCTACCTCGCACCTAGTCCGTCTCGCTCCCTCTCAGTCCTCCATCCGTAGCCGACATCCACCGCGCCGGAGCCAGCTCAGCGACGCCGTCAACCACACTCCATCCGCTTCGTCGGATCTGCTTCCCCGACTCACTGGTTCATCTTACCGGCTGGCGAGATCGGTACACAAAGCGCCACCATGATCCACCGAACCAAAACGAACGGCCAACGCGCCACCTCCCCAGTCGACCAAGGTTGAACACTTTGTCCGGCAGCTTTTGTTATGTATTTGATTTCCGAGACTAGTTTATTGCTTGCTTCCACTGCTTGTTATTAGCATCTATTTTTTTTGTAATGCCTGCTAGATATTCCCCTCGAGAATGCCTACGAAGAATCTCGGAGGCAAAATATCTTGCAGAATAAGATAATTGCAGCCAAGCTCGGCATACTGTGGAATGGGACAAAATCACCGCACCCCAAGTCGTTGCCGAGATTTTTCACCCGTGTGATGTGCCGCCAAAAGGACGATTCCGTGGGGCAGCTGCTGAAGAAGGTATTTAGCCGCACTGCTCAAATTTCATATGTGTTGTTTGCTGATTGATTTGATGAACTTTGATTTGCAGCAGCTAGCCACTGCTCATGTTCCTAACAAAGACAGTGAGCGCGCCAGTGATGCAGACATTGGTAGAAAGGAGGCGGGATTTGGTCCTATTGTTCTAGCAAGCAATCATTTGAGGGGCCGCCTAGGATCAGCACATCTGGATCCTCCTGAGCTCAACATTAAGGAGGTAATTTTATAATAGTGTTTTAAACATGACATAATCTAAAGTACTGAAAGAGATCACACTGTCAACTAGAGTGGAGTGGTATAGATGGTAGAGATATAGATATAGATTTTAGATTTCCTAATTTTTTCTTGAAAATAGGGTCGCCCCGGCCTCTGCATCCAAATGATGCACCCACCCTTTTATTGCAATGTTTTAGACTCCATTTAAGGTTTAGAAACTCATGGGTTGCTCAAAGTGGTGACATGAATCAACCAACATATTTCCTTTTAATCTGCTGATTGATTTTATGCATGGCAAATCGCGAAGCAAGTGATTGCTCATGTCCACTGCCAAGCAGCATTGTAGCACAGATGTCCAGAGTTCCAGTGATGCAAACGTTTGTAGGAACAAAACAGAAGGATGTGGCAATGGGGAAGCTAAGATTAGGCGTCTTCAAAAGGACTTGGATGTGGCCACTTGGCGGAACAAAGAAATGAACCGAGGATGGAATTCTACAATTCAAGATGGCCTACATGCTGTTGCTGATCTGCAGAAGCTAGTGGCTGGCAACTTGGTTACCGCTTTGGCTGATGCAGATGTCCATGAGATCAACTGGAAGATCTTGGAACAGGTGAAAGCACGAGCTGAAACTCTGCACTCATCTTTGCAGGTAGATGATTTTCAAAGGGTGATGCAAGAGACGCTATATGAATAGATTGTTGTTTTCAGTTGATGATGTCCCTGGTTCTTTTGTTTACTTATGTCCTGGTAGTACTTAGGGGAACTAGCTTGTACAAGTAATTTTTTTCCGATAAAGTTGTACAAGTAAATGGCACATGCTTCGCATGTTTGACCAATTAAGTTAAAAAGCTTCACAAAATCCTGCGTCGAAGTTGTTTCACTAAAAAAAAGAGCTCTCACGTGCAAGGCACGTGTAATTTACTAGTATATACTAGTACTAGTAGAGATGGTACACCTAGACATTAGAGATTTGTTTGTTTTAAAGATATTTTTAATTGTGTACAAGATGGAAAATATAACTTTAGGGCATCCACAATGTTGCTATTGCCAAATCCGATACGATGGTGAATTTGGCTTTGGTGTGAAATATAGCAATAGCTCCACAATGTAGTGGTTCCAAATATTTATAACGTGGGACCCGCCATCAAGCTAAAACAACACATAAAGCCAATATGGAACTACTCTCACAATGTAGGGAACTAGTTCCAAATGCCAAAAGTGAAATTTGGCATCGGAGCACCTACTTGCTCCGGTTCCTTGTTTTTCTGGTTTTGGAACTACCTCTACAATGTATGGAACTAGTTCCAAAAGCCAAAAATCAAATATGGAACCACTTTTGGCTACACGTTGTGAATGCTCTTAGCAAATTCCTAGTATTTTTCATGGTTGATGTAAAAAAAAGTATTTTTCATGGTTGATGTAAAAAAAAACAAGTTTTTTTCATGGTCGATGTAAAAAAAGAGAGAAAACATGTCTCATAAAAAGCCTTATGGTTAGCACATTTTTTTTACGGAGTAACTCTTTTTTACATAGCCCAAATTACTATTCGATTTTCCATTGAAATATTTTATGTGTATAAAGCAAGCGAAGAAGTACACATGCATTTTTCGTTTTATTCTTTTTTGACATTTTTCAAAATGTATAGAAGATGAATTTCGAAATAAAGAGATCATATGCACCCAAGAACCAACAAGCATATCCCCTTGACCCCGAACATACTCAGGGCCCTTTTGTTGTGGCTTTTTTTTTTTTGCCTTTTTGGCTTTTGGATTTTGGAAGCCAAAAACAAATATTATATTCTTTTGGCTTCCAAAATCCAAAAGCCAAAAAGCCACACCAAAAGGACCCTCGGCTTCAGACACAGGATTTCGTAGGCTAGGGTTCCACAGTTTTCCACCAACCAGTAATAATTTCAACTCTGCCCCAAAATTCCCGCCGAAATCCCCCCCCCCCTCCCGCTTCCAAAATTCAAAGCGATGTGAAATAAGTACAGTGTCGATCTTATCCCCCCGGACCGCTCAATTCAGACCTATCACCGGTGGCGCCAAACCCCGCATCTCTCTCTCACGCTTCCACCCTGCATGACCCACCGGATCATCTCACACGCCGGCGCCGGCCCACTGTCCCACTCCCACACCAGCACTACTGCCTTCTCATCGGCCACCGTAGTGACCGACGACGTTCCGTCGTCTCCCTTGCTTTTTAGCAAGCCGGAGTAGCTTCCACCTCCCCCACCCCCACCGACGACCACAGTAACAAAAGAGCTCCTCCATAGCCGACTTCCACCGCCGCCTTGTCAGCGACAGTCACCATCGCCGGGTTCTCGTATCTTAATCCCCTACTCCTTCCGTCCACCGGACTGGAGAGATGGGCGCCCCCATGGTCCACGGCAGGAAACCAAAGCGTACATGCGCCCACTTCCAAGAAGGTTGATATGGCCGCATTCGTTATGCATGTGATTTTGAAAAGTATTTTTTTGCTTACTTGCACCGCCATCTCATTAGCATTTTTTTTGTAATGCATGCTAGATATTATTGCAATACAGAAGAATGAATTAAAAGAGAAACGGATACGGAATATATGTAGAAGATATGCAAGCCGTGTGGGCACAAGCATTTGTAACGCTATTGCCTCTAGTGCAAACCTGAACAAAATCGGAGAAGAACCCTTTCCCCTCCCCAAAGATAAAGAACAATGTTATGATTCACAATTTGATCCTGCTGAGCCTCTTGGAGAGCTGACTCAGGAAGATGCCTTGCCTGACCATTCTCCTGAACCCCACCAGGTGATTTCTGTGTTTTTTTACTTTGAGATATCTATTGCAACTTCCATGTGTTGTATACTTGTATCCTGAATCCCACCAAACATGTTCACATGCCACCTCTAGGTCTCCTTAATGCATCATATATATGTTTCAGCATGCACGTCATCCTTTACTGTTCTTCATTCTATCCCATTTGCATATCATCATATATGGGACTTCTGTAGACTGAAATATCGTTTATGTGTGCTAGGAATCTGCAGCTTCAAGTAAGAATTTCGCAGGAACCACCAATGAGAGGAAGACCATTCAATATGCACCTGAATCGGTGATAGAACAGCTGCAACCAAAAAAGAAACCTGCTTCTGCTACTAGACAGTCTCAGCGATTCATGGCACTAGTTGAAGAAAATAACAAAAATGCTAAGAGTACTGAAATAAAAAAACGTGGTGAACACCCCAAGAGGTTGAATCAGCCACCTGTTACCAATCCAGTCAACCAGCGACAATCGGCAGCAGAACCAGTTTCCACAGCAACTTCTCAGCCACAATTGGCAGCAGAACCAGTTTCCACAGCAACTTCTCAGCCACAATTGGCAGCAGAACCGATTTCCACAGCAACTTCTCAACAACAATTGGCAGCGAACCGGTTTCCACGGCAACTTCTCAGCCACAATTGGGATCAGCGATAGCTGTGGTAGGAAATACTGCCCAAGGACACACTGTACCAGTCCCAGTGACACAACCACAAGCGGCCAAACATCGCTAGCACAACATCAACAAAGCTGTTGATGATCTCCCACCTTGACCCATATTAGTCCTGCCATAGACAACTCCCACGAGGATGAGCCCCACACCGAAGAAGGTACATTTTCCAATGCTTATAGTTTCATTCTCCGTTATAAAGTTATACTTTATAGATAAATAAATAAATATATATATATATAAATATAAATATATATATCTACCTTGATAGCTTGATGTAATGCTTAACTTTGTAGTTGCACCACGATCAAGAAAAACGAGAGGCCCAACACTAGGGAAAATGTTCGTAGCTAAGCTTGCTGGGATGGAATCAAGATTTCTCCTTTCATCTATCGTAGGTGGCAGAAGGCCACTGGACCCAGAAGAATCTTGTAAATTAGCATCGGATGTAGGAATTTTCGTCGGGAATGAAATTCCTATCTTCCCAAAGATGGAAAGAGCACGTAGACACCTCTGCGCATTTTGAAAAATTAGTGCACAGGTTACACGTAAGTCATCTTTCTCTTGGTAATGTTACTCATACTAGTATACCACATTGGCACGTCCCGTTCCTTCTAGCTTGTTGTTGGCTCTATGTATATCGCACCAACGGTTTATATTGTTGTGAACAGTTAAGGTTCGAGTTCGATGAGGACCAAGAGGAAGTAAAGCATGTTCTCAACGGTCTATTCTCAGGTATGCTGCGCCGATGATCGCAAGAGGCTAAAGAAGAAATACTTCACCGGAAAGATTACGGGAGTGTTCCAACTATATCTCCTTTTAAGCAAATGATTGACAAACAGTGGGGAGATCTTGTGAAGCACTGGTCTGATCCAAAGAATATGGTATGATTTGTAAGACTGAGACCAGATCACATCTTGGATTCTTATTTATAGCAGTGTCTCACTAGTCTCCTTTTTGCAGAATTTGGCTAAACAGAATCAGAAAAACCGCGGTAAACTACTTTTACCTAGCCGTACGGGATCTCGTAACCTTATAGTGCACATTCGGCAAAAAGTAAGGACATGTTGTTTTATACTTCTATTTAGAAATATTTTAGTAAAAGATCATGCAGAGTATATACACCAGTGTGCAGCTTATATTATGATCCTCCATTTCAACCACGTTATTCGATTTATAAATGGTAGTACTAAAATGCAGATGTTACATAATGCAAGTAAAAGGGAACCAAACAAAGAGATGACTCTCGCGAGAGATTTTTGAAGCATGCCAGAAGAACAAACTTGAAGTGATTGGAGAAGTCGCACAGAGTGTTCTTGTAAGTCTTCTAAAAGATTGAAATTTTGTGACGACTCACATCCCAACTTGTAGGAGTAGTAAAGTACATGTCAATATGATATTATATATGTTTATTAAAATTCATGTGATGTGAATCAGACATGCCAAACTGTAGGAATAAAAGTAGGTCATACACATGATAAATCTACTATCAGCAAGTTTCTCTGTAGTAACTATCATGTTTACACATGTGTACGAACTGAATTTTTTGCAGGAAGATATGAAATTAGAGATGGCAAAATCCGGTAAAAACGGTCTGGAAAAAACCGATGAAGAATGTGTGAAGGCATTTTCTATGGCAATAAAAAAGAAAGGCATTGCCAAAAACACTTTCTTACGGAATGCTGGACTGCTAAAGTGCAAGTCCATGTCCAAGTCAAAGTATTTGCATGCTCAAGTTCTAGAGGAGCAACTCCAAGTAGAACGAGCTGCATCAGCTGCGCTAAGACTAGAAGTCGACAATTTTAGAACGATAGCAGCACAGAAGGAGGCCCTACTGGAGCAGGTTAGGAATGCTAGTAAGTAGTAAGAAGAGTATCTGCTAGATAATTGGAGATGAACGGGGACAGTGACAGGTCATTACCTTCGTCTTGTAAAATGGTTCCTTAGTCTGAGCACATTTCGTAGGTGCATTTATCTGCAATTGCTATGATCTTGGTGGTCGTTTCCTTGTTGTGATGTGGATTTTTTTTTGAACCGGAACCCTGCTGATTGTTAATATTATAAGTGGATTGCCTAGCCCTTTCCATCAGTTCTGACTTGTGGTTCCGTTGGCTCGTGGATGAAGCTTGACATGGTATCAGAGCCCATAGTCTCAAGTTCGGACTTTTCGTTGCGTTGGCTAGTGCATTAAAGCTTGACGCTGATGATTTTTTGTGATCCATTGATTTCCACCTTCCTACATATAGCCCAGGTCTAGAAGCTTGTCAACTGGTCTGGTTCATTCATCGCTGTATTGAGTGCAATGAACGGAACAGTGCTTCTCCTTTGTGTTGTGCTGCAACACAACAGCTGTTCCTGCTTCTGTACATGCGAGTTGTGAACAAAGATACTTATGTATACTACCAAATTTCGACTCCATATAATCAATAGCTTAACAACCGTCTAATTCAAAATCTCAACACTGTAGCATATACCTCCTGCCTATTGAATACAATTATTTCACACACTGAAATATTTTGTACGCGTTTTGAATTGGAGAACATGGGAACCGACTTTGGTTTCTGATTATGACTTGATGTGACCCTAGGCCCTGGATTCCTGAGCAGAAGGTATGTGTAAAAACAAAGAGATTACGAAGTGCTAATTCCCTTTTTTTTTGTAAGTCCTGGTGGCATTGACACTCCTTTCTTACTTGCTATATTTTTTTGGTGTTATATAATAGAGAATTACCAGCTTATTGTCGAACCCGTTAGATTTTGGGCAATAATTGTTACGTGGCTGCTTCTTAATTAAAGTTTATCATGTCATGTAGATGGATTTGTGAAAGATGCAGCGGGTCGTTCTTCAGATCGTCTACATGGGATTCCCATCTACATGTATGTTCATGGTTTCATGGAGTACTTCAGCTCATAGCAGCCACATACGATCCTGCAAGATTTGCATTTTTTTTTGACCTTGCAAGATTTGCATTCAATGTATCGCCAAGGCGCGTCCGTGAGTACTCTAGAAACATCTTCGTCAGACTCGTTTTGGCGCGCGCAGTTCCCGAGCGAATCCAATGAATTTTGACCGTTCTCTTAAAAAAAAGGAAATTTGACCGTTGGATCAAGCGTTGGAGAACTGATGTGCCAACGGCCAATAATTATGATCGTGGTAACCGATTTTCAACGTGATGATGAATTGATGTGACATTTGACCGTACTAGTACAGTCTCATATTTTTGTATTACTTAGTACTTGGACTGTGGCCAAATTCAAAATCTCATTCCAGCGGCAAAACTTCCCGCCCGAAAAATACAAATATTTCACACGCTTCTAACTTCCCATTCTACCCTCGTAAAGATGACAACAATGTCCATGTATAAGTCGGTTGGTGGGGGGTCTACCCGTCATTTTTTTTCGATCACCACCTCCCTAGCTCCGGAAACCCCCCGAAAAAAATTCATTTCCCTCACTCTCTCCTCAGAGACCACCCACCGGAACTTCCCAAGTCCCTCTCTCTCCCACCTCCACACGGCCACCGCACCGGAACATCCCCGCCGGACTTCCCTGGCCTACCCGAGGCCTCGCGATCCTCGTCATCCGGCTGTCTGCCGGAGCCGCTTCATCGACGCCGTCATCAACCGGACCGGATCATCCCCGCCGAACCTCGAAACCATATACTCATCCAGCAGTCTACCGCAGTCGTTTCAGCTGCGGTATCGTCCACCCCACCGGAGCCGCTTCGCCGGATCCGTCGTCCACCGCATCGGATCTAGCTCACCGACACCACTGTGCATTAACCGGATCTGCTTCACCGGCGCCGTGCATGATCTAAACTCTTCTACTGTCGCTTTTCTATTGCTTGCCTGCAAGTTCTTGTTTAATCTTGGGGGAACCTGTTTGTGCTAACGACGCGCCATTACGTTTTTGCAGATGAGATGAGTAACCATGAAGTGTAATGGCCGTCTCTCCAACCCCAAGTAGCACATGTAGCGTACTTCATCACCGGATCTATCAACCCCTGTGAAGATCTGCTGTGACTCCCACGAGTGCTTCTCCTAATGTAAGTCCCTTGTTTTAGCGCCATGTTCTGGGTTCAGATGCTTGTTTGTCTGAAGCTCTTTTAGTTCATTCCTAGCTATGACCGTAACACCTTGCTATTTTCTACTTCATTGCTAACTTTAAGCGATTGAACATTTTGGTTTGCATTCCCTGCTCTGTAGATGTAGCCATCATTACTTCTATCTTGCTCAGTCGTTGTTACAAAAATTATAGGTATTATAGTAACATCCTGCTATTATTTAGTTCATGGCCAATTTTAAGTAATTGCACATGTTGGTTCGCATTCCTGCTCTATAGCTTTTGGCATCGTAACTTCTATATTTGGTTTACATTCCCTGCTCTGTAGATCTAGCCATCATAACTTTATCTTGCTCAGCCGTTGTTACAAAAATTATGGCCTGCTACTATGTTGTTTGTGCCAATTTTTTACTCCATGAACATGTTGGCTTGCATTCCCTGTACTACAGGTGATGCCATTGTTTTGTATCTAGTTCATTGTAAGCTAACAAAGTAAGGACTTAGTTTGGCATGCTATCACTCTGCTATCTAGCCTGTAGTACAAATATACTTGTCATACTACTAGATAATAATTTTGCGTGCCATCTTGTTCTTCAAAAGCTGCATTATTGACTTGTTTCTCTGACTTGGCATGACGCTCACATATGGAAAGCTGAACATATTGGTTTGCATTCCCTCTTATACAAGTTCACAGGTGATCCCACTATATTCTGTATCTGGTCCATCCTAAGCTCCAGCATTAACTATCCTCTATGTGTTGCTCATTACAAGTTTATATCCCGAAACATCTTGATTTGCATCCCCTTCACTATAAGTTCAGGAGTATTATTTAGTTCACGGCCAAAATGAAGTAATTGCACTTGGCACATGTTGGTTCACATTCCCTCCTCTTTAGCTTTTGCCATCGTAACTTCTATTTTTGGTTTACATTCCCTACTCTGTAGATGTAGCCATCATAATTTCATCTTGCTCAGTCGTTGTTACAAAATTTATAGCCTGCTACTATGTTGTTCATGCCAATTTTGTACTCCCTGAACATGTTGGTTTGCATGGGACTCGACAGTAGTAAGTCTGCTGTTTCATTCTAACATGCTTTCCATTATATTGGCTGTTGGTATGCGGCATGCACTCTTTGTTTGCTTATTGTGCGCATTACAATGATCTTGTTATAACGACGAAATGATGAGTTCCAAATTCTTTGGCAAACAATATTGTAGTGTCTTTGCCTTTCCATTGTTGCTGTCTTAACTTGTAATGTCTTTGTTTCAGATATAGGTGATGCATGGACAACTTAAAAGATTTGCCGGATCCCTTCATTGTATTGCTAGGTTTAATTACCATTCAATTTCTCTGGGTTCTGTAATATTTTTTCAATGGCTTGCAGCTGATGTAATATTTAGTTAGTTTTTATAGTTCTTTCGCGCATTTTTTCTTTGGTGCTTGTGGTAAGTGAGGCTATCCGACAAATCAATGCTTTGCGTAAATATTCTCGATAGCTAAATCACGAATTCCCATCCCTTAAACGGCCCAATTAAGCGAAATCACATATGTGCCGGCCCGCAAAATCCTAAAGCGCCTATTACGCCGGCATATAAACAGCAACTAAACGGGCTGGCCCACTTACTTATTGGGCCAGCCCACTTGATTTACTGTGGACCCCACACTTTTATTGGGCCGGCCCACTTGCTTTAAGGTGGACCCCACCCACTACTGGGCCGGCCCACTAACTAGTTGGGCCAGCCCAATTGCTTTTGTGGTGGCCCCCACATACTAAATGGGCCGGCCCTTTAAGACGAAAGTGGGACCCACCTGTGTTTTTGGCCCGACCCACTATCTTGTTGGGCCGGCCCACTTGCTATATGGTGGACCCCACATACTAAATGGGCCGGACCCTTAACAGGAAAGTGGGACCCACCTGTGTTTTTGGCCCGGCCCACTAGCATGTTGGGCCGGCCCACTTGCTATATGGTGGACCCCACATACTAAATGGGCCGCCCCTTAACAGAAAGTGGGACCCACCAATGTTATGGCCCGCCCCACAATCTTGTTGGGCCGGCCCACTTGCTATATGGTGGACCCCACATACTAAATGGGCCAGCCCTTTAACAGGAAAGTGGGACCCAACTGTGTTTTTGGCCCGGCCCACTATCTTGTTGGGCCGGCCCACTTGCTATATGGTGGACCCCACATACTAAATGGGCTGGCCCTTTAACAGGAAAGTGGGACCCACCGGTGCTTTTGGCCCGGCCCACTGGCTTGTTGGGCCAGCCCATTTGATCAAATGTGGACCCCACGTACTAAATGGGCCGGCCCGATAGCAGGAAAGTAAGACCCACATGCTAATTGGGCCGGCCCAATAACTTCTTGGGCCGGCCCAGTTGCCTTAATGTGGACCCCACTTTGTAAATGGGCCGGCCCGATACCAAGAAAGTGGGTCCCACATGTCTTGTGGGCCGGCCCTTTTGCCTGTTGACCGGTCAAACGAGTGCATTCGGCCCGGCCCACATGCTTAGTGGGCCGGCCCATTAAAATTTTGACCAGTCAACCTTAGAGGTTAGGCCCGGCCCACGTAACTAATGGACCAGCCCAGCCATATAGTTGACCGGTCAAACTAAGTCAGCTGGCCCGGCCCGCAAACTTAATGGGCCGGCCCGCTTAAGACGTGGCAGGCCTCGTGTGGGCCTACCATCTACCACGGGGTTTCAGCCGGTTAACGCCGTTAACTGCCAGTTAACGGCGTCTGCCACGTGTCAGTTTGCATGACGTCAGCAGTCAACGGGCTCCCGGAAACACTTGGGCAACGGTCCGATTTTCCGTGGCGGAAGGGCGCCCAAGCGCGACGGACCGAAAAAATCGTCGTAGGACTTTGCCTGACACAGTTTCCACAACAGAACCCATATCGTCGGGTTAGGCCCATAGGCGACGAAAAATACCCCTTAGCGGACGATTTTGAGACGTTGTCTATCAGAACTTTTCTTGTAGTGCCCCTGGATTCACCATAGATGAAGCCGGAGTTCTTTGGTACAAAGAACGCCTCTGCGTACCATCGGACTCAGACTTGAAGCAAGTCATCCTGCAAGAAGCCCATGACACCCTTTATTCAATCCACCCCGGAGGTACCAAGATGTATCAAGACCTGAAGGAGCAATTCTGGTGGCATGGAATGAAGAGAGAAATCGGCAGTTACTGTAGGATAACGTTGCATAGAAAACAAAAATTTTCCTACCGCGAACACGCAATCCAAGCCAAGATGCAATCTAGAAGACGGTAGCAACGAGGGGGTATCGAGTCTCACCCTTGAAGAGATTCCAAAGCCTACAAGAGGAGGCTCTTGTTGCTGCGGTAGACGATCACTTGCCGCTTGCAAAAGCGCGTAGAAGATCTTGATCACGATCGGTTCCGGCGCCACGAACGGGCAGCACCTCCGTACTCGGTCACACGTTCGGTTGTTGATGAAGACGACGTCCACCTCCCCGTTCCAGCGGGCAGCGGAAGTAGTAGCTCCTCTTGAATCCGACAGCACGACGGCGTGGTGTCGGTGGCGGTGTAGAAGTCCGGCGGAGCTTCGCTAAGCTACGCGGGCAATATGGAGTGGAGGAGCAAAGCTAGGGTTTGGGAGGGGGTGGCCGGCCACTCAAGGGGGGCGGCCAGCTTATGGTCTTGGGGTGGCCGGCCCCCTCCCTTGGCCCCTCATTATATAGGTGGATCCCAAGTGTTGGTGTCCAAGTCTTCGAATAAGACCCGAAACCAAAACCTTCCATAGGAGGGGGGAAACCTAGCCCAACTAGGACTCCCACCCAAAGGTGGGATTCCCACCTCCCATGTGGGGTGTGGCCGGCCCCCTATTGTGGAGTCCACTTGGGACTCCACCCCATCTAGGGCTGGCCGGCCATGGAGGTGGAGTCCCTTGTGGACTCCACCTTCCTTGGTGGTTTCTTCCGGACTTTTCTAGAACCTTCTAGAACCTTCCATAGAACCTTCCGCGACATTTTATTTCACATAAAATGACATCCTATATATGAATCTTATTCTCCGGACCATTCCGGAACTCCTCGTGATGTCCGGGATCTCAGCCGGGACTCCGACCAAATCTTCGAACTCCATTCCATATTTCAAGTGCTACCATTTCAACATCCAACTTTAAGTGTGTCACCCTACGGTTCGAGAACTATGCGGACATGGTTGAGTACTCACTCCGACCAATAACCAATAGCGGGATCTGGAGATCCATAATGGCTCCCACATATTCAACGATGACTTTAGTGATCGAATGAACCATTCACATATATTACCAATTCCCTTTGTCTCGCGATATATTACTTGTCCGAGGTTTGATCTTCGGTATCACTCTATACCTTGTTCAACCTCGTCTCCTGACAAGTACTCTTTACTCGTACCGTGGTATGTGGTCTCTTATGAACTCATTCATATGCTTGCAAGACATTAGACGACATTCCACCGAGAGGGCCCAGAGTATATCTATCCGTCATCGGGATGGACAAATCCCACTGTTGATCCATATGCCTCAACTCATACTTTCCGGATACTTAATCCCACCTTTATAGCCACCCATTTACGCAGTGGTGTTTGGTGTAATCAAAGTATCTTTCCGGTATAAGTGATTTACATGATCTCATGGTCATAAGGACTAGGTAACTATGTATCGAAAGCTTATAGCAAATAACTTAATGACGAGATCTTATGCTACGCTTAATTGGGTGTGTCCATTACATCATTCACACAATGACATAACCTTGTTATTGATAACATCCAATGTTCATGATTATGAAACTAATCATCCATTAATCAACAAGCTAGTTTAAGAGGCATACTAGGGACTTCTTGTTTGTCTACATATCACACATGTACTAATGTTTCGGTTAATACAATTCTAGCATGATATATAAACATTTATCATAAACATAAAGATATAAATAATAACCACTTTATTATTGTCTCTAGGGCATATCTCCTTCAGTCTCCCACTTGCACTAGAGTCAATAATCTAGTTTACATTTGTAAAGATATAACACCTTGGTCTTCTGGTGCTTTATCATGTTTTGCTCACGGGAGAGGTTTTAGTCTTCGGATCTGACATGCTCAGAAACGTATGTATTTTGTAATTCATTTGCGTCTCAACGCATCACTCATTTCCAAATGAGTTGGCATTATATATGTTTGATCTTCTGGTGGAACCTTAATTCCGCTGTCTGAAATATGTCACTTATATTGTCACACACAATATAGCTTCAAAGTTCTGACTCTGTCGGAACTACACCAAGTTCTCAAAGAACCTCTTGACTTAACATCCTGTGTCATTGTCAAAACAATGACATACTCTGCCTTCTTTTGTAGAATCCGTCACAATATTTAGAACTCTTCTAAATCTAGCATAGACAACTTCTAGCTCATTGTGCTACCTTTTAAACAACACTTAGTCTAATTTGAGATTGAAATTATATTTTATATGTGACAAAACCAATATCGGTGTAACACCTTACAGCGATTTGTTTGTCATTTCTTCATACAAATATATATATATCCTTAGTTCTTCTAAAGTACTCAAGGATATTCTTACTGTCGTCTGGTATATGCTCATAACACTTTATAGCACATGATATCTGATTGTGTACATATTATTCGTGATCTATAATCACTCATGTGTTTTTACTCATTGAGTGTCAGATACACTCAAGTCTTGTTAAACCTTCACATGACAAGAACATTTTCTTAATATTTCTATATTGAACTACTTCAATATCCATCATATGTACTCTGACTTAAACTTATTTATGTGTTTCAATCTATCTACATAGATCTTGACACTAAATTTGTTTCAGTCCATATCCTTTCATTGAAGTTAATTCTCAATGAAACCTTTTAATCAAGTATATAATTACATCATTTATAACCAACTATATGTCACCTACATAAAGTATTATAAATGTGTCTTAGCGCTCCCACTTAATTTCTTGCAAATGCAAGCCTCTTCATCGTCTCTGATGAAATCAAAAACTCTTTGACTATTTCATCTGGTGAAGATTCCAACTCCGTGATACTTACTTCATTCAATTGAAGCTTGTATACCTATCTAGTATTCCACGGACCAGCAAAACTCTTGGTTGTATCTTGTATACATACTTCTGTTAAGTAGTGTATTTTGCCATCCTACTAGCATATCTCATAAAAGAAATATGTAGTGATTACTAGAATAATCCACATAGACTATAAGCATTGCTACGGAAGATCTAATCTTATCGTATTCAACTCTTTGAACTTTGTCGTAAACAATTTTTCGACAAGTCAAGCTTTCTTCAAAGATATTTCATCCAAGTCTATCAATTTCATAGATCCATTTACTTTCATAAAGTATTCATCTATCTTGGATTTCATGGCGCATGGCCATTTTAACGGAGTCAGGGCCCATCATAACTTCTTTGTTTTGTAGTTGGTTTATCATTGTTCAAAATCAATCCTTTGTCCACAAATCATTTATTTGATCACAAAGTAAACCATACCTACAAGGTTCAATATGTACTTCGATCTCCATGGCTAAAACACTTTGTAGTCATGAGAGCCATGATCGTCGTGGCTGCTTCCGAAACCAATTCCGATGCTGCGCTACTCTGATCATTATGCTCAGGTTCATAAACCTTATCAAATTATAATGTCCTCCCACTCAAATACTTCACTCGAAACAATTTCTCGGAAATAAGAAACATTGACAAACACTTTTGTCTTTGTCTCGTGGGAAGAATTCCCAATTAAATCTCTGGGATAACCAACAAAGACATTCATCCGATTTTGGTTGTAAACTTATTTACTTATGCTATGCATACCAAAATTTAAGAAAAGACTATCAGGTTTCATACCCATGCCATAACTCGTATGGTGTCATTTCAACGGATCATGATGATGCTCTATTCAGTGTAAAAGCGGTAGTCACTAAAGCATAATCCACAAAAATATAATGGCATCAATATTTTATCTCATCATTAATCCAACAAGGTTTGGATACATCTCTTGGATACTTCATCATCACTATGATACTCCAATAAATGTGAGTTGTAGAACAATTTCATAACTCTCTTAGATGTTCGCTAAAACTCGTAATTCAAATATTTCCACCATGATCCAATCATAGATATTTGACTTTTATATTACGATGATTTCCACTTCATGCTGAAACTTATTTGAATTCATTCAAATGTTTCAAACTTCTTCCTTATTGAATATATCCACATATATACTCAATTCATTGTTGAAAGTTTTCATGAAGTAGAAGAATCTCCCGCACACAACTATGCTCAGTGAACCACATACATCATTATGTATTTTTCCACTAAGTTTGTTGCCCGTTCAACTCTTGGCCTATGAACGGTATTTTAATCATTCTCTTTAGAAAAGATTTGAAAGCGCCAAATGATTCAAAAAATCAAATGACTCCAAAAATCCATTTGCATGGAGTTCCTTCATGCGTTCCTTTCTAATATGACCTAAATGGCGGTTCCACAAATAAGTGGAATTCAAATCATTTGCCTTATGGCATTTTAGCGTCAGTATTATGTGTGTGTGTTTCACCATTAAGATTTATAATAACTTATCCATCACACATGGAGTAATGTCATAATTTGAACAACTCATTGTTTTCATTTGACCAGAGCAAAATAACAATTATTAAGTTCTTTATTATAAATTCTAAGGGCTAGATAGAATGCCAACGACGAACATAATAACACTTTATTTTGTTCCAGATGTGTATTCCTATCATATTCCTTGTCAGTCACTTAGGCCATTGTATTCTTGTATTGCGTTGTTTTGTATGACACTTCATACCAACCAATATGGTACTAATACCCAAGAATTTCATTATGTGACTTAACTAGGAATACAACCATAACATGTATATCATTTATATACACCTGAGCTAGACTTTCTAGTATTTTCTTTTCTTTTGCCAAAATATCTTTTGCAGTTTCTCTTTTAGCTTTCCTCATTATTCAGAAAAACATTTCAACATCAATAACTTCTAGGTTTGTTGGTCAAATACCAATAACCTTGAGGTTCTTACTTTGAAGTTGATCATCATATGACAAGTGTTTCAGATTTCACTATTAGTAACTTTGTAATACGATGAACAATTTTACTCATAATTTTATCCATCAATTCATGATAACTTTCTGAGACCATGTCTGTACATGCTAGGCTCATAAAGTTTAAACCTTAGTATTCACATATGCAAATCTGGCTTGCACCCGTTGGAAGCACACGTAGAATCTATAACACCCGATCATCACGTGATGCTTCGAAACGACGAGTCTTAGCAACGGTGCATACTAAGGACAATCACTTCATGTATATGCGAATATCGTTAGTGCCCCAATAGTTGGAGGATTGGGACGCCTTGCGTCTTCAACCTTCGTACATTCCCATAAAACTTATGAGTTTATGTAGTCTCACCAAATTTATATTCTATCATCTTGCAATAAGGTCTTAGATATCACATATATCTCGTACCTTGATTATTTCTGAAAACTAAATTTTCAGCTCCTTACTTTTCAAACAGATTTGAACTTCAAGTTTCACGGAGACAAGATAACTTTAGGTACTAATTGAAACCATAGCTCTTTGAATCAACAATGTGAGGTTTACTAAAAGTTTGCAATAGGACTTAATCAATTATTGATTCTTTAACAATACGGTACCAATCCGTAAAGTTTCTTGTCAGATTTTAACAGTATTTCTATCTCAATTATAAGACTAGCACATAGTAGTAAACGGATGCCAATACTACAAAATTAATTCAAAATACTACTCAGACTATGTTTATGATAATTAGTTCATGTTTTAATCTAATTACTAATGAACTCCCACTTAATACAACATCCCTCATAGTTGTTAAGTAGTACACGATCCAAATTCACTACACCAAAAACCGATCATCACGTGAGATGATGTAGCTTCAATGGTGAACATCAACATGTTGATCATATCATCCATATGACTCATGTTTAACCTTTCGGTTTCTGTTGTCCCGAGGCCATGTCTGTACATGCTAGGCTCGTCAAGCAAACCCAAGTATTCCGCGTGTGCAACATGGCTTACACCCGTTGTATGTGAATCGTTGAATCTATCACATCCGATCATCACGAGATGCTTTGAAACGACGAACTGTTACAACGGTGCATACGAGGGGAGAACACTTTATTATCTTGATATTAATGTGAGGGATCATCTTATAATGCTACCGTCGCGATCTAAGCAAAATAAGATGCATAAAAGGATTAACATCACATGCAGTTCATATGTGATATGATATGGCCCTTTTGTCTTTGCGCCTTTGATCTTCATCTCCAAAGCACGGATATGATCTCCATCATCTTCGGGCATGATCTCCATCATCGTCGGCGTAGCGTCAAGGTTCATGGCGCCGTCTTCATGATTGTTCACCTCATGTAGCAACTATTACAACTACTTTGAAATACTACTCAACATGAAAATTAAAGACAACCATAAGGCTCCTGCCGGTTGCCACAATACAATAATGATCATCTCATACATATTCATCATCATATCATGGCCATATCATATCACCAAACCCTGCAAAAACAAGTTAGACGTCTCTAATTTGGTTTGCATATTTTACGTGGTTTAGGGTTTTCGAGAGAGATCTAATCAACCTACGAACATGAACCACAACGTTGATACTAATGTTTTCAATAGAAGAGTAAATTGAATCTTCACTATAGTAGGAGAGACAGACACCCGCAAAGCCTCTTATGCAATACAAGTTGCATGTCGAACGAGGAACAAGTCTCATGAACGCGGTCATGTAAAGTTAGTCCGAGCCGCTTCATCCCACTATGCCACAAAGATGCAAAGTACTCAAACTAAAGATAACAAGAGCATCAACGCCCACAAACCATTGTGTTCTACTCGTGCAACCATCTATGCATAGACACGGCTCTGATACCACTGTAGGATAACGTTGCATAGAAAACAAAAAATTTCCTACCGCGAACACGCAATCCAAGCCAAGATGCAATCTAGAAGACGGTAGCAACGAGGGGGTATCGAGTCTCACCCTTGAAGAGATTCCAAAGCCTACAAGAGGAGGCTCTTGTTGCTGCGGTAGACGATCACTTGCCGCTTGCAAAAGCGCGTAGAAGATCTTGATCACGATCGGTTCCGGCGCCACGAACGGGCAGCACCTCCGTACTCGGTCACACGTTCGGTTGTTGATGAAGACGACGTCCACCTCCCCATTCCAGCGGGCAGCGGAAGTAGTAGCTCCTCTTGAATCCGACAGCACGACGGCGTGGTGTCGGTGGCGGTGTAGAAGTCTGGCGGAGCTTCGCTAAGCTACGCGGGCAATATGGAGTGGAGGAGCAAAGCTAGGGTTTGGGAGGGGGTGGCCGGCCACTCAAGGGGGGCGGCCAGCTTATGGTCTTGGGGTGGCCGGCCCCCTCCCTTGGCCCCTCATTATATAGGTGGATCCCAAGTGTTGGTGTCCAAGTCTTCGAATAAGACCCGAAACCAAAACCTTCCATAGGAGGGGGAAACCTAGCCCAACTAGGACTCCCACCCAAAGGTGGGATTCCCACCTCCCATGTGGGGGGTGGCCGGCCCCCTATGGTGGAGTCCACTTGGGACTCCACCCCATCTAGGGCTGGCCGGCCATGGAGGTGGAGTCCCTTGTGGACTCCACCTTCCTTGGTGGTTTCTTCCGGACTTTTCTAGAACCTTCCATAGAACCTTCCGCGACATTTTATTTCACATAAAATGACATCCTATATATGAATCTTATTCTCCGGACCATTCCGGAACTCCTCGTGATGTCCGGGATCTCATCCGGGACTCCGAACAAATATTCGAACTCCATTCCATATTTCAAGTGCTACCATTTCAACATCCAACTTTAAGTGTGTCACCCTACGGTTCGAGAACTATGCGGACATGGTTGAGTACTCACTCCGACCAATAACCAATAGCGGGATCTGGAGATCCATAATGGCTCCCACATATTCAACGATGACTTTAGTGATCGAATGAACCATTCACATATATTACCAATTCCCTTTGTCTCGCGATATATTACTTGTCCGAGGTTTGATCTTCGGTATCACTCTATACCTTGTTCAACCTCGTCTCCTGACAAGTACTCTTTACTCGTACCGTGGTATGTGGTCTCTTATGAACTCATTCATATGCTTGCAAGACATTAGACGACATTCCACCGAGAGGGCCTAGAGTATATCTATCCGTCATCGGGATGGACAAATCCCACTGTTGATCCATATGCCTCAACTCATACTTTCCGGATACTTAATCCCACCTTTATAGCCACCCATTTACGCAGTGGTGTTTGGTGTAATCAAAGTATCTTTCCGGTATAAGTGATTTACATGATCTCATGGTCATAAGGACTAGGTAACTATGTATCGAAAGCTTATAGCAAATAACTTAATGACGAGATCTTATGCTACGCTTAATTGGGTGTGTCCATTACATCATTCACACAATGACATAACCTTGTTATTAATAACATCCAATGTTCATGATTATGAAACTAATCATCCATTAATCAACAAGCTAGTTTAAGAGGCATACTAGGGACTTCTTGTTTGTCTACATATCACACATGTACTAATGTTTCGGTTAATACAATTCTAGCATGATATATAAACATTTATCATAAACATAAAGATATAAATAATAACCACTTTATTATTGTCTCTAGGGCATATCTCCTTCAGTTACATCGCCAAGTGTGACATCTGTCAGAGAGTCAAGGCAGAACATCAACGACCCGCCGGACTGTTACAACCCCTACAGATTCCAGAATGGAAGTGGGACTCCGTAGGAATGGACTTTATCACGGGTCTGCCCAAATCCAGCAAAGGCAATGATTCAATATGGGTAGTTGTCGATAGACTCACCAAGGTAGCCCATTTCATCACCGTTAAGACCACCTACCAAGGCCCAAAGTTAGCAGAACTGTACATCTCCAGAATAGTCACCCTGCACGGAACCCCGAAGTCGATAGTGTCAGATAGAGGATCACAGTTCACCTCAAGATTCTGGCAGAAAGTGCACGAAGGACTCGGAACCCGTCTGAATTTCAGCACCGCCTATCACCCTCAGACCGACGGACAGACCGAGAGAGTCAACCAGATACTGGAGGACATGCTGAGAGCATGTGTACTGGAATATGGATCCAAATAGGAAGACTGCTTGCCTTACGCAGAATTCTCTTACAACAACAGCTATCAAGCCAGCCTACAGATGGCCCCCTTTGAAGCCTTGTACGGAAGGAAATGCCGTACCCCCCTGAACTGGTCGGAAGTCGGAGAAAGCCAAGTTTTTGGCCCGGATGTTCTTCATGAAGCGGAAGAGAAAGTACACAAGATCCGCGAGTACCTCAAGACGGCGCAATCAAGACAGAAGAGCTACGCCGGCAAGAGACGTCGGGAGATGACCTTCGAGATTGGAGACTTCGTCTATCTCAAGGTATCCTCCTTGAAAGGAATGCAGAGGTTTCAGCTGAAAGGAAAGCTCGCACCCCGATACGTCGGACCCTTCAAAGTCCTTAGTCGCCGAGGCGAAGTATCTTATCAACTGGAGTTGCCCGAAGAAATGTCGGCTATGCACGACGTGTTTCACATCTCACTCCTCCGGAAGTGCCTTGAAGTCCCTGAGAAGACCGAAGTGTTCAAGAACATCGATCACCGATCGGTGGATATCAACAAGGACCTGACGTACCGCGAAGTGCCGATTCGCATTCTGGAGGAAGCTTACCGAACCACCCGCACCCGGAGCATCAAGTTTCTGAAGATACAATGGAGCAATCATACCGAAGATGAAGCCATCTGGGAAGGCGAAGACTTCATGAAGAAGGAGTACCCAGATCTCTTTAGTACCTAACTTTCTTTTAGATCTCGGGACGAGATCTTTTGTAAGCGGGAAGGGTTTGTAACATCCCAAATTTCCAATAAAAAGAAAGTTAGAAGAATTCCAGAAAACAAAATTTCAAACCAACAAAAACTTTTTAAATTGCATATAGTGCCCTGCATAGGACTTGTGCATTCGATTGATATGCCATGATGATTGTTATTATGTGTATGTGCTATACTCTAAAACCCTAATGTGATCATGAGAAGATCACCAACCAAATAAATCAAAAAGAGAAAGAAATCAAATAAAACAAAAACCCTAACACCCTCACATATGGCTTATGCCATTTTTATAAATTTTTGCCCTAGACCATTTTGGTCTTCACCATTAGTTGAACAATGTTACTAAACACTTATTACAACTTTTGGAATCAAAGAAACACAAAGCAAATGATTTTCAAACTCAATTGGTGATCACATGTGATTATGGTCAAATCTGCCAATTATAGTCTGATCACTACTTTGAGCCCCTGCAATTCAAAATTTTCAAACTAAACTTTGCTATCTCTTTGCACCTCATCCAAGACAACATCAAGGTGAACACTTTTTGTAAAGATCACCATGCCAAATTCTTTCTAGATCAATTTCTATGCTCATCCAAAGTTGCAACATTTTATCAAGTGGAACATTCTCACACTTATCAATTTTTGCAAATCTTTGAATTAAACTTTTCCACCACCACCTCTCATCTTCTCTGGTCTTTTACAACTCAACTAAACACACACATTTAAAATTGGGCAACTATTTGAACTCACTCAAAAATTGGACAAAATTGCAATTTGCAAATATGGAACAAATCAAAAACACTAGTGCAAATAGTTTTGGCCTAACCCTACTGCCCCAACCTACTCCACCATGTCCCCTGATCTCTTCTACCTCTAGCCCACTCAACAGCAAGCCTAGAGGAGGGCCATGAAAGCCAAAGTCACCACCATGCCGGCCATGGCCATGAGCACCTCCCTCTCTTCTCTTCTCTCCACCGTGGCCTCGACCACCTTGCCAAACTTGCTCCCCTTGGTCCCCTGAGCACGCCAGTGGTCACCGTTCGTCGAGAGGTGGACCACAACGCCCTGGCCAGAATGCGCCCGTGACGCCCACGTGCGACAGGAGCGGCATGGCCATGCCATGCTTGTCGGCCAACGTGCGCCACGGACACGCGCCGCCTCGCAGCATCCCTCCCTCTCTGGCCCCCCTTTCCTTCACCGTTCGCCTCACCGCGCCACCACGATGCCGCCAGACACGCGCGCAGCACAGACCCGTGACCGCCGCCGCCGCCGGAGACGACGACACGATCCCGTGAGCGCCGCCAGACGACACGGATGCAACGCGTCGCCTACAGAAGCCGCCCGACCATGCCGTTGCTACCTACAGCTTCGCCTGGACGAGGAGAACGCAGTCGCACCGTTGCCTAGCCCAACACCTCGTCGGAATCGCCGCGAGCGTGTCGACCTCACCACTGCCCTGCAGCCCTCTCTCGATTCTACAAATAGAGGACTCCCTGGACGAAGCTGAGCACACCAATCTCTTCTCCTCCCATCCCTGCTTCTCCACGACCAAACCACACACCCAATCATCGCCGGAGCTGCCCCAATTGGACGATCGGAGCCGCCAGTACTCGGAGGTCGCCGCCGTCGATTGGAGCTTCCCCACGCCTCGCCACTGCTACCAGCTGCTTCGCCGTCGTCCACATCTACCTCGAGCACACTGCCAAACCTTGCTGGAGCCTCGGTGAGCGCTCCGACCCCTAGGCTCGCCGGAGAAGCCACGGCATCTCGTCGGAGACGACGATGCACGTGAGCCGTCCGATGCTCGTCTAATCCTACGCCCCACGTTAAAACTTACCGTTTCGGGTTTGAATAGCCGCTGACATGCGGGACCCCTGTCAGCAAGCCCAAGCGCACTGGATGCGTTACTGGGCCAATTTGCTGCGTTTGAATTGTTTTCGGCCCACGTTGGTTTCCCGCCAGCCCATTAATTCAAATCCAACTTAATTCAAATCCAGTTAAATTCAATACTGGCTCCAACTTTGAAATTCAATAGAATCTGTTTGGCTTGGCCAAATTTAACAAACTTTATATTGCTGGAAAGCTACTAAAAAGATCTAGAATATGCCACTGGTCCCATCTCAAGATTAGTTGTAGAATTAATGTGATAAAAAGAAGAAGGCAGGGACTTTTCCCTATTCAAATAATTATTAAAAATCAACCAAAATAGATATTAAGTTAATTCCAACTCGAATAGCTCACATTTGACTTACACTAATTGTTTATGCAAGAAAATGGTGTGGTCACTTTGCATGATCATGCCCTAAATTAATTAATGGACAATATGGCTAGTTTATGTAATTGACATTGTCCAAAACTATTATGCAAATCATATGAAGTCTTATACTTCATTTAAATCTTGTCTCAAATGAATTCATGTGATGTTTGGACCCCTGGCCAAACTCTCTTAGATGAATTACTTGGAGATTTAAATCATTTGTAGCATTATTAAATAGTATGAGGTGGTCTACCTCATTTAAATCATTTTCTCAAATGATGATAATGAATGTTTGACTTAGGTCAATATAAGTTCATGTATGATTGTTTGAGAAATTAAACCTTAAGAAGATTTCAATGAGAGGAAATTATTTCTCAAGAACCCTATGGAAACTATCATTTACATATTAAATGAGAGGAAATTATTTCTCCTCAAGCAACACAACCAATGCACCCTAATTAGATTAATTGTGTGCTTAGAGTAGTTTGTTTGAGTATATGTGATGTATGGAATAGACATTGAACTAGTGAGTAATTATACTCGTATTCCAATTTAGACGCTAGCACCGGAGAATACCCGGAAGGAGAAGGTTGCTACCAAGAGGAGGAAGAGGAGGACTTTGAGAACTACCAAGGCAAGCTAATATTCTTGCAAAGTGCAAAGCCCTTTGGGGCAAGGCACCATAGTCTTACCTTTTCTTACCTTAAGCCTACCCCAAGTTTTTACATTACAATTTTTACTTGTTGTTTTCCAAGAGTTACTTTTATAGTTAACTTTGGTCAAAGTAAACGGAGTTTACTAGAATAGTAAAGTTAGTCGCAATCTAGCAAAGCAAGATAGCACCCCTCATGATTTAGAGCTAGTGCTAATGAATTAAAACTTGACTACTCTAGATGGGAACATGTGACTTTGAAATGAGATTTGAAACCTTGGAATGATGAGTCATTCCATTGAATGATTTTTGAAGGTGAATGTGACCAAGAGAAGATGGTGATTTTTGATAAAACTGATATTGGTTTGAATGCGACACCTTTCCAATATTGAGTACCCCCACAATACCTGATTATGGGTAGGGCTTAACTGGAAATTTATGCATCTTAGTATGGGTTCCCTCTGAACACACATCATAGGGGTTATGCCGAGGCTACCTCCGTTGTTGAGAAATGATGTGAATTGAGGTGAATTGTACGGCCAAGCCCTGTGCAGTTCCCAGGTTGATAGTTGGTCTTCACTGGGAGGCCAAGCTCATGGGGAGAGGTGCTCATACTAGGGTATGTAAGTGAAAGGTTATGGTTGATGATCCGCGTACTGAGTTACGATGATTCGGGGTAATCCCGACGGATGAAATCAAATGTTGTGGCACAAGTGTGCAACCTCTGCAGAGTGTAAATCTATTCGAATAGCCGTGTCCACGGTTACGGACGGTTGGAAAGGCCATACAGTTGTCCAATGTCAAATCTTTGAAAATGATGGTGAAATGAATTGTGAAGTGGTGAATTGAATTGAAATCACCACTTGCATGGTGGGAATGACACTAATGTTCCCACTTGAGTTAGTTAGCACCTGAATAAGCTTTTTTTCAAACACTTGTGAACTAAAATTAGCTTTATGCAAATAAACTAGAGCTTAGCAAACCTTACTAGAAATGTCTAGCACTTACACTAGTATTAGTTTGCGAGTACTTGAAGTACTCACGGCTTTGTCCCTGGCTATTCAAATGGCCAGAGTATGAAGATGAACAAGGAGATGACCAGCAGGACGCCTACGACAACTAGGAGTCTTCCAACGTCAAGCGTTGGCCTGTGGACTAGAGAGTCCTTGTATCTTACGCTTCCGCTATGAACTTGTGTTTGTCCGTTGATCAATGGATCAACTATTCGTGTAATCTGGATGATGTGCTTCCAATTGTAAGACAATATGGTTTGTAATGAATGATGACTATGATACCTAACTATTATGCCTCGCAACAACAATAATCCTGGGATTGCGATGTATGACATAATAGGCATTCGGACTTAAAAATCCGGGTGTTGACATTGACGGAGTTCGTCCAAGTCTTCATTATGTGCAGCACTCGAAGAACCTCCAATAAACTCATCAGCGGAGGACTTTTTCGAGCAAGACGCAGCAGGCAAAGCAGTCGAGGAAGGCACCACGGTATAGTTGTCAAAAATCAACTGGAAAGAAATACTTCGATATCAATAATTCGGCAACATAGCTTTTCATTAATAAGGTCAGATATTTACATGGTTATTACAAAGAGGGTTCTTACTGAACTAGTAGGACAGCTGTCACCAAAGCTATTATGGCGACAGCATCAAAAGAACAACAAAACAGAAAAAGAGACAAGGTGGTCTACTTGACCTCCGGCTTCGATGAACTGGGAGCTGGAGTTGGCTTGCATCCAAGGAAGGCAAGGATTTTCTTTGAGTTTGGCTTGGCAGCCTTAATCAAAGACTGCCACTTCTTCGTCTCCATCTCCTTTACATCGCCAACTTTCGCCCAGTCAATATTCTGTTGGCTATCAGCAACTAAGGCGATGGTGCCTTCAACACCAATCTTCAGGCCTTCTTGTCGAAGACTGGGTCCAAGATCTTCTTTAGATTTGAAGCACTGGGCGAGAGAAGTAAAAGTCTCGGGTTCTTCTTTCTTCACGAAAAAGTAGGGAAAAAGCCGCGACAGAACTACTCGAGCATCAACAAGGCCTTGGCGTTCCTCGTCTCCGTGAATTTCAAGAAGGGAGAGCGCGTCGAGAAGACGATCCCCTTCAGGATGCTCGAGCTCGTAATCATGTTGCGTTCTCCCTAATAAGGCAAAGATATAGCTTGTCAGCAAACAAGGAATAGTATGGTTACCCGAGGAAATCATACTGATCCAAGTACTTACTGACAAAACGTCGACTCTGCGACTCCAAGCGAGTGAAGATTTCATCTTCACGAGCAGACTGCTGAGCTAGGTTGTCACTTAAAGAAGTTTCCGCGTCGTGAAGTCTTTTTCGAAGATCTTTGACAACTGCGGCATTTGATTCAGCTTTCTTGCGAGCTTTTTCGCTTTTTCCCAATTTAAGAGCAAGAGCATCAGCGCATTTGTTAGCTTCCGCAAGATTGGCTGGCAAAACAATTGACAGTAATAAATGTCATGACAAAAAATGATGGAGAGTTTATTCAGCAGAAGAAGCAGCAAAAATAGTACCTTCAAGCTTTTTAGCATGGTCACGATACCCGACAAATTGGGTACCGAGACGGATAAACTCCTTCATCAAAGGCTGAAAAGAAAAACAGAGAAAGAGAAATCAGTATAGGAAGCGAAAGTTCGACAGCAACAAGCAAAGGAGAAGCAAAAAACAAATAAGAGTCGAAAGCATTGAAATATTCGGAATATAAAAAAAGAAGAGAACTTACGTCATCCAGTGAAGCAGTCGTCGAACTACTGGCCAAAAAGCGGGTTCTTTGGATGGCTCAACCCTTTCCCTTTTTGGCGATGAGGCTCGGGGGCTCTCGACAGGAGACGGATGCCCTACGTCCTGTTGAGGAGTCGAGTTTTCGTCGGGGCGAGTCTCCGACGGCACTAAAGTAAGCAGTCACGTTAACAGGAGGGTCTTCTTCCTTGCCACTATTCATCACGCAAAATTATAAGAAACAAGATATGCAAAATGTCGGGAGAAAAAAATAGAAAGGCAATAGAAACTTACGAGCTGACAAGGGCATCTTCGTAAGGGTTGAAAGTTGTCCTTTCTTCAGCAGGAACAACTTCTTCAGCAGGAGGTGCGCAGGATTTAGAGGTGCCGGAATCGGCAACTTTGACCCTTTTTCTCTTGTTCCTTGGAGAAACAGCAGACGGGAGGGAGTGTGCCGACTCGGTGGCTTCGGAATCAACTTCTTTTTCAGAGGAAGCCGCAGATTTGTGAGAACCCGCGACTTCACTCTCAGGGCGAGAAGTACCCTGGTTGTCGTCGGTGACAACAGCCCGTTCTTCGACTTCTCCGCCTTCAGGAAGAGGAGGAAGAGAAGCTAGAACCGGATGATTCTACAAACACAAAGAATGTCGACAATAAGTTACGCAAGGGAGGCAGGAAAAATAGTAGTCAGCAAAATATTAAAAAGGTCGAGAGGACAAAATAGTAGTCGAGGAAAAAATTTCCTCGGGGAGGGCGTTGGTGCTACTGTATGGTTCCACGCGGCAAGAGGATGGAATAGCATCTTTCTTGCTGAGCAATGAAATCCTTCGGCTAAGATTCTCCAAGTCCTTTACAGAAAGGTCTTTGGAGAGCCTGTCGACATCTTCTTCGCCAGCATACATCCAAAGGGGATTTTTGCGAGCTTGTAAAGGTTGCACTCTAATCCTAAGGAAGTATGTTGTAATTTGGATACCCGACAATTCCTTGCCATGGGTATTTTGAAGCTCGTGGATACGGGACATCAGTGCTTCTGTCGCTGTTTTTTCTTCTTCGGTGGCTTCAGCATCGCAGGATCGGCGACGAAGAATCTTGGCACCACCATCGAAAGGAGCTATTTTGTACTCCAACGAGTCGGAGCTTTCTTCGTGCACATAAAGCCATCTTTTGCGACACCCTTGGACGGAGTCAGGGAATTTGACGTCAAAGTACTCGACGTCAGAGCGAACGCAAATAACAACACCGCCTATGTTGTAGGCGATGTTGTGGGAGCCATTGCGGCGGAGGCAGAAGATGCGCTTCCACAGATCCTAATTAGGTTGGACTCCGAGGAAGCACTCGCAGAGGGTAATCAAAATAGAGACGTGGAGGGTGGAATTGGGAGTAGGCTGATGCAACTGCAGCCCGTAGACAAAGAGAAGACCACGGAGGAAATCGTGAATGGGGGTTCAGCCCGTAGACAAAAATCTCCATGAACCCTAGTTTCTTCATCAGGTTCAGGTCTTGGTTGGAGATCTTGGATCTCTCCCACTCCAGATCTTCCGCCGCCATCTTTGACTCCGGTGTGCTGTGCCTGGTGAGCCGCGAGCGTGGTGGCATTAACAACGGCGTAGGCAAGAAGTGCGAGCGTGGCTGAGCTCAAGAAGTGTTGGGCGCAATGGGGATTTTTGCAGAGGAGAGCAGATGTGCGGCGCGAGCGAAAGGATGAACGGAGGAAGAAGAAGACCTTAAATAGAGAATTGGCGAATCGACGCACCATTGGATGGAAAAATTGCGAGATGGATGTTGTACACGTGGATAAGGGGTAAAAATGTATTTTCACTATGAGGGAAAGGAACATGCGTTACAGTGCGTGCGCCAGGAAAAGCGGAGGACGTGTGTCTCTGATACGTTTCCAACGTATCGATAATTTCTTATGGTCCATGCTACTTTTATGATGATACTCACATGTTTTATATATATTTTATGTCATATTTATGCATTTTCCGGCACTAACCTATTGACAAGATGCCGAAGAGCCAGTTGCTGTTTTCTGCGGTTTTTGGTTTCAGAAATCCTAGTAAGGAAATATTCTCGGAATTGGACGAAATCAACACCCAGGATCTTATTTTTCCACGAAGCTTCCAGAAGTCCGAAAGGGAAACGAAGTGGGGCGACGAGGCGGCTGATACGTCTCCGACGTATCGATAATTTCTTATGTTCCATGCCACATTATTGATGTTATCTACATGTTTTATGCACACTTTATGTCATATTCGTGCATTTTCTGGAACTAACCTATTAACAAGATGCCGAAGTGCTAGTTCCTGTTTTCTGCTGTTTTTGGTTTCAGAAATCCTAGTAACGAAATATTCTCGGAATTGGACGAAATCAACGCCCAGGTTCCTATTTTCACCGGAAGCATCCAGAACACACGAGAAGGACCAGAGGGGGGGCACTGGGCCCCCAGACCATAGGCCGGCGCGGCCCAGGCCCTGGCCGCGCCGCCATATGGTGTGGGCACCCCTTCAGCCCTCCTGCGCCGCCTCTTCGCCTATTTAAAGCCTCCGTCGCGAAAACCCTATCACGTTCGACGAAAACAACAGAAACCTTCCAGAGCCGCCGCCATCGCGAGGCCAAGATCTGGGGGACAGGAGTCTCTGTTCCGGCACGCCGCCGGAACGGGGAAGTGCCCCCAGAAGGCTTCTCCATCGACACCGCTGCTATCTCCACCGCCATCTTCATCACCGCTGCTGCTCCCATGAGGAGGGAGTAGTTCTCCATCGAGGCTCGGGGCTGTACCGGTAGCTATGTGGTTCATCTCTCTCCTATGTACTTCAATACAATAATCTCATGAGCTGCCTTACATGATTGAGATTCATATGATGATGCTTGTAATCTAGATGTCGTTATGCTAGTCAAGTTAATTTTACTTATGTGATTTCCGGAGACTCCTTGTCCCACGTGTGTAAAGGTGACAGTGTGTGCACCGTGTGGGTCTCTTAGGCTATATTTCACAGAATACTTATTCACTGTTGAATGGCATAGTGAGGTGCTTATTTATATCTCTTTATGATTGCAATGTGTTTGTATCACAATTTATCTATGTGCTACTCTAGCAATGTTATTAAAGTAGTTCTATTCCTCCTGCACGATGTAATGGTGACAGTGTGTGCATCCGTGTTAGTACTTGGTTTAAGCTATGATCATGATCTCTTGTAGATTGCGAAGTTAACTATTGCTATGATAGTATTGATGTGATCTATTCCTCCTACATATGCATGAAGGTGACAGTGTGCATGCTATGTTAGTACTTGGTTTAGTCTTTTGATCTATCTTACACTATAAGGTTACTTAAATATGAACATTTAATTGTGGAGCTTGTTAACTCCGGCATTGAGGGTTCGTGTAATCCTACGCAATGTGTTCATCATCCAACAAGAGTGTAGAGTATGCATTTATCTATTCTGTTATGTGATCAATGTTGAGAGTGTCCACTAGTGAAAGTGTAATCCCTAGGCCTTGTTCCTAAATACTGCTACCGCTGCTTGTTTACTGTTTTACTGCGTTACTACTGCTGCAATACTACCACCATCAACTACACGCCAGCAAGCTATTTTCTGGCATCGTTGCTACTGCTCATATATATTTATACCACCTGTATTTCACTATCTCTTCGCCGAACTAGTGCACCTATTAGGTGTGTTGGGGACACAAGAGACTTCTTGCTTTGTGGTTGCAGGGTTGCATGAGAGGGATATCTTTGACCTCTTCCTCCCTGAGTTCGATAAACCTTGGGTGATCCACTTAAGGGAAAACTTGCTGCTGTTCTACAAACCTCTGCTCTTGGAGGCCCAACACTGTCTACAGGAAAAGGAGGGGGAAGTAGACATCAAGCTATTTTCTGGCGCCGTTGCCGGGGAGGAAAGGTAAAAGGTACTCACACTCCGGACCTCGGCTACTAAGCTATTTTCCGGCGCATTGTAAGTACTCAAAGCTATTTCCTTTAGATCCTGCAATTGCAACTTTTTGTTTCTTGTTTACATTAGTTTGGCATAATGGACAAGAATGAGCTTCTTATGCTATTTCCTGATTTAAAACATGGATTGTTTGATGCGAAAATTAAAAAACCTATCGAATCTTATTTGCATGCTGGTAGTAATATTAGTATGAACGCTATGAACACCATTGTTGATAATGATATAGAAAGTTCTAAGCTTGGGGAAGCTGGCTTTGATGAGCATGATCTTTTTAGTCCCCCAAGAATTGAGGAGAAAATTTTCTTTGATGATACTTTGCCTCCAATTTATGATGATTATAATGATGGTAGTCTTATGGTACCACCTGTTATGGAGGATAAATTTGATTATGATTACAATATGCCTCCTATATATGATAGTTACTTTGTTGAATTTGCTCCCACTACAACTGATAAAATTGATTATGCTTATGTGGAGAGTAATAATTTTATGCATGAGACTCATAATAAGAATGCTTTATGTGATAGTTATATTGTTGAGTTTGCTCATGATGCTACTGAAAGTTATTATGAGAGAGGAAAATATGGTTGTAGAAATTTTCATGTTACTAAAATACCTCTCTATGTGCTGAAATTTTTGAAGCTACACTTGTTTTATCTTCCTATGCTTGTTACTTTGCTCTTCATGAACTTGTTCATTTACAAGATTCCTATGCATAGGAAGCATGTTAGACTTAAATGTGTTTTGAATTTGCCTCTTGATGCTCTCTTTTGCTTCAAATACTATTTCTTGCGAGTGCATCATTAAAACTGCTGAGCCCATCTTAATGGCTATAAAGAAAGAACTTCTTGGGAGATAACCCATGTGTTATTTTGCTAAAGTACTTTGTTTTATATTTGTGTCTTGGAAGTTGTTTACTACTGTAGCAACCTCTCCTTATCTTAGTTTTGTGTTTTGTTGTGCCAAGTGAAGCCTCTAATCGAAGGTTGATACTAGATTTGGATTTCTGCGCAGAAACAGATTTCTATCTGTCACGAATCTGGGCTGTTTTCTCTGTAGAAAAATCAGAAAAATATGCCAATTTACATGCGTGTTCCTCAGATATGTACGCAACTTTCATTAGTTTTGAGTTTTCTGATCTGAGCAACGGAAGTATTTATTAAAAATTCGTCTTTACGGACTGTTCTGTTTTGACAGATTCTGCCTTTTATTTCGCATTGCTTCTTTCGCTGTGTTGGGTGGATTTCTTTGTTCCATTGCCTTCCAGTAGCTTTGAGCAATGTCCAGAAGTGTTAAGAATGATTGTGTCACCTCTGAACATGTGAGTTTTTGATTATGTACTAACCCCTCTAATGAAGTTTATGAGAAGTTTGGTGTGAAGGAAGTTTTCAAGGGTCAAGAGAGGAGGATGATATACTACGATCAAGAAGAGTGAAAAGTCTAAGCTTGGGGATGCCCCGGTGGTTCATCCCTGCATATTTCAAGAAGACTCAAGCATCTAAGCTTGGGGATGCCCAAGGCATCCCCTTCTTCATCGACAAATTATCAGGTTCCTTCTCTTGAAACTATATTTTTATTCGGTCACATCTTATGTGCTTTGCTTGGAGCGTCTGTATGTTTCTTATTTTTGTTTGTGTTTGAATAAATTGGATTACATCATGCTTGTGTGGGAGAGAGACACGCTCCGCTGTTGCATATGAACACATGTGTTCTTAGCTTTTAATATTCATGGCGAAGTTTCTTCTTCGTTAAATTGTTATATGGTTGGAATTGGAAAATGATACATGTAGTAATTGCTATAAATGTCTTGGGTAATGTGATACTTGGCAATTGTTGTGCTCATGTTTAAGCTCTTGCATCATATACTTAGCACCCATTAATGAAGAAATACATAGAGCTTGCTAAAATTTGGTTTGCATAATTGGTTTCTCTAAGGTCTAGATAATTTCTAGTATTGAGTTTGAACAACAAGGAAGACGGTGTAGAGTCTTATAATGTTTTCAATATGTCTTTTATGTGAGTTTTGCTGCACCGGTTCATCCTTGTGTTTGTTTCAAATAAGCCTTGCTAGCCTAAACCTTGTATCGAGAGGGAATACTTCTCATGCATCCAAAATACTTGAGCCAACCACTATGCCATTTGTGTCCACCATACCTACCTACTACATGGTATTTTCCGCCATTCCAAAGTAAATTGCTTGAGTGCTACCTTTAAACAATTCAAAATTTATCACCTCTGATTTGTGTCAATGTTTTATAGCTCATGAGGAAGTATGTGGTGTTTATCTTTCAATCTTGTTGGGCAACTTTCACCAATGGACTAGTGGCTTCATCCGCTTATCCAATAATTTTGCAAAATGAGCTGGCAATGGGATTCCCAGTCCCAAATTAATTAACAAAAATAGACACTCCTCCATGGTATGTGATTGTTGGATGGCACCCGAAGGATTCGGTTAGCCATGGCTTGTGTAAGCAAAGGTTGGGAGGAGTGTCATCATAATAAAACTAAAATAAAAAGGCACTCCTTCATGGTATGAGATTGTTGGCAGGCACCCGAGGATTCGGTTAGCCATGGTTTGTGAAAGAAAGGTTGGAAGGAGTGCCACCCAAAATAAAATAAAATGGGAGCCGCTCTTTGAAGGTTTGCCTGGCAAGGGGGTTAGAGTACCCGCTACCATTCGTTGACAACAACATACACCTCTCAAAACTTTATTTTTATGCTCTCTTTATGTTTTCAAAATCAAAGCTCTAGCACAAATATAGCAATCGATGCTTTTCCTCTATGGAGGACCATTCTTTTACTTTCAATGTTGAGTCAGTTCACCTATTTCTCTCCACCTCAAGAAGCAAACACTTGTGTGAACTGTGCATTGATTCCTACATACTTGCATATTGCACTTGTTATATTACTCTATGTTGACAATATCCATGAGATATACATGTTACAAGTTGAAAGCAACCGTTGAAACTTAATCTTCCATTGTGTTGCTTCAATACCTTTACTTTGAATTATTGCTTCATGAGTTAACTCTTATGTAAGACTTATTGATGCTTGTCTTGAAGTACTATTCATGAAAAGTCTTTGCTATATGATTCAGTTGTTTACTCATGTCATATACATTGTTTTGATCGCTGCATTCACTACATATGCTTTACAAATAGTATGATCAAGGTTATGATGGCATGTCACTCCAGAAATTATCTGTGTTATCGTTTTACCTGCTCAGGACGAGCAGAAACTAAGCTTGGGGATGCTGATACGTCTCCGACGTATCGATAATTTCTTATGTTCCATGCCACATTATTGATGTTATCTACATGTTTTATGCACACTTTATGTCATATTCGTGCATTTTCTGGAACTAACCTATTAACAAGATGCCGATGTGACAGTTCCTTGTTGCGGCTGTATTTGGTTTCAGACATCCTCGTAACGTAATATTCTAGGAATTGGACGAAATCAACGCCTGTGTTCCTATTTTCACCGGAAGCATCCAGAACACACGAGAAGGACCAGAGGGGGGCACTGGGCCCCCAGACCATAGGCCGGCGCGGCCCAGGCCCTGGCCGCGCCGCCATATGGTGTGGGCACCCCTTCAGCCCTCCTGCGCCGCCTCTTCGCCTATTTAAAGCCTCCATCGCGAAAACCCTATCACGTTCGACGAAAACCACAGAAACCTTCCAGAGCCGCCGCCATCGCGAGGCCAAGATCTGGGGGACAGGAGTCTCTGTTCCGGCACGCCGCCGGAACGGGGAAGTGCCCCCGGAAGGCTTCTCCATCGACACCGCTGCCATCTCCACCGCCATCTTCATCACCGCTGCTGCTCCCATGAGGAGGGAGTAGTTCTCCATCGAGGCTCGGGGCTGTACCGGTAGCTATGTGGTTCATCTCTCTCCTATGTACTTCAATACAATAATCTCATGAGCTGCCTTACATGATTGAGATTCATATGATGATGCTTGTAATCTAGATGTCGTTATGCTAGTCAAGTGAATTTTACTTATGTGATCTCCGGAGACTCCTTGTCCCACGTGTGTAAAGGTGACAAGCAGTGTGCACCGTGTGGGTCTCTTAGGCTATATTTCACAGAATACTTATTCACTGTTGAATGGCATAGTGAGGTGCTTATTTATATCTCTTTATGATTGCAATGTGTTTGTATCACAATTTATCTATGTGCTACTCTAGCAATGTTATTAAAGTAGTTCTATTCCTCCTGCACGATGTAATGGTGACAGTGTGTGCATCTGTGTTAGTACTTGGTTTAAGCTATGATCATGATCTCTTGTAGATTGCGAAGTTAACTATTGCTATGATAGTATTGATGTGATCTATTCCTCCTACATATGCATGAAGGTGACAGTGTGCATGCTATGTTAGTACTTGGTTTAGTCTTTTGATCTATCTTACACTATAAGGTTACTTAAATATGAACATTTAATTGTGGAGCTTGTTAACTCCGGCATTGAGGGTTCGTGTAATCCTACGCAATGTGTTCATCATCCAACAAGAGTGTAGAGTATGCATTTATCTATTCTGTTATGTGATCAATGTTGAGAGTGTCCACTAGTGAAAGTGTAATCCCTAGGCCTTGTTCCTAAATACTGCTACCGCTGCTTGTTTACTGTTTTACTGCGTTACTACTGCTGCAATACTACCACCATCAACTACACGCCAGCAAGCTATTTTCTGGCATCGTTGCTACTGCTCATATATATTTATACCACCTGTATTTCACTATCTCTTCGCCGAACTAGTGCACCTATTAGGTGTGTTGGGGACACAAGAGACTTCTTGCTTTGTGGTTGCAGGGTTGCATGAGAGGGATATCTTTGACCTCTTCCTCCCTGAGTTCGATAAACCTTGGGTGATCCACTTAAGGGAAAACTTGCTGCTGTTCTACAAACCTCTGCTCTTGGAGTCCCAACACTGTCTACAGGAAAAGGAGGGGGAAGTAGACATCAGCAGCCACACAACAGGGCGGCGCGGCCCAGGCCCTGGCCGCGCGGCCCTGGCGTGTGGGCCCCTCGTGGCGCCCCCTGACCTACCCTTCCGCCTACATAAGCCTTCGTCGATAATAGTTCCAGTACCGAGAGCCACGATACGGAAAACCTTCCAGAGACGCCGCCGCCGCCAATCCCATCTCGGGGGATTCAGGAGATCACCTCCGGCACCCTGCCGGAGAGGGGTATCATCTCCCGGAGGACTCTTCGCCGCCATGGTCGCCTCCGGAGTGATGTGTGAGTAGTTCACCCCTGGACTATGGGTCGATAGCAGTAGCTAGATGGTCGTCTTCTCCTAATTGTGCTATCATTGTTAGATATTGTGAGCTACCTAACATGATCAAGATCATCTATCTGTAATGCTACATGTTGCGTTTGTTGGGATCCGATGAATATGGAATGCTATGCTATGTTGATTATCAATCTATCTATGTGTTGTTTATGATCTTGCATGCTCTCCGTTATTAGTAGAGGCTCTGGTCAAGTCGTTACTTGTAACTCCAAGAGGGAGTATTTATGCTAGATAGTGGGTTCATGCCTCCATTAAATCTGGGACAAAGGATGTAAAGTTCTAAGGTTGTGGATGTGCTGTTGCCACTAGGGATAAAACATCAATGCTATGTCTAAGGATGTATTTGTTGATTACATTAGGCACCATACTTAATGCAATTGTCTGTTGTTTGCAACTTAATACTGGAGGGGGTTCGGATGATAACCTGAAGGTGGACTTTTTAGGCATAGATGCATGCTGGATAGCGGTCTATGTACTTTGTCGTAATTCCCAATTGAATTTCACAATACTCATCATAACATGTATGTGCATGGTCATGCCCTCTTTATTTGGCAATTGCCCAACTGTAATTTGTTCACCCAACATGCTATTTCTTATGGGAGAGACACCACTAGTGAACTGTGGACCCCGGTCCATTCTTTTACATCGAATACAATCTACTGCAATACTCGTTCTACTGTTCTCTGCAAACATCATCATCCACACTATACATCTAATCCTTTGTTACAGCAAGCCGGTGAGATTGACAACCTCACTGTTAAGTTGGGGCAAAGTAATTTGGTTGTGTTGTGCAGGTTCCACGTTGGCGCCGGAATCCCTGGTGTTGCGCCGCACTACACTTCGCCGCCATCAACCTTCAACGTGCTTCTTGGCTCCTACTGGTTCGATAAACCTTGGTTTCTTACTAAGGGAAAACTTGCCGATGTACGCATCATACCTTCCTCTTGGGGTTCCCAACGGACGAGTGCTTTACCGTCACAAGGAAGCTACTTTCTGGCGACGTTGCAATCCCACGTCAACTCCCACGTCAGCAGCACTTTTTCTGGCGCCGTTGCCGGGGAGATCAAGACACGCTGCAAGGGGAGTCTTCCACTTCCAATCTCTTTACTTTGTTTTTGTCTTGCTTTACTTTTATTTACTACTTTGTTTGCTGCACTAAAACAAAACACACAAAAATTAGTTGCTAGTTTTACTTTATTTATTATCTTGTTTGCGTTCTCTATATCAAAAACACAAAAAAATTAGTTATTTGCATTTACCTTATTTTTGTTATCATGACTAGTCCCGTAGTTGTTACTCTATCACCTGAGGAATCGATCTTTACTTTTAAACAAGGGGGTGAGGAGAGTTTTAAAGAAGCCTGGTCTAGAATTTTTGATTCTTATAGTAAAACTGAACCTAAAATGACACTAAGTTTGCTTCTTAGTAATTTTTATTTTGGGCTCATTCTTCGTTATAGATATGCCTTAGATGCTGTAGTGGGAGGAGATTTCCTTCACTGTGATGGGGACCAAGCTTTTAATGCCATAAAAAAATTGGTTACATCATCCAGCTCCGCTAATAATTTTGATCCATCTCTTGTTAGTATTTATAATAGATTGATCACTCTTGAGACAAGTGTATCTTGCTTAAAAGAAGGGTATGGTCGGATTCGTGAGCATTTTGATTATGTTCCAATAAACTCTGAACCTTCAATGTGGGACCCTACTATTAAAATCACTATTGATGGTAAAAAATTTAATGCCCGTTGTGATATTATGACTGAATTTTGCCTTATGCCTGAAAGAATTTATGAATCTTTGACACTTTGGGGACTTACAGAAGGTGGAGAAGGAATAAATCTTACTGATAATTCTGTTATAATTCCTAAGGGAATAGCTGAAGGAGTATTCACAACCCTTCTTGGAAGAACGGTATCCACTGATTATCTCGTTGTTGAATGTGTAGGGACAGGACAAATCACACTTGGAAGATCCCTGCTGAAACTCTTGGGAGCAACCATAGATGTGGGGAAAGGCACTCTAAATTCCTCTATACCGGGATGTGGTCATATATTCCCTAAACCAAAGAGTAAGAAGGGTAGGCGCAAAGCCCCTGGTAAGAATGTTGATGCTTCGTCTCTTGATAACACTTGATACACACTTTCTGCGCCTAGCTGAAAGGCATTAAAGAAAAGCGCTTATGGGAGACAACCCATGATTTTACTACAGCACTTTTGTTTTATATTTGAGTCTTGGAAGTTGTTACTACTATAGAAACCTCTCCTTATCTTAATTTTGTTGCATTGTTGTGCCAAGTAAAGTCTTTGATAGTAAGGTTCATACTAGATTTGGATTGCTGCGCAGAAACAGATTTCTTGCTGTCACCAATTTGAGCAGTAGTTTTTGTAGGTAACTCAGAAAATTCTGCCAATTTACGTGAGTGATCCTCAGATATGTACGCAACTTTAATTCAGTTTGAGCATTTTCATCTGAGCAAGTCTGGTGCACCTATAAAATTCGTCTTTACGGACTGTTCTGTTTTGACAGATTCTGCCTTTTATTTCGCATTGCCTGTTTTGCTATGCTTGATGGATTTTTCTATTCCATTAACTTTCAGTAGCTTTGTGCAATGTCCAGAAGTGTTAACAATGATTATGTCACCTCTGAACATGTGAATTTTGATTATGCACTAACCCTCTAATGAGTTGTTTTGAGTTTGGTGTAGAGGAAGTTTTCAAGGATCAAGAGAGGAGGATGATACAATATGATCAAGGAGAGTGAAAGCTCTAAGCTTGGGGATGCCCCGGTGGTTCATCCCTGCATATTTCAAGAAGACTCAAGCGTCTAAGCTTGGGGATGCCCAAGGCATCCCCTTCTTCATCGACAACATTATCAGGTTCCTCTAGTGAAACTATATTTTTATTCCATCACATCGTATGTGCTTTACTTGGAACGTCTGTATGTTTTTGTTTTTGTTTTGTTTGAATAAAGTTGGATCCTAGCATTCATTGTGTGGGAGATAGACACGCTCCGCTGTTGCATATGGACAAATATCTCCTTAGGCTTTACTCATAATATTCATGGCGAAGGTTGAACTGCTTCGTTAAATTGTTATATGGTTGGAAACGGGAAATGCTACATGTGGTAATTGGTATAATATCTTGAATATTGTGATACTTTGCAATTGATGTGCTCATGTTTAAGCTCTTGCATCATATACCTTGCACCTATTAATGAAGAAATACATAGAGCTTGCTAAAATTTGGTTTGCATGATTGATCTCTCTAAGTCTAGATATTTTCTGGTAAGGGTTTGAACAACAAGGAAGACGGTGTAGAGTCTTATAATGCTTACAATATGTCTTTTATGTGAGTTTTGTTGTACCGGTTCATACTTGTGTTTGTTTCAAATAACCTTGCTAGCCTAAACCTTGTATTGAGAGGGATTACTTCTCATGCATCCAAAATCCTTGAGCCAAACACTATGCCACTTGTGTCCACCATACCTACCTACTACATGGTATTTCTCTGCCATTCCAAAGTAAATTGCTTGAGTGCTACCTTTAAAATTTCTATTCTTTATCTTTGCAATATATAGCTCATGCGACAAATAGCCTAAAAACTATTGTGGTATTGAATATGTACTTATGCATCTTATCTCTTATAAGTTGCTTGTTGAGCGATAACCATGTTCCTGGGGACGCCATCAACACTTTGTTGAATATCATGTGAGTTGCCATGCATGTTCGTCTTGTCTGAAGAAAAGGGCGATTTACCATGAGTTGAATGGTTTGAGTATGCATATTGTTAGAGAAGAACATTGGGCCGCTAACTAAAGCCATGATTCATGGTGGAAGTTTCAGTTTTGGACAAATATCCTCAACCTCATATGAGAATATTATTTGTTGCTAAATGCATATGCATTAAAGAGGAGTCCATTATCTGTTGTCTATGTTGTCCCGGTATGGATGTCTAAGTTCAGAATAATCAAAAGCGAGAAATCCAATGCGAGCTTTCTCCTTAGACCTTTGTACAGGCGGCATAGAGGTACCCCTTTGTGACACTTGGTTGAAACATATGTTATGCAATGATAATCCAGGTAATCCGAGCTAATTAGGACAAGGTGCGGGCACTATTGGTAATTGATACGTCTCCAACGTATCCATAATTTCTGATGTTCCATGCTTGTTTTATGACAATACTTACATGTTTTCATTGCACTTTATAATGTTTTTATGCGTTTTCCGGAACTAACCTATTAACAAGATGCCACAAAGGCTGTCTGTTTTACTGTTTTTGGTTCCAGAAAGGCTGTTCGGGCAATATTCTCGGAATTGGACGAAATCAACGCCAAACATCTTATTTTTCCCGGAACCTTCCAGAAAGTCAGAGGGGGACCAGAGGGGTGCCCTGGGGGCCCCACACGTGTGGCCGGCGCGGCCCAGGAGGGGGGCGCGCCGCCCTAGTGTGAGGAGGCCCCGTGGCCCCTCCGACTCCGACTCTTCGCCTATTTAAGCCCTGGAGACCTAAAAACGCGATACCAATTGATGAAACTCCAGAAAGACTCCAGGGGTGCTGCCGCCATCGCGAAACTCCGATTCGGGGGACAGAAGTCTCTGTTCTGGCACCCTGCCGGGACGGGGAAGTGCCCCCGGAAGCCATCTCCATCGACGCCACCGCCTCCATCATGCTCCGTGAGTAGTTCCCCCATGGACTACGGGTTCTAGCAGTAGCTAGTTGGTACTCTCTATCCTATGTACTTCAATACAATGATCTCATGAGCTGCCTTACATGATTGAGATTCATCTGATGTAATCGGTGTTGTGTTTGTTGGGATCCGATGGATGATACATTATGATTAGTCTATCTATAAAGTTTGTGAAGTTATTGTTGCTGCAATCTTGTTATGCTTAATGCTTGTCACCAGGGCCCGAGTGGCATGATCTTAGATTTGAGCTTTATAATTATTGCTTAGATTGTATCTACAAGTTGTATGCACATGTCACTGTCCGGAACCAAAGGCCCCGAAGTGACAGAAATCGGGACAACCGGAGGGGATGGCGGTGATGTGAGGATCACATGTTTTCACGGAGTGTTAATGCTTTGCTCCGGTGCTCTATTAAAAGGAGTACCTTAATATCCAGTAGATTCCCTTGAGGCCCGGCTGCCACCGGCTGGTAGGACAATAGATGTTGTGCAAGTTTCTCATTGCGAGCACGTACGACTATAATTGGAAAACATGCCTACATGATTAATGAATTGATGTTCTTTCTTAATGCTTTATCAATCCTATCAATTGCCCAACTGTAATTTGTTCACCCAACACTTGTCACTTGTTATTGGAGAGTTACCACTAGTGTAGATCGCTGGGAACCCCGGTCCATATCTCTCATCATCATATACTCGTTCTATATGTCATTGGAAGTAGTATCAACTATTTTCCGGTGCCATTGCTCCTGTGTTACTATTACTGCTGTTGTGTTACTGTTACTATTGCTCTCATATTACTGCTACTTTCACATCACCCCTGTTACTAGTGCTTTTCCAGGTGCAGCTGAATTGACAACTCAGTTGTTAAGGCTTATAAGTATTCTTTACCTCCCCTTGTGTCGAATCAATAAATTTGGGTTTTACTTCCCTCGAAGACTGCCGCGATCCCCTATACTTGTGGGTTATCAAGACTGTTTTCTGGCGCCGTTGCCGGGGAGGCATAGCTCTACTCATAAGTTCACCTGGGGAGTACACTCTACCTCTCTCTCTGTTTTTATTTTGTTTTATTTTGTTTTGCTTAGTTTACTTTTGTTTAGTTTATTTGTGCTTAGTTTATTTCTGTCTAATATTATTTTCCTTAGTTTACTTTTGCTTAGTTTCTTTTTTTCTTGTTTTATTTTTCTCATATACCCAAAAATCCATAAAAATTTGAAAAATCGAAAAAATTAAAAACTGCTGTTATGGGAGAACCCACAACTTATTTGGAGCTTATAGAATATTATAATAATTATAGAGAATTGAGAACGGGTAAAGTAATGAGTGCTGTGATAGAAAAATTGAATACAATTGCTAAAATCTTGCTTAAACGCCATGATATAAATTGTTGCTCTCAACAGGATACTAAACATCTGAAATTTCAATGTCGCTTTAGTGAAGAAGTTTTAATTAAGAACTATAATTGGAATAGCTATATTCATTTTGGGTTCGAAGAGGTAGAACAATTTGTCATATTTATGGGAGCCTCTGAGATTGAATCCTTCATGGCTAAAAATTATGAAACTTGTGTTGTTTGTAAGGACCTTAAAGATTATGTCTCTTCTATCCTTAATTTTTGCAATGAAAGTTACACTGATAATCCTTATATCATTGATTATAAAGAGAGACTCATTAATGCACAAGAATGCACTCACAATTTGCAGGAACCTGTGGAAGAAGAAATTGATGAACCTGAAAGCTCATTGGATGAAAAAGAGGAGGAAATTGATGAACTTGAAAGCTCATTGGATGAAAAAGAAGAGGAGAGTGATGAACAAAAGGAGGAAGAATGGATTAGCTACCCATGCCAACCTTCTAATGAGAGTAACTCTTTATCTCTTACACTATTTGATTGCCCTCCATGCTTACCGAAAGAGGTTGAATGTTATGTTCCTGTGGATTCTCTTGAAATATTTCCTATAAGTAAAACTTGTGAGAATAATTATGCTACTGTTATATATGATAATCCATGCTACTTTGATAAATCTTATGATAATGCTTTGTTTGTGCCTGATGTCGAAATGCATGGTACTAAAGAGTTTTGTTTAGAAAATGTTTATGATAAATCTCTAGATGATGGTCCTATGTTATTTGATAATATTAATTGTACTACTAATGAAAATGGGATTGGAGAGTTCTTGACTTTATGTAGGAGTCCCATATCTTTTGAGAATGATCAATCATCTTGTTATATTATTGATAAAAGTTGGTTTGAAAGTTTTAATCCCACTATGTTTGAGCTTGATAAAAACTATATGTTTGTGGATCATGAAAAGCATGATGTATGTGATAGTTATGTTGTTGAGTTTGTTCATGAAGCTACTGAAAATTATTATGAGAGAGGAAAATATGGTTGTAGAAATTTGCATGGTACTAAAACACCACTCTATATGCTTAAAATTTTGAAGTTACACTTGTTTTATCTTCTTATGCTTGTCACTTTGTTCTTCATGAATTTATTTGTGTACAAGATTCCTATGCATAGGAAGTGGGTTAGAATTAAATGTGTTTTGAATTTGCCTTTTGATGCTCTCTTTTGCCTCAACTCTTATTTCTTGCGAGTGCATCATTAAAACTGCTGAGCCCATCTTAATGGCTATAAAGAAAGAACTTATTGGGAGATAACCCATGTGTTTATTTTGCTACAGTACCTCTATTTTATATTTGTGTCTTGCAAGTTGTTACTACTGTAGCAACCTCTCCTTATCTTATTTTTATTGCATTGTTGTGCCAAGTAAAGTCTTTGATAGTAAGGTTCATACTAGATTTGGATTACTGCACAGAAACAGATTTCTTGCTGTCACAAATCTGGGCCTAATTCTCTGTAGGTAACTCAGAAAATTATGCCAATTTACGTGAGTGATCCTCAGATATGTACGCAACTTTCATTCAATTTGAGCATTTTCATTTGAGCAAGTCTGGTGCCTCTTTAAAATTCGTCTTTACGGACTGTTCTGTTTTGACAGATTCTGCCTTTTATTTCGCATTGCTTCTTTCGCTGTGTTGGGTGGATTTCTTTGTTCCATTACCTTCCAGTAGCTTTGAGCAATGTCCAGAAGTGTTAAGAATGATTGTGTCACCTCTGAACATGTGAGTTTTTGATTATGCACTAACCCTCTAATGAGTTTGTTTCGAGTTTGGTGTGGAGGAAGTTTTCAAGGGTCAAGAGAGGAGGATGATATATGATCAAGAAGAGTGAAAAGTCAAAGCTTGGGGATGCCCCCGTGGTTCATCCCTGCATATTTCAAGAAGACTCAAGCGTCTAAGCTTGGGGATGTCCAAGGCATCCCCTTCTTCATCAACTTATCAGGTTTCTTCTATTGAAACTATATTTTTATTCGGTCACATCTTATGTGTTTTACTTGGAGCGTCTGTGTGCTTTTATTTTTGTTTTTGTTTGAATAAAGATGGATCCTAGCAATCCTTGTGTGGGAGAGATACACGCTTCGCTTTTTCATATGAACACTTGTTCTTCGTTTTACTTTTAATGTTCAATGATAAAAGTTGGAAGCTACAATAATTATTTTTATTTGGTTGGAAACAGAAAATGCCTCATAATGTCTTGGATAATTTGACACTTGGCAATTGTTTTGAGCTCTCAAGTAGATCATGATTAAGTTTTTTTCATGTAGTTTAAACCTATTAGTGGAGAACTACCGTAGAGCTTGTTGAAATTGGTTTGCATGATTGGTCTCTCTTAAGGTCTAGATATTTTCTGGTAAAAGTGTTTGAGCAACAAGGAAGACAGTGTAGAGTATTATAATGCTTGCAATATGTTCTTATGTAAGTTTTGCTGTACTGGTTCATACTTGTGTTTGCTTCAAACAACCTTGCTAGCCAAAGCCTTGTATTGAGAGGGAATACTTCTCGTGCATCCAAAACCTTGAGCCAAAACCTATGCCATGTGTGTCCACCATACCTACCTACTATGTGGTATTTCCTGCCATTCCAAGTAAATACTTCATGTGCTACCTTTAAACAATTCAAAATTTACTATCTCTTATTTGTGTCAATGTTTTATAGCTCATGAGGAAGTATGTGGTGTTTTATCTTTCAATCTTGTTGGGCAGCTTTCACCAATGGACTAGTGGCTTCATCCGCTTATTCAATAATTTTGCAAAAAGAGCTGGCGCGGGGTTCCCAGCCCCCAATTAATTAACTTCATTAATAATTCTCTTCACATGTTTTGCTCTGATTCATCAGTAAGCAACTTAATTTTGCAAATAGACACTCCTCCATGGTATGAGATTGTTGGAAGGCACCCGGGGATTCGGTTAGCCATCGCTTGTGTAAGAAAAGGTTGGGAGGAGTGTCAACCATAAATAAAACTAAAGTACATGTGTAAACAAAAGAGAAGAGGGATGATCTACCTTGCTGGTAGAGATAACGTCCTTCATGGGAGCCGCTCTTGAAAGTCTGGTTGGCGAGGTAGTTGGAGTACCCATTACCATTCGTTGACAACAACAAACACCTCTCAAAACTTTACTTTTATGCTCTCTATATGATTTCAAAACTTGAAAAGCTCTAGCACATGATTTAATCCCTGCTTCCCTCTGCGAATGGCCTTTCTTTTACTTTATGTTGAGTCAGTTTACCTACTTCCTTCCATCTTAGAAGCAAACACTTGTGTCAACTGTGCATTGATTCTTACATACTTGCTTATTTGCATTCATCATATTACTTTATGTTGACAATTATCCATGAGATATGCATGTTGAAAGTTGAAAGCAACCGCTGAAACTTATATCTTCCTTTGTGTTGCTTCGATGCTTTTACTTTGAATCTATTGCTTTATGAGTTAACTCTTGTGCAAGACTTTTGATGCTTGTCTTGAAAGTACTCTTCATGAAAAGTTTTGCTATATGTTATCTATTTGTTAGCAACTATAGATCATTGCCTTGAGTCACTTCATTCATTTCATATGCTTTGTAATAGTATGATCAAGGTAATGTAAGTAGCATGTCACTACATATATTATTCTTTTTATCGTTTACCTACTCGAGGACGAGTAGGAACTAAGCTTGGGGATGCTGATATGTCTCCAACGTATCCATAATTTCTGATGTTCCATGCTTGTTTTATGACAATACTTACATGTTTTGCTTGCACTTTATAATGTTTTTATGCGTTTTCCGGAACTAACCTATTAACAAGATGCCACAGTGCCAGTTCCTGTTTTTTGCTGTTTTTGGTTCCAGAAAGGCTGTTCGGGCAATATTCTCGGAATTGGACGAAATCAACGCCAAACATCTTATTTTTCCCGGAACCTTCCAGAAAGTCAGAGGGGGACCAGAGGGGTGCCCTGGGGGCCCCACACGTGTGGCCGGCGCGGCCCAGGAGGGGGGCGCGCCGCCCTAGTGTGAGGAGGCCCCGTGGCCCCTCCGACTCTTCGCCTATTTAAGCCCTGGAGACCTAAAAACGCGATACCAATTGACGAAACTCCAGAAAGACTCCAGGGGCGCCGCCGCCATCGCGAAACTCCAATTCGGGGGACAGAAGTCTCTGTTCCGGCACCCTGCCGGGATGGGGAAGTGCCCCCGGAAGCCATCTCCATCGACGCCACCGCCTCCATCATGCTCCGTGAGTAGTTCCCCCATGGACTACGGGTTCTAGCAGTAGCTAGTTGGTACTCTCTATCCTATGTACTTCAATACAATGATCTCATGAGCTGCCTTACATGATTGAGATTCATCTGATGTAATCGGTGTTTTGTTTGTTGGGATCCGATGGATGATACATTATGATTAGTCTATCTATAAAGTTTGTGAAGTTATTGTTGCTGCAATCTTGTTATGCTTAATGCTTGTCACTAGGGCCCGAGTGGCATGATCTTAGATTTGAGCTTTATAATTATTGCTTAGATTGTATCTACAAGTTGTATGCACATGTCACTGTCCGGAACCAAAGGCCCCGAAGTGACAGAAATCGGGACAACCGGAGGGGATGGCGGTGATGTGAGGATCACATGTTTTCACGGAGTGTTAATGCTTTGCTCCGGTGCTCTATTAAAAGGAGTACCTTAATAACCAGTAGATTCCCTTGAGGCCCGGCTGCCACCGGCTGGTAGGACAATAGATGTTGTGCAAGTTTCTCATTGCGAGCACGTACGACTATAATTGGAAAACATGCCTACATGATTAATTAATTGATGTTCTTTCTTAATGCTTTATCAATCCTATCAATTGCCCAACTGTAATTTGTTCACCCAACACTTGTCACTTGTTATTGGAGAGTTACCACTAGTGTAGATCGCTGGGAACCCCGGTCCATATCTCTCATCATCATATACTCGTTCTATATGTCATTGGAAGTAGTATCAACTATTTTCCGGTGCCATTGCTCCTGTGTTACTATTACTGCTGCTGTGTTACTGTTACTATTGCTCTCATATTACTGCTACTTTCACATCACCCCTGTTACTAGTGCTTTTCCAGGTGCAGCTGAATTGACAACTCAGTTGTTAAGGCTTATAAGTATTCTTTACCTCCCCTTGTGTCGAATCAATAAATTTGGGTTTTACTTCCCTCGAAGACTGCCGCGATCCCCTATACTTGTGGGTTATCAGTAATCTATGCATGAGGCTTGCAACTTGTAGGATATAATTTACATGATACATATGCTTTATTACTACCGTTGACAAAATTGTTTCTTGTTTTCAAAATAAAAGCTGTAGCACAAACATAGCAATCAATGCTTCCCTCTGCGAAGGGCCTTTCTTCTACTTTTATGTTGAGTCAGTTCACCCATTTCCTTCTATCTCAAGATGCAAACACTTGTGTTAACTGTGCATTGATTCCTACATACTTGCATATTGCACTTGTTATATTACTTTATGCTGATAATATCCATGACATATACATGTTATAAGTTGAAAGCAACCGCTGAAACTTAATCTTCCTTTGTGTTGCTTCAATGCCTTTACTATGAATTTATTGCTTTATGAGTTAACTCTTATGCAAGACTTATTGATGCTTGTCTTGAGAGTACTATTCATGAAAAGTCTTTGCTATATGATTCAATTGTTTACTCATTGCATTTACATTGCTTCGAATCGCTGCATTCATTACATGTGCTTACAATAGTATTGATCAAGATTATGATGGCATGTCACTTCAGAAATTATCTTTGTTATCGTTTACCTACTCGGGACGAGTAGGAACTAAGCTTGGGGATGCTTGATACGTTTCCAACGTATCGATAATTTCTTATGTTCCATGCTACTTTTATGATGATACTCACATGTTTTATACATACTTTATGTCATATTTATGCATTTTCCGGCACTAACCTATTGACAAGATGCCGAAGAGCCAGTTGTTGTTTTCTGCTGTTTTTGGTTTCAGAAATCCTAGTAAGGAAATATTCTCGGAATTGGACGAAATCAACGCCCAGGATCTTATTTTTCCACGAAGCTTCCAGAAGTCCGAAAGGGAAACGAAGTGGGGCGACGAGGCGGCCACACAACAGGGCGGCGCGGCCCAGGCCCTGGCCGCATGGCCCTGGCGTGTGGGCCCCTCGTGGCGCCCCCTGACCTACCCTTCCGCCTACATAAGCCTTCGTCGATAATAGTTCAAATACCGAGAGCCACGATACGGAAAACCTTCCAGAGACGCCGCCGCCGCCAATCCCATCTCGGGGGATTCAGGAGATCGCCTCCGGCACCCTGCCGGAGAGGGGAATCATCTCCCGGAGGACTCTTCACCGCCATGGTCGCCTCCGGAGTGATGTGTGAGTAGTTCACCCCTGGACTATGGGTCCATAGCAGTAGCTAGATGGTCATCTTCTCCTAATTGTGCTATCATTGTTAGATCTTGTGAGCTGCCTAAAATGATCAAGATCATCTATCTGTAATGCTACATGTTGCGTTTGTTGGGATCCGATGAATATGGAATACTATGCTATGTTGATTATCAATCTATCTATGTGTTGTTTATGATCTTGCATGCTCTCCGTTATTAGTAGAGGCTCTGGCCAAGTCGTTACTTGTAACTCCAAGATGGAGTATTTATGCTAGATAGTGGGTTCATGCCTCCATTAAATCTGGGACAGTGACAGAAAGTTCTAAGGTTGTGGATGTGCTGTTGCCACTAGGGATAAAACATCAATGCTATGTCTAAGGATGTATTTGTTTATTACATTACACACCATACTTAATGCAATTGTCTGTTGTTTGCAACTTAATACTGGAGGGGGTTCGGATGATAACCTGAAGGTGGACTTTTTAGGCATAGATGCATGTTGGATAGCGGTCTATGTACTTTGTCGTAATGCCCAATTGAATTTCACAATACTCATCATAACATGTATGTGCATGGTCATGCCCTCTTTATTTGTCAATTGCCCAACTGTAATTTGTTCACCCAACATGCTATTTCTTATGGGAGAGACACCACTAGTGAACTGTGGACCCCGGTCCATTCTTTTACATCGAATACAATCTACTGCAATACTCGTTGTACTGTTCTCTACAAACATCATCATCCACACTATACATCTAATCCTTTGTTACAGCAAGCCGGTGAGATTGACAACCTCACTGTTAAGTTGGGGCAAAGTAATTTGGTTGTGTTGTGCAGGTTCCACGTTGGCGCCGGAATCCCTGGTGTTGCGCCGCACTACACTTCGCCGCCATCAACCTTCAACGTGCTTCTTGGCTCCTACTGGTTCGATAAACCTTGGTTTCTTACTGAGGGAAAACTTGCTGCTGTACGCATCATACCTTCCTCTTGGGGTTCCCAACGGACGAGTGCTTTACCGTCACAAGGAAGCTACTTTCTGGCGACGTTGCAATCCCACGTCAACTCCCACGTCAGCAGTCCCCCACTTGCACGACGTGTCAAATTGATGAGGATTTTATGCCCGCAAGTCAGAGGGAGAGCGGTACTCGCGTCTTCCCGATACATTGATCGTGGCTATCGTCAGTAATGATGTCACCTTACCAAGAGAAATTCTCGGCTGTGAAGATTAATAAAATTGGCGGCAGCAAAAGACTATTGATTATCTCGAGAGCCTTTGATCAAATACAAGTTTTTGATCAAATGCTCGGGGGCTACTTTGGAAGAAAGAAAAAACTCGAGTATGACAAAATAGAAATCGCGAGAACCTATGATCAAAAGTAAGCATTTGTTCATAGCCTCGGGGGCTACTCCCATCGGGAGCGCTGGTCGCGCACCCGATAGAAATTAAAAGTTCGAGAAATAATGACAATATAGCGACATAAGGTGTTAAAGTGTTGAGCCTACAACCAAGCACAAGTCCTTGGCTGTAGCCTCGGGGGCTACTCCCATCGGGAACGCTGTTCGCGTGCCCGACGAAATTATAAAAAAAAGTATAGTGAGCATATTTCGAGTTATACAAATAACTCTACATATACTCTCATCGGGAGGACAATATAAGTCATCCGTTGACTCAATAAAATGTGCTATTCCAACAGCCGAAAAAGCACTCGACAATATATTCTCAGAGCGCCAAAGTTGCGAATAATCTCTGAATGCCGCAAAACTCTGCGAAGGTAAGACCCCAGATCCGTTCTGAGCGGCGTGGCGCCGTCTCTGACGTAAAATCCTAACGGACGCGTTAGGTACCCGATAAAACATGACTGGGACTCGACAGAATGGTAAGACCTTAAGCGGCACCTATCGGGTTAACACCAGTATCCCGAGATCATGTCCAGGGACGTGATCTTGAAGTAGGTTTTTGCGGATTGCCACTAGAGCAGTTAACTAGTACCTGATCCGTCAGATGAACTAGCCCCAACTACCATTATCCCTGTACAATACATAATTATGTATCCAAAGATATATGATAAATTTGACAGAATTATTGGATGATTATAAAGTTGGAGATTTTCCTTGATTCTTCGATTCAAGCAAAATCTCGGGGGCTACTGACATAGGCATCCCTAAAGGGCCTGCCAAAGATGGTACCCGGGGTTTACCGAAGGCCCACGAGTCGAAGAATATGAAGATTGGGAGCCCAAGTTGGTACTAAGGAAAGTTAGAGTTGTATTAGGAAATATAGACTTGTAATTTTACGGGACGGGTTAGAAACCCTCCCGGACTCTGTAAACTTGTGTATTACGAATCCCTCGACTCCGCCTCCTATATAAGGGGGAGTCGAGGGACAAAGAAAGGATCGACTCATTGTTTCACACAACCCTAGTTTTCATAATCATCGAGTACTTTTCGGCTGAAACCTTCGAGATCTACTTGCCCTCTACTTCCGACTAAACCCTAGTCTACAATCTGTAGGCATTGATAAGTTAATCCCTTGTCACCGGCGGTGCGGAACAGATGAAATGGAGGGTCGATGCCCACATCAGCGGACCCCGTGGCGCCTTGGGATCCCGGACAGGCGCGGAGGCGCACGGTCCGGGAACGCGGGCGGTACAGGCGGCCAACAGAGGGCGTACTACCAGGTGGCAGTTTTGTCTGCCAATTGGAGGCTTCCACCTATGGGTGGGGGGCATGCTGGCCCTGCAAGGCGCTCCGAGTCAAAGGAAGCGACGACGATGGTCAATAAAGATAGCGTGGAGACGTCTGCGCAACCGCCCCCTCGAGCGTCTGTCGATCCCAACGCAGATACTGCCAACGAGGTTGTCGCGGAGAACGACAAGACTGGTCTGGAGCCACTGCCTCCCGTTGGTGGAGCGGTTTTCGAATCGGGAGTGGGTCAGTCTGCTTCCCCCACTACCGTGGCTAGTGCTGATTCGTGCAGTCAGCAAAGCAGCACATAGTCTCTTGAGGCGTCCGGTCCGGCTGGGACCCTTGTCGACCAGGGTTTGGAGGGCCCCCCTTCGCAGAAGAGTCTGCACGATGAGTTCTTCACAGTGTCCCTGTCTGGGGAGGTAGGAGGAGTATCGGCACAGGAAGAGCTTCCTAGCCCAGGGTCAATTCCCTACCTGGGCCGGGAGTTGGGCCAGGAACGCAGTGATTGCAGCGTGCTGGGCCGTGGAAGTGATGGGTTTCCCTCTCCCATCGAATCTTCGTATGAAGCGCCCAACAGCAAAATGCAGCTAGTTCGAAAGCAGACTCATGCCGCTAGAGCCTCGCACCCTTCCATGTCGGATGCAGAGGTTCCCGCATCGAAAGATGAGGAGGAACCACACGAAGTTATGATGGTACAAGCTCCTTGGATGCAGGTTTTTGTGGCATATATCTTGAGGAAAGAGATACCCGAAGATCCGGTGGAGGCAAGACGAGTCATCCGACGATCTAAAGCCCTCACTGTGGTTGAGGGAGAACTGTACAAGCGAAGTATATCAGGAGTGTTGCAAAGGTGCATCACACCCGAGGAAGGAAGAGTTATACTAAAGGATGTGCACGAAGGAATATGCGGCCACCATGCAAGCAGTCGAGCAATAGCAGCCAAAGTCTTCAGGGCAGGTTTTTATTGGTTAACAGCAGTAGAAGATGCAAAAGACATAGTGCGCACCTGCGATGCATGTCAAAGATTGGCGGCAAAGCCTCATTCTCCGGCAGCAGAGCTGATGCCAATACCATTGGCTTGGCCCTTCGCACAATGAGGTCTCGACATGGTGGGGAAGCTACACAAGGCTTGGCCAGGAGGATACGTATATTTTCTTGTGGTTGTCGACAAGTTCACCAAGTGGATCGAAGCAGTACCAGTAACTTCGGTAGATGCAACATCGGTGGTGAGCTTCATCAAGGGCATAGTCTTTCGATTCGGTGTCCCTAATAGCATAGTTACAGACAACGGTAGCAATTTTACCTTCAAAGAATTCAAGGCATACTGTGCAGAGGTAGGCATCAAGTTGCACTTTGCATCGGTAGCGCACCCGCAAATCAATGGCCAAGTCGAAAAAGCAAACGACATCATATGCAACGGAATCAAGAAACGGCTGCTAACACCATTGGAGAAAGCTCGACACACTTGGCCAGATGAGTTTCCTAGCATGTTATGGAGCATACGAACAACACCCAATACAGCGACACAGGAGACTCCGTTCTTCTTGGTCCATGGAGCTGAGGCGGTACTCCCGATAGAAATAGAGCATAATTCTCCAAGAGTGGCAGAATACGATGAAGAAACTTCGAGAAAGGCGTTGGAGGATGATGTCGACGCACTCGACGAAGCCAGAGACGAGTTGTTGACAAGAGTCACCACGTACCAACAGAACCTGAAAAATTACCATAGTCGACGCTTGCGACCGAGGTCTTTTCAAGTTGGTGACTTGGTTTTTCGGCTCACACAGGACAACCATGAAAACTTCGAGTCTCCTTGGGTAGGACTATACATTGTCACCGAAGTGATCGCAGGAGGAGCATAAAGATTGCAGGACAAGAAGACAGAGGTCGCAGAACCAAACCCCTAGAACGTGGCACAGTTCCGGCGTTTTTACGCATAGAAGCCAAAATAGTTACATATTTAAATACACAATGTACTGAAAAGCTCGCGAGTTTTCAGACGCACTCTTTTTCCTTTCAGGGCACCGAGTGGGGCTGAAAGGTTTTTAATGAGACGGGCTCGCGGTGCTGCAATAGAATAAAAATATTGGTGATATATATCTTTTTCTTCGTCATGCTCGGGGTCTTAAACCCGCTGAATCAACAATATATACATGGCTCTCGCAAAATACAGTTCAAAACTATTTGCCCTGATCATATACCTCGCGAATAAATAAACATACATATGGCTACCGAAATACTCAGGGGCTAGAGCAAAACAAAAAAAACTTGCCTTGACTATACATAAGTCTCGCAAATAGTGTTTACAGTACAAGTGATTCACAATATACAAACTTTACACTCTGACCCAACAGTTAACATAATAGAAAGAGAAAATAAGATAGCTACAGCAGGTCATCTATCGCTACTCTTTCACCCTCAGTAGGAGCATCCAAGACATCCGCATAATGATAGTCATGGAAGAAAACAACGTCAACCCTCAGGAGTTCTTCGATCATCTTCTCAGCAACTAGTGTGACTGCATCGTTAAGCTTGTCGATGTTTCTTCTCCTCTGCTTTAACTTGGAGTAGCAGACGTCGATAACCTTATCTAGGTCTAGCTTTTAGTGGAAAATCTTCAACCAGATCAATGCAAATCTAGCGCCAACTATCAGTTGGGCTTTCACGAAGTTGTGGATCTGATTGACGTTTTTGAACTTCTTCATCAATTCAGGAAGAGATTTTGGTTGAGGATTCCGAGAAAACATAGCGTTGTACACCATGGCTAAGGTATTAGTGCAGAACTCAAGAAATTCTCGGACCTGAGCAGCTCGATCCTGGAATCGAATGATTCGTCGGGTGCGATCCTCGCTAGCCCAAAAATCACTGTTATTTTGATTGGCAAGCTGGAGAAGAATCTCAACCCGCGAGTCAATGCGCTGATTTTCAGCAGCAGCATCAATAAAGGAACCTACGATCAAAAAAGAAAAGCAACATATGAAAAAAAAATATGAGCATTGACGGAAAAAAATAAGATGAAGTGTAACGTACCCGCCATATCTAGACTGGCGTCAGTCATCAGGTCGAGCATGTAATTTTCTCGAGAGGTAGCCAATAAAGCTTCGGCCACTGCAGTTTCTTTTAGTTCCAGAGCTTCTAGAGCCTGATGAAGAGCCATTTTCTCGCGTTTGGAGGATTTTCGGGATTGATCCATAACAGTGATGGCTTGTTTTTTCATGGCCTAAAGTTGTTGTCGAAGTTCAGCCAGTTCTTGTTGAACCGAATCAGCACACGAAGAATTGTCCAACAAAACGCCGTCAGGAATCCGTTGAGAGTGAGACGCAGCAGGAGAAGCAGAGGAAAGTCCACCAGAATAGTTATCAAATACGAACTGGAAGAAAGAAATGTCGACATCAATCATTCAGCAAGAATTCCCCTTTTTTCATTGATAGTTGAGATATTTACATAATTGGGGCCTCTTACAAAAGCTGACTTCTAGGATAGTCGCAAATCATAAGGATAGCGACAACTATAAAAGGAAAAAAGAAAATACAAAGGGGTAGGTTGGTCTACTTGACCTCTGGTTTGGCAGTGCTAGCAGAAGTAGTAGGTTTGTGCCCCAGGAAGGATAGGATCTTCTTCGAGTGGGGCTTTGCAGCCTTCACCAGAGTCTTCCATTTTTCCTTGTTCATTCCCTTGGGGTGGCCAACCTTTGCCCAGTCGACGTCTTGGCGACTGTCGGCAACCAGGGCTATTGTTCCTTCGACTCCAACCTTCAGGTTCTCCTACCGGTAAACCAAAGCAGGATCTTCTTCACCTCGGAAGCGATGCACAAGCTCAGAGAAAGTCTCAGGAAGTGTCTGCTTAGGAAAGAAGTGAGGGAATAGCCGTTTAAACGCGGCACGAGATTCAGAAATTTTGGTGCGTGCCAGGTCGACGTGCAGCTCGAGGATGGAGAGAGTGTCGAGAAGACGGTCTTCGGCACCCTCGTGCAAGGTAAAATCTTCACCCATCCTCCCTGCTGGAGCAAAGCAGAAGTTCATCAATATTCAGAGAAGCAAGGAAAGATAAAAACAAAGGTAGGCGAAGGAAGATACTTACTAACGAATCGTCGGTTCTGGTTTCCAAACGATCTGTGATGGCGTTCTCGCATGCTATCTGTTGAGAAACCTTGTCACTCAGAGCATTTTCAGCTTTGTGGAGCCTCTGTCGAAGATCTTCAACAGTAGCGGCTTCCCGTTCAGCTTTCTCGCGAGCCATTTCGCTTTGCTCAACCTTAGCAGCGAGCTCTTCAGCGCGTTTCTCGGCTCGGTCGAGGTTTTCTAAAAAGGAAGATCCAAAGGTGAAAATCTGTCAAAAATACAAAAAGAGGCTTAACGAGAAAAATGGGGTATACAGAATAAAAAGGGTATTACCTCTCATATCTTCGGCTGCGTCGCGATACTCAATAAACTGGGTCCCGAGCTTGATAAGATGCTTCATCACAGGCTATAAAGAGAGCATCAGAAACACAAGTTCAGAAGGGAGAAAACTCGACAAATGATCAAATATAGACTGGCAAAGGAAAATAATAAATCAAGAAGGAAAAAAAATACTTACATCGTCCAAAGCAGAGGTCGAGGAACCTCCCGCAACAATCGCATAATGCTACAATACTATAATTTTGTTGCTTCAATTATTATGTGGTTCGGCTACTTTAGAATAACTAGTAAAAATGCCCGTGCATTTCCACGGGTCCTCAAATTTACTTTATCAGTGCACATATATAATTTATAACTCATTATGAAAATTCAAAACAAGTCAGGATTTTATAATGTACTACAACATGATAATACTAAGCGCAACAACAAAATAGAATTGTTGTGCATAGCATTGTTGTACATCTGTGTGGTTCCAAGTTCTAGGTATTCTCGTTTACTCTTTTGCGGTAAGTCCCACATCTGTGTTTCTGGGCCGTTATAGCTATCAACTCAACAACCTCTTCTTTTAGATGTATTATTATCTCACAAAACGTTGAGTGCTGCGAACATAGGTAAAACTAAAGGAACACTGAATATACGGAATTCACATGAGCATAAGCTATATCACAATTAGTATAGCAATTAGTATAGGAGATCAACCGTGGGACATTAATTTGGACGGGATTTGATTCTCACAAGGTAGGGAAAGTTGAACGTACCGGCGAAAACAGAGAAAATATAATAGTTACATCATCCAAAAGAATTTGAAGTAAAAATCTAGGGGCCTTATCGCCCAATTATAAAACAATTTTATAATCATAACAAGACCTAGCTATTACATTTGCTGAATTGTTCATCTCTCAGCAATATTCGAATTCCATCTTCCCAAAGATACCGGCACTTCCCAAACAGTGTGCAGAAATTGCAATAGCACCATTCAACATTTGATTTTTGCCGGAGCAATATTGAATAACCTTAGTAAAATTAAACTCATCCTCTAGCATACGGCAACCAGTCTGGATTGCTAGCTGAAGCCCCGCTTGAATAGCACAAACTTCCGCCATAGATGCACATGGAACATGTTGGATATACTTACACGGGGCATCAAGAAAATTACCTAGATTATCTCTTATAATGGAACCAATAGCTCCAGATAGATCTTCAATATTGAAAACCGCATCCACTTTCAGTTTGAGACACGTAGCTCTTGGTCTCTCCCATACTTTCTTCACCGGGGTATTAGATAACTGAGCTGACTTGGCGGATTTACCAGCTATTTCCGGATTGACATGGCACACCAATAAACAGTTCCATGCGTTTGCCTTCTTCTCGACCACCATATATACTACGCAGCAATGGCGACCGTCTCGACCACCAATCAGTCTGGCATGGGTTGGTTATGATAGCTTCAATCCAAAGCGTTTTCCAGATGTCAACAGAACTTTGGCATATAAATATCATATGGAGCACATCCTACTCTTCAGTTGTACACCAAGGTCATTATCCCGTGGTTCCAATATGTTGACTGAATATAATTGATTTCATTGGCAGAATCTTGTGCATTTCTCTCAGACAGGTTTTTTTTTACCTTACCAGAGTTATTTAATTTCCATACAATTTTCCAAATGGGCGGTTATTCACAGTTGTGCCTTGTAGAAGTGATCGACCACCATTAAACTGATGATGTTTTTTTACCTTGGCAGAGATATTTAATTTCCATTCAATTTTCCATATAGGCGGTTATTCACAGTTGTGCTTTGTAGAAGTGATCGACAAGTGGCACCATTAAACTGATGATGTGATATGCCGATCTCACCTAAAAATTCGTCGATCTTGTAGCATGCCAGGCTATAAAAGCATCAAAGGAGTTGAGAGCTAGTGGAATCTGTTAATATGCTTAACACATATATTTTTGGTTCTAAACTACCAGGTGATAAATTCTATCTCTTCTAAGGTACGACATCCAATATACCCTGTAATTTCCATACCTCTTTTGCATGCGACATACAAAGAAAACATATATTTGATGTATTCTGTAAATGTTGGACATTATTATCACCTCAAGTCAGTGGACATGTTTACCATTGTTCTAATCGTGAAATTTGTACAAACATATGCTGGCACAAGTTGCATATATCTTCTGCCACTTATGCAAACATCTCAAAATCTAAACTTCTCAAAAGCTAGCAATGAATCAGATGCATACTGTTGTTCTTATGATAAATTACCATATCAAAATATTTGCCATCTACAAATAGGAAAAATATAGGTCAGGTTTCAGTTAACTTAGTTGTTACATGTATATCAATATCATTTGTGCGCTACAACTCTAAACACTATTCAGCAAAGTCAAAGCCTAACAATTCCACACCACCACCAATAAGCATGAGTGAAACTATGAAAGTATGTTGTTGTGTGTACGAACCCCCTATTTCTGTAAAGCACAATCATTGACAAGCAAACAAAATACGATACTATTATTTTTATAAAAAATGTAACCGAGTAGCTAACTTACGGCCCATTGAGTCAACAATAAAGTCACCAAGTGAACCAAAGGGATATCCAGTTGATGATGCATGACGTACACGACAGTTCATAGATGAAGAAAATCTCACCTAGTAAGCACATTAATACATGGATAACTAACATCAGACCAAAAATTAGAAGCTCAATTTCAATGAGCTAACTAATAGAAGCTACCTGCTCCATCAAATTGCGAACAACCAGAGCTGGTGGAGGTAAACCATGGGCTGCACACCGCCATATTTGTATTATTTGATAAGGTCATGGGTGACTTTTCAGTTGTGACTGACCGGCGAGCTCCATCTTGACTTGGTTCAACCTTCAATTGTTATAAGCAGTTAGTACAAAAGGGAGATATGTGATAGATCAAAAGGCAAACGAACCTAAGACTTTAATCCCTCTTCCAATGTTAAGCAACAGCTGTTACAAAGCTCAGATGTGTGATGATCAAAAGGGAAACTAAACATAAATATAAACAAACTACTTCATCTTTTGAGGAAATCGGCAACATCATTGCCTGTCCACTACATCACTAACATAACTAAGCTAACATTGTATGAATAATGTAGGACAAAACATGCCATCAATTTACCTTCCAGGATGACATCACACACATGCTCCTCGGATACGCCCAACACGCGCATCACCACCCCAATGTCGCGACACCTCGGAGCACCGAGCAATCACACCTCCCTCACTGCCATTGTCGCTGACTTGTTCAGGTAAATCTGGATCATCTCATCATTTATGCTACAAAACATAAGGGTTGCATGCAGTATCAACATCAAATCTAAATTCCAGATGGAACAGAAAAGGCAAATAAAGTGTGCTTTCTTACTGCAATGATCTGAGCTTTAGCTTGTCAGAGTGGAGCGGCCAGGACTTGTGATGGTAGAGCTGGCACGGAGGGGTTTCGCACGTGCGTCAGCATCAGTTTGGGAACTCGATCGTGTGGTCTCCAAAGGAACTACATCGCATCAGATACCGAATAGTGTTAACGATACATGCTTGGAAAGCAATGATATGTCACAAGTCGTTAACATAATGCTATTAGTATGTCAGTACAAAAATCTTATTTGGTGACCATGCTTCGAGACTGGCCTGCTTTTTCCAAACTCTAGATAATCTAAACGGACACTTTTGAATATCTTAATCTCAACTTACACTTTATCTAAATACTGAGTAGTATATGTCGATCGTAGTGAGCGAATAGCGTGAAAATAAACATTTCATTTGTTATGTTGAAAGAAGTGTAGAACTTCATCAGGTTATTTATCCTTTCAAATTTATTCTCAACCATCATTCCTAGTAAATTTACACTATCAGCTTGTCACAGTTCGATGAATCCTTAGCATGTAAGCACTGACATACCATATGAGAAGTATACCTGAAATGATGACCATATTTAAGGGAGCTGAATTCTAAAAGTGCCAGGAGTTAGGAATTACAAAACAGAGGTAAATAATTTTCTTGTATATAAAAAATAGAAATCTCTACTACTTAAATTAGTTCAAGTCTTTGTGTCCTTCCAATTGGATATGAAAATAATTTTTGTAAATGAGTTTCTTTTCTTACAAAGACTTAGTTAAAACAAGAAAATTGTGAGAAAGTGCCCGAAACCTCCAACTTTCATGTTGATTAGCACGTCTATCATGCCTCAAATTATTTACAACAAAAAATATTTATCTATTAGAAGAACGATTTCAATATGGCACATCCAATTATGTTCGTTTACTGAAGACTTTAGTTTACTCCTTCATGTATTTTCGGTTTCAGAGACCCAAGTAACTCACCATTTAAGCTCCATGCTTCTCTCATGGTACAATCCTCTTCCTGCTGAGCCCCCTTTCTCCTCGTTAACTAATAGAATAGTACTATTAAGTAATACTACTAATTAATACTAATATATAGATAATCAAAATTGAAAAGAGTCTTTTCTGTATAATTTCCCCATTCTATTGCTACCGCGGGTCTTAACTGTGACTAACAACATGCAAACAACAAAACTTGGCCAGGCCCACAACATGTAACTGATTTTCCCTTAAACTATAGTACTTTCATCAGTTATTTCTGACAAAACAATATTCAAGATTGTAAAATAAGTTGTAACACGAAGTACCCAAACTTGATGATGATGCAGAGTATAGCCATGGATAGTAAAAAAGTGCTGCCATGTTGTGAAAGAAAATCTTTCCATCCTCTTGGTATGAAGAAATGATGCCTATTTATGCAATATCACAAACATATAACGTGCATAAAAAACTGTAGCCATTCTTATTATCTACCCTATGAACAATAAAACAATTGTACCCTGCGTGCATTCTTAGATTTCAACTGATCAGGTATCCGGAGACCTATAAAAAATTACCATCAGCTAATGAAAATTTCAGGAAAATACTAATCTTGACCTTCAGCATCATGCATGCAGCTTGACAGATACTCTTAAATGTTTGTCCAATTGACCGGCCCTGGAACAAAATACATATTCACACTCCATGTCTTAGATAATGTTTTTTTAAGAAATTGTAGCAATTACACAAACTCCATTTACATCAACTGCATTTTTTTTCTTTTCGACAGCCAATACCACCAGATACAGTAAATATGGTATCTCCTAACAACAAGGGATGTAATTAATATGTAATCAGAGGGTGGTTACCTTGATATTCATGTGGATGTTAAATTTCATCAGTTCGTAGATCTCCTCACTCGTGCCTTTTTCAACAGCCTGAACCTCACATACGTCACTTTTCAATAGAATGGGAAAAAGTCATCTACCAATGTAACAACTGGTACATGTATATATGCCAATCTATTAGTGCACAATGCCATTACCAGTCTACATCATCTACATGTTCATCGAGGAGTCATGTATGCACTGAAGCACTCTTGGGATTTTGGCAGGTTTCTCTCATAATAAGTATGAATCTAGCAGACTTAGGAGTAGTACCTTCATGGTCATGTGGGAGCGTCCACTTAGGCAGCGCGCTCTTGTAATTCTTCTCTTAATCAATGATGGCCGAACGAAGACGAAGGACTACGACTGTAGGCCAGGGAGGATCAGTTCTACAAGGAGCTGCAGGAGCGCCATACGGGTTGCATCTCGAGGTCGACGAACTGATCGGGGAGGAACAACTGCTTGATCGATCTGGCCGGGGAAGTTCAGCGGGTGGAGATCCGGCGGCGCGGTCGGGGAAGTGGACCGGAGGTAGACGGGCACCACCATGGAGCGACGCACCCCCTCTGCTCTCGTTCGTCCTCTGGATCTCCATCTCCATGGCCGGTCCTCCGTCCAAGTCCAACCCTAGCTAGGAAGCGGCGGCGCTAGTTCCATGGATCGTGACTCGTGAGGGAGGCGATGTAGTGTGTCTGATGGATTTGTTGGGCTTGGCCCATTCGGCCGCGACAACGCGCGACGAAGTGCGACGACGAAGGGTTTGACGTATTGGCAGAATAGGGAACCTATTCCTCCTTTTTAAATAGTGTAGATTGTTTTGCTTCAAGGTCTCCAGCAAGGTCTACGGTGATATCTACAATAGCATAAATGCTACGATGCTACAATAACATAAACTTTTTTGCTATATTTATTTCGCCGTGTTGCTACTTTATTTTAAAAACTTGATGCGGCGTCTTTGGCGAGTCTCCTTTTATTTTTAGTTGAACCATTTTTGCTTGAATGAAGCAAAAGCGGGAGGCTTTTTTTTGCTGCGATGAAGCAAATTCTGAACGAGTCTCCGGCAACTCTCTTTTTATTTTTAGTCAAACCTTTTTTTTTTTGCTTCAATGAAGCAAAAGTGGGAGGTTTTTTGCTGCAACGGAGCAAATCTGAACGAATCTCCGACAACTCTCGTTTTGTATTTTAGTCAAACTTTTTTTTTCTTCAATAAAGCAAAAATGGGAGATTTTATACTGCGACGAAGCAAAGTCTGAATTTCAGATGGAAGTGAACACGTGTTGCACATACAAGTATACAAGTAGGAGGCTGGAAAACTTTAAACCTCCCAAAGATTCCTAGCACTTGGGTATTCAGCTCACACAGACAATATGTGTGCTCCTCAGGCCGAAGGGTCTCCTCATCCGATCTAAACCCAACCACGATAGTTTATGGAATCACCTGACCCAATCTGTCATGCAGGCTTGTTCAGTAAATATTTGAATTCCTTAGTCTAATTTTTCCAGTCTCCAAACAGCATTTAATGAAAATATAATCTATAAATCTTAACTTGCAAAAAAAACGACTATTATGAATACCCGGTGTCGAAATCCTACATCCGCCCCTGGGCCCCGGCAAGACAGGATATGATGCCCTGAAACCTTCCACACCAAAAAAATGAACGGCGGCCAAAAGGATTTGGTGGTACATACAATGGCACGACGCACCAAACACTGTGCAACCCAAATTGATGGTCCTGTCGAAGCGAGCTGTATAGGAGAGCTGTTTATCGGCTGCTTGTTTGCATAAATGTCATTATCAATTTATCAATTTATCATCATCATGATGTTACCAAATAATGTTCACAAAGTCATCATTTTCCAAGGAAAACTAAAGAACCAAAGTTCAAAGTCTTTCGACTTCACCATTAAATCAAACTTAAAAATACTAGCTGATTCCTGGAGATAAACATCCAAGGTCAATACATATACATATAAACCTGTGCGGGGACAATTTTACGCCTCTCTGCAAGCAAAGAAAATCCGCATCTTGGCCGAAATATGTAGTGGATCCTAGGTACTCATGAACCCGAGTTACTGTAGGGCATCGATATTCATATTTTTGGTGCTCCAAAAATTCTGAAAATGATAACACCGTTTGGCGTTTCGCCTCAAGGATTACCGGATTAATACATGGTTTATATGATATGAAACCGCAATGAAAAGTATGCGATCTGCAAGACAAATCTAGTGATACCAACGTCATATTAACAGGGAAATCCTTGAGAAATCTAGTGGTACAAACATCATGTTAACAGAGAAATCATTGGTCAAAGACTTGTCTTTACAAAACATAATACCCGTCAGTATTTAGAGGTAATTAGATGTTTCCTTGTGCTTCTGACAACTCAATGGGCTTCTCACAGTTATCCTTCTTGTCTGGACCAAATATCCATACGGCAGCGAGAGTGGGAAATAACTACTATATTAAAGAGCAACAAACATCTTTTTTTACAGAATTTTGAAGGCATTTTGAAATTACCATGGTGGTGACACGTATACTGTTTGTAAAGTTTGTTTTTCACTGGATTTTTCTGTGTACATTTCCGATGCTTAGTAGAAATTTTAGGAGAGGTTGGAACCTCATCTACTGCCAACACGTGTGCAAATGTCTATGTTTTCCCTTCATATTGCTTCGTTTGTAGGGGCTTTGGTACATTCGGTGCGTGTCCGTACCATTGGTTCAGACTGACAGTGGTCAAAGCGGTGATAACAGCCTGCTGCATTGGGCGTCGGGTTCGAGACCGACTGCCGCTGGCTTTTTCTTTCATCGCCGCCTCCCTTCCCAGGACGGCGCTCTCCACTCCCTCTCTAGCCACCGCGTACCGACGAACCCATCGGCGCGAAAAGAACTCCTCTTCATCTCGAGGTCGCTGGCGGCGCGGAGAAGGAGGCCGGCGCCATCTTCTTCCCAAGGAGGATGGCAGCGGAGAGCAGGACCTCGGCGCGTCCTCCTCTCCCTACCGAGGCGGACTTCAGCGTCACCCGACTCCCACAGGAGGGATGCCGGCGGCTTCGGCGGCAGCCCAGCGCCAAAGGGCCCTACGCCGGAGGGACCGATTACCTCCGCGTTAAGCTCATGGGCTACCTGCGCGATCTGGCTAAACCTAGCCCTCAAAAAGTGTGCTCAAGATCGCGCCACTTCCAACGCAGGGGCGCCGAGGTGGTGAGGATGAGGATCCCCGCGATGGCGGATTTGAGGATCTCCTGCTCAAGCTAATGGGCCATCTGCGCGTGCTCCGGTCAAGCAATCCTCTGCCCCTACAGTCGTCACCACCGCCGATAGCAGTCGTCGCGCCGGCGCCGTCATGGTGTTTCTCTCCGTCGGAGCGTCCTTGCGTCAGGTGGCCGCCGCCGCTACCTCCGGATACCGTGTCTAGCCAGTCGGCCGCGTCGGTGGCCGCCGCCGCTACCACCGGAAATCGCGGCAACTGCATCTAGCCAGTCGTTCGCCGTTCATCCCGCCCTTTGCCCGCGCCTCAACCGCAAATTCGCCAAGCATCCGCCGCCGTCCAGGACGAAACAGAGAGGATAGGCGGCAGCACTGCTGGTGCTGGCGACACAGGCGACACCAACACGGCAGAAGGCGAGGTTGCGTACATCGGCTACAATCAGATTTTGGCTCCCAGCCTCCCAGAGGCTTTGCCTTTGCCTTCTGTCGGTTTGTCTTCTGCTGATCTTGGGTTTCCCTGTGTTGTTCTAGGTGGATGTGAAGGGAGGAGGAACCTGCCGTTTAAGATGGCCACGGGCGCAGTGCTTGGCGCTAGCAAGCATCTCGAGTTCTCGACCTTCGCTGCCGTGTCCTTGCATCCACTGCAAAACCAGCAACGGCGTTATCCGCCAGCCGGCGCGTCTCTGCCTCTGCTGCCAAATTTGGGGGGCGCAAGGAGTAGGGAAGATCCGGGGCGACCACCACGGTGGGGCGCTACGTCCGTGAAGGCAGGACGAGCAGCATCAAAAGACCTTGGAGACGACAAAGGGAAGGTCTCTCCCATCTCATATGGGCCGCCAACCAATGTCCTCTCTCTGTGCCATCCCCAAATTTTTGGAAAGGTAAGAGATTCAATCTAATCCAGCCAGCCTACCACGATCCCCTTTCTCTGCTTCCTCCAAATCCCCACAGCTTCACAAATTTTTGAACAATCGGTGTATCAATTGCAGTCTGATGATGTTTGATGCACCAGAGGAAGATTAGGAGAGATATTTTATAATTTGCCACAATTACTTAGTAAAAGCCCAAGTATAGGACCGTTAATTTGAAGCAGAGTCAGCAGACGTAACCGTCAGCTAGGCGGCGGAGTGGACCAACTATATTGCTGCCACTGCTACACAGGCAGGTAACATTCACTAATAAATTCCCAGCCCATTTAATTCATAAAAAAACCTGACAAATCGTCTTATGTCTGACTGGATAGAAAAGGTAAGTTTTTAGCCCTATCGGTTCGAGCTGAATGAAGGGATGGAGGTCTGGTCTGCAACGCCACAAACGGCACCACAAAAGGTCCGCTTTGATCTTTACACGAAGCATTGTAGATGTTTTCCATATTACCTTTGCTCAGTCTAACATCTACTAACTGGAGTGTTAGCCGATGAAGTTGGACGATGTTCCTCATGGAGAGGATTTGCATTTTGCCTGTTGTTTCTTCATACAGGCTAAATCTTAGTTATCATCACCATTAACTAATCGTATTGATGCCTTGGTCTGAACAATTTATACATTTGTCATTTTGGCATATACCAGCTTGCTAGATTTCCTGAGCCAATGGTCTGAACAATTTATACATTTGTCGTTTCTTTGAAAATCTGGTGTCTGAATTTAAAACTTATCTAGATGAATAATTAAGCTAGCTGTATATTTAGATGTAAAGAAAAATTCATGATTTTTTTCTTCCAAGCCACATGATTCTCAACACCGGTGCATTGTTGGCTCCCAACTTGTGTCCCATCTCGATGAGCCTCACCCAGTCTCCAATTAGTACACGTACCATCATATATAAACTAAGTGGTAAGACGCTTGCCCTTTGGTTCATTTGGCTTTTATAGTATATTGTTGGATATTCATTCTTTCTCCCTAGCATCGATACTACATAAGCATACAACGACGAGCAATGAGTGTCTGTTCTACATTGATGATACATAAGCATACCGATGACCAATACATGTCTGCGAAAAAACTCATTACGACATATTTGTATATTTTAGTTAGTATTACTTTGGTCTGTCTGAATCACAAGGTCTGCTCACAAATTACCTGATTTTCACTATCACGGATAGTAATATTTACATTTGAATGCAGAGAATAACTATCATTTGGCATCAGTTAATGGTATATTTTTTCTTGGATTGGCTTAGATTGTCCCGTTTGCTAGCATCCATTTAATTGGCCAATTTACATTTACTTTTTGCATCATTACAGTTGTGATTTGTACCACTGTTCATGTCCACCATTACTGAACGTATCTTCTTATAGGGACACCAGAAGAGCAGTCATGGATACAACCTTGGTGAAGGATCTGTCACCTCGAGGGTTTCAATGGAAGACCATTGTGTGTGTCGTGGGAACATAGGGATCAAGCAACCTGGCAAAATAATTTGTTTTAGGTGGACTTCATTGTCATTGACCAAGAGGTACCTTCTAAATATTCAGAAACTTCAATCGGTCATTATCACTCATGACCTCAATGCATTTAATTAACTCGAGTTATTTACCCCCTTATCTGTCAATACCCACTATATTGTATGAAAAACAGTTCATGGACACTTTTTTTTCCCTATCAGGCATGGTGCACCTGTTGTCCTTATATTTCGAGTGAATGGCTTTGTGCAGTATAGTAAAGGGATGTTAAACTTTCTTCTGTTGTACGATCATTTAGTATCGAAACTAAATTTCCCTAGACAATTATACATTCAAAAATTAAATGATGTTTCAGGGCAACAAAATGGAAGGCTGCATCCCAGCCAATCGAATTGACCAGTTCAGAGATAAAATAAAGTAAGGTTCGATACTATTTTTCCCTTGGATTCATTCCATGTTTGCTATCCCACAGTACTGCCAAACACACAAGAAAGTTTGTCGCGTCTGTCCTGGTGGTGTTGATCTCTTTCAGTTCTTCATTGTTGTGCGCCGTGTCAAATTGGAAAACCTGGTTAGTTTGTTTCTTGTGCATCAGTGAACTAACTTGTCTTTTACTTCTTGACTCTTGAGGCTGCAGTTAATATGAATTGATTTATTTTCGTCTCAAATCATGCATAGATATTTAGTCCATGCACTGATATTTTTATTGAGGGTCCTTAGGATAAATTACCTGGTTTCAAACTTATTTCGGCTGCCTTGAATATTGATATGATTTTACTGACTAGATCTTAGAAATCCTACAGTGCATGGAGCAGCTGTTCTTGATGTCCCTGTTAAAGCCACTGTAAAAGAGGTGTTTTGTTTTATATATCCATATGATCATCAATATGATGAGTTTGCAAACATCTTTATAAGGAAACTTTTGATCCACTGCATCGTAATTCATCAATAATCACTTGTAGTACGTGTCATGGAGAGATCTTCAAACAACCACAATTTTGTGTCATAATCGATTCTACTTTATTAATACAAGAAAGAATTTTCTTTTCTGCTTCTGAATATTTTGTGTCTGAATTGATTCAGAGAAGGAATCCATATGTTTGGTGATTTCCCTACAATTTTTATTTCCGTCTTTAATTTGCCAATACTGTTGTACTATTCAGCAGGAAATTTAACCCTGTATTCGAATCCAAGATTAAAGTCTACAACAAAATATATCGCTGGTGTGTTACTTTAGGAAAAATCAACGCACCAGCTATATATTTTGTTGTAGATCTAAATTTCCTTCTGATTCCAAATGTTCTATACGTTTTAGTATTAATAGATAAAATATGTCAGTTTTGTTGGAATCTTCAACGATTTTTAGCCATGGCTGGTTGCTGAGCTTCAGTGGTTGACAGATGCATATGTTAGTTGCTTGATTCACCCATTTAGTGATTAGTTCTCTGCTATCACAGAAAAGCACAAATGCATGGCAAGCTCCCAATCATGTATATATCTGAAATGGTCTATTAGGGTCAAGATTTAGATGTAGCAGTACCTTGGTAGGTACATTGTATTCCTCCTTTATTTTTGGCGATTCTGCATTTGAGAATATGTTCATGCTTTCTGAATCGAATTAGATCTGGATTATTCACTTGGTCTTATTTGATATCGAAGTGAAGAGAGCTGGTACCAGCTTATGAATCTTTAATATTATGTCGGGTCATACATCTTAGGCCTGCCATAGTTTGAAGTTCTTTCATTTCCTGTTTCAGTGAGATAGCATCTAACTCATGTTCTAACAACTACGTACAGACATCAAATATTAGTTGTTATCAGAGGAAGTTATTTTTAATGCTTTATCTTGAAAGGGTAACCATATACATTCAACTGCATATGTGCTGTTCTTTCCAAATAAGATACACTTTAGAGTTCCCCCGAGTAGTAGGATGCCTGAGTAGTTTGTCAAGTGGTATTTTCATGTCAAGACATGTGTTATTCTAGAGATAATGAACAACTTGCTTTTACCTCAGAATTTTGAGGCCTCATAGGGGGTGAGCCTCGCGGCGACACTTTAACTTTGTTTTTTGGTTTTCACTGCCTCTTTGCTGTGTATGGTTTGGTGCTGCGTAGCGATTTCGACTGTGCAGTTTGATATGTTTCCTTCGCTTACTGAACAGTTTGAGTGGTTTGGTGGCGTGGTCATAGCTGATGCATGATTGGAAACGGTGGTGGTTGATGTGGATGACTCACCCGATCACACGTGTGTTCGACCGCTCAGACTAATCTCCTCTGCATTATCCATTCACATTTTCACAGGCTCCATCCTAGCACTTATTTTCTTCTCTCTCTGTAAATCAATCGCCACGGGAGTTGGGAGCGCAGCAGGAATGAGGCGCGCGTCGCGGGAGGATCTTCGAGGCAGCCGCCGACGAGCGCGTCCCGGTAGGCTCCGCCGACAGCCGCCGCCGTTCTGCCTTGCCTCTCGCCTTCACCAAATCGCCACTGTCCTCTATTTCTCAGCCGCTCCCTGTCGAGCTTGCCGCCACCAAGAGCCGCCTCCCCGCGCGGACTGTTGAGATACTTCGCCCCACACTACTCATGGAGATCAAGCACGACGCCATCATCGCGACGCTGGAGACGAAGAACTGCTGTGGTTGAGGAGCTCCAGCGGATCGCGAACTGTGCCCCGGATGAGGTCCGACTGCTCCTGTTGGAGCTGCCTGCGGTGGGGATCGCGAAGGACGCGCTGGAGCGGCCGGTGCTCCTCTGGCGCCAACCGGTGCACGCGGGGGTGCTGTCTTGGCCAAGACCTGCGCGCTGAGGTGGTTCGAGTCCGTGGAGCAGATCGCCGTGTGCGCTTGGAGAGGAGGCGACGGCGACGACAGAGGGCCAGGGCACAGAGTTTTCGTCTCGCTCTTTGGTTTTTTTCGCATCATTGTACTCGCCTTACAGTTTATTTTTCTTTTCTCTGTAGGCCACGTCCTGTCGTCAGTCGTTGAGTTGTCCCCCACCGGTGTCTAAGTTTGTTACGAAAACTTCTTCTCTTCTACAATTGAGTTCTACAAGCCCACCGGGGATCAAAGTCCTCTGCGTTTTGGAACAACTAGTAAACATGCACGTGCACTGCACGTTGGTGAAAGAATAGCATGAAAATATATATGTAAGGGAGAAACATGAATTTCAATATTTCATAGACTATACATTCCAAATCATATCAGACAAAAATAGTGTTTTGTCAAATGTACTATTTGTTTTATTGAACAAACAATTGAAAGAAAAATCAATAGACCATATGCGTACCTGATCTTAAGAAGTTTGCTAACATGACCAACAGATTATGAGCAGTCCACAAATTCTCCAATCTTAAATGTACTATGGCTAACAAATAATGAGTAGTCCACATATTATCCAATATTAATGTTGAGTTCCAGAAGAAAAAGTACTTGAGCTAAGAGGCTTTGTCGTGCACGCATGTTAGCATTACCTTAGTCTTACTCAAGCCCTAACAGGGATTCAAGAAATTCCATTATTGTTGCAGCACCGAATATATTTTTATTCTTGTGATTGAGAATATGAGCTTGATATCTCAAGGTTTCTCGATAGAGAAAAAAAAGACCATAACAGAGAGAGCAAGCACCTTCAGTTATAGAAAGTCTAGGCACATTCTTGAAAAAAAAAAGTCTGGCCACAGTGTTGAACATGTTGAAGGACATCATGATTAACCAGACGGTCATCCACACCATGACTTTAAGCAACTGAAGTTTTTTAATTGCTAATCAGCTTACATAATTGATCATGTTGTCATATGTGTGGTAAGAAGGCTGAGATAGTGCAGCTTTTAACACTTCCCGAGAAAACATCCAGAAATAAAAATTATACAAATTTAATGATTTACTCACGGCTTCAAACAGAAGATATAAAATATCTTTGAGAGATGAAGTCTTTGTTCATGGTAAGACAAATGATAACATCGACCTTGTCAAAGAAAAGGTAAAACATGGTATAAACTAAATTTCTTAAATGAGTGTAAATATCCAAATAGATGTATTGGTGTTGATGTTTTCTACAAGAAAATAAATTAATCTGAAATGGTTGCTATGTACGGAACCAACTAAGAAAAAGAACAAAAGTATGGCTTTATCCATCCGATTTTGTTATACAAATTGGCAACCACACACGTTAATCCCTAGCCTGCCATTGGTCTATCAATTCTTAGCAGTTTAGACAAAAGCACACTTGGTGTGCAAAAAAGGACATATCCTCCAGAAGATCACATCATGCAAAAAATTCCGTAATTTGATGAGAATACATAAGTGGTAGCAAGAAGCATCATCTTGTATGGTACTCTAATGTATGAAAAGATCAAGGAAATGGAAACCAACCGACAAAAAAGTGATACAAAGAGGCACACACGCACAGTCTGACTTGTGGCCGGTTATGGCACTTCCACTCCCACGGGCTGATGAGCTGGAAGCATTTGTGTAGTCAACAAGTGGAGGCGGTGGGTTGTGGAGGGGATGGAGACGCTTGTGGCTGGTTCAGTGCTCTTCATGTCGCTGCCTCCTGTATTTTGCGGGTGGATTTGACGATGACACCCGCAGTTCGTGTGCCTTTAAATTGTAGAAAACGTCCCCTTTGGCATGGTTAACCGAGGAAATTAACAGGCAAAATCTGTGAAGACGCATATTAGCCGGCGCAGTCGTCCGGTGCCCAAGGCCCAAGTCGCGGACGGGTGCGCGGAGCAGCTAGGCTCGTTGAATGGATCGTGCCCAGCGGCTTTGGCGGCCAAGCCTTGGCGGAGGGGCGTGGGTGCAACGGCTCCGGCTGCCAAGTGCGGCGACGACATTGGCACAACAGCTTTGGTGGTCAAGCAGCGGACCGACGCGAGCAGATCGGCGAGGCCTCCCGAGCGCAGGGGCTCTGGCAGCCAAATCGTGGAGGCGCGCTGGCCGGCGGAGCAGGCGAAGTGGAGCGGCCAGGTGTAGCGGAAGGCTGTGCAGTTGCTCCGGCGGCCAAGTCGCGGTCGCAGACGGGGAGAAATAAAAGACAAAACAGGACAAAGCTGCGACTTGGACTCAGTTTGGTATGTGGCAGTGCAGAGACGTCTGGATCTATCGCGAAGAAGCTGGCAAGTTCGCGCACAGGTGGAGCGAATCCGGCAAAGACCAACCGTTAGATATGCTAGATTACTGTGAGATGGAGGGTGGATATCAATGCAAGAGAAGAAATCGACGGCTAGAATCAATATTGTCTCTGGCGGGAAACTGGAGAGGGATTGGTAAATCCAAATTCAAAACTGCCACATTATAGTAGTAGAGATTATATGGCTTAAGGTAACCAAACCTGAAAAGGTTAGGCAAGATTGAAAGTACATATTGATTATTCTGTGTTGCCTACTATCTTGTGGCTCCATATGTGCTAATTGTGACCATTGATGTTGTAGATTTGTTCTTTGTAATTTTGGACAACTGAGATATGTTCAGATGCTATTGAACACTCTGTAGCTGAACAGTTCTCACTTTCGCTGCTGTTGCTGCTAGACAACGGCTGAATTTTGTTGATGCTCCTCACATTTGCAATTATTTGTTCGGCTCTACTTAGCCGCGAAGGTAGATAAAGTAATCATGACGACTACTGTTAAATTTACATTAATTTTCGTCTTATTTTATCTACTATTTTCCTGAAGTAAGAATATAATTATGTAAATGGTTTTCATTATTTAGCTGAACAATACTATAGACCATCTTAGTTGTTTACCGTGCAACTACAGGAGCACTCCCCATAATAGCTATTACATAGAGAAAAATGTGATCACTGCCATGCTTTTCACTTCATAATCATCATTCTATGCCATCATTTTTTTGTTTTAGGGACGTGAACATTAATTCATTATGAAGAGCTGACATTTGAGAATGCCCTGATCAACTAGCTGCATATACAGTAATGTAAATTTCATTTTTGGTTTCACAAGCTGGAGATGCTGATTTTATATTCCTTGAGGAAATATGAATGAACTAAATCAAGTGGTCTAAAGTTAGTTTGGTTTCAAGATTCCAAGGACAGGGAAAAAAACTTTGCTGACCATGATACCAATGTACCTGTCGTAGATGATTCGTATGCTGGAGCTTTAGTAGGCGGATGGAGGTACCTCATATAAGGCGAAACTTGTTCTAGAGAACTATTATGTTAGATTTCATTGCAGAAGAGGACTGCCGCTTACCTTTTCCCTGATTCTATCACGATACAGATTCATATGTAAACTGAATGCCAAAAGAGAGGACTGCCCCATCGCACTCACTTGGTTGCTCAAAGTTGACGGAACTCTCTATAAATATGTTGACGCCCTTTTCTCTTTCCTACAGCACTTGCATTTTAATTGATCGAAGGGACAATGCTTTTCATGATTATTTCTGCCACTTTTCTGTATGGCAATGGCTTAGCCATTTGCTCGATCTATGACTGTATTAGTAAATGCAAACACGGCCTTGTTTGTGTGGTTGTTTCTGGCTTCTTAACTTTGTAATTGGTTAGTCCATTTTTTTTCATGTTATTATGCTTACAAAATACTTCTATTTAACTAAGTTATTACTCAGAAGAAGTTATATCCATATGTTTTAATGATGTTAGTTGGCAGTAGCCAGATCGACGACTCTGCTATCTTCTTTTCAACCCCATCCATTGTACAATACTCTTGCCCGATTGAGATAAACACCTGACGAAGTTTTATATGAGCCTCCAAATCTGGCACGGAAGCACGGACATCACTAAAAAAAACACCATACCAACATGTATCAAACTTGAGCCCAATAACTGGAAGTTTATTTACCACTTCATCCAATATAATCTTGCAAGAAACATCAAAAGTGTGCATATGTTTTTTTTTAAATAGCCCCACATTCAGAGAAGATAGCAACAGCAAGAAAAACCATATCGCATGAAAAGAAATTTACGAGGAGTTGGCATGACATCCAAGCGAGCGCCATCTCTCTTTATATCTGAAGAAGATCATCAATATCCATTGACCTATCCATAGTGATGAGAATACTCTATTGGACAGATATGGATGCAACCGTCTTATTCAGACGGCACAGTGCACGATAAAGAAATACTTCAGGGAAATCACACATTTTTTTATTCAAAATAGTCACACACATTCCACAGAACAAAGAGAAAGAAAAAAAAAACTCACCCAACATGTCAGAGACATACCCGGGTTTATTATACAAGTTCTAAAAATGAAAAACACAATTCTAGAAAGAAAGAAAAACTAAAACCCGCAAATATTTAACACTGCCAAGAATTACCATCACTCAACCACCACATGGCGCGGCGTGCCGTCGCGCCCTTCATTGCTAGTATGATAAATGATAGCACCGTTTGGCGTTTCGCCTGTTGTTGCTCCAAACTGCAGGTTGAAAAGAACATATATTCATTATTTTAAAAAATGCAATTTTAGATGACAGAAAATGCTCAAAACTGCAGATTGAAAAGAGCACAAATTTTATTGAGAAAAAAGGAAACAAATGAATTACTCGCTTACCGTTTTCCCCGTTCTACCATATTTTGAGCTTCAACATGTAATTTACGCAACTTATGCAAGGTATTATCACCAAACTCTTCAAATGCGCCGTATTTTGAGGAAGAATGCTGTAGACAAATGGAAGTATTAAAACTTTCATCTATACCAATATAAAAAAGCACAGAGGGGGCAGAACCAACGAAACACGGCCATCAGATGGACATCTAACGCTCCAAATCATCACCACGATTAGCGCTAAAACAGCCAGGCTGACAACTCCCGATCGCTAAACATCCGTCGCACGCTAATCACCTGGACGTAATCCCTGGACAACGTCACCGCCGCTTGCCGCTTTTTCGCTTCGCCGCTGCCCCTTATCGCTTGCCGCTTTTCGCTTCGCCACCGCTTGCCGCTTGCCGCTGGGCTGCCGCTGCCGCTTGCCGCTTGCCGCTTGCTGCCGCCGCTTGCCGCTTGCCGCTTCGCCGCCGCTTGCCGCTTGCCGCCGCCGCTTGCTGCTGCTCGGCCGCCGCCTGTTGCTGCGTCTCGCCGCCGCCCCATCGCTTCGCCGCTTACCGCTTCGCCGCCTTATCGCCCGCTGCCCACCGCCCGCCGCTTCGCCGCTTATCGCTTATCGCCGAACCGCTGCTCCGCCCGACGGTGCGTTCCCGTGATTTGGCCGACTCCGCCCTGCAGGCAGCAGCGTCGCACGCCACCGGCGCGGAGCGCTGCCCAACCCCGCCGCCGCACTGGCCTGCCTTCGCTTGAAGGTAACTGTACTGCCATGTTCTTATGATTTGAAGATTACAGTGTTGTAAATCTATTTTGTTCAAATTTGATCGGTATTAGAACTGTAGTCATCTCGCTGTGATTCACAACGGCGGAACGATTACTGCAAGCGTCGGCTCAACTTGTTGGTAAATTAGCGTATTCGGAAAGACATCAGCCCCGCAAAGCATGCCGCTTACCACCCTACAACATGCTAATTGATGTTATTAACATTAAAAATTTCTCAACATGTCATCCTTCAAACTATTATCATGATGTAATTTTTCGCCGCCATGGATACTTCATTGTAGTCCGGGATTAATTGTGTCCTTTAATGTATGTTCTCGGTTCCAATTACCATAGTATAGTTCTTGAAGTAATAGACGGAAGGTTGGTGTAAGTCTCAAGTAGATGGATAAATTTTAATTCACCCATCTCATTTGTTCAGATCATGTTTCTGTGTGCTCTCTACATTCTGCAAAAAAATTATGATAGTTGTGCTTTCCACAATGAGTTGCTAGAGTTCCTTGGTGGTTCATGCAAGTGACAAGGGAGGCTGTGTTGTTTTTAATGGAACATCTGTAGGTGACCCAAGTTGTCTTGAAACATAACCTGATTCTTGATTTACACGTATGTGTAGTTGAAATATTCAGTGAAAGTATATTCTCTTGTTTGCGATATAAGAATGGACTTTTGATAGCTTATATACCGTTTCCCGAGGATCTTTACTATATTCGTAGTTTATATGGCATGTACAGGGACAAAATCTTGGGTGCTGATTCTAATGGGTATGACAGTTTCAATGCTCGAAATGTCTGCACATAGGACATAGATATGTACATCTCTTATTTGGGATGTTCTTTTATTTAACCAGGAGCATGTCTTCCCGGGTTTCATTTAGAAATACCGTTTCCAGTGGTGCTAAAATGACTGAAAGAATTTGACAAAACATCTTTAGCTATTACATATAAAAGATTGCAACCCAATGTCTGAAGCAGGAAAATATTGTCCAAGTTTCTACACGTTTCATTTTGATGGATGTTTGTCTCTAGGTTATCTATAATATGATACACAAGGAAAGCAAGTCTGTCTGCAGCGCAAGCATAGAGCTTGCTTTGATTGCATGATTTAAGCATTATGAGTGTATGATCATATTTGTTTATGTTTTGAGTCAACAATAGTTGAAATAAATACACTTTCATATCTGCACCAGAAAATGTGTGATGTTATTGTTTTATCCTTTCGTGCTAGGTACACAGTCTCAGCTGCCCCCGCCGTCAGCCGCCGTTTGTCACCGGAAATTCTGAGGTTTTCTCCAATCTCCATACAATTTTTAATTATGCAATATTTGCAATAACCAGTTTCATTCAGCTGTTTAGAGTTCCTCTCCGTGCCTAATCGATCTGCATATTGTACCAAGGCTTATTCGTGCATATATATACTGTGCCATGAGTCTATTGTACTAAGGCTGAGTTAATGATTGACTGCTCTGTTTACCCTCCAAAATTAATCCCCCTATCAAGTTCCAATTTTTTTCCCATGTAAACTTTACCAAACTCTAATCCCCCTACCAATGCCCCTTCAAACCAGGAATAAGTGCATGTGCATAGTGTATCACGTGTGTAACAATTATACCAAACAGGTGCATGGAGAATGTGGACATATCTACTGAGAGCTACGGTCATTCTTCACAAAATACATTATTGTTTTACTTCTCAATTAGTTTTCTTATTAATTACTGTTTGCTACTAATTCTGCCTCAACTCCTCATTACCCTGTTAACCTGAATTAGTTGTATGATTCATTTTATGGTGTTTGTAATGCTGTATGTTGATGCTTGATTAGATCGATAATGTCCCAACTCTGTCTCGGAATCCTATACATATTATCAATTTAAATCTGCATCAAAATTTCCATTCTAATATTAGAAACATGTTTCAATTCTGTTGGTTATTGCAGATGCTTGATATGCTTGAGTTCCTTTTTTTTCATTTTCCTTTCTATTGCAAACTTTACAGGGACGAGGTATTCTATAATATCAATTACATTTACGAAAAGTGTAAGCCAACACTAAACATGTCAGCGTCAAAGCACACCCCTTTTCAAGACATCACCAACGGCCAGAATCAAGGTGATTAACAATGACTGATGCTTTCAACTCGCTTATTATTATTTCGACATATAGTAAATTGTGTCATGACTGCAGATCCTAAAGAGGCCAAAAGGCAGAGAAACCGAGAGTATTATGCAAAAAATAAAGATGAAATTGCAAAACGCCGGCGCCAAGCACGAGAACTTAAAAAACAGGTTCCTTCAACAGATGCAAACATAAACGATAACACAGTATGTCATACACCAGATCCTCCACAATCCGGAGTCAGCCAGCTGCAATACAAAACACCAGGTCATGTGTTCTTTACTCGCGCATATATGTGGCATATTTTTTTAATGCAAATACTGAATTATCATCTACAATGAATTTTGTAGACATGGCTCCACTTGTTCAGCATACCTATGCAGACGGTTCACCAAACCATATAACTGGTAATATAATCTATGCAGACGGTTCACCAAACCATATAACTGGTAATATAATCTGTCATGCCATTTTTTGCATTTTTTTTACGTGATCTTCAAAATCTTCTAACAATGTTTGATGTTCACATGTCTTGAAGCTGTTCTGGGCTGCAGTAATGCTTCTCTTCATCAATCGTCAACATCTACCTTGCAATATGATGGCTGTGACTCGGGTACTGGCCTATCAAACACACAACGAGGTCAAAAAAATCAAAGTGCTAAAAGTTGGTACGCTAAATTGTCTGCCGACAAAAAAGCTGACTATATACAGAGGCAGCGGTTAGCTCGCCAACGAAAGAATGCTGCAACTCGGATTGCTCTTAATCATGCAGAAGTATCTCCGATGCAAATTACCCCATTGAGCAACGTAACCATGTCACTTGCAAATGGTACATAAACCTCTATTCAGAAAATTTTGCAAAATATGCGTAAATGTTTCATGCGAGCTTCATTTCATCTGTATCATCCTATTTTCTACTTCAGGTAGCAGGGATACTGCCACGCAATGCAGCGACTCAAGAATGCTTGACGGAGATCATAGTGATTGGCTACACAGTAATTTGACTTTCATCTCTCATGTGAAATCTGGACAAGATCTGCAAAATGGATCCACATCTACAGGAGGACATGGACAAAAGAGCTTCGCTGAAAAAAGTGAATATTGCAGCAAGAAACGACAGCGTGATTCTTCTGATTAGAAACGACAACGTGAAAGGGATCGGTACTCATCAATGACAGATGGTGAGAAGGAAATATGCTTGCGCAAAAAAAGGGAGTATAAGAAATTAGTCCGGGAAAATTCTTCGCCCTTGATCACCTCACATTGCACGCCTTACATGCAAGCACAACCATGTAAAACTAACCCAACAGGTACTGCTGGCCACATGCATATAGTGTATGCATGTAATCTAATTGTGCAGTTCACAGATATGATATTTAACTAATATTTATGCTATTTGCTACAGACCGAGTTGACACAAACAGCGATGATGAGTCCGATCCTGCAGGCATTTTAGAGCCATTTGAACAAGGTGCTACATTGGAAGGTAAATTAAATAATCACACTGTCTATGTACAAATGTGAGGTGTATCAAGCATTATTGAGACAATTCAGCACAACTTGCCTGCAGAGAACTTAGACACATTACAAGAGAAAACAACAATGCATGATGATGATGATGATGAGTGCAGGATTTTTAGTGGTACAGGTAACTAATACAAATCACTGAATACCATTATTGCAGTCCAATATGCCTTTTGGCGCCTATTTTATTCCTACTTATTTTGTCTTGGCAAAGTATGTGTTTGATTCCTACCGAGTGACAAATGGTGTTTCCACGACTAACCAGAATGATGATCCTTATGACTACGTGTACCACAATCTACCAAGGAAGCATCATGCTTTGAAGCCAGTAAAAGACTGCGAACATTGTGGAGCAATGAGGATCCAATATGAGGGTCCTGCTTTCTGTTGCAGAAAAGGGAAGGTGAAGATAGCTACCCCTGAAGTTCCTCAAGAGTTGCGACGGTTGTTTACAAGTCAGGTTGATGAGGATGCAAAATATTTCAGAAAGCACATAAGATATTTCAACAGCCACTTCTCCTTCACTAGCCTTGGAGTCACCCTGGATAAGACGGTCAGCACTGCGTCAAAAACCGGGGTGTATACATTTCGTGCACAAGGGGCATTGTATTATAAGATGGACGATCTGGTGCCTGGCGGTCAAGGACCTAGACATCTCCAGCTCTACTTCTATGACACGGATGAAACCTTGGAACATAGAGTTAAGCGGTCTCCAGATCTTGATATCAATATCGTAAGGGCGATTTTGAAGATACTGGAGGATAACCCGTATGTGCAAACCTTCAAGAGCATTGGATCTGTTCCGAACCTAGACGAATATAGGATATCACTAAATACAGATATAAGGCTGGACCAACGAAGGTACAATGCGCCCACAGCTTCCTGTGTGGCCGCGATGTGGGTTGAGGGGAGTGACCCACAAAATACCTTTGATAGGCAAGTTGTGGTGTATGGCAAAGGGGACCGTCCTATATTTATTAGAGCTTACTATGGTTGCTATGATCCTTTGGCGTATCCATTATTCTTCCCGAGAGGGGAGACGGGATGGAACCGTTGGATGCCATATGAGAAACCACCTAAAGTTGCAAAAATAAAGAACCAGGATGACACACCTAAGGTCGTTCATTGTGAGAACCAGAATGACAACGAGCATGAACACTTGCAAGGTGTACATCAGAGTTCAAATGTACAGCTGGAAGAAAACACGGATGAGGTAGAAGAAAACACAGATGAGGTAGAAGAAAACACAGATGAGGTAGCAGGTAATTATCCCCGTGCTGACAAACGTGTTTCACATTTCATGTTTCATATTTTATTCATTGTTAGTGGAGATCAACGATTAATCATTTTTTGATCCATCTTGTAGATGATGAAGAGGATCAGGATGATGATGCAACTGGAGGTAAACGAAAATTTGTCAGCGCCAGGGAGTATTACTGCTTCAAGCTACAAGTCAGGAAAGGACTCTTTAATATTATATTGTTCGGTGCACGGGGATTCCAGCAATGGGCTGTTGACATGTACATCAAGATGGAGACAATGAGACTTGATTTCTTCTCCAAGCCTAAAAATCAAAAGCGCATTCGTGCAGAACTATACCAGGTACCACAATGTTCTCCAATAATTAAGATTTCTAGGTTATATCACACATGAATATACTGAGCATGAAGTTTTGATTGATTTTTTTCTTAAGGGTGTTGTTGATGTTATTAATGCTGGCGAGACACGTGGTTCTGAGGTTGGAAAGAGAATCGTGCTACCACGGACTTTTCCGGGAGGTGATCGAGACATGCAACGAAGATTCCTTGATGCGATGGCGATAGTCCAGCGGTTTGGGAAGCCGGATTACTTCATCACGATGACTTGCAACCCACACTGGGAGGAGATTACATCCAGACTTGAACCCGGGCAGACGCCACAAGACCGTCCAGACCTTGTGGCAAGAATATACAGGGCGAAGTTGCGAAGTATGAAAGATCTCTTAATCAAGAAACAATACTTTGGTGAGGTTGCTGCATATGTCCATGTTACTGAGTTTCAGAAGAGGGGGCTGCCACATGAGCACATGCTTTTGATCATGCGATCGGATAGCAAGCTAACAAATCCAGATGGGTACAACAAGGTGATATCTCGCAGTAAATTCTCGACAAGGACAAAATTTCGTATTGCATGCTTTGGTGGTGAAGCATATGCTCCACGGACCATGTGGTGCTCTCAAGAAAAATTGTCCTTGCATGATAGATGGTGAATGTCGATTTCGCTATCCTCGGCAGTTATGTGATGCTACGGAGCAAGGAAAGGACTCATATCCTATCTATAGGAGGAGGCATGATGGTCGCTGTGTGAAGGTCAGAGGAGCTGAGCTGGATAATAGGTGGGTTGTCCCATACAACCCTGGTCTCCTTATGCTGTATAATTGTCACATCAATGTTGAAGCTTGCTCTAGCATCAAGGCAGTGAAATACTTATTCAAATACATCTATAAAGGACATGATCGTGCTTCATTCTCGCTGATCCAAAGAAAGCAGATACAGATGGTGGAGTAATCAATGAGATTAAACAGTATAGAGATGCTAGGTTCGTGGGGCCACCGGAGTCTATCCACAGGATTTGCGCTTTTCCAATGTACGGTGTCTCTCCCTCGGTCCTCCAACTTCAACTTCATTTGGAAAATATGCAGTCTGTCACATTCAATGAGGGTGATAATCTAGAGGATGTTATCAGTCGGGATTCTTCTTCCAACACCATGCTCACTCAATATTTCAAGATGAACAAGGTGGACCCTTATGCGAGGAACTTCTTGTACAAAGAGTTCCCAGAATTTTATCGTTGGATTAAGGGTAAGAAGATATGGCAGATAAGAAAACTAAAGGGCCGGGGGCAGATTGGGAGAATTGTGTATGCAAATCCTGCTGAAGGTGAAAGGTACTTCCTAAGAATACTTATGAATCATGTTCGAGGTGCAACATCATATGAAAATTTGAAGACTGTGCATGGAAAGTTGTGCGCGTCTTTCAGAGAAGCGTGTGAGAAAAGAGGTCTAATAGAGACCGACAAGTCACTTGATGACTGCTTGACTGAGTCTGCTACTTTCCAAATGCCACGTGCTCTAAGAAGGCTATTTGCAACTATTCTGGTGTTTTGTGAGGCGACAAACATCCGATCATTGTGGGAGAAGCACCTCGAGTCAATGTCTGAGGACTACCTTCGGAACCATCCCAACAAGGCCGCAGTAGAGCAGATGGTCCTTAGAGACATTAGGGATCTGGTGCATTCGATGGGGAAGGATATTGGCAGTTGTGGCCTCCCAGATTTGGATCCGGTAGATGATGGGTGTTCAAGTGGTTACTCGAGAGAGGTTCAAGAGGAGATGTCGATCATTCCGGACAAAAAAGATATAAATTTGTTTACATCTCTTAACACTGAGCAGCGCGCTGGTTTTGATGAAATACTCTCTCACGTCGTTGACAAAAGGAGCCAGGTATTCTTTGTTGATGGTCCAGGTGGCACGGGAAAGACATATTTGTATAAAGCACTTCTTGCTAAGGTTCGTTCACTAGGACAAATAGCTATTGCAACAGCGACATCTGGTATAGCGGCATCCATCATGCCTAGTGGACGCACCGCCCACTCAAGGTTCAAAATTCCAATTAAACTCACAGATAGCAGCATGTGCAATTTCACCAAGCAAAGTGGTACCGCAGATCTGCTCCGCAAGGCATCTTTGATAATCTGGGACGAAGTTGCCATGACAAAGCGTCAAACAGTTGAGACACTTGATAGGTCCCTACAAGACATCATGGGATGTGATTTGCCTTTTGGTGGGAAGGTTGTGGTGTTTGGAGGAGATTTTAGGCAGGTCCTTCCAGTGGTGACGCGTGGGACAAGAGCGCAGATCACTGACGCCACACTACGGAGGTCTCATTTATGGGAGAAGATTAGAAAGATACGTCTCACGCGTAATATGAGGGCACAAACTGACCCGTGGTTCTCCAGTTACCTCTTGAGAATTGGGAATGGAACAGAAGAGACGATCGGTGGCGATTATGTGCGTCTTCCGATGACATTGTTATTCCTTACACTTCTACGTAAGAACCAAGAACAAGCTTATTGAAGATGTCTTCCCATCGCTTCATGAAAACGCCGCATCTGGATCCTACATGAGCTCACGTGCCATTCTTTCAACCAAGAATGAACATGTGGACAATCTAAATACAAAGATGATTGAAAGGTTTCCTGGAAAAGAAAAGGTATATTATAGCTTTGACTCTGTCGAAGATGATGCACGCAATAACTACCCAATTGACTATCTAAACTCCATAACTCCAAATGGCCTGCCCCCGCATCTTCTGAAACTCAAAGTCAATTGTCCTGTCATTCTTCTCCGAAATCTCGATCCTCACAACGGGTTGTGCAATGGAACAAGATTGATGATTAGAGCATTTCAAGATAATGCAATTGATGCAGAGATTGTTGGTGGACAACATGCTGGAGATAGAGTGTTTATACCGAGGATCCCTTTGTCGCCTTCGGATGACATTTCACTTCCGTTCAAATTCAAGAGGAAACAGTTCCCCATACGGTTGAGTTTTGCTATGACCATCAACAAAGCCCAAGGGCAAACCATTCCAACCGTTGGTATTTACCTCCCGAACCTCGTATTCTCGCATGGCCAGCTTTATGTTGCACTCGTCGAGGGTGTGTCAAGGCAGACCACTCGGATTTTGGCCAAGCCAAATAATGACATAGATCCCACTGGAAAAAGCACGAAGAATATTGTGTACAGGGATGTCTTGGAGGGATGAAACAGGTTTGTTCTTCCTTCAGTCCGGTCAATTATTATTAGTATTCAATGTTCCTACTGCATCTATTGAACATATCATTTGATATCGCTCATTTATCATATTCTGATATAAGCATGTTTGTGTTTTGCAGCACCGCTATGTTGCCAGGTTTTGAAATAGGATCTTCCCATATACATTTGATTATATGTATAGGTCTATACAGCTTGAGAACGGGGCTGATACTTGCCTTGGTGGTTTAGCTTTTTTCTCAGTCTTGTTGTTCGCTGCTGTGTTTTTCCATCAATGAAACTTGGCTGGAAAATAATAATTAGAACATTGGATTTTATAGAAATTTCTTACTTATTGTTCCACTTCAATATCTCCCAAGAGTTATATTTCTTCTGGACCTTTATTCTTTTCGGTCACATGTTTAGATCATAGTGCCTTGCAGGTTTCAGTACGCCAACAAGTTTCAATTGAGAATTATTATTATTATTATTGCGCTGAAAATGTAAGTCTGCCTCTTTCATATGATCAGATATACTGTTGACATAAGCGTCAACTATATGTGTTTGCGCTATCTTCCTTTCACCCGTCATCTAACAGCTGAATTAAGTAGTGGCCCAGAAGCTTGATTGCCATCGAAACCTAATAAATATTGCAAGTGTAAATGGCGCCAGGAATAGTAGTTGCGCAAGATACACATATAGCAGGTAAGATGCTCTAATTGCTAGACAGATATGCTTTCGCTCAACCACAGATTTGTTGTTTATACACAGTATGTAAATACTGATCTGGGTTGATGTCAACACCCGGATTTTTAAGTCCAGATGCCTATTATGCCATTCATCGCAATCCCAGGAATATTGTTTTTGCGAGACATAATAGATTGATATCACAACACATCATTCATTACATACCATAATCGTCTTACAAATAAAGGATCACATGATCCATTCTCATTACAACAATAGAAGTTCTATTTATTCATTACATAACACATAGCGGAAGCGAAAGTAGCGTAGTATTAGTCCATCTATTCCACAGGCAACTGTTGACGTCAGGAGGTGAGCTCATGGGTAGGTTATGACGCGTGAGTAGTGGCGCGGCTGGATGGCATCGTGTGCAGGGCGCACGGGTATGAGGCTGACGTCGGCGTCCTCTCGGGGCGTCGCGTCGTGGCGTCGTCCTGAGGCGCGGGTAGGTCAACGAGGGTGTCTAGGAGAGGTGTGAGAGAGAGAGGAAGATGGTGGCGCAGTGGAACATGGGGGTTTGCAGTGTGCACGCGGGAACGGGGTCGTGTCCACGGGTGGTGATCAGGGGACATGGCACGGGTCGTTTTGGTCGACTTCGTGCTCTCCTCGACCAAGGGTCATGTCTGGCAGGTGTAGAGGGTCAAGGGAAAAGTGTGTGACAAGGTGAGAGAGAGAGAGGAAGAGAGGGAGCAAGTGGTGGCATGGTGGTGACTAGGGTGGCCGGCATGGTGTGTTCTAATTGATTTGAGAGCAAATCTTTCTCTCTGTGGTCATGGCTTGGTTCAAAGGGATGAGTCCAGGCTATTTGACAAGGTTATCATAGTTGGAGGGGTCTAGAGCTTGTAAAAATAGTTGTTGCCAAAGTTGTATGTGACACATGCAAGTACTTGGCATAGTTGGTGTCCTAGTGGTCATGTACTACTAGATGATGTCAAAGCTAAGTAATGTCAAGGGAGTGGTTGTGGTACAAGTGACACTATTGAGGGGTACAAGTGAGGGAGAGAGGTGGTGGTACATAGTGGGTGGGGTGGTTGTACCTTTATGTAAAAAGTGAATCCTTATGTAAAAACCTCATGTATGGGTAAATTTTGCTAGGTCTCTTCATGGATGAGCTACAAATGATTTTTGGCAGCAAATGGTGGCATTGGTTTGGGTTTTGGGCAAGATTTGTGAAAATTCTAAATTTGGAGGGAATCTAGAATTGGTTTCAAAGTGGTATCTTGGCTTGACTAATGTGAGCAATGGTCAACTCTCTGGTCAAAGTGGTCAACATCAAAAGTGTTCACCTTGATGAGGTCTTGGATGACATGGCTTTGGTTGACCAAGTTTAGTTTGAAGAAAAGTCAAAACCAGGGGGTAAAGTAGTGAACATTTTATAAAATGGCAATATGACCATTATCACATGTATGTTGATTTTGAGATTTGCTTTGATTTGATTTTGGTTTGTTTGATGCAATTGTGTTTGTTTATCATATATAAGAGTTTTACAAACAATAGATCAAGCAATGGTGGCCTTTGGTGAAGATTTGCAAAATTGGCCTTATGTGTATGTGAGTGAAATTGGGAATTCCTCACCATTTGATTTCTCTCCAATTTATTTGATATTTCTTGACTCAAATGTGATTCTTATTAGTTTAGAAACATTTCCCAACCATTGAAACCAATTCAAATGGTCTTGCTCAAAGATTTGCAAAAATGGCCATAACACATAAGAAGTGATGTGTCATATTTCATTAAACTTGTAGATTGTTGATCTTGCTTTACTTGGACTTGGGTTAAGGTCAATTTAGTGTTATATTAGGTTGAGAGATGGTTTCACATCATTTGGTCAAGGTTTAAAGGCATAGGTCAAAGTTTGGTGAAATGGCTATGTGCCACATATGCTTCTATGCATATGTTGCATTGGAGTTTTAGTTTGACTTGGCTTGACCCAATTGGTGTTGTTGAGTGTTGAAATGGTATATAGGAGTGATCCCACCATTCACAACAAGTCTTAGGGTCAAGCTTCTCAAATTCACAAATTTGCTATTTTACTCTCATATGCCTCTATGGCATTTTTAGTTTCTTTTTAATTTCTTTGGAAACCACTTGGAATTGGTTTGATAGGTACTAGGTAAGGTGTATGAAGGTTTTCCAAACCTCTAAACAAAGTAGAAAAGCATAGGGTCAAGATTTATAAAACTAGCCATAGGCACATATACCTTTTTCTTATTTAATTTCCTTTTATTTCATTTTAACTAGTATGGTGAAAAGAGGGGTGAGGTTTAGGGTTTAAGATCACTTTAAATACTAATAACAAGCAATCATGGCAATAGCACAAGAATTAAGCAAGATCACTAAGCATCAAACTTAATTTGATAAAAGTTTTTGTTGGTTCCAAAATTTGGAACTAGGGAAATTCATTTGTTTTGTTTTGAAATTTTTGGGATGTTACAAACCCTTCCCCCTTAAACAAATCTCGTCCGGAGATTTTAAGAAAAGTTAGGTTCCTAAGAGAGATTGAGCGTTTTATTAACAGGAAGACATACTTGGCATGGTCTGGGGTGCTTCCTGAGCTTCAGTGGCAGTCATGTGGTAGAGACGGCCGTTGTTGTTGTTCTGGTTCCTTCTTCCGGCAAAGCGGCGCTGTTGCTGAGCAGGTGCTGCGGTGTTGGCGGCAATCTTTGCAAGCTTCTTGGGGCACTCATTGGATTAGTGACCCACAACTCCACATTCATAGCAGTTGATGGTGGACTTGTCCTTGGGGTTGACGGGAACAGCGTTGCTTCCAGTCATTGGGGCAGTATTGGGGTTGTTGTTGTTGCCATTGGGGTGGTTGTTGTTGTTGTTGCTGCTGTTGTTGTTGCCTCCGGTCTTCGGGGGTCCTCCGTTGTTGTTGGGGTAGTTGGGGCGATAACTCTGAGCAGTTGGCTTGTTGTTTCTTGGGGTGAATCCTCCGGAGGAGTTGTTGCGGTACTTCTGGTTATGGTGGGGTCCATTCTGGTTCATCATCCTTCGCTTGCGGTTCTCATTGGCCTGATGCAGCTTTCCTTCCATCTGTATGGCTGAGTCCACGAGGGCTTCGAGGTCAGCGAACGGAATGTTCACCAACACAGTTTGCATCTCGTCGTGCAATCCGTTCAGAAATCTTTCCTTCCTCTTCTCATTGGTATCGGTCTCATCCGGGGCGTACCTTGACAGAGTAAGAAACCTGTCGCGGTATTCCACCACGGACATCCTTCCTTGTTTGAGTTCCCGGAACTCGTCTCTCATTTTCTTGATCAGTCCTTGGGGCACATGGTATTTGCTAAACTTCAGCTTGAAGTCTTCCCAAGTCATCATCTGTCCTGCATTCATGGCACGGGCACTTGTCCACCAGGCTCTAGCAGGTCCTGACAGGTAGTGGGTGGCGAACAGTACTTTTTCTGCGGCTTCTACTCCCGCAACTTCTAGGTTGTTCTCCATTGTCTGGAGCCAGTCATCAGCATCTAGGGGCTCTTCAGTCTTGTTGAACATGGGTGGGTTGGTGTTCTGAAAGTTCTTCAACTTTGACCCCGGGTGGTCGTGGTTTCCATGGCCGTTGTTGTTCTGAGCAAGCTGCTGCAGTGCAGCAATGTTGGCTTGGCGTTCAGCTCTTTCGACTTCTCGGTCTGCCATCATCGTCTGCAGCAGTTGCATCATGGCATCCTGGGTGGCGTTGCGGGTTGGTGGGGCCATCTGAACATTGAGGTAGATGATAAGATAAGAGGGAAATTTCTATGGTTTGTTTTGTTAAATTTTTTTTTAAAAGTTCACAAATTGAAATTTTGAGTAGTGTTGCGGGGGTAAAAACCAACAACACTTTTTCATTCATACCAAGCATCACATATTACAAATCTAACACACCGTTGGTTTGAAGAACCATTCATCGCTCTACGATACAAGGGGATCCTGATACAACTCACACCTACGAAAGTGCTTTAAATGAAACTACTCTTCAGGGGGGAATTCTTCGTCTTCACGGGTAATGTGCTTGGCGAGAGGCGAGGGCGTTGTCCAAATCCCTGCGGGTTTTGTACAGCCTGAAGTCCTGATGTGCTACATAGTGGTTCATCTCCGGGTGTGGTGGCATGGTCATCGATCTTCCCATGGAGTCATGTCTTGGGTAGTAGATGAAGCGAGTGTCCTTGATCTTGTTCTCATTTTGTCCACACAGACGGGAAATTGCTTCTTGCATAGCTCTGACTAGTCCTTCTTTCCAAGTGTTTCCCGTTACAGAAAACCAGATGGTTTCCCATACCGGGGCTCCAAGCTTTCTTCGTAGATCAGTTGAAACTTCCCACCGAGGGGGTTCTCCGGAGTGATTGTTGCGGGGTATTCCGAAGAACTCGGGATACGGGTGTCCTAGATATTCCACTAGTTGCTTCAAATCCTTTTCGAACCTCAGTTCTCCTCCGTGACCAAGCTGATAGCACTCCCATTTATATTCCATCTATGAACAAAGAGGAGGAGTAAATTAGAGAAGTATTCAAGTGTGCAAAATTTTAGATAGTGCTACAAAGAAAAAGTAAAGCATGAATTTCTTATTTTGAAAAAGATCTCAAGGATAAGAGTGAGAATAAGTTTTTTTCACAAATATTCACTTCTTTGGTTTTGAAACTAAATTTTACAGACGTCCATTCTAACTAGGGTCTCCTAAGGTCAAACAATGGCTCTGATACCAACTTGTCAACACCCGGATTTTTAAGTCCAGATGCCTATTATGCCATTCATCGCAATCCCAGGAATATTGTTTTTGCGAGACATAATAGATTGATATCACAACACATCATTCATTACATACCATAATCGTCTTACAAATAAAGGATCACATGATCCATTCTCATTACAACAATAGAAGTTCTATTTATTCATTACATAACACATAGCGGAAGCGAAAGTAGCGTAGTAGTAGTCCATCTATTCCACAGGCAACTGTTGACGTCAGGAGGTGAGCTCATGGGTAGGTTATGACGCGTGAGTAGTGGCGTGGCTGGATGGCATCGTGTGCAGGGCGCACGGGTACGAGGCCGACGTCGGCGTCCTCTCGGGGCGTCGCGTCGTGGCGTCATCCTAAGGCGCGGGTAGGTCAACGAGGGTGTCTAGGAGAGGTGTGAGAGAGAGAGGAAGATGGTGGCGCAGTGGGACATGGGGGTTTGCAGTGTGCACGCTGGAACGGGGTCGTGTCCACGGGTGGTGATCAGGGGACATGGCACGGGTCGTTTTGGTCGACTTCGTGCTCTCCTCGACCAAGGGTCATGTCTGGCAGGTGTAGAGGGTCAAGGGAAAAGTGTGTGACAAGGTGAGAGAGAGAGAGGAAGAGAGGGAGCAAGTGGTGGCATGGTGGTGACTAGGGTGGCCGGCATGGTGTGTTCTAATTGATTTGAGAGCAAATCTTTCTCTCTGTGGTCATGGCTTGGTTCAAAGGGATGAGTCCAGGCTATTTGACAAGGTTATCATAGTTGGAGGGGTCTAGAGCTTGTAAAAATAGTTGTTGCCAAAGTTGTATGTGACACATGCAAGTACTTGGCATAGTTGGTGTCCTAGTGGTCATGTACTACTAGATGATGTCAAAGCTAAGTAATGTCAAGGGAGTGGTTGTGGTACAAGTGACACTATTGAGGGGTACAAGTGAGGGAGAGAGGTGGTGGTACATAGTGGGTGGGGTGGTTGTACCTTTATGTAAAAAGTGAATCCTTATGTAAAAACCTCATGTGTGGGTAAATTTTGCTAGGTCTCTTCATGGATGAGCTACAAATGATTTTTGGCAGCAAATGGTGGCATTGGTTTGGGTTTTGGGCAAGATTTGTGAAAATTCTAAATTTGGAGGGAATCTAGAATTGGTTTCAAAGTGGCATCTTGGCTTGACTAATGTGAGCAATGGTCAACTCTCTGGTCAAAGTGGTCAACATCAAAAGTGTTCACCTTGATGAGGTCTTGGATGACATGGCTTTGGTTGACCAAGTTTAGTTTGAAGAAAAGTCAAAACCAGGGGGTAAAGTAGTGAACATTTTATAAAATGGCAATATGACCATTATCACATGTATGTTGATTTTGAGATTTGCTTTGATTTGATTTTGGTTTCTTTGATGCAATTGTGTTTGTTTATCATATATAAGAGTTTTACAAACAATAGATCAAGCAATGGTGGCCTTTGGTGAAGATTTGCAAAATTGGCCTTATGTGTATGTGAGTGAAATTGGGAATTCCTCACCATTTGATTTCTCTCCAATTTATTTGATATTTCTTGACTCAAATGTGATTCTTATTAGTTTAGAAATATTTCCCAACCATTGAAACCAATTCAAATGGTCTTGCTCAAAGATTTGCAAAAATGGCCATAACACATAAGAAGTGATGTGTCATATTTCATTAAACTTGTAGATAGTTGATCTTGCTTTACTTGGACTTGGGTTAAGGTCAATTTAGTGTTATATTAGGTTGAGAGATGGTTTCACATCATTTGGTCAAGGTTTAAAGGCATAGGTCAAAGTTTGGTGAAATGGCTATGTGCCACATATGCTTCTATGCATATGTTGCATTGGAGTTTTAGTTTGACTTGGCTTGACCCAATTGGTGTTGTTGAGTGTTGAAATGGTATATAGGAGTGATCCCACCATTCACAACAAGTCTTAGGGTCAAGCTTCTCAAATTCACAAATTTGCTATTTTACTCTCATATGCCTCTATGGCATTTTTAGTTTCTTTTTAATTTCTTTGGAAACCACTTGGAATTGTTTTGATAGGTACTAGGTAAGGTGTATGAAGGTTTTCCAAACCTCTAAACAAAGTAGAAAAGCATAGGGTCAAGATTTATAAAAATAGCCATAGGCACATATACCTTTTTCTTATTTAATTTCCTTTTATTTTATTTTAACTAGTATGGTGAAAAGAGGGGTGAGGTTTAGGGTTTAAGATCACTTTAAATACTAATAACAAGCAATCATGGCAATAGCACAAGAATTAAGCAAGATCACTAAGCATCAAACTTAATTTGATAAAAGTTTTTGTTGGTTCCAAAATTTGGAACTAGGGAAATTCATTTGTTTTGTTTTGAAATTTTTGGGATGTTACAGTTGACATGCTTGTCAAACTGCTTCTGTTAGGTCTACTCTCAAGTGTCGACACAAATATGGACCAGACGCTGCGAGTCATCCACAGTTTTGCATGTCTAAAATGTTAACAATACGTTTATTGTACCATTACATGGGCTTGGGGTAATTTAGTTTGGCCAAAAGTGAATGCCATCCAATCCATTTATTTCCTCGGGTTGATACAACTTGCTCAATAGTCTCGACCAAATAAACAAGAGCTGCGGATTAAAAGAAAAGAACCGCTCTGAACCTTCAAGAGGAAAATAATGATGATGATGATGATATTAAATCAATCAGAAGAAGGAAAAAATCTCACTTTGTAGCAATTACTCAATTCTCCACAGATTACACTACAATTATTAGAATACAGAAGTGTAGTTTTGCCGATAGGAGATTGTTGCTTAAAAGCGTATGTTTGTGATATTCTCTTTCTCAAGTTCATTGCACATTTGTAATCTGTTGCTGTTTATTTCCAACTAAACAGATGATACTTCAAATAGCAAGAACCAATCCGTAAATTTTGCCTTCAGGTTTGTATGTATAAGACTGAATTTTGTTGTTTGGTAGTTGTTGTGAGAATGGGCTGCATTTGCTACTTTGATTGATTTCCTAAGATTACACGTGCATTGCACGTGCACAATTACTAGTATATACTAGTACTATAACATATGCATATATCTCACTAGCTTGCCATCCTTTGTAAAGACTAGATTGTTAGAAATAGAGGTACTCCGTATTAAGAAATATCTTTAATTACAATCTACTTCCTCCGTTCCATATTAATTTCACGGTGAACTAATTTCGCGGAACAATGAAACCCTAGAGGAGAGGAGAGGGAGAGGGGGAAGGTCAATTAATTTCGCGGATCAATGAAACCCTAGAGGAAGTGAGTAGAGGGGATATAAATTAGGAGTAAGGTAAGAGGGGTTTACCTTGGATTGCATCCTCCCAACACCATCAGAGAAGAACCGAACTGAGCTCCAACTGAAGGAGCCTTGCGGCATCGATCGCCGAAGAAGGCGACCTGCGGCGGACCTGACAAACAAGGAAGCCATCCTTTTTTTTTTACAGCGAAGAGGATGCAGACCCTGTGCTGTGATTTGTGTGGACGAAGGGAACCGCCGAACCGGCGTCTGGTGTATAAAAATAAGCGGTTTCCGGTAGAGCTGAAGCCGATCCAGAGTCCAGTCCGATACGTACTTTACTAGGCTAATAATAGGCCGGATTTATGCACGCGCAGCCCGCGATCGTCTAAATTAAGATGTGCAGCCCACATGCCGTACTGCTGCGCCAGACAAAAAAAATGTTACTAGAACATTCCTAGGGAAAACTAGTGCATGGCTCCTATTCGTCGTATTCACGAGGAAGTCCACATTGATGTCATTGAGTCAATAGCTTGTAAACTGAGCAAAACTGAATAATAACTACGAATTTAGAGGTTCAATTCAGAAAATAGTGCAGATAGTAACGTAAACACATTAGGCCTGGAAAAAAATTATAGGTCACACCCGAAAATCCAACTCGATATATATTTATAGGGGCTCAAAGAGCGAACTGAACACGAACCTCTACTCGTGACACGCTGAAATTTCAGATCAATCTAACTGCTTCCGTCGGTACAGTCACTGGAATCCAACTAAATTCGCCGGAATCCAACCAAATTCCGGCGAGCTCGCGACGGCATGGGGCGGCGTGGGGCGGGGCGAGCTCGCTGCAGCGTGGGGCGGCGCGGGGCGGGGCGATCTCGTGGGCGGCGTGAGCTCACGCACGGCGGGGTGAGCTCGCCGCGGGGCGGAGCGGGCGGGGCTAGGGCCGAGGCGGGCGGCGCGGGGCTGGGGCCGAGGCGAGGCGGTGCGGGGCGAAGCCGGGGCGAGGCCGGGTAGGGCGGGGTGGGGTGGAGCCGGAGCAGGGCGGCCGGCGTGGACCTCGTCCGGAGCAGGGCGGCCGGATGGAGCAAGAAAGAAGAAGAAGAAGGAAAGGAAAAAAAACCTCTAACATGTGGGTCTAGTGGCATATTTAAAAATATGCTTTTTTACAGTTTTTTTTTATGGGTTCTGATGTGCGCCAGCACTTTTTCGACCCGTAAACACGAGTTCGGTGAACTGAACTCCGGGTTTTCAGTTCACGTTTTTCCGGCTCTGCTAGAGATGCTCTTGGGCCTGATGGTTTCCCCCCTCAAATTTTATCATTTTTCTGGGAGGATATAAAAAGTACCTCGAAAAGGTTTTTGATGATTTTAGTTATGTAAAAGCTTGATATAGGTGGATTACGTTTTGGAACTATTATATTGATCCCAACATGTGAGGATGCAATGAATACCGGTTCAAATATGACCACCAAAGGGATGGAGATATAATGCTGAGATGGAGAGCAGACTCGCTCATGTGGCCGGGGAGATAATGGATAAATCTCAATCATCTTTTATGAAAAATAGATTGATAAAAAAAAAGGTGTATCCATGTCGCGTGAAGTTTTCGTCAAGTCGAGAAAGAAAATTGTTTGTGCATGTTTCAAAGTTGACTTTGAAAAGAACTGTGAACATGTAAATGGTTCTTTCTGTATGATGTGATGCTTAAAAAAAGTTTTTTTCCCATAAAATTGGATGATAGAGTGAAAATAAAAATAAATGGTCAGTTGGTTTTTTCTAGAAACATAGGTGTGTGAGACAAGAGGATCCCTATTATCCTCCCATCCTTTTTTAGTACTGTTGTGGACTCTATGACGGTTAATTGTAAAAAAATGGTTAGTAAGCTTGATTGATTATTGTGCTAGTCCCTCATTCGCAGGAGAATGGTATTGTCATTATTCAACAATATGCAAATGATACTATTTTTATACTATATGAAATGCAAGGAGCATGGAATTCTTGTTTTGCTTATTTGAGCAGATGCTTGGCCTTAAGATAAATTTTCTTAAGAGTGAGGTATTTTGTCTTGGCAAATGCAAAGAGGGGGTACATATGTATGAGAAGATTTTTACCTCTAAATCTAGGACTTTGACTTTCAAATATCTGTGGGTGCCCATTGACAAGGATCTTAATATACATTGGAGGCCTACATAAGATAAAATGGAGAAGGGATTGCCATGGTATGAATGAAAGATTTTAGACACCGACTCTGAAGCTACATTGTTGAATGCTTGTCCGACTATTGTCCTTTGCTTGTCCTTTCCTTCTATAAAGCTCCAAGTGGTGTTAGGAAGAAAATGGGTATTATTGGGTGAATTGGGAGTTAGTGTTCTCACCTAAGGATTTAGGAATCTGAACTTCTACTATGAACAAGATTAAGGTTGGTCCTGAAATTAACGGTCTAGCATCTGCGAAGTGAGTGGTTTAGTAAACACACTAGCCAACTCATCATCAGAAGAGATAAACATGACATGTAGATCTCCAGAAGCAACACGCCCATACATAAAATGGAAATCGATCTCAATATGCTTGGTCTGTTGATACGTCTCCAACGTATCGATAATTTCTTATGTTCCATGTTTCTTTTATGATGATACTCACATGTTTTATACATACTTTATGTCATATTTATGCATTTTCCGGCACTAACCTATTAACGAGATGCCGAAGAGCCAGTTGCTGTTTTCTGCTGTTTTTGGTTTCAGAAATCCTAGTAAGAAAATATTCTCGGAATTGGACGAAATCAACGCCCAGGATCTTATTTTTCCACGAAGCTTCCAGAAGTCCGAAAGGGAAACGAAGTGGGGCGACGAGGCGGCCACACAATAGGGCGGCGCGGCCCAGGCCCTGGCCGCGCGGCCCTGGCATGTGGGCCCCTCGTGGCGCCCCCTGACCTACCCTTCCGCCTACATAAGCCTTCGTCGATAATATACCGAGAGCCACGATACGGAAAACCTTCCAGAGACGCCGTCGCCGCCAATCCCATCTCGGGGGATTCAGGAGATCGCCTCCGGCACCCTGCCGGAGAGGGGAATCATCTCCCGGAGGACTCTTCACCGCCATGGTCGCCTCCGGAGTGATGTGTGAGTAGTTCACCCCTGGACTATGGGTCCATAGCAGTAGCTAGATGGTTGTCTTCTCCTAATTGTGCTATCATTGTTAGATCTTGTGAGCTGCCTAACATGATCAAGATCATCTATTTGTAATGCTACATGTTGCGTTTGTTGGGATCCGATGAATATGGAATACTATGCTATGTTGATTATCAACCTATCTATGTGTTGTTTATGATCTTGCATGCTCTCCGTTATTAGTAGAGGCGCTGGCCAAGTTGATACTTGTAACTACAAGAGGGAGTATTTATGCTCGATAGTGGGTTCATGTCTCCATTAAATCTGGGGGAGTGACAGCAACCCCTAAGGTTGTAGATGTGCTGTTGCCACTAGGGATAAAACAGCAATGCTATGTCTAAGGATGTATTTATTGATTACATTACGCACCATACTTAATGTAATTGTCTGTTGTTTGCAACTTAATACTGGAGGGGGTTCGGATGATAACCTGAAGGTGGACTTTTTAGGCATAGATGCATGGTGGATAGCGGTCTATGTACTTTGTCGTAATGCCCAATTGAATTTCACAATACTCATCATAACATGTATGTGCATGGTCATGCCCTCTGTATTTATCAATTTCCCAACTGTAATTTGTTCACCCAACATGCTATTTATCTTATGGGAGAGACACCACTAGTGAACTGTGGACCCCGGTCCATTCTTTTACATCGAATACAATCAACTGCAATACTTGTTCTACTGTTTTCTGCAAACATCATCATCCACACTATACATCTAATCCTTTGTTACATCAAGCCGGTGAGATTGACAACCTCACTGTCATGTTCGGGCAAAGTAATTTGGTTGTGTTGTGCAGGTTCCACGTTGGCGCCGGAATCCCTGGTGTTGCGCCGCACTACACTCCGTCACCAACAACCTTCAACGTGCTTCTCTGCTCCTACTGGTTTGATAAACCTTGGTTTCTTACTGAGGGAAACTTGCTGCTGTACGCATCACACCTTCCACTTGGGGTTCCCAACGGGCGTGTGCTTTACGCGTCAACAAGCTAATTTCTGGCGCCGTTGCCGGGGAGATCAAGACACGCTGCAAGGGGAGTCTCCACCTCCAATCTCTTTACTTTGTTTTTGTCTTGCTTTACTTTATTTTATTTACTACTTTGTTTGCTGCACTAAAACAAAACACAAAAAAATTAGTTGCTAGTTTTACTTTATTTACTATCTTGTTTGCCATATTAAAAACACAAAAAAATTAGTTACTTGCATTTACTTTATCTAGTTTACTTTATTTACTATTGCTAAAATGGGTACTCCTGAAAATACTAAGTTGTGAGACTTCACAAACACAAATAATAATGATTTCTTATGCACACCGATTGCTCCACCTGCTACTACAGCAGAATTCTTTGAAATTAAACCTGCTTTACTAAATCTTGTTATGAGAGAACAATTTTCTGGTGTTAGTTCTGATGATGCTGCTGCCCATCTTAATAATTTTGTTGAACTATGTGAAATGCAAAAGTATAAGGATGTAGATGGTGACATTATAAAGTTAAAAAAAATTCCTTTCTCATTAAGAGGAAGAGCTAAAGATTGGTTGCTGTCTCTGCCTAAGAATAGTATTGATTCATGGACTAAATGTAAGGATGCTTTCATTGGTAGATATTATCCTCCTGCTAAAATTATATCTTTGAGAAGTAGCATAATGAATTTTAAGCAATTGGATACTGAGCATGTTGCACAAGCATGGGAAAGAATGAAATCTTTGGTTAAAAATTGCCCAACCCATGGACTGACTACTTGGATGATCATCCAAACCTTTTATGCAGGACTGAATTTTTCTTCACGGAACCTATTGGATTCAGCTGCTGGAGGTACTTTTATGTCCATCACTCTAGGTGCCGCAACAAAGTTTCTTGATAATATGATGATTAATTACTCTGAATGGCACACGGAAAGAGCTCCACAAGGTAAGAAGGTAAATTCTCTCGAAGAAACCTCTTCCTTGAGTGATAAGATTGATGCTATTATGTCTATGCTTGTGAATGGTAGGACTAATGTTGATCCTAATAATGTTCCGTTAGCTTCATTGGTTGCTCAAAAAGAACATGTTGATGTGAACTTCATTAAAAATAACAATTACAATAACTCTAGGCCATATCCTGCTAATGGTAACTCTTATAGTAGATATGTTTCACCTAATGAGGAAAAGATGTTAGAAATTGAAAGATCTACTAAGAGCTTTATGCAATCCCAATATGAGCAAAATAAATTGTTTACGAAAACTATGAATGAACAATCTACCTTGTTGAAAAATATAGAAAATCAACTTGAAAATCTGAATATGGAGATCTCTGGGTTGCAAACTAAACTTGCAAATGCTGAAAACCGAATCTCATACATGTCTGCATCACAATCTTCCTTAATTAATAAAATGGCTTCTAAACCTAAGGATATTGATAATAAAATTGTTACTACAGCAAATGCCATCCAAGTTAGAATTAATGAGAATATAAGATTGATGGCCGAATTGCGAGCTAGGTGGGAAAAATAAGAAAATGCTAAAGAAGATAATATAGCTAAAGTTTGGACTATTACCACCACTAGTAATGATAATGCTTCACATGTTGCTACACCTCCTACTATCAATGGTAAAATAATTGGTGTTAGTAATGTTTCTACTCCTAACACTACAAGAAATGGGATATTTGTTGACGAAAACCCTGGTGACAAAAATGCATACCGTCATGGATGTGTCCTTATAGGTGACGAATTCATCTTCCGTCATGCATTTAAGGTAATTCTTGACGGTATGATTTTTCGTCAACAAAAAATCGTCACCCATTACCCAACCGGGAAGGGCTTCCATCGTGTCTGTTAATAGGTGACGAAATCAAAGATTCGTGGTGTATGTAAACCGTGATTTGCATATACAACGGACCCACATAGCAGGTAAATAATACTAAGTTACTTTATTAAATGTTATTAGTTTTATATATCATGTGTGACCCACTTGTCAGGAACATATTTAATTAAGTAAAAATTGTGTTTTGGAAGAATCAAACCAGGGCTTTGAAGTGACCAACGCGGAGTGTTACCGCTAAGGTAGATATGGAGTTTTGATCTGGATCCGTAACTAGTCTATTCTACATATTTATTTCAATGGTGTGATGTAGATGTTACGACATAATAATTTCCTTATTAATATTTATGTCGGCCGCGGGTGCCTCATTTAAGTCGCGCCGCTAACACGGCCTATCTAGGTGATCTTGCTAACAGTCGAATCGACTAGGGTTCTCGTCGAGGTGAGAAGAAATCCGTGAAGGCTCCATTGTGGAGGCGGCGAGACGCATCATCAGTGAGTTCTCCTGATTGTTCGCTAGGTCTAGATTTTTTAATTAGTTGTCAAGATCTGTTCTGAAGAACGTTGGCATATTCTTAACTGAATTGTAGGCAATGGATCGAAGTTGGATAACTGATGGCACCCAAAAGTTCACAACAAAGTACATGGCAGGTGTTAGGGATTTCATCAAGTTTGCGCGAGAACACTTGGACAATACAGATGAACCAATCTTGTGCCCTTGCAAGGACTGCCTAAATCTGAAACGTCAGGATATAAAAATAGTCGAGGATCACTGCAATTGTTCAGGTATGTCCATGACGTATACAAGATGGACTAGACATGGGGAAGGTTTTAGTGATGACGAAGGGCGGGATAGAAACGATGATGGTGCGTATGATAGTGACAATGATGAAGACGAAGACAGTGGTGATTGTTATGTTGATGATTCGTCTAGTATGATCAATGAACTGCAGAAGTCTGGAAATAAAGGTCCTAACCTGCCAAATATTTATGCTAATCTAATTGAGTCAGCCAAAAAATAACTTCATGAGGGATGCACCACTTTCACTAAGTTGTCGTTCATTATTAAGCTCCTTCATGTCAAATCATACAGCCGGATAACAAACAGAGGATTTGATCTCTTACTTCACCTTTTACGTACAGCTTTGCCACGTGTGGACTTTCCCAAATCATATGCTGATGCTAAGAGTGTTCTTTCTGATGTTGGGCTTGGTTATGAGACAATTCATGTATGCAAGTTTGATTGTTCTTTATTTTGGGGAGATCACAAGGACGATACGCACTGCCATGTTTGTGGATTATCAAGATATAGAGACCCTACTGCAAAAAAGAAAATCCCTCACAAGGTGTTAAGGTACTTTCCTATAATTAAAAGGTTGCAGAGACTATTTGTTAAAAAGGAAATGTCGACACATACTAGATGGCACAAAGAGAAGAGGGTTGATGAGCCCAATGTACTGAGGCACCCTGCTGATGGTGAGGCATGGAAGCACTTTGATGCCAAGTTTCATTGGTTTGCTAAAGATCCTCGTAACATAAGACTAGGTTTTGCCACAGACGGCTTCAATCCCTTTGGAAGTATGAGTAATCCTTACAATATGTGGCCTGTTTTTGTCATTCCTTACAACTTCCGACCATGGATGTGCATGGATCAATCGAATTACATGATGGCATTGCTAATCCCCGGAAAGTATTCCCCAGGGAAATATTTTCATGTATTTATGCAGCCACTGATAAAAGATATGATGCAGCTATGGAGTGGTGTGCAGACATTTGATGCATGCACAGAGGAATATTTCCCATTGCATGCTGCGTTTCTTTGGTCTATTCATGATTATCCTGGATATGCCACTATGTCAGGCCGAAGCACAAGAGGATTTCATGCGTGTGTGCATTGCGATGAGAATCCTTGCTATGAATCTTTGAAAAACAAAATTGGATATATTGGGCATCGGCGATTTCTTGATAAAAGTCACCCATACAGGAGAAGCAGACTTTTCAATGGTAAAACTGAGACTAGAGATCCACCAAGGAAGTACACACCCAAAGAGGTAGCTGAGAAGGTAGAAAGGGTTAAGGATTTTGAACATGGGAAAAATCCAATAATTAGTAGAAAGCGGAAGCGTGCAACTGTACCTGGTGAACCAACATGGCACCTGAAAGTCAGCTTACATCATCTACCGTACTGGCCAGAACTTAAGTTAGCTCACAACTTACATGTGATGCATATTGAGAAGAACATATGTGACAATATTGTTGGTACACTACTTGAACTTGAGGGCAGGAATAAGGACACTGTTAGTGCTAGAATTGATTTGAAGAAATTCAAAATCTGGGAGAAGTATTGGTTGAAGAAAATTGTGAAGGATGATGATGATGCAAAGAAGAACTTATGCGAAGCCCCCGCACCGTGGACGCTTTCGAAGGAACAGAAGAGACATTTGTGTAGGTATTTGGCAAACACTAGGTTCCCAGATGGTTATTGCGCAAACTGGGGAAGATGTGTGAATATTGATGGTTGTAAGGTTACCGGTATGAAGACGCATGATTGCCACATACTTCTACAGCGAGTGTTGCCGGATGGGCTCAAGGGAATTGCATCTAAGGAAATGTATGTGGCTATTGCAGAGCTAGGAAGATTTTTTAGGGAGCTGTGTGCCAAAACCCTGAAAGTTGATGTGCTGAAGCGATTGAAGGTTGAAATTGTTGTGATCCTATGCAAACTTGAGAAGTTGTTCCCCCCAGCTTTTTTTGATGTAATGGTGCACTTAGCTATTCATCTTCCTGACGAGGCTCTTTTGAGGGGTCCTGTTCATTATGGTTGGATGTATCCAGTTGAGAGAAGATTAGGTTATCTAAAGTCTACGGTCCGTAACAAAGCAAGGCCGTAAGGTTCTATCGCAGAGGGCTACATTGTTGATGAGTGTTTGATTTTTTGCTCTAGATTTTTCAAGGATGGCACAGAAACAAGATTTAACAAAGATGATAGGAACCAAGACATACGGAGAAAACCTGATCGTGACGAGATGGAAGTATTTTCAGTTGGAGCTAAAGGTCTTGGGAAATCCATTTTGAAACATTTTGACAAGGAATTTGACAAAATGGTTTGGTATGTGCTGAACAACTGTGACGATGTAGAACGTTATATAAAGTAAGTAGTTAGCTTCACTTTAATAACTACTTCTCAATGTTGCAGACATAATTGTCTTGTATTTCATATGTGTTTTTTCTATGTTTCAGTGAATTCCGACAAGAATTGGGAGGTAGGGGTGTGCGTGACATCGAGGAGACGGTTCAGAGAGAGTTTGCAGGTTGGTTTGCAAACCATGTGAGACAGTTGGACAATGCATCAGAAGATTTGAAGTCTCTGGCTGCTGGGCCAGACCGGCGTGTAGTAGTATACGCTGGTTGCAACGTAAAGGGTGCGAGGTTTCGCACACTTACTCGGGATAAAGACCTGAAGACTCAAAATTTGGGCGTAGCGACTAAGGGATCTTTTGGTGATGCAGATGAGACCGAGTTCTATGGTGTTCTGCAAGAAGTTCTTGAACTGCAGTACGGGACTAACAAGCACGGTGACAGGTCCGTGTACTTGTTTCTGCTATGATCGGTTCGACCTTGCGGGCAGGGGTTCCAAGATAAAAGATGATGGTTATTTTAAAAGCGTTAACACTTCTATCCTATGGTTCAAGAATTCACCATTCATATTGGCCAGTCAAGCTGAAACATGCTTCTATTTGGAGGATACAAAGTTTGGTGATCCGTGGAAAGTGGTGCAGAAGTTCAGCCATAGACACGTGTACGACGTTCCAGAATTAGAAGATGGTAACGATGATGCATTTGTACGGAATGAAGACGCATACCAGGAGGATGAAGGTTCAGTCGACCATACATTTCATGATGTTGTCGACCTAGACGAGGAAGCAGAGGTGGAGGCAGAGGAGGATGATCATCGTGTTGATGAAGTTGTACATATTCATGATGCTCGTACAATTCGTGAACTAGAGAATGAGGAAGATAGTCCCAATGTTGACATGGATATGAGCGAAGATGAACTAGAGAATGAGGAAGATAGTCTCATATTGGAAGAGAACATACATGATGACGAGGGAAAACTTTAAGAAGATAGTGATGTAGATTGATAGAAACATGTTATGCATACAACTATATGTTTTGTTCCAAACATTTGAAATGTTCTTATTTAGATGTTTATGATCTCGAACTTGTCATTCAATTATCCAGAAGGGTTTAAGAGCAAATTAATATAAGCTAAAATATGGACAAATATAAGAAAAGCCAACATGTCGGTAACATAACTTTGACAATGGTTTTAATTAATCGACACTTGACACGATTACAACCAGCAGCACGATATGACTAAATATTGTTTTAACAGAAGCAAAATCGACAATCGCATAAAGAGTCTTACAACTTAATTTAAACCTAAAGGGGCCGCATAGTTGGACACACGGGCACCATGAATCACTGACTAGCTACTCCAGATCGATTTCAGGCACATGGGTAGCAAACAAGTAAACCCCTGCATTTCCCAGGTAAAGCAAGAACAGCATCTTGTCACCCATCTGAAGGTGCTTTTCCTTGTCCATGAACTCCTTCCCCCCACTGAAGCAGAGACAACCATCGTCAGAAGAAATTGCGTAGGACGCACGCACCAAAGTACTGGGATGGCACACAATACTGATTGCACCATATTGTTCCATATCTTTAGGAACCAAACGGCTAGGGATTTTCTGTTCCAACAGTAGAGACATAGTTTAGTTAACACTTGTACGTAATGTAGCTCGCAAAGTTAATGAAATGATATGATCTACTGCTTACCACGTGTTTATTGTAATTTTCGTTGTTTGTCCAATTCAGAGTATGCAGCATTGGGACAACTAGTGCTCCTTGATCATAATCTCCAGCATTGTGGTACTCAACAAGGTAGTCCAAGTTGTCCACCTGAAGAATGACGGTATGCATCATCCTCCAATTTATCATTGTTCCATCAGTACTACTGAGCGAGTCAACAATGTCACGCTTCGTACGGGACAACTGGTAGTAAGCTGCATAATTAAAATAACTGACTTAAGATGGAATAATTAATATGATCAATCATTCTGTCCAAAGGTGGAAAATTACCTGGATGGATTAGTGGTTCAGTTCCAGTTATTACAAGAGTATCCTGACCAGATGAGTTAACTCTGAAAATTAACTCCATGCCAACCTTAAAATTGTACACTCTAGCAAATTCGTTCCAAAATCTTCCGTTGATATAGGTTCTGCCAGCTCTGTTGGTAACATTAACAACAAATGCATGGCCATCTTTGGTTTTAAGTGCATCTTCAAAAGTTGTCCTGTGGGAGGTCTAGACACCATACTTCTTAAGGAAATACGGTCTATAGTAGCAAGGGATGACCTAAATTCAGTAGATTTAATACAAAAGTAAGTTAACTATTCTGAAAATTCAATAAGATAGAAACATGTGAATGTTACACATCGTGTCATATTAGGACCTTGAAGAATCACGAATTGCATGTAGCTACTGTAAAATCTAATGATCAGGTAGAATTATGCGTCTACTCGGATAATCACCGAGTCTCAGATCTTGGACTTCTATCAGCACATATCTGAACTTCTATCAGCACATATCTGAACTTCTATCGGTATAGGACTGAACTACCGATACCTCTATCTCTAACAGCTACAACTATCGTAAAACTCATATGAACGTAAAAGTTATCACAACTATCCTAAAACTCAACCATAAATAAGCGGTTAATACATATGGTGACCAACAATTATTACACACATTGAGAACAAGCAAGTGCGTGGTACTAGGGAGCCCTCTGGGGCTATCCACGATACCCACCTGTCGTGCGAGGGCTGACGATTGAGAGAGCGAAAAAAAGGCTGGGCGAGCGAGGGAAATAAATAAAGATCAAGAAACGCACGCTCCTCTCCCCGCACGCAACCTCCCCCATCTCTCACGTCCCAGCGGCGGTGGCTCCCACCTCACACCCTCATCTTCTTCCTCACCCGATCCGGCTGGTTCATCTAAGGCGTCAACCCGTGGTGGAAGCAGGCGGAAGCACCTCAACCGCGGAGGCTCGACGGCCAGAGCGACGGCGGCCGGCGCGGCCCTGGAGGCTTGGGCGTTGTCGCCATGTCGGCCCTCCCAAAGGCCGTGATGCGCCGCCCCTCGCCTCTCACCTCCAGTAGATCAAAGGCCATCACGGCGGCAGTCTGGACTAAGATACGTGATTCCCATTTTCTTGTTGTATTTTTTCCCTTTTCTCTATTGTCATCGATTGATGGACCTATCCCCTGCTCCTCCCCTTGCGCTTGAGAAGAAGGAGCGGAGATGCCGTCTGCCGATGCGGCAGCGGAATGTGGAGGTGCAAGAGAGCAGCGAGGAGGAGGAGGGAGGGGCGAAGCAGAGGGAGGAGGATCAGGCCCAGCCGCGCAGAAGAGCACTGCGGGGAAGGTGGGCGAGGGGGATCGGAGCTCGCGGTGCACAGGGGATTTAGGCACGCAGGGCCAAGCAAGGCGGCCAACGAGAAGAATCCCTACAGTGGCGAGATCCGCGAGAGGAGGCCTTCAGTTGCGAGCGACCAGGGGAGATGCCGCCAGTCTGCGTCTCGTCGAGGGGCTGGACACTGGCGGGGGATCAACAGGGGTAGTGCTGGGGCAGACGGAGCGATGCCAGCCTGACCGAGCTAGACGGCACGAGGCAACAGCGATGGCGGATCTTCCTGCTGCCCTACATCGTCCCTTCAAATCCCAGACAGTGGTGAGGTACGAGCTGCTCCCATCACCATCTGCTTTTCTTCTATTTTTCTCAGTTGACCCGACGGCTGGAAGTAATGTCCATTCATCTGGTCTGATGTCTTAATTTTCACCCTGCTGAGTTTGATTGCCATGGTTTGCGAGGCTGGGTGAAAGACGATGATTCCTGCAGTGATGAATCTCTATTTTTGCAGAAGGATGGTGCGTGCTTGAAGGAAGGAGCCGCAGAGATCAGCATGTGTGAGTCGTCTCACAGATCTCGTGTACTACATACTTATACTGCTGGTCACCCAGCAGTGTTTGCGTTGCACCATTGTCTATTGTCCTCATGTATGTACTTTGGCAAATCATGAGCACTTGCGTTGGCGTGCTAGCTTATGCAGGGGAGTGATTGCTTGTTGTAGTGAAAATGAATTAGGTTCAAGGTTTCCCGATGTTTACTACATTATATGTGAATGAACTATGTAATACATAATGCATTCTCAGAGAATTTGCTTAAAAATATCTACTCCTGTAGACATAGTTTGCCTTTTATAGTTTTGCACTTCTTTTAAACTATGCAAAAATTGTTATGTTTCTTCGGTCCTGCACGATAGTCATGCCAATTATTGTAGCTTACCATGCCCGTCATATTTCTTACGTGGATTTGCTGGATAATTTAAATCAGAAGATCATGTCAAAGCACACATAGTTGTACCTCTGTTAGTCCGTTACAAAAGCATATTTTCAGACAACTTAACAAAAATCGTGTGTTCACTAAATATCTACAGTCTATAGGGCCCAAAGTATCAGGATATTCTAAACATCCGAGTGAGTGATTGGTACTAATGGGCGTGGTCAAGCTCTAGAAGTTGATGCTGAAAAAAGTTGTTATGCAGGTACTCAATTTTTTCTGTTATGTGTTGTAACAAAAAAGTCCAGTCTGTACTCGTTCTAAAATGATATATTATTATGTTATTTTTAAGTAATATGGTTAGCTTAGGGGTTCATTTTCATAAATTTGAACTGTATTATTTCATCTGAATTGATGATTATACGAGTCTTTGAAGCACTTTACGAATAGACAACAAAAGTTCACTGGCGAGGTACTTTCCCATTATTCACGAGGTTTTATTTTTTGATAGCATAATCATTCTTGATATTGTTAACTCATGGTTATTTTTATCTTAAGGCATCACAATTGCAGAGCACTGGAACTAAATAAAGTAGACAAGCCCATTTTAAACTTTCGGAATGAAATTTAAAATAATACTTGCCTTCTCCTTGTGTGTATATTAGTATGAGAAGTTGCTACCTTATGTTGCTTACTTATGTATGTTGCTTCTCTTGCAGATTTTGAAAACTTGTGTCTCGCTTGATATGCTTGGACGCATATTTTAGTGGTTCTAGAAAACCTATTGACAATTTTGCGTGAGGCATAATTGGACATCTCTGGTAAGTGCTTTCTCCGTTCAGGCACGCTGTTATGTAAGAACTTCATGACTAATTGTATGTTCCTCATGATAGGACACATGCACTATTATTATAACTATGTATTGTTATGTTTATTTCAAGAAGTTCCAGTAATCCAAGTGAGAGAACCTACCCTTAGGAGATGATGGAAAGAAGGATATCTACTATTGATGTCGTGAACTCCATTGATCGAGGGCAAATGATTCCTTTCTTTTCCTACTGGGCTTCCCGGTAATGAAATTGTTGCTCAGATTTGTTGTCTTCTGGTCTTCCCAAGAGTTTGGAGAAAGGCAAGCACAAAGAGGTGATAACCTGTTTGAATCCAACTCTGTTTTAGGAAACTATATGCTTATGGCTTCATTTATGGGATTTTGTGTTAGGATATATATAGTTGTCGTTTTCTAATTGTTGGTTGTGTTGCTTCTGATGTTCTAAAAGATTACCTATGTACTCTTATCAAATGTGTTATGTATGAACGAGTTAGTTCCAACACTATGTACTCATATCAGATACTACCTCCGTTCCTTTCTATAGTGCCTATAGATTTTTGGCATTTGTTTCAGAATATAAGGTTGTAGCTTAGCTTTTTTTCAATTACCCCCTCCCTATTTAGATCCCAAATCGTTCAACTCCCAAAATTGTTATGGTAAGTTAGGAAGATATGGATTTCATTACGTTGTCGTTCAGCTAGGAGTCTTGTGTAAAAAATACTCTTGCGCTAATTTCCGTGCCAAAAAACAATAGGCACTATAGAATGGAACAGAGAGAGTAGTATATACCCTTAACTGCACTATTACAATTTCGAGGTGCTTTAGTGCAAAACTAAGTCAATTAGAAGTACTATAGTAGTGTAGTAGAAGATTGACTTGCCACATTGGACCATCAAAAGTTTTGTGACCTTTAGTAATTGGCATGGTGCTGCGGCAGAAGGTTGTAGATAGATGATCTGCATAGATACAAGCATCTGAATCTTATGTTGTCCTGTTCAATCTGCCTTATTTTTATGCGATACTCTTTATCATTTTTTCCATTTTAATCTTAACAAACCGATCCTTCTTGCTATTTTGCAGCCTCCAAAGCTCACCAAGTTTGAAGAGAGGCGAAGGTGAAGATGCTCACAAGGGGCGCGGGAGCGTGCGGCGAAGACAAACAAGGGTACCGATTCATCCCAGTCACGCTGATATCAAACCCATAAGATGCCACCGCATAGACAAAAATGGCATGCTGCAAGCGGCACATATAATGTGTTCGCCAATGTTCAAGAAAGCATGTGGAAAGCCGAAAGATGACACCGACCATTGCAGAGTAGAGCCATGGTTGTTTCTGGTGGTGTATTGTTACATAGCCACGCTGTGGCTTGACAACATCCACAAACTACACCCATGGGTTCTCATTCTTAATTGTTAGTCCTTATATGTAATAGGAAGTGGCGGTCTGACTCATCTCACTAGAATAGCCATTTACTTCAAAATTGCAAATCAATCTTTACACTGCAATTTTAGGTGGTGCAACTTTGAAGTTCAAATTTTTGAGGTCAGGCATGTTCTCTATCAAATTTGACATGCACCTGCTGGTTGTGTTTTGTGGAACTGAAATATAAAATTGGATTTTCAACCTTGGTTGAATATTTAACCACTGCCGTTAAATTCTATTTCTCTTGTTTAGTGTAATGTATACCTGCCGTTGTGTTGAATTTGGGGCGCACAGGACCGGTGAGGAGGCGCCCCATGGGGCGCCCCAACCACTAGTCTGAATAATAGTACTAAACTAGCAATAACTACTAGGATCACGTGTTAAACTTTGATGTGGCGGTGAATTAATAAAACATTTGAATGAATTTTAAACTTATAAGTGCATGTACCGTCTTCTCCTCAAAACCCTCTTGTAGTGTTTGCACGAAAAAACCTAACGCGACTCCCCCTCCGCCGCACATCCCCTTCTTGTCAAAGCAAACTGGACACTGCAAAAAATATGAAGAAAGATTACAAATCGGAAACAACGATCGATCGCGAGACGTACATGTTATTTACGTACTCCACTAGTAGGCGCCATCCTTGGTCTCGACGCGGAGCGAGAGTCTTACAAGTCTCGCCGGGGAGATTAGTGGCGAGCTGTGGCGGCGAGAGACGTGGCGAGATCTGGCGGCAGCTGAAGGAGGTCGTGATATGATGGCCAGTTATATCGTGGAGTAAATTTCGGTAGGTCAAGAGGAGTGCAAATGGGCGGTGCTGGGTTTTGACGTGACAACACGATCGAATGCGCGTCAGTTGGACTGCACGTCAGTTGGACTAGACCCGCGTCAGTATTCTCTTCGTCTACCGTCTCAATATTCGCACGGAGTAATTAATGGGGATGATATTTATCCCCTTCCCCCTCCCCTACCGTCTCAATATTCGCACCGCATCCTGGTTTCCACACTTCTCGTCGTCTCCGCTCCCTCATTATCTTCGTCTCCCGCCGCCGCGTCGCCATGGACATGGATGAGCAGCAAAGTACTACTGGTCCAGCACGCGCGCAGTCCACATCCACGACGGCCAGGACCTGGAGGTGGTCTACACCAACGACCCCTGGGAAGTGCGCCGCGTACTCGACATGTACACGGAGTGGCTCAAGGAGGACGAGCACAAGTTCGTCGGCCTCGACTTCGAGTACACCAACCATCGAGCCGAGGACGAGAAGAAGATCGCCGTGGTTCAACTCTGCATGCGTCGACATGTGCTGGTGTTCCACTACGCAGCGTAAGAACTAATCCCCTTTTTGAATCTTTCGATTGGGGTTTTTTACTTGCCGCCGTTGTGTCTCTCTTTGACTCTCGTTAGACATTGTTCCCGAAAATCAGTACATTCCCGATCTAAATCTGCTAGACATTGTTCCCGAAAAGCAATACATTCCCGATCTAAATCTGCTACACATTGTTCCCGATTTATTAATTTGTTTCATCTTCGTCTCCTCTGTAGGTTCTTGCATATTTGTAACTGATCTGTGACTAGTACATTACTTTGTTTACTGTAGTGCTAACTGGTGGGAGTCTCCGGCTATCTACGATTTCTTTCGAGAAGGCGCTACGTTTGCGAGTGTTGACATCCATGGTGACAAGAGAGTTCTGTGGAGGACATGGCACATGGAGATTCCTTGTGAGTACTACGTCGATCTCCAGGACGAGTACTTCAAGTACACTGGTCATGCGAGGGCTGGCATGGCTACCATGGCAGCAAGACTCATTGATTCATGGTACGGTGATATGAAGAAGAAGTTCCACCACCATCGGCACAGACTGTGGGGGGACTTCCCACTTCCAAATATGAACATCGAGTATGCAGCCATTGATGCTTGGGTCTCGTACGAGCTCTACCGCAAGATCGTGGTCGACAGAGTCCTGCTGATGGTGGATTGATCATCTCTTCTGCTGCATGACCCCCTGATCTTTTTGTTTGATCTCCCTCCTGCGTGAGGTGCTTTTGGCTAGTAGTCCGTTCTTTTGAAACTGTAAATATTTTGCCATGATATGTTAACAATTGTCCTGGGAGGTTCAATTTTATGTTGTGTACATCCTAGTACTTCAAAGTGCTAGTAAACTAAATGTTCAGAGCAGTAGAGTTCTTCAAAATCAAAACATACCAGACGTAAAAATCACCAAAAATTGTGATTCAAATTTTCTTTATGACTTTTACTCATTTTCTGAAATTTTTCATCGAAAAAATCTCAAAGAGGTGAACAATAACATAAAATGGTGGCCCCATGGTGGAGATGTGTCGAACGAGGGGTTTTCGGACGAAAAGAGGGGGGAATGGCCAAAAACTGACCAAACCACCATGGATTGGGGCAAGATTTGGCACCCTTGTGCACATTGTGATATGACACCTTGGTTGCTATGGGTTTTGATTTTTTGGAGTTGGTGGCATGGTGTCCCCATGGTGGACATGTGTCGAACGAGGGGTTTTCGGACGAAAAGAGGGGGAAATCGCCAAAAACTCACCAAACCACCATGGATTGGGGCAAGATTTGGCACCTTTGTGAACATTATGATATGAAACCTTGGTTGCTATGGGTTTTGATTTTTTGGAGTTGGTGACATGGTGTCCCCATCGTGGACATGTGTCGAAAGAGGGGTTTTCGGACGAAAAGAGGGGGAAATCGCCAAAAACTGACCAAACCACCATGGATTGGGGCAAGATTTGGCACCCTTGTGCACATTGTGATATGACACCTTGGTTGCTATGGGTTTTGATTTTTTGGAGTTGGTGGCATGGTGTCCCCATGGTGGACATGTGTCGAACGAGGGGTTTTCGGATGAAAAGAGGGGGAAATCGCCAAAAACTCACCAAACCACCATGGATTGGGGCAAGATTTGGCACCCTTGTGCACATTGTGATATGAAACCTTGGTTGCTATGGGTTTTGATTTTTTGGAGTTGGTGGCATGGTGTCCCCATGGTGGACATGTGTCGAAAGAGGGGTTTTCGGACGAAAAGAGGGGGAAATCGCCAAAAACTGACCAAACCACCATGGATTGGGGCAAGATTTGGCACCCTTGTGCACATTGTGATATGACACCTTGGTTTCTATGGGTTTTGATTTTTTTAGAGTTGGTGGCATGGTGTCCCCATGGTGGACATGTGTCGAACGAGGTGTTTTCGGACGAAAAGAGGGGGAAATCGCCAAAAACTCACCAAACCACCATGGATTGGGGCATGATTTGGCACCCTTGTGCACATTGTGATATGACACCTTGGTTCCTATGGGTTTTGATTTTTTGGAGTTGGTGGCATGGTGTCCCCATCGTGGACATGTGTCGAAAGAGGGGTTTTCGGACGAAAAGAGGGGGAAATCGCCAAAAACTGACCAAACCACCATGGATTTGGGGCATGATTTGACACCCTTGTGCACATTGTGATATGACACCTTGGTTGCTAATGGGTTTTGATTTTTTGGAGTTGGTGGCATGGTGTCCCCATGGTGGACATGTGTCGAAAGAGGGGTTTTCGGACGAAAAGAGGGGGAAATCGCCAAAAACTCACCAAACCACCATGGATTTGGGGCATAATTTGGCACCCTTGTGCACATTGTGATATGACACCTTGGTTGCTAATGGGTTTTGATTTTTTGGAGTTGGTGGTATGGTGTCCCCATCGTGGACATGTGTCGAAAGATGGGTTTTCGGACGAAAAGAGGGGGAAATCGCCAAAAAACTGACCAAACCACCATGCATTTGGGGCATGATTTGGCACCCTTGTGCACATTGTGATATGACACCTTGGTTGCTATGGGTTTTGATTTTTTGGAGTTGGTGGCATGGTGTCCCCATGGTGGACATGTGTCGAAAGAGGGGTTTTCGGACGAAAAGAGGGGGAAATCGCCAAAAACTCACCAAACCACCATGGATTGGGGCATGATTTGGCACCCTTGTGCACATTGTGATATTACACCTTGGTTGCTAATGGGTTTTGATTTTTTGGAGTTGGTGGCATGGTGTCCCCATGGTGGACATGTGTCGAAAGAGGGGTTTTCGGACGAAAAGAGGGGGAAATCGCCAAAAACTGACCAAACCACCATGGATTTGGGGCAAGATTTGGCACCCTTGTGCACATTGTGATATGAAACCTTGGTTGCTAATGGGTTTTGATTTTTTGGAGTTGGTGGCATGGTGTCCCCATGGTGGACATGTGTTGAAAGAGGGGTTTTCGGACGAAAAGAGGGGGAAATCGCCAAAAACTCACCAAACCACCATGGATTGGGGCATGATTTGGCACCCTTGTGCACATTGTGATATGACACCTTGGTTGCTAATGGGTTTTGATTTTTTGGAGTTGGTGGCATGGTGTCCCCATGGTGGACCTAAAATTGTCAGAAAAATCTGAAACTCCTCAGGCACACATACCTACCCTTCATGACCACTCACAAAAATTTGCAGCTCAATCTGAGTCTTTGAAGTGTAGCTTGCTTGAAAAAGAGCCCTTCACCGACATGATCGATGTGGGTCCACACATGGATCGACCCAACCAACATGAGGTTTCACAAGTGTTTTCAGACAAAATCTCACATGTGTGAACAATAACATGTATATGTGGGATGTGTTCTCACATATACCTCACATGCAAAAGGTTTTACAACTTCCGGGGTCGACGATTCGACCGTTATGCCGAAAATGCCCTCACTTGTGTAAATTCACATCAAACTACACCAAACCTCATGAAAAATTTAAATTTGAATTTTCCACATGAATGTCACAACATTTACTCAGTCCCACTAGTTACTGATGATTTTACATTGAATTTAGCATTTATTATGAGTTTTACTCGTTTTCTGTCATTTTTTAATTAAAATATACATGTACAGTTCCATTTTCAGAGTAATATTTTTTCTTTCACGGCAAAAACTTGTTCCCTCCAAATTGTAGTACGCCGGCTGCCAAAACGCCCAAATTTTTTGTTCCCTCCACTCCTCCCGCGCACCCCACCTATCAAATATTTCGCCCTCCCTTATATACGTCGTGCCTCTCCCGCATGATTTACGAGCATCTTAACTCCCCACCCCCCCCCCCCGACCTCATCCTCTCGTGCTCACCCCGATCCGGTGTCTTCGCCGGACGTTCTTCCATCTCGCATCTATCTCCCCAGCCGGTGGTTGCCATGGCCGGCAGTCGTCGAAACGTCGGGGGGAAGGAAAATCGCGCACACACGCCGAAGAAGGCGCCCAGCTCGAAGAAACCCCGAGGTAAATCTGTCGATGATCGGCTTGTTGTTGTGTTTTTCGGATGGTTAGATCGAGAGATCGGTTTTACATGTCTACCTCGCCCGTTTGACCTATATCTAGATCTTGCATATTTGATAGATCCAATCCCGACATCATACGTCTAGGGTTTATCGTTTTTATTGCAGAGACAATCATGCCATGCTATGCAATCTTTGCCATCCCGCTGCTGCACAATCTTTTGCGTAGACAATTGTTTGCCGAAACACTTAACTGAACTAATTCCAGTCGTTGCCGAAAATAGCCTGACGAGCTACAGTGAACAACGACATTGTTTCAGACTTTTATTCCTCAGTTTCAGAGGGAAGCAGAGTTTGATCTAGAACAATTGTTTGCTGTTTTCTATGGATCTAGTTAGTTTGCACGTGTTTCCCAAATCAATGTGTCAATTAACTCTACATATAGGAGGTTGATCAGGTCCAAAGGCTATCAACCAAACTACAAAACAATTGACCCATATCTAGGTGATCACAAAATATACTTCCTTTTAAATTCTTTTCTGATTCTAATTTTGTAACCTCAATGATGCTTTTGGTGCGCATGTGCGTTAGTAACTGAGACAAGGGATTAATCAGGTAGAAATGGTGCATCCTAATTACGACTTCAAACAAAAGTAGAGGGACTTGGCTGCATCCCACTGAAAATTATTTGTTACGAGTAGATATCTAAAAGCACATGATGTCCCTTAGCCTGGCATATGCCCCCTCTTATGTTTTGTTCGTCCACATCTTACGTAGACTCTTATGTTTTCAATCATTTGCTGTTGTACAATATTTTGCAAAGACAGTTATTTGCTGTTTTCTATGGAATTGGCCCCCTCTTATGTTTTGTTCACGCTCCGCTCTTCCGATTATTTCAGCGCAGACAGAAAACCCCGTCAAGCCGGCATATGAGCTTGTCAAGGAGAAACAAATGCAAGAAAATGTAGGACGCATGGAAAAAGTTTTGGCTGAAAGATTTGGACCTGGCCACAAAAATCAGCAGGAATTCTCTAGTTTTGCACGTTCATTAGTGTATGGTGGGATACAAATAGGAACTAGTAACAATCTAAAGGACACAGACTGCGAAGAGAAGGAGGTCGAAGAGGACCCTTCGTACGAACCGAATCCGTAAGAGATAGCTACTGCTGAAGATGATCTTCATTCGTAAGAGGATCGTGGCACTGTCGACAAAACTTCAGCTCAGTGTCTGTGGAACTATGTCTCGAACTATGATAGCAAATACGTACATGCTAAATGTTTCCTACTAATGTAGCCTCTACTTTGCTTGTAGATAGTTGCTTCTTCTCGCAATGCTGCAATGTAAGAAGCGATCCAGAGCTGAAGTGGCACCATGCAAGATTGCAACACGATAAATGGCAACAACCGAACTCGAAGCTGGGTCATCCGATGAGCCGACGGCCACCGCTGGTCGTAACACCGAAGGAGCACCCTCACCTAACCAGATCATGACATCTGGAGGCAGCAACTCATCTCCTGAGGACAATCAAATTGTAAACTTTCAGCCGCAAGGTATGAAAGTTTGTAAAAACTAAACACTGTACCGCATATTTTCATATAAAAGAGAATCATTTCATATCTCTTATTTCAGAGACATTGACAACATCTGGCGGTAGTAAGAGAAAGAGAGGTGGACGCAGACCTACCATGGGCCATGGACTACATGAGTACACAAGAAGACATGGTGGCAATAAGATGCCAATTGAATTCTCTGCTGGTGTCAGGAGACCCAAGGATTATATCCAACAAGAAAGCTGAGCAAAGGAGGTTGGTATTCACATCCGTGAGAAAATGCCGCTTGCAACACACTGGACACAGTACAAAAAGATGAAAGTCTCAAGCATGTCATTCCTCATGCTATAAGTACAGTAGCGGTGAGTCCTGTACAATCTTGGTTTAACCTAATTAGTATGCTACATGATCAACTATCTAAGAATCTACTGATTAATGCATCACTATTTTGCAGGGAAAGTTTAGTATGGACAAAAATGATGAGGTGGCTCAAGATGTGTGCACTGATATGCTGCAAGTTAGTATTCGGCAGTTCTGATATAGGCTTAAAAAGGAGTATTGGCCGAAAATTAAAAATCTCACACTAGAGCAAGCATATCTGAAGAAGCCAGATCATGTAGAAGGGAAAAGCTGGAAAGAACTGGTGAAGAGATGGTTTGATGAGAAGTACCAGGTACATAAACATTATTCCTTTCAATAACAGCTACTGAATTCTTACATTTCTCTGATCTGGATAAATAAAATGCATGTACTGAACATAGGTAGTGTGTGTAAAAAATGGAAAGAACAGAGAAGCTGTGAAACAGTTCCATACCACTGGATCTCGAAGCTATGTTGCTCACTGGGAACTTATAGTAAGTGTTCTGAATTTCCCCATACAGTTCATATACTTCACATACACGAGGTACAATGGTAATATGCATTCTACATTTTTTCAAGCGGAAGGCTAAGCAGCAGGAAGAAGAAACCTCTCCAATTGAATTTTTAGAATCACACACACTAACAAGGATAACATTATGAGTGCTGAAGCAAAAAGTGCATATGTAAGAAATATTTCATATTAGCACAATATAATATAATCCAGTTTTGTATGTTGTCCATGCAATGATTGTAATCTTTATGCAGGATAAAATGGTGGCAAAAAAACGGCGCCACGCAATGAAGATGAACCTGATTTGACTGATTTGCAAATTGTTCAGCTAGTTCTGAGCGAGAAAAGCCCATCCACCACCTGCAACAGCACATTCCTACCAAGATTGGGCGTCGCAACAAGCTCCAGGAAGTCTTCTATCTCAGCTACACGCATCCGAGAGCTACAACAAAGACTGGCAGATCAAGAGCAGAACTCCATACGTGCAAATGAAAGGTACCACAGTGAGATGCAGCAAGACCGCAAGAACAAGATCAAAAATTTCAAGAGATCAGAAGAAGCGACAGGAAGAACTTGAAGCTCTGAAGAAAGCCCAAGAAGAAAAGACTCTGGCTTTTGAAAAGAGGCAGAGAGAAACGGATGCCGTGCTTAATTTGCTCTTGAGGACATCCCAGCCACCATCCATGTCTGAATCCCAGGGCAACTGATCTATTGCACCACCGTCCTACAACATTATTAATCATAGGTCTTTTAATTTCTTTGTGTTCCAATTGTAATTTTTCTTATGAATCTTTCGGTCTGTGAGAGACATATATACTTCTTGTGCCACTATTTATGCATGATATTTATTGTCTATTTTTTCATATTTCGCCAGTTTTTTTGTTTCCCAAATTTCGCAAATAATTCAAATACTCTCAAATTTTGTCAAATTCAAAAGGTGACGGAAAATGTCACAACGTCACTATTAAATGAAACCACGTGGCACCAATTTCTGGTCCCACTTGTCAGAATTTGTGGGTCCCACCAGTCAGCATTATTGGGACCCATATGTCGGCAACAACCTGGTCCCACTTGTCTGAATTTTGTGGATCCCACCGGTCAGAATATTGAGGGTCCAGCTTGTCATAATATTTTGTGGGTCCCACCATGTCAGCGCCGTCGGACCATGTTGTCAGAAGCCAAATGGGACCCACATGTAAGGCCACGTATGCTTTTTTTGGACCAATCAGAAACTTCCCAAGATTTAGATATTGACGAAACTTGCAATTTTTCGTGACAAACCTCTCTGTCAACAATAAACCTTCGATGTTGACGAATTTGCAGGTCGTCACCATCAAACATTTGACGTTGATGAAAAATGCATACCGTCACCCCCGATATTTTATGACGGAGCTTCCTTGACGAACCCCATGACGATCAAATTTCGTCACCGCGAAGTAATGCTTGACGAAAACTGGCCTTCAAATGACGAAAGTGATTTGTCAAAAAAAAATGTTTTCCTTTGTAGTGTAATGCAAAGCGTGCAAAGTTGCCTGAAACTGCTGAAACTGCTGAAACTGTCTGTGATAAAACTGCTGAATTTTTTTCCAACATTGGGGACAATGATCCCATTGCTTTAGATTATAATGGTTTAGATTTTGATGATTGCCACATCTCTGAATTTATAAAGTTCTTACAAAAACTTGCTAAGAGTCCTAATGCTAGTGCTATAAATTTGGCCTTTACAAAACATATTACAAATGCTCTCATAAAAGCTAGAGAAGAGAAATTAGAACACAAAGCTTCTATTCCTAGGAAGTTAGAGGATGGTTGGGAGCCCATCATTAAGATGAAGGTCAATGACTTTGATTGTAATGCTTTATGTGATCTTGGTGCAAGTATTTCCGTTATGCCTAGAAAAATCTATAATATGCTTAACTTGCCACCATTGAAAAATTGTTATTTGGATGTTAATCTTGCTGATAACTCTACAAAGAAACTTTTGGGGAGAGTTGATAATGTTCGCATTACGGTTAACAATAACCTTTTCCCCGTTGATTTTGTTGTCTTGGATATTGAATGCAATGCATCTTGTCCCATTATATTGGGAAGACCTTTTCTTCGAACTGTTGGTGCTCTTATTGATATGAAGGAAGGTAATATTAAATATCAATTTCCTCTCAAGAAAGGTATGGAACACTTCCCTAGAAAGAGAATGAAGTTACCTTTTGATTCTATCATTAGAACAAATTATGATGTTGATGCTTCGTCTCTTGATAACACTTGATACACACTTTCTGCGCATAGCTGAAAGGCGTTAAAGAAAAGCGCTTATGGAAGACAACCCATGATTTTACTACAGTACTTTTGTTTTATATTTGAGTCTTGGAAGTTGTTACTACTGTATCAACCTCTCCTTATCTTTATTTTATTGCATTGTTGTGCCAAGTAAAGTCTTTGATAGTAGAGTTGATACTAGATTTGGATTGCTGCGCAGTAACAGATTTCTTACTGTCACGAATTTGAGTCGCCCCGTCTGTAGGTAACTCAAAAAATTATGCCAATTTACGTGCGTGATCCTCAGATATGTACGCAACTTTCATTCAATTTGAGAATTTTCATCTGAGCAAGTTTACTGCCCCAGAAAAATACGTCTTTACGTACTGTTCTGTTTTGACAGATTCTGCCTTTTATTTCGCATTGCCTATTTTGCTATGCTTGATGGATTTTTCTATTCCATTAACTTTCAGTAGCTTTGTGCAATGTCCAGAAGTGTTAAAAATGATCGTGTCACCTCTGAATATGTGAATTTTTGATTATGCACTAACCCTCTAATGAGTTTGTTTTGAGTCTGGTGTGGAGGAAGTTTTCAAGGATCAAGAGAGGAGGATGATACAATATGATCAAGGAGAGTGAAAGCTCTAAGCTTGGGGATGCCCCGGTGGTTCATCCCTGCATATTTCAAGAAGACTCAAGCGTCTAAGCTTGGGGATGCCCAAGGCATCCCCTTCTTCATCGACAAATTATCAGGTTCCTCTAGTGAAACTATATTTTTATTCGGCCACATCTTATGTGCTTTACTTGGAGCGTCTGTATGTTTTTGTTTTGTTTGAATAAATTTGGATCCTAGCATTCATTGTGTGGGAGAGAGACACGCTCCGCTATTGCATATGGACAAATATGTCCTTAGACTTTACTCATAATATTCATGGCGAAGGTTGAACTGCTTCGTTAAATTGTTATATGGTTGGAAACGAGAAATGCTACATGTGGTAATTGGTATAATATCTTGAATAATGTGATACTTGGTAATTGTTGTGCTCATATTTAAGCTCTTGCATCATATACCTTGCACCTATTAATGAAGAAATACATAGAGCTTGCTAAAATTTGGTTTGCATAATTGGTCTCTCTAAGGTCTAGATATTTTCTAGTAAAGGTCGAACAACAAGGAAGATGGTGTAGAGTCTTATAATGCTTACAATATGTCTTTTATGTGAGTTTTGCTGTACCGGTTCATACTTGTGTTTGTTTCAAATAACCTTGCTAGCCTAAACCTTGTATCGAGAGGGAATACTTCTCATGCATCCAAAATCCTTGAGCCAAACACTATGCCACTTGTGTCCACCATACCTACCTACTACATGGTATTTCTCCGCCATTTCAAAGTAAATTGTTTGAGTGCTACCTTTAAAATTCCATTCTTTATCTTTGCAATATATAGCTCATGGGACAAATAGCCTAAAAACTATTGTGGTATTGAATATGTACTTATGCATCTTATCTCTTATAAGTTGCTTGTTGAGCGATAACCATGTTCCTGGGGACGCCATCAACACTTTATTGAATATCATGTGAGTTGCTATGCATGTTTGTCTTGTCTGAAGTAAGGGTGATTTATCATGATCAAATGGTTTGAGTATGCATATTGTTAGAGAAGAACATTGGGCCGCTAACTAAAGCCATGGTCCATGGTGGAAGTTTCAGTTTTGGACAACAAACATCAATCTCTTATGAGAATTTTATCTGTTGTTGAATGCTTATGCATTAAAGAGGAGTCCATTATCTGCTGTCTATGTTGTCCCTGTATGGATGTCTAAGTTGAGAATAATCAAAAGCGAGAAATCCAATGCGAGCTTTCTCCTTAGACCTTTGTACAGGTGGCATAGAGGTACCCCTTTGTGACACTTGGTTGAAACATATGTTATGCAATGATAATCCATGTAAATCCAAGCTAATTAGGACAAGGTGCGGGCACTATTGGTAATCTATGCATGAGGCTTGCAACTTGTAGGATATAATTTATATAATGCATATGCTTTATTACTACCGTTGACAAAATTGTTTCTTGTTTTCAAAATAAAAGCTCTAGCACAAACATAGCAATCAATGCTTCCCTCTGCGAAGGGCCTTTCTTCTACTTTTATGTTGAGTCAGTTCATCCATTTCCTTCTATCTCAAGAAGCAAATACTTGTGTTAACTGTGCATTGATTCCTACATACTTGCATATTGCACTTGTTATATTACTTTATGCAGACAATATCCATGAGATATACATGTTATAAGTTGAAAGCAACCGCTGAAACTTAATCTTCCTTTGTGTTGCTTCAATGCCTTTACTTTGAATTTATTGCTTTATGAGTTAACTCTTATGCAAGACTTATTGATGCTTGTCTTGAAAGTACGATTCATGAAAAATCTTTGCTATATGATTCAATTGTTTACTCATTGCATTTACATTGCTTCGAATCGCTGCATTCATTACATGTGCTTACAATAGTATTGATCAAGATTATGATGGCATGTCACTTTAGAAATTATCTTTGTTATCGTTTACCTACTCGGGACGAGTAGGAACTAAGCTTGGGGATGCTGATACGTCTCCAACGTATCGATAATTTCTTATGTTCCATGTTTCTTTTATGATGATACTCACATGTTTTATACATACTTTATGTCATATTTATGCATTTTCCGGCACTAACCTATTAACGAGATGCCGAAGAGCCAGTTGATGTTTTCTGTTGTTTTTGGTTTCAGAAATCCTAGTAAGGAAATATTCTCGGAATTGGACGAAATCAACGCCCAGGATCTTATTTTTCCACGAAGCTTCCAGAAGTCCGAAAGGGAAACGAAGTGGGGCGACGAGGCGGCCACACAACAGGGCGGCGCGGCCCAGGCCTTGGCCGCGCGGCCCTAGCGTGTGGGCCCCTCGTGGCGCCCCCCGACCTACCCTTCCGCCTACTTAAGCCTTCATCGATAATATACCGAGAGCCACGATACGGAAAACCTTCCAGAGACGCCGCCGCCGCCAATCCCATCTCGGGGGATTCAGGAGATCGCCTCCGGCACCCTGCCGGAGAGGGGAATCATCTCCCGGAGGACTCTTCACCGCCATGGTCGCCTCCGGAGTGATGTGTGAGTAGTTCACCCCTGGACTATGGGTCTATAGCAGTAGCTAGATGGTTGTCTTCTCCTAATTGTGCTATCATTGTTAGATCTTGTGAGCTGCCTAACATGATCAAGATCATCTATTTGTAATGCTACATGTTGCGTTTGTTGGGATCCGATGAATATGGAATACTATGCTATATATGTTGATTATCAATATATCTATGTGTTGTTTATGATCTTGCATGCTCTCCGTTATTAGTAGAGGCTCTGACCAAGTTGATACTTGTAACTCCAAGAGGGAGTATTTATGCTCGATAGTGGGTTCATGTCTCCATTAAATCTGGGGGAGTGACATCAACCCCTAAGGTTGTGGATATGCTGTTGCCACTAGGGATAAAACATCAATGCTATGTCTAAGGATGTATTTGTTGATTACATTACGCACCATACTTAATGCAATTGTCTGTTGTTTGCAACTTAATACTGGAGGGGGTTCGGATGATAACCTGAAGGTGGACTTTTTAGGCATAGATGCATGCTGGATAGCGGTCTATGTACTTTGTCGTAATGCCCAATTGAATTTCACAATACTCATCATAACATGTATGTGCATGGTCATGCCCTCTGTATTTGTCAATTGCCCAACTGTAATTTGTTCACCCAACATGCTATTTATCTTATGGGAGAGACACCACTAGTGAACTGTGGACCCCGGTCCATTCTTTTATATCGAATACAATCAACTGCAATACTTGTTCTACTGTTTTCTGCAAACATCATCATCCACACTATACATCTAATCCTTTGTTACAGCAAGCCGGTGAGATTGACAACCTCACTGTCACGTTGGGGCAAAGTAATTTGGTTGTGTTGTGCAGGTTCCACGTTGGCGCCGGAATCCCTGGTGTTGCGCCGCACTACACTCCGTCACCAACAACCTTCAACGTGCTTCTTGGCTCCTACTGGCTCGATAAACCTTGGTTTCTTACTGAGGGAAACTTGATGTTGTACGCATCACACCTTCCACTTGGGGTTCCCAACGGGCGTGTGCTTTACGCGTCAACATCTGTGCATGGAGGACCGGCTTAGAAGTCAGATATGTAGCTCCTAAATTATCACACCACAATATGAGGGTACGCTACTGAGAAACGCCTAGATCCTTGAGTAGTGACTCTACCCATATGCCTTTAGCAACTCCATTAGCCAAAGCCTTGTACTCGGCCTCGGTGCTTGATCTCGGGGCAGTAGGATGTTTCTTCGAGCTCCAGGAAATGAGGTTTGGTCCAACAAAAATAGAAAACCCTCTCATGGATCGAAGATCATCAACACATCATGCCCAATCTGCATCCGTGAAAATACTAATACTGGTGGAGGCAGACTTACAATAATCCAGCCCCTGTATTAAGTGTCCCCTTAACATAGGGCAAGATGCACTTGACTGCTTCCCAATGAACATTAGTGGGATGTGAGAAAAAAATGAGATACTTCGTTTACTGCAAACGATATATCTAGGTGAGTAAGTGTCAAATGCCCAAGGCCTCCAATAATGTTGCGATACCAGGATGAATCATCAGTACCAAGTGGAGTGCCACTCTTGCGGGCAAGACGATACGTTGTAGCCAATAGTGAAGAAGTGGCTCAATAATCCTCCACACTCACACGGTGCAAAAGATTCAATGCATACTTTCGTTGAGTCACTGTCACCCCCCTGAATTATAGGACGCTTCCAATCCCAGAATGTACTCCATTCTACCAAGACCCTTGATAGGAAAGTTGGTAGAGAGAGATGATATTGAGCATCTAGTGCCCCATTAAAGACATTGAGCATCTAGTGCCCCCATTAAAGACATATAAGAACATCTACATTGCCTATGTGCTTAAGTAGACACTTCGATGATAGTGAAAAAATGCAACATCATAAAATGTGTAATAAGACTCTCCACCTTCAATTCAAAGAGTAACCACAAAAAATAGAAACTGAGAGAAAATACGGAAATGGGAAAATAAAATTCGGAACAAAAACATGAACTCTTAAGCGGAATGATGGAACCGTGTTTTTTCGACCAACTTCAGAGGTTGTCACCTCACCTCATACCAAACCTAAGCCTGGTATGATCCAAAATCTAACTCAGGACACATGTCTTGTCTAGATCCCACAATTTCGCTATGACTCAGAAGTCGGAACAAAAAAGAAGACTAATCAAAAGAACAAAAAAATGTGGCATTGAAAGACATGGTTTCTATGTTTCTAAATTTATTTTTAACAAAGAGCTAACCTAAAAGCAAGTATAATAAATCCTAGTCAGCTGACTATAAGGATTAAAATAATATATTATTACTTAGTTGGAGGAGAGAGAGAGGAGGAGAGAGAAGTTGAGTGGGCCCTTATGCAAGAGCCAGCTCTAGCACGTGCTCTTAGGCACTTTGTGAGAGTGAAAGGTGGGTCATACATTTATAAAGTACTATATTTTATAGCTCACTATTGTATATGTTGGCTCCAAATTTACTATAGATGACATGACACTTAGCTTATAGCCAGCAGCTGGCTACACTATTGAAATTGCTCTAAGACTGCTCATAGTGGGAGTAACATAGCTAGTAACATCACATAATCCAAGACATTTTAATGACATGGCATGACAATGAATGAAGAAAGAGAATGATGTGGTAACTAGCTATGTTACCATAACATCACACACTTCAAGACAAGATGAGTCTACAACATAATAAATGATACAATGCATGACACCACATATAAGTTTCTACCCACTATGGAGATAGTAATTTAGACTAGTAAGAGCAAGCACAATAAATCCTAGTCAGCTGACCATAAGGATTAAAATAGTATATTATTGTTTAGTTGGAGGAGAGAGAGGATGAGAGAGAAGAAGAGTGGGCTCTTATGCAAGAGCTAGTTCTAGCACGTGCTCCTAGAAACTTCGTGAGAGTGAAATATGGGTCATACATTGATAAAGTACTACTCCCTCCGTTCCTTTCTATAGTGCCTATAGATTTTTGGTATTTGTTTCAGAATATAAGGTTGTAGCTTAGCTTTTTTTTTCAATTACCCCTCCCCGTTCAGCTCCTAAAATTGTTATGGTAAGTTTGGAAGATATGGATTTTCCAAATTTTACGTTGATCTCAAATCGTTTAGCCAGGGGTCTTGTGTAAAAAATACACTTGCGCTAATTTCCGTGCCAAAAAACAATAGGCACTATAAAATGGAACAGAGGGAGTACTTTATAGCTCACTATTGTATATATTGGCTCTAAGTTGACTATAGATGATATGATACTTGGCTTAGACTAGCCATAATGGGAGTATCATAAGTAGTATCATGCATGCCATCTTGGCAAAAATCTGATGTGGCACACCAATTAATGAGGTGAGATGAGAGTGGTATCATAATATGATACCGTATCATAGCACGTAAAACTAGAAAACTTAATGGCAAACACATCATGTACATACATTTGCATTGAGATTCTACAAAAAATTAAATATGATGATACTATGATATTATCTTATGATACTATGCATTGTGGGGTTAGTATCATAAACTAGTATTATACTTCCCATTGTGACTAGTCTTATAGCCAGCAGCTGGCTACACTATTGAAATTGCTCTAACATGATATAACGTATGTTATGTTACTAGTCTAAGTTACTCCCACTATAAGTAGCCTATGCGTGAAAATTAAAGCTTTGTAGTAGCTGAGGACGAATCGAGCCAAACATTTTAAATGCGATGTCTTGTCACGTGTCACCATGGCAACCATCACATGCTTTCCCATTCTATGTTGCGTACAGGTGATTGGCGTTTGGCTCTCTACAATGTAGCCAAGAATGCACCTAAGACCATGTACTATGTGTGTTCGGTTCAAAGGAAAACATGGCAGGGTTTGGAATCGGCTTTGATTCGCTGCTATGTGTGAATCACTTTGCTCTGACATACATGCATGCCAATTGATGAATCTTCCTTTTCTTTTTAGTCTATGCCATGTGGGCCCATTCTCCTATCTCATGTATGCATGCATGGTTTACAAGCAAAGAAGCGAACCAACAATAGGAGCCGCTTTTTTGTGTCAGACCAATGATTCGGTTCCTTGTTATGTATAGAATCGATTCAATAGGAGGAGAGAGAGTGTTAGAACCGCTTTTTTCACACATAGTACATGGTCTAACCACTTTCACAATACCGTATCCTAGAGTTTAATTGCATTCTAGTAGGTTTTGACGAAAAAGACAGCGAACCTGCCTAGGTTTTCATTGTAATCCCGAGACCTCAAAATCCTAAAATGTGCTCTAGCAATAGCATGTCCTAATGGCATGGCCTTGCATGCGATTAATTCCTTTCCTCTCACTATATGTACTCTCTGTAGAACAAAAGTGCGCTATATTTATTTATGTCTAGGAGGAAAATATTGTGTGTCAATCGGTCTGATTTTAACAGGCCTTTGCTGGATATATAAATAGGCGTAGTGAGCGAGGAAACCAAGCCACTACTAGTTGTCTACATTAAGGACATGTTTGATTCTTAGGATAGGAAGAAAGTAGAGTTTCAATGTCATGCCTACCCCGATCGTACCTGATTATGGGAAGCAATATTTATTTGATTCCAACATGTGAAAAGCAAAGGATTCTGAAAAAAGAGCTGTGAATAGATGTTCAATTTCCTATTATTTTTTTCAAGTGCCGGCCCGCAGAAGATCTGCGCGTTTTGTATTAAGCTCGGAGAGTGAAAAGGACGAGGTCCATTACAGAGATAGGGTGGAGATAGGGTCTCCACCGTGACCCAGATCCTACATGTTCAATTCCTATGAAGTTCCTATAGAAGTCAATCCGACAAATCAAACAACTATCATCATAGAAAAAGTTCCTACAGAATTGAGTTGTACAAATTTCGTACGCAAATCTTTTAAATTAAACAAACCCTAACTCTTGTTGTATATGCAAAGCAGATATCTTCATGGATGACAATATTTATTTTTACTTTTTCTTTTGCGGGTATCTCTCTTCAGTTTTAGTGTTCGATGAAACATGCCAGATGTTTGTTTATCGTTTCTCCCGCCGTCGTGTCGGCGCTCATCTGCGCACTGCCCGGCGTCACCAATCCGGTCGACGCGCTATGTTCATCCTCTACATGCAGGATGTACTTATCAACCGAGATCTATCCATGTTCTAAAAATGCGTCTTAGAGCATCTCTAATAGAGCCCGTAAATCCCGCCGGAACCGAACTTTTCCGGCGGATTTACGGGTTCGGGCCGAAACTGGCGCCGATCAGTGACCGAAAAAGTGGGCCGGTCTGAATACGGAGTTCGGGGGCCCGAGAAACTCCCCGCACTGCCCCTATTAAAGTGATCGCGGAGGGAGTTCGGTTCGCAAACCCTACTCCCCTACGCCGTCTACTCTCCCTCCGCCGCCGCTAGTCCCCCGCTCCGACGAGCAATCCACGCGCAGCCAGCCACTAATCCTCCACCCGCCGCCGCGCGATGGCCTCCCGTGGAGGTGCGGACAGCCGAGCCGCGGGATTGGGCGGCGGCGATTCGCCGCCGCATCCGCCCGTCTTCCGCACCGAGGCGGAGCGGCGGAAGTGGAACCGCAGCGAGGGCGCGCGCAAGAGGAGCGCTCACCGGTGGAGAGCCCCCAGGGAAGCTCGCCCGCTATGGCAACCAGGCCGAGAGCTCCTCCTCCGGGCAGTCGAGCTGCGCACCGCGGCTGCCCGTGGCGGCGAGCTTCGAGGAGGACGACCTCGTCCCCGCTCGTTCTCCAACCTTCTCCGCCGGGGACTACGTCCACGGCAGTGACGAGGAGGAGGCGGTGATGGCGCAGACGTTCGCCATCAGCGAGGCGGAGGCGAGGGCGCGCTTCCGCCGGGAGGAGGCCGACGCCGCCCGCCAGGTACGCCGGAAGGTAGTCGAGCTTGACAAGGAGGACGCGTGAAGACTTCACGCCGCCGCCGATCTCCGCCAGCACCGGCACCGCCGCGTGCCATAACTAGTAGGCTGCATTTTGCTCATTAGCTAGGTTAGGTTGCCGGTGTACCAGTAGTAATGTCAATTCCCCGCACTATGTAAGTATCGATGCGCAGTCGGAGCATCTATTTCATCTATGAACTATGATCATCGCCTAAAATTACCTGCGCCAATTCAAGCGTTTTTAACTGAACTCACGCTTTTCGGCTTGCGTTTTTTCGGGCTCTACAAGAGATGCTCTTACCTCGGTCTCCTATGCCCAGCGTTGGTGATGCATGCTTGATTTGTCGATGAATCGTCGAACCAGCCGGCAACGGAGAAGGCGACCATGAAGACCAAACATGCCTGGCTTTGGCGCTGGATGCATCACCAGGAAGACAGACATGCAGATCAGAGATCACCGTTTGCAGGCGGCGGCGCGTAGGCGAAGGAAGGAAGGAAGGAAGGAAGGCCGTCGTCGGCGGCGAAGGCGGGAGGGAGACGTGGTCGCGCAGCGAATACTCAGTATTGTGTGCCACCGGAGTTCTTCCCTACGTCGGCGACTCATCTTTGTCTCGAGCGAAACATCCATCCTTGACCACTGCACGCTACTGGTTTTGTATATTGCGCGCCACCTGCTTTCGCTGACCGACTGGCCCTGGTCAGCTCAGCTGCGTTCGTCACTTGGTACGCCGGTGGCTCTGTCCTCCGCGCTCGGCTGCTGTAGGACCTGCTCTCCACCCACCGCCGCGTCTGCCCGGCGTCACCAATCCGATAGCCGCGCTGCCGAGCAATCCGGCGTCACCAATCCGCGTCCAACCCTTCCGGCGAGCTTGCCGTTAATAATTTCCCACGAGCGCCACCACCATCCCCGACAAAACCGCGCCAGGTCAGAGGCGCACTGCTGCCTCCGGTCGCCGTCGGAGACCCCCTCCCATATCCAAGGTCAAACCCCACTCACGCGCGGACGCGTCTCGCTCGCTCGCTCGCTTCCTCAGCTCCCCTTCCCACCCTCCGCTCCGCTGCTCGGCTCGGCTCCGCGCCGCTCGCTTCCTCCACGCCACCGCCGGCCGGAGCACAGAGCGCGTCGCCCGCCGCCGATGGGCACGCCGCGGCGGCCGCGCCCGCGGCAGCTGGCGCGCACCAACGCCATGCGGAACTCCTCCTACTCCGCGGACGCCCCCGCCGACGGCGAAGACGACTTCTTGGCCTACGCCGCCGCCGGGGCCGGGGGCGGGTACGCGTCGCAGACCAGCTTCCGCATCAGCGGCGGCAGCGGCGGCGCCGAGGAGGTCGCCGAGCTCTTCCGCATGCTCGGCCTCTCCGGGCCCGAGGACTTCGCCATCCCGCCCGCCGTCTACGCCGCCGCCATGTCCCACCTCCCCAACGCCGCCCGCCGCCGCGCCTCCCTGGACGAGTCCCCTAGATCCGGACCCGAGGCTTCCTCCTCCTCCTCCTCCTCCTCACCATCCGAGACCCCAGAAACTTGTAGCCACGCCGTTGTGCTGGCCACCGAATCGCCCCAATCGGAAATCACACAGGTCACCGCACGGACGCCCGCCGTCTACGCCGCCGCCATGCCCCACCTCCCCAACGCCACCCGCCGCCGCGCCTCCCTGGACGAGTCCCCTAGAGCCGGACCCGAGGCTTCCTCCTCCTCCTCCTCCTCCTCACCATCCGAGACCCCAGAAACTTGTAGCCACGCCGTTGTGCTGGCCACCGAATCGGCCCAATCGGAAATCACACAGGTCACCGCACGAACGTACCAAGCACCCGGAGCTGAATCGCAAACCAGATTGGTCCAGCAGGAGGTACTGGAAACAACCTCCACATCAAAGGTCACTCCAGCGTCCAAGCCGGGGAATGCAGGCGAAGACAAGGGGAACGACAAGCCGGCCAAAGCAGAAACACTACGAAAAGAGAGGAGAAGGGAGCTGGTGGCTGTGGAGACGACAAGGGAGGCCACTGGTGGTGGTGCCCTAGCTGTCGTCGTTGCAGAGTCCACTTCAGCTGACGTTGAGCATTGGGTCTCGCCGTCGCCTCATAGGCGGTTCAGGAGGACCATCACGTCCTGGATCAAGGGAGAGCACATCGGGAGCGGATCCTTCGGGTCGGTCTACGAGGCGATCAGCGAGTAAGTTTCCATCATGTGCCAACTTCATTATCTATCCGCAACTGCTGATTCGACAAATTTGATACTGTACTATTAGGCTTTACCCAATATCAAATTTGGTTTCACGATAGCAGAGTGAGAACAATACTAGTTCGGGTTCCAAATGGTTGTGCTATGTGCTACACTTGTCTTGATGTTGGTAGGCCGTTAGAACTTTGCAAATTGGTTCGATACATTGCAACTGGTTAGATTATTTAGTTCTTGATGAGGTTGAGTGGACTAAATGATATTTGTTGGCAACCATTGTGAGCATTTGGCGTAGAACTAGAAAGCATGCCCTCATGCTCTGCAACTAAATGCTTTACTGACTGGTTGAAACATTGCTTCTGCAGTGACGGGTTTTTCTTTGCTGTCAAGGAAGTGTCATTAATTGACCAGGGAATCAATGCGAAACAGCGCATTGTCCAGCTTGAGCATGTAAGATGTGGATTATGGCATGCCTGTGCAATTTATGTCGGTTACACTGGTTCGAACATTATATTTCTGATTACTCTACACTGGTCATATTTAACACTCAACCAAGTATTCATTTTTGTCAAGGTCCACTGAGACTAGCTGTGAATCATTTGTTTGCAGGAGGTATCTCTCTTGAGTCGTCTGGAACATGACAATATAGTTCAGTATTATGGAACATACAAGGTAGTTCTCTAAACACTTGTGTCTTGCAAATTCATTACAGAGTAATGCTCCCTCAATTCCTAAATGGATTCTGTCCTTCCGAAATTCAAGATTTGAACAAGACATAATCCAATATTACGTGCGTCATGTACTTATGCTACACAAAATCGGTATTGTTGGGTTCGTCTTGAAAAACACTTTCTTATGACTTGTTTTTTAAGAACTAACATAATGATGTACAAAAAAGTTTAAAGTCAATGTTGTTGTCTTTCTGGGAATTGCATAACTTGAGATTTGGACAAGGTAGAGATTTCTTGGCTGGATTTTATGCTGCTTTTACAATGCATGACTTCTCTGAGAATTGTTTGACATGAAGTGCTCATTCTACATGTTCACATTAAATCTGATGGGCTCGCAGGAAGATGGGAAATTCTATATTTTTCTAGAACTTGTGACTCAAGGCTCTTTGGCAGCTTTATATCAAAAATATTGTTTGCAAGATTCCCAAGTCTCAGCATACACAAGGCAGATTTTGAATGGTTTGAACTACTTACATCAGCGAAATGTGCTGCACAGGTGAGTTCCTAGAACTCTACATTAGATATCTTTGTTTGGTATTTACCTATCTGTATTAAGTTTCTTCTGGCTATTGATGTTCATTCTCTACATTACCAGAGACATCAAATGTGCAAATCTCCTAGTTGACGCAAATGGATTGGTTAAATTGGCAGATTTCGGGCTTGCAAAGGAGGTACTTTCTCTACCAAACATCTGTGTATTATCATTGTACTCCATGTTGTGCTGACTCTGCCATGTCACAGATGTCAATTCTGAGCCAGGCAAGATCTAGCAAGGGAACTGTTTACTGGATGGCCCCTGAGGTTAGTTGATGCAATTGTGTTATGGTGCCTTTTCTACAATATGTTGGTCTTACTTTGTTTCTGAAACATAGGCATCTTGTTGATACTGTGTATCCAAAGTGTGGGACCAATCTCACATGTTATATGTTTCACTTCAAAAGGATATTATGTTTTCAACATGTTTGTGAGTTTAATCTATCGTGTTCATCTACTGAATATTTAGCCTTATGTTAGATATGTATATCTTCATGGCCTAAATGATCCATATAATTCTACGGTCTACGAAGTGAGCCGGTTACAAATATATTAGGTGTGCAACCTTAGCTAATAACTGTGTATGTAGCTTGGCAACTTGAAATTTGCATAAACCATACTTGATGGGGAGTTTAAGAATCCCAACAGTGAGTTGCCACTGACAAACAGTTTTAAGATTACACACTGTATGATTAAGTATGGCAAGACTTCATACTGTTGCATTTAGAACATCAATAACAAAACTGCTACTCCCTCTGATCCAGATTAATCGATTCCACTTTGTCTAGATACGGATGTACCTACATGCGTTTGTTAACTAGATACATCCGTATCTAAACAAAGTTAAGTCAATTAATTTGAGGGAGTACTTCTTTTGTCAGGAAATATTATGCAATTAAGTTTGTACACAAATTGCAAGCAATACTTTGCATTTAATAAAGTATTTTTCTCTACCAAATTTGTATGTCTTCTGATGGTATGCTCTTATTCAGGTTGCTAAGGCTAAGCCACACGGGCCTCCAGCAGATATATGGAGTCTTGGCTGCACAGTTCTGGAGATGCTGACCGGCAAAGTTCCATACCCTGATATGGAATGGGTGTGTACCTCTGTGAACTTGCTTTTCGGAAACATCTTAATTTTAAATACTCCCTCTCTTCTCGTATACAAGGCCATAAACTCATATTCTAGGTACCAAGAAAATAAAGCCAACTAATAAATATCACAAATTAACTATACGAAAATGCTCGTGTTCCGGGTTAATTAAATACGTTGCATGTGGCGTCTCCTTCCCTATGAAATCTAATCAAAATTTCTCAATTAGTGTTAGTGACCTTGTATAGATGAAAAATGTATTTTTGATAGTGGCCTTGTATTCAAAATGGAGGGAGTAATAAATGGTACAAGGAATATAATTTAAATGTGCTGATGTACTGGAGCTGCATACTAGATGAAACTAGAAAATCAAAAGTGATAGCTTCCCAAGGTGATGACTTCAGGAACTTCATGACATTTTTATCTGCATGTATCATAAAGCATAGTGCATGGGATACACCCACAAAATCTGGGTAACATTGTTCATGTCTATTTTCATTTTTTAATTAGGAAACCAGTAATGCATAGATACAACAGATTTATTGCCTGTATTCGCATCTTGTTATTTTCTGAAACTACGAGCGTGTATTGTTAGTTTGTTACTGTCTGTGATACAATCTTCTACTGTGTAGACACATGCTTTGCTCAAAATTGGTAGGGGAATACCACCAAAAATTCCCAATACCTTATCAGAAGATGCACGAGATTTCATAGTGAGATGTGTCCAATCAAATCCGAAGGACCGGCCGTCTGCTGCTGAGCTGTTAGACCACCCTTTTGTAAAGAGACCATTGCAACATTAAGGCATCTGATTGTGTTGCTAACAGATTTGCTTGTACATAAGCTGGTAAGTCTTCCACTGTTTTCTCGTCAAGTGTGGCGGTTCTATCTCCTCTGACTCATTATTAAAGGATTGAGTTGGTTGCATCTGCAAACACAATAAATTGTTATTTGTTGCATGTTGCAGATTCTAATGTTACCTGTGGAAAGCTGTGGGTGATGCTGAGGAATGAGGATGATCCCGCAGCCCAGAAGTGTTCCTTGTTCACACTCGCATGTTCAATGTTGGTGGGAGGTCCGAACACTGAAATTTCTTCCAATCTGGTGAAAATTTAGTGATGTTCAGTTAAAAGGTAACTCTGTGGTACGGATAAGATATTTCCACTCGGAGATACCTTACCAAACAAAAAAGAGTTACCTTGTTGGTTGATAGGATTTGATTGTTTTGAGCTCTTTGGTGTGTTGTCTCCAGTGTGTGGGTCAAAATCTATGTCACCATGTACATACCATGAATTGGCACATTAAGAATGCTATTTGGGCGAAATACGAGCTACAGTGTGATCCATCAACAAGGGAAATCGTTTAAAAAGATTTAAGCAGCATTTCGCCAGCATTTAGTACTTCACTTGCCCCTTTTTTTAATGATCCCGTCTATAGGTATAACTGTGTGACGCAACTGTTTGCGTTCGTTGTTTGACATGGTGGCCAACTGAATTACTAGCAGTCTCCTATCAAATTGGGGATTCAAAAAAGGATTTCTGGAGGTATTTAATGTGTGTACTGTGGAGTGCCAAGTGCTCGCAGTCATACTTTTCTGACCGTGTCTCAAATCTCAATACCATGCCTGTGCAGTTCACTTTCTGTTGCCGATGCAACTTGCTGTATTGCCCATGTTGTCAGCTGTTTGACGTACGTGGAAACTAAATGTCTAAATCTGTTCCTATCGGTGATGGACCATAATTTCAGTGTCTATGTTTGGTCTAGATCAGAGGTTCATACAAAGTAATGTGGATTTTCTTCTAAGAAAAATCTGTAATGACATCAGATTCATCTCATCATCTGTATTGTATCAGTATTGGTGTACATGTTGGATGCATTTTCTACAGGTTGTACATGCAATGAGATTCACAATGGCCGAAATAATATAGCAAGCAGCCAAGCACAACAATTTGCTAACCTAAAGTTGGTTCTTTTCATCTAATGAACAATAGCCTTTACAAATGCTGCTGCAGCCCTGAGTTATTCACAGCTCTCGCACCCTGCCATCTCATATCTGAGCAGACCAAGCATGTCGAACAACTCTCCAGCTTGAGGATGCGACCGATCCCCGCAGACAAACTCATGCACATCGCCGGCGATCTCCACGGCGCTGTGTCCTGGCATCTTCTTCACTCTCCGGGCTTTCATCAAGCTCCGGACCTTGCCCACGCCATCCCATTTCCCGTCGGCGGCATAGATGTTCGACAGCAGCACGTAGTTCGAGTCGCCACCGGGGTCCTGCTCGAGAAGATCCTGCATCAGCTGCTCGGCCATGTCAACGTCTCCGTGCATCCGGCACCCTGCCAGCAGCGCTCCGAGCACCACCTCGTTTGGCCGCATCGGCATGGTCATCACCACCTTCATCGCCTCGTCCAGGCGCCCAGCCCGGCCGAGCAAGTCCACCACGCACCCGTAGTGCTCCATCCTCGCAGCGATGCCATGCTCCGACCTCATGGCGTCGTAGTACCTCAGCCCCTCGTCGGTGAGCCCGGCATGGCTGCAGGCCGTGAGCACGCCGGTGAACGTCACCGCGTCCGGCCTGAACCCCGCCTCTCGCATCGCCTCGAAATGCTCGATCGCGTCAGCGCACCGTCCGTTGGCAGCGAAACCAACGATCATCGAGTTCCAGGAGACCACGGTCCGTTTCCTCATCTTCCCAAACACCTGCCGCGCGAGCTCCACCTGCCCGCACCGCGCGTACATGTCGACCAGCGAGTTGGCAACACGGACATTGTGCTCCAGGCCCTGCTTGGGCACGAACCGATGCACCCACATCCCGAGCCCGAGCGCGCCCACCTCGGCGCAGGCAGAGATGACAGCTACCAACGTCACGTAGTCTGGCTCAACACCGTTCCGCAGCATGGCGTGGAAGCCGTCGATCGCCTCCTCGTGGTGCCCGTTCTTGGCACACCCGTCGATCAGCGCCGTCCAGGAGACCTTGTCTGGTGCCGGCATTCCGTCGAACACCTCGCGCGCGGCAGCGACGAGGCCGTTGCGCATGAGGCCGGTAATCATGGTGTTGTGGGTGATGACGGACCTGACGGGCATGGAGCCGAACAGCTGGAGGGCGAGGTGGGGGAGGCGGGACGCGAGGTAGAACCGCGCCAGGCAGGTGCAGAGGAGGAGGTGGCTGGGGAAGAGCTTGATGGCGAGGGCGTGGAGCGAGAGCGCGAGGGGCCTGGCGAGCGGGGAGGAGGGGGCGGCGGCGGCGCAGGCGGAGAGGACGGTCAGGAGGGTGACGTCGTTGGGTGCAGGCGCGGCGGGGGAAGAGAGCATGGCGGAGAGCGCGGCGGCCGTCGCCGGCAGGTCGCCCTCTCGCGCCGGGCGCGCGATGGCGGAGGTCCACGAGACCACGTCTCGCGACGGCGTGCGGCGGCTCGGCTTCTGGGTGGCGCGCCGCGCGGGTGGGGGAAGGGTGAGCGATGGTGAGGCGGCCACTGCCATGGCCTAGAAGCTCTGCAGCCTCCTGTTGCTGTTGAGGTTCCGCTGAACTGAAGAATGGTTTCGTTCCTTCTCTGTCAGGCTCTCGGCGCTTCTGTAGACGGCTGCTACAGAAATTGAAGTCTAGGATATAAACATGAAGCGGTAGGATCTCTTTATTTTTCAAATGTACGTTAGAAACATTTTGAAATATCAAAAAAATAAAATAAAATTTGCACGTACATCTTCAGGTGCTACGCACCCACGAAGTTGTTTCTTGAAAAATCGACCTGTCATGTACCGTGTGAAAAAAGATAAAATTTGATGCTAAAAATAAGACTTTTCATTAGATAAATTTTCTATTTTTTTTTTACATAGACCACAAAACATAACGGTTCGCCGTGAAACTTGACGAACTCACATATATTATGGAGATGTATATGTAGAATTTTTTATCTATTTTTTTGTGCACTTTGTAAGTATTATTTTTGGTAGAGGAAGCATATGCACCCAGGAGCCAAATTAAATTTCTGACATCAAACACAAATTTGAATTAATGCAAACATATACCTTAGAAGTGTTTGTCTTGTTATCATTTAGAATCAACAAATCCATGTTACTAAATGGGTGAAGTGGTCTCTGATTTAAGTAACAACAAAACCGAAAACTTCAAATGGATCGCCATCTCCATCTAGCCTATATTTAGAAACAATCGAAATTTTCCAACCTTTTCACTTTACAAATTCTGAAAATAAAAACATACTTGACATTTCGGAAAAAAGTTAGAGTCAATTTTTTTACATTTTTGAAACTTTATATATGATTTTCAAATTTAAAAAATAAAGTGCAACTTCAGGAGCCATATATGTATCCACACTCCATTAAGCTTCCTATATCTGGAAAATATTTTGAGCTATATATAATAATTCCAGTCATGCTTTTTTTAATGAAAACCATCTGAATCAAGAGGCCCTATGTTAAATCTGATGGAACGAATGTCTCATGGAAAGTTGTACTCTCTAAGCCACAATAAATGTGGTGGGTTTAGTTTAAATTAATTTAAATAAAACCATGATATTTATTATGGATTGGAGGTTTTCTTGAGCTTGATGCTCTTTGGCAGCTTTGTACCAAAGTATTGTTTAGAAAATTAGTCGCAGAAGCAAACACAAAACATACTACCTCTGTCCATTAAAAAATATTAAATTTTTTTCTAAATTGGAGTATATTTAATGGTCTAAACTATCAGCAAAGTGTACTGGTTGCACAGTTGATTAATAGAGTTTCTAGTACCGTTGGTTTGCCTTTCCTCTTTCAGTAATCTAATCTTGCTGAGCTTTGCTCAAAACCTGTCACACTTTGTAGTTGCATTTTAATGGAACCAGGGGAGTGCGAGTGCGACCCCTCATTTTCTTAAGAAAAATGGTTCTACTCCCCTGCAGATGGATGTTAGATGATGGCCACATGCTATCTCTCTCAATTCTCAACGCCACTTCCGGTGAACTCGCCACAAAACACACACGCACCCCCACTCTCCCCACGTACGAGCGCGTACGCACGCACGCTCTCCCACTCACGCACGCACTCTGCACCCATTACCCCAGTCAATCGGAAAGAATCAGCGAAGAATGCAAATAATCCACTGATTTAAGACCAATAATCCTTCTGATTGTTAGCTCTTTTTGGAGAGTGTTAACCAACTTTTAACGCTTTCCATTCTGTAGTTCGCATTTTGTAGCCGCAAATCGCTCTGCTAATAAAACGGCCGTCTAAGCTCTTTCCATTATTTCCTCTGTGTTATAGTTATATACCATACCCATCTTTCTCTTCCTCCTCCTCCCGTTTTCAAACACATAGATCGGAGCTAGCCCCAGCCCCAGGCAGTCAGGCAGATGCAGGGTTCCTCCTTCTACCAGAGTCCAGTCATGGTGATCGATGCAAGTTCCTCTGTCCTAACTCCCATGCATGCATGTGTATCTATCATCCGCATCTTCGTTTCCTCCGTTTATTTATTGTTATGCACCTGGTTCTCCTCTCGATCCTTAGGTTAACGGAACCTTGCATGTTTTTTTAGTACTTCCGTTCCCCTGTTTCGTTTAACAGATTTTGGTATGCTAGTTTCAGTTTAGGGTTTTATCGAGAAAAAAAAGTTTCAGTTTAGGGGATTCTTGCACAAGAAGAGAGGGATTTCTTGTGAAACGGAATAAACATTCTCAGAGTGTTTTCCCCCGCTGATGTTTATCCAGTGTTGTGTTGAGCTGTTGGTTCTTGAACCATTTGATCTCACATTGTTGAATTTAAGGCATTTCTGTTCTTCCGATCTCCAGAGTAGCAACTGCAAGTTATTACTCGAATACAATAGGACACGGCGTTTATCATATAATAATAAGATAAGATGTCGGTTGGTCCATCAATTGAACACCTGAATCCATCACTTCTTATGTATAGATTATTGGCATGTGCTGTAGAAACTCATAAGGCAGAAACAATAACCTAAATGTGTGTCCTGGAGGACTCCTGAACCCATGTGATGGGATTGTACCTCCATTCCCCAACCAAGAAGCAAGACTTGCTTCCTGTGATGTCGCCTTACTGAAAGTTTTGACTGAAAAAAATTGTTCTGATGCCACTTCAGTAATGTTTTATGTCAGCAATCTCATTATCTATTTCCCTTATTTCTCCTCCGGTTCTTCAGTCATGCCTACTGTCAAACTTACATGCTCGTGTTGTCCCTTCAACTGCTTGTCACCACTGTAGCGACTAGTTACAAATACATAACTTTGTTTTTCTTCTTATTCTAAATTTAAGAATTCATCTGACACAATTATAAGAAAATGGTGATCACAGGATGAGGGGGTCGCTACTGTTGTCGGTGAACAGTCTGTGGGAATTGATGACTGCGATGAACCAGCTGTCGAGGTCGATTATCCTCCTGTGAATGTAAGCATCCAATTGCTTAAGTTTATATATGCCCTAAAATAGAGCAGAGATGGCTCCATTCAGAACATCACTACCTACCGATGGAAGAAATGATATCTTCACATTGCTACAATATTTATTCCTTTCCATCTCCGTCATAATTTTATAAAGCATGAAGCTTGTTGATCTCGTCTCATTATGGCAGGTTGTGAAGCCAGAGAGCATGGAGAGTGGGCCAATAAAGTGTCCTGGCGGTCGTTTTAAAAAGAAAGCACAGAGAACTACTGCTTACAAAGTAAGATCTTACACCCTCTTAATAATGCTTCAGAGATCTTGGGTCATCCACAACTCAGATTATTTGCTGTCTTCAGCCACATATATAATTAAATTTGTTGCTCTGCTTTCATCGGTTTTGTTACAGAGGAAGAAAATGTGGCCAGAAGCTTCCAAATCCGCCAAGAGCGACAAGGATGATAATCTTGTTCCGAGGGTAAGGTCTTAGACGAAATTTATCGAACTTGAATGAATTGCATATCCATATATCATGCCCGTCTTATTTTTTTTGGAAAATGGGAAATATGCTACCATAATCGAGTGTAAGCAGAACAATATGCATGTGACACTTAAAGCATTGGAACAAATTAACTATGAACAGTTTTCTCTAATTTGATTGCCTGCATTACAGAGAAAGAGAGGGAGGCCAGCCGGTTCCAAGTCTGCTAAGAGCAATTTGGGGAGGAAACCTACATTGGCTTATATCAATAGTACTGATAGTGAGGGCGAGAGGGACAAAGATGATGATTTCGACCTGATGGTAAGGGTCCTACATGGAATATTCTCATGTTATTTGCTATTTTCAACCACATATTGATATATGTAAAAATATTAAGTTCTTTGCTCTGCTATAATTGCTTTTATTGCAGAGGAAGAGAAGGTGTCCAGCAGTCTCCAAGTTTGCAAAGAATAACAAGGATGATAATTTTGTGCCGACGGTAAGGTCCTAAAAGAAATAACCAAACTTGCAAGAATAACATGTCCATATCGTGCTCAATCATATTTTTATGGAAAGATGGAAAATTTCATACTAGCATAAATGAGTGTAAGAAGATCAGTATTTATGCCACACTTGGCACTGACATAGACTAATATGAATACGTTGCTCTGATTTGATTACCTGCATTACAGAAGAAGAAAGGGAGGCCAGCAGGTTCAAAATCTGCTAAGAGAAAGATGGGACTAAAACCGGCATCCACTCACATATGCAGTAGTAATAGTAAAGGAGAGAGGGACAAAGGCAATGATTTTGACCCGACAGTAAGGGTCCTACATGGAATCTTTTTAAAGCTTGAAAGAGTCACATGTTCATATATCACATTCATTTGTTTGTTAATTTTTTTCTTATTGGAGCAGTAGACTAACTAAGGATATATTGTGACTCAACAGGTACCCCATGCTGACGGCCGAAAGAAAAACGCATGGTACCTACTCTTGGTTTTCTCGTGAGTAGAGTATGATGTTAAAATCTGTCAAGGAAGTCTAACTTGTGCACCTGAATATTCACAATAACTATAGGGTTCAGGGCAGATATGGCTCTGCTTTCAAAAGAGCTTCAGAGGCAGAGGCACAGGAGAAATTTCCAGGAGAATATCCAAGGTTCACCAAATGTATGATGCCATCGAATGTTCTTAGGGTGTTTTGGCTGGTAAGTCTTTGTTTACTAGGTGTTTGTATGTTCAAGTATGACCAGTTAATTTAGCTTCTTTTTTCGGTTTTTCTGCATTTGACGTTGAGATCTCCTTGACTCATGTGTTTTCTCCCAGCATCTCTCGAGTGACTTCTGCAGAAGTTATCTTCCACAGTGTAACACTAAAATGATACTAGAAGATGAGGATGGGCAGACAGATTATGTAAAGTACTTAAGTGCCAGGGACGGTCTCAGTGGTGGATGGAGAGGATTTGCGATAGATCATAGTCTTAAGGTTGGCGACACCGTGGTCTTTGAGCTCGTAGAACCAACAAAATTCAAGGTGAGTTCTTCATAGTTGTTTTTTCAAATGCATGGCAGGAGTACTACCATGAATTTATCAATGATATGTTTAATATCTGACAAAAAAATTCAGGTGTATATAAGGAGAGAGGATAAGTTCACAACAGCTGATGATGATGCCAGGTCCAAGGAGGACCTAGCGGTTGCCACCAGAGACAGCAGCACAGCACCCAGCGATGATGCCAACATAGCCGGTGAACAAGCAGTAGGAGATGTCGGTGATGGCATAGGATCTCCAGATTCAGGCATCAAAGATCCTGATGGCATCACTGCTCAGTCATCGACAGATCAAGTGCCGGTGGAGCGTGAGGGGTACGTGGAGGTCAAGCTCGAGAAGGACGATGTGGCAGAGAAGATGAAAGCCCTCAAAGATCCTGATGGCATCACTGCTCAGTCATCGACAGATCAACTGCCGGTGGAGCATGAGGGGTACGTGGAGGTCAAGCTCGAGAAGGACGATGTGGCAGAGAAGATGAAAGCCCTCAAGTCGATGATGGCGGCTCTGAAGGAGGGTCTGAAGGCAGTGGACATTGAGGTAGAAGAATTGGAGTCGAGTGTGGAGAAGAATGCGCAAGCTATGCAGCAGATGTTAAATGCACAATGATGACTGTCAACAATCCATGGATGTCTTAATTGACACTTTCTGTTTTTGTTTTGAGAATCTTCAGGAACATTTTTGGTTTTGTTTTGGGACCATTTTCGTAAGTAGGTGTACTGTTTTTGCTGCACACCAACTTTAACTTGTGCACAGCAATGCTGCAAAATTAAAGTAAGATCTTGTGGTATTTTTGTTTTGAGAACATCTTCAGTAGCTATCGTGGTTACAGGTTTGATACTATCTTCAACTTGTGAACGTTTTTGTTTGTTTTGAAAACATCTGGAGTAGCTAGGCGTAGTTACAGGTTTTTTTTAAGCTGATATTTTTGTTGCATTTTGTTCAACACTGCTATAAAAGTTGTCCAGATTTATGAACGGAGACCAGATGGAAATTAACACAAATATTTACAAAAGAGGTCGCCAACTGGAATGGAATCGATGCATTAAGCTTGTTAACATTACAATTTACTACTGATTTACAAAATCAACTACTCTCTTCATCCCAAAAAAATATCATAGATTAGTCTGAATTCGGATGTATGTTCATCTGGATTTAGACAGATCTGTGACATCCTTTTCGGGGCAAAGTATTATACACTATATAAAAGATGTACAATTTCACGCCATCTTTAACGTTTGGCTACTGTAGACATGTATTTTTTTGCTAATCCTTTCATGCCATCTGTCCCATCTTCTGATCAGCTAACGATTAGCTCGGTTATTTCCTTTTTTTTCTACTCCTTTTCTTCCGGTGATCTTCCGGTTTCCGGTTACCTACAAACAAGGTGGATTTCCTTCGTTTGTTTACCATGTATGCCGTCCAAATCGGTGAGATATTTTTTTCATCGTGATCGTGGCAGTTTCTGAGGAGGACAACACTTCACGATGTTTCTAGTGGAAACGTGACGGTGACCTATTCCACAATTATCAAATCCAATCTAGAACTCTACCGCCTCCACCGACCGCCGTCTGCCCCCAAGCTGCTGCCTACCTCTTGCCTGAGCTATCCTCTGCCACAAGCTCCCCATGGCCGAGCTGCTCCATGGCCTGCAGCCATAGCATGGATTGGGTTCTCTTCCGGCGTTGCGGCCGCCGCCGAGGCACCACGGCTTCCCCAACGTATCTCCTCGCTGAGATGGTGCTCTCGACCTGCCGGCTGGTTCGCCGTGTGGCCGGTCGACGCCCGACCTCTCCCCTGCCACAAGCTCCCCATTGCCGAGCTGCTCAATGGCCTGCAGCCATAGCAAGGATTGGGCCCTCCTCCGGCGTTGCGACCGCCGCCGAGGTGCCACAACTTCCCTGACGTACCTCCTCGCCGGGATGCCCTCGACCTGCCGGCTGGTTCGCCATGTCTGCTAGGGATTCGGAAGAACGATGTTGACTCCTCTCCGGCTAGATTGGCAAACCTCTTCCTCTCTCGGCAACGAGCCAGTATGCTGCTCAACTCCATGTCCCCCTCTCCTCTATATGCAAATTAGATGAAAGAAGCAGCAGCGATGGGGCCTACACGTCTACAAGCTATCATCTAATGAAGTCTTACAGTCACCTGAAAACATCATGGTACCAATGTCTTGATTGTATTGATATATAATCAGTTGTTTTGTCAGAATCATAATGGATCTATAATTTCTGTGCAGCCCCTGCTCTTTCTTTTTCTAATTTAGGATTGCTATTGATGCCTGATACAAATACCATTGGCTACTGTTATGGTTGGAGTTTCACACATGACAAATGTTCCTGTCAGAGGTACACCTACGGCAATCTGAATTTTGAATTGCGTAAGTAAGCAACATGTATGTTGGTAGAGCTTTATTGTTGGTCATTATGGCAAAATGCTTCACGAGCCTACCTTTGGTGGTGCTTTACATGCTTATGTCTCTGCCAAGTGACTACGATATAATTCTGATTATGGTTTCAAATTAAGAGTGACAATTGTTGCTGTTTTGTGGAGTGCGCATGCACACCAATTTTTAGTGGAGGCTCTGCAGCAGTAGGTGCAACAAGAGGCAGTTGTCATTCTTTTTGTTTCCTGACTGTCAGGCTGCATGAAGGTGATTTTTTTTCACTTTAGACAATTCATTTTTCTCTTCGGTTTCCGTTGGTAATTACAATCAATGTGTTTTAGTAATGTGTTTTAGTAATACCGGATATGTAATAAACAGTATGATAAATTCATTCTTCTGCAATATATGTACAAAATTAATTTGAAGCTCTGAAATGATCTTTGGGAAAAAAGTGTATAAACTGCATACGAAGATTTCATCTTCCTTACGGCGTTCTATGTTGAAGATCTAAAAGAAAAAAAAGTTAGTCTGCTGTTGCATTTTTAAATAAGTTTATTTGGAAAAAATGTGTAGAAACTGAATACTAACATTTGATCTTCTTTCTATCGTTCTGTCCTGAAGGTATCAAAGAACAGAGTGTGTCTTATGTTGTATAGTTAAGTTATGTAAGTTGATTGGTAGTGTTGTCATTACTCATTACCATGGATGGAAGTGCTTTTCATGCAACCAAATTTATGCAGGGTTCAGCCACCGAGTTGAACTCTCATGGTTTCGCTACTCCATGGTCCCAAGCCAACATGTGTTCTCCGGAAGCCGGAATCTGCTTATATATACAGCTGAGGTGATGTCGGTATGCCATGTAGATTGCAGTACCGCGACTGCTGTGCGGACTCCTGGTGTGCACAAAGATCACTCATCTTTCTCTCAATAATTTGTAGGTAATTTTTCATCTCAACATTATGTTCGATCTATTCAAGTTTGATAGGTCTCAGATCCCAGTGGTGGTGGTTTTGGATGCCTAAGTGACCAGGCATTAGCTTCATTGTTGTAGACCATGAGGTGCTACATTATAATCCTTTTTTAGAACCAAATGCTCTTAAGCAAAGATTCTTTATCGTTTTTGGCACTGCCTTAGATGCACTTTAAATATATAAAAATAGATAAGATTCTATCTACATTAAACATGTTACACTACTTTCCAATGTACACGTTGTCCAGCTTCTCGGATTATGTCATACTTTCGATAACAAGGGATTCTCATAATACTGTTCTGCATCTAAGATATTTTTGTATCTGAGCACTGCCTGCACACTAGATAAATCAAAATAGATGATGTGTCGTTAATTATAGGAACCTATATATCAGCATGTTACGCTGTCTTAAATTATATATACATACTTCCAAGATTTTCAATTAAGCTCCAGTTTCAGTACGTAATAAGGAACTCTAAGACATGATCTACATTTAAGCTCCCTTTAGAATCAGAAGAATATTTCTGATGACAGTGCCTTCAAACTCATGTTTGTCACACTGTATAGCTAATTTTATTCCACAAATACATCAAAAATCATTTCTACATATTAAAAATATAATGTACCCCTTAAATATACTATGTACAAAACCCTCAAATCGTGTCTGCACCTACCACATGTTGAATGTTTCACAGGGCGTGATTGTTCTTTCTTCTATCTTCCGCACTTAATATTTGAATTCTGTTCCTACTATAGTTAACCATGATGGAGGGAAATATACCAGTCATCCGCGTAGACCAGTTCAAGAATGATATAAAAGAGGGCTCGGTCTATACTTTAGAAAGCTTCATGGCTACACAAGCACAACCCTTGAGCGTCTTCCAAACACGAGCACGAGGCAACTCCACTTAACTCTGCATGTTTGCTCCGCTGCAGGGAAATTGTGCTTCCAAATCACATCTCTAACCCATTGTTAGATAAACAATCCCACTCGGGAGGTATTTGCTATACATGCAACATATATCACTCAACTCATCAAACTGATCTCTACTTTTACTATATACATGCTCATGAAATAAATGGCCACTTATTACAGATATGAGAATCAACCAGATGAAATAGAATGGCACGGATCAGAAAATGGAAGGCCTAACCCTGTTCAGACAACATTGTACACTTTGTCCAAAGAAGAAAGAGTTTCATTGTGATTACGTTTAGAACTATTGATAAAATAACTATGCATTGCTGTTCGCTTATCCCTAAACATATCAATACCATTGATAACATGCAGGGAAAGTACTATAAGCTGGCAATTACTGTCACAGAGGTCGATGATTCTGATGGCTGGTGGTTCATGTCCTGCAAGGTATGCTGGAAAAAGGGATTACCTAATGGAAATGCTTATAGATGCACCGGGAAACTGCCCCTGCAAAGAAGGGAGGCACAGGTAAGCAACTGCCGCTACTCATATAAACCATAGAAATAAAGATGTCTTTGTTCGCAGGTAATACTGCTGCTAGCCCAGCGTTGCCATCGGGAAGCAACAAAAACTCCACCGTCTACAGAAAAAGCTTCGGTGCCTTCTCCATCTGACGAAGTGGCAAATGCATAAGAAGATAGCATAGCTTCAGCCACCACACCAAGCAAATCCATCTCAGAAAAGGCTGAATCCAGTGTAGACAATGTTAGTACAAACTGGACTTTATCCATGCTCTCAATTCCAGGGCAGCCAAAGCTTAAAAGGGACACAGTATTATGCCATAATCTAGATCAAAGAACAGCAGTTTTTCCTACTGAAGATGTCAGCTCAGCATCAGCCAAGAAATAGTTCAAAAAGGCGCTCACCACTTGCCAGTAAGCATAAAACTCAAACACAAGTTACCCAGAACCAATGCAGTTGTAAGAAAATACCAATTTTACCTCAGGTCCAAGAACAGGTCAATTCAGACTGAAAACCACCAGCAGAAGAGGAAGATCGGTGAAGTACAGATTCCCTAGACTACCGGGATCAGTTGTGAAATATTATGTAACTAACAGCTGCTCTAGACAATATGTGCTTTGAAGTATCTGGTACCTAGCTGTAGAAGTACCTGATCCCATATTACTTCAGTGCTATGTTTGCATGTACAATAGCACAAACCAAGTACTTCTGTTCTGTCTTTACTTCAGACCCAGCACTTCTTATGTTACGCCACCGGGCGCGGCGTGCCGCCGCGCCAATGCCTCCTAGTTATAGTTTACAACTGATCAGCTATAAATTAATGCACTACGTCTCTTGATATTACAATTTACAACCGGTCCATTTTAACCCTGCTAAGAACTATGACTAACCACACAGCCAACCATCTGGCAGCAGCTGACCAACCAAACAAAAAATACATCAAACATCACAGGATGGCTAAGACCTAAGACAAATAAAGGAACCAACAGATGCACTTCTGACAAAAGCGCAACTATCAAAACTTTATATTGAACACATCCGAGCCACAAAAAGTAATAACTTAGGCTGGGTGAGGCCTGAGGTGACACCAAGCCAGGCAAACATAGCTGACATTCTTTCTATACTGACCCCTATCCCAATGACATGCTTCATCTTGGACAACAGTGGGACAAACTTCCATCTTCAGAAAACAGGTGCCTTATTGTTGTTCACCTGACAGAACTTCTCCAGGGAGTGACCACATCCAATCTCTTCAAGTCTCAATGTCGCTTCCAGTAAATCTGGACTTTATAGATTCAACTGCATGTTCCGTCCAGTCTGATAGGGACGCAAAGGGCAACAAACCAGCCAGGCATGGAAGGATCAAGGCCACTGCAGCGTAAAATATGTACCGGCGAACCCAATACGGCAAACCGACAGCCTTGGATCTGTGTGTCACAGAAATAGGACCGTGAAGACCACGATGCAGAAGAGATGGGTAACTGTTTCCAAGTAAATGGATGGCACAAAGGATCTCCCAGAAGATGAGCCAAACATTTCCATCCCCACCCAGTGTGTCCACGCAGAACCTTCCAGCAAAACCACAAACACCTCCCAATAACACAAGATTGAATGTTATTGGCATGTTGGATCCAGTCATTGCAGAACGCTGGAATATCAACCAAGCAATCAATAGAACCATCAAGATGCCAAAAAATATCCTTGTTGATGCAATCAAATGACATCTGAAAAATAGCAATCCTGAGTTGAAAGTTGATACAGAATTTGGCATCCACCAGGATTTGGACTCCTGCAGAACAAGTCAAAACAAAAGGAGATGAGCTTATTTTTACTCAAATAATTCCTAGTAATTAAATATATTGATCAAAGACAATAAAACATACCCTTGAAGCAGCTGCACAAGCTGCAGTAACAGCGGTTATCCGCTGATACGAATAAATATATGTTCCATATCCGAAACAGGCAGACATAAAAACCACTGCTGTAAGAAGCATATCTATAAGCCTCTTGAGAAATTCTGCATGTCTTGTGTCTTCCATTTGAGTCTTTAATTTCTCCTCTCTGAAAGCAGCTTTCTGAAATCCCATCGAGATTTTGATCTTCTCTAACATGTGTGAGTAGGAGCTGAGAGCCAAATGAGATTGCTTTAGCTGTAACCTTCTCATATTAAGTCCTATTTCAAGTTCTTTGAGCTCATTTGAACGAACTTGCTCATTCAGAGATCTCTCAAATACATTAAGGATGTCCTGATCACACTCTGGGCTAGATCTGCTACGAGGTAGCTGAACCAGTTGTTGATTGACACCAGCATGAAGAATAATCTGCTTATTCATGGAATTCACGAGTGGGTTCTGCTGGACACCAGATATCGGGCCTTGTGATTCAGCGCCACTCAATTTGGTCTCAGTCACAGGACTACCATCACCGTGAGAACATTGAGGGATATCTTGCTCATAGACAGGTGCCTCATTGAGTAGATGAAGCGTCCTCAGTGTACTGCCAAATGATTTCTCGAAGTTTCCCATGAAACTGTCAAATCTGTCGCCATATATCTACAGAAAATTTATGTCAGCTATACCAAACCATTCGAAGCAGATCTGGGAACAAGTTGAGCCAGTCATACATTTGTTAAAGACTCCTTCACCGCGGAGGTACACATCTGCATCAAGATTCAGTTTTCAAGAATACGTGGTTAATTTCTAATCTGAAGCAATCGCTTGGGGGAAGAGTAGAAATACTAGAGACATGGAGTACACACCTTTGAAAGGTAATCAGGTTGTAATCCGTTTCCAGAACCACTGCTTTTATTCAAAACCTACAGCAGGGAAAGATGTAACATTGTTATTCAGTAGCCAGGACTGAGTATTGTAACTAGTAATTTTTCCCCAATAAGGGTTAATTACTGAATAAGAAGATTAGAAACGACAAGCCAACTTCATGTTTCTGGGAGCACACACGAGCATCAGCAGGCTGATTCCTGGCACTCCAACTCTCACGAAATTTTACTTAAGTCATTTTGGTAACTAATTAACTTTGGTTGAATAGTTGTGTAGTGCATTTCCTCCTAATAGACCATGATAAATAGCAAATATGTAATCAAACTCTATGAATTAGGAAATATTGAGATGTTCATATCTATACATATCATAACAAATATGTGAGCGAAAACTCTATCAACTAAGAAGTACTGAGATGTTCAAATCTATACATATCAGCACACCAACTAAGATGCTATTGCTCCAATTTCCCCCAAAAAAAAATCAAAATTATGAAGATAAAAATCAATCTTAGGCTGCATTTGGCATTGCGCTACAACTTCTGCCACCTGTTTGGCTAACCAAAAGTTATGCTTTTGTGGCTATTCTGTCACAGCAGGTTATAAATAAGTACGGTGTAGAGGTTCAGCAACCGCTAACTAAGCCTTAACCACTGAATGTGAAATAGCATTATTCTAAAGGATAAACATTCAAAACCAGCCAGTCTCTAGGTGGTTAATTTGACATTTCCGAAGGTACATTCAAATGTCAAATTATTTAGCCAGCTGAGAAAGAGCAATATCAAAAGTGGGTATTTGTTATCAAACCATGGAAGTTAAAATGTTAAATGCTATTTCTATTTCTATTTTCTAGTATTAAAATGGACACCCTAACAGATTATGTGCTTCCTTCCTTAAGCTAGACATGAATATCAATAGAGGGATAAATAAATAAATAGCTTTGCACTGGACCACATTATTAATAATCAATGCACTGAGAAAATTTTCGTGTTTAGTAACAGCAGCATCCTCTGGGTAGAACACATCTAACAAAATGTACCCCAGAAGAAAAGAACTTCGTCAGTTGGTTCCACCAGACACTTGTAGCTTCCTAGCTTAGGGATTTTGCTGTTTCTTTGGTATTTTTTAAGCTTATTTGCAGCCTGGTTTTGGATTTTCTGCCCTGTTTTTTCGCTTTGTTTTGCGGCCTTGCGATATACAATGACACATATTTAAATGTATGGTCAAGAAGAACAAATTGTACACTTGCAAGAATGGAAAAATATAATTAGGCGCTGAAAAAAACACATTAAAAACAGAATATTGTGCTGTGGTGGGATAGCCTCACAACAACAATACCATCCATTTATCCTTCTGGTGACCCATTCTACCGCAATTGTTCTGATTGGTGATCCGAATTGGGCATGCTATTCTAGATTCCATGAACTACACAAGTGCACAACACAACAATCATTCGAATAATTTGGAATGGAAACAGAGCATCAAACGTTTCTGCGTATCTGCCGAAAGAACTACAGTAGTTCTAGCACATCCCACACGAAAGATTGAACAGTCCGCAATTTAGTAGTTGGCATCCAATTTTTTTTCGATAAAGGGAATATATTAATATCAAGTTGGCATCCAATTGATCACAAGAGCGTTCAGAGAAAGAAATTAACTCCGATACAAGAGTAATTCCGTAGGCCAGCGAACATCTACGCAAGGCAATTATCGGGAGAACCGCGCGAGGGGGCGGCGTAAAGATCGAATCTTTGGGCCGCCGCGCCCGCGCCTACGAATCAAGACAGAACAGCACAAGCCAGGAAGCAGAGGAGACGCTGACCTGGGCGAGAACCGCCGCGAAGGACATCCCCAGAGGCAGGGCGAGGTCCTGCACGCCGTCAGCGGTTGCTCCCTTGCTGCCGCCGCCCCCTCCTGCCCGAACGGACAGCGGCCGCCGCCGCAGGTGGAATCCCTTGTGCTTCCGCGAGCGCCGGGAGGCCGAGCCGGTGGACGACGCCGAGGAGGACGCCTCCAGCGAGTCGCCGGCGGCGTGGGCCCCGTCCATCGGAAAGGGGGCCCTGCGGCGCAGGGGATGAGCAGTAGGGTTATGTTTTTGGCTCCCCTGTTTCTTTGCGCCGCGCGTTCGATTTCTGTTGGGCGCAGACGATGACTTAATGGGGCAGAGAGATCTTACGAAAGAGGCAAGTCGAAGTGGAAACGCGAGGCGAAACGGCGTGGGGATGAGGCTGAGTTAGCCGTTGGAGCGATCGCGGAAACTCCGATGAACTTGTGCTGACAGAACCCTGATGCTTCTTCTCTGCTGTTTCTTTCCTGTTTGTGCTCCTCCTTCTTTCCTTGCCATATAGTACTTCGAATTTTGAACTTGGAACGTGTTTATGTAAGACGTGTGCATGCGTACTACTTGCCGTGTTGTTTCCCTCTATGGTCATACATCATGGTTGTAGTACTATGTATACGAAATTTACCGGATGGATGGCAATTTAGAAGCAATCAACCGTTTGTTGGATGGTTAGTAACGTCAACGTGGCTTATACTTTTCAGCCTTTGAGGGGTAAAATCTTCTGGTGAAAGGTGTAAGTTTGATAGAGTAGATTTGTTTGGAAGCGTTGCCCTTTGAGGGGTAAAATCTTCTGGTGAAAGGCACTACTTCTTTGGATCACGGCAAGATGTACATGGCGATGGGTAGATAATATCCTACCTGACAATCGGACACTCTACCCCTCGTGTTGACTCACAATGTGGACGTCTCGACCCAGTGGCGTGGTGTGTGCCAGTGCCAAGCGCATACGTCCGAACAGCTAGGTGTGGCATCACCAATGGATTGTGGGGGGGCGGTCTGCGCATTCACATAAGGTAGTGCAACGCTATCCGTTGGGTCATAGACAGGGACGGGCCATGCCTCCCCCCCCTTCCGATGATGAAAAAATTTCTGAAACCCCCTTGTATTATGTAGAAAAATGATCCATATTCACCCATATGGCCCCCTCCAAGCAAAAATGTTGTTCATTTGGCCCCCCTCGTATTTAATTCGTAGCTCCGTCCCTGGTCATAGACCCACTATGCAGTTTCTGGGGTAAGGAGAGGGGTGGATGAGAAAAATGATGTTGGCATGAATTCTATACCCTAGTTGTTCATCTAAAAGAATGGCAAGCTGTTCGAGAGCAAATCTTGTAACGGTTTGCAAGGAATTTCCTCTAGTCCGGCCAAGCACTAAATAAATGATTGAAATATTAATAATTTGTTTCACAATTTGTTTGGTGAGGTTTGGTTGATGCTTGGTTTAAATGCAATTAAAATATTAATAAATGAACTTAACAAAGAGGGTATTTTTAGAAAACTATGTTCTAAACATTGGTAAGAAAATCGGTAATTGTTAGCTGCTCGGTTGGTTTGGGAGTAGCGAATAATCGAAATTCGAACCTTTAATAGATCGGCTATTAAACAGTGCAACCTACACAAATTAGCACTCAAAACACAACACATCTATATAAGAAAGAAAGAAATAATACGTGTGTCTCTATATGCCTGGCCCTACTTCTCTATAGCCCCAAAACCCATGGTGGTTTTATGCTAGGAACTCCAAATTTAAGGCTGGAACAAATACCAGAAGTATATGGGAAAAACTTTCAAGACGCAATGCGCATGAACCGAGGATGTGAGTGGATGAGCGAGAACATGGCAAGTATGAAACAAGATACGCAGCGAACATTGCAAGTTCATTTACATTGGCCCTGGTACCAGAAAGGGTGCTAGATAGGTATATGCCCGGATTCTGAATAAACCGAATTCTGGATTGCATGTGCCTAATAATTCTTGAACAACTTGTGACGTGCATACTTCCACAGAGAAGCATACCAAGAAGAAGGAAGACACCAGAACAAGTTGGATTAGAAAAAGTGTAATGTAATTAACTGAAGCACAATATGTCTCAGTGTCCCCGGACTAGTTGAACACATCACAGAAGAGCAGAGAATCAAACAATACAGACAATGAAAAATCCTTACCTAGCTTAATTCTACTACCAATCAAGAAGCTATCTTGCTACAGTTTCGATCAAAAGACGAGCTAGCGTGTCTAATTGTTGTTGGGATCAACGGCGGAGACCCTGGGCACGGGCACGGGGAACCTGTGGATCTCGTCGGCCCAGGGGTTCCCGGCCATGTCCCTCTCCTTGGCCGGGTTCACCGACCGGAGCGCCCTCCACACGGCGCTGTTGCACTTGAATCCGGACCCAAACGCGATCTGCCACGTCCTGTCTCCCTTCTTGATCCGCCCCTTCTCCTCGGCGTAGGCCAGCTCGTACCAGAGCGAGCTGCTGGACGTGTTGCCGAACCGGTGCAGCGTCATCTTCGACGGCTCCATGTGCCACTCCGACAGCTGCAGGTTGCTCTCCAGCTCGTCCAGCACCGCCCGGCCGCCGGCGTGGATGCAGAAGTACTCGAAGGCGAGCTTGAAGTCCGGGATGTAGGGCTTCACGCACCTTGGCGTTGAACAACTTCTTGGCGGCGAGAGTGGCCAAGAAGAGGAGCTGCTCACTGAAGGGGAGCACCAGCGGGCCGAGCGTGGTGATGTTGGTCTCGAGCGCGCCGCCGGCGAAGGCCATGGGGTCCTTGGACAGCGACATGCCCGTCTTGCCGTCTTCGTCCTGCTGCTGGTACACGCACCCGAAGGCCCTGTCGTCGGCGCCCTTGTGCGTGCGCATCGTGTGCACCAGCTGGTACTTGGAGCGGCGGCGGGCGGAGCGCCGGTTGGAGAGCAGGATGGCGGCGCCGCCCATGCGGAACAGGCAGTTGGACACCAACATGGAGCGGTCGTTCCCGAGGTACCAGTTGAGGGTGATGTTCTCCATGCTGATCACCACGGCGTACGTGTTGGGGTGCACCTGGAGCCGGTCCTTGGCGAGGTCGATGGATATGAGCCCCGCGCTGCACCCCATGCCGCCCAGGTTGTAGCTAACGATGTTCCCGCTAAGCTTGCAGTGGCTCACGACCATGGCGGACAGCGACGGTGTCGGGTTGAACAGGCTGCAGTTCACGACCAGGATCGCAATGTCCTTGGGCCTGACGCCGGTCTTGGCGAAGAGCTGGTCGCAAGCGCCGAACATGACCGTCTCTGCCTCCTTGTGCGCGTTGGCCATGGACGGCTTGGGCGGGATGTTGAGCACAGCCTCGGGCAGGTACATGTCCTCACCGAGCCCGGAGCGCTCGACGATCCGGCGCTGGAGCCCCACGTTGTCCTCCGTGAAGGTGCCGAGCTTCTTGGTGCAGTCCATGAAGCGGATGCGGCTGCACCGGCGCTCGGAGATGATCAAAGGGTGGTTTGGGCTTCCTAACGGGCACCCCCATGCTTGTGCGCCGGATATATCCATCCACGTCCCGCAACGGAAGGTAATCGCCTCCCTCATCATGCTTGTGAGTTCGACGGTTTGAAAAGAAGAAACATACGAGTTTTCAACAACAAATCCGTCCCGACAACGGTGCTTCTCGAGATCATTAAGAGCGAGGCTAGACTATGCATATGGGTCACCGCGGGCACAAAACACTTGAGGAATGTAATTTTGCAAAAGTGATCTTTTTCAATTTTCTTTGGCGCTTCGGCGACTTTGTTGTACCTTGAACTCCTTATTTAATGAATGAGGTAAATCTTTTGCCTCGTTTTTTTAAAAGAATCCTCCCAATCAGTTATGGATATGTGTGAGGCTAGGGCTATACTCCTTATTTCAAAATTATCAACTATTAAGTACTATGATCTTCATATTGGTGAAATTTTGAACGACTTGCCAGTCTGAATAATTTATTATTCGTACTGTTTGCAAGGATGAAAATATGTCATGTTGCACACATTTTATCCGATAATTTTTGTCCATTTCCAGTCCGAATCCGCTATGTGTTTGATCTGAATCCGTACTCTAATATATCCGCTTTCAAATCTGCATCCGGTCATTGTCCGCTCCTCTCCAAATCCAAAAAATAATATGCTAACAAATATGAAGTGATTATCCGATCAGTTTACATCCTAGTTCAGTCCATCATATTCTGATCTGATTTGATCATCCGCTCTAGCAGAAAGCTTAGTGAGTTTTCTGTGAATGAAGTGTTCTTCCAGTATTTTTTGTTATGTGCTGAATGAACAAGAAAATCAATGTAGTTTGCGAATTTTCTTTGAATGTAGTGACATGGAAAACAAATGGAGAACCCGCGGTGTCCTGATTATTCTTTGATTTTGTATGCACTGAATCAACAGGATAAACATTTTGACATGCCAACAGAGCCGGGCCACCGCTCTGTTTGGGAGGTTTGTCGAAACCATCATTGCCGCGTTTCCGAGGTCTCTTTGGTGTTATCCCACCATCTGCAGGTACGCGCACGCCGGTTTCTCGCGCAGCCTCGCTCCCCCGCTCCGCACTTCTCCGACGAGTGGAGCACATCGTCCCTCCCACGTGCTACCGTCACCGTCGACTACGCCAACGACTCCGACAAGGAGCACCTGATGTTCGAGGTGATGTGCGCAGTCCAAGCTTGCGTGCGAGGCGGACATTAGCCGCGAGCAGGCGGAGCGGCGCCGGGTTGTCACGCTCATTGAAGCGCGTGTGGCCAGGGAGACGGAGTAGGCAGAGCGGCGCCGATCTGGTGCGCTCGTCAAGCTCGAGCCAGTAGACCTGCTCGACCTCTCCGAGGACTATTGTCCTCGCCGCGCCAGCGTCGCTGCGCCCTGAAGCTCCCGCCGACGAGGATTAATTTTGCTCTAGGTTGTGGCCGCGCCCCTCCGTAAATTATACTATTAGGGCATCTCCAGCGGCGCGACGCATTTTAATGTCCGCCACCGTCCGTTTACATCGCGCTGCGGACGCTAAAATGACCATTTTTGTCCGTGCGTCCGTTTGCGTCTGGGGTCTGCTCCAGTGGGGCAACGCATTAATTCTTTTTTTCTTTTTTTTCTCTTCTCCATTAATTAAACATAATTTCAAATATTACATTTTGAAACATGATTTTACACAAACTAACACATAGTTTGGAACACGGTTTACACAAACTAACACATAGTTTGAACCATGGTCGACACAAATATAAAAAAATTTAAAAAAAGAAGCCAGTTGTGTTGATTTCCGTATGTTCACTGCCAAGAAAGTACATTCGAGGGCACACCCAATCACCCAAACTGGAAAATCCAGCGGGAGGAGATGGTGCCCTTGTTGGTTCTACCGATGAGACGAACATCCAGAAACCTCGACTACTGGCTTCGTCTGGCCCGTAGCTAGATTCGCTGGAAAGAAAGAACACTCGACGTTCTAACTATCGGTGTCGGAGCCGGAGTCGTCGGTGTGGTAGTGGCTGCATCGCAGGAACACCTAGGCGGCGGTACGGTCGAGCTTTGTGGCGGCTAGGGTTTCTTTGGAGGAGTGGATGAGGAAGAAGAACGCGCGCCCCCTTTATATAGGCCAGCGGCATGCGGTGGCCGCAGGACGCGTGGCGTCGCCATTAATGTGGTTGGCGGAGGTGGGCGGCCGCTCGGCAGCCGAGGCATCGTCGCCATTAACGTGGCGCAGAGTGCTATGAGCGGGCGAATTCTGCTGGTTCTCTTCTACTTTTGCCCATCGTGGGGATGGGGAAGGCAGAGGGAAAGATCCTGGATTTTGTTGCAGTTCTGGGAAGCGGGATCATCCAACAGCTGCAATCAAGGAGATCATCGGGAGCACACCCTCGGCGGCAACTCGTCGACGGCCTGGTGCCGTCCTGCCGCCGACTCTCATGGCCGAAGGGCGGCCGCTCCGAGCGCTGGCTCCGGCAAACTGCCGGTGCTACCTCAACTACTTCCTCCAGGCCAGAGAGCCAGAGGGGAAGATCTTCCTCAGCACCGTCAAGGCGTCCATCACCTGCCTTGTCCCAAGTGGTTCTGTTCCCGGTGACGGCTTGGGTGGCCATGGCGGCGAGCTTTTCGTCAACATCGGTGGAGAAGGACTTGATGGCGTTTCCACATTTCTTTGCAGGGTCCTTTGTGAAAAACTAGAGGGTGTTTTCGTAATTTTATTTCTCTTTGAATCCCTCGGTGTAACTTGTAATCCCACCGCTCCTCATTAATGCAGTTTCTAGGGCCTTCTAGGCCCTCCCTGTGTTCAAAAAAAAAAAAGCTAGAGCCAATTTTACTGGAAGGATAGGTATAGTTTTGACAAACCGGAGCTGGTGCATACTCGGAACCGGCGTCCAGCGCGCTCGTGACCGAGATGGACTCCGGCATCCATTGCCGTTTCGGCTTCCAATCCGCTACTATGCTTTATGCCCTCATGTATCTATAAATTAGCCCACCCTACACGCGAAACACAATCGATCGACTACGGCAGTCTCCTTTGCTTTTTGTCAATCAAATCAAAGTTTCGATTCGAGGATGACACAACAAAGAGAAACGTTTCGAGGAGAAGCGGCAGAGAACGAGATGTCAACAGCGGCGGAGAACGAGATGTCGACCGTGGCGGAGAAGGAGGCGTCGACCGCGTTGGCAAACCTCAAGGCAGCGGCGCGCCGGGGCCTTGGTGTGTATCTACGCTGGGAGGATGCGATCTGGAGGCCTCTGATTGTTGCAGGGGTTGCGGTGATGTACATGCTTCTGACGACGGTGATCGCCGAAAGTCGAGCAAAAGCTGGAGTTTCCCCAATCTACACCCTGTTCAACTATATTTTTATGGTTGCCATGCTGATTATAGTATGCATTGCTCCCCGTAGGAACTGAAATTGCTCCAGCCTTTTCATGTGTGGAAAAGGATGTACCTAGCTAGCGTTTTGTTGATTTTGTTTTCATGACGTACTAGGTATATCTGTACTCTTATGAAGAAAATAGAATCACACTTCTTTACATGGATTCATCATTCGCGAGCAAACTTTTTTGGCTGCCTTTTCCTTACAACGCAAACCGAACGTGTAGTCATAATTCGACACTTACCCACTGTATCATCGCTTCGTCAACGTCTCTTTCACCGACTCGGTTGGCATGATTGTTTCCCGAACATATTCCTAGAAGAATCCGCTATAGTTTGCCAGCAATATTTGACTACCAATAGCATTGTTCCCCACATATGACCATCCTCCTCAACGGCATCCCGGGCAACAGGGCCGAGCCGGCAAAATCCGGGGCCCTGTGCGAAACTTTAAAACAGAGCCCTATGGTATTAGAAAATTTTGACTATTCAATTATTATAATATCAGAGTATCTTCAACCTTCGAAATGAAATCTTCAAAAATATTCTCACAATCAATCTTCTATAAAAGAGATGAATAGAAGTACAACACAATTAAATAAATTTAGGAATTGGGATTGGAGAACACCTAGGCTAGTACCGTCTAGGGAACTAGTAGGGAAAAGAAGAAGAAAAAAGCAAGAAAGATGCATGCAAGAGGACATATAACTGTTGATGATCAACAAAAGATCAATCGGAGGAACCGAGGAAGACTCGCAGAACAATAAAAGTGCCACGGAAAGAGGTAGTGAGCCGACGATCAAGATTTCTCGGATACGGTGATACGGATATGAATACCGCAATACGTCGATTTTTCAAAAGCACAGATACAGAGATACGTTTGTATATATAATACTCCCTCCGTTCATTAATAGATGTCGGATGGTTCGTCTAAATTCGGACATATCTATGCACTAAAGTGTGGCTAGATACATTTGAATTTAGACAATAAAATTACATCAAAAAATGGACAGAGGTAGTAACATATATATACAAATTACTAATTTTTTACAAGAAAAACTACTATATAGGAGTATAGAAGTACCTAAAAGTTGTTTGCACAATAGCTTGACAACTCCAACACTCTCTTTGTCGCTGCTCCACCTAACTCCGAAATAACAATTTAGTTTATTTTTTAAAAGATGGAAAATCAGTTGATACGTATGAGCGTATCTGTGCAACATAGCCGGGGAAAGGCGCAGTGACGCCCAATGGCAGAAGTCGCGTCGCTTCGTTGAGGGAGCCAATCGATCCAAATCCCGTCTATCGCGCTGGCTCTCTGACTCTCTCCGGTCGATTCCCGTCAGGCCTGACGGGAGACACGCTTCAATTTCCAAGTCCAAGTTGTTACGGTACAGTTTGATTATTTTTTTAGCTGATCGAATCAATGTAGATCTATACCAAAATTTGGGGCCCCCAAAAAAACTGGGCCCTGTGCGGCTGCACAGTTGGCACTCCTGCCCGCTCGGGCCTGCGGGCAAGTGGATCAGGTGCCTCCGTGGGCTGTGCCAGGGTGGCCCGTTGTCGCCCTACCTCTTCCTCATCGTTGCTAATCTTCTCTAGCGCCTGATCCAGACCGACGATGTGCTTCAACACCCCCTCGCCGATGGAGCAACGTGCCCCGTGCTCCAATACGCCAACGATACTCTCATCATCCTATGGGCCGCCTCAAGCACCTGCTCCACAGGTTCAATCGCGGGACTGGGCTTTGCGTCAACTACCACAAGAGTACCCTCGTGTCCATGCACGTCGAGGACGACATCCTCTCCGACATCCAGCATGTGCTACAGTGCCGCGTGGAGGGTTTACCCTAGACTTACGTAGGCTTACCCCTCCCCACCGAGAAGCTCGGGCTCGCGGCCTTCTTGCCGCTCATCAGCAAGGTTGACAAGTACCTGCAGGGTGGCGCGCGTTGCTGCTCTCGCCCGGTGGGCGCCTCGTGCTCCTGAATGTTGTCCTGGACGCTCTGTTGGCCAATGCCATGGGCGCTCTCGCCCTCCCGTCTGGGGTGATCACCGCCCTCGACAAGCTACGCCCTGCCTTTCTCTGGGCTGTCGTAGACCGTGTCTATGGCACCCAGTGCCTGGTGGCATGGGACATGGTGTGAAGATCCAAGGCGAGGGTGGCCTAGGGTGTGCTCGCTCCAGTCCTAGAACACTTGCCTCCAGGTGAAGCTTCTACATCGCCTCGACTCTGCCATCGATGAATCCTGACCCCCCCCCCCCCCCCCCGAGTCTGGTCTAGCCTCAACAGCGCTCCTGTGGACTCCACGGGGCGCTCGTCGGCGTTGTGCAGTGTTAGGCTATGTAATACCACCGTATAATACCGGTATAGAGTAGTACTCTAACCGGTATTATACCCCTCCGTAATGCCACGTATGGGGCTGTTCCATACTCATATATAACACGCAACCGAGCCTAGGGAGAGGGTATCGTTCCCGTCACAATTGACATGGTATCAGAGCAATCTTTCTCCACGACAATCAGCTCCGAAAAACCAAAACCCTAAACACCGCCGGCGATCGCCGTGCTCAACCAAAACCACGATTCAACAAACAACCAAGACAAGACCCCGCGGTACTCCTCGCCGCCGTCCCCAGAATTTTTTCCAACAAAAAACCTACAAACCCGCCGCCGCCGATCAATCTGATCCACCGCCGCCCTTGACATCAAGAAAACCCAGTTGCCGCCGATCGATCTGATCCGCCGCCGCCCTCGACATCAGCAAAACCCTGTCGCCGCCGATCCCTCCGATCCGTCACCGCGCACAGATGGTTTTGTCCTCCAACATGTCCACCATGGCATCCCTTGCATCCGCGCTTGGATCGCCTCCGCTGGAGAAACTCTCCCGCGACAACCACCTTTTTTGGAAGGCTCAAGTGCTCCCGGCTCTCCGTGGCGCACAAGTGATGGGGCTCCTGGATGGTTCCAATCCCGCCCCGCCCAAAACCATTGAAGCTGAAGACGAGAACAAGAAACCCATCACGATCCCCAATCCGATCTATGGTCCTTGGCTTGCCCGTGACCAGACCGTGCTCAGCTTTCTCATGAAATCTCTCAACTCGGATATCCTCGCTCAAGTTCTTGGTCTTGAGCATGCACATGAGGTATGGAAAACCATTGAAGACTTGTTTCAATCTCAGTCTCGTTACCGTGTGAATATGCTGTGTAGTTCCCTGGCCAATACCAAGAAACTTGACAAAACAGCGTCTTAGTTCATTACCTTGATGAAAGGATTTGCCTTCGAGCTTGCTGCCATTGGTAAGAAGGTCGATGATGACGAGCTCAAAGGATATATCCTAGCTGGTCTTGATGGCGAGTATACCTCCCTTGTTTCCTCCATCAATGTGGTTCCCACAACTACTCTGAATGACATGTGTTCCCAGCTCCAGGCCTTTGATCAGGGCCAGCTTATGTTGAAGGAGAACAACACCATACCCACTGCCTTTGAGACTCTGCCAATGCCGCTGCTCGTCGTGGCCCTGCACCTCATGGTCACCAGGACTACCGCTACGATGGTCACCGTGATCAGCCTCGCCGTGATCGGGATGGGCGACAGGACTATCGCCGAGATGATGGATATCGCGGTGATGGCCGTGACACACAGCGCCGTGATGATGGTGGGCGGTATTACCGTGATGATGGGCGCCGTGACGGTCGTCGTGATCAGCGCCGTGATGATGGAGGGAGGTACCGTCGGGATGACCGTGGTGCTCCCAAGGGTGGCCGTGGTCGTGGTCGGACCCCCACCCCCTACGTTGACACCGAGTGCCAGATTTGCAAGAAACATGGCCACCCTGCGAATCAGTGCTGGTGGCGCTACTCTGACCGTGACAGTGATGATGATGATGACTCTCGCTCTCGTGAGAAGGGCGCCTATGGGGTTGACACCAACTGGTACATGGACAGCGATGCTACTGATCATATAATTGGGCAGCTCAACAAGCTTCACACTCGAGACAACTATCAAGGCCGTGATCAAGTCAACAATGCTAGTGGTGCAGGTATGAAAATTGAGCATGTTGGTCATTCAGTACTGCATACCCCTCATAGTTCCTTGCATCTCAAAAACATTCTCCATGTTCCTAGTGCATCCAAAAACTTGCTTTCTACACATAAAATTGCTCTCGATAATGATGCCTTTGTTGAATTTCACCCATTTTTATTTTTGATCAAGGATCAGGCCACCAAGAAAATCCTGTTTAAAGGCACATCTCATGGCGGCTTATACCCTCTTGTGCCCATTGCCGCTGGGTCTTCCAAGCATGCCTTCCTCACCAACAAGCCGTCCTCTTCAACATGGCATCGTCGTCTAGGGCATTCGTCATCTTTTATTGTTCAACAAGTTCTTAGAAGAAATAAACTCGAGTACTCGCCAGAAATAAATCCTTATGTGTGTGATCCTTGCCAACAAGGGAAGAGTCACCAACTTCCCTACCCCACCTCCACTAGTGTATCCACTGTTCCTTTGGAACAAGTGTTCTCTGATGTATGGGGTCCTGCTCCAGCTTTGATACGTCTCCGACGTATCGATAATTTCTTATGTTCCATGCCACATTATTGATGATATCTACATGTTATATGCACATTTTATGTCATATTCGTGCATTTTCTGGAACTAACCTATTAACAAGATGCCGAAGTGCCAGTTGCTGTGTTTCTGCTGTTTTTGGTTTCAGAAATCCTAGTAACGAAATATTCTCGGAATTGGACGAAATCAACGCCCAGGTTCCTATTTTCCCCGGAAGCATCCAGAACACACGAGAACCGCTAGAGAGGGGGCACAGGCCCACCAAACCATAGGCCGGCGCGGCCAGGGGGGGCCCGCGCCCCCCTATAGTGTCGGCGCCCCTTCGACCTTCTGACGCCGCCTCTTCGCCTATATAAAGCCCCTGGACCTAAAACCTCGAGACGGAAAAGCCACGGTACGAGAAACCTTCCAGAGCCGCCGCCATCGCGAAGCCAAGATCTAGGGGACAGGAGTCTCTGTTCCAGCACGCCGCCGGGACGGGGAAGTGCCCCCGGAAGGCTCCTCCATCGACACCACCGCCATCTTCATCAACGCTGCTGTCTCCCATGAGGAGGGAGTAGTTCTCCATCGAGGCTCGGGGCTGTACCGGTAGCTATGTGGTTCATCTCTCTCCTATGTACTTCAATACAATAATCTCATGAGCTGCCTTACATGATTGAGATTCATATGATGATGCTTGTAATCTAGATGTCGTTATGCTAGTCAAGTGAATTTTACTTATGTGATCTCCGGAGACTCCTTGTCCCACGTGTGTAAAGGTGACAGTGTGTGCACCGTGTGGGTCTCTTAGGCTATATTTCACAGAATACTTATTCACTGTTATGAATGGCATAGTGAAGTGCTTATTTATATCTCTTTATGATTGCAATGTGTTTTGTATCACAATTTATCTATGTACTACTCTAGTGATGTTATTAAAGTAGTTTTATTCCTCCTGCACGGTGTAATGGTGACAGTGTGTGCATCCGTGTTAGTACTTGGCGTAGGCTATGATTATGATCTCTTGTAGATTATGAAGTTAACTATTGCTATGATGGTATTGATGTGATCTATTCCTCCTACATAGTGTGAAGGTGACAGTGTGCATGCTATGTTAGTACTTGGTTTAGTCGTATTGATCTTTCATGCACTCTAAGGTTATTTAAATATGAACATTGAATTGTGGAGCTTGTTAACTCCGGCATTCAGGGTTCGTGTAATCCTACGCAATGGTGTTCATCATCCAACAAGAGTGTAGAGTATGCATTTATCTATTCTGTTATGTGATCAATGTTGAGAGTGTCCACTAGTGAAAGTCTGATCCCTAGGCCTTGTTCCTAAATACTGCTATCGCTGCTTGTTTACTGTTTTACTGTGTTACTACTGCTGCGTTACTACTGCTTGTTTACTGTCCTGGGCAAAGCACTTTTCTGGTGCCGTTGCTACTTATTCATACCACCTGTATTTCACTATCTCTTCGCCGAACTAGTGCACCTATTAGGTGTGTTGGGGACACAAGAGACTTCTTGCTTTGTGGTTGCAGGGTTGCATGAGAGGGATATCTTTGACCTCTTCCTCCCTGAGTTCGATAAACCTTGGGTGATCCACTTAAGGGAAAACTTGCTGCTGTTCTACAAACCTCTGCTCTTGGAGGCCCAACACTGTCTACAGGAAAAGGAGGGGGGCGTAGACATCAAGCTATTTTCTGCGCCGTTCTTGCAGTGAGGAAAGGTAAAAGGCACTCATACTTCGGTTCCAGGTAACAGTATTTTTCTGGCGCCATTGTATTTGTGCTCGAAGCTATTTCCTTTAGATCCTGCAATTGCAACTTTTTGTTTCTTGTTTACACTAGTTAGGCATAATGGAAAACAACAAAAATATGAGAGATCTTTATGAACTTTATCTTGAATTAGGACATGATGTGTTTGAAGAGAGAATTAAAAAACCCATGGAACTTTATATGCATGCTAATGGGAATGTTATTACTATGAATGCTTTGAACACTATTGTTGCTAATGCTATGGAAAATTCTAAGCTTGGGGAAGCTGGTTTTGATAAGCATGATCTTTTTAGTCCCCCAAGCATTGAGGAGGAAATTTACTTTGATGATACTTTGCCTCCCATTTATGATGATTATAATGATAGTAGTCTTTTGTTACCACCTGTTATGGAGAATAAATTTGATTATGATTACAATATGCCTCCTATATTTGATAATGAAAATAATAATGATAGCTACTTTGTTGAATTTGCTCCCACTATTACTAATAAAATTGATTATGCTTATGTGGAGAGTAATAATTTTATGCATGAGACTCATGATAAGAATGCTTTATGTGATAGTTATATTGTTGAGTTTGCTCATGTTGCTACTGAAAGTTATTATGAGAGAGGAAAATATGGTTGTAGAAATTTTCATGTTACTAAAACACCTCTCTATGTGCTGAAATTTTTGAAGCTACACTTGTTTTATCTTCCTATGCTTGTTACTTTGCTCTTCATGAACTTGTTTATTTACAAGATTCCTATGCATAGGAAGCATGTTAGACTTAAATGTGTTTTGAATTTGCCTCTTGATGCTCTCTTTTGCTTCAAATACTATTTCTTGCGAGTGCATCATCAAAACTGCTGAGCCCATCTTAATGGCTATAAAGAAAGAACTTCTTGGGAGATAACCCATGTGTTATTTTGCTACAGTACTTTGTTTTATATTTGTGTCTTAGAAGTTGTTTACTACTGTAGCAACCTCTCCTTATCGTAGTTTTGTGTTTTGTTGTGCCAAGTAAAGTCTTTGATAGCAAGGTTCATACTAGATTTGGATTACTGCGCAAAAACAGATTTCTTTGCTGTCACGAATCTGGGCAAAATTCTCTGTAGGTAACTCAGAAAATTATGCCAATTTACGTGAGTGATCCTCAGATATGTACGCAACTTTCATTCAATTTGAGCATTTTCATTTGAGCAAGTCTGGTGCCTCAATAAAATTCGTCTTTACAGACTATTCTGTTTTGACAGATTCTGCCTTTTATTTCGCATTGCTTCTTTTGCTATGTGGGATGGATTTCTTTGTTCCATTAACTTCCAGTAGCTTTGAGCAATGTCCAGAAGTGTTAAGAATGATTGTGTCACCTCTGAACATGTGGATTTTTTATTATGCACTAACCCTCTAATGAGTTTGTTTCGAGTTTGGTGTGGAGGAAGTTTTCAAGGGTCAAGAGAGGAGGATGATATACTATGATCAAGAAGAGTGAAAAGTCTAAGCTTGGGGATACCCCGGTGGTTCACCCCTGCATATATCAAGAAGACTCAAGCGTCTAAGCTTGGGGATGCCCAAGGCATCCCCTTCTTCATCGACAACATTATCAGGTTCCTCCCCTGAAACTATATTTTTATTCCATCACAGCTTATGTGCTTTGCTTGGATCGTCGGTTTGTTTTAGTTTTTGTTTTGTTTGAATAAAATGGATCCTAGCATTCTTTGTGTGGGAGAGAGACACGCTCCGCTGTTGCATATGGACAAGTATGTCCTTAGTTTCTACTCATAGTATTCATGGCGAAGTTTCTTCTTCGTTAAATTGTTATATGGTTGGAATTGGAAAATGCTACATGTAGTAATTGGTAAAATGTCTTGGATAATGTGATACTTGGCAATTGTGGTGCTCATGTTTAAGCTCTTGCATCATATACTTTGCACCCATTAATGAAGAAATACATAGAGCATGCTAAAATTTGGCTTGCATATTTGGTCTCTCTAAAGTCTAGATAATTTCTAGTATTGAGTTTGAACAACAAGGAAGACGGTGTAGAGTCTTATAATGTTTTCAATATGTCTTTTATGTGAGCTTTGCTGCACCGGTTCATCCTTGTGTTTGTTTCAAATAACCTTGCTAGCCTAAAACTTGTATCGAGAGGGAATACTTCTCATGCATCCAAATACTTGAGCCAACCACTATGCCATTTGTGTCCACCATACCTACCTACTACATGGTATTTCTCCGCCATTCCAAAGTAAATTGCTTGAGTGCTACCTTTAAATTTCCATTCTTCACCTTTACAATATATAGCTCATGGGACAAATAGCCTAAAAACTATTGTGGTATTGAATATGTACTTATGCACTTTATCTCTTATTAAGTTGCTCGTTGTGCGATAACCATGTTCCTGGGGACGCCATCAAATACCTTTTGTTGAATTTCATGTGAGTTGCTATGCATGTTCGTCTTGTCTGAAGTAAGAGCGATCTACCACCTTATGGTTAGAGCATGCATATTGTTAGAGAAGAACATTGGGCCGCTAACTAAAGCCATGATCCATGGTGGAAGTTTCAGTTTTGGACATATATCCTCAATCTCAAATGAGAAAAATTAATTGTTGTTACATGCTTATGCATAAAAGAGGAGTCCATTATCTGTTGTCTATGTTGTCTCGGTATGGATGTCTAAGTTGAGAATAATCAATAGCGAGAAATCCAATGCGAGCTTTCTCCTTAGACCTTTGTACAGGCGGCATAGAGGTACCCCTTTGTGACACTTGGTTAAAACATGTGCATTGCGATGATCCGGTAGTCCAAGCTAATTAGGACAAGGTGCGGGCACTATTAGTATACTATGCATGAGGCTTGCAACTTATAAGATATAATTTACATGATACATATGCTTTATTACTACCGTTGACAAAATTGTTTCTTGTTTTCAAAATCAAAGCTCTAGCACAAATATAGCAATCGATGCTTTCCTCTTTGAAGGACCATTCTTTTACTTTTATGTTGAGTCAGTTCACCTATTTCTCTCCATCTCAAGAAGCAAACACTTGTGTGAACTGTGCATTGATTCCTACATATTTGCATATTGCATTTGTTATATTGCTTTGCATTGACAATTATCCATGAGATATACATGTTACAAGTTGAAAGCAACCGCTGAAACTTAATCTTCCATTGTGTTGCTTCAATGCCTTTACTTTGAATTATTGCTTTATGAGTTAACTTTTATGCAAGACTTATTGATGCTTGTCTCGAAGTACTATTCATGAAAAGTCTTTGCTTTATGATTCAGTTGTTTACTCATGTCATTACCATTGTCTTGGATTGCTGCATTCATTACATATGTTTACAATATGATCAAGTTTATGATGGCATGTCACTCCAGAAATTATCTTTGTTTATCGTTTACCTGCTCGGGACGAGCAGAAACTAAGCTTGGGGATGCTGATACGTCTCCGACGTATCGATAATTTCTTATGTTCCATGCCACATTATTGATGATATCTACATGTTATATGCACATTTTATGTCATATTCGTGCATTTTCTGGAACTAACCTATTAACAAGATGCCGAAGTGCCAGTTGCTGTTTTCTGCTGTTTTTGGTTTCAGAAATCCTAGTAACGAAATATTCTCGGAATTGGACGAAATCAACGCCCAGGTTCCTATTTTGCCCGGAAGCATCCAGAACACACGAGAACCGCCAGAGAGGGGGCACAGGCCCACCAAACCATAGGCCGGCGCGGCCAGGGGGGGCCCGCGCCCCCCTATAGTGTCGGCGCCCCTTCGACCTTCTGACGCCGCCTCTTCGCCTATATAAAGCCCCTGGACCTAAAACCTCGAGACGGAAAAGCCACGGTACGAGAAACCTTCCAGAGCCGCCGCCATCGCGAAGCCAAGATCTGGGGGACAGGAGTCTCTATTCCGGCACGCCGCCGGGACGGGGAAGTGCCCCCGGAAGGCTCCTCCATCGACACCACCGCCATCTTCATCAACGCTGCTGTCTCCCATGAGGAGGGAGTAGTTCTCCATCGAGGCTCGGGGCTGTACCGGTAGCTATGTGGTTCATCTCTCTCCTATGTACTTCAATACAATAATCTCATGAGCTGCCTTACATGGTTGAGATTCATATGATGATGCTTGTAATCTAGATGTCGTTATGCTAGTCAAGTGAATTTTACTTATGTGATCTCCGGAGACTCCTTGTCCCACGTGTGTAAAGGTGACAGTGTGTGCACCGTGTGGGTCTCTTAGGCTATATTTCACAGAATACTTATTCACTGTTATGAATGGCATAGTGAAGTGCTTATTTATATCTCTTTATGATTGCAATGTGTTTTGTATCACAATTTATCTATGTACTACTCTAGTGATGTTATTAAAGTAGTTTTATTCCTCCTGCACGGTGTAATGGTGACAGTGTGTGCATCCGTGTTAGTACTCTGCGTAGGCTATGATTATGATCTCTTGTAGATTATGAAGTTAACTATTGCTATGATGGTATTGATGTGATCTATTCCTCCTACATAGTGTGAAGGTGACAGTGTGCATGTGATGGCGTGTAACTCACACGTTCGTTGGGAACCCCAAGAGGAAGGTATGATGCGCACAGCAGCAAGTTTTCCCTCAGAAAGAAACCAAGGTTTATCAAACCAGGAGGAGCCAAGAAGCACGTTGAAGGTTGATGGCGGCGGGATGTAGTGCGACGCAACACCAGGGATTCCGGCGCCAACGTGGAACCTGCACAACACAACCAAAGTACTTTGCCCCAACAAAACAGTGAGGTTGTCAATCTCACCGGCTTGCTGTAACAAAGGATTAACCGTATTGTGTGGAAGATGATTGTTTGCAGAAAACAGTAGAACAAGTATTGCAGTAGATTGTATTTCAGTAAAGAGAATTGGACCGGGGTCCACAGTTCACTAGAGGTGTCTCTCCCATAAGACAAACAGCATGTTGGGTGAACAAATTACAGTTGGGCAATTGACAAATAAAGAGAGCATGACCATGCACATACATATCATGATGAGTATAGTGAGATTTAATTGGGCATTACGACAAAGTACATAGACCTCCATCCAACTGCATCTATGCCTAAAAAGTCCACCTTCAGGTTATCATCCGAACCCCCTCCAGTATTAAGTTGCAAAGCAACAGACAATTGCATTAAGTATGGTGCGTAATGTAATCAACAACTACATCCTTAGACATAGCATCAATGTTTTATCCCTAGTGGCAACAGCACAACACAACCTTAGAACTTTCTCATCGTCCTGTGTGTCAATGCAGGCATGAACCCACTATCGAGCATAAGTACTCCCTCTTGGAGTTACAAGCATCTACTTGGCCAGAGCATCTACTAGTAACGGAAAGCATGCAAGATCATAAACAACACGTAGATATAACTTTGATAATCAACATAACAAGTATTCTCTATTCATCGGATCCCAACAAACGCAACATATAGAATTACAGATAGATGATCTTGATCATGTTAGGCAGCTCACAAGATCCGACAATGATAGCACAATGGGGAGAAGACAACCATCTAGCTACTGCTATGGACCCATAGTCCAGGGGTAGACTACTCACACATCACACCGGAGGCGACCATGGCGGCGTAGAGTCCTCCGGGAGATGATTCCCCTCTCCGGCAGGGTGCCGGAGGCGATCTCCTGGATCCCCCGAGATGGGATCGGCGTTGGCGGCGTCTCTGGAAGGTTTTCCATATCGTGGCTCTCGGTACTGGGGGTTTCGTCACGGAGGCTTTAAGTAGGCGGAAGGGTAGGTCAAGAGGCGGCGCGAGGTGCCCAGACCATAGGGCCGCGCGGCCAGGGCAGGGGCCGCGCCGCCCTATGCTCTGGCTGCCTCGTGGCCCCTCTTCATTTCGTCTTCGGACTTCTGGAAGCTTCGTGGAAAAATAGGCCCCTGGGCTTTGATTTCGTCCAATTCCGAGAATATTTCCTTACTAGGATTTCTGAAACCAAAAACAGCAGAAAATAAAGAATCGGCACTTCGGCATCTTGTTAAGAGGTTAGTTCCAGAAAATGCACGAATATGACATAAAGTGTGCATAAAACATGTAGATAACATCAATAATGTGGCATGGAACATCAGAAATTATCGATACGTCGGTGACGGATCAGCATCCCTGCTTAGTTCTGCTGTCCCGAGCAGGTAAAACGATAACACAGATAATTTCTGGAGTGACATGCCATCATAATCTTGATCATACTATTTGTAAAGCATATGTAGTGAATGCAGCGATCAAAACAATGTATATGACATGAGTAAACAAGTGAATCATATAGCAAAGACTTTTCATGAATAGCACTTCAAGACAAGCATCAATTAAGTCTTGCATAAGAGTTAACTCATAAAGCAATAATTCAAAGTAAAGGCATTGAAGCAACACAAAAGAAGATTAAGTTTCAGCGGTTGCTTTCAACTTGTAACATGTATATCTCATGGATATTGTCAACATAGAGTAATATAATAAATGCAATAAGCAAGTATGTAGGAATCAATGCACAGTTCACACAAGTGTTTGCTTCTTGAGGTGGAGAGAAATAGGTGAACTGACTCAACAATGAAAGTAAAAGAATGGTCCTCCATAGAGGAAAAGCATCGATTGCTATATTTGTGCTAGAGCTTTGATTTTGAAAACATGAAACAATTTTGTCAACGGTAGTAATAAAGCATATGCATCATGTAAATTATATCTTATAAGTTGCAAGCCTCATGCATAGTGTACTAATAGTGCCCTCACCTTGTCCTAATTAGCTTGGACTACCGGATCATCACAATGCACTGTTTTAACCAAGTGTCACAAAGGGGTACCTCTATGCCGCCTGTACAAAGGTCTAAGGAGAAAGCTCGCATTGGATTTCTCGCTATTGATTATTCTTCAACTTAGACATCCATACCGGGACAACATAGACAACAGATAATGGACTCCTCTTTTATGCATAAGCATGTAACAACAATTAATAATTTTCTCATTTGAGATTGAGGATATATGTCCAAAACTGAAACTTCCACCATGGATCATGGCTTTAGTTAGCGGCCCAATGTTCTTCTCTAACATATGCATGCTTAACCATAAGGTGGTAGATCTCTCTTACTTCAGACAAGACGGACATGCATAGCAACTCACATGAAATTCAACAATGAATAGTTGATGGCGTCCCCAGTGAACATGGTTATCGCACAACAAGCAACTTAATAAGAGATAAAGTGCATAATTACATATTCAATACCACAATAGTTTTTAAGCTATTTGTCCCATGAGCTATATATTGCAAAGGTGAATGATGGAATTTTAAAGGTAGCACTCAAGCAATTTACTTTGGAATGGCGGAAAATACCATGTAGTAGGTAGGTATGGTGGACACAAATGGCATAGTGGTTGGCTCAAGTATTTTGGATGCATGAGAAGTATTCCCTCTCGATACAAGGTTTAGGCTAGCAAGGTTTATTTGAAACAAACACAAGGATGAACCGGTGCAGCAAAACTCACATAAAAGACATATTGAAAACATTATAAGACTCTACACCGTCTTCCTTGTTGTTCAAACTCAATACTAGAAATTATCTAGACCTTAGAGAAACCAAATATACAAACCAAATTTTAGCATGCTCTATGTATTTCTTCATTAATGGGTGCAAAGCATATGATGCAAGAGCTTAATTATGAGCACAACAATTGCCAAGTATCACATTGCCCAAGACATTAATAGCAATTACTACATGTATCATTTTCCAATTCCAACCATATAACAATTTAACGAAGGAGAAACTTCGCCATGAATACTATGAGTAGAAACCAAGGACATACTTGTCCATATGCTACAGCGGAGCGTGTCTCTCTCCCATAAAGTGAATGCTAGGATCCATTTTATTCAAACAAAACAAAAAACAAAAACAAACCGACGCTCCAAGCAAAGCACATAAGATGTGATGGAATAAAAATATAGTTTCAGGGGAGGAACCTGATAATGTTGTCGATGAAGAAGGGGATGCCTTGGGCATCCCCAAGCTTAGACGCTTGAGTCTTCTTAATATATGCAGGGGTGAACCACCGGGGCATCCCCAAGCTTAGAGCTTTCACTCTCCTTGATCATGTTGCATCATACTCCTCTCTTGATCCTTGAAAACTTCCTCCACACCAAACTCGAAACAACTCATTAGAGGGTTAGTGCACAATAAAAATTAACATATTCAGAGGTGACACAATCATTCTTAACACTTCTGGACATTGCATAATGCTACTGGACATTAGTGGATCAAAGAAATTCATCCAACATAGCAAAAGAGGCAATGCGAAATAAAAGGCAGAATCTGTCAAAACAGAACAGTTCGTATTGACGAATTTTAAAATGGCACCAGACTTGCTAAAATGAAAATGCTCAAATTGAATGAAAGTTGCGTACATATCTGAGGATCATGCACGTAAATTGGCTTAATTTTCTGAGCTACCTACAGGGAGGTGGACCCAGATTCGTGACAGCAAAGAAATCTGGAACTGTGCAGTAATCCAAATCTAGTACTTACTTTTCTATCAACGGCTTAACTTGGCACAACAAAACACAAAACTAAGATAAGGAGAGGTTGCTACAGTAGTAAACAACTTCCAAGACACAAAATAAAAACAAAGTACTGTAGGTAAAAACATGGGTTGTCTCCCATAAGCGCTTTTCTTTAACGCCTTTCAGCTAGGCGCAGAAAGTGTGTATCAAGTATTATCAAAGCATGATGCATTCTCAGCGGGGTGTGGAGTTTTCTCAACCAGGCATAATATATTTGATACATAAGTTTTAGCATCCCCCTTTTCATTAGTCTTAGGTGTGCTACTTTCATCAAACAAATTTTCAGGAACAAGCCAAGCATAGTTATTTTCTAGTGCATCATTCATAGCTAAGAGTTTACATGGTATTGGTGCTTTGATCTCCCCACCATCATCAATATTATTAGTGCATCTTATTCTATCCATGTCCATCTTTTCAAGGAGACTAACAAAATTAGTATGAGAACCAAGCATATTAAATTTAGCAAAGACCTTTCTAGCTTCTCTTGCTAGACCACCAAATTCTCTAAGAAGGGTGTCTAAAACGAAATCTTTCTTTTCCCCTTCTTCCATATCACCAAGTGTGAGAAACATGTGTTGGATTATAGGATTAAGATTAACAAATTTAGTCTCCAACAGGCAGACTAAATGCGCAGCAGCAATTTCATAAGTAGGCGCAAGGTCTACCAAGTGTCTATCTTCAAAATTTTCAATGGTACTAACATGATTGAAAAATTCTTCTATATTATTTCTCCCAACTATAGACCCACGTCCTACCGGTATGTCTTTTGTGGTAAAATTAAAAGGAAACATGATGAAATAAGTAAAGTAAATGCAAGTAACTAATTTTTTTGTGTTTTCGATATAGCAAACAAGATAGCAAATAAAGTAAAACTAGCAACTAATTTTTTTGTATTTTGATTTAGTGCAGCAAACAAAGTAGTAAATAAAACTAAGCAAGACAAAAACAAAGTAAAGAGATTGAGAAGTGGAGACTACCCTTGCAGCGTGTCTTGATCTCCCCGGCAACGGCGACAGAAAATATGCTTGATGGCGTGTAACTCACACGTTCGTTGGGAACCCCAAGAGGAAGGTATGATGCGCACAGCAGCAAGTTTTCCCTCAGAAAGAAACCAAGGTTTATCGAACCAGGAGGAGCCAAGAAGCACGTTGAAGGTTGATGGCGGCGGGATGTAGTGCGGCGCAACACCAGGGATTCCGGCGCCAACGCGGAACCTGCACAACACAACCAAAGTACTTTGCCCCAACGAAACAGTGAGGTTGTCAATCTCACCGGCTTGCTGTAACAAAGGATTAACCGTATTGTGTGGAAGATGATTGTTTGCAGAAAACAGTAGAACAAGTATTGCAGTAGATTGTATTTCAGTAAAGAGAATTGGACCGGGGTCCACAGTTCACTAGAGGTGTCTCTCCCATAAGACAAACAGCATGTTGGGTGAACAAATTACAGTTGGGCAATTGACAAATAAAGAGAGCATGACCATGCACATACATATCATGATGAGTATAGTGAGATTTAATTGGGCATTACGACAAAGTACATAGACCGCCATCCAACTGCATCTATGCCTAAAAAGTCCACCTTCAAAGTTATCATCCGAACCCCTCCAGTATTAAGTTGCAAAGCAACAGACAATTGCATTAAGTATGGTGCGTAATGTAATCAACAACTACATCCTTAGACATAGCATCAATGTTTTATCCCTAGTGGCAACAGCACAACACAACCTTAGAACTTTCACATCGTCCCAGGTTTCAATGCGTGCATGAACCCACTAGCGAGCATAAGTACTCCCTCTTGGAGTTACAAGCATCTACTTGGCCAGAGCATCTACTAGTAACGGAAAGCATGCAAGATCATAAACAACACGTAGATATAACTTTGATAATCAACATAACAAGTATTCTCTATTCATCGGATCCCAACAAACGCAACATATAGAATTACAGATAGATGATCTTGATCATGTTAGGCAGCTCACAAGATCCGACAATGATAGCACAATGGGGAGAAGACAACCATCTAGCTACTGCTATGGACCCATAGTCCAGGGGTAGACTACTCACACATCACACCGGAGGCGACCATGGCGGCGTAGAGTCCTCCGGGAGATGATTCCCCTCTCCGGCAGGGTGCCGGAGGCGATCTCCTGGATCCCCCGAGATGGGATCGGCGTTGGCAGCGTCTCTGGAAGGTTTTCCGTATCGTGGCTCTCGGTACTGGGGGTTTCGTCACGGAGGCTTTAAGTAGGCGGAAGGGTAGGTCAAGAGGCGGCGCGAGGTGCCCAAACCATAGGGCCGCGCGGCCAGGGCAGGGGCCGCGCCGCCCTATGCTCTGGCTGCCTCGTGGCCCCTCTTCGTTTCGTCTTCGGACTTCTGGAAGCTTCGTGGAAAAATAGGCCCCTGGGCTTTGATTTCGTCCAATTCCGAGAATATTTCCTTACTAGGATTTCTGAAACCAAAAACAGCAGAAAACAGCAACTGGCACTTCGGCATCTTGTTAATAGGTTAGTTCCAGAAAATGCATGAATATGACATAAAGTGTGCATAAAACATGTAGATAACATCAATAATGTGGCATGGAACATAAGAAATTATCGATACGTCGGAGACGTATCAGCATGCTATGTTAGTACTTGGTTTAGTCGTATTGATCTTTCATGCACTCTAAGGTTATTTAAATATGAACATTGAATTGTGGAGCTTGTTAACTCCGGCATTGAGGGTTCGTGTAATCCTACGCAATGGTGTTCATCATCCAACAAGAGTGTAGAGTATGCATTTATCTATTCTGTTATGTGATCAATGTTGAGAGTGTCCACTAGTGAAAGTCTGATCCCTAGGCCTTGTTCCTAAATACTGCTATCGCTGCTTGTTTACTGTTTTACTGTGTTACTACTGCTGCGTTACTACTGCTTGTTTACTGTCCTGGGCAAAGCACTTTTCTGGTGCCGTTGCTACTTATTCATACCACCTGTATTTCACTATCTCTTCGCCGAACTAGTGCACCTATTAGGTGTGTTGGGGACACAAGAGACTTCTTGCTTTGTGGTTGCAGGGTTGCATGAGAGGGATATCTTTGACCTCTTCTTCCCTGAGTTCGATAAACCTTGGGTGATCCACTTAAGGGAAAACTTGCTGCTGTTCTACAAACCTCTGCTCTTGGAGGCCCAACACTGTCTACAGGAAAAGGAGGGGGGCGTAGACATCAAGCCTCTGTTGGAAAACACCAGTATTATGTAAGCTTTATTGATGACTATAGCAAGTTCACTTGGATCTATTTGCTTAAGAAACGTAGTGATGTGTACCAAGTCTTCCTCAATTTCCAACAACTTGTTAAACGCAAATTTGGTACTAAAATAGTCACTATGCAAACTGACTGGAGTGGTGAATATGAAAAACTCCATGGTTTCTTTCAGAAAATAGGGATTACTCATCATGTCTCATGTCCTCATGCTCATCAACAAAATGGTTCTGCTGAGCGTAAACATCGTCATATTGTTGAGGTTGGACTATCCCTCCTTGCTCATGCATCCATGCCATTGAAATTCTGGGATGAAGCATTTTTAACTGCCACTTTTCTTATCAACCTTTTACCCACCAAAGTGCTCAATCTTGTTTCTCCTGCTGAAACATTACTTCATGTTACTCCTAATTATGAGTCCTTACGCACTTTTGATTGCGCATGTTGGCCTAATCTCCGTCCCTACAACAAACATAAGTTGGCTTTTCGTTCCAAAAAGTATGTCTTCTTAGGGTATAGTCCTATGCATAAAGGAGTGAAATATCTTGATATATCCACTGGTCGTGTTTACATATCCCGAGATGTCATCTTTGATGAACATCTTTTTCCATTTGCCTTTCTTTGGCCTAATGCTGGTGCTAGACTACAAGCTGAAATCTTGCTTCTACCTCCTAACACACCTACACCGACCAATCATGAGGGGGAGCATACTAATGATACACTGCCATTTGCACCTCTTGTTCCTGTTACTAATGTGCCACAGGTTACTGAAGCTGCTGCTCAAATCGGTGTCCAAAGTGATGCTCCAAATCTTGCAAATGATGCACCAAAGCATGATTTCATGGAAGATTCCCATGCAGAAAACGCCAGCACAGATTCTGAGGACGATTCGCTGCAAACTCCTGAGCAATCATCATCCGCATCATCCTTGGATCGGACGCCTGCTTCCCGCGCCGTCCCCGGCCACTCTACGTGTGCCATGTCGCCTGGCGCCTCCTCGGTGGCCGACAGCCCGCCAGGCTCTCCTGCACGCGTCGCCAGCCCCATGCAGGGCCCGACCGGATCTCCTCCACCTGATAATGATGATGCTCTGGGATCCTCTACATAACCTTAACCTAGCGCTGCCACCCCTGGATCCTCTACATCGCCACACGGTGACCCGCCGGGATTTTCTGTGCCTGCAGCTTCCTCTACTGCCGGTGCTGCATCCGCACAGCTTTCTCCGCTTCGAACTCGTGGACAGCGAGGTATAAAAACACCCAAAGTATATACTGATGGTACTGTACGGTATGGCCTTCTCACATCTACAGGTGAACCTCGCAACTTTTCTGAAGCATTTTCTAATCAAACTTGGAAGAATGCCATGACAGAAGAATATGATGCACTGATACGTCTCCGACGTATCGATAATTTCTTGTGTTCCATGCCACATTATTGATGATATCTACATGTTTTATGCACACTTTATGTCATATTCGTGCATTTTCTGGAACTAACCTATTAACAAGATGCCGAAGAGCCAGTTGCTGTTTTCTGCTGTTTTTGGTTTCAGAAATCCTAGTAACGAAATATTCTCAGAATTGGACGAAATCAACACCCAGGGTCCTATTTTGCCACGAAGCTTCCAGAAGACCGAAGAGGAGACGAAGTGGGGCCACGAGGTGGCCACACCATAGGGCGGCGCGGCCCAAGCCCTGGCCGCGCCGACCTATAGTGTGGGCCCCTCGTGTGGCCCCCTGACCTGCCCTTCCGCCTACAAATAGCCTTCGTCGCGAAACCCCCAGTACCGAGAGCCACGATACGGAAAACCTTACTGAGACGCCGCCGCCGCCAATCCCATCTCGGGGGATTCTGGAGATCTCCTCCGGCACCCTGCCGGAGAGGGGATTCATCTCCCGGAGGACTCTTCACCGCCATGGTCGCCTCCGGAGTGATGAGTGAGTAGTTCACCCCTGGACTATGGGTCCATAGCAGTAACTAGATGGTTGTCTTCTCCTCATTGTGCTTCATTGTTGGATCTTGTGAGCTGCTTAACATGATCAAGATCATCTATCTGTAATACTATATGTTGTGTTTGTCGGGATCCGATGGATAGAGAATACTATGTTATGTTAATTATCAAGTTATTACCTATGTGTTGTTTATGATCTTGCATGCTCTCCGTTACTAGTAGATGCTCTGGCCAAGTAGATGCTTGTAACTCCAAGAGGGAGTATTTATGCTCGATAGTGGGTTCATGTCTCCGTGAATCTGGGGGAGTGACAGAAACCTCTAAGATTATGGATGTGCTGTTGCCACTAGGGATAAAACATTGGTGCTATGTTCGAGGATGTAGTTACTGATTACATTACGCGCAATACTTAATGCAATTGTCTGTTGTTTTGCAACTTAATACTGGAAGGGGTTTGGATGATAACCTGAAGGTGGACTTTTTAGGCATAGATGCATGCTGGATAGCGGTCTATGTACTTTGTCGTAATGCCCAATTAAATCTCACTATATTTATCATGACATGTATGTGCATTGTTATGCTCTCTCTATTTGTCAATTGCCCGACTGTAATTTGTTCACCCAACATGCTTTTATCTTATGGGAGAGACACCTCTAGTGAACTGTGGACCCCGGTCCTATTCTTTACATCGCATACAATCTACTGCAATACTTGTTTTATCGTTTTTCGCAAACAATCATCTTCCACACAATACGGTTAATCCTTTGTTACAGCAAGCCGGTGAGATTGACAACCTCACTGTTTTGTTGGGGCAAAGTACTTTGGTTGTGTTGTGCAGGTTCCACGTTGGCGCCGAAATCTCTGGTGTTGCGCCGCACTACATCCCGCCGCCATCAACCTTCAACGTGCTTCTTGACTCCTACTGGTTCGATTAAACCTTGGTTTCTTTCTGAGGGAAAACTTGCTGCTGTGCGCATCATACCTTCCTCTTGGGGTTCCCAACGAACGTGTGAGTTACACGCCATCAAGCTCTTTTTCTGGCGCCGTTGCCGGGGAGATCAAGACACGCTGCAAGGGGAGTCTCCACTTCCCAATCTCTTTACTTTGTTTTTGTCTTGCTTTATTTTATTTACTACTTTGTTTGCTGCACTAAATCAAAATACAAAAAAATTAGTTGCTAGTTTTACTTTATTTGCTATCTTGTTTGCTATATCAAAAACACAAAAAAATTAGTTACTTGCATTTACTTTATCTAGTTTGCTTTATTTACTACTGCTAAAATGAGTAATCCTGAAGTTGAAGTTCGTTCGTTTAAGCAACAAGGGGGAGAATGTTTAAAAGATGCTTGGTATAGAATTAGTAATGCTCATAGTAGGTGCACTAAGAAACACTCCACCACTATCCTGCTCGGGAATTTTTATGTTGGTATCTCTAGTTGGAATAGATATGTTCTTGATTGTCTCGCGGGAGGTAACTTCCTAGGCGCCCCCGCTTTAGAAGCTAGTTGCATTATTGAGAGTTTATTTGGAACACCACCTGTTAATGAAACTAAAATTGAAACCTCTCTTGAGGATGTTATGAAAAAATTGGAAACCATAGAGCAAAACCTTCCAATTATTGATATTACTTTGAAAGCATTACTTGATAGCACTGATAAACTTGATAAATCTCTAGGTGGAATTAATGAGAGAATCGCCATCTTAGAATCTTGTGCTATTCATGATAATCAAACCCAAAGGATTAGTGAACTAGAAGAGGCTATGGGAACATTGGGTTCAACCTTTTCATCTATAAAGTTTAGAGAGAAAGCTTATGTGGGAAAGGAGCAAAGGTTCATGTATATCTCTAAAGGGGCTAAACCAAAAAGCTATTATAGGCCCAAAGTCGATAAAGCTCTTAAAACCACTATAGATAAGGGAGCATCTAAGGTACCCAATGGGATAAATTGTGAAAATAATGTTGATGCTTCGTCTCTCGATAATACTTGATTTACACTTTCTGCGCCTAGCTGAAAGGCGTTAAAGAAAAACGCTTATGGGAGACAACCCATGGTTTTTACTACAGTATTTTTGTTTTTATTTTGTGTCTTGGAAGTTGTTTACTACTGTAGCAACCTCTCCTTATCTTAGTTTTGTGTTTTATTGTGCCAAGTAAAGTCTTTGATAGTAAAGTTCATGCTAGATTTGGATTACTGCGCAGTTTCAGATTTCTTTGCTGTCACGAATTTCGACCTGCCTCCCTGTAGGTAGCTCAGAAAATTAAGCCAATTTACGTGCGTGATCCTCAGATATGTACGCAACTTTCATTCAATTTGGGCATTTTCATTTGAGCAAGTCTGGTGCCATTTTAAAATTCGTCTTTACGAACTGTTCTGTTTTGACAGATTCTGCCTTTTATTTCGCATTGCCTCTTTTGCTATGTTGGATGAATTTCTTTGATCCATTAATGTCCAGTAGCTTTATGCAATGTCCAGAAGTGTTAAGAATGATTGTGTCACCTCTGAACATGTTAATTTTTATTGTGCACTAACCCTCTTATGAGTTGTTTCGAGTTTGGTGTGGAGGAAGTTTTCAAGGATCAAGGGAGGAGTATGATGCAATATGATCAAGGAGAGTGAAAGCTCTAAGCTTGGGGATGCCCCGGTGGTTCACCCCTGCATATTCTAAGAAGACTCAAGCGTCTAAGCTTGGGGATGCCCAAGGCATCCCCTTCTTCATCGACAACATTATCAGGTTCCTCCCCTGAAACTATATTTTTATTCCATCACATCTTATGTGCTTTTCTTGGAGCGTCGGTTTGTTTTTGTTTTTGTTTTGTTTGAATAAAATGGATCCTAGCATTCATTGTATGGGAGAGAGACACGCTCCGCTGTTGCATATGGACAAGTATGTCCTTAGTTTCTACTCATAGTATTCATGGCGAAGTTTCTTCTTCGTTAAATTGTTATATGGTTGGAATTGGAAAATGATACATGTAGTAATTACTAAAATGTCTTGGATAATGTGATACTTGGCAATTGTTGTGCTCATGTTTAAGCTCTTTCATCATATACTTTGCACCCATTAATGAAGAAACACTTAGAGCTTGCTAATTTGGTTTCCATATTTGGTCTCTCTAAAGACTAGATAATATCTAGTATTGAGTTTTGAACAACAAGGAAGACGGTGTAGAGTCTTATAATGTTTACAATATGTCTTTTATGTGAGTTTTGCTGCACCGTTCATCCTTGTGTTTGTTTCAAATAACCTTGCTAGCCTAAACCTTGTATCGAGAGGGAATACTTCTCATGCATCCAAAATCCTTGAGCCAACCACTATGCCATTTGTGTCCACCATACCTACCTACTACATGGTATTTCTCCGCCATTCCAAAGTAAATTGCTTGAGTGCTACCTTTAAAATTCCATCATTCACCTTTGCAATATATAGCTCATGGGACAAATAGCTTAAAAACTATTGTGGTATTGAATATGTACTTATGCACTTTATCTCTTATTAAGTTGCTTGTTGTGCGATAACCATGTTTCTGGGGACGCCATCAACTATTCATTGTTGAATATCATGTGAGTTGTTATGCATGTTCGTCTTGTCTGAAGTAAGAGAGATCTACCACCTTATGGTTGGAGCATACATATTGTTAGAGAAGAACATTGGGCCGCTAACTAAAGCCATGATTCATGGTGGAAGTTTCAGTTTTGGACATATATCCTCAATCTCATATGAGAATAATAATTGTTGCCACATGCTTATGCATCAAAGAGGAGTCCATTATCTGTTGTCCATGTTGTCCCGGTATGGATGTCTAAGTTGAGAATAATCAAAAGCGAGAAATCCAAAATGCGAGCTTTCTCCTTAGACCTTTGTACAGGCGGCATGGAGGTACCCCATTGTGACACTTGGTTAAAACATGTGTATTGCGATGATCCGGTAGTCCAAGCTAATTAGGACAAGGTGCGGGCACTATTAGTATACTATGCATGAGGCTTGCAACTTGTAAGATATAATTTACATAACTCATATGCTTTATTACTACCGTTGACAAAATTGTTTCATGTTTTCAAAATAAAAGCTCTAGCACAAATATAGCAATCGATGCTTTCCTCTTTGAAGGACCATTCTTTTTACTTTTATGTTGAGTCAGTTCACCTATTTCTCTCCACCCCAAGAAGCAAACACTTGTGTGAACTGTGCATTAATTCCTACATACTTGCATATTGCACTTATTATATTACTCTATGTTGACGATTATCCATGAGATATACATGTTATAAGTTGAAAGCAACCGCTGAAACTTAATCTTCCTTTTTGTTGCTTCAATTCCTTTACTTTGATTTATTGCTTTATGAGTTAACTCTTATGCAAGACTTATTGATGCTTGTCTTGAAGTGCTATTCATGAAAAGTCTTTGCTTTATGATTCACTTGTTTACTCATGTCATTTCCATTGTTTTGATCGCTGCATTCATTACATATGTTTACAAATAGTATGATCAAGGTTATGATGGCATGTCACTCCAGAAATTATCTTTGTTATCATTTTACCTGCTCGGGACGAGCAGAACTAAGCTTGGGGATGCTGATACGTCTCCGACGTATCGATAATTTCTTGTGTTCCATGCCACATTATTGATGATATCTACATGTTTTATGCACACTTTATGTCATATTCGTGCATTTTCTGGAACTAACCTATTAACAAGATGCCGAAGAGCCGCTTTGTTTTCTGCTGTTTTTGGTTTCAGAAATCCTAGTAACGAAATATTCTCGGAATTGGACGAAATCAACGCACAGGGTCCTATTTTGCCACGAAGCTTCCAGAAGACCGAAGAGGAGACGAAGTGGGGCCACGAGGTGGCCACACCATAGGGCGGCGCGGCCCAAGCCCTGGCCGCGCAGACCTATAGTGTGGGCCCCTCGTGTGGCCCCCTGACCTGCCCTTCTGCCTACAAATAGCCTTCGTCGCGAAACCCCCAGTACCGAGAGCCACGATACGGAAAACCTTACTGAGACGCCGCCGCCGCCAATCCCATCTCGGGGGATTCTGGAGATCTCCTCCGGCACCCTGCCGGAGAGGGGATTCATCTCCCGGAGGACTCTTCACCGCCATGGTCGCCTCCGGAGTGATGAGTGAGTAGTTCACCCCTGGACTATGGGTCCATAGCAGTAGCTAGATGGTTGTCTTCTCCTCATTGTGCTTCATTGTTGGATCTTGTGAGCTGCTTAACATGATCAAGATCATCTATCTGTAATACTATATGTTGTGTTTGTCGGGATCCGATGGATAGAGAATACTATGTTATGTTAATTATCAAGTTATTACCTATGTGTTGTTTATGATCTTGCATGCTCTCCGTTACTAGTAGATGCTCTGGCCAAGTAGATGCTTGTAACTCCAAGAGGGAGTATTTATGCTCGATAGTGGGTTCATGTCTCCGTGAATCTGGGGGAGTGACAGAAACCTCTAAGATTACGGATGTGCTGTTGCCACTAGGGATAAAACATTGGTGCTATGTTCGGGGATGTAGTTACTGATTACATTACGCGCAATACTTAATGCAATTGTCTGTTGTTTTGCAACTTAATACTGGAAGGGGTTCGGATGATAACCTGAAGGTGGACTTTTTAGGCATAGATGCATGCTGGATAGCGGTCTATGTACTTTGTCGTAATGCCCAATTAAATCTCACTATATTTATCATGACATGTATGTGCATTGTTATGCTCTCTCTATTTGTCAATTGCCCGACTGTAATTTGTTCACCCAACATGCTTTTATCTTATGGGAGAGACACCTCTAGTGAACTGTGGACCCCGGTCCTATTCTTTACATCGCATACAATCTACTGCAATACTTGTTTTACTGTTTTCTGCAAACAATCATCTTCCACACAATACGGTTAATCCTTTGTTACAGCAAGCCGGTGAGATTGACAACCTCACTGTTTCGTTGGGGCAAAGTACTTTGGTTGTGTTGTGCAAGTTCCACGTTGGCGCCGGAATCTCTGGTGTTGCGCCGCACTACATCCCGCCGCCATCAACCTTCAACGTGCTTCTTGACTCCTACTGGTTCGATTAAACCTTGGTTTCTTTCTGAGGGGAAAACTTGCTGCTGTGCGCATCATACCTTCCTCTTGGGGTTCCCAACGAACGTGTGAGTTACACGCCATCATGCACTTATGGCAAACAACATCTGGCACCTAGTTCCTTCCACTCCAAACAAGAATCTTATTGATTGCAAATGGGTTTCGCATCAAGAAGCGGGCTGATGGTAGTATTGACAGATATAAGGCTCGTCTAGTTGGAAAGGGATTTAAACAACGGTATGGTATTGATTATGAAGACACCTTCAGTCCTGTTGTTAAAGCTGCAACTATTCGTCTTGTGTTTGCTTTGTCTGTATCCAAAGGTATGAGTCTTCGGCAGCTGGATGTCAAGAACGCGTTCTTACATGGTGTTCTGGAGGAAGAGGTTTATATGAAACAGCCACCTGGTTTTGAAGATCCTCGCTTTCCGCATCACGTTTGCAAACTTACTAAATCCCTCTATGGACTCAAGCAAGCACCTCGTGCCTGGTATTCTCGTTTAAGTTCCAAACTTCAAGAATTGGGGTTTCTACCATCCAAGGGTGACACATCTCTTTTCCTATTTAACAAAGCCGGCCTTACAATGTTCATACTCATATATGTTGATGATATCATCGTTGCCAGCTCAAGTGACACTGCTACTCAATGTCTCCTTCGAAAATTGACTGTTCATTTTGCAATCAAGGATCTTGGTGAGCTTCACTATTTTCTTGGCCTTGAAGTCAGTCGGCGTCATGGTGACCTTATATTATCTCAAGGAAAGTATGCTACTGATTTAATTGCAAAAGTGGGTCTGACACAGTGCTCTACCTGTCCCACGCCTCTGTCTACTACAGACAAGCTCAGTCTATATGATGGTTCTCCACTTGGACCTGAAGATGCCAAAAATTATCGCAGTATTGTTGGTGCTCTGCAGTATTTGACACTTACACGTCCTGACCTATCCTTCTCCGTTAATAAGGTCTGTTAGTTTTTACATGCTCCCGCTACTGCTCATTGGACAGCAGTTAAGCGCATATTGCGCTATGTTCAAGGTACTTTGCATGTTGGACTTTCGTTTCAGCCATCCACTTCTACGCTCCTTAGTGCCTTTTCAGATGCTGACTGGACAGGATGTCTTGATGATAGACGCTCCACTGGAGGTTTTGCAGTCTTTTTTGGTCCTAATCTGATTTCATGGAGTGCTCGTAAGCAGGCTACAGTCTCTCGCTCTAGCACTGAAGCGGAATATAAAGCAGTTGCAAATGTCACAGCTGAAATGATTTGGGTTGAAGCACTTATTCGATAATTGGGTGTGTCTCTTGCTATACGTCCCTGTTTGTGGTGTGACAATCTTGGCGCCACTTACCTGTCTGCTAATCCTATCTTTCATGCTCGCACCAAATACATTGAGATAGATTATCATTTTGTTCGAGAACATGTGACTGCCAAACGTCTCCATATCAGGTTCATTTCCACCAAAGATCAGGTTGTTGATGGTTTTACCAAAACTTTAGCAGTCAAGGAGTTAAATGAGTTCAAGCGTAATCTTAACCTCTCCCGTGGTTAAGATTAAGGGGGGATGTTAGGCTATGTAATACCACCGTATAATACCGGTATAGAGTAGTACTCTAACCGGTATTATACCCCTCTGTAATGCCACGTATGGGGTTGTTCCATACTCATATATAACACGCAACCGAGCCCAGGGAGAGGGTATCGTTCCCGTCACAATTGACATGCAGCACGCACTAGGGCGTGCTCCTGCACCTCCTTCCTCTGTACCCTTGCGTTTCAAGGGTGCAGCTCGGGGATGCGAGCTACACCGCCTTTTGGAAGGATCAGTGCGGGCAAACTTACTTCTATATAAAACCAAACTGAACTGAACTTTTTTGATAGTCGGTCCATTCACAACTGAACCAAAAAAGCCCAAGTGGAGGAACCGAACCAACGGGCCTGGTTAAACGGGAACCAATCTCAGGTTTACATATAGTCAATGATGTATATCATAGACATGGAAAATATCAATTTAAAATACTTTATATTCTGAGCTATATAAAAAATATAATGGCGAGAGCGCAGGAGCTCGCCAAAAGCACTTTCCGCACGACAGCGAGGTTTGTATATGTTATTGCAAAAAAAATCCTAAGAAATGTTGTTATTTATATCAAATCTGGAGCAAGTGCATGTTTTCTCCATGTCAAAAATAAGGGGTTTGGGGTTTTGTGAGCTATATTTTGCCATATTTTTCAACCAAATTATGAAGAACCATAAGAAATATGCCAAATAAAAGTAATCGTCACAACTTCGATATAATTTTACATCATTATATACAATTGTCGATGTGAAACAAAAGGTGACTTTACACGGGGGGGGGGGGGGGGGGGGGGGGCCACAATGTTTTGCGAGAAAGAAGCTACGAATGTATGAAAGAACTTGCCGGAACGCTACTTCAAGCAAATACTACTCAGAGCATCTCCAGCCATGTCCCCGGGAAGACCCCAAGGCCAAAAAAAAATTATCTGAATGGACGAAAACGGCCCAGTCACGCCCCCAGCTTCTCGTATTCGTCCGGATTTAGGCCTAAATCCGTCCGGACTCCCCAGGCCATCCTCGGTTCCCCGGGTGCTGTCGGGGACTCCGGATGGAGCAAATTCCACGCTCTGGTCCGCATGTCAGTGAAAAGTAGCCAAAAACTGGCCCAAAAACGGCTGGAAAATCATTGCTCCCCATGTTAAAAATAGATCCAATTCGGATCAATTTTTATCCGGATTATGCTCCGGAGGCCTTCAAACGGTTGGAGATGCTCTCATGCCAGTTGTATTTTGTAACACCTTGTAAGAACTGGCGTTGCTGCTGCGGAATAGACGCACCACTGCTCGTGACAGTAGCGCAAGTAGCCAACACGATCTCTACTTCTTGGAGAATTTCAGAGTGGTGTGATTTGACCCGGAGAGCCTACTAGCTGCCATTTTTAAATCAACTCTTGGTGAGCAAGCTACGCACATTTGTGCATTCGAGGCACGAGTAGTGCTAACTATAATTCATCTACCGGCAAAACAAACAAACCAATCACTCCCGTCCAAAGTGAGTGTAGTGTAAGGCGTGCAGATTAATTAACTCATTACCGTGCTACTACTAGTCAGATTCTGGTGAGACTAGCTCGACCCTACTTTTTCTCTTTAGCAATTGGCATGATATGATACAATCAAAAGAACACAAAAAGAAAGAGAGCAATTTCAGTATCTAAAGTTTTGGTTTCTCTTTAACCTCTGCTATCTGTACCAGTTTTACAGTATACCACCTGTGCAAGTTCAGTATCCACCATGGCACAGCACACCATGTCTCAGTTGTTACATACAGACACAAGCAATTCAGATGACAGCTTCCATGTCCTGCATCTACATACACTCAACGACTCAAATGGTTACAGGCTATTCTCGCATTTCTGTTAGTCCCGAAAACCAACCGCCTCAGTTTTCTATAACTACTTTCTGCACAACAGGACGATGAATCAGCGGGGTTTATGTGCCACAGTTATAGGCGGAGCAGTATCACTTGGGTTGCCCCGGAAAAGGTGAAGACTGTTGCTTCCTCCAGTCCTGGAAACCCCCTGCATTATTTCTAGCAGCAGCCTCACCTGTTCCTGTACGGCTCTGGTTTATCGATGGTTGATGGCCGCCAGAGGTCGGTATGCCCTGAAGCTCCTGAGGGCTCCACCCACCAGAACTGCTATATTCTGGAAACTGGGTGTAGTAATAAGCTGAAGACTCAACATCGCTTTGAGCCTGCAATGCCACACAACGCCACAAAGTCACAATCATTTCCAATACTTATAAGAGTTAACAGAACTGAAAGGGAAACTTGCAAATGCACGGGCATATGTTTTTTTCCTATCAATACTAAAGTCAACCTACAGTGAATGCTTCCTTTGCAAAATCTATATTGATAATCAGTAGAACTACAGGCAAAATATTCAGAAAAATTGGCACCAAGTGTCGGACTGGCACAAGACCAAGGATGTGCTATCTGTAACTCGTCACAGCAGTGCAAAAGAAAATACATCAATAAGCAAATATTAAGTACTATATTAAATGAACATTTACAAACACCCAAAAATCACTATTCTGACTTGTGAGCATATACCTGCTCATTTGAATATCCTCCAAAGTAACCTGTCTGCATGACAGGTGTCTGCATGACAGGTATTGGATTGGCTACCAGAGCTCCATAAGTCTCCTGCAAAGGAAAAAAAAAACACCTATAATCAAATACCCCACAAGAATACAGAAATTACAGATACTAAAAATATGTCTCACTTGCTTATTATTGCTCATCGCTTCCTTATTAAATGGTCTACTCAGGCCTGATAGGACCTGGAGGTCTTAATTTCAGATGATGGTATGGTTTGCTTCTTGTCGTGTAGCCACATGCTACCAGTCAAAGTAGCATCAGTAGTAAAACTATCCGTACTGTTAGAAGTACAGAGTTACTTGCAGTCGATGAAGGAGCTACAGAATATTGATCAGCTGAATCGAGACTGATCCTAACATTATCCGTACTGTTAGAAGTAACTCTGATATTTGCAATCGATTAAGGAGCTACGGAATATTGATCAGCTGAATCAAGACTGATCCTAACATTATCAGCACCCCCCTAGGAGCCATTTCAATAACTTCAACAGTGTCCAGTATATTATTCAAGTCTAACTGCAAAAGATCACATAGATTTCAAAATAAGTCCTTAAGCACCAACGTTTATACCCATTATCACTTTTAACACATAAATGAGAAAATTAAATACAGAAATTCAGCCTAACTGACCTGCCCAAGCTGGACCTTCTTTAATTGCTCAGCTATTGCCTCTGATTCATGTTCCTGCATCCTGTAGTAACACACTCGAGTTAATGGGATAAGCACGCACATTATGAAGGTGAAGCACATATTTTGAATGTAAAAAAAATGATTTCCCTGAAAGAGAAACCAAGTTTAGCAATTGAAAGTAACAGCACACAAACCCGTATATGTGGAGATAAGATTGATCTGTCAGCTGCTCCTTTTCATACAACTGTAAGCAAATTTCATTACTGCACTCTTGAACCTGTGGTAACCAAAAACTACAGATCAGAATGCCCGTTCCTATACAGTTGTCAGCCAAACATGAAAATAAGTTGGTTTGGAATCATCAGTAAATGCAGATCACAGATTTGTGTGAATACAAAGGACACCACATATGGCAACTTGCCAATTTTTAAGCTCTGTTAGTTCTAAAGTAAGGGTTGATTCAGGGAAGCAAGCACCATCAAACAATGCTCATTTATATTAACCTTAACCTCCAATCTGCATTTTGATATCTACAAGAAAATGCTTACTTTCGTCAAAAACAAATCTCACGATAACTAATAAAGATCAGTCCAGAATTCATGGGTAAATGAGCTGTACGCTTTATTTGCTGTGACTCCACAAAAGTGACGCAATAGGTATTCTAAGCTGTTTCGCTCCATCTCTAAGACCCTTGAAGCCTGATCGGTGTTGGACCGGAAAGTCACACTTAAGTTAATATGACAAAAAGTAGCTTTCAGAGGAGAATGTAGTAAGAGACAAACAGAAACAAACAATCAAGAATCATGGTATTAGCAGTCCTATTTAACCAGTACCTGTCCTGTGTCAAAAAGATTGCACACATATAGTCGGAAGTCCCGTTGGAGCCACATTATATCACGATCTGCCCCGTGCATTATCTATTTTCGCAAGAACAAATGGGAAAAGGATTAAAAGGATATTAACGTGCATAAAGACCGACATAATCTGATAGTCAAAGAAAACCTTTCTCTTGGTTGGATCTTTAAAATGTTCTGTCAAGTAGGGACCGATTATTATGCGTAGCTTAAGGGTATCAATAATGAAGTCCTCTGTTCTTGTTGAAATTTGCATCAAGCAGGTCAAACCCTGAAATGAAGCAAATGTTACGTTACTAGCAGTCACCAAGGCCTTGGAAGTTGTCTTGTTCCATGCCAAACGACCTAAGCATAAAAGTACATAAATGGGTCCTTCTACGACAAGAAAAAAAAGCAATTTATATTTAAGATGTGTAATTCATGGCAGGAAGACAGGGCACTGTAATCCAACTGTAAAACAAGGCAGGGAAGGGAAACAATAGAGTAACTACCCAGCATACGTAAGAGACTGTAATATATCGATTTCATTGAATTCTAAAGTAGAATGCAGAGATATAAGCTCCTATTTTTTGACGTAAAATGATTTAACATTAACAAAATCCACTGGATTTATGGCTGGAGTTTGATTTCATTGATGGAGTTTGCAAAATCACAACAAGACTTGAGTTCCTAATCGGTTTGGGTTCAAACACGTTGTTGCGTTTACAGGGTCTCTAGCTGCTACGGTGGGATTCGCATCCAACGAACCAAACTGATTACCATAACGTCATAGGATCTCGTTCCTCTTGGGAAGAAACCCGTGCCCAGCCTGCGTGCAAATTCGCCCTGGCGCAAGAAGAACCGAGCACAAATTCGGGTGCCACCGTGTGGGTGTTGGTCGGCCAACCCCACTGCCGCACGGGCGCACCTCCGGTACCTGTAACCCCCACCACCAACCCTCCAAACTTGGGCGAGGGCGGGGCTGGGCGGAGGCGGCGCTCGCTGGGAAGACCTAATCGTCCCCCCGTGTTGCCCAAGCGAGGACGACGCGGGGGCGAGCACGAATTCGGCTCGCCGAGGCGGAGAAAAAGGGGGAAAACTCACCTTGACGGGCAGAATGGAGCAGCCCTGGACCCGCTCCTCGGCGTCCAGGGACCAGACCGGCGACAAGCGCCGGAGAACGCAGCGCCAGTCGCCGGTTCCTTCTCCGCCGTCTAACGGCGGCGCAGCAGACGCGTCACCACCGCGTCTACTGCAAGCACCAGGACGAGCGTGGCGAGGTCGAGGGCGGTCATGTGGGGAGGAGCATAGAGGAAGATGGGCCAGAAACAAGTCGCCTCGGCGAGGAGGAGGGAGAGGAAACGGAGCGAGATCAGCATCCATCGGCGCATGGTGAATCGAGGAGGAGCCGGAGGAAGAAGAAGAAGAAGAGAGGATGGCCGTGGCGGGGTGATTTTGGATTTGGGGAATTTTGGAAAGGAGAGAGAGAGGACCGGCTTGGACCGACTGGCCATGGGCCATGGCCCCTTTATATGGGTACCTGTCCCTTCGCCAAACTTCGGCCCGACTCTTTCGTTTTGCTTTGCGAATGAATTTTTTTTGTTGCTTTCTTTCATCCTCTGTGTTTCTTTTTTTTCTGACAATGAGCATATATTACATTTATCCTCTGCAACAACCTCGCATTGCTCTAGCGGCATTCAGAATGCATACCGTCAAAAAAGAAATAAGAATCACACAAAAAAAATTCCCGCTATAGTGACCAAATCCTTGAAATACCACTACTAACACCACAAGACACCACCAAATGTCCAACATCTCCAAAAGCGACACCTCTAATAAGGAAACAATGCACAACCGTCGTTGTCGTCGCCAGATCTTGGGTTTTCATCCTGAATAAAGTCCCCACTCTCAAAACAATGACTTCAACAAGGTCCTTTCCATGCACAACCAATTAAGGCCACACCTTGGATTTTCACCCACAAAGGTAAGACTTTGGACTCCTACAGTGTCGTCGCCCCCCCCACTTGCATGCCACTACTCCAAGTCATGAAGCACCAAGTCAATTCCTCATCGTCAGAAAGATTGGAACCACCATTTTGCTAGTCCTCAAATCTCGGCTTCCATAACATGCTCTAGCGACATTAAGAATGTATACCGCCAAAAAAGAAAGAAAGAAGAATCACAAAAAAAAAAGTCCCACCAAATCCTTGAAATAGCACTACTAACACCACAAGATAGCACCAGAAGTCCAACATCTCCAAAAGCGACACCTCTAATAAGGAAACAATGCACAACCGTCGTTGTCGTCGCCAGATCTTGGGTTTTCATCCTGAATAAAGTCCCCACTCTCAAAACAATGACTTCAACAAGGTCCTTTCCATGCACAACCAATTAAGGCCACACCTTGGATTTTCACCCACAAAGGTAAGACTTTGGACTCCTACAGTGTCGTCGCCCCCCCCACTTGCATGCCACTACTCCAAGTCATGAAGCACCAAGTCAATTCCTCATCGTCAGAAAGATTGGAACCACCATTTTGCTAGTCCTCAAATCTCGGCTTCCATAACATGCTCTAGCGACATTAAGAATGTATACCGCCAAAAAAGAAAGAAAGAAGAATCACAAAAAAAAAAGTCCCACCAAATCCTTGAAATAGCACTACTAACACCACAAGATAGCACCAGAAGTCCAACATCTCCAAAAGCGACACCTCTAATAAGGAAACAGTGCACAAGCGTTGTCATCGTCGCCCAAACATAGATCTTAGAATTTCTTGGCTTCTCTCTTTGGAAAACTAGCTTTGTGAATAATGTTCACATGCCCTCGAGTGACGGGGTGAACATCGGCTTGGATTTTCGCCCTCAAAGGCAAGACTTTGGACTCCTTCGCTTCCGTCCCCCCCCCCCCCACTTGCATGTCGCTTCTCAGATGGAAGAAGTCCAGCCCAGGAACAAGGAGCCGGATCTAAGTCGACCTGCGCCAGGAGTCAGATCCGGCAAGGCCCAATAAGGTAATCGGATCTAGTACGACGTTTTAGGTAGTAGGTGGATCCTTGACGTGCACGGCAATGTAATATTCCGTAGTTAGGCAAGTTTGTATTCCGGCTATGACTTTCCGTGTAAACCCTAGATCATGGAGCCTTTATAAGCCGGATCCCGAGAGCCCTAGAGGCACAACCACAACTCGTTGTAACAACACGAAGACGCCTAGATAATTCCAGACACGCAGCAGTAGGCCCTGCCTCCGAGCAGCGTGTTCTGAAGCTTGGTAAACTGCGTATCATCGTCCCAATGGCTCTCCGCCCTATGGCCCCTACTTCTTCTCCCCTTTGTGAGGATCCCTCCTCCGGGTACCGTCGATTAGGCAATGACAATTGGTACCCACCGTGGGCCTAGCGGTGCCTGGAGTCCGGAACTGGGAGGGTTCTACCTTCGGAGGTATCGGCGACACCATTGCCTGGGGCGTGTCTTGTACGCTGGCAACTTTCTGATCGTTCGTCCGTACGAGTGTTGGATTCCGGCTAGGACAGACCCCAGCAAGATCTCCATCACCCCGATTGTCGTGGATATGACCACGGCAGGTGCTACAGGGGGCAACACTTCGTTGATGCGGGGGCAAGGGAACATTGCCATCTGCGGGTCGAGGTGCACGGAACGCAAGGTTTTACCCAGGTTCAGCCCCTCCGGAGAGTAAAAGGCCTACGTCTCTTATTGCTCAGTGGAGAATTACAATGGGGGGGGGCTCAGTCGGCGGCTACGCCAAGAGCTTACAGAGGGGGAGATTGGGTCTCAGATGATCTGTCTTCTAGGGTCTAGTTCGGGGGTTTATATAGGCACCCCCGATCTAGGGTTACATGAGGATAACTCCGAATCATATCGTTTGATACTAATCCGGGATTCGCCACCGCTCTTACAAGTAATCCTCTTCTCCAATCGCGCAGATCTTCATCCAGGGATTGTGGCCCAATCGCTACAGGGCCCAACCACCCGGTCGCGGCATGGCCCAGTCGTCTCCATGGCGAGTGAGACTGGCGACACACCCCCTTGTGGCATATCCCCATCAGTAGTCCCCGAGCGCGGTGGTGATGAAGCGTGGATTCGAGTCGAGTCTTGAAGAGGCGCGGTGATGGAGTAACGTGAGTCGCCATCGGGCTCCCAGAAACGAAGTCGCAGACTTATCCTCAGTCTTCAGTCGCGATGTAGTATTTGGCCAGTCGGCGTATGACACTCGGCGTTGGCCAGTCGGCGTCCGTCCGTCGCAGTTGACACGTGGAAGACCCAACGGCTAGATTTCACGTTGACCGAGGTGCAAGCCGCTGGCGTGCAGTTAACCATTGGGCCTGACGTGACCGCAAATGGCTAGTTAACGGCTACCCAGCCTGACGCGGCGCAAATCTCGGCCGTTGATTACGGGGCGGCGATTCCGGAACAGACTTGAAGGGCAGATCTCGTTCTTCACTCTGGGCGAGCGCGGTGGTATAAAGAGCCGCTTCGGGAGTTAGGGCTTACCATTTCATCACATTCCCCCCTTCTTCTTCTCTCATCTACTCTCTCACCTTGAGCTCCAAACGCGATCATGGCAGCGAAAGGTTGGGGCAAATCAAAGGTCACCCGGGAGTCTCTTCTCCCGTACATCGCCGCGGGGATCATCCCCGAGTTCAAACAGGAGCGATGGAGGGTGCCGGCGGTGAATGAGTTGGAGCCGCACCCGAGGCCTGGGGAATTTGTGATTTTCCTCAGTTTCCTCGATCGCGGCTTCGCGCTTCCCCCACGCAAGGAAACAAGTCTAATAAGGAAACAAGTCTTCATCCTCGCACAAGGAGGAACCCTAGGACCGCCACCATTATTCGCGAGACTGGCAGGCCCCCACGCCCCTAGCCGTCTCCTTGACGGAACCGAAGAGGAAGGAGGTAGTCCAACATCAGGATCCAAGTCAAAGGCGTCCTGAGGGCACCCATAGACCACGCAACACCGGCTCTGGCTGGGCCCATCTAGCCAAGATCGGGCCTCACAGCCTAGATCTCGTCCCGGCGATGCAGATCGCGGTTGTGCCCGCCAAAGCCGCGGCGCCAGTGTTGTGGGTATACTTCATGGGTGTACCATCGAAAATGCCTAGATCCGTAAAGCCCGGGTGGCCCACAGATTGTGGTGGTGGCTTACGGCCCACCGGGCGACTCAGTTGCTATTAATCAAGATGGAAGAAGTCCAGCCCAGGAACAAGGAGCCGGATCTAAGTCGACCTGCGCCAGGAGTCGGATCCGGCAAGGCCCAATAAGTAGCTGGATCTAGTACAAGTTTTTAGGTAGTAGGTGGATCCTTGACGTGCACGGCAATGTAATATTCCGTAGTTAGGAAAGTTTTTATTTCAGCTAGGACTCTCTGTGTAAAACCTAGATCATGGAGCTTTTGTAAGCCGGATCCCGAGAGCCCTAGAGGAACAACCACAACTCGTTGTAACAACACGAAAGCGCATAGATAATTCAAGATAAGCAGCAGTAGGCCCTGCCTCCGAGCAACGTGTTCCGAAGCTGGGTAAACCGCGTACCACCGTCCAAATGGCTCTCCGCCCTACGGCCCCTACTTCTTCCCCCCTTCATGAGGATCCCTCCTCCGGGGTACCGTCGATTAGACAACGACAATTGGCACCCACCGTGGGGCTAGCGGCGTCTGGAGGCCGGAACTGGGAGGGTTCTACCTTCGGAGGTATCAGCGACACCATTGCCTGGGGCGCGTCTTGTATGCTGGCAACTTTCTGATCGTCCATCCGGACGAGTGTTGGATTCTGGCTAGGATAGACCCCATCAAGCTCTCCATCACCCCGATCGGCGGGATACACATCGTCATGGGTGAGACCGCCGATTCCGACAGAAACGCACTGGTAAGTACAACAGCTACGATCGCCGCTGAGCATGACGCAACCGCAAAGATCCGATCTGAGACGCTGGAACTTTCTTCGGAAAAGTCCGTCTTAGATCGGGAAATTTCAAAACCCACCCAATCCGCCCCTGAGCAGGAAAAAGCGGTGGAAGACCAACATAGATCCTTCTGGGTTTCCCAGGTGTTAGAGAAGCACCGGTGCTACTTTGTGCACTTCCTCGCACATACAACGGGATCTGCCCCTCCACACGAAGGTGTTGGACCCATGCAGACCGTCTTTATTTTTGTTTTTAGTTTAGTTTAGTTTTGTTTGCTATAGCATATGTTGGATCCCCACATTTTTTTTGAGAAAGACCCGCTCTGTTTTAATTGCATAGAACGCTCTAGTTTTCGTTGTTATTGTTCTGCGAATGTTCTAGTTTTCTAGTACTGCGTTTAGCTCTTGTTCTTTCACTTGAATTTTTTTAGAGCTCGTTAGTATTCATTATTTATATATGATTAGCTCTCTGGTCCATAATGTATTTCATCTCTGAGAGTTATTTCAAATAAGTTGATTGGTGTTGGATACGAGTAAAATATTTCATAACTATTGTGATGCAAAAAGAAGCTTGTTTAGACTATGGCATAGACTTTGGCATGTCATGTTGGATGTTGTTCGTGTCATATTCTTAGTATTTATTGTTCTAGCATGACTGTCTCAAATAGCTGAGAGTGCATAATGTGTCATTGTAAGAATCATGTGTTGTTTCTATCATAAAAGCATAATATTGTGGTATTCTCCTTTGATGCTTTATTGGGTTGACTTGGCGCATGCTTATACCATGTTATGACTATAACCAGTCAACTAAAGCCTCTATGATCATTAATTTAGTTTTTGACTTGTAATATCACTTTATGCTTTGATTGATAATGTTTTGTCACTATGCATGATTATGACCATTATTGCTCTCTTAGTTGGTCGTTCCCAGTTTTTTTGCTAGCCTCCGCCTGTACGGAGTATGAACTCTACTCATGCATCCAACTACTAATAAGCAAAGTTTGCCAATTGTGTCCACCATATCTACCTAGTAGCATTATTTCTATTCCAAGTATGCTCATCATGTTTTTATTTATCTTCTAAATTAAATTTTGGCATGAGAAAAATAGTCAGTAAAGCTCTCACGAACTTGATGGCACATTTATTTTCTTGCACTTAATAAACTTGATCATCGTGACTATCTTGTGAAGTTTATATGTTTGCAAATTGCAAGTTGGGAGTTAGCTAACCATGCTTTCATGGGGAACGCTTTCGACATTGCATTTATTCATATTTAGTTGATGTCATGTTCTTTTGTTTATATATGCCTATCGGTGCGAAATAAAATGGAAACTTGTAAGTTCATGGAGTTTGTATATGAGTTAGAGAAACGCCTGCGCCGCTAATCTAAGCCATGCATCATTCATGGTGGAAATTACAACGAACCATAGTGAGCATTCTATGAAGCATTTTCAATAAAAAGCTATACCCATAGTAAATAAAAATATTGCTGAGATGCTCATTGTCTGTTTGTGTTGTCATTTTGGAATGGGATTGCTCCTACAATACTACTTCCATATCATCGGGTAGGAGGTACCCCGTTGGCGGTTCTCGATGATACATGTATACTTACAATGACAAGAACTTATTTGGGGCCTAAGTTCAGTAGCATGAGGTTTAGGTACTCATATTCAAGGGGCATGCGATTTTCAACTTGTGATTTGCAAGCATATAGCTCATATTTGATTCACATTAACTTTAACCATTCAAGATGCTTATGATAGGGGCAATGAGAGCTCAAATATAATAAGTACCATACTTTTTGGAAGATTTATAAAACTTGTTAATCTTGCTTACTCTGCAAAGGGTCTCTCTTTCACTTTTATGTTGAGTCTTCATCTTCTGCTTTATGCACCAATTAAGAGAGCATTGTTGTCATTCTTAGTTCAATGTGCATAGTCCCAAAATTATTATTGATTGATTCATGATTATGACTATTGCTTGTTCTTAAATTACTTGTATCTAGTCACCCTCTGAACTTTGAAGGTGTCCTAGCATTTATGTTTTGCTACCTCATAAAGGACATGCTGAGTACCACTTTGTTATGTTTACTCTATGCTCATAAACAAACAGTTTCTTTCAATGCACTATTATTCATGATCCTTTTTTTGAGTTACTTTTCATGTTATAACATAGTTGCTAAGTTCTTTTGTTAGAGTTATATCTATCATGCCTATGTTTAGAGTACTGAGATCCCAGCTCACAATGCTTGATCAAGATTGTGTTGGCTTCATGTCACCTCAAAAATTATTTTGTTATCACTTACCTACTCGAGGACGAGCAGGAGTTAAGCTTGGGGATGCTTGATACGTCTCAAACGTACCTATAATTATTTATGTTTCATGCTTGTTTTACACCAATTTGTATGTGTTTTTGATACGTCTCAAACGTATCTATAATTTCTTATGTTCCATGCTAGTTTTATGACAATACCTACATGTTTTGTTCACACTTTATGTCATTATTATGCATTTTCCGGAACTAACCTATTAACGAGATGCCGAAGTGCCAGTTCCTGTTTTCTGCTGTTTTTGGTTTCAGAAATCCTAGTAAGGAAATATTCTCGGAATTGGACGAAATCAACGCCCAGCATCTTATAATTCCACGAAGCTTCCAGAACACCGGAGAGGCACCAGAGGGGAGCCCTGGTGGCCCCACACGTGTGGGCGGCGCGGCCAAGGAGCCAGGCGCGCCCCCCTACTGTGTGGGTCCCCCGTAGCCCTTCCGACTCCGCCTCTTCGCCTATTTAAAGCTCCCTGACCTAAAACATCGATACGGAAAAGCCACGGTACGAGAAACCTTCCAGAGCCGCCGCCATCGCGAAGCCAAGATCTGGGGGACAGGAGTCTCTGTTCCGGCACGCCGCCGGGACGGGGAAGTGCCCCCAGAAGGCTTCTCCATCAACACCACCGCCATCTTCATCAACACTGCTGTCTCCCATGAGGAGGGAGTAGTTCTCCCTCGAGGCTAAGGTCTGTACCGGTAGCTATGTGGTTAATCTCTCTCCTATGTACTTCAATAAAATGATCTCATGAGCTGCCTTACATGATTGAGATTCATATGAGCTTTGTATCACTATTAGTCTATGTGCTACTCTTGTGATGTTCTTAAAGTAGTCTATTCCTCCTTCATGGTGTAATGGTGACAGTGTGTGCATCGTGTAGTACTTGGCGTAGGCTATGATCATAATCTCTTGTAGGTGATACGTCTTAAACGTATCTATAATTTCTTATGTTCCAAGCTTGTTTTATGACAATACCTACATGTTTTATACACACTTTATATCGTTTTGATGCATTTTCCGGAACTAACCTATTAACGAGATGCCGAAGTGCCAGTTCCTGTTTTCTGCTGTTTTTGGTTTCAGAAATCCTAGTAAGGAAATATTCTCGGAATCGGACGAAATCAATGCCCAGCATCCTATTTTTCCACAAAGCTTCCAGAACACCCGAGAGCAACCAGAGGGGGGCCACAGGGCCACCAGACGCCAGGGCGGCGCGGCCCAAGGGGGGGGGGGGGGCGCCCCCCTATTGTATCACCACCCCGTGGCCCTTCCGACTCCGCCTCTTCGCCTATTTAGTCGTCCCTGACCTAAATCCTCGAGACGGATTGACGAAACCAGAGAAAACCTTCCAGAGCCGCCGCCATCGCGAAACTCCAATTCGGGGGACAGAAGTCTCTGTTCCGGCACCCTGCCGGGACGGGGAAGTGCCCCCGGAACGCATCTCCACCGCCATCTTCGCCCCCATCGCTGTCTCCATGATGAGGAGGGAGTAATTCTCCCCCGAGGCTGAGGGCTCCGCTGTAGCTATGTGGTTCATCTCTCTCTTTATGTGATCTAGTTGAATATCATCTATGTGCTACTCTAGTGATGTTATTAAAGTACTCTATTCCTCCTCCACGGTGTAATGGTGACAGTGTGTGCATCGTGTAGTACTTGGCGTAGGTTATGATTGTAATCTCTTGTAGATTATGAAGTTAACTATTGCTATGATAGTATTGATGTGATCTATTCCTCCTTCATAGTGTGATGGTGACAGTGTGCATGCTATGGTAGTACTTGGTTTAGTTGTGTTGATCTATCGTGCACTCTAAGGTTATTTAAACATGAATATCGAATATTGTGGAGCTTGTTAACTCCGGCATTGAGGGTTCGTGTAATCCTACACAATTAGTGGTGTTCATCATCCAACAAAGGAGTGTAGAGTGGCTTTATTATGTGATCAAAGTTGAGAGTGTCCACTAGTGAAAGCAGGATCCCTAGGCCTTGCTTCCAAGCATCGAATCTCCGTTTGTTTACTGTTTTGTTGCATGTTTACTCGCTGCCATATTTTATTCAGATTGCTATTACCACTCATATACATCCATACTACTTGTATTTCACTATCTCTTTGCCGAACTAGTGCACCTATACATCTGACAAGTGTATTTGGTGTGTTGGGGACACAAGAGACTTCTTGCTTTGTGATTGCAGGGTTGCTTGAGAGGGATATCTTTGACCTCTTCCTCCCTGAGTTCGATAAACCTTGGGTGATCCACTTAAGGGAAACTTGCTGCTGTTCTACAAACCTCTACTCTTGGAGGCCCAACACTGTCTACAAGAATAGAAGCACCCGTAGACATCAAGCACTTTTCTGGCGCCGTTGCCGGGGAGGTAAGGTAAAAGGTATTCACATCCTCCGACTACTAAGCTATTTCCTAGCACTGTTGCCGGTGTGTGAGTGCTCGAAGCTATTTCCTTTAGATCCTGCAATTGCATCTTTATGTTTCTTGTTTTACACTAGTAAGGCATAATGGAAAATAACAATGCGCTTCTTAATCTTTTTCCTGAGTTAGAATTGTTTGATGCGAAAATTAAAAAACCTATGGAACCTTATTTGCATGCTAATAGCGATGTTATTAGTATGAATGCAATTACTGCTAATGCTATGGAGAAGTCTAAGCTTGGGGAAGCTAGTTTTTGTGATCTTTTTAGCTTCCCATCTTTAGGGGAGAAAATTTGCTCTGATAATACTTTATCTCCCATATGCGATAACTCTAATGATGCTTGTGATATTTTAAATGCACCTACTGAAAGTATTCCATATAAAATCCCTATGAAAATTATTGAACGTGTTGTGGATAACCGCTATGAAGGGGATGGAACTGTCCATCCTGGAGATCATTTACTCTTTTTGCATGAATTATGCGGGTTATTCAAGTGTGCAGGTATCTCTATGGATGAAGTGAAGAAGAAATTATTCTCCATGTCATTGTCTGGTAAAGCGGCGCATTGGTATAAACTGCTGAAGGATGAGCATTCTCTTGATTGGAAGGATATTGTGCCTCTATTTTATTCTAAATTCTATCCTCCAAGTGAAATTCACAAAGACCGAAACCGAATATATAATTTCTGGCCTCATGATGGAGAGAGTATTTCCCAAACATGGGAGAGATTGAAGTCTTTAATGCTCAAATGCCCCAATCATGAGCTTCCTGGTAATATCATCATTGCTAATTTCTATGCAAGACTTTCTTTCCAAGATAAAACCTTGCTGGATACTGCTTGTTCTGGATCATTCACGCGCAATAAAGAAGAGTTTAAATGGGACCTTCTTAATCGGATTCAGGAGAACGCTGAAGATTGGGAGAACGACAAAGGTAAAGAGTCAGGTATAAATTACGATTATGAATGCATTGAAGCTTTTATGGATACTGATAAATTCCGAAATATGAGTGCTACTTATGGTCTTGACTCTCAAGTTGCTGCAAATCTTTATAAAGCTTTTGCCTCTCATTTTGAATTGCCTAAGAAGAATTTCGATAAGTATCATGAACCTTTTAAAGAGGCTTGCATGAAGAATGAAATTGTTGTTAATGATTGCAATAAGCATGCTCAAACTCCTAAGAATGCTATTTCCTATAAGCATGTTAATTTTTGTGGAATGCATAGACCTTATGGAATTAATCAAATCAAAGATGAATATTGCATCCATCATATTAATGAAAAAACTAGAAAGTGGTTTAGGGCTCTAGATGATCTTGGTAAAAAAGTTTGTGCCCTCTATCCTTTTATTTGTGAACTTTGCCATGGAGTGGGACATTTTAATTTTCAATGCTCCTCCAATGATAATTTGAACCCCATGAGTGCTGCAAATTTGTATTGTGATGATGAAATTACTCCTAATCAGCATGATGAACTTGCTTTATTTTTGTGGTGTGAAGAGTTATCAAGGAAAATCTCTTTGTTACATATGAGTGATCTTGATATTGATGATGTCATGCATGGGTGTTTTTCTTATTGCATTGATAATAGCCATACAAATACTTACATACAAAATATTTTAGAAGATGACACTTTGCCAAAATATGATAGGACCGCTGTGTGCTTTGAACTTATTAATGAAAAGGAGGAATCCTCCCAAGTTTCTTCTATTGTTTCTGGAAATAAAACAGGTTATGAGGAGAAGCCTCTCATCAAGCCTCTCCCCCCTAAAGAAAGGAACGAGGAGAATGAGAAGAAGAAGAAGGGAACGAAGAAGAAGAAGAAGAAGAAGAAGAAGAAGGGGAATAAAAAGAAAGAGGTAACAGCATATCCCCGCGTGTATGAGATAACGATAGGTAACCGTAAGTATGTTGCTCCTGATGATTATTATGATAATGAATCTGAATACAATGATCTTCCTATGCCCTTTACATACATTAGTGATCATGATTTGAAAGAGCACACTACTTTTGATATTGCAAATCTCTGGGAAACTAATTCTGAAAATGATGATGTTAATAATTACCATAGTATCAGTACTATCCATGCTTCCTCCCATAATGATATAGAAAGCTCTAAGCTTGGGGAAGAGGTGTTTGAAAATCCTTTTGCTACTGATCATTATGTGTTTGATACATCTCCTTCTAATAACAATGATGGTATGGTCACAGATAAACCGACTGTGAAAGATAACTATTCTATTTCTTATGATGACACTGTGCCTCCGACCTTTAATGATTATTATAAAGAATGCTATGATATAGGTTATAACTATCCTTATGAAACTTGTCATAGTTATGATTGGATTGCCAAAAACAATTCCCTTAATATGCAACTTGTTTACCATGTTCAAATTCTTGATAATAATCTTGCTCCAATTACTATTAATGAGAAGAACTCTTCTTATGCCAAAATTAATGATACTTCTATGCATATGAACCATGATAAGAATGTTTTAAGTGATGGGTATATTGTGGATTTCATCAATGATGCTACTGAAAGTTATTATGAGAGAGGGAAACATGGTTATATGCATCTTAATAATATTAAGTTTCCCCTCTTTATGTTGAGAATCTTGAAGTTACTCGTGTTTTATCCTCTTATGTTTGTCACTTTGTTCTTCATGAATTCATTTGTGTACAAGATTCCTTTTTATAGGAAGCATGTTAGGCTTAAATTTGTTTTGAATTCGCCTCTTGATACTCTCTTTTGCTTCAAATACTATTTCTTGCGAGTGCATCATTAAAACTGCTGAGCCCATCTTAATGGCTATAAAGAAAGAACTTCTTGGGAGATAACCCATGTGTTTATTTTGCTACAGTAGCTTTGTTTTATATTTGTGTCTTGGAAGTTGTTACTACTGTAGCAACCTCTCTTATCTTAGTTTTGTTGCATTGTTGTGCCAAGTAAAGTCTTTGATAGAAAGGTTGATACTAGATTTGGATTACTGCGCAGAAACAGATTTCTGTCTGTCACGAATTTGGGCAGAATTATCTGTAGGTAACTCAGAAAAATCTGCCATTTTTTGTGTGTGATCCTCAGATATGTACGCAACTTTCATTCAATTTGAGCATTTTCATTTGAGCAAGTCTGGTGCCTCTTTAAAATTCGTCTTTACAGACTGTTCTGTTTTGACAGATTCTGCCTTTTATTTCGGATTGCCTCTTTTGCTATGTGGGATGGATTTCTTTGTTCCATTAACTTCCAGTAGATTTGGGCAATGTACAGAAGTGTTAAGAATGATTGTGTCACCTCTGAACATGTGAGTTTTTGATTATGCACTAACCCTCTAATGAGTTGTTTTGAGTTTGGTGTGGATGAAGTTTTCAAGGGTCAAGAGAGGAGGATGATATACTACGATCAAGAAGAGTGAAAAGTCTAATCTTGGGGATGCCCTGGTGGTTCATCCCTGCATATTTCAAGAAGACTCAAGCGTCTAAGCTTGGGGATGCCCAAGGCATCCCCTTCTTCATCGACAAAATTATCAGGTTCCTTCTCTTGAAACTATATTTTTATTCGGTCACATCTTATATATTTTACTTGGAGCGTCTGTTTGTTTTTGTTTCTGTTTTTGTTTGAATAAATGCTTGTGTGGGAGAGAGACACGCTCCGCTGGTTCATATGAACACATGTGTTCTTAGCTTTTAATTTTCATGGCGAAGGTTGAAACTGCTTCGTTAATTGTTATATGGTTGGAAACGGGAAATGCTACATGTAGTAATTTGTATGATGTCTTGAATAACTTGATACTTGGCAATTGTTGTGCTCATGATTAAGCTCTTGCATCATATACTTTGCACCTATTAGTGAAGAAATACATAGAGCTTGTTAAAATTTGGTTTGCATGAGTGGTCTCTCTAGAGTCTAGATATTTTCTGGTAAAGGTGTTTGAACAACAAGGAAGACGATGTAAAGTCTTATAATGCTTACAATATGTTCATATGTGAGTCTTGCTGCACCGTTTTATACTTGAGTTTGCTTCAAACAACCTTGCTAGCCTAGCCTTGTATTGAGAGGAATTCTTCTCGTGCATCCAAATCCTTGAGCCAAAATCCATGCCATTTGTGTCCACCATACCTACCTACCACATGGTATTTCTCTGCCATTCCAAAGTACATTACTTGAGTGCTACCTTTAAACTTCCATTCTTTGCCTTTACAATACATAGCTCATGGGAAAATAGCCTTAAAAACTATTGTGGTGAAGAATATGTACTTATGTATCTTATTTCTTAATAAGTTGCTTGTTGAGCGGTAACCATGTTTCTGGGGACGCCATCAACTTTTACCTTTGTTGAATATCATGTGAGTTGCTATGCATGTTCGTCTTGTCTGAAGTAATGGCGATTTTCATGATCGAATGGTTTGAGTATGCATATTGTTAGAGAAGAACATTGGGCCGCTAACTAAAGCCATGAATCATGGTGGAAGTTTCAGTTTAGACACAAAACCTCAATCTCTTATGAGAATATTACCTGTTGTTGAATGCTTAAGCATTAAAAGAGGAGTCCATTATCTGTTGTCTATGTTGTCCCGGTATGGGTGTCTAAGTTGAGAATGATCAAAAGCGAGAAATCCAATGCGAACCTTCTCCTTAGACCCTTGTACAGGCGGCATAGAGGTACCCCTTTGTGACACTTGGTTGAAACATATGTTATACAATGATAATCCGTGTTAATCCAAGCTAATTAGGACAAGGTGCGGGCACTATTAATATACTATGCATGAGGCTTGCAACTTATAGGATGTCTTATACATAACACATATGATTTATTACTACCGTTGACAAAATTGTTTCTATGTTTTCAAAATGAAAAGCTCTAGCACAAAAATAGTAATCCATGCTTCCCTCTGCGAAGGGCCTATCTTCTACTTTATGTTGAGTCAGTTTACCTACCTTCTTTCCATCTTAGAAGCAAACACTTGTGTAAACTGTGTGCATTGATTCTTACATGTTTACCTATTGCACTTGTTATATTGCTTTATGTTGACAACTATCCATGAGATATACATGTTACAAGTTGAAAGCAATTGCTGAAACTTAATCATCCTTTGTGTTGCCTCAATGCCTTCTACTTTGAATCTATTGCTTTATGAGCTAACTCTTATGCAAGTCTTATTGATGCTTGTCTTGAAAGTACTATTCATGAAAAGTCTTTGCTATATGATTCAGTTGTTTAGTCATTGTCTTCACCATTGCTTTGAATTACTTCATTCATCTCATATGCTTTACAATAATGTTGATCAAGATTATGTTGGTAGCATGTCACTTAAGAAATTATCCTTGTTATCGTTTACCTACTCGAGGGCGAGTAGGAACTAAGCTTGGGGATGCTTGATACGTCTTAAACGTATCTATAATTTCTTATGTTCCAAGCTTGTTTTATGACAATACCTACATGTTTTATACACACTTTATATCGTTTTGATGCATTTTCCGGAACTAACCTATTAACGAGATGCCGAAGTGCCAGTTCCTGTTTTCTGCTGTTTTTGGTTTCAGAAATCCTAGTAAGGAAATATTCTCGGAATCAGACGAAATCAATGCCCAGCATCCTATTTTTCCACGAAGCTTCCAGAACACCCGAGAGCAACCAGAGGGGGGCCACAGGGCCACCAGACGCCAGGGCGGCGCGGCCCAAGGGGGGGCGCGCCCCCTATTGTGTCACCACCCCGTGGCCCCTCCGACTCCGCCTCTTCGCCTATTTAGTCGTCCCTGACCTAAATCCTCGAGACGGATTGACGAAACCAGAGAAAACCTTCCAGAGCCGCCGCCATCGCGAAACTCCAATTCGGGGGACAGAAGTCTCTGTTCCGGCACCCTGCCGGGACGGGGAAGTGCCCCCGGAACGCATCTCCACCGCCATCTTCGCCGCCATCGCTGTCTCCATGATGAGGAGGGAGTAATTCTCCCCCGAGGCTGAGGGCTCCGCTATAGCTATGTGGTTCATCTCTCTCTTTATGTGATCTAGTTGAATATCATCTATGTGCTACTCTAGTGATGTTATTAAAGTACTCTATTCCTCCTCCACGGTGTAATGGTGACAGTGTGTGCATCGTGTAGTACTTGGCGTAGGTTATGATTGTAATCTCTTGTAGATTATGAAGTTAACTATTGCTATGATAGTATTGATGTGATCTATTCCTCCTTCATAGTGTGATGGTGACAGTGTGCATGCTATGGTAGTACTTGGTTTAGTTGTGTTGATCTATCGTGCACTCTAAGGTTATTTAAACATGAATATCGAATATTGTGGAGCTTGTTAACTCCGGCATTGAGGGTTCGTGTAATCCTACACAATTAGTGGTGTTCATCATCCAACAAAGGAGTGTAGAGTGGCTTTATTATGTGATCAAAGTTGAGAGTGTCCACTAGTGAAAGCAGGATCCCTAGGCCTTGCTTCCAAGCATCGAATCTCCGTTTGTTTACTGTTTTGTTGCATGTTTACTCGCTGCCATATTTTATTCAGATTGCTATTACCACTCATATACATCCATACTACTTGTATTTCACTATCTCTTCGCCGAACTAGTGCACCTATACATCTGACAAGTGTATTTGGTGTGTTGGGGACACAAGAGACTTCTTGCTTTGTGATTGCAGGGTTGCTTGAGAGGGATATCTTTGACCTCTTCCTCCCTGAGTTCGATAAACCTTGGGTGATCCACTTAAGGGAAACTTGCTGCTGTTCTACAAACCTCTGCTCTTGGAGGCCCAACACTGTCTACAAGAATAGAAGCACCCATAGACATCAGTAGGTTATGGAGTTAATTATTACTATGATAGTATTGATGTGATTCATTCCCCCTTCATAGTGTAAAGGTGACAGTGTGTATGCTATGTTAGTACTCGGTTTAAATTGCAAAGATCTATTATGCTCTAAAGGTTACTTAAATATGAATGTCGAATGTTGTGGAGCTTGTTAACTCTGGCATTGAGGTGCTCTTGTAGCCCTACACAATGAATGGTGTTCATTATCAAACAAGAGTATATGTAGCACAAAGGAAGAGAACTTATTTATTATGTGATCAATGTTGAGAGTGTCCACTAGTGAAAGTATGATCCCTAGGCCTTGTTTCCAAATACTGCAATCATCGCTTGTTTACTGTTCTACTGCATCTTTACTTCCTGCAATATTACTACTATCAACTGCACGCTAGCAAGCACTTTTCTGGCGCCGTTACTACTGCTCATATTCATTCATACCACTTGTATTTCACTATCTCTTCGCCGAACTAGTGCACCTATACATCTGACAAGTGTATTAGGTGTGTTGGGGACACAAGAGACTTCTTGTATCGTGATTGCAGGGTTGCTTGAGAGGGATATCTTTGACCTCTTCCTCCCTGAGTTCGATAAACCTTGGGTGATCCACTTAAGGGAAACTTGCTGCTGTTCTACAAACCTCTGCTCTTGGAGGCCCAACACTGTCTACAAGAATAGAAGCACCCGTAGACATCAGTTTTGCTCATGCTTCGTTGCACTTTTATAAATTTTCTGGCACTAACCTATTAACAAGATGTCACAGTGCTAGTTCCATGTTTTCTGTTGTTTTGTATTTCAGAAAAGTTGTACAGGAAATATTCTCGGAATTGGACGAAACAAAAGCCGAAGTCAATATTTTACCGTAACGAAGACAGAGTCCAGAGGGGACTTGAAGGGGGGAAGCAGGGTGGCCACACCAGCCCTAGGCGCGGCCTGACCCTGGCCCGCGCCTAGGGGTGGTGTGGGCCACCCTGGCCTCCACCGACATCGCCCCCTCCGCCTATTTAATCACGATCTCGGGAAAACCCTGAATACCCGAGCCTCCTTCCACGAAAAGTTCCGTCGCGGCCGCCATTGCAGAACCCATCTCGGGAGGGTTCTGAATCTCTTCCCGGCACCCTACTGGAGGAGGAAAATCATCGCCGGAGGCATCTACATTGTCATGCCCGCCTCCGAAGTGATGCGTGAGTAGTTCATCCCTGGACTATGGGTCCATAGCAGTAGCTAGATGGCTGTCTTCTCCAATTTGTGCCTCATCATTAGATCTTGTGAGCTGCCCTACATGATCAAGATCATCCTTATGTAATGCTACATGTTGTGTTTGCTGGGATCCGATGAATCTTGAATACTATGTTGAGATCCATTCTATATTCTTGTCATATGTTATTTGTGATCTTGCATGCTCTCCATTGCTAGTAGATACTCTGGCCAAGTAGATGCTTGTGACTTCAAGAGGGAGTATTTATGCTCGATAGTAGGTTCATGCCTCTAGTTTTCTGGAAGAGTGACAATAACTTCTAAGATTGTAGATGTGATGTTGATACTAGGGAGAAAACAACAATGTTTTATCTAAGGGTAATTCTATTGTTTACTTTACACACATTGCTTAATGCGATAATCTGTTGATTGCACTTTAATAATAGAAGGGGTTCAGACGATAACCGGAAGGTGGATTATTAGTCATAGACGCAGTTATATTATGGTCTATGTATTATGTTGTAATGCCCAAACGAATCTCATAGTAATCATCTTGTCATGTATGGTCGGTATTCTGTCAATTACCCAGCTATAATTTATTCACCCAGCATGTTATTTATCTTTATGAAGAGACACCTCTAGTGAACTATGGACCCCGGTCCTTTTCTTTACACTGATAAATTCAACCACTGCAATCCTGCTCTTTTACTTACTGCAAAGCTATGTTCTATTTAATTACTCCAAACATCTCTTTTCACTCGATACGTCTAATATCCTTTGTGTTCAGCAAACTGGTGAGATTGACAACCTCACTGTAAGTTGGGGAAAAGTAGTTTGGTTGTGTTGTGTGCAGGTTCCACGTTGTTGCTGACGCCTGATACGTCTTCAACGTATCCATAATTTCTGATGTTCCATGCTTGTTTTATGACAATACTTACATGTTTTTCTTGCACTTTATGATGATTTTATGCGTTTTCCGGAACTAACCTATTAACAAGATGCCACAGTGCCAGTTCCTGTTTTCTGCTGTTTTTGGTTCCAGAAAGGCTGTTCGGGCAATATTCTCGGAATTCGACGAAACGAAGACCAAACATCATAATTCACCGAGACGGACCAGGACACCGAAGGGGAGTCAGAGGGGAGGCCTGGGGCCCCCACACCATAGGGCCGCGCCGGCCTATGGGGAGGGCACCCTGTTGCCCCTCCTGCGCCGCCTCTTCGCCTATATAACCCCTTTCGACCTAAAAACGCGAGACCAATTGACGAAACTCCAGAAAGACTCCAGGGGCACCGCCACCATCGCGAAACTCCAATTCGGGGGACAGAAGTCTCTGTTCCGGCACCCTGCCGGGACGGGAAGTGCCCCCGGAAGCCATCTCCATCGACGCCACCGCCTCCATCATGCTCCGTGAGTAGTTCCCCCATGGACTACGGGTTCTAGCTGTAGCTAGTTGGTATCATCTCTCCCATGTACTTCAATACAATGATCTCATGAGCTGCCTTACATGATTGAGATTCATCTGATGTAATCGGTGTTGTGTTTGTTGGGATCCGATGGATTGTTACATTATGATTAGTCTATCTATAAAGTTTGTGAAGTTATTGTTGCTGCAATCTTGTTGTGTTTAATGCTTGTCACTAGGGCCCGAGTGGCATGATCTTAGATTTAAGCTCTATACTTATTGCTTAGATTGAATCTACAAGTTGTATGCACATGTCTATGTCCGGAACCAAAGGCCCCAAAATGACAGAAATTGGGACAACTGGAGGGAAAGGCTTAGATATGAGGATCACATGTTTTCACGGAGTGTTAATGCTTTGCTCCGGTGCTCTATTAAAAGGAGTACCTTAATTTCCAGTAGATTCCCTAGAGGCCCGGCTGCCACCGGCTGGTAGGACAAAAGATGTTGTACAAGTTTATCATTGCGAGCACGTATGACTATATATGGGAAACATACCTACATGATTAATGATCTTGATGTTCTGTCTTAATGCTATTTCAATCCTATCAATTGCCCAACTGTAATTTGTTCACCCAACACTTGTTATTGGAGAGTTACCACTAGTGTAGATAGCTGGGAACCCCGGTCCATCTCTCATCATCATATACTCGTTCTACATGACATTGGAAGTAGTATCAACTATTTTTTGGTGCCATTGCTCTCATATTACTGCTACTGCTGCTGTGTTACTGTTACTACTGCTCTCATATTACTGCTACTTTCACATCACCCCTATTACTAGTGCTTTTCCAGGTGCAGCTGAATTGACAACTCAGTTGTTAAGGCTTATAAGTATTCTTTACCTCCCCTTGTGTCGAATCAATAAATTTGGGTTTTACTTCCCTCGAAGACTGTTGCGATCCCCTATACTTGTGGGTTATCAAGACTATTTTCGGGCGCTGTTGCCGGGGAGGCATAGCTCTACTCATAAGTTCACCTGGGGAGTACACTCCACCCCTCTCTCTGTTTTATTTTATTTTGTTTTGCTTAGTTTACTTCTGTCTAGTTTATTTGTGCTTAGTTTATTTCTGTCTAGTATTATTTTGCCTAGTTTACTTTTGCCTAGTTTGTTTTTGTCTTGTTTTATTTTCCTCATATACCCAAAAATCCATAAAAATTTGAAAAACCTAAAAATTAAAAACTGCTGTTATGGGAGAACCCATAACCTACTTGGAGCTTATAGAATATTATAATAATTGTAGAGAATCAAGAGCGGGAAAAGTGATGAGTGCTGTGATAGAAAAATTGAATACAATTGCTAAAATCTTGCTTAAATGCCATGATATAAACTGTTGCTCTCAACAGGACACTAAACATCTTAAATTTCAATGTGGCTTTAGTGAGGAATTTTTAATTAAGAACTATAATCGGAATAGCTATATTCATTTTGGGTTTGAAGAGGTAGAACAATTTGTGATATTTATGGGAGCCTCTGAGATAGAATCCTTCATGGTTAAAAATTATGAAACTTGTGTTGTTTGTAAGGACCTTAAAGATTATGTCTCTTCTATCCTTAATTTTTGCAATGAAAGTTACACTGATAATCCTTATATCATTGATTATAAAGAGAGACTCATTAATGCACAAGAATGCACTCACAATTTGCAGGAACCAGTGGAAGAAGAAATTGATGAACCTGAAAGCTCATTGGATGAAAAAGGGGAGGAAATTGATGAACATGAAAGCTCATTGGATGAAAAAGAAGAGGAGAGTGATGAACAAAAGGAGGAAGAATGGATTAGCTACCCATGCCAACCTTCTAATGAGAGTAACTCTTTATCTCTTACACTATTTGATTGTCCTCCATGCTTACCGAAAGAGGTTGAATGTTATGTTCCTGTGGATTCTCTTGAAATATTCCCTATGAGTAAAACTTGTGAGAATAATTATGCTACTGTTATTTATGATAATCCATGCTACTTTGATAAATCTTATGATAATGCTTTGTTTGTGCCTGATGTCGAAATGCATGGTACTAAAGAATTTTGCGTAGCAAATGTTTATGATAAAGCTCTGGATGATGGTCCTATGTTACTTGATAATATTAATTGTACTACTAATGAAAATGGGATTGGAGAGGTCTTGACATTATCTATGAGTCCCATATCTCTTGAGATTGATCAACCATCTTGTTATATTATTGATAAAAGTGTGTTTGAAAGTTTTAATCGCACTATTTTTGAGCTTGATAAAAATTATGTGTTTATGGATCATGAAAAGCATGCTATATGTGATAGTTATGTTGTTGAGTTTGTTCATGAAGCTACTGAAAATTATTATGAGAGAGGAAAATATGGTTGTAGAAATTTGCATGGTACTAAAACACTTCTCTATATGCTTAAAATTTTGAAGTTACTCTTGTTTTATCTTTCTATGCTTGTCACTTTGTTCTTCATGAATTTATTTGTGTACAAGATTCCTAAGCATAGGAAGTGGGTTAGACTTAAATTTGTTTTGAATTTGCTTCTTGATGCTCTCTTTTGCTTCAACTCTTATTTCTTGCGAGTGCATAATTAAAATTGCTGAGCCCATCTTAATGGCTATAAAGAAAGCACTTCTTGGGAGATAACCCATGTGTTTATTTTGCTACTGTTTTGTTGAGTCTTGGAAGTTGTTACTACTGTAGAAACCTCTCCTTATCTTTATTTTATTGCAATGTTGTGCCAAGTGACGCCTCTAATCGAAGGTTGATGCTAGATTTGGATTTCTGCGCAGAAACAGATTTCTATCTGTCACGAATCTGGGCAGGGCTCTCTGTAGGTAACTCAGAAAAATCTGCCAATTTACGTGCGTGTTCCACAGATATGTATGCAACTTTCGTTAGTTTTGAGTTTTCTGATTTGAGCAACGGAAGTACCTGTTTAAAATTCATCTTTACTGGCTATTCTGTTTTGGCAGATTATGTCTCTGTTTTTTGCATTGTCTCTTGTGGACTTTAAGCAAGGCTTTCTAGACGTGGAGAGCTGTAGCTAATGTTTTATTGAGTTCTTGCAATGTGTCACTACAGGACCAAGGTGGATTCAAGTTTTTTGAGTACTAACCCCTCTAATGAAGTTTATGAGAAGTTTGGTGTGAAGGAAGTTTTCAAGGGTCAAGAGAGGAGGATGATATATGATCAAGAAGAGTGAAAAGTCTAAACTTGGGGATGCCCCCGTGGTTCATCCCTGCATATTTCAAGAAGACTCAAGTGTCTAAGCTTGGGGATGCCCAAGGCATCCCCTTCTTCATCAACTTATCAGGTTTCTTCTATTGAAACTATATTTTTATTCGGTCACATCTTATGTGCTTTACTTGGAGCGTCTGTGTGTTTTTATTTTTGTTTATGTTTGAATAAATTTGGATCCTAGCAATCCTTGTTTGGGAGAGAGACACGCTCCGCTTTTTCATATGAACACTCGTGTTCTTCGCTCTTACTTTTAATGTTCAATGATAAAAGTTGGAAGCTATTGCACTAATCGATATTTGGTTGGAAACAGAAAGTGCTTCATAATGTCTTGAATAATTTGATACTTGGCAATTGTTTTGAGCTCTCATAAATCATGTTTAAGCTCTTGCATCATGTAGTTTAAACCTATTAGTGGAGAACTACCGTAGAGCTTGTTGAAATTGGTTTGCGTGATTGGTCTCTCTAAGGTCTAGATATTTTCTGGTAAAAGTGTTTGAGCAACAAGGAAGACAATGTAGAGTTTTATAATGCTTGCAATATATTCTTATGTAAGTTTTGTTGTACCGGTTCATACTTGTGTTTGCTTCAAACAACCTTGCTAGCCAAAGCCTTGTACTGAGAGGAAATGCTTCTCGTGCATCCAAAACCTTGAGCCAAAACATATGCCATTTGTGTCCACCATATCTGCCTACTATGTGGTATTTCCTGCCATTCCAAGCAAATACTTCATGTGCTACCTTTAAACAATTCAAAAGCCATTATCTTTTATTTGTGTCAATGTTTTATAGCTCATGAGGAAGTATGTGGTGTTTATCTTTCGATCTTGTCATTTACTTCGGACAGACTTTCACAATGGACTAGTGGCTTCATCCGCTTATCCAATAATTTTGCAAAAAGAGCTGGCGCGGGGTTCCCAGCCCCCAATTAATCAACTTTCATTAATAATTCTCTTCACATGTTTTGCTCTGATTCATCAGTAAGCAACTTAATTTTGCAAATAGACACTCCTTCATGGTATGTGAATGTTGGAAGGCACCCGAGGATTCGGTTAGCCATGGCTTGTGAAAGCAAAAGGTTGGGAGGAGTGTCAACCATAAATAAAACTAAAATACATGTGTAAACAAAAGAGAAGAGGGATGATCTACCTTGCTGGTAGAGATAACGTCCTTCATGGGAGCCGCTCTTGAAAGTCTGGTTGATAAGGTAGTTAGAGTACCCACTATCATTCGTTGACAACAACAAACACCTCTCAAATTTTTACTTTTATACTCTATATATGATTTCAAAACTTAAAAAGCTCTAGCACATGATTTTATCCCTGCTTCCCTCTGCGAAGGGCCATTCTTTTACTTTTATGTTGAGTCAGTTTACCTACTTCCTTCCATCTTAGAAGCAAACACTTGTGTCAACTGTGCATTGATTCTTACATACTTGCTTATTTGCATTCATCATATTACTTTATGTTGACAATTATCCATGAGATATGCATGTTGAAAGTTGAAAGCAACTGCTGAAACTTAAATCTTCCTCTGTGTTGCTTCAATGCCTTTACTTTGAATTTATTGCTTTATGAGTTAACTCTTATGCAAGACTTTTGATGCTTGTCTTGAAAGTACTATTCATGAAAAGTTTTGCTATATGTTATCTATTTGTTAGCAACTATAGATCATTGCCTTGAGTCAATTCATTCATCTCATATGCTTTATAATAGTATGATCAAGGTTATGTAAGTAGCATGTCACTACAGAAATTACTCTTTTTATCGTTTACCTACTCGAGGGCGAGCAGGAACTAAGCTTAGGGATGCTGATACGTCTCCAACGTATCCATAATTTCTGATGTTCCATGCTTGTTTTATGACAATACTTACATGTTTTGCTTGCACTTTATGATGATTTTATGCATTTTCCGGAACTAACCTATTAACAAGATGCCACAGTGCCAGTTCCTTTTTTTCTGCTGTTTTTGGTTCCAGAAAGGCTGTTCGGGCAATATTCTCGGAATTCGACGAAACGAAGATCAAACATCATAATTCACCGAGACGGACCAGGACACCGAAGGGGAGTCAGAGGGGAGGCCTGGGGCCCCCACACCATAGGGCCGCGCCGGCCTATGGGGAGGGCACCCTGTTGCCCCTCCTGCGCCGCCTCTTCGCCTATATAACCCCTTTCGACCTAAAAACGCGAGACCAATTGACGAAACTCCAGAAAGACTCCAGGGGCGCCGCCACCATCACGAAACTCCAATTCGGGGGACAGAAGTCTCTGTTCCGGCACCCTGCCGGGACGGGGAAGTGCCCCCGGAAGCCATCTCCATCGACGCCACCGCCTCCATCATGCTCCGTGAGTAGTTCCCCCATGGACTACGGGTTCTACCTGTAGCTAGTTGGTATCATCTCTCCCATGTACTTCAATACAATTATCTCATGAGCTGCCTTACATGATTGAGATTCATCTTATGTAACCGGTGTTGTGTTTGTTGGGATCCGATGGATTGTTACATTATGATTAGTCTATCTATAAAGTTTGTGAAGTTATTGTTGCTGCAATCTTGTTGTGTTTAATGCTTGTCACTAGGGCCCGAGTGGCATGATCTTAGATTTAAGCTCTATACTTATTGCTTAGATTGTATCTACAAGTTGTATGCACATGTCTATGTCCGGAACCAAAGGCCCCAAAGTGACAGAAATTGGGACAACTGGAGGGAAAGGCTTAGATATGAGGATCACATGTTTTCACGGAGTGTTAATGCTTTGCTCCGGTGCTCTATTAAAAGGAGTACCTTAATTTCCAGTAGATTCCCTAGAGCCCCTGCTGCCACCGGCTGGTAGGACAAAAGATGTTGTACAAGTTTCTCATTGCGAGCACGTATGACTATATATGGGAAACATGCCTACATGATTAATGATCTTGATGTTCTGTCTTAATGCTATTTCTATCCTATCAATTGCCCAACTGTAATTTGTTCACCCAACACTTGTTATTGGAGAGTTACCACTAGTGTAGATAGCTGGGAACCCCGGTCCATCTCTCATCATCATATACTCGTTCTACATGACATTGGAAGTAGTATCAACTATTTTCTGGTGCCATTGCTCTCATATTACTGCTACTGCTGCTGTGTTACTGTTACTACTGCTCTCATATTACTGCTACTTTCACATCACCCCTGTTACTAGTGCTTTTCCAGGTGCAGCTGAATTGACAACACAGTTGTTAAGGCTTATAAGTATTCTTTACCTCCCCTTGTGTCGAATCAATAAATTTGGGTTTTACTTCCCTCGAAGACTGTTGCGATCCCCTATACTTGTGGGTTATCAACACCGGTAGTGCGCCCTGCCACTAGTCAGCTAGCAACACCTTCAGAAGTCACGCCTTTCTCCTACTGGTCGATTAAACCTTGGTTTCTTACTGAGGAAAAACTTGTTGATGTGCTCATTACACCTTCCTCTTGGGGTTTCCCAACCGCTTCCACAACAACCGCCACCAAGATTGTCTGGCGCCATCACCGGAGCACCATCAGTCATGAAACACCAAGTCAATCCCTTGTCGTCACAAAGATTCGAACCACCATTGCTAGTCCTCAAATCTCGGCTTCCATGACATTCTCCGCTAGCACCATGGAACGAGAATGTGCCCCATGTTAATATCAGCCAGCAAAGCTTCGAAGCGCTCCCTCTGAAAACAAACGCCCATAGTAAAACACAGGTGCGCACGACCGAATCCAACCCAATCCAGCAATCTCCAGGCATAAATCGTCAAGTGGAGTTTGTCGAAGGAGCATTCCGAAACATGCCACTGCAGACAAGTCGATGGCTACATGCATCCGACAAGTCTTCATCCTTGCGCAAGGAGGACCCTAGGACCACCACCATTATTCGAGAGACTGGCAGCCCCCCACGCCACTAGTCGTCTCCTTGACGAAACTGAAGAGGAAGGAGACAGTCCAATGCCAGGATGCAAGTGATGACCCACAAGTATAGGGGGTGTATCGTAGTACTTTCGATAAATAAGAGTGTCGAACCCAACGAGGAGCAGAAGGTGTTGATGAGCAGTTTCAATGAAGGATTCTCTGTAAACACTAGCAAACGGGTTTTCAGGGGTATTTGATATTGCAAATAAATAAAATGCGAGTAAATAAAAGGCGGCAATAATAATTGCAGCAAGTGGCCCAATCCTTTTTAGCACAAAGGACAAGCCGGTTGTTCTACTTATATGGACCAAACGTTCCTGAGGACACACTGGAGGTTTTATGTCAAGTGCTTTCGCGTCGCATCCGTGAATAATCTCTATTGGTATGGTAAGTGTTGTGTGGGTGAACCTATGCTAATGCACTACCCTTACTAGGATAATACATACTTGTGATTAAACCCCTTGCAAGCATCCACAACTACAAGAAGGTAATTAAGATAAAATCTAACCAGAGCCTTAAACTCTGAGATCCTACGCTCCCTCATGCAATGGTTTCCTAACGGGGGTTCAGGTTTCTGTTGCTCCGGCAACCCCGTAATTAGTAGCCGAATACACGATGCATTCCCCTAGGTCCATAAAGGCGAAGTATCATGTAGTCGACGTTCACATGATACCACTAGAAGAATAACACCACAACTTAAATATCATATCAATACATATTACTCACATAGCTCCACTACTAACACAAGACTTCTCCCATGTCCTCAAGAACTAAACGAACTACTCACGGGACAACATATGGAACATGATCAATGGGTATATAATGATGAATAACAATCTGGACATATGATATGTCTCAAACATATCTATAATTTCTTATGTTCCATGCTAGTTTTATGACAATACTCACATGTTTTATATACACTTTACATCATTTTGATGCATTTTCCGGTACTAACCTATTAACAAGATGCCGAAGCGCCAGTTCCTGTTTTCTGCTGTTTTTGGTTTCAGAAATCCAACACAGGAAATATTCTCGGAATTGGACGAAACAAAAGCCCACGGTCTTATTTTCCACGGAGCCTTCCACAACACCGAAGAGGAGACGAAGAGGGGACGCGAGGTGGCCACACCATAGGGTGGCGCGGCCCCACCCCTGGCCACGCCGCCATATGGGGTGGGCCCCTCGGGCGCCCCCCGACTCTGCCCCTTCGCCTATTTATTCCTTCCGTCGCGAAAACCCTAGTACCGAGAGCCACGATACGAGAAAAGTTACTGAGACGCCGCCGCCGTCAATCCCATCTCGGGGGTTCTGAAGATCGCCTCCGGCAACCTGCCGGAGAGGGGAATCATCACCGAAGGGCTCTACATCACCATGTCCGCCTCCGGACTGATGCGTGAGTAGTTCATCCTTGGACTATGGGTCCATAGCAGTAGCTAGATGGTTGTCTTCTCCTCTTGTGCTATCATGTTTAGATCTTGTGAGCTGCCTATCATGATCAAGATCATCTATTTGTAATGCTACATGTTGTGTTTGTTGGGATCCGATGAATATGGAATACTATGTCAAGTTGATTATTGATCTATCATATATGTGTTATTTATGTTCTTGCATGCTCTCCGTTGCTAGTAGAGGCTCTGGCCAAGTTGATACTTGTGACTCCAAGAGGGAGTATTTATGCTCGATAGTGGGTTCATGCCTCCATTGAATCTGGGACAGTGACAGAAAGTTCTAAGGTTGTGGATGTGCTGTTGCCACTAGGGATAAAACATCAATGCTTTATCTAAGGATATTTGTATTGATTACATTACGCACAGTACTTAATGCATTTGTCTGTTGCAACTTAATACTGGAAAGGGTGCGGATGCTAACTCGAAGGTGGACTTTTTAGGCATAGATGCATGCTGGATAGCGGTCTATGTTCTTTGTCGTAATGCCCTAAGTAAATCTCATAGTAGTCATCATGATATGTATGTGCATTGTTATGCCTTCTCTATTTGTCAATTGCCCAACTGTAATTTGTTCACCCAACATGCTATTTATCTTATTGGAGAGACACCACTAGTGAACTGTGGACCCCGGTCCATTCTTTTACATCTGAAATACAATCTACTGCAATCATTGTTCTCTGTTGTTCTTTGCAAACAAACATCATTCTCCACACCATAGTTTAATCCTTTGTTTACAACAAGCCGGTGAGATTGACAACCTCACTGTTAAGTTGGGGCAAAGTATTTTGATTGTGTTGTGCAGGTTCCACGTTGGCGCCGGAATCCCTGGTGTTGCGCCGCACTACACTCCTTCACCAACAACCTTCACGTGGTCTTCATCTCCTACTGGTTCGATAACCTTGGTTTCTTACTGAGGGAAAACTTGCTGATGTACGCATCACACCTTCCTCTTGGGGTTCCCAACGGACGTGTGTTTCACGCGTCATCAAGCATATTTTCTGGCGCCGTTGCCAGGGAGATCAAGACACGCTGCAAGGGGAGTCTCTCACATCCAATCTCTTTACTTTGTTTATTGTCTTGTTTTATTTTATTTTCTATCTTGTTTGCTTTCTTTATATCAAAAACACAAAAAAAAATTAGTTACTTGCATTTACTTTATTTATTAGTTTACCTTTGTTTATTTCATCATGCTTCTCCCTAAGTTTACTTTGAAAGATATATCGGTAGGGCATGGGTCCATCATTGGAAGAGATAATATAGAAGAATTTTTCACTCATGTTAGTACGGTTAAAGATTTTGAAGATAGATCCTTGATGGAACTTGCTCCTAATTATGAAATTGCTACTGCCTCTTTAGTGCACATGTTGGAAGCTAGATTTGTTAATCTTAATCCTATAATGCAACATATGTTTCTTACACTCTGTGATATGGAAGAAGGAGAAAAGAAAGATTTTGTTTTAGAAACCCTTCTTAGAGAATTTGGTGATGTAGCTAGAGAAGCTAGGAAAGTCTTTATTAAACATAAGATGCTTGGCTTTTATACCAATTTTGCAAATACCCTTGAAAAGATGGAAAAAGATAGGCTAAAATATACTAATAAAACCAATTGTGAGGGGGAGATTAAAATATCAATACCTCATAAACTCATAGGAATGCATGAGGCACTAGAAAAGAATTTTGCTTGGATTGTTCCTGAAAATTTGTTTGAGGAGGATAGTAAGCCTAAGAGTAAGGAAAGAGGAGTTTCTTACATAGATAAGATACAATGCATAGTTGAGAAAACTCCAAACTCCTCTGTTGATGCTTCTTCTCTTGATGTTACTTGATTTGCACTTTCTGCGCCTAGCTGAAAGGCGTTAAAGAAAAGCATTTCTTGGGAGATAACTCATGATGTTTTTATTTTGCTACTGTTTTGTTGTGTCTTGGAAGTTGTTACTACTGTAGCAACCTCTCCTTATCATGTTAATTTCGTTGTTGTGCCAAGTAAAGTCTTTGATAGAAAAGTTGATACTAGATTTGGATTCCTGCGCAGAAACAGATTTTTACCTGTCACGAATTTGAGTAGATCTCTCTGTAGGAAACTCGTAAAATGCTTAAAAAATTCATGCGTGATCCTCAGATATGTACGCAACTTTCATTCAATTTGAGCTTTTTCATCTGATCCTGTTAAGTGCCTCGAAAAAATTCGTCTTTACGGACTGTTCTGTTTTGACAGATTCTGCCTTTTATTTCGCATTGCCTCTTTTACTGTGTTGAGTGGATTTCTTTGTTCCATTAACTTTCAGTAGCCTTGGGTAATGTCCAGAAGTGTTAGGAATGATTGTGTCCTCGCTGAACATGTGAGTTTTTGATTATGCACTAACCCTCTAATGAGATTGTTTTGAGTTTGGTGTGAAGGAAGTTTTCAAGGATCAAGAGAGGAGGATGATATGATATGATCAAGAAGAGTGAAAAGTCTAAGCTTGGGGATGCCCCCGTGGTTCACCCCTGCATATTTTAAGAAGACTCAAGCATCTAAGCTTGGGGATGCCCAAGGCATCCCCTTCTTCATCAACAACTTATCAGGTCACCTCTAGTGAAACTATATTTTTATTCCGTCACATCTTATGTGCTTTACTTGGAGCGTCTGTTTGTTTTTATTTTTGTTTATGTTTGAATAAAATCGAATCCTAGCATTCCTTGTGTTGGAGAAAGACACGCTTCGCTTTTTCATTTGAACACTGGTGTTCTTGGCTTTACTTTTAATGTTCATGGCGAAAGTTGAAAGCCGCTTCATTTATTGCTATTTGGTTGGAAACAGAAAATGCTTCATGTGGTAAATGGTATATTGTCTTGAATAATTTGATACTTGGAAATTGTTTTGAGCTCTCAAGTAGATCATGTTTAAGCTTTTGCATCATGTAGTTTAAACCTATTAGTGGAGAACTACTGTAGAGCTTGTTGAAATTTGGTTTGCATGATTGGTCTCTCTAAAGTCTAGATATTTTCTGGTAAAAGTGTTTGAGCAACAAGGAAGACAGTGTAGAGTCTTATAATGCTTGCAATATGTTCTTATGTAAGATTTGATGTACCGGTTCATACTTGTGTTTGCTTCAAACAACCTTGCTAGCCAAAGCCTTGTACTGAGAGGGATTACTTGTCGTGCATCCAAAACCTTGAGCCAAAACTTATGCCATTTGTGTCCACCATAACTACCTACTATGTGGTATTTTTCTGCCATTCCAAAGTAAATTGCTTGCGTGCTACCTTTAAAAATTTCATTCCTTGTCTTTGCAATACATAGTTCATGGGAAAGTAGCCTAAAAACTATTGTGGTAATGAATATGTCGCTTATGTATCTTAGTTCTTATAAGTTGCTTGTTGAGCGGTAACCATGTTTCTGGGGACGCCATCAAGTTTTTACACCTTTGTTGAATATCATGTGAGTTGCTATGCATGTTCATCTTATCTGAAGTAAGGGAGATTTCTCATGATTAAATGGTTTGAGTATGCATATTGTTAGAGAAGAACATTGGGCCGCCAACCAAAGCCATGTATCATGGTGGAAGTTTCAGCTTGTACATTAATCCTCAAATATCTTATGAGAATATTATCTGTTGTTGAATGCTTAAAGCATAAAAGAGGAGTCCATTATCTGTTTTCTATGTTGTCCCGGTATGGATGTCCTCAAGTTGAGATCTATCAAAATTGAGAAATCAAATGTGATCTATCTCCTTGGACCTTTGTACAGGTGGCATAGAGGTACCCCTTTGTGACACTTGGTTGAAACATATGTAATGCAATGATAATCCATGGAAGTCCGAGCTAATTAGGACAAGGTGTGGGCACTATTGGTATTCGATGCATGAGGCTTGCAACTTAGAGCATCTCCAGCCGCGTCCCCCAAACCGTCCCCCAAACCGCGCCGGATTGAGCGTTTGGGGGACGTGTTTCGTTCGTGCCGCGTTTGGGGGACGTCGCTCCCCAGTCGCGTCCCCCAAACAAAATTTCGCAAATTTTAAACTTAACTAGATTCGATTAGATTCGTCCAAACTTACATAGATTCGAACGAAATTTTACTAACTTTAAACTAAACCTAATCTAGAACCACTTGCGGCGGCCGGAGGCGTCGTAGTACTGCTGGAAGTTGTACATGTCGTCGGTGACGACCTCCTGCTTGACGCGCTCGTCGATGGGCTCGTCCTTCACCAAGCCGCTTGGTCCTGCCTCGCCGTCGTCGGTGAGGTCCACCAGCGGCTTGCCGGAGTCGCGGATGGACATGGCGATCGCCGCGTCCAGGTCGCCCCTCCAGGCGTCCTTGTCGTCCATGGACACCAAGAACGCCGCCCGCAGCCCTGGGCAGTCCTCGGGGTCGTCGCTGTTGGCGATGAGCCGCTGATACGTCTCCGACGTATCGATAATTTCTTATGTTCCATGCCACATTATTGATGATATCTACATGTTTTATGCACACTTTATGTCATATTCGTGCATTTTCTGGAACTAACCTATTAACAAGATGCCGAAGAGCCGCTTGTCAAGTTTTCTGCTGTTTTTGGTTTCAGAAATCCTAGTAACGAAATATTCTCGGAATTGGACGAAATCGACGCCCAGGGTCCTATTTTGCCACGAAGCTTCCAGAAGACCGAAGAGGAGACGAAGTGGGGCCACGAGGTGGCCACACCCCAGGGCGGCGCGGCCCAAGCCCTGGCCGCGCCGGCCTGTAGTGTGGGCCCCTCGTGCCGCCTCTTGACCTGCCCTTCCGCCAACTTAAAGCCTCCATCGCGAAACCCCCAGTACCGAGAGCCACGATACGGAAAACCTTCCAGAGACGCCACCGCCGCCGATCCCATCTCGGGGGATCCAGGAGATCGCCTCCGGCACCCTGCCGGAGAGGGGAATCATCTCCCGGAGGACTCTACGCCGCCATGGTCGCCTCCGGAGTGATGTGTGAGTAGTCTACCCCTGGACTATGGGTCCATAGCAGTAGCTAGATGGTTGTCTTCTCCCCATTGTGCTTCATTGTCGGATCTTGTGAGCTGCCTAACATGATCAAGATCATCTATCTGTAATTCTATATGTTGCGTTTGTTGGGATCCGATGAATAGAGAATACTTGTTATGTTGATTATCAAAGTTATGTCTATGTGTTGTTTATGATCTTGCATGCTCTCCGTTACTAGTAGATGCTCTGGCCAAGTAGATGCTTGTAACTCCAAGAGGGAGTATTTATGCTCGATAGTGGGTTCATGCCTCCATTGATATCTGGGACAGTGACAGAAAGTTCTAAGGTTGTGGATGTGTTGTTGCCACTAGGGATAAAACATTAGTGCTATGTTCAAGGATGTAGTTACTAGTTACATTACGCGCAATACTTAATGCAATTGTCTGTTGTTAGCAACTTAATACTGGAGGGGGTTCGGATGATAACCTGAAGGTGGACTTTTTAGGCATAGATGCATGCTGGATGGCGGTCTATGTACTTTGTCGTAATGCCCAATTAAATCTCACTATACTCATCATAATATGTATGTGCATGGTCATGCCCTCTTTATTTGTCAATTGCCCAACTGTAATTTGTTCACCCAACATGCTGTTTATCTTATGGGAGAGACACCTCTAGTGAACTGTGGACCCCGGTCCAATTCTCTATACTGAAATACAATCTACTGCAATATTGTTCTACTGTTTTCTGCAAACAATCATCTTCCACACAATACGGTTAATCCTTTGTTACAGCAAGCCGGTGAGATTGACAACCTCACTGTTTCGTTGGGGCAAAGTACTTTGGTTGTGTTGTGCAGGTTCCATGTTGGCGCCAGAATCCCTGGTGTTGCGCCGCACTACATCCCGCCGCCATCAACCTTCAACGTGCTTCTTGGCTCCTCCTGGTTCGATAAACCTTGGTTTCTTTCTGAGGGAAAACTTGCTGCTGTGCGCATCATACCTTCCTCTTGGGGTTCCCAACGAACGTGTGAGTTACACGCCATCAAGCTCTTTTTCTGGCGCCGTTGCCGGGGAGATCAAGACACGCTGCAAGGGGAGTCTCCACTTCCCAATCTCTTTACTTTGTTTTTGTCTTGCTTAGTTTTATTTACTACTTTGTTTGCTGCACTAAATCAAAATACAAAAAAATTAGTTGCTAGTTTTACTTTATTTGCTATCTTGTTTGCTATATCAAAAACACAAAAAAATTAGTTACTTTCATTTACTTTATCTAGTTTGCTTTATTTACTGTCTTGCACACTATATTAAAAATACAAAAAAATTAGTTACTTTTGTTACCATGTCTAGCTCTGAACCTGTTACTTCTTCGCCTGAAGAATTAGTCTTCACTTTTAAACAAGGGGATGAGGAGAGTTTTAAGGATGCTTGGTCTAGAATTTTTACTTCTTATCGTAAAACTGAACCTCAAATGACTCTAAGTTTGCTCCTTAGTAATTTTTATTTTGGTCTTATGATTCGCTATAGATATGCTTTGGATGCTTTAGTGGGAGGAGATTTCCTTCATTGTAATGGGGATCAAGCTTTTAATGCCATAAAGAAGTTGGTTGCATCACATGATTCAGCTAATAACTTTGATTCAGCCCTCACTAGCATTTATAATAGATTAAACAATCTCGAGATAAGTACATCTCGCTTGGATGATAACTATTGCCATGTTCGTAATCGTCTTGAACAAGTTTTAGTGAACTCTAAACTTTCATTGTGGGATCCTACTGTTAAAATTGTTATCGGTGATCGAACTCTTCGTGCCAACTGTGATATTATGTCTGAATTTTGCCTTATACCTGAGAGCATTTATAAATCTTTGAAACTTTGGGGAGTCGATGAAGGAGGAGAAGAAATAACTCTCATTGATAACTCTATTATAATTCCTAAGGGAATAGCCGTAGGTGTGCATACAACCATTCTTGGAAGAACAATATCCATTGATTATCTTGTTGTTGAATGTGTAGGGACAGGAAAAATCACACTCGGAAGATCCCTGCTGAAACTATTGGGAGCAGTCGTTGATGTGGGAGAAGGCACCCTGAAATTCACCTCTATACCGGGGGGAAATCATATATTTCCTAAATCAAAGGGAAAGAAAAACAATAAAGGTAAGGGTAAAGCCCAAGGTAAGGTTGACACACCGTCTCTTGATAATACTTGATACACACTTTCTGCGCCTAGCTGAAAGGCGTTAAAGAAAAGCGCTTATGGGAGACAACCCATGTTTTTACCTACAGTACTTTGTTTTTATTTTGTGTCTTAGAAATTGTTTACTACTGTAGCAACCTCTCCTTATCTTAGTTTAGTGTTTTGTTGTGCCAAGTAAAGTCGTTGATAGAAAAGTTCATACTAGATTTGGATTACTGCGCAGAAACATATTTCTTTGCTGTCACGAATCTGGGCTGTTTTCCCTGTAGGTAACTCAGAAAATTATGCCAATTTACGTGAGTGATCCTCAGATATGTACGCAACTTTCATTAAATTTGAGCATTTTCATTTGAGCAAGTCTGGTGCCTCGATAAAATTCGTCAATACGAACTGTTCTGTTTTGACAGATTCTGCCTTTTATTTCGCATTGCCTCTTTTGCTATGTTGGATGAATTTCTTTGATCCATTAATGTCCAGTAGCTTTATGCAATGTCCAGAAGTGTTAAGAATGATTGTGTCACCTCTGAACATGTTAATTTTTATTGTCGCTAACCCTCTAATGAGTTGTTCTAAGTTTGGTGTGGAGGAAGTTTTCAAGGATCAAGAGAGGAGTATGATGCAACATGATCAAGGAGAGTGAAAGCTCTAAGCTTGGGGATGCCCCGGTGGTTCACCCCTGCATATATCAAGAAGACTCAAGCGTCTAAGCTTGGGGATGCCCAAGGCATCCCCTTCTTCATCGACAACATTATCAGGTTCCTCCCCTGAAACTATATTTTTATTCCATCACATCTTATGTGCTTTGCTTGGATCGTCGGTTTGTTTTTGTTTTTTGTTTTGTTTGAATAAAATGGATCCTAGCATTCACTTTATGGGAGAGAGACACGCTCCGCTGTAGCATATGGACAAGTATGTCCTTAGTTTCTACTCATAGTATTCATGGCAAAGTTTCTCCTTCGTTAAATTGTTATATGGTTGGAATTGGAAAATGATACATGTAGTAATTGCTATTAATGTCTTGGGTAATGTGATACTTGGCAATTGTTGTGCTCATGTTTAAGCTCTTGCATCATATGCTTTGCACCCATTAATGAAGAAATACATAGAGCATGCTAAAATTTGGTTTGCATATTTGGTTTCTCTAAGGTCTAGATAATTTCTAGTATTGAGTTTGAACAACAAGGAAGACGGTGTAGAGTCTTATAATGTTTTCAATATGTCTTTTATGTGAGTTTTGCTGCACCGGTTCATCCTTGTGTTTGTTTCAAATAAGCCTTGCTAGCCTAAACCTTGTATCGAGAGGGAATACTTCTCATGCATCCAAAATACTTGAGCCAACCACTATGCCATTTGTGTCCACCATATCTACCTACTACATGGTATTTTCCGCCATTCCAAAGTAAATTGCTTGAGTGCTACTTTTAAAATTCCATCATTCACCTTTGCAATATATAGCTCATGGGACAAATAGCTTAAAAACTATTGTGGTATTGAATATGTAATTATGCACTTTATCTCTTATTAAGTTGCTTGTTGTGCGATAACCATGTTCACTGGGGACGCCATCAACTACTCTTTGTTGAATTTCATGTGAGTTGCTATGCATGTTCGTCTTGTCTGAAGTAAGAGCGATCTACCACCTTATGGTTAAGCATGCATATTGTTAGAGAAGAACATTGGGCCGCTAACTAAAGCCATGATCCATGGTGGAAGTTTCAGTTTTGGACATGTATCCTCAATCTCATATGAGAAAATTATTAATTGTTGTTACATGCTTATGCATAAAAGAGGAGTCCATTATCTGTTGTCTATGTTGTCCCGGTATGGATGTCTAAGTTGAGAATAATCAATAGCGAGAAATCCAATGCGAGCTTTCTCCTTAGACCTTTGTACAAAGTGCATAGAGGTACCCCTTTGTGACACTTGGTTAAAACATGTGCATTGCGATGATCCGGTAGTCCAAGCTAATTAGGACAAGGTGCGGGCACTATTAGTACACTATGCATGAGGCTTGCAACTTGTAAGATATAATTTACATGATACATATGCTTTATTACTACCGTTGACAAAATTGTTTCATGTTTTCAAAATCAAAGCTCTAGCACAAATATAGAAATCGATGCTTTTCCTCTATGGAGGACCATTCTTTTACTTTCAATGTTGAGTCAGTTCACCTATTTCTCTCCACCTCAAGAAGCAAACACTTGTGTGAACTATGCATTGATTCCTACATATTTGCTTATTGCACTTATTATATTACTCTATGTTGACAATTATCCATGAGATATACATGTTATAAGTTGAAAGCAACCGCTGAAACTTAATCTTCCTTTGTGTTGCTTCAATGCCTTTACTTTGAATTATTGCTTTATGAGTTAACTCTTATGCAAGACTTATTGATGCTTGTCTTGAAGTGCTATTCATGAAAAGTCTTTGCTTTATGATTCACTTGTTTACTCATGTCATATACATTGTTTTGATCGCTGCATTCACTACATATGCTTTACAAATAGTATGATCAAGGTTATGATGGCATGTCACTCCAGAAATTATCTTTGTTATCGTTTTACTCGCTTCGGGACGAGCAGAACTAAGCTTGGGGATGCTGATACGTCTCCGACGTATCGATAATTTCTTATGTTCCATGCCACATTATTGATGATATCTACATGTTTTATGCACACTTTATGTCATATTCGTGCATTTTCTGGAACTAACCTATTAACAAGATGCCGAAGAGCCGCTTGCTGTTTTCTGCTATTTTTGGTTTCAGAAATCCTAGTAACGAAATATTCTCGGAATTGGACGAAATCAACGCCCAGGGTCCTATTTTGCCACGAAGCTTCCAGAAGACCGAAGAGGAGACGAAGTGGGGCCACGAGGTGGCCACACCCCAGGGCGGCGCGGCCCAAGCCCTGGCCGCGCCGGCCTGTAGTGTGGGCCCCTCATGCCGCCTCTTGACCTGCCCTTCCGCCTACTTAAAGCCTCCGTCGCGAAACCCCCAGTACCGAGAGCCACGATACGGAAAACCTTCCAGAGACGCCGCCGCCGCCGATCCCATCTCGGGGGATCCAGGAGATCGCCTCCGGCACCCTGCCGGAGAGGGGAATCATCTCCCGGAGGACTCTACGCCGCCATGGTCGCCTCCGGAGTGATGTGTGAGTAGTCTACCCCTGGACTATGGGTCCATAGCAGTAGCTAGATGGTTGTCTTCTCCCCATTGTGCTTCATTGTCGGATCTTGTGAGCTGCCTAACATGATCAAGATCATCTATCTGTAATTCTATATGTTGCGTTTGTTGGGATCCGATGAATAGAGAATACTTGTTATGTTGATTATCAAAGTTATGTCTATGTGTTGTTTATGATCTTGCATGCTCTCCGTTACTAGTAGATGCTCTGGCCAAGTAGATGCTTGTAACTCCAAGAGGGAGTATTTATGCTCGATAGTGGGTTCATGCCTCCATTGATATCTGGGACAGTGACAGAAAGTTCTAAGGTTGTGGATGTGCTGTTGCCACTAGGGATAAAACATTAGTGCTATGTTCAAGGATGTAGTTACTAGTTACATTACGCGCAATACTTAATGCAATTGTCTGTTGTTAGCAACTTAATACTGGAGGGGGTTCGGATGATAACCTGAAGGTGGACTTTTTAGGCATAGATGCATGCTGGATGGCGGTCTATGTACTTTGTCGTAATACCCAATTAAATCTCACTATACTCATCATAATATGTATGTGCATGGTCATGCCCTCTTTATTTGTCAATTGCCAACTGTAATTTGTTCACCCAACATGCTGTTTATCTTATGGGAGAGACACCTCTAGTGAACTGTGGACCCCGGTCCAATTCTCTATACTGAAATACAATCTACTGCAATATTGTTCTACTGTTTTCTGCAAACAATCATCTTCCACACAATACGGTTAATCCTTTGTTACAGCAAGCCGGTGAGATTGACAACCTCACTGTTTCGTTGGGGCAAAGTACTTTGGTTGTGTTGTGCAGGTTCCACGTTGGCGCCGGAATCCCTGGTGTTGCGCCGCACTACATCCCGCTGCCATCAACCTTCAACGTGCTTCTTGGCTCCTCCTGGTTCGATAAACCTTGGTTTCTTTCTGAGGGAAAACTTGCTGCTGTGCGCATCATACCTTCCTCTTGGGGTTCCCAACGAACGTGTGAGTTACACGACATCAGCCGCTGCTGCCGCTGCCGCCACGCCTCGTGTTGACGGGCGTCGCCGGCTCCTCCTTGACCTCCCGTTTGGGGACGGTGTAGGGCGCCGACCGGTACGACGAGGACGGCGTCGATCGCGCCGGTCCGGAGGAAGAAGAGTGCGAGGAGGACGAGTACGTCGTCCTCCTCGGCTGCCATTGAGGAGACGGCGGCGGCGACGATGGCATCTCCAGCCTTGGAGCGCCGTTGCGGAGGCCGCTAATGACGTTCTCGAGGGTGCGCCCCGGAACGCCCCAGAACAGGGCGCGGCCTTCCCTGTTCCAGCTGTTGGGGTCGCCGACGAGGTTGTCGGTGCTGTGCATCTCGATGTCGTACTTCGCTTGGAAGTACGTCGTCCACCAGGCGTCGTTGTCGTTGACTGCCCATGTCGGATCTAACCGCTCCTCGGCGGTGAGTTGAGCCCGATGGGCCTTGATGGCGTCCCTCCATTGGTCCGTGCGCGGCTTCGGCGGCGGCGGAACGCCAATGCCGTTCACGGCCATCTTCCAGCCGCCGCTGCTTGGCAGCCGCATGTCCGGCGGGACTGGATACCGGGCGTGGTACAGCACCCACGCCTCCCCCACGGTGAGGCTGCCGCGGCCGAAGCCGTTCGCCGCTGCGATCTTGCGGGAGGACGAGCTCGACATTTTTTGAGCGGCGAGGAGAAGATCTGGGAGGGGTAAGGCGGCGGCGACGAGAAGGATTATGAGCGGCGAGAACTGCAGGGCGTCTTAAAAACAGCGGCGGCAGCGGGTGGTTGCACACAATAACTCCGGCGCGGACGGCCACGCGGCCATGCACGACGAGACGCGTCCCTGCGTCGCCTGGGAAAACAGGGACGCCATTAACGTCGCTTGACCAAAGGTAGGCGACGGGGTTTTAGCCTTCCTGTGCCGCTGACGGGTCGGCCCCGCCACTCCCCGCCTCGCTTTTCGTTGTGTCCGGCGTCCCCGGAGCGTCCCCTGTGGGACGGGGACGGGCTCGGGGCGCCGAACACCGTATCGGGCCGCGCCGGACAAAAATGGGCTTTGGGGGACGCGACTGGAACGCTTTTTTTGTCCGGCGCGCCCCAAATCCCTTTGGGGGACGGTTTGGGGGACGCGACTGGAGATGCTCTTATAGGAGGTTTTATGCATAACACATATGAATTATTACTACCGTTGACAAAATTGTTTCCGTGTTTTCAAAATAAAAAGCTCTAGCACATGAGTAATCCCTGCTTCCCTATGCGAAGGGCCTTTCTTTTACTTTATGTTGAGTCAGTTTACCTACTTCTTTCTATCTTAGAAGCAAACACTTGTGTCAACTGTGTGCATTGATTCTTACATGTTTACTTATTGCACTTGTTATATTTCTTTATGTTGACAACTATCCATGAGATATACATGTTACAAGTTGAAAGCAATTGCTGAAACTTTAATCATCCTTTGTGTTGCTTCAAAACCTTCTATTAAGAATCTATTGCTTTATGAGTTAACTCTTATGCAAGACTTATTGATGCTTGTCTTGAAAGTACTATTCATGAAAAGTCTTTGCTATATGATTCAATTGTTTAGTCATTATCTATTTGTTAACAAACTATAGACCATTGCTTCGAATCACTTCATTCATCTCATATGCTTTACAATAGTATTGATCAAAATTATGATAGTAGCATGTCACTGTAGGGATTCGTAGCATAGAAAACAAAAAATTTCCTACCGCGAGAACGCAATCCAAGCCAAGATGCAATCTAGAAGATGGTAGCAACGAGGGGATGAACGAGACTAACCCTCGAAGAGTTCCAAAGCCTACGAGAGGAGGCTCTCGTTGCTGCGGTAGACGATCACTTGCCGGTTTCAAAAGCGCGTAGAAGATCTTGACGGTGCCACAATCGGGCAGCACCTCCATACTCGGTCACACGTTCGGTGTTGATGAAGACGACGTCCTTCTCCCCGTTCCAGTGGGCAGCGGAAGTAGTAGATCCTCCTCGGAATCCCGACAGCACGACGGCGTGGTGGCGGTGTCGATGGAGAACTCCGGCAGGGCTTCGCCTAAGCGTATGCGGGAGAAGTGGTGGAGGAGGAGAGGCTAGGGTTTGGGGAGAGGGGGTGGCTAGGGCGCCGGCCATGGGCAGCCCTAGGTGGTGCGGCCAAGAGTGGCTGCCCCCTCCCTCTCCTCCTCATTATATAGGTGGAAATCCCCAAGAGTTGTAGTCCAAGTCTTCGAATAAGACCCCAACAACAAAACCTCCCATAGGTGGGAAACCTACTCAAGGGGGGAGTCCTACCCAAGGTGGGACTCCCACCTTTCCCTTAGGTGGGGTGGCCGGCCACCTATGGTGGAGTCCACCTGGGACTCCACCCCTTAGGGTTTGGCTGGCCATGCAAGGTGGAGTCCCTTCGGGACTCCACTTTCCATGGTAATTTCTTCCGGACTTTTCTAGAACCTTCTAGAACCTGCCATAAATGCACCGGATCATTTCCAAACTTGGAATATGACTTCCTATATATGAATCTTATTCTCCGGACCATTCCGGACCTCCTCGTGATGTCCTAGATCCCATCCGAGACTCCGAACAAAACTTCGAACTCCATTCCTTATTCAAGTTCTTCTATTACAACATCAAACCTTAAGTGTGTCACCCTACGGTTCGCGAACTATGTAGACATGGTTGAGATCTCTCTCCGACCAATAACCAATAGTGGGATCTGGAGATCCATAATGGCTCCCACATATTCAACGATGACTTAGTGATCGAATGAACCATTCACATACGATACCAATTCCCTTTGTCACGCGATATTTTACTTGTCCGAGGTTTGATCATCGGTATCACTCTATACCTTGTTCAACCTCGTCTCCTAACAAGTACTCTTTACTCGTACCGTGGTATGTGGTCTCTTATGAACTTATTCATATGCTTGCAAGACATTAGACGACATTCCACCGAGAGGGCCCAGAGTATATCTATCCGTCATCGGGATGGACAAATCCCACTGTTGATCCATATGCCTCAACTCATAGTTTCCGGATACTTAATCTCACCTTTATAACCACCCATTTACGCAGTGGTGTTTGATGTAATCAAAGTACCTTTCCGGTATAAGTGATTTACATGATCTCATGGTCGAAAGGACTAGGTAACTATGTATCGAAAAGCTTATAGCAAATAACTTAATGACGTGATCTTATGCTACGCTTAACTGGGTGTGTCCATTACATCATTCACATAATGACATAACCTTGTTATTAATAACATCCAATGTTCATGATCATGAAACTATGATCATCTATTAATCAACAAGCTAGTTATATAAGAGGCTTACTAGGGACTCCTTGTTGTTCACATAACACACATGTATCAATGTTTTGGTTAATACAATTATAGCATGGTATGTAAACATTATCATAAACACAAAGATATATTATAATAACCATTTTATTATTGCCTCTTGGGCATATCTCCAACAGTCTCCCACTTGCACTAGAGTCAATAATGTAGTTTACATATGTAAAGATATAACACCTTGGCCTTCCGGTGCTTTATCATGTTTTGCTCACGGGAGAAGTTTTAGTCAACGAATCTGACATGCTCAGAAACGTATGTATTTTGCAATTCATTTGCGTCTCAACGCATCACTCATTTTCTAAATGAGTCGGCATTAAATATGTTTGGTCTTCTGGTGGAACCTTAATTCCGCGGTCTGAAATATGTCACTAATATTGTCATACACAATATAGTTTCAAAGTTCTGACACTATCGGAACTACACCAGGTTCTCAAAGAACCTCTTGATTTAACATCCTCAGTCATTGTCAAAACAATGACATATTCTACCTTCGTTTGTAGAATCCGTCACAACATTTAGAACTCATCTAAATCTAGCATAGACAAATTCTAGCTCATTGTGCTACCTTTTAAACAACACTTAGCCTAATTTGAGATTGAAATTTTATTTTTATATGTGACCAAACTAATATCGGTGCAACACCTTACAGCGATTTGTTTGTCATTACTCATACAAAACTATATATCATTGGTTCTTCTAAAGTACTCAGGGATATTCTTACTGTTTATCCAATGATCATCACATGAATCATTCTGGTATATGCTCCTAACCATTTAGAGCATAGGACATCTGATATTGTACATATTATTCGTGATCTAAAATCACTCATGTGTGTTTACTCATTGAGTGTCAAATACACTCAAGTCTTGTAAAACCTTTACATGAAAAGAACACCTTCTTTATATTGAACTACTTCAATATTCATTCTATGTACTTTTGAACTTAAAATTTTATGTGTTTCAATCCATCTTCATAAATCTTGACACTAAATATGTTTCAGTTCATATCCTTTCATTGAAGTTTAATTCTCAATGAAACCTTTTTAATCAATTATATAATTACATTATTTATAATCAACGATATGTCACCTACATAAAGTATTACAAATATGTCTCAGCGCTCCCACTTAATTTCTTGCAAATGCAAGCCTCTTCATCGTCTCTGATGAAATCATAACTCTTTGATCATTTCATCTGGTGAAGATTCCAACTCCGCAATACTCACTTCATCCAATTGAAGTTTGTATTCCTATCTAGTATTCTACGGACTAGCAAAACTCTTGGTTGTATCTTGTATAAACCTTTAATACACACTTCTGTTAAGTAATATATTTTGCCATCCTACTAACATATCTCATAAAAGAAATATGTAGTGATTACTAGAATAATCCACATAGACTATAAGCATTGCGATGGAAGATCTAATCTTATCGTAGTCAACTCTTTGAACTTTGTCGTAAACAACTTTTCGACAAGCCTAGCTTCTTTAAGGACATTTCATCCAAGTCTATCAATTTCATAGATTTATTTACTTTCAAAAAATATTCATCTATCTTGGATTTCATGACGTATAGCCATTTTAACGGAGTCAGGGCCCATCATAACTTCTTTGTTTGTAGTTGATTTATCATTGTTCAAAATCAATCCTTTGTTCACAAATCATTTATTTGATCACAAAGTAAACCATACCTACAAGGTTCAATATGTACTTCGATCTCCATGACTAAAAACACTTTGTAGTCATGAGAGCTATGATCATCGTGACCGCTTCCGGAACCAATTCCAATGCTGCGCTACTCTGATCATTATGCTCAGGTTCATAAACCTTATCAAGTTCTATTGTCCTCCCACTCAAATACTTCGCTAGAAAACAATTTCTTGGAAATAAGCAAGTAACATTAACAAACACTTTTGTCTTTTACTTTATAGTGAAAAGAATTCCCAATCAATTCTTTGGGATAACCAACAAAGACATTCATCCGATTTTGGTTGTAAACTTATTTATCTTATGCTATGCATACCAAAATTTAAGAAAGGACTATTAGGGTTCATACCCATGCCATAACTCGTATGGTGTCATTTCAACGGATCATGATGATGCTCTATTCAGTGTAAAAGCGGTAGTCTCTAAAGCATAATCCACAAAAATATAATGGCATCAATATTTTATTTCATCATTGATCCAACAAGGTTTGGATACAACTCTCGGATACTCCATCATTATGATACTCCAAGAAACGTGAGTTGTAGAACAATTTCATAACTCTCTTAGATGTTCGCTAAAATTTGTAATTCAAATATTTCCCCCATGATCCAATCATAGATATTTGACTTTTCTATTACGATGATTTCCACTTCATGCTGAAATTTATTTGAATCCATTCAAATGTTTCAAACTTCTTCCTTATCGGATATATCCACATATATACTCAATTCATTGTTGGAAGTTTTCATAAAGTAGAAGAATCTCCCGCACACAACTATGCCCAGTGAACCTCATACATCATCATGTATGTTTCCACTAAGTTAGTTGTCTGTTCAACTCTTGGCCTATGAACGGTATTTTAAATATTCTCTTTAGAAAAGATTTGCAAGCGCCAAATGATTCAAAAATCAAATGACTCCAAAATTCCATTTGCATGGAGTTCCTTCATGCGTTCCTTTCTAACATGACCTAAATGGCGGTTCCACAAATAAGTGGAATTCAAATCATTTGCCTTATGGCATTTTAGCGTCAGTGTTATGAATGTGTGTTTCACCATTAAGTTTTATAATAACTTATGCATCGTACATGGAGTAATGTCATAATTTGAACAACTCATTGTTTTTATTTGACCAGAGCATAATAACAATTATTAAGTTCTTTATTATAAATTCTAAGGGCTAGATAGAATGCCAACGACGAACATAATAACACTTTATTTTTGTTCCAGATGTGCATTCCTATCATATTCCTTGTCAGTCACTTAGGCCATTGTATTCTTGTATTGCATTGTTTTGTATGACACTTCATACCAACCAATATGGTACAAATACCCAAGAATTTCATTGTGTGACCAAACAAGGAATACATCCATAACATGTATATCATTTATATACACCTGAGCTAGACTTTCTAGTCTTTTCTTTTCTTTCTGCCAAAATATCTTTTGTAGTTTCTCTTTTAGCTTTCCTCATTCTCAGAAAAACACTTTAACATCATTAACTTCTAGGTTTGTTGGTCAAATACCAATAACCTTGAGGTCTTACTTTGAAGTTGATCATCATATGACAAGTGTTTCAGATTTCACTTTTAGTAACTTTGTAATATGATGAACAATTTCACTCATATATTTATCCATCATATCATGACGACTTTTCCGAGACCATGTCTGTACATGCTAGGCTCGTAAAGTTTAACCTCAGTATTCGCATGTGCAAATCTGGCTTGCACCCATTGTATGTACAAGTAGAATCTATACCTCAGTATTCGAAACGACGAGTCTTAGCAACGGTGCATACTAAGGACGATCACTTCATGGATATGCGAATATCGTTAGTGCCCCAATAGTTGGAGGATTGGGACGCCTTGCGTCTTCAACCTTCGTACATTCCCATAAAACTTATGAGTTTATGTAGTCTCACCAAATTATATTCTATCATCTTGCAATAAGGTCTTAGATATCACATATATCTCATACCTTGCTTATTTTTGAAAACTAAATTTTCAGCTCCTTACTTTTTCAAACAGATTTGAACTTCAAGTTTCATGGAGACAAGATAACTTTAGGTACTAATTTAAATCATATCTCTTTGAATCAACAATGTGAGGTTTACTAAAAGTTTGCAATAGGACTTAATCATTTCTTGATTCTTTAACAATACGGTACCAGTCCGTAAAGTTTCTTATCAGATTTTAACAGTATTTCTATCTCAATTACAAGACTAGCGCTTGGTAGAAAAATGGATGCCAATACTACAAATTAATTCAAAATACTACTCAGACTATGTTTATGATAATTAGTTCATGTTTTAATCTAATTACTAATGAACTCCCACTTAATACAACATCCCTCATAGTTGTTAAGTGGTACACGATCCAAATCCACTACATCAAAACCGATCATCACGTGAGATGATGTAGCTTCAATGGTGAACATCAACATGTTGATCATATCATCCATATGACTCGTGTTCAACCTTTCGGTTTCCGTTGTCCCGAGGCCATGTCTGTACATGCTAGGCTCGTCAAGCAAACCCAAGTATTCCGCGTGTGCAACATGGCTTACACCCGTTGTATGTGAACGTTGAGTCTATCACATCCGATCATCACGAGATGCTTCAAAACGACGAACTATATCAACAGTGCATACGAGGGGAGAACACTTTATTATCTTGATATTAATGTGAGGGATCATCTTATAATGCTACCGTCGCGATCTAAGCAAAATAAGATGCATAAAGGATTAACATCACATGCAATTCATATGTGATATGATATGGCCCTTTAGTCTTTGCGCCTTCGATCTTCATCTCCAAAGCATGGACATGATCTCCATCATCAACGGGCATGATCTCCATCATCGTTGGCGTAGCGTCAAGGTCCATGGCGCTGCCTTCATGATTGTTCACCTCATGTAGCAACTATTACAACTACTTTGAAATACTACTCAACATGAAATTTAAAGACAACCATAAGGCTCCTGCCGGTTGCCACAATACAATAATGATCATCTCATACATATTCATCATCACATCATGACCATATCACATCACCAAACCCTGCAAAAACAAGTTAGACGCCTCTAATTTGGTTTGCATATTTTACGTGGTTTAGGGTTTTCGAGTAAGATCTAATCTACCTACGAACATGAACCACAACGGTGATACTAGTGTTGTCAATAGAAAGAGTAAATTGAATCTTCACTATGGTGGGAGAGACAGACACCCGCAAAGCCACTTATGCAATACAAGTTGCATGTCGAACGTGGAGCAAGTCTCATGAACGCGGTCATGTAAAGTTAGCCCGAGCCGCTTCATCCCACCATGTCACAAAGATGCAAAGTACTCGAACTAAAGACAACATAAGCATCAACGCCCACAAAACAATCGTGTTCTACTCGTGCAACCATCTATGCATAGACACGGCTCTGATACCACTGTAGGGATTCGTAGCATAGAAAACAAAAAATTTCCAACCGCGAGAACGCAATCCAAGCCAAGATGCAATCTAGAAGATGGTAGCAACAAGGGGATGAACGAGACTAACCCTCGAAGAGTTCCAAAGCCTACGAGAGGAGGCTCTCGTTGCTGCGGTAGACGATCACTTGCCGCTTTCAAAAGCGCGTAGAAGATCTTGACGGTGCCACAATCGGGCAGCACCACCGTACTCGGTCACACGTTCGGTGTTGATGAAGACGAAGTCCTTCTCCCCGTTCCAGCGGGCAGCGGAAGTAGTAGATCCTCCTCGGAATCCCGACAGCACGACGGCGTGGTGGCGGTGTCGATGGAGAACTCCGGCAGGGCTTCGCCTAAGCGTATGCGGGAGAAGTGGTGGAGGAGAGGCTAGGGTTTGGGGAGAGGGGGTGGCTAGGGCGCCGGCCATGGGCAGCCCTAGGTGGTGCGGCCAAGAGTGGCTGCCCCCTCCCTCTCCTCCTCATTATATAGGTGGAAATCCCCAAGAGTTGTAGTCCAAGTCTTCGAATAAGACCCCAACAACAAAACCTCCCATAGGTGGGAAACCTACTCAAGGGGGGAGTCCTACCCAAGGTGGGACTCCCACCTTTCCCTTAGGGGGGGTGGCCGGCCACCTATGGTGGAGTCCACCTGCGACTCCACCCCTTAGGGTTTGGCTGGCCATGCAAGGTGGAGTCCCTTCGGGACTCCACTTTCCATGGTGATTTCTTCCGGACTTTTCTAGAACCTGCCATAAATGCACCGGATCATTTCCAAACTTGGAATATGACTTCCTATATATGAATCTTATTCTCCGGACCATTCCGGACCTCCTCGTGATGTCCTAGATCCCATTCGAGACTCCGAACAAAACTTCGAACTCCATTCCGTATTCAAGTTCTTCTATTACAACATCAAACCTTAAGTGTGTCACCCTACGGTTCGCGAACTATGTAGACATGGTTGAGATATCTCTCCGACCAATAACCAATAGCGGGATCGGAGATCCATAATGGCTCCCACATATTCAACGATGACTTAGTGATCGAATGAACCATTCACATACGATATCAATTCCCTTTGTCACGCGATATTTTACTTGTCCGAGGTTTGATCATCGGTATCACTCTATACCTTGTTCAACCTCGTCTCCTAACAAGTACTCTTTACTCGTACCGTGGTATGTGGTCTCTTATGAACTTATTCATATGCTTGCAAGACATTAGACGACATTCCACCGAGAGGGCCCAGAGTATATCTATCCGTCATCGGGATGGACAAATCCCACTGTTGATCCATATGCCTCAACTCATACTTTCCGGATACTTAATCCCACCTTTATAACCACCCATTTACGCAGTGGTGTTTGATGTAATCAAAGTACCTTTCCGGTATAAGTGATTTACATGATCTCATGGTCGAAAGGACTAGGTAACTATGTATCGAAAAGCTTATAGCAAATAACTTAATGACGTGATCTTATGCTACGCTTAACTGGGTGTGTCCATTACATCATTCACATAATGACATAACCTTGTTATTAATAACATCCAATGTTCATGATCATGAAACTATGATCATCTATTAATCAACAAGCTAGTTATACAAGAGGCTTACTAGGGACTCCTTGTTGTTCGCATAACACACATGTATCAATGTTTCGGTTAATACAATTATAGCATGGTATGTAAACATTATCATAAACACAAAGATATATTATAATAACCATTTTATTATTGCCTCTTGGGCATATCTCCAACAGTCACTTCAGAAACTATCCTTGTTATCGTTTACCTACTCGAGGGCGAGTAGGAACTAAGCTTGGGGATGCTTGATACGTCTCAAACGTATCTATAATTTCTTATGTTCCATGCTAGTTTTATGACAATACTCACATGTTTTATATACGCTTTAAATCATTTTGATGCATTTTCCGGTACTAACCTATTAACAAGATGCCGAAGCGCCAGTTCCTTTTTTCTGCTGATTTTGGTTTCAGAAATCCTACACAGGAAATATTCTCGGAATTGGACGAAACAAAAGCCCACGGTCTTATTTTCCACGGAGCCTTCCAGAACACAGAAAAGGAGACGAAGAGGGGATGCGAGGCGGCCACACCATAGGGTGGTGCGGCCCCACCCCTGGCCGCGCCGCCATATGGGGTGGGCCCCTCGGGTGCCCCTCCGACTCTGCCCCTTCGCCTATTTATTCCTTCCATCGCGAAAACCCTAGTACCGAGAGCCACGATACGAGAAAAGTTACTGAGACGCCGCCGCCGTCAATCCCATCTCGGGGGGTTCTGAAGATCGCCTCTGGCACCCTGCCGGAGAGGGGAATCATCACCGGAGGGCTCTACATCACCATGCCCGCCTCCGGACTGATGTGTGAGTAGTTCATCCTTGGACTATGGGTCCATAGCAGTAGCTAGATGGTTGTCTTCTCCTCTTGTGCTATCATGTTTAGATCTTGTGAGCTGCCTATCACGATCAAGATCATCTATTTGTAATGCTACATGTTGCGTTTGTTGGGATCCGATGAATATGGAATACTATGTCAAGTTGATTATTGATCTATCATATATGTGTTATTTATGTTCTTGCATGCTCTCCGTTGCTAGTAGAGGCTCTGGCCAAGTTGATACTTGTGACTCCAAGAGGGAGTATTTATGCTCGATAGTGGGTTCATGCCTCCATTGAATCTGGGACAGTGACAGAAAGTTCTAAGGTTGTGGATGTGCTGTTGCCACTAGGGATAAAACATCAATGCTTTATCTAAGGATATTTGTATTGATTACATTACGCACAGTACTTAATACATTTGTCTGTTGTTTGCAACTTAATACTGGAAAGGGTGCGGATGCTAACCCGAAGGTGGACTTTTTAGGCATAGATGCATGCTGGATAGCGGTCTATGTTCTTTGTCGTAATGCCCTAAGTAAATCTCATAGTAGTCATCATGATATGTATGTGCATTATTATGCCCTCTCTATTTGTCAATTGCCCAACTGTAATTTGTTCACCCAACATGCTATTTATCTTATTGGAGAGACACCACTAGTGACCTGTGGACCCCGGTCCATTCTTTTACATCTGAAATACAATCTACTGCAATCATTGTTCTCTGTTGTTCTTTGCAAACAAACATCATTCTCCACACCATAATTTAATCCTTTGTTTACAGCAAGCCGGTGAGATTGACAACCTCACTGTTAAGTTGGGGCAAAGTATTTTGATTGTGTTGTGCAGGTTCCACGTTGGCGCCGGAATCCCTGGTGTTGCGCCGCACTACACTCCTTCACCAACAACCTTCACGTGGCCTTCATCTCCTACTGGTTCGATAACCTTGGTTTCTTACTGAGGGAAAACTTGCTGCTGTACGCATCACAGCTTCCTCTTGGGGTTCCCAACGGACGTGTGCTTCACGCGTCATCAACATAAACCTTAATCCAATGGTTTCACTCAATAGCATCAAATACAACAAGTAATCAATACCGGGAGAGTTTCCCCTTCGAAATATGCGAGGTACAACCCAAATAGTTATAGCGGGATGAGGTGGAGACGGCGGTGATGATGGTGCTGATGGTGGGGATGATGAGGATGATGATCACGATGAAGTCCAGCTCGATGGCGTTGGCGATGGCGACGATTTGCCCCTCCGGGAGGGAATTTCCCCCGGCAGATTCCTATCTGCCGGAGAGCTTTTCTCTCTCTGGTGTTTTCCGCCTCGTAGCGGCGGCGGAATATTTCTGCGAGCTGCCCCACGATCTTAGGTTTTCATGGGGATGATATACGCGAAAGGGAGGCGTCAGATGTGGGCCAGGGCGGCCATACATGCCCCAGGCGCGGCCAGGGTAGGGCTCGTGTCTGGGCATTGTATTGCCCAATGGTGGCCCCCCTCAGGTCCTCCTTCTGGCTATCTCCGTCATCCGGGAAAATAAGATCTTCGTGAATGTTTCTGGAATTTTCTGGTTTTCCGAAGTATGGTACCCTGATGACCACTTTTCCAGCAGAATTCCAGCTCTGGCAGCAAATCCCGTGAAAATCATCAAACATGCAAAAATAGATAAAATAACATAAGTATCATGTCTAAATATGAAATATATCAACAAATAACAGTAGATTATAATACAAAATAGTGGTGCAAATTGGACGTATCAGCAAGTCAAAGGCATCCTGAGGGCAGCCATAGACCACGCAACACCGGCCCTAGCTGAACCCATCTATCCAAGATCGGGGCTCACAACCTAGATCTCGTCCCGACGACGCATATCGCCGTTGTGCCCGCTGAAGCCGCGCCGCCGGTGTACCACCTCCTCCTCGACAACCCCCGGCAGAGATCCTTAGGCCCGGGCCAGCGACTGTCATGCCGCTGTATGCCCCCACCAGCGATGCCCCAACTCCCGAGAGAAGCTGTTGGGCAACACCTCTCCATCCCCACACCGCGGCTTGAGGGGAAGGGGGCCGCTACCACCACCGGTGAGGGCAGCGGCGGCGACCAGAGGGGGAGACACTACTGCAGAATAGGCCTCTTGTGACACGCACAAAAGGCATGTTAGTGACAGGCAAAGCGCCTGCCACTAATGACTAGTCACTGATGCCAGGTTACTAGTGACCGGCATGTGCCTGTCACTAGTGTGTGCATACTAATGACTGGCAAAAATAGATGCCTGTCACTAGTGTGATGGAAGGCCGCGGGCCTAAGGGGTTTTGTAGTGACTGGCTTGTTATAGTGCCTGTCACTGGTTTCAATTTCCGTAATAAAAAAAAATCTTTTTACACGAATTTTCCATATTTCAGATCGCACAATAAGATGTGTAACAATAATACATTCACATCACCCAATATGACATAACATGTGCACAGAAGTTACAATCTATTTCATCAAGCTAGTCATGTACATGCTCTCCATTCTGGTATCATGCTTGGAAACATATTATCAAAGCAATTATATCACTAGAATGCATCCGCTGCTATTCAAGGAAGAACTACGATTATGGTTTGTTCAATATGGTAGGACTTGGTTGAGTATGGCCTCACACTCCTCCACAGGCTGGTACAGGACAGTGTTGAAGAACTTCATCACTGAAGCAGCACATTTTGAATGTAGGGGAGACGGATAAGGACCCCAGTTCTCTTGTCATACTTCTTGAGAATCTTGACCAGTCCTATAATGAAAAAAAAGGAAACATAAGCATCGTAGATAATGAAAAATAAAAGAAATTCATTGGAACTGTAATAGCTTAGACAGAGTATATCAACACATGAGCAACAGTAGATGGAACTAATCGGAGCTCCGTATATATGCAACAATGCAACTTTTTCGATAAGTGCAGCACTGCACTTACAAACAAAGCAACCCCACAAAAGTTTTGAAGTTACCAAACAAAGCACACTTTGGCCTATAAATTCAGAGATGTGCATTTAACTAAATATACTATGCTAAAATGACATTAACTTTGGTCATATGGTTACGATTCAACTCGAACTATTTACACAATGCCAAAGGGGTCTTCGGTAGATATAACTAGTATTGATTGGCACATTGCAACAGAGGCACATACATTTGCTTGTAATATGCATTTTCTCAAATCATTTGGGTAACAAAGACCAAACTGTACGTCTAAAAGCTTTTAAGAGTATTACACTGATTTGATTAGTAACAAAGACACTTTCAGAGAGACAACAAATGTGACGTACAATAAGAGAACAATCATGTATACTATTGAGTATAAGCTCCATTTGGGTCTACTTTTTACATGTGAGCATTTAAATTTGAAGTGGCAAATTCACTTGATATTTATATTACAAACGAAAAAAACATCTGCTGAGATCCATAAAAGAGAAGAAATAATAATTCATCCTAGATCAAAAAAATATAGTTTAAGTCTGAACCAAAATAATAAGCCATATATCTTCTACAAGTCCAACACAAAGTCTACATGCAATGAATTCATGAACCAGAGGAAGATCTTACATCAAAACAACAACTTCACTTTCAGAGCCAGCATGCAGATGGGACATCTTGACGTGCAGACCACAGCTATATCAACGTCTCAGTTCCACAAACCAAAAGGCCAACAGGATGCAGGAATCATGGCAAACAAATATACAGTATGCTAACAGCTGAATTATGCTAATTACTGGCGGTACTGCAAAGATAAGAGCAATCCAATCTAATGTGTTCCTCCGGTACTTGGTTCGGAAAGGAAGAGAGCAAATGAATGCCTAGTGCCAGACCCTATTCACATTTAACAGATGTGCGCGGTTCCTAGGAGCATTATTACAACATTTACCATGTTAGCCTGGCTACTTGCTGGCCGGTGGATTCAACAGGGGAAAAGAAAGATTGCTCTCAAGATAAATAAAAGCACATCCGATTGCACAACATTATTTATTACTAACTTCAGGAAACAATAGCCGGAATAAGAGTAGCTAGGCATAGAAGTTGTTCAGACGTCATGAGTCAATACATGTGTGATCTGACATTTTTCTCGCTAAAAGCATAGCTGTATCTCTTTATTATTTTTTAGAGTTAATCTCAGTAAGTTGAGCAAGAGAAAGGCTTTAGGGAAAAACCAATAGATATTTAGTACCAGAAAGACTACAGAAAAACAATAAATAGTTTGTATCTATATTCACAATATATAGAAGCAATCTATACGCACAAAGTGCAAGCCTTTGTTTGCCTACTGCATTTTTACAGCCGCATGCCTACTCGCTTTGTATGGCAATGATTTGCACTATTATTAATCATGAAGAACATGCATTTCAAGCTGACCAAATATGTGATGAATAAAATGCCCCATACCTCATCCGGTGATCATGCATGCTTGTTCAATTGGGTTGCAGCAGACTTTGTGCGTGAATCATGAACCTCCGGCGAGTCATCACCGCCATAGAAAACCCCAGATTCCAAGGCAACCTCTGTGTTGATGATTCTTGCGAAAATGTCTTGGATGCGTGTAAACTCTGTCTTCCGGTCAAATGGATTGGACTCCATATGAGTACCAAACAACTGAATATCTACACCTTTGTTTAAATGCCTATGTCTCCTCACAAATATTTCCATATGGTAGTAGAGATAGTAGCCACAGGACACGCTATCTTGCTGCTGTGTGCAACTAACCTCTATGTAATGCTTAAAGCGTGCAGGACCTTTATTCTTTTTTTTTACAATTCCACCTTTAAAACTATGTTCAAAGAGAGCATCATTCAGAATGTTTGACAACACTTCGTAATCCCTTTTCGGTGCATTGTTTTTAAGTGAATCCAAGTAAAAAGCTTTGCATTCGCTCACCATGAGAATAATCAGAACCCAGTGACCCCTGCACAAACATGAGGATTATGCCAAAGAAGAAAGAGCCTTTGATTGAGCAAAGTAAAGTTGAAAAAGTAGAAAATGAAGTAATGGAATACAAGAGTAGGACTTACGTTGGATTGTAGGGCACTAGTATATACTTCTTGTTGCGGTGACCCTGCATACCACTGCATGTTGTAGTATGCCAGTCGTTGATATAACATTCACGAAGTACCATTCCGCAAATATTACATCCCTCAGAGTAGTACAACAGAACATAGCAGGGTCCATAACTCATTCACATATTATTACAATTATCATACACAAGTCGTCTTGGAGCTCCTCTTGGGTCCTAAGAGGATAACTCCTGGGTTCGAGGCGAACCCAACTTAACTTACAATACCATAATCTCATTAAACTAAACATTTATTTAATCGAGCAGCTAAATACTAAGAGTTCGGGCTGCTCGGTTACTATTACTCATCAGATATCTCTAGGCTTGTTCTCCTCCGGAAGCCTCCCCGGATCCGTAGACTATGAGATAGTCTACGCCTTCAACTCCTCCTGAGAGGTCTGGTTCCTCGTAGCCGATGATCTCGGCTCCTTCATTGCTGTCGTAGTCCTCCTCCAGACGATTCAGACAATCTAAGCATGGGATTTAAGAGTGGTATGAGTACGAGCGTACTCAACAAGTTCATTATAGATAAGAGGTGTTTAATGCACTAGCTACGATATTAGACCAGAAAGTCTAATACCAATGCAAGTTTTGATAAACATTTCTTCAAGAGATTGCTTTTATTTCAAAGAGCTATGTCCGTCAGCCTTCACCGGTTTACTAGAACTTCATGGAGCTCCTTTCCGGCCGCGTTCGCAGTTCCTCAATCCCGGAACAGGGAGTGACAGTCACGATTCTTTACACTCTGCAGAGGTGTGTTGCTTTACCCATAAGAGATCTTAACCTTGGTGCCAACCGGGCAGCTTTCCCGTCCACACTTCCTTAGGTGTGAGGCCCGGTATAAGGTCTAGCCAATCATGTTCCTCCGCTACCTCGAACACCCACCCTTTGTTGCATGCGCCGACCCTGGGTCCACGTCGGTCCCATTATTCCCGTAATTTCAGGGTGGACCCCGAACCACGACAACAGTGCTGGGCTCTACCATACACTCCTACGCCGGTGGCTGCAACCCATCATAGACCGCAATACCGTGGGGAATTAGAATGGGATCCCCACCCTACCGCTTGTTCTTCGAACGACAAGTGTCTACGGACTGTGCCGTGGGGACTTAAGGCTTCCCCAGCCTACCGCTTGCCGCCGACAGACACAAGTGTCTACGGTAGAGCGCATCCGTTGATGAACGAGAGGTGGAAACACTTTTGACTACTCCGTCCCACTCCGGATCTTATGGTTAACACGGGTATTACGGCACAAGAATCACTGGCGACATTTGTTGTTTAATCCTAGATGGATATAAACCCTTGCAATGGAACCTCCACCATATCAACACAATCCATGGTTCCATTGCCCACCACATAGTCACATTCATAGTTATGAAAGTAGTGGTTTTGATTTTTTGTGCAATAGTGATAACCATAATACTTTGCAAGTAATTTGATAAAAATACTCAAATGACATGAGCAAGTGATGAACTTGCCTGAACACTGCAAAGTTTTGCAGTTGGAAAGTGTGGACTGACCCTTGTCCTCTGCCTCTGAAAAATAGCATCATTGTCCGATAAGGGCAATGGTTAAAGAAGCAGTTATGCATGATTCCAGTTTTAGGGTTTGTTCCCCTCTTCCGATATTGTTATTATTTCATGTAAGAGGTTAATACTAAGAATAATTTGAGGATACTTGATTTAAAGTAAAATACAACCTTGAAATGTTGTCAAGGTGTTTTTAAAGTCCAAATACATTAATGGACTTATTTTCATTATAGAAAATTAGGTGTGTGGTTTAAATGGTTATTTAAATCATCAAAATAGGACTTATTCTTAATTGTCTTCAAAAATTCTCTTTGATATTTTATTTAAATATAGAATTTTATGCTGATCCTTTTTCATATTTTTAAGTTATTTTTAAGAGCTTTTATCAATTTTCTATTGAATTTCAAAGTTTCATGTATTTATTGATTTGTGAAAAGACTGAAATACCCTTGGGCCCCACCTGTCAGGTGGCCCAATGGGTTAGGTCGAACCCGAGCCACCTTTTGGGCTCGGTCGGCCCATTCCACCTCACCTCTCTCCTCACGCGGAAACCCTAATCCTCTCCTCGCTCTCGCGATGCCGTGGTCGCCGCTGCCTTCGCCGAGATTCTCCGGCTGCCTCCGGCCATCTCCGGCGATGAGATGCGGCGGATCTGGACCGCCTCGTGACGGCGCATCAGATCTACGGCGTCGATCTGGTCTTCTCCGCCTCCGCTACTCGTCCCCAACTCGCCTGCTCGCAAGGCCGTGGAGTTCCGCGGCGATTCGTCGCCGCTGACGCCCTTGGCGTCACGGCGCCGCCGTGGCTTCGCCACCGTGTGCGCGAACAGCCGTGGCACCGCCATGGCCCGGCTTGGCCTGGCGCCGCCGTGCTCCGGCGCGTGCCGCCGTAGCCGCCATGGCTACACCAACCTGCTCTGCTCCAAGTAAGTGTTCCGCCGCCCTCTTTCTCCTGTGCCCTTCTTCTTCCTCCTCCAGTATCCCTGGCCATGGCTTCCCTCCTTGTGGAGATGCTGGCCGTGCTTAGCTTCTGTGCTGTTGCTTGCTGCTGCGGTATTGCCTGCGCTATTGCCATGAACTCTGATTGCTGCTGCTCTTCTTACTTTGCTCTATGCACTACTGTTGCCTGCTAGATTCCTATTTTGGCATTTCTGTGATTGTTCATGAACATCCAGTGATGCTCATGACCTGCTGGCTGGCTCCTGTGATCATTATTGCTACTAGGATATCCTGTGTGTGCAAAATTTTGTCCCTGGCTTGATCATTATGCATGATCCTTGTAGTAAGCAAGTGCCAGTACCCCAGTGTACCCTTCTGTGTGCTATAATTACATGATTATGCTCAATTGAGCATTGTTGCTGACTTGGCAACTCCATCCCTTGATGGAATGCTACTGGATACAATCATAAAATGGTTTATGACTTAGTTTGTGATTCAATTGTTGCTTTGATATGTGCCTTGCTTGTGGATTATGATCCAGTGGTTCATCAAGCCTTTGATGTGCTTCTGGATACAATTATAAAGTCATTAATTCAGTTATCTGATTATTCAGTTAGGACTTGGTTGGATTTCTTCAGTAGCTGGCTAATTACTGAGAATATGCTTGGCTATGGCTATCTGTAACCAGTGCTAGCAAGCTCAGTTGATCATATGATCATGAGTTGCTTGTGAGATATGTTGTTCCCTGTTTGTGCCTCACTGTTGCCCTCTGTGTGATGTGTGTTCATCACACAAGCTTGGCCTGATGTGTGATGGTGCTTGCTCAAGCATCATTTGATGCTTGCAATGATCCATTGGATCATCTGCAAGGCTCTGGTGCTTTGATTACTTGTGTAGTTCATTTATCTGTATTAGCTTGCTTTATTAAATGGATAACTGATGTGAACTGCCTTGCAGTGATGATCATGTTGATTAAATTAACTAGGGCTAGTTGGATGACAACCTCTGGTTGGTACCCTAGCCCTCTACTGAACCCTACTGGGTGATGATGTGGTGGCTTAAGGTTTTGGTTATGGGTTGAGGTGGCCCTGGCAGCTCTTTGATGCTGTCATGGGTAGCTCCCCCTCTCTGTGGCTTGTAGTGACTTGGTGGGTACAACTCTGGCAATCCCTGTTGGATTTCCAGTGCTCTTTGCTGTTGACAAACTAAAATAGGCACAAGTGCCTATCTGTCTGATGGTTAGCAAACCATGTAGTGCTAGGTAAGTTGGGATGGCTAATTAGGATCAAATCCATGATGGATTTCTCTGGTTGTGTCACTGTGTTGACACAACCAATGTTCCCTTGGTTATTTTCCTTCTAGCCTTTGCTTTATTTACTGGCACCAAATGGTTTTGCAACCAAGTGATGATACATCCAGGGTTTCCTACCCTTATTTGATTCTGTGATGCATGTGTATGCTTATTGATGAGCAAAGCATGTGTTTGCTCAGGTTCTTTTGTGTATACCTCACTCCAGCTCCTAGAAAATGAGTGTTGGTGTAGAGGATTGCTTCTGAGTTGTTCTTGTGGTTGATTTTCTTGCCCTGCTCCTCCTGGTGATCTTGTGGCTTGATTCAGTGCTGTGGTGAGTTAGCAAATTGAACAGCACTGGCTGTTCTTCTTGTTCTAGCTGTTCTTGGTGTTTTTGGTAACTTACCACTGCTGCCTGTCGATGGATGAAGCAAATGGCTAGGGTTTGGCTCTGAAAAGGTTATATATGGTGCTCACTTGCCCTCCTTGGTCGACAGCTCTTGCTTGTCACTTTGGTGACTCACTGTGTGTGTGTGAGGCATGCACACAGCCCTGTGAGCAGGCTGTGTGTGTGTGTAGGCCTGTGCTGTGCACCTGGACCTGGAACTAGGCTGTGGCATGGATCAGCTCGGCCACTTTGGTCCTATCTGATCATTTCCTATTTTCATTTGATCTATAACCTGCCAAGTGGCTATGCCACTTGGCATAACTTCTTTTTGTTGTGATTTTTGTGCAGGGAATCAAGGATGTAATCAAGTGAAGATGAGGATCATCAGATTCAATCATCTTATGAAACTAGACTTGTAATTTAGGATAGGTCATTATTTGTAATCTTATTTTTCTTTTCTTTTATTTTTCAACTTCACCAATTCTTGTAATGTGTTGTAATTCATTTATTTTCTCTTATGAATATTGTAATGACAATGTATATTGTGTGATGATTAATAAAGCTCAAAGTTTTCCCTAATGAGCTTTACTTTATTATAACTGTTCATCTTGTTTATTATTGATTATTTACTTAATGAATTTCCTCACAATTGAATTATTTAGGGTAATTATTTAATGTTTGAATTTGAAATTCAAATTCAACATTTGTTTGAATTCAACCATGTCACTTCATTTAGAATTCAATCATGCAAACTCTCCCCTCTCTTCTCAAAACCCTAAAGTAGTGAAGTGGGAAGCAAGTTTGTCGCACTCTCGAAACCCTAACCCTGTAAGGTGTCGAGAGAGAAACTTGTCCCCCTTCAATGAAATTTTTGTTTAAAAGCGCGAAATTTCCCCAGAATTTACTATGCAATGCACATCCCTTTCTAAAATCTACCCCTCGATCGTCTCTAAACCTGGAACATTACAGCCTTTCCCCCTTAAAGAAAACTTCGTCCCGAAGTTGTGGTTGTAATACCTGAACAGCTCGGGGTATGTTTTCCTCAAGTCTTCTTCTTTTTCCCAGGTGGCTTCCCTCTCGGGGTGATGCTTCCATTGTATCTTGCAATACTTGATCACCTTATTTCTGAGTTGTTTCCAGCTCTCCTCGAGAATCTTTGCTGGCTTCTCGATGTATGTCAAGTCTGGTTGTAACTCGAGCTCATCATGTGCTATTGGTTCATCTGGGGTCTTTAAACATTTCCGAAGTTGTGACACATGAAATACATTGTGAACTTGAGCTAACCTTCCCGGTAGATCCAATTCAAAGGCTAAACCTCGGTTCTGACTCAGTATCTTAAAAGGTCCTATATATCTAGGACTGAGTTTTCCTTTAACTCCAAATCTCTGGAGTCCTTTCATCGGGCTTACCTTAAGATAAACCATGTCTCCAACTCGTGGCTCCCATGTCCTTCTCTTCTGATCGGCATAACTCTTTTGCCGACTTTGGGCTATCTTAAGCCTGTCTCTGATAATGTCAATGATTTGTTGTTTTTCCCTGACATAATCAGGGTTGAACTCCTTGCTTGCTCCGGCTTCATACCAACATATTGGTGATCTACACTTTCTTCCATACAAAGCTTCAAATGGTGCCATCTTGATACTGCTTTGATAGCTGTTGTTATATGAAAACTCTGCTAGTGGTAAGTGTTCTTCCCATGATCCTCCGAAGTCTAGGGCACAAGCCCTAAGCATATCCTCTAAGATCTGGTTGGTTCTCTCGGTTTGTCCCCCGGTCTGTGGATGGTAAGCGGTACTATAGTCCAACTTAGACCCTAAAGCTTCGTGAAGTTGCTTCCAGAATGCTGATGTGAACACGGATCCTCGATCCGATACTATCTTCTTTGGCACTCCATGCTTACTCACGATCTCTTTGATGTAAAGATCGATGAGTTTCTCTCCTTTATCCTGCTGGTTTACCGCTAAAAAGTGTTCACTTTTCGTCAACCGGTCCACGATTACCCATATCATGTCCTTCTTTTTGTTCGTCATGGGTAGTCCGGTGATGAAATCCATCCCTATTTCCTCCCATTTCCACTCCGAAATAGGTAAAGGTTGTAACTTCCCTGCCGGACTCTGGTGTTCAGCCTTCACTCTCTGGCAGGTATGGCATTCTGCCACATACTGTGCTATCTCCCTCTTCATATTATTCCACCAGAATAGTTCCTTTAGGTCCATGTACATCTTTGTACTTCCGGGATGTATGGAATATGGTGTTTGATGAGCTTCCCGGAGTATTACTTCCTTAATTTCAGCAATATCCGGAACGCAAATTCTTTTCTGGAACCATAAGGATCCAGATTCTCCGCGGTGAAATTCTGAGGGTCTTCCTTCATCTATTCTTCTCATCTCCTCAACAATGAATGGATCGTCCAACTGACCCATCATTATCTCATTCTTCAAGTTGACATTAAGCTCATCGGCTACTTGCAACGCCGATAATCCTTCATGGGCTTCCTTCTCCCAAAGTTGTATTTGGGCTTGACTTATTTCCTTCCTCAACTCCGGTGATATTTCTTGTTCCACTCCTCCGGTACTCTTCCTACTCAGGGCATCTGCTACAACATTAGCCTTCCCTGGTGTGTAATTGATTGTCAGATCATAATCCTTGATCAATTCTAGCCATCTTTTCTGCCTCATGTTGAGTTCCTTTTGAGTGAAGAAATATTTGAGGCTTTTATGATCTGTATAGAGCTCACACTTCGCTCCATAGAGAAAATGTCTCCAAGTTTTGAGTGCAAAAACGACAGCTGCTAATTCCAAGTCATGTGTTGGATAATTCACTTCATGAGGTCTGAGTTGCCTAGATCCATAGGATATCACTTTCCGGTCTTGCATGAGTACGCAACCCAATCCATGCTTGGATGCGTCACAGTACACGGTGTAATCCTTGCCAACTTCAGGAACCGCTAACACCGGTGCCGTGGTGAGTTTCTCTTTTAGAGTTTGAAAGCTCTTCTCACACTCCTCGGACCACACAAATGGTGTGTTCTTCCTTAGCAACTTTGTCATTGGTCCTGCTATCTTAGAGAATCCTTCAATGAATCTCCGATAATATCCTGCCATTCCTAGGAATCCTCGGATTTCCTTGACAGTCTTGGGTGCTTCCCATTCTAGAACTGCTGCTACCTTACTCGGGTTAACAGCTATTCCATCTTTACTGATAACATGACCAAGAAATTCCACTTGATCTAGCCAAAATTCACACTTGCTGAATTTGGCGTAAAGTTGGTGTTCCCTTAGTGTTTGCAACACTAACCTCAAATGTTCGGCATGTTCTGCCTTGTTCTTGGAGTATATCAGAATATCATCGATAAATACGATGACAAACTTGTCTAGATATGGCATGAATATCTTATTCATGAGATTCATGAATATTGCTGGGGCGTTGGTCAATCCAAAAGGTACTACAAGGTATTCATGATGTCCATACCTTGAAACAAAGGCAGTTTTCGGAACGTCTTCCTTCTTGATCTTTATCTGGTGATAACCGGATCTTAGATCAATCTTGGAAAAGACTCCCGCGCCTCTTACTTGATCGAATAGATCTTGTATTCTGGGAAGTGGATACTTGTTCTTGATTGTGACGTTGTTCAGATTCCTGTAGTCTCCGCACATCCTTCTTCCTCCATCTCTTTTATCCACGAAGATCACAGGTGATCCCCATGGTGAAACACTCTCCTGAATGAATCCCTTTTGTTCCAAGTCATCCAGTTGCTCCTTAAGTTCTTTCAACTCCTTGGGTCCCATCTTATATGGTGCCTTGGCAATCGGAGCTGTTCCTGGAATCAGGTCGATAGTGAATTCTATCTCCCTATCTGGTGGCATACCAGGTAATTCCGCAGGAAACACATCCTGGAATTCATTTACTACAGGTATATCTTCTAACTTCACCTCTTTCATGCTATTCAGCTGTAGCTCAACTTCAATCTGTGTATGTTTGTCGCCTTGGTAGATCATTCTACTTCCATCGGGGCTTTTCAAAGACACCGTTTTGTTCACACAGTCGATCAATGCTCCATTAGCTTCTAACCAGTTCATACCAAGAATGACATCAATGTCCTTCATCGGTAAAATGAACAGGTCCGCGTCAAACGCGCACTTATTGATCATAATGACTTGTTTTTGTTTGGTATGGGTTACTACTATCGTTCCCCCCGCAGAAAGTATGGTTATGGGTGTATCTAACTTAGTGCAACTAATCCCATGTTTGATGATGAATTGTTGAGATATGAATGATGTAGTTGCACCAGTATCAAAAAGTACTTTGCCAGGATGAGTGAGTATCTGGAGCGTACCTATCACCGCCTGGTCAGAGTTGACCACCTCCTCCCGGCCAGTGCAGTTCAGCTTGCCGAAGGGCGTCTTCTTCTCCCAGTTGCCTCCGGTGTTTCCTCCTCGACCTCCACCTCCTCCAGACTGACCTCCTCCGGTATTTCTCTTGGGGCAGTCCTTCAGCATGTGCCCCTCCTGGCGACAACCAAAGCATATAATCCTTGGCTTCTTACAGTCCTTGGCCAAATGCCCTGTGAATCCACAGCTTCTGCAAATAATTTGATTTGCCGTCTGGAATGCTTGGTTCTTCCTACTACCGTAGTAGTTGCTGTTGTTGTTGTTGTTGCTGTATCTGGGCTTGAAACTCAGGCTGGTATTAGGCTTGTTACTAACAAACCTCTTAGGCTCAAACTTGGCCTTTTTCCTCTTCTCCTCCTGTAGTTGCTTGAAATCATCTTCTAGAGTGATGGCTGCATCCACCAACTCTTGAAATTCCGTCGCTCTCATCATACGGAGCTGAACCTTGAACTGGGGACTTAACCCCCTCAGAAATCTCTTTTTCTTCTTGTCCTCGGTGTTGACTTCTTCAACAGCGTATCGGGACAGTTTAGAGAACTCCCTGACATAAGTCAGGATTGCCTTGTCCTTCTGCTCGAGACTCTCAACTCTCGACGCTTCAACTCCACAATACTCTCAGGGACATTGGATTCCCTGAACTTCCTCGTGAATTCCTCCCAGGTAAATACCTTTCCAGCCGGGTAAACGGCTACAATATTGTCCCACCATGATGCGGCAGGTCCACACAGCAGATGGGTAGCATAACGAACCTTCTCTTGGTCGTTACATCCAACGGTGTTGAGCTTTCGCTCAGTATCCATCAGCCAATCTTCCGCGTCCATTGGCTCGGGCGCGTATGCGAAAGATATCGGCTTGGTGTTTTGGAAGTCCGCTAATGTGACTCCCGGGTTCTCAGGTCTCTCCACCCTGTGTTGCTGCAACAAATCCTGAAAGAATTTGTTCTGCTGCTCCAGTGTTACACGCTGTCGCTCCTCCACCAGCTGCATGTACTGGATGAAATTTTGCTGCGTCATGGGTGGTGGTGGTGGTGGAAACTGATCTCTGGCTGCACCCTCAGCCTCTTCCTTTTGTTTTGCTTCGCGCTCCATGCGCTGCGCTTCAGTCTCGTTTCCTAGCGTTCCCGACATAACCCCCTAGTTCTGCAACACAAGATGATACTCATAATTACTCCATGCGCAAGTTTTCTGAGCTCAACTTTGTGCACAGAACTAGTCACGCAATGGAAATCAAGAAGCAAATCCAAATCATACAAAACATATACCCTGTATATACATACATAAGTGGTCTTATTACAATACTCAAGTCGATGTGAGTATGCAAACTCACTTATTAAAGTATATGTACAAATTTATACAAATATTACAAACTATAATACACGTGGTACTTGTGTATTATAGCCTCGCCTCCCTTGGTGGACTCTAGTCGATCTTCACTCCCGGTACATCCCAGGCTTCCATCCGGTCGAACGTGTCGTCCTCCTGATAGACCCTGGAACATAAGGTCTCCCCGTTGGCTTGTAATCCGAATCGGATGATGATCCTAAGGAGAAATCAGTGTTCACAAACTGATCGTTGAGTGCATCATAGTCCACCCATCGGGTGTACTCTCCTGTAGCCCCACCATAAGGGTTACCAAAACCCATACCCGACTCAACTTGTGTCGGATATCCTCCATCCACTCCTTCATTACTAGGATAGCTCTGGTTCTGGGTTGTTGCGTCATCATTCATATCCCCATCATAATACACAGAAGTACTATGAGTTCCTGTATCATCTCCCCAACGCCAACCCCTGGAATTCTCGATAGGAGTCTCGGAACGCTGGTTGTTTCCGGATTCCTCTCCGCCTTCGTATCCCCCATAGGAACTACCCAGGTAGTTCCCAGGTGTAGCAGGTGTAGGTTCACGTGCAAGTGGATCAATGCTGATGTAGTCACCAGCTGAATAAACTGGTGTGTGCACTACATTCTCCATAGGTTCTTTCCCCCTACTCTCCTCCTTGGGTTCAGTGAATTCCTCAAGCATCGTATCAATTGCTCCTATCAGATGATGGTTCAACTGAAAGAGTAATGATATGAAGTTACGGCTATTATCCATATATTTTGCCGCTGCTATGGGTTTGCGTTTGGCGTATTTGTAGTGATTGAGCACGGGATCTTCTTCCTCCTGATTATGAGGAATATGGGAGAACTCGGAATCCATAAGCTCTTTTGTCTTATGTTCCCGTATGTCGGTTATGGCTCTCATAACAGCTATATGGTAGGCTGTGTTGGTTGTCCTCGCTTCTCCAGCTGGCATGACTACGCTCATTCCCAAAGATTCGGGAAGTCGCAGTCCTACCCTGCACTTGGCCAACACCGGACCATCATAGAACATGTACTTCTTTACTGGAATCTGGGGATCGCACCCAAATTCCAGTAACATGGCTCGTAGGATATCAGCAAGTCCTCCTTGGTATTCGTTCAGTGTGGAATCCATAACTTTTACGTTTCTTCCCGGTCGTGAACTTGCCATGTTGGCTGTAGAAATAGAAAGATTATAAGATTAGTAATAATGCATCATAATAGAGATAATAAAGAATTATCGCACTAAAAGATATGATTGTTGTATTCTCAATTGAATATACACCATATTTTTAGAGAATTCTTTACTGATCCTATTTGACTCCTAACGTTTGGTCCCATTTACTAGGTTCCAACCTAAGGTCAAAGCTTTTGCTCTGATACCAACTGCGGTGACCCTACATACCACTGCATGTTGTAGTATGCCAGTCGTTGATATAACATTCACGAAGTACCATTCCGCAAATATTACATCCCTCAGAGTAGTACAACAGAACATAGCAGGGTCCATAACTCATTCACATATTATTACAATTATCATACACAAGTCGTCTTGGAGCTCCTCTTGGGTCCTAAGAGGATAACTCCTGGGTTCGAGGCGAACCCAACTTAACTTACAATACCATAATCTCATTAAACTAAACATTTATTTAATCGAGCAGCTAAATACTAAGAGTTCGGGCTGCTCGGTTACTATTACTCATCAGATATCTCTAGGCTTGTTCTCCTCCGGAAGCCTCCCCGAATCCGTAGACTATGAGATAGTCTACGCCTTCAACTCCTCCTGAGAGGTCTGGTTCCTCGTAGCCGATGATCTCGGCTCCTTCATTGCTGTCGTAGTCCTCCTCCAGACGATTCAGACAATCTAAGCATGGGATTTAAGAGTGGTATGAGTACGAGCGTACTCAACAAGTTCATTATAGATAAGAGGTGTTTAATGCACTAGCTACGATATTAGACCAGAAAGTCTAATACCAATGCAAGTTTTGATAAACATTTCTTCAAGAGATTGCTTTTATTTCAAAGAGCTATGTCCGTCAGCCTTCACCGGTTTACTAGAACTTCATGGAGCTCCTTTCCGGCCGCGTTCGCAGTTCCTCAATCCCGGAACAGGGAGTGACAGTCACGATTCTTTACTCTGCAGAGGTGTGTTGCTTTACCCATAAGAGATCTTAACCTTGGTGCCAACCGGGCAGCTTTCCCGTCCACACTTCCTTAGGTGTGAGGCCCGGTATAAGGTCTAGCCAATCATGTTCCTCCGCTACCTCGAACACCCACCCTTTGTTGCATGCGCCGACCCTGGGTCCACGTCGGTCCCATTATTCCCGTAATTTCAGGGTGGACCCCGACCACGACAACAGTGCTGGGCTCTACCATACACTCCTACGCCGGTGGCTGCAACCCATCATAGACCGCAATACCGTGGGGAATTAGAATGGGATCCCCACCCTACCGCTTGTTCTTCGAACGACAAGTGTCTACGGACTGTGCCGTGGGGACTTAAGGCTTCCCCAGCCTACCGCTTGCCGCCGACAGACACAAGTGTCTACGGTAGAGCGCATCCGTTGATGAACGAGAGGTGGAAACACTTTTGACTACTCCGTCCCACTCCGGATCTTATGGTTAACACGGGTATTACGGCACAAGAATCACTGGCGACATTTGTTGTTTAATCCTAGATGGATATAAACCCTTGCAATGGAACCTCCACCATATCAACACAATCCATGGTTCCATTGCCCACCACATAGTCACATTCATAGTTATGAAAGTAGTGGTTTTGATTTTTTGTGCAATAGTGATAACCATAATACTTTGCAAGTAATTTGATAAAAATACTCAAATGACATGAGCAAGTGATGAACTTGCCTGAACACTGCAAAGTTTTGCAGTTGGAAAGTGTGGACTGACCCTTGTCCTCTGCCTCTGAAAAATAGCATCATTGTCCGATAAGGGCAATGGTTAAAGAAGCAGTTATGCATGATTCCAGTTTTAGGGTTTGTTCCCCTCTTCCGATATTGTTATTATTTCATGTAAGAGGTTAATACTAAGAATAATTTGAGGATACTTGATTTAAAGTAAAATACAACCTTGAAATGTTGTCAAGGTGTTTTTAAAGTCCAAATACATTAATGGACTTATTTTCATTATAGAAAATTAGGTGTGTGGTTTAAATGGTTATTTAAATCATCAAAATAGGACTTATTCTTAATTGTCTTCAAAAATTCTCTTTGATATTTTATTTAAATATAGAATTTTATGCTGATCCTTTTTCATATTTTTAAGTTATTTTTAAGAGCTTTTATCAATTTTCTATTGAATTTCAAAGTTTCATGTATTTATTGATTTGTGAAAAGACTGAAATACCCTTGGGCCCCACCTGTCAGGTGGCCCAATGGGTTAGGTCGAACCCGAGCCACCTTTTGGGCTCGGTCGGCCCATTCCACCTCACCTCTCTCCTCACGCGGAAACCCTAATCCTCTCCTCGCTCTCGCGATGCCGTGGTCGCCGCTGCCTTCGCCGAGATTCTCCGGCCGCCTCCGGCCATCTCCGGCGATGAGATGCGGCGGATCTGGACCACCTCGTGACGGCGCATCAGATCTACGGCGTCGATCTGGTCTTCGCCGCCTCCGCTACTCGTCCCCAACTCGCCTGCTCGCAAGGCCGTGGAGTTCCGCGGCGATTCGTCGCCGCTGACGCCCTTGGCGTCACGGCGCCGCCGTGGCTTCGCCACCGTGTGCGCGAACAGCCGTGGCACCGCCATGGCCCGGCTTGGCCTGGCGCCGCCGTGCTCCGGCGCGTGCCGCTGTAGCCGCCATGGCTACACCAACCTGCTCTGCTCCAAGTAAGTGTTCCGCCGCCCTCTTTCTCCTGTGCCCTTCTTCTTCCTCCTCCAGTATCCCTGGCCATGGCTTCCCTCCTTGTGGAGATGCTGGCCGTGCTTAGCTACTGTGCTGTTGCTTGCTGCTGCGGTATTGCCTGCGCTATTGCCATGAACTCTGATTGCTGCTGCTCTTCTTACTTTGCTCTATGCACTACTGTTGCCTGCTAGATTCCTACTTTGGCATTTCTGTGATTGTTCATGAACATCCAGTGATGCTCATGACCTGCTGGCTGGCTCCTGTGATCATTATTGCTACTAGGATATCCTGTGTGTGCAAAATTTTGTCCCTGGCTTGATCATTATGCATGATCCTTGTAGTAAGCAAGTGCCAGTACCCCAGTGTACCCTTCTGTGTGCTATAATTACATGATTATGCTCAATTGAGCATTGTTGCTGACTTGGCAACTCCATCCCTTGATGGAATGCTACTGGATACAATCATAAAATGGTTTATGACTTAGTCTGTGATTCAATTGTTGCTTTGATATGTGCCTTGCTTGTGTATTATGATCCAGTGGTTCATCAAGCCTTTGATGTGCTTCTGGATACAATTATAAAGTCATTAATTCAGTTATCTGATTATTCAGTTAGGACTTGGTTGGATTTCTTCAGTAGCTGGCTAATTACTGAGAATATGCTTGGCTATGGCTATCTGTAACCAGTGCTAGCAAGCTCAGTTGATCATATGATCATGAGTTGCTTGTGAGATATGTTGTTTCCTGTTTGTGCCTCACTGTTGCCCTCTGTGTGATGTGTGTTCATCACACAAGCTTGGCCTGATGTGTGATGGTGCTTGCTCAAGCATCATTTGATGCTTGCAATGATCCATTGGATCATCTGCAAGGCTCTGGTGCTTTGATTACTTGTGTAGTTCATTTATCTGTATTAGCTTGCTTTATTAAATGGATAACTGATGTGAACTGCCTTGCAGTGATGATCATGTTAATTAAATTAACTAGGGCTAGTTGGATGACAACCTCTGGTTGGTACCCTAGCCCTCTACTGAACCCTACTGGGTGATGATGTGGTGGCTTAAGGTTTTGGTTATGGGTTGAGGTGGCCCTGGCAGCTCTTTGATGCTGTCATGGGTAGCTCCCCCTCTCTGTGGCTTGTTGTGACTTGGTGGGTACAACTCTGGCAATCCCTGTTGGATTTCCAGTGCTCTTTGCTGTTGACAAACTAAAATAGGCACAAGTGCCTATCTGTCTGATGGTTAGCAAACCATGTAGTGCTAGGTAAGTTGGAATGGCTAATTAGGATCAAATCCATGATGGATTTCTCTGGTTGTGTCACTGTGTTGACACAACCAATGTTCCCTTGGTTATTTTCCTTCTAGCCTTTGCTTTATTTACTGGCACCAAATGGTTTTGCAACCAAGTGATGATACATCCAGGGTTTCCTACCCTTATTTGATTCTGTGATGCATGTGTATGCTTATTGATGAGCAAAGCATGTGTTTGCTCAGGTTCTTTTGTGTATACCTCACTCCAGCTCCTAGAAAATGAGTGTTGGTGTAGAGGATTGCTTCTGAGTTGTTCTTGTGGTTGATTTTCTTGCCCTGCTCCTCCTGGTGATCTTGTGGCTTGATTCAGTGCTGTGGTGAGTTAGCAAATTGAACAACACTGGCTGTTCTTCTTGTTCTAGCTGTTCTTGGTGTTTTTGGTAACTTACCACTGCTGCCTGTCGATGGATGAAGCAAATGGCTAGGGTTTGGCTCTGAAAAGGTTATATATGGTGCTCACTTGCTCTCCTTGGTCGACAGCTCTTGCTTGTCACTTTGGTGACTCACTGTGTGTGTGTGAGGCATGCACACAGCCCTGTGAGCAGGCTGTGTGTGTGTGTAGGCCTGTGCTGTGCACCTGGACCTGGAACTAGGCTGTGGCATGGATCAGCTCGGCCACTTTGGTCCTATCTGATCATTCCCTATTTTCATTTGATCTATAACCTGCCAAGTGGCTATGCCACTTGGCATAACTTCTTTTTGTTGTGATTTTTGTGCAGGGAATCAAGGATGTAATCAAGTGAAGATGAGGATCATCAGATTCAATCATCTTATGAAACTAGACTTGTAATTTAGGATAGGTCATTATTTGTAATCTTATTTTTCTTTTCTTTTATTTTTCAACTTCACCAATTCTTGTAATGTGTTGTAATTCATTTATTTTCTCTTATGAATATTGTAATGACAATGTATATTGTGTGATGATTAATAAAGCTCAAAGTTTTCCCTAATGAGCTTTACTTTATTATAACTGTTCATCTTGTTTATTATTGATTATTTACTTAATGAATTTCCTCACAATTGAATTATTTAGGGTAATTATTTAATGTTTGAATTTGAAATTCAAATTCAACATTTGTTTGAATTCAACCATGTCACTTCATTTAGAATTCAATCATGCAAACTCTCCCCTCTCTTCTCAAAACCCTAAAGTAGTGAAGTGGGAAGCAAGTTTGTCGCACTCTCGAAACCCTAACCCTGTAAGGTGTCGAGAGAGAAACTTGTCCCCCTTCAATGAAATTTTTGTTTAAAAGCGCGAAATTTCCCCAGAATTTACTATGCAATGCACATCCCTTTCTAAAATCTACCCCTCGATCGTCTCTAAACCTGGAACATTACACTTGTCCTTGTTGTTTTGCAATGCAGGAAAGATGCACTCCCTCAGAATAAGCTCTTTACCTCCATCGGAGCTTAGGTTGTTGTCGTGCATGTGATAAGGATCAGCAATTCCCACATTGGCAAGGTCTTTATTTTCTCTAGTCTCTCTGACTAGGTACATCGCCCATAGCCTGACAAGGGAGGACTCGAGCAAATCTAGGTTGAACATTCTAAAGATCTCCGGAAACTCTAGATAGAACTTGTCTGCCGGATATTTGGTCACGAAGTGGTGGTAATCATCTGGAACCCTGGCTGTGTAATGTGAGGCATAGCTTGCAAGACCTTCCAACTCTTTAATATTCTGATGCAGAGCCTTCATGTGGGCAGAAAGGCTCTCAAACTCATCCACTGGTACCAACGGCTCGCCGCGGATATGATGTTTCCGCCATTTACCACTTTCTCGCTCTCCTTTTGCGTTCGTTGATCCGTAGGACAATGATTTTTTGAACCTTTGCTCCTGTTTTCCCGCCTTGTCTTTCTTCTTCTTACTTCTTACATGTTGCGGTCCTGGAGATGTCGCCTCATCAGTAAAGTTCCTTTTTTTTGTGGCACCATGCTTGTGGGCCACATACGAATTGGACCCAACCCCCTGGTCTTGGTTCATGTCATCCTCCTCGCCTTGATCGGCATCTAGGTCGTCGTATGTTAGCGGTGCGCAAATACCCACTTCATTTGCTGGGGTGGTTGACTTGCTCGAGTACTGCAAAGTTTCTGTTGTGTTCTTTCATAAGCGCGACACTTTTCTTTTTGGGGTTCTCTTGTTGTAACATTTTCATGTGCATACGAACGTAAGGCCGGACCACCGTAGTGTGCTGCAGCACCACTAAGTGTGCTCTGTCGTAGTCATCTGATCGATTGATTGCAGCGTTGTGCACATGTAGATCCTTCTTTCCGCGCCGATGGCCCTCACCACCAAGCCTGCCAAGGTGCCGACTAGCAGGTACACCGATAGGTTTGTCTACTTTCATGTAATCTGTGCAAAACTCGACGCACTCCTCCGATATAAAACCTTGGATGATACTTCCATCTGGATGGGACCTGTTACGAACAAACCGCTTCACAATCCCATTGTACCTTTCAAGTGCATACATGTTGTGTAGGAATACGGGACCTAGGTCGATTATCTCTGGGACTATATGGATCATGAGATGCACCATGATGTCGAAGAACGAAGGGGGAAAGTACATCTCCAGCTCGCATAGTATGACAATGATCTCTTCTTGCAGTTGTTTGCAACGCTTCTTTGTAATCGACTTTTGAGAGATAGTGTCGAAAAAGTTACAAAGGTCCAACACCGTCTTTCGAACCCATGGCTCCTTAAGTCCCCTGATTGCCACCGGAAGTATTTGTGTGATCATAACATGGCAGTCATGCGACTTCATACCGATTAGTTTGTGACTCTTCATGTCAAGATGGCTCTGTATATTTGCTGAGTAGCCAGAAGTAACCTTCACACTTTCAAGGCACTTGAAAAATCTATTGAGTTTCGCCTTACTTAGAGTGTAACAAGTGGCAGGACACTCCGTCTTGATTTTTGTAACACCCCTTCCTTCATTGCTCTTCTCCTCTCTTGCCCATAGCTCTCTCCGTATACCGAGTTCTTCCAAATATGCTCTTGCCTTTGGACCATCTTTGGTCTTGTCTGGCAAGTGAAGCAACAAACCAAGCAAGCTCTCGCACACATTCTTTTCGACATGCATGACATCTATGCAATGTCGTGTGTCAAGATAGGGCCAGTATTCCAAGTCCCAGAACATAGATTTTGTTTTCCACACGCCTTCCAATGGCTTTACCTGCTTCTGCTTCTTTCCCGCCTTAGGGCACTCGGCCCAAGAGTTCAATAATTTATGTATTTCTTCCCCGCTCCTCTTACGTGGTCGTGACCGGGTCTCAACTGTATTGTCAAACTTTATTTTTTCTTGTCTCCATGGGTCATTATCTAGAAGCCATCTTCGATGCCCCATGTACACAATTTTCTGAGAGCCCGGTAGGCGCCGACTTGTTGTATCATCCATGCACTCCACGCATGCGTTGTATCCATGGACGCACTGGCCAGATTGATATCCTAAGGCTGGATAGTCCTGGACTGTTGTGAGAAGCAAACCTTTCATATTAAAGTTATCTTCTTCATAAGCGTCCCATACCTCGACCCCTGTCCATAGTGTCGCTAACTCCTCATACACTAGTTTCATGTACATGTTGATATCACTACCAGGTTGCTTTGGGCCTTGAATGAGCATAGCTAGGTGTATATACTTCCGCTTCAGACATAGCCATGGAGGGAGGTTGTACATCCACATAACAACAGGCCAAGTGCTGTGCCTACTACTCATGTTGCCGAAAGGGTTTATTCCGTCCGTACTCATACCAAATCTGATGTTCCTTGAATCTCCCCCAAATGAAGGGAATGCAACGTCGATTGCTTTCCACTGGCAAGCATCTGCAGGGTGTCTCATCACACCATCATTAATTTTCCGTCCCTCCTGATGCCAACGCAACAGCTTCGCCTCATTCTTGTTTGCGAACAGACGCTTCAAATGGGGAATGATTGGAAGGTACCATACAACCTTTGCAGGAGCACCACTCATCAATTTTTCCACGGTTTTCGCTTGTGGGGTCTTTCCCCGCTTGAACCGGGATGCATTGCACTCTGGACACTTTTTTAGCTTCTCGTGCTCCCCGCGATAAATGATGCAATCATTTGGACAAGCATGGAATCTAATCACCTCCAATCCAAGAGGGCACACAATTTTCTTGGCCTCATCGCAACTCCTAGGCAAAACGTTCCCCTTCGGCAAGACCTTACTAAGATACTCCAAACTATCATCAAGGCTTCCGTCTGTGTCATTGTGGAGTGCCTTTTGCCTTAGAAGTTCGAGCGTCACCGATAGGTGGGTGTACTCGGGATCGCAACCGGGATACAATGGAGTTTCTGAATCCTTTACCAGCGTCTGCAACTTGGCCCACTCTCTGTCACCCGATTTGCCGTTCACTGTGTCTTTCGTAACCTGCTCTTGCACATGAGGATCGTTGACCATTTTGGCCAAACCATCTGAATCTGGCATGGGCTCCTCTGCATCATATACAAAATCTTCGGATTCCGCCATATCTTCTTCGGTTGACTCTTCATGACGCGCTTCTTCATCTAGCTCTTCGTCAATCTCAGCCTCCTCCCCATGACTTGTCCACCTTGTATAATTGACGTGGGCATTACCCTTCGGGTAACCAGTATTGCCCTATCTGGTATTGACAAATTGGAGGCCCATGAAGATACCTGAAGGCGAGATGGGCCACTAGGTCGGCGCATCAGAAGATTCCTTGACAGGCAAGACAAGGAAGCGAACAAACAAGGAAAGATTGGATCTAAAACTACTGTAAACTTAGTCGTCCTCGGTTAGGACCCTTGAGACCTGGCCTCCTATATAAAGGCCAGGAGAGGGGCTGCCGAGGGACACGAACAATCTTAGCAACCTTAGCCAGGAAAAGCTTAGAGCTAGGTAACCCTAGCAACATCAATCTCGACTAGATCTTAGCCGAAGTGTTCGGCACCCCATTGTAACCTGTTTTCATCATAATCAAAGAACAGACAGGCAGGACGTAAGGGTTTTACCTCATCGAGGGCCCCGAACCTGGGTAAATCGCTCTCCCCGCTTGTCTGTGTACCGATGTCTCGTGTCAGCTTGCAGGATTCCATCAACCCTAAGCCCCTATCGGAGGGCATTGCCGAGGAGCACCCTCGACAATTGGCGCCGTCTGTGGGAAGCCTGTCGGCACAAGGCAGGACATCGGCAGCTCCGATCATGACATCAGCCGTTTCGCCGGCAAATTCGCCGGCAACTCCATCGGCGACTTCGTCGACTCCATCGTCGCCAATCCTGGGAAGCCCGATTCGATTCGGCTCCTACGAGTTTACTCCACACAGCGATTCCTCCCGCTCGAACTTTTCAGATCTACAAGGGAACATGGAGATGACCTTCGGCAGCGTCCACTACAACGTCAACGCAGAAGGAATCCTTCGATTGCTGGAATCTCCCACCTCCGGATCGACGAGGTCAAGCGCACCATCATCACCCGATCTGTCGGCTGGTCTGACAGAATCAACGTGCTCAACAGTGCCCTCGACTCCCCGCTCGGTATCCTCCATGTCGGTAGGGTCTGACGATCCCACGTCTTCGGAATTAACCTCGTACTACTGCCTGAACTGCGACACCAGGCACGGGCTGGGATCTAGCGACACGCCGTTCATCTGCAACGCCCAACATTCGTCGGGAGAGGACAGTATCGACAGCACCGTCCAGGGAATCACCCGAAGACCGGCACACCATCAGAATGTGTTGCGGTCAGAAAACCCACCGGCGAGCAGCGACGGGCAACACAGTAGAGCCGGGAACAACTTAGGGCTGCGGTTGGCCCTGGTCCCTCCGAGCGACGGCCCGCAAAGCCTCCGGCACGCACGTCCGATGCTGGTGCAAGGGCGTGCCACCTGACCTATACCTGGTCAGGAAGGTGATGGAGATGCCTCGCTTAGTTTCCTGCATGGCATACACGTAAACATTAAATACGAGCCTCGATCGGCTCTCAGGTTATCCTGTGAATCGGCCCAAAGAGCCGATCCACCCATGATTCGTACGAGGTGTACGAATATATGGTGGTCCTGCTTGATCAAGATAAAGCTAAAACGATCTACGACGATTTAGGGTTTTCACCGCATAATCGGATCATCCTACTCACGATTGGGCCTCGCGGTCACGTACGGTGATCGTAAGCCGATCCTAGACAAGGCCTAAAAACCAACACGAGGTTGATCCCCGGAACATCCTGTCTAGGGCTAGCAAACTACACCCTACGCGTCGCTGGATCCTCCAACCCTTTGTAAGGCCTAACTATTGCAGATATTAAACTAACCCTTGAAGAACAAGGAGCAACCGTAACGGATCGGATCTACTAAATAATGATCAAGCGGGGTGCCGCCCCTACACCTAAGATAGGTGTAAGGGTGGCTAGATGCATAAGGGTTGCACTACGACAGCATATGATACGAAGAACAATGCTAACCCTAACACATCTAAGATAACTACGTTGCTCGCCATCAAAAAGGCTTCAGTACGAGCAACGCATGGTAACGAATAAACTTGTACTGCCTAGATCGCAAGATGCGATCTAGGCAGCATGATGCTTACCCGGAAGAAACCCTCGGGACGAAGGAGTTGGCGATGCGCCTAGATTGATTTGTGTTGAACGATGGTTGTTGTTTATTTCTTAAACCCTAGATACATATTTATAGTCCGTAGACTTTCTAACGTGGGAATAATCCCAACCGTGCACGAGGCAAACTCTAACTAACCGACACGCAATCTACTATGTTACAGATACACGGGCAAACTAGCCCAAACTTTGCATAACAGGCCGATTCACGTCTTTCTTCCATGTATATTCTTCAAGTCCATCTTGATCGCGGCCCACCTCTGATTCGGTCAAATTCTGGTGATAACACATGCCCCCCTGGTTTTGGAATTGATAATTCCAAAATCACTCTGCTTTTTTTTTTCTCGTCGGGTCATGTCGTGGCAGAGCAGAACCGTTGCAGCATCCTTCATCATGATGCCTTGTCTTCTCAACTTCTCTGCAAAATTTGATAGCTTTAGCATCACTTCCTCGGAAACTGCGATGGCATTAAATCTCCACTAGGCTCCTCATTATTTAACCGTGCCGATTGATTAGCCCTCTTCATCCCCTTCCTCTGTTCTAGCTATCGGCACCAAAAAACCCTCTTTCCCTGTAGCAATATCTTCCTCTTCCTCCGTCTCCTCCGGCCTCTCCCTCCAGTCTTTCTCCTCGAGCGAGCCGGAGTGGAACTTCGACCATGTGCCAGACGGTCCACCCGAAGCATTCGTCGGGTCAGATGGCGACCTGCCTCTGACCGATGGGGAAGACGACCTCAAGTTCCTCATCGAAGGGGAGCTGATAAGCGAAAGCGAAGACGACCTCCATCCCAGGGTGAAACCCACCTCCTCCAACGGGAAGGAGGAAGAAGAAGAAGCAGAGGAAGAAGAGGAAAAGGAGGAGGATGATTCCTCCTCCCCCGCTAAGCATCCGCCGGCAAAGCGATTCCGCGCTTGGGCGGACAGCGAAGACGATGATAATGACGAGGAGGAAGAGGAGGAGGATGAATCCTCCTCCTCCATCGGATACCCGCCGACAAAGCGCTTCCGCTCTTGGGCGGACAGCGAGGATGATGATGATGACGAGGAAGAAAAAGCTCCGGCCGAGGGCTGGGGCAGCAGCGACGAGGAACTTCCTGGGAGCAGCGCCGACGGCATCGACAACGGCGACGATGAGGACAGCGACGACTAGTAGAGTAGGACTAGTAGTAGCAGTGCACTAGGCACCAGATCCCCCTTTTGAGAGCCATCGGCTCTTTCCTGTAAAGCCGCTCCTTTGAATTAATAAGAATTGTTCTTCCCATTTATCTTTCAATTAATCCAATTTCAATCCTTCCGCTCGCCACACCAAGACCGATAGCAACATATCGGATTTTTTTTTCTTAGACGCCCATGAAGCCGGACTCAGATATCGATTAGACCGTCAGTCAAGCACTTCTCAAATTCAGACTGTGATTTGGTACCTGACCATAATATTTCGCAATCTTATAGCCGATGACTGTTCATCGGCTATTTTGAGAATCCAGTCTCCTTCCTTTTCTTGCAACAACAGGTCGGTCCAAACCCTGTAAAAGATGACGGCTCCCCTTTCCGGCCCCTCTCCGTAGCTTTAGCAGTCTTCTTCTGCAACAACTCACCGCTTTTGGAGAAGGTTATGATGCAGGGTCAGCCGATGCAACTCCAATCGGCTCCCAAAAACAGAGCATCTACCAAGTTAGTTGCCCCCCGAGCCTTAATCAAGGCGAGAATACCGGCGAGGATGCACAGGTCAAACAAAAAGGCTTTGACCTCAGGTAATCTGGTAATCCGAGATAGCCACCATGAAGAGTCAGCCAAACTTGCCCCCATTGGTAGGTCTTGTGTAATTGTACTAGAGTCGATGGCTGTGCATCGGCTTTGTTTCTTAGTTCTAAAGTCGATGTCCTTGCATCGGCTGTATACCAACCATGAGAATTTTTTTTTACTGGCCGATTTTTTCTATCGGCCCCCAATATTTCACTGCACACATGTTCATCTGCACATGTTTATCCGATTAGGTGCCCCCCGAGCCGAATCTGTCAGGCAACTGCAGATATCGGCTCTGTAGTTAACCAAGGCACATGTATTCGCACGTCGGCTCTGGTAGGACCAATGCTGATTCTTCCTAACTCATCAGCCAACGTAAAACCGCTGCCCAGTAGCTCGATGTTGAACACAAGCAGAACATGTGGTGAGGATAATTTTGGCCGATTGCTGGAATCGGCCTCCATATTGATCGAAGCGCTTAATGAAGGTTTTTGCAATGTCCCTCCATATATCTCTGGGGCCAATCCCAAGGATCGGCCTTGCCAGGTTTGCTCATCGGTTTGTTCTTGCTACACGGTCAGGCCGGTGGATAAGACCAGCCTAACCCCGTTCTTCGTCAGGACGATGCGCTCGCAGTCGTCCAAATTGATGCCTGAGAGTGGTTCTTGGCCTGCTGTTTCCCAAACATTCAGGTCAGCCGTTGAAATTTCGGCTGAGTCATCGGCCTGGACAACCTCTACCTCATCACCATCCCACTGTATTACGCATTGGTGCATCGTGGAGGGAATGCAACAGTTGGCGTGGATCCAATCTCTTCCTAGCAGAACAACATAGGTGCTCTTGCTATCGACGATGAAGAACGTCGTAGGGATGGTTTTCCTTCCTACGGTCAGATCCACATTCAGAACACCTTGTGCGTCAGACGCTTGGCCGTTGAAATCGCTCAATGTCACGTTGGTCTTGATCAGATCCGAGCTAGAGCGTCCCAACCGACGTAGCATAGAGTATGGCATAATGTTGACTGCCGCTCCGGTGTCCACCAGCATCTTATTGACAGGCCTCCCATCGATATAACCTCGCAAGTACAGGGCCTTCAGATGTCTGTAGCTTCTTTCTCGTGGCTTCTCAAAGATAACCGGCCGTGGGCCGCAGTCAAGTTGTGCCACAGGTGCCTCGTCTAATCCTGGAGCGCTGAACTCCGAAGGAAGGATGAACACCATGTTTGTGCCAGCCGACGTTTCATCATCGGCTTTCCTTTGCATGGGGCGCCACTCCATTTTTTGTGGTCGACCCTCTTCATCCAGGGTTCGCTGAATTTTCGTGGCCAGATCAGGCCGCGCCTTCCTTAGCGTGTGCAGATATAACCTTTCGGCTTCTTCCAAGCCGCGCAATCGCTGAACCCTACGCTTTTGGGAACGGCTGAGTCCATCAGGGCACCACCTTGGTCGGTGGTACCTATCTTCTTCTTCTTCTTCGCCTTCCAGATCCTCGAGATCTTCCACCCGAGGGGACTCAGCGTGTTTGCTTCGAGGTGGGAGAGGCCCTAAGCGTTGGAACACGGACACGTTAGCTGCCTCCTTCTTCTTCTGGTTACACTCTGGGCAATTGCCGATTGTAGGCAATTGGCTCATTCCTGAATCCCAGCAGTGTCTGAAGAAGGGGCAGTCCCAGTGCCTATCCTCGTCGTCCTGCTCCCTCGACTTTTCCTTGGCACGGCGCTCGTACTCCTCCTCATCGCGATCATGCCGACGATGTCTCCTGGCGTCCCTAGCCAGACGGTCTCTATCATCATCGTCGCTGGATCGTCGGCGTTGGCTGTATTGACTCACATACTTATTGAGGAGGTGATCAGAGAGGGGTCGCTGATATCTCACATTCCTTACTTCTCCCTCTGTGATGTAGCACTTGCCATCGTGGCGGAGCCGATCACGTGGAGCGGCTTCCTCTGTGTCCTTGCTACGAGAGCAGCTGCCCTCGTCTCCGTCCTTGCCAGCGTGGTGTCCAGGTCCTACCATGTGGATGTTGAACGAGGATCCTGGCTGGCAACCTTCAGGGTAAGTGTACTCCACCATGTTAACGGCGGGGAAGGGTTGGGTGTCGACCTTCATGGCGTACTGGTTGAAAATCAGACGTCCTTGTTCTATCGCCATTTGGATCTGCTGACGCCACACCCTGCAGTCGTTGGTGGCATGGGAGACCGAGTTATGCCATTTGCAGTATGGCTTTCCGTTCAGCTCCTGTACCGTGGGGATTTTGAGGCCTTCGGGTATCTTCAACTGCTTTTCCTTGAGTAGGAGGTCGAAGATTTGCTCCGTTTTAGTCACGTCAAAATCGAACCCTCTGGGCGGACCTGGTGGCTTAACCCATTTGCAGGACACGGGGGTTGCCCCCCGAGTCCATTCAGCCACTGCTACTTCTTGATCTCCCGCAGAGCCTTCGTCTTCCTCTGCCTCAACCAGGACTACCGCACGCTTGAATTTGTCCTGGTACAAGTCCAGGTGGCGCTGTTCATATGCCGACAGTTTCTGAACCATGTGCGCCAGTGAAGGGTAGTTTGCTTGGGAGGCCATGTCCTTGATCGGTGACGCAAGGCCCACCACTGCGAACTCGACTGCTTCCTTTTCAGTCACACGAGCCGAATAACATCGGTTCCTCAGATTTCTGAAGCGCTGGATGTATTCTGCCACTGTTTCTCCACGCTTCTGACGTATTTGAGCTAGATCGGCAATGCCGGCCTCGGAAGCTTCTGAGTGAAACTGCATGTGGAACTGTTCTTCCAACTGCTTCCAAGTCCGGATCGAGTCCGGTGGCAACGAAGTGTACACCCGAAAGCCGATCCCGTGAGGGACTGTGCGAAGAACCTCACGCGTAGTGGATCCGACGCTGAGGCCGTTCCTAGCTGTGCCAAATATCGGCTCACATGCTCGATGGAGCTGGAACCATCTGATCCACTGAATTTGGAGAAATCAGGGAGCCGATATTTGGGTGGTAGCGGGACCAACTCGTACTCGTCGGGGTACGGCTTGGAATAGCCGATTGTCCTCCTTTTCGGCACCATGCCAAACTGGTCTCTCAGTATAGTACTGATTTGATCCACGGTGCTGGCTGCAGGAGTCGAACTTTGAAGATTCACCGGGGTGGCGTACTTAGCCAGCCACGCTTGCTTTTCCAGCTCTGAGCCAACTGCAGGAGTTGAGCTCTGGAGGTTCGTCGGGGTGGCATATTTAGCTAGCCACGTCTGCTTCTCAAGATCTGTTGCTGACGTTCCTCCTGCTTTCCCAGAAGTCCCTGCTGTCGCGGCCTGGTTTGTGAGCGCCCGATTACGCGATGCCTGGTACGTATGTGCACATGTACCCGTGAGGGATCTCCTTAGGCGCCTCATGCAAGAACTGGCAGTCACTAGGGTCACCACCGATCTTGTAGACGACGAATGCCGGTGAATTCGGCACTTCTGGTGCTGCCAACGCGAATGGCAGCGGTGGACGGGACTGGAGTGGCATCTCTCCTTGGTGTGTCCCGAGAGCTGGTCCTGACGGAGAGTACTGGTGCCTCATGATCTCCTGGATCACCCGAAGAGCGACACGCTCCAAAGTGTTCACCAAGTTCTCAGAGTGGCGGTGCAGCGAGTGAGCCACCAGGTAGTTAATCTCCTGACGCAGGGACCTGGTGCGTTCTTCTGACGGGGCGGACAGGTCTATTCCATCGAGCGCACCATCAGGCGAGAACCCTTTCCACCTGATGCCATGTGAACGGGTCCTGTGAAAAGAGCCGATGAGGTCGGCTTCGAGGATAGCTTTGACCTCGTCATACTTCTTCTTGAGCTCGTCGGTCAGATCCTCGTACGTGACTGGAGTGCCGTCCGCCATCTCAGATGTAGATGGCGATGTGGTTGATGTCGAAGATCGTCCCACCGGGCGTGCCAGAATGTGTTGCGGTCAGAAACCCACCGGCGAGCAGCGACGGGCAACACAGTAGAGCCGGGAACAACTTAGGGCTGCGGCTGGCCCTGGTCCCTCCGAGCGACGGCCCGCAAAGCCTCCGGCACGCACGTCCGATGCTGGTGCAAGGGCGTGCCACCTGACCTATACCTGGTCAGTAAGGTGATGGAGATGCCTCGCTTAGTTTCCTGCATGGCATACACGTAAACATTAAATACGAGCCTCGATCGGCTCTCAGGTTATCCTGTGAATCGGCCCAAAGAGCCGATCCACCCATGATTCGTACGAGGTGTACGAATATATGGTGGTCCTGCTTGATCAAGATAAAGCTAAAATGATCTACGACGATTTAGGGTTTTCACCGCATAATCGGATCATCCTACTCACGATTGGGTCTCGCGGTCACGTACGGTGATCGTAAGCCGATCCTAGACAAGGCCTAAAAACCAACACGAGGTTGATCCCCGGAACATCCTATCTAGGGCTAGCAAACTACACCCTACGCGTCGCTGGATCCTCCAACCCTTTGTAAGGCCTAACTATTGCAGATATTAAACTAACCCTTGAAGAACAAGGAGCAACCGTAACGGATCGGATCTACAAAATAATGATCAAGCGGGGTGCCGCCCCTACACCTAAGATAGGTGTAAGGGCGGCTAGATGCATAAGGGTTGCACTACGACAGCATATGATACGAAGAACAATGCTAACCCTAACACATATAAGATAACTACGTTGGTCGCCATCAAAAAGGCTTCAGTACGAGCAACGCATGGTAACGAATAAACTTGTACTGCCTAGATCGCAAGATGCGATCTAGGCAGCATGATGCTTACCCGGAAGAAACCCTCGAGACGAAGGAGTTGGCGATGCGCCTAGATTGATTTGTGTTGAACGATGGTTGTTGTTTATTTCATAAACCCTAGATACATATTTATAGTCCGTAGACTTTCTAACGTGGGAATAATCCCAACCGTGCACGAGGCAAACTCTAACTAACCGACACGCAATCTACTATGTTACAGATACACGGGCAAACTAGCCCAAACTTTGCATAACAGGCCGATTCACGTCTTTCTTCCATGTATATTCTTCAAGTCCATCTTGATCGCGGCCCACCTCTGATTCGGTCAAATTCTGGTGATAACAGGTTTATGTCGCCAATAACACGGGAAACACAAGGCGTAGAGGTGACGAGGATCATACCCCTCGTTCCAGTAGAAGGGCGAGTTTTGAGAACAGAGCCAGCAACCGTGACAGCGATTACACCATCACGGATGAGGAGTGGGCAGCAGCAAGGGCAGCAGTACTTAACAATACGCCGCTCCCCGCGGGGACTTCGGTTGGAACCCTCAATGCTTATCGCTCCATACTAGAGAAGAATCGGGAGCACCTGTCGAAAGAGCAAGCCTCCCTCGAGAGACGCTTATCTGCAGCGGATCGATCCAACGAACGACGAAGGGGCTCACAAGGGAGTGCCTCCCGAAACACTCAGGGAGTAGGCAAGCAACGGTCAAGGATATCGAGGCTTTCGGAAGATGACGCCAGAGAGATAACATCGAATCTGACTAAATCCTTTGTGACTACGGATACTGCGGGCATGCCACGGCCGAAAACCATTGCAGGAGCAACGGCCAACCTCGCCGCTTACCTCATCAACCAGCGCCCCGAAGGATCTATGGCTCAAGCTCACCGAGGTGCCCTCGAAAGTCTCGCGATATTGGGGAACAACCTAGTCCCGCAAAAGGAAAGGACTATGCTCCAAGGTAGTGGGTCAAAACATCACGCGAGAGACGCTCGGGATGAGATCACCCAGAGCAAGGTCGACAAAGCAAGACGGCGACGCGCCACCAGGAAAGACGACAACAGCGATTCTTCGGATGAAGACCAGGAGTACGACGGCGAACTCAGGGGAGCCGATTGTTTAAGTTACAAGATACGTGAAGCAATGCCGCCCAAAAAGTTTAAGCCTACCCCTACTGACGCTGCCAAATATGATGGGCAGCAAGAGCCAAGATCCTGGATAGATGACTACCTGCAGACAGTGATCCTGCACAAAGGAAACCAGATAGCGGCAATGCAGTGTTTACAGCTCTACTTGAAAGATTCAGCATGGGCCTGGCTAAGGGGGCTGCCGAAAGGTTCTGTCAAATCATGGGACGACCTAGTAGACGCCTTCGTTGCCAATTTCCAAGCAACATACAAGAGGCCCGTCGGGATCGAAGAGCTACGAAACTGTCGGCAGAAGCCGAAGGAGTCAATGCGTTCATACATCGGGAGATTCACGAAGCTCCTCAACGCCGCCGAAGACGTATCTGTCGACAGAGCAATCGACGCTTTCAGCGACGGTGTTCAGCGGGAAAGTTACATAGAAGAACTCGGGCGCAAAAAGCCAAAAACCATAACCAAGCTAATGGAAATCGCCAACAGCTGGGCTGATGGTGAGGATAACGTACGAAGGCCACGGCAGCGTAGTGATGACGAAGACGATGACCAGCCGAAGCACGACTCGGGTGGCCGAAGGGATCGTCACAAGAGAAGGAAAAACCGCAACTACGATGACAACAATCTGGTAGCCGCAGGGTATTCTGATCGGCGGGACGATCGAGACGACAGGCACGATGGTAACCAGAACAACTCTGGGAACCGTGGTAACTATAAACCACGACAGCAGAGAACTCCCGAACTACCTTACGCCGAACAGGTCAACGCCCCCTGTTACCTACATTCGTATGTCGATTCCAAAGATGGCAAGATGAAGTCAAGTCACCTGCTCAGGGACTGTCGGCAGTTCCTTGACATGCACAAACTCATCCAGCAGTCAGGTCAGCAACAGCTACCACCACCACCCCCACCTCCACCACAGCATCAAGTCCAGCAGGCTCAAACCCATCAACCCAACGAGGCGTTTCCACCACCACGTGGGCAGATGAGCATGATCCACAGGACAGGTGTTTCGAAAAGGGAGATGAAGAAGCTCACCCGAGAGATCAACTTGGCAGAGAGCATCATGGCAAATATCCCTGAATACCTCGATTGGTCTTCTCAGAACATTACATTTAGTCGAGCAGATCACCCGATGACCATACCAAAACCCGGACACGCCGCATTGGTAGTCGAAGCACAAATTGGGGGGTTCAAGATGAGCAAAGTCTTCATGGATGGTGGAAGCGGACTAAACCTGATATTCGTCGACACAATCAGAAGCATGGGGATCACCATGAGCATGCTGGAAGAAACAGACACCTTCTTCCACGGGATCCTTCCAACTGCACCGGGCCACTCTCTTGGCAAAGTTTACCTGAATATTATCTTCGGTAGAGCCGATAATTTCAGGAAGGAAAAAACCGAGTTTGAAGTGGTGAACTGGGAGTCACAGTATCACGTTATACTCGGGAGACCAGCGTATGCCAAGTTCATGGCTGTACCACATTATGCATACCTCAAGCTGAAAATGCCTGGGAATAATGGGACAAACATCACAGTCTACGGAAGTTTTTCGTGCTCGGACAATTGTGATCGCGACTTTCAGAGGATTGCTGCGAAGTTCGGGAAACAGCAAGAAATCATCGACCTTCCGCCCAAGCTGTCTTTATGAGAGATCAAGGAAGAAAAAGATGGCCGGGAAAAGAAGAAGCCAGCCGCTCTCGCCCTTAAAGCTTCGGCAGCAGAAGCTTCGGCAGCAAAGGGTTCGGCAGTTGATGGCACAGAAGGTTTAGGAGAAAGCAAGACGCTGGCAACCACCGCTCAAACCCCTGATGAAACCAGCAACGCTGCAGCAATCACTAACGCGGAGAAGAAGCCAGAAGAAGAGAAGAACCCCTTCCTTGACTAAGCAGTTTACCAGCCTTTACTTTCTTTTTTCCCTTCATTATAAACAGGGCCTTCCTCTTTTCGCCCTCTAGCATCGTGCTTACCTTATTAATAAGAACTTAAAGCTTCGATTCTTGTTAAGCATTGCAGTAACTACAAACTTCTAAGCCCCATCACTATGCAAACATAGTACAGGGCGGAAGACCGTGCTCCAAAAAGCCTCTACGAGTGCTAAAATGACGTCATCTTTCCCTCTGCTTCAGATGCCTCTACGAGTGCCGTATAAAGAAAGAGTTTGGAAAAACTTACACACAACCCACGCTCGATATTTCACTTATGGAAATATCAGAGAGCAACGGGCTCATCGGCAGAACCATTACACCCGAAAAATTCGGGAATGACTGTCGAAATTTACAAACGGTTGAAAGAAAAGTTGCGCATACAACAGGTTTAGCAAAACCTGCAACACGAGCTGATCACTCATAATGATTTGCTAACCAACTAGTACTCATACATCCAACGGGCAATTAAGCTTCGCCCCTTTAAATATTTGCCAACGGCAAGGTAAAAGTACACATTCATGTACCAACCAGATAAGAAGTTTTTGGCCCAAAAAACCCGAACACTCGGATGAATTAGCCAATACAATTTACAAAAGTAACTTTACACCTTTACATCACCCTTGCGGAGTTTCCTTTTCCTCAGGTACCTTTGACATCTCCTCAAGCCTGTCGACAATTACATGAGCAGGAGCTAAAACCTTCAGGTACAGCTCCTCGAAATCACCAGTTGCGTTGGCAATAGACAGCGAGCAAGCTGAAGGATAACAAGCAAGCACAAGGGCAAGCGTACATTTGGCCCCTGCAAAGACTTGAGATCTTACTAGCTCCCGAACCTTCTTGGCACTTCCAAATTCAGACATCAAAGTCAAAAGGGTAGGGGGAACTGCATTGAGAGGAAACATTGTTTTCCAAACTATCCTCATGGCCTTGTAGCACTTGTCGAAGAACTGGTGGACCTGTTGCACTCGATCTTGAAATTTGACGACGGCCGAAGCCTTCGAGTGTTCCCGCCAGAAAATCTCTTCGGATGAGGAAAGCTGAGTCAAAGCATGCACCCGCTCGTGTATCCGCTTGTTCTCTTCCGCAGGGTTCAACGCTATGACTGCCAAAAGAATTAGTAAAAGACTCAGACAAGAAGTTGCTAGCAAGCAGGCAAAAGGATCAAGAAACTTACAGTTTAAACTTTCGGTAGCCTTATGCAGCTCGCCAAGAATGTACCGCTCCACGACGGCTGCAATCTCGCTCTTTTTATTGACGATGGCAGCTAAGGCATAAGTGCTGCGTAAATCCTTCTCCATCTGTGTTATTCGGTCTTTCATGCGCTGGATCCGATCGCTTTCAGGAAGCGCACCCGACGAGTCGTCTGCAAATGAGGGTACTGGGAAGACCTGCAAGAAGTACTGGCTATAAAAAAGTGATGGATATGGTACAGCCCAACGTCCAAAATAACTCCCATCGGGAGAAGTGCAAGAAAGTGATATCATAGCAAAAGTGGGCCTACAACAAATGCTAGCACGAAGTTTATTACAAAACATGAGTTTGGCGGCAGAGCAATATTTTGCATCAACTCAAGGCACAAGTTTGGTACAAGAATCAAGGAAGCTGAGTTTGAGTCGATGAACTAGGGCCAGTCGACGATTTCCTTGATGAAACCAGTTCAAGAAGCTGACGGGCACAAGTAAGAGCAGATGCCTTAAAGGTGCTCAAATCAACAGGCTGCCCGTCTTGCCCTTTTGGAAGCCCCTTAGTCATTTCCTCGATGTCACCCTTAAAGCCGTAACCCATCATAAGCTGGAAGGCTAGGACAGCACCAAAAGTGCGCGATGTACGCTTGAATACCTCGATGACCTCCTTGGTGTCAACCGCGAAGGTATCGATCAGCTGTCCTAGGGTCTTCTCTTGCTTAATCTTGGGGAAGATCATCGAGTGCATCCGCGCCAGAGCACCCTTCCCCTTCACAAGAAGCTCTTGTGTAAGCTGGTGAGAAGCGAGAATCGTTGACACCGCGTTCGCTGGGGAATTATTTGGAACTCTTTCCAGGGCATCGACAGGAATGTTTGCTGCCTCTGCAATAGAAAAGAAGGAAAAAATTCAGTCATTGACAATTTTTTTAAATCCATAAGAACGTCTCCCGACAAAAGTATGTTAGAGATTACCAAGCAAGGCCAAAGAAGATTGACGAAGGACTTCATCCTTTTCGGCTGCTCGAGCCTCAGCTACCAGCCTGGATGCTTCTTCTTCCTTCAGCTTCCCTTTCAGTTTGGCCAGCTCCTCCTTCAGAGAATCAATCTCTTGGCGAGCCGCGGCAGCTATCTTGACTGCGCCATCCAGTTTTGAGGAGGAAGATTCGACTTCTTTTTGCAGCCGAACTTTGTTAGCCTCTAGAGAAGTGAATCGAGAGGCGAAAACCTCCAGAGAGGAGATAACGCCACGCAGGTCCTTAAAGAGAGAAAGAAAAACAATTAAACAGGGAACGCTTCAAGGAATTTGTATTAAGATCAGAAGAGGACTTACAGAAAAAGGAGCCGCAGTAGCAGCAGTCGCAGAAATATCCTTCCCTTTGGAAAGGGAAGACGCAGTCGATGCTTGAGCCATGGGGGCAGCCTTAGGAGCCGAAGCTTCGGAAGCCACCACGACCGGCGAAACAGCATCAGATTTGGCCTTTTTAGGAGGAGGCTCGATAAAGCCCTCGTCACTGCAAAAGTAAACAGTCGACTGTGATTATAACAGGAGTATGGAAGGTAAAAAAGGCACAGTATAACTTTCAGAAAGGAACTACTTACATGTCGAAGAGATCATCTTCATCGGCAAAGCCGCCGGTTGATCTCTTCGCAGGAGAAGCTCTGACCCCATCCGCAGCTGCATCAACAAAAGTATCACGATCAGTGTCGACGTTACGCACTGATCCATCTGCGATACAAGTATTATCGGCTGAGGAGGGAAGATCAGCGCGGGCAACTTCAAGATTCATTGGACCATTATATTCATCCTCTAAACCTGTTTGATCGATGGTGTGGAAATCTACTGGGATTGAGGAGCCTTTCCCCTCAGAGGTATCACCCGGTGAATCACGTGTATTTTCAGAAGCTATAGGGATCTGGCAAAGAAGAATGACAAGTAAGAACAAAGGTAATCATGTCGGCTAAGCAAGGAGCTATAATAGAGATGTGAAAAAAGGAAAATACCCCTGATGGTGGATGATCAACGTCAAGGGGAGCATAAGAAGAGATCAGCGGAATCGAATCTTCCTGGTTGAAGGAAGTAAGACGACGAACTTCATCAAGCAACTCTTTTTCTGATAGATCGGCAGCATTGATCCTGGTCTCATCCTTTGGACCTGAGTACAACCACATCGGGTGAACTCTGGCCATGACTGGCTGGATTCGGCGCTTCAGGAAAACTGCTGCCACCTCCGTACCAATCATAGTTTGGCCGTCGGCCTCTTTGATTCGAAGGAATTTGGCAAACAATTCTTCGGCTGAGGCCCTTTCGTCGGCTGAGAGGATGTTCTTCCAAGAGTCCTTGGGCTTGGCTTCAGTAACGTCGGCATAGCAGGGGAGTCGACATTCGGGTGACGAGGAATCTTTAACGTAAAACCATTTCAACCTCCATCCTTGCACAGACTCTCTCATTGGAAAATTAAAGTAATTAACTTCTGAGCGAGCAACAAAACCTACTCCTCCGGTGACAAAGTACCCATTACTACTGCTGTATCTTTTCACATAGAAGATCTTCTTCCACATCCCGAAATGAGGTTCAATACCCAAAAACGCCTCGCAAAGGGTGATGAACACAGCAACATGGAGGATTGAGTTGGGGGTAAGTTGCCACAATTGGATTTCATACGTCCGCAAGAGATGGAGGAGGAATCCATGAGTGGGGAGTGAAAGGCCTCGATGAAGAAAAGATAAGAACATCACAGAAAATCCAGCAGGAGGATCAGGCCGAGAGATCGCACCTGGAAGGATCACATCTCCCGCGTCGGAGGATATCAATCCTAAGCTTCGAGACCTCTTTTCGTCGCGCTTGGTGACGGTTGAAGCTACCCAGTCCCCAGGTTTGGCCATCGAGCCCGACGGCGCTGGCGGCGCCGGAGCTGGGGGAGGGGCGTTTGGAGCGCTCCCCTTCGGAAGAAAAGAGGAGGACTTGGCAGCGGCACCTTCGCTGGTGGAGCTAGCAGCGGCGGCGGTGTTCTTCTTCTTCACCATTGCGAGATCTGAGGAAGATTGAAACTGTGGCGGCGGCGCAACAATGGCGAAAGAAGGAAGAAGAGGGAGAGTGAGGAGATGCTGCGGGAACCGTGGAGAAAATTGAGAACTTTTTGTCCCTTGGAGATTTTAAGGAAAAATTGAAGTAAGCACGTGGCGCTTGAGGAAGGGAAGGAACTGACGGCCCACTACGCCCACGATTGCGCGAAAATCGAGGAGCCACCTCGGTCGTTACGCGTATAGTGGCCAAGCCCTAAAACACTGATTGAGCAGGGCTAGGGCTAGCTCGTCATGATGGGCCCGTCAAATCAGCCTGCAGCAGTTACACGTCAGCAATGACGTCATAATTTGGAAGCATTCGAAGGAAACATAAAAAGTTATCGGATGAAGGATTCGAGTCCACGCACGGATTTCAAGCATCCGTACCTAGACTCGGAGGCTACTCCCATCGGGAGCGCTGACGCGCACCCGATAAAATGAAGACTCGACAGAATGGGCAGTCGAAGGAAGAAGGTTTGAATCAGCACTCGGTTGCAAAGCGCGTGCACCCAGGCACTCGGGGGCTGTTACTCCCATCGGGAGCTCGTGATGCATACCTGATAGAAGTTTTTTGCACTCCAGGATCATGCCCGGGGACTTGATTCTGTGTAGGGTAACGGTGTTCTGCCATCGGCAGTTAACCAAACAACAGTTGGGCACGTTACTCATTATCCTTTGCATAAAGAAAATATATCGGATGACTTATGAAGATCTCGGCAGAGGAAAGTATTTGAGTAGTACAACTTGAGTCTATGCACGGATTGCAAGCATCCGTACCTAGACTCGGGGGCTACTCCCATCGGGATCGCTGACGCGCACCCGATAAAAAGAAGATGAAGCATAATCAAGATGAACAAAAGCAATGAAGGAGAAGAATGTCATGAGAAAACATGCATTAGTCTCTACCCGAATTATCTTCGGCTAGACACTCGGGGGCTACTGACGTGGGCATTACCCTTCGGGTAACCAGTATTGCCCTATCTGGTATTGACAAATTGGAGGCCCATGAAGATACCTGAAGGCGAGATGGGCCACTAGGTCGGCGCATCAGAAGATTCCTTGACAGGCAAGACAAGGAAGCGAACAAACAAGGAAAGATTGGATCTAAAACTACTGTAAACTTAGTCGTCCTCGTTTAGGACCCTTGAGACCTGGCCTCCTATATAAAGGCCAGGAGAGGGGCTGCCGAGGGACACGAACAATCTTAGCAACCTTAGCCAGGAAAAGCTTAGAGCTAGCTAACCCTAGCAACATCAATCTCGACTAGATCTTAGCCGAAGTGTTCGGCACCCCATTGTAACCTGTTTTCATCATAATCAAAGAACAGACAGGCAGGACGTAAGGGTTTTACCTCATCGAGGGCCCCGAACCTGGGTAAATCGCTCTCCCCGCTTGTCTGTGTACCGATGTCTCGTGTCAGCTTGCAGGATTCCATCAACCCTAAGCCCCTATCGGAGGGCATTGCCGAGGAGCACCCTCGACAATAATCTTCCATGAAACCCCAACGCATCAAGTGCATGTGCAAGGACCCAGATTTCCTTTCAAACAACGCTGTGTTTCGACAAGTACTGCACGGACAACATATCTTCGTGTCACCCTTTCTCGACATATTTTGTTCCGCGGCATCAAGAAACTCATTCACATGATCATGGAAACTTTGTGTCGTGCGGTCCTCCGTGTACATCCAACCTCGATCCATCCCTATAACTCATGTAAATTCAAGTTAAGTATAAACATGAGTTCAAGAAAAAGGAAAGCACGGCAATACATCTAAATTTAATTTAATTAGAAAAGCAAGTCAATATAGACAAGAAAACATGGCAATACATGTAAATTAATGTTAATTGGAAAAGCAACTCAATATAAACGGAAAACATGAAAGTTATAACCATTCATCCTGTTACGTGCACATAATTTCCTTTTTTTTATGCATCTCAGTTTGGGAAAAAAGAAAAACAAATAAAAATTGTACCAAACACGGCTTGAACATAGTACTTCAGGACATGACGAGAGAAGGATCTAGTCTGGTAACCATTAAGAATATAGTGAACTAATTTGGCTACGTTTGTGGAACTGCGATATATGAACAATAGGGCGTCCGGAATACCTTCACGTAAAGCCTTTTCTTTGGCGTCGCCCAAACTCCTTCAACTTGACTCCAAATCTCTCTTTCGATTGTGCGCTAGCCTGCTAGGTTCGGCCAGGCCCAAATTGCTGGAGTTCTTGAACAATGTCAGTTTATTTTGTAGTGCAAACAGAAACATCTAACGACCTTTTATGGCGAATAAAGAACCTCCGATTCTGATTGGACTCGGGTTGCGAGGCGTCGAGCAGGAGTCCGCTCCGGCCACGTCCGATGTCTGATGTAGACCGACGATGCAAGGAAAGGCCCGGCTGGCTCGGGCGAAAATTCTCGTGACCTAGCGATCGAATCATTTTTTTTTAGCGAAGCAATTCGACTCGGGTGGAGGCAGCCTCGTGAGGGATAGATTGTTTCCGTTCAGACTTCAGCCACGAGCGCACAGGGATAGGCCAGCCCAGGTAGGACATGCGTGAGAAGGACCGGCCCACAAATAAGGATGATCTTGTGGGCTAGCACGGGGGCTTCCACCAAATTCCTAGTGACAGGCTCCTTTCCAGGCCCGTCACTGGCATATTTCTAGTATCGGCCGCTCTCAACAAAAAAGTCCAGTGACATCCTTTTCTACACGCCTGTCACTGGTATTTTCTACCAGTGGCAAGCTTATACGTGCCTGTCACTAGTATAATTAGTAGTGACAGGCATAATTTTGCCTGTCACTAATCATCTGGAGGCTATAAGCCTTTTTGCAGTAGTGCATGAGTAGACTAAAGCCTGATGAAGCCATGATGTGGTGACATGGAATTTCTGTTGACTTGCCATGTCGTGAGATTTTTTTTGGCAAATAAAAACTTTATTCAACTTCATAGACAAGTCACTAACATCAATGTGCAATATTGCACATTAAGATAGCTGAGAACAGCTTTAACAGGGAAGCTAAAAGCATCATGCTTTGAACCTAAGAAAGTGTACGTACATGTTTCTAAACTGGAGAGATGATAAGCATCTTGAGCTTGCTTGTGAGCTATCATGTTGCTCTCTCCTTTTATCTTAAATAACTGTAGCATCAATGCCTTGCGTGTATGAGACAAACTGATGCAAACTTGGTCTATTTGTCCAGGGCGCTGGGTAGCTTGCCGGATTCCTTCTTGTTGCTGCCTTCGCTAAGACTTGACTATATGTTAGGAAGTTTGGATGACATAGTAACAGGACTAGACATAGAAGCAACTTAAAATAAGAACTATTTTTTGTGTTTTTAATATAAAGAAGGAAACAAGACAAAGTAAAATAAACTAAGCAAAACTATAACAAAGTAAAGAGATTGGAGATGAGAGACTCCCCTTGCAGAAATCCTCTTTCTCCCCTGCAATGGCGCCTGAAAAGTAGCTTGATGAGTGCAGTCGCACACTGTTGGGGAACCCCAAGAGGAAGTTATGATGAGCACAGTAGCAAGTTTTCCCTCAGTAAGAAATCAAGGTTTAATCGACCAACAGAAGAAATGAGTGACTTCTAAAGGCGTTGCTAGCTGACTTAAGGGCGCACTACCGGCGTCAGCAACAACGTGGAACCTGCAAACAACACAACCAAAATAGTTTGCCCCAAATTACAGTGGGGTTGTCAATCTCACTGATTTTGCCGAAACAAAGGATTAACCGTATAGTGTGGGAAAGAGATGTTTGTTGCAGTGAATTAAAGAGAACATTGTTTGCAGTAAGTAAACAAAACAAGATGATTTTATCAATGTAAAAGAAAGGACCGGGGTCCACATTTCACTAGAGGTGTCTCTCCATAAAGCTAAATAACATGCTGGGTTAACAAATTACAGCTGGGCAATTGACAGAATAAATACCATACATGACAAGATGATTACTATGAGATTCATTTGGGCATTACAACATGATACATAGACCGTAATCCAACTGCGTCTATGACTAATAATCCACCTTCCGGTTATCATCTGAAACCCTTTCAGTATTAAGTTGCAAGCAATAGATTATCGCATTAAGCAATGTGTGTAAAGTAAACAATAAAATTATCCTTAGACAAAGCATTGTTGTTTTCTCCCTAGTAGCAACAACACATCTACAATCTTAGAAGTTATTGTCACTCTTCCAGATTACTAGAGGCATGAACCCACTATCGAGCATAAATACTCCCTCTTGGAGTCACAAGCACATACTTGGTCAGAGCATCTACTAGCAACGGAGAGCATGCACGATCACAAATAACATATGACAAGTATATAATCGATCTCAACATAGTATTCAATATTCATCGGATCCCATCAAACACAACATGTAGCATTACATAAAGATGATCTTGATCATGATAGGCAGCTCACAAGATCTAAACATGAAGCATAAATTGGAGAAGACAACCATCTAGCTACTGCTATGGACCCGTAGTCCAGAGATGAACTACTCTCGCATCACTTCAGAGGCGGGAATGGCGATGTAGAGGCCTCCGGTGATGATCTCCCTCTCCGGCAGGGTGCCGGGAAGAGCTTCAGAACCCTCCCGAACTAGGGTCGGCGATGGCGGTCGCGACGGAACTTTTCGTGGATGGAGGCTCGGGTATTTAGGTTTTTACCGAACATGTGAATAAATAGGCGGAAGGGCGAGGTCGGTGGGTACCTGGGGGGCCACACCACCCCTTGGCGCGGCCAGGGCCTGGGCCGCGCCATGGGAAGTTGAGGTCGCCTCGTGGCGCTTCTTCGTCTCTCCTTCGGACTCCGTCTTCGTTACAGTAAAATAGGAACTTCGGCTTTTGTTTCGTCCAATTCCGAGAATATTTCCTGTACAACTTTTCTGAAATACAGAAAAGCAGAAAACAGGGAACTGACACTGTGGCAGCTTGTCAATAGGTTAGTTCCGGAAAATGTATAAAAGTGCAAAAAAAGTGTAAACAAAACATATATAAATTGGTGTAAAATAAGCATGGAGCATAAAAAATCATAGATACGTTCGCAACCTATCACCGGCGCCGGGGCGGTTGATGCGTGTAGTTGACACGTCCGTTGGGAACCCCAAGAGGAAGGTGTGATGCGCACAGTAGCAAGTTTCCCTCAGTAAGAAACCAAGGTTTAATCGAACCAGTAGGAGTCAAGAAGCACGTTGAAGGTTGATGGTGGCGGAATGTAGTGCGGCGCAACACCAGGGATTCCGGCGCCAACGTGGAACCTGCACAACACAACCAAAGTACTTTGCCCCAACGTAACAGCGAGGTTGTCAATCTCACCGGCTTGCTGTGAACAAACGATTAACAGTATTGTGTGGAAGATGATTGTTTGCGAAGAACAGTAAAGAACAAGTATTGCAGTAGATTGTATTTCAGATGTAAAGAATAGACCGGGGTCCACAGTTCACTAGCGATGTCTCTCCCATAAGATAAATAGCATGTTGGGTGAACGAATTACAGTTGGGCAATTGACAAATAAAGAAAGCATAACAATGCACATACATATATCATGATGAGTACTATGAGATTTAATTAGGGCATTACGACAAAGTACATAGACCGCCATCCAGCATGCATCTATGCCTAAAAAGTCCACTTTCAGGTTATCATCCGAACCCCTTCCGGTATTAAGTTGCAAGCAACAGACAATTGCATTAAGTATGGTGCGTAATGTAATCAACACAAATATCATTAGACAAAGCATCGATGTTTTATCCCTAGTGGCAACAGCACATCCACAACCTTAGAACTTTCTGTCACTGTCCCAGATTTAATGGAGGCATGAACCCACTATCGAGCATAAATACTCCCTCTTGGAGTCACAAGTATCAACTTGGCCAGAGCCTCTACTAGCAACGGAGAGCATGCAAGAACATAAACAACTCATATATGATAGATTGATAATCAACTTGACATAGTATTCAATATCCATCGGATCCCAACAAACACAACATGTAGGATTACAAAGAAACGATCTTGATCATGATAGGCAGCTCACAAGATCGAGCATGATAGCACAATTAGGAGAAGACGACCATCTAGCTACTGCTATGGACCCATGGTCCAGGGGTGAACTACTCACACATCAATCCGGAGGCGATCATGGCGATGAAGAGTCCTCCGGGAGATGATTCCCCTCTCCGGCAGGGTGCCGGAGGCGATCTCCTGAATCCCCCGAGATAGGATAGGCGGCGGCGGCGTCTCTGGAAGGTTTTCCGTATCGTGGCTCTCGGTACTGGGGGTTTCGCGACGAAGACTTTAAGTAGGCGGAAGGGTAGGTCAGGGGGCCACACGAGGGACCCACACAACAGGCCGGCGCGGCCCAAGCCCTGGCCGCGCTGCCTTGTTGTGTCGTCGCCTCGTGGCCCCACTTCGTATCTCCCTCGGTCTTCTGGAAGCTTCGTGGAAAAATAGGCCCCTGGGCGTTGATTTCGTCCAATTCCGAGAATATTTCCTTACTAGGATTTCTGAAACCAAAAACAGCAGAAAACAGCAACTGGCTCTTCGGCATCTCATCAATAGGTTAGTGCCGGAAAATGCGTAATAATGACATATAATGTATATAAAACATGTGAGTATCATCATAAAAGTAGCATGGAACATAAGAAATTATAGATACGTTTGGGACGTATCAAGCATCCCCAAGCTTAGTTCCTACTCGCCCTCGAGTAGGTAAACGATAACAAAGATAATTTCTGAAGTGACATGCTATCATAATCTTGATCAATACTATTGTAAAGCACATGAGATGAATGCAGCGATTCGAAGCAATGATGAAGATAATGAGTAAACAAATGAATCATATAGCAAAGACTTTTCATGAATAATACTTTCAAGACAAGCATCAATAAGACTTGCATAACAGTAAACTCATAAGCAATAAATTCTTAGTAGAAAGCTTTGAAACAACACAAAGGAAGATATAAGTTTCAGCGGTTGCTTTCAACTTCAACATGTATATCTCATGGATAATTGTCAACACAAAGTAATATAACAAGTGCAATAAGTAAACATGTAAGAATCAATGCACACAGTTTACACAAGTGTTTGCTTCTAAGATAGAAAGAATAGGTAAACTGACTCAACAATAAAGTAGAAGAAAGGCCCTTCGCAGAGGGAAGCATGGATTACTATTTTTGTGCTAGAGCTTTTCATTTTGAAAACAAGAAACAATTTTGTCAATGGTAGTAATAAATCATATGAGTTATGTATAAGATATCTTATAAGTTGCAAGCCTCATGCATAGTATACTAATAGTGCCCGCACCTTGTCCTAATTAGCTTGGATTAACACGGATTATCATTGCATAACATATGTCTCAACCAAGTGTCACAAAGGGGTACCTCTATGCCGCCTGTACAAGGGTCTAAGGAGAAGGTTCGCATTGGATTTCTCGCTTTTGATCATTCTCAACTTAGACACCCATACCGGGACAACATAGACAACAGATAATGGACTCCTCTTTTAATGCTTAAGCATTCAACAACAGTTAATATTTCTCATAAGAGATTGAGGTTTTATGTCCACACTGAAACTTCCACCATGATTCATGGCTTTAGTTAGCGGCCCAATGTTCTTCTCTAACAATATGCATACTCAAACCATTTGATCATGAAAATCTCCCTTACTTCAGAAAAGACGAACATGCATAGCAACTCACATGAAATTCAACAAAGGTAAAAGTTGATGGCGTCCCCAGAAAACATGGTTACCGCTCAACAAGCAACTTATTAAGAAATAAGACACATAAGTACATATTCTTCACCACAATAGTTTTTAAGGCTATTTGTCCCATGAGCTATGTATTGTAAAGGCAAAGAATGGAAGTTTTAAAGGTAACACTCAAGTAATGTACTTTGGAATGGCGGAGAAATACCATGTGGTAGCTAGGTATGGTGGACACAAATGGCATAGTTTTTGGCTCAAGGATTTGGATGCACGAGAGGAATCCCTCTCAATACAAGGCTAGGCTAGCAAGGTTGTTTGAAGCGAACTCAAGTATAAATGGTGCAGCAAGACTCACATATAAACATATTGTAAGCATTATAAGACTTTACATCGTCTCCTTGTTGTTCAAACACCTCAACCAGAAAATATCTAGACTTAGAGAGAACAATCATGCAAACCAAATCTTAACATGCTCTATGTAGTTATTCATTAATGGGTACAAGGTACATGATGCAAGAGCTTAAACAAGATCTATATGAGCACAACAATTACCAAGTATCACATTATTCAAGACATTATACCATTTACCACATGCGGCATTTTCCGTTTCCAACCATATATCAATGAATGAGGTAGTTCAACTTTCGCAATGAACATTAAAGATAAAGCTAAGAACACATGTGTTCATACGAAACAGTGGAGCGTAATATCTCCAATATAAAGAATGCTAGGATCCGACTTTATTCAAACAAAACAAAAACTAAAGCAAACAGACGCTCCAAGTAAAGCACATAAGATGTGACTGAAGAAAAATATAGTTTCATTAGAGGAACCTGATAATATTGTCGATGAAGAAGGGGATGCCTTGGGCATCCCCAAGCTTAGACGCTTGGGTCTTCTTAAAATATGCAGGGATGAACCACGGGGGCATCCCCAAGCTTTGACTTTTCACTCTTCTTGATCATATTGTATCATCCTCCTCTCTTGACCCTTGAAAACTTCCTCCACACCAAACTCGAAACAAACTCATTAGAGGATCAGTGCATAATTCATATATTCAGAGGTGACATAATCATTCTTAATACTTCTGGACATTGCTCAAAGCTACTGAAAGTTAATGGAACAAAGAAATCCATCAAACATAGCAAAACAGGCAATGCGAAATAAAAGGCAGAATCTGTCAAAACAGAACAGTCCGTAAAGACGAATTTTAAAATGGCACCAGACTTGCTCAGATGAAAATGCCCAAATTGAATGAAAGTTTCTTACATATCTGAGGATCACGCACGTAAATTGGCAGATTTTTCGGAGTTACCTACAGAGAATTCTGCCCAGATTCGTGACAGCAAGAAATCTGTTCCTGCGCAGTAATCCAAATCTAGTATTGACTTTACTATCAAAGACTTTACTTGGCACAACAATGCAATAAAATAAAGATAAGGAGAGGTTGCTACAGTAGTAACAACTTCCAAGACTCAAATATAAAACAAAGTACTGTAGTAAAAACATGGGTTGTCTCCCATAAGCGCTTTTATTTAACGCCTTTGAGCTAGGCGCAGAAAGTGTGTATCAAGTGTTATCAAGAGAAGAAGCATTGACATCAAAAAATTTCTCACAAACAAGACTTGTTGCAGAGGGTACCTTAGATGTTCCATTATCTAAATTTCCCATAGTGGTACTAAGGGTTTTATCAATTTTAGGCTTATAATTCTTTGGCTTAGGCACCTTAGAGACATACATGAATTTTTGCTCCTTGCCCACATAAGCTTTCTCCTTAAATTCAAGAGAAGAAAAAGTTGAACCCAATTTTCCCATAGCTTCTTCAAGTTTACCAATTCTATGGGTTTGATTATCATGGATAGTACAAGTTTCTAAAATAGCAATTCTTTCATTAATTCCTCCTAGGGATTTATCAAGTTTATCAGTATTATCAAGTAATACCCCCAGTTTAGTCTCAACACTTGGAAGATTTTTCTCTATGGCTTCCAACTTTTTCATGACGTCCTCAAGAGAGATTTCAATTTTAGTTTCATTAACAGGTGGTATTCCAACTAGACTCTCAATGATGCAACTAGCTTCTAAAGCAGGAGTACCTAGGAAATTACCCCCCGAAAGAGTATCAAGAACATACCTATTCCAACTAGATATACCAACATAAAAGTTCCTAAGTAGGATAATAGTTGAGTGTTTCTTAGTGCACCTATGATGAGCATCACTAATTCTATACCAAGCATCTTTAAAACTTTCTCCACCTTGTTGCTTAAAAGAACGAACTTCAACTTCAGGATTACTCATTTTAGCAATAGTAAATAAAGCAAACTAGATAAAGTAAATGCAAGTAACTAATTTTTTTGTGTTTTTAATATAGAGAACGCAAACAAGACAGTAAATAAAGTAAAGCTAGCAACTAATTTTTGTGTGTTTTGTTTTAGTGCAGTAAACAAAGTAGTAAATGAAGTAAAGTAAAGCAAGACAAAAACAAAGTAAAGAGATTGGAAGTGGAGACTCCCCTTGCAGTGTGTCTTGATCTCCCCGGCAACGGCGCCAGAAATTTGCTTGATGCGTGTAGTTGACACGTCCGTTGGGAACCCCAAGAGGAAGGTGTGATGCGCACAGTAGCAAGTTTCCCTCAGTAAGAAACCAAGGTTTAATCGAACCAGTAGGAGTCAAGAAGCATGTTGAAGGTTGATGGTGGCGGAATGTAGTGCGGCGCAACACCAGGGATTCCGGCGCCAACGTGGAACCTGCACAACACAACCAAAGTACTTTGCCCCAACGTAACAGCGAGGCTGTCAATCTCACTGGCTTGCTGTGAACAAAGGATTAACCGTATTGTGTGGAAGATGATTGTTTGCGAAGAACAGTAAAGAACAAGTATTGCAGTAGATTGTATTTCAGATGTAAAGAATAGACCGGGGTCCACAGTTCACTAGCGGTGTCTCTCCCATAAGATAAATAGCATGTTGGGTGAACGAATTACAGTTGGGCAATTGACAAATAAAGAAAGCATAACAATGCACATACATATATCATGATGAGTACTATGAGATTTAATCAGGGCATTACGACAAAGTACATAGACCGCCATCCAGCATGCATCTATGCCTAAAAAGTCCACTTTCAGGTTATCATCCGAACCCCTTCCGGTATTAAGTTGCAAGCAACAGACAATTGCATTAAGTATGGTGCGTAATGTAATCAACACAAATATCCTTAGACAAAGCATCGATGTTTTATCCCTAGTGGCAACAGCACATCCACAACCTTAGAACTTTCTGTCACTGTCCCAGATTTAATGAAGGCATGAACCCACTATCGAGCATAAATACTCCCTCTTGGAGTCACAAATATCAACTTGGCCAGAGCCTCTACTAGCAACGGAGAGCATGCAAGAACATAAACAACTCATATATGATAGATTGATAATCAACTTAACATAGTATTCAATATCCATCGAATCCCAACAAACACAACATGTAGGATTACAAAGAAACGATCTTGATCATGATAGGCAGCTCACAAGATCGAGCATGATAGCACAATTAGGAGAAGACGACCATCTAGCTACTGCTATGGACCCATGGTCCAGGGGTGAACTACTCACACATCAATCCGGAGGCGATCATGGCGATGAAGAGTCCTCCGGGAGATGATTCCCCTCTCCGGCAGGGTGCCGGAGGTGATCTCCTGAATCCCCCGAGATGGGATTGGCGGCGGCGGCGTCTCTGGAAGGTTTTCCGTATCGTGGCTCTCGGTACTGGGGGTTTCGCGACGAAGACTTTAAGTAGGCGGAAGGGTAGGTCAGGGGGCCACACGAGGGACCCACACAACAGGCCGGCGCGGCCCAAGCCCTGGCCGCGCCGCCTTGTTGTGTCATCGCCTCGTGGCCCCACTTCGTATCTCCCTCGGTCTTCTGGAAGCTTCGTGGAAAAATAGGCCCCTGGGCGTTGATTTCGTCCAATTCCGAGAATATTTCCTTACTAGGATTTCTGAAACCAAAAACAGCAGAAAACAGCAACTGGCTCTTCGGCATCTCGTCAATAGGTTAGTGCCGGAAAATGCGTAATAACGACATATATTGTATATAAAACATGTGAGTATCATCATAAAAGTAGCATGGAACATAAGAAATTATAGATACGTTTGAGACGTATCAGCGGTTCATCATTACGCAGGGTTGTTCTTGCGGCGGAGAAAGGGGTGCCGGCGGCTGTGGTGGCTGCCGTTGAGCCGGGGGAGCATTTTATAGACGCCGGTGTCGCCAGAAGAGGCGGGAAGATAGCGTAGGAAGAGGCCAGAAGCGGCGGGAAGAAAGCGCGGGAACGCACGGTGGCGTGCGAACGCCGGCAACGCGTGGAGGCTGCGTAGCACCCACGAGACGTCTTGCCTGCCCCTCCGTCGTCATTAAGGCTGACAAAGCTGCGACACTTCGTTCGTGTGTCACTGCGCGCCAATAACTTTCGTCGCGAGGTAGGCGACGGTTAGGTTTAAACTTGAATGTGCCGCTGACGTGTCGGTCCCGCGTCTCCTCGCCTCGCTTCTCGTTGTGTCGGGCGTGCCCGGAGCGTCCCCTGTGTAGCGGGGACGGGCACGGGGCGCAGGACACCATATTGGTCTGCGCCCGAAAAAAAAGAGCCGTTGGGGCGCGCGGCTCAGAACGATTTTTTGTCCGGCGTGCACCAAATCTCTTTGGAGATGCTTTGGGGACGGGGCTGGAGATGCTCTAAACCACCATGATGATGAAGCTCCACTTTCCATGTATTAAGAAGAGTTTGGATGTGGATGACTAGCGCGCTCGTCCTCAAACGTGAACCATCTGTATCCTTTCATCGAAAGTGAGATCGACAGTGTTGTGGGTGGCAAGAGGGGCCTAGGGACGACACTTAGGCCTTCTGTCGGTGGGCGAGAGCCCTATTAAATGTGGACTGGGAGGGGGACTGTCCCTATCCAGTCCCCACTCCCCACTCCACTCTGCACGCACGCTCGCTCGAGCTTCCGTGCCGCCATGGCCCCGAAGCGCGAGTTCGAGCCTAGCGCGAATGACTATGAGGCCGGCAGTAGCCGGCGAGCCGCGCCGACAAGTTTCGACATGGGGCCGCCGACGGCGATGCGCAAGCGGATCTACATCACCGTCGTGGTGGCGCAGATCTTCTGGGAGACCGGCGCCCCAATTTCGTGGGGCGACGTGCACCTCCCCCACGGCTGGCACCTGAGCCCAGATCAGGTTCCGGTGCCACCAATCCCGGCCACCGGCCACGTCCGCTTGGCGGAGATCCAGCGGCGGCGCGCGCAGCTGCCGGCGGACCTTCGAGAGGACCCCGCCTGCAACGACACGAGACCCTACTGGGACTTGTGGTTCGAGGTGAAGCACGCTGCGCGCCAGTGCACCTGCTTCACCTTGGCGCCGGCGAGGAGGGCAGACCGCCGCCCAAGCGGCCTCTACATCGACAAGCTCGCGACTGCGCCACAGGCCCACCAGCCCGAGGAGGAGGACGACCCCGAGCTGCACGCCGCGCTCGCGGCGTCCCGCGAGATCAACGACCTCGAGGAGCTGGCCAAATGACCGCACCTCGCCGAGGTGCTGCGCGCCTCCGCGCTGGAGGAGGAGGCCAGGAAGGCCAAGGAGGACGCCGACGCGTGGGTGTTCCTCGCCATGGCGCGCCTGCAGGAGGAGGCCACACGCCAGGCCACGCTCCGGGAGGAGGAGGAGTGTCTACTCCGCCTCAAGCACGAGGCGGAGGCTTGAGGCCGCTGCGGCGGAGCAGTGTCAGAAGGAGACGGCGCGGCTGGCACGGCTGCGCAGGCCGGCGAGCCCTCAAGACCCGCACTCCGCCTGGGAAAGAGCGCAATGGTCGCCTTGGCCGGAGTCCCCGGCGGCCTCCGTCGTGTCCAGCCGGAACAACACGTCGCCGCCTGGGGGCGTCTTCCTCATCGACAGCGACGACGACGAGTACTATTGGGAGTAGGTGGATCGCCGGCCGCCACCGCGTCCCAAACCCTAGCCTAGGGTTTTCACTTTTTTTAAGTTAAAGCCCATATAGGGCTTTCTTTTGTGTAAAATTTGCCCAAAATAGGGCTAAGTTTAATAAACTTTAGTTTAAATTTAATTGTTTTTGTTTTTCGTTTTTGTGGTTTTTAGTTTTGCGCTTGCGTCCGCGTTTTGGCCGCACTGCGCGACCCAAACGGACCGTCGACCAGATCCACGTGTCCGCGTGCCCACCCAAACGACCCAATCCAAACGGGTCAACACGTCTGGTTTGGGTCGACGCGTTAGAGATGCCCTTATCACCTATCGTCTTTGGTTAAGACGACCATTTGTCTTTCGTCACCTATCGTCTTTGGCAGGTAAAAATAACAGAGCCTTAACCAAACGGCCACTGTGAAACCAAACGGCCAGAAAAACACGATTGCGCGCAATCGAACCCCATCCGCTCTGGCAAATTCTAGGCATGTGATCCATTTGAAATTCGCCGACGAATCCTTTCGAAACTCGACAGTCAAACCAAGATCAATGACGATAGGCGTCAGGCAGTTCATCATCACGAAGAGAGAAGGATCCAAGGACTGCCTCCATTATTCAGGTCGGGCCCATGCTACCAACCATCCAGGCCAGCTGATGACGCGAGCTCCAAGGCTCCAAATCCACACTTGGGCAACGCCATGCAGCACAAAGCCACCCTCCCCCGGCGGTAGCCAAGAAAGCGCAGAGGGCAAGGTGGATAGACCGGTCTAGGATTTCTCCCAACGCCGGCCCAGCCCGCACCCTCCACCTCCGCCGCCAGAACATGACGCCCACCGGAAGCAAGCCCCCACCAGTCCACCACCACCCTGACGCAGGGAGGTCGTCCAAGTCGCCGATCTTCAACGCACTGTCGTCGCCGCACCAGCAGCTCTAGCGGGTGACATCACCATTGTGAGACCTTTCGTTGAAGTTGATGATCACAAGGGACGTCACGGCCATGAGAGCTGGTAATTTTAGTTTAGCGGCTCATTTTTTTCAAACCAACTGTCCCCTAGTAGGTTATTGGTTCGATAAATTTTGGCGAATAGCAACTATTACTCTATTTCTGCATAACCCGAAATTTTGGTTGGACCATGGATTCTCTGAAACGGGAATGTAGAGTGTCCAAACAATGACTTGCGTAGGCTCTGGGCGGTAACTGAACAACCTAATAGTTTTCATATCGGTTCAATTTTGAGTTACAGATGGGCAAGAGGAGAGAGGACGGTCCCAGTGGCTAGGGTTTCCATCTTTAAATTCAGGCATTGGAGTGTGGCGGAGCCTAGCAACGGGAGGGTTTTTGTTTAGATTTTTTTGTGTATTTTTTTCGTATGGTGAGACGGCAGTGGTGACTAATACGCCTAACGTCGACGGCGAGTGCGTGAAGTCGTGGGTACACATTGGTTGTCATCATTGTAAAAAAGAACCATTCATGGAAAGCACTCAATCTCGTGAATGAATTCATATAAGCAGGGATAAAGATGTTTCCTCGAAGTAAAGAGGAAGACAAATTCATTATATCGCGTGGTAGATAAGCTACTCTCAAACAAGCAAAAGGATATATTCATCATCGTGGACAAGTTTTTCACAGAAAACTAGGGAAAAGGTAATTACATCGTTTTCTCTTTACGAGGAACACGGGTCTTGTTGTACTGAAATAGTAGATACGCGACATAAACATAGCGAGCCAGGTAATGGATTGGGAAAACTCCGCCGTTTGCTTGATGCCGTGCGATTCCGATTATTAGCAGGACCTGGATCAGCGCCATCATGACGAAAAAGAGAACCCTCAAGATACCATCCTCCCGGCTTAGATAAAGATCAATGCCCCCGCGGGCCGCCGCCTTCAGCTTCAGCATCGCCGTCTCGGTCTTCATCTCCATCGTTCTTGCTGCTCCTGGAAACTTTTCCTCGTCGTAGATGTGTCCTCACGAAATTTTTCTTCAGATGCAATCGAAACAGCCGAACAAGATCGATTGCGTTTTGCGAGTCAAGCCCCCACATAGGGCGGACTATTTATAGGTCGAGAAAAGGACTTGGAGCTGGGATCGACACGAGCCGGAACCGGATTAATTACTCCAGTCCATCTCGGCCACGGAAGACGGAACCGACACGACCGCGTTGTACAAACGCTGCCCTGATATTTGCCGCACGGTTTGCATCTAGTTTCGGAAAACCAAACATGCGAGACGGAACCGGATTAATTAATTGCCCCAGTCCATCTAATTGTATCCATGTTGATTATATGGTGATCATGTTCTGATTCTGTCCTGATTGTTCTAACTTCTTTTGAACAAGTAATCGACCATGTGCACACGCACGTTTGAACTAGGAGCATCTCCAACTGATCGTCCCAAATGGATACTGAGCGACCGTTTGCATTCGCGCGGGACGAAAATGCGTCAGGAACTAGCACTAGTGGATAACATGCCTATTGTCCCGGCCCGTGAGAGGCTGTCCCGGCTGGCCAACCGGGACAACGAAGGCGGGACAAAAGGTCCAACCTTTTATCCCGGTCCGCTTACCAGCTGAGACATATAGTACACCACGTGGCTGCGATGCAGGGGTTGAGCTGGAGGACCTTTTGCCCAGCTCGTAAGCACAACCGGGACAACAAGTTTTATTTTCTTTTTTCATTTATCTTTTTCCATTTTCATTTTTCATTTTGTTTGACTCGTTACTCTCTCACTTGAACCATTGTTAACACTAATTACACTTAATATACTCAAATTTTAGACTTGGTCACTTACCGGTCGGTCATCCATCCTCACACTACTCCACCCTCAGCACGCTTAACTCCTTGGATTTTTTCTGCTATGCTCCCGTGAATGTGGTAGTACCTTGTTGTAAATACTACAATAAGATAATAATATAGCATTTCAATGTGAGGAATTTGAATATATTTAAATCTTTAAACCGCAAGTGGACAAATAATATATGCATAACTATTAGAAAAATGTGACGAATTTGAATATGAAATAATTTTGTTTTATTCATTTATTAATATTATTATCAAATAATATATGCATTATTCATATAATATGGTCAAATAATTAATATCTTTAAATCTTTAAACCACAAGTGGACAAATAATATATGCATAACTATTAGAAAAGTGTGAGGAATTTGAATATGAAATAATTTTGTTTTATTCATTTATTAATATTATTATCAAACAATATATGCATTATTCATATAATATGGCCAAATAATTAATATCTTTAAATATTTAATAAATAATATATGCATAAATATTAGAAAAGTGTGAGGAATTTGAATATGAAATAATTTTAATTTTATTCATTTATTAATATTATTATCAAATAATATATGCATTATTCATATAATATGGCCAAATAATTAATATCTTTAAATCTTTAAACCGCAAGTGGAAAAATAATATATGTATAACTATTAGAAAAGTGTGAGGAAATTTAATATGAAATAATTTTGCATTTATTAATATTATTATCAAATAATATATGCATTATTTATATAATATGGCCAGATAATTAATATCTTTAAATCGCAAGTGGACAAATAATATATGCATAACTATTATAAAAATGTGAGGAATTCGAATATGAAATAACTATTAGAAAAATGTTTTTATTGAGGTAGGGTAAAAATAGTACTGTATGTAGTAAAGTTTTCTGGCAAATTTGAGTTTTAATTGTGCAGTTAAAGTTAGGAGAGGAGAACATCGATGATGAAACTAATGTGCAATAAGGGATGAAAGGTATGACACCCTGGAAAATGTATCCCGCAAGAATATGGCCAAATAATGTGGGAAATTTGGATAATAATAAAATATTTGATATATTGAACGATTCATAGTTCATACAAATAAAAATATAGAAAACCACCATCTACTCATCATCTCTAAATATCGAGACCATCAATATGGCTACCGAGAAAAATAATATATCCAATATTCATATAATATGGCATAGTTAATATCTTTGAATTTGTAAATGCGCATTTGAACAAATAATATGTCCATTATTATTAGAAAAATGTGAGGAATTTAAATAATAACAATATAATAGAAAGATTAAATATATTGATCGCGACGATTCATATGTTCATACATAGAAGGCACACACAACACCACATACCACACCACCATTCATCTACTCATAAATATTAAGTTCGAGGCGATCCAACTGACTATTGTAGCCAAGTGCACGGAAATGCCTCCTACCCAGCTCGAAGCCCAGGCGAGCGCCGAGAACGGCATACTGCAGTTGCTTATGGCTCAAGGGCAAATCGCCCCATCCAAGAATCAGTGCCTCTTCTTCTATTAATTCCTTGGCGGTCTTTAACGGCCTGTTCTTCTTATTAAACTTCTTCTCCTGCTCGAGACCCATCCCAATATAATGATTTGCCAAATCGTACAAACTCGGAGTCTGCTTATTTGGGACGGGGTTCCGGAGGATCTGCTGGAGGTTGATCGCAGACGGAATACCAATAATTCCATAGGTACGCAACATATTCACATTATTGTGGATTACCGCACCACAAAATCTGATGTTCTTGTCCGCAAGGAAATCGACGAGAAGTTGTGGCACTTCATCGGCATGAACAATTTGGAAGACCAAAGTCTCTTGCGCGACAGAGAGTTGAAGGACGGCGGCGCGTTCATTAGCTCTACCCTCGCAAGGGTCGGTGAACTCGCAGTCCAAGCCCACGACCTTGATTTCCACGGCGTCGAGGAAATCCCTCTTGACGGCGTGGATCCACCTCTCCACCCTCTTCGCACGGAGGGTGTACGTGACCTTGAAATTCATCTTTTCGATGACATCATAGTAGACTTCAGATCGAGGGAAGTCGAGGGCGCGTGCGAGCTTCACCATTTTTGGATCCATGAGAGACTCTAGAGAGGGCCGACCAGGGCGCGGGAGAGAGAGGCTGGCGCCGGCCGGGCTCTTTTCTGGGAGAGAGATGTGGCTAATTGTTGGAGATGTGCCCAAGAGGCAATAATAAAAGTGGTTATTATATATCTTTGTGTTTATGATAAATGTTTATATACCATGCTATAATTGTATTAACCGAAACATTGATACATGTGTGTTATGTAAACAACAATGAGTCCCTAGTAAGCCTCTTAACTAGCTTGTTGATTAATAGATGATCATAGTTTCATGATCATGAACATTGGATGTTATTAATAACAAGGTTATGTCATTATATTAATGATGTAATGGACACACCCAATTAAGCGTAGCATAAGATCACGTCATTAAGTTATTTGCTATAAGCTTTTGATACATAGTTACCGAGTCCTTTCGACCATGAGATCATGTAAATCACTTATACCGGAAAGGTACTTTGATTACATCAAACGCCACTGCGTAAATGGGTGGTTATAAAGGTGGGATTAAGTATCCGGAAAGTATGAGTTGAGGCATATGGATCAACAGTGGGATTTGTCCATCCCGATGACGGATAGATATAATCTGGGTCCTCTCGGTGGAATGTCGTCTAAATAGCTTGCAAGCATATGAATGGTTCATAAGAGACCACATACCACGGTACGAGTAAAGAGTACTTGTCAGGAGACGAGGTTGAACAAGGTATAGAGATACCGATGATCAAACCTCGGACAAGTAAAATATCGCGTGACAAAGGGAATCGGTATCGTATGTGAATGGTTCATTCGATCACTAAGTCATTGTTGAATATGTGGGAGCCATTATGGATCTCCAGATCCCGCTATTGGTTATTGGTCGGAGAGAAGTCTCAACAATGTCTACATAGTTCGCGAACCGTAGGGTGACACACTTAAGGTTTGATGTCGTATTAGTAGATATTGAATATATGGAATGGAGTTCGAAGTTTTGTTCGGAGTCTCGGATGGGATCCAGGACATCACGAGGAGTTCCGGAATGGTCTGGAGAATAAGATGCATATATAGGAAGTCATTTTATAAGTTTGAAAATGATCCGGTGCATTTATGGAAGGTTCTAGAAGGTTCTAGAGAAGTCCGGAATAAATCACTATGGAAGGTAGAGACTCCACCAAGCTTGGCCGGCCAACCCTAGAGGGGTGGAGTCCCAGGTGGACTCCACCAAGGTGGCCGGCCACCCCCTCCCAAGGAAATGTGGGAATCCCACCTCAAGTGGGAATCCCACCTTGGGTAGGTTTCATATCATATGGAAGGTTTTGGTTTGGGGTCTTATTCGAAGACTTGTAGACCAACTCTTAGGTGTTCCACCTATATAATGAGGGACAAGGGGAGGGGGCCGGCCACACCAAAGCCACCTTGGCCGCACCCCTTAGTGGCCGGCCACCCCTCTCCCCAAACCCTAGCCGCCCCACCTCCTCCACCTCTCCCGCAAACGCTTAGCGAAGCTCCGCCGGAGATCTCCATCGACACCGCCACCACGGCGTCGTGCTACCGGGATTCAAGGAGGAGCTACTACTTCCGCTGCCCGCTGGAACGGGGAGAAGGACGTCGTCTTCATCAACACCGAACGTGTGACCGAGTACGGAGGTGCTGCCCGATTGTGGCACCGTCAAGATCTTCTACGCGCTTTTGAAAGCGGCAAGTGATCGTCTACCGCAGCAACGAGAGCCTCCTCTTGTAGGATTTGGAAATCTTCAAGGGTTAGTCTCGTTCATCCCCTCGTTGCTCCCGTCTTCTAGATTGCATCTTGGCTTGGATTGCGTTCTCGCGGTAGGAATTTTTTTGTTTTCTATGCTACGAATCCATACAGTGGTATCAGAGCCGTGTCTATGCATAGATGGTTGCACGAGTAGAACACAATTGTTTTGTGGGCGTTGATGCTTATGTTGTCTTTAGTTTGAGTACTTTGCATCTTTGTGGCATAGTGGGATGAAGCGGCTCGGGCTAACTTTACATGACCGCGTTCATGAGATTTGCTCCACGCTCGACATGCAACTTGTATTGCATAAGTGGCTTTGCGGGTGTCTGTCTCTACTACTATAGTGAAGATTCAATTTACTCTTCTATTGACAACACTAGTATCACCGTTGTGGTTCATGTTCGTAGGTAGATTAGATCTCACTCGAAAACCCTAAACCACGTAAAATATGCAAACCAAATTAGAGACGTCTAACTTGTTTTTGCAGGGTTTGGTGATGTGATATGGCCATAATGTGATGATGAATATGTATGAGATGGTCATTATTGTATTGTGGCAACCGGCAGGAGCCTTATGGTTGTCTTTAAATTTCATGTTGAGTAGTATTTCAAAGAAGTTGTAATAGTTGCTACATGGGAGAACAATCATGAAGACGACGCCATTGACCTTGACGCTACGCTGACGATGATGGAGATCATGCCCGTTGATGATGGAGATCATGTACGTGCTTTGGAGATGAAGATCAAAGGCGCAAAGACAAAGGGGCCATATCATATCACATATGAATTGCATGTGATGTTAATCCTTTTAATGCATCTTATTTTGCTTAGATCGTGACGGTAGCATTATAAGATGATCCCTCTCACTAAAATATCAAGATAATAAAGTGTTCATCCTTAGTAGCACCGTTGCCAAGACTTGTCGTTTCGAAGCATCTCGTGATGATCGGGTGTGATAGATTCAACAAGTGCATACAACGGGTGCAAGCCAGTTTTGCACATGCGGATACTAAGGTTGCCTTGACGAGCCTAGCATGTACAGACATGGTCTCGGAACACGTGATACCGAAAGGTAGAGCATGAATCATATGATTGATATGATGAACACTTTGAGTGTTCGCCATTGAAGTTACATCTTGTCTCGTGATGACCGGACTTGGTGTGGTGGATTTGGTTCGTGTGATCACTAAGACAATTCGAGGGATATTGTTTTGAGTGGGAGTTCACCTAGATTTTTAATTTTGTTGAATTAAAATTTGAACTCAATTTGTCATAAACATTAGTCTAAACTATTGCTAATATATGTTGTAGATTATGGCGTCTGTTGTCTACTGTTGGCTTCTTTTCCTATAGACAGTGTTGGGCCTCCAAGAGCAGAGGTTTGTAGAACAGTAGCAAGTTTTCCCTTAAGTGGATCACCCAAGGTTTATCGAACTCAGGGAGGAAGAGGTCAAAGATATCCCTCTCAAGCAACCCTGCAGTCACAATACAAGAAGTCTCTTGTGTCCCCAACACACCTAATACACTTGTCAGATGTATAGGTGCACTAGTTCGGCGAAGAGATAGTGAAATACAAGTAATATGGATGAATATGAGTGGTAATTGCAATCTGTAATAAATATGGTAGAGAGTAAACATGCAGTAGAACAGTAAATAAACGGAGATTCGATATTCGGAAACAAGGCCTAGGGATCATACTTTCACTAGTGGACACTCTCAACATTGATCACATAACTGAAACTACTCTACACTCTCTTGTTGGATAACAAACACCATTCATTGTGTAGGGCTACAAGAGCACCTCAATGCCGGAGTTAACAAGCTCCACAACATTCGATGTTCATATTTAAGTAACCTTAGAGTGCATGATAGACCAACGCAATTATACCGAGTACTAACATAGCATGCACACCGTCACCGACAGGCTATGAAAGGGGGAATAGATCACATCAATACTATCATAGTAATAGTTAACTTCATAATCTACAAGATATCACAATCATAGCTTATACCAAGTACTACCTGATACACACACTATCAACATTACATCATGGAGGAGGAATAAACTACTTTAATAACATCACTAGAGTATCACATAGATGATATTCAACTAGATCACAAAAAGAGAGATGAACCACATAGCTACGGTAGAGCCCTCAGCCTCAGGGGAGAACTACTCCCTCCTGATGGGAGATAGCAGCGGTGATGAAGATGGCGGTGGTGTCGATGGAGATGCCTTCCGGGGGCACTTCCCCATCCCGGTGGCGTGCCGGAACAGAGACTTCTGTCCCCCAGATCTTGGCATCGCGATGGCGGCGGCTCTGGAAGGTTTCTCGTACCGTGGCTTATTCGTCCGAAGTTTTTAGGTCAGGAAGGCTTTTATAGGCGGAGAGTCGAAGTCGGAGGGGCTACGGGGCAGCCACACAACAGGGGGTGCCCCCCCTGGGCCGCGCCGCCACAACGTGTGGGGCCGCCAGGGCTCCCCTCTGGTCCCACTCTGGCTCTCTGGAAGCTTCCTTGAAATATAAGATACTGAGCGTTGATTTCGTCCAATTCCAAGAATATTTCCTTACTAGGATTTCTGAAACCAAAAACAGCAGAAAACAGGAACTGGCACTTTGACATCTCGTCAATAGGTTAGTTCCGGAAAATGCATAAATATTACATAAAGTGTGTATAAAACATGTAGGTATTGTCATAAATCAAGCATGGAACATCAGAAATTATAGATACGTTGGAGACGTATCAGCATCCCCAAGCATAGTTCCTACTCGTCCTCGAGTAGGTAAACGATAACAAAGATAATTTCTAAAGTGACATGCTACTTACACAATCTTGATCATACTATTGTAAAGCATATGAGATGAATGCAGCGATTCAAAGCAATGGTAAAGACAATGAGTAAACAACTGAACCATATAGCAAAGACTTTTCATGAATAGTACTTTCAAGACAAGCATCAATAAGTCTTGCATAAGAGTTGACACATAAAGCAATAAATTCAAAGTAAAGGCATTGGAGCAACACGAAGGAAGATTAAGTTTCGGCGGTTGCTTTCAACTTTCAACATGCATATCTCATGGATAATTGTCAACATAAAGTAAAATAATAAGTGCAATAGGTAAACATGTAAGAATCAATGCACACAGTTGACACAAGTGTTTGCTTCTAAGATGGAAGGAAATAGGTAAACTGACTCAACATAAAGTAAAAGAATGGCCCTTCGAAGAGGGAAGCATGGATTGCTATATTTGTGCTAGAGCTTTTATTTTGAAAACAAGAAACAATTTTGTCAACGGTAGTAATAAAGCATATGTGTTATGTATAAGATATCCTACAAGTTGAAAGCCTCATGCATAGATTACCAATAGTGCCCGCACCTTGTCCTAATTAGCTTGGATTTACATGGATTATCATTGCATAACATATGTTTTAACCAAGTATCACAAAGGGGTACCTCTATGCCGCCTGTACAAAGGTCTAAGGAGAAAGCTCGCATTGGATTTCTCGATTTTGATTATTCTCAACTTAGACATCCATACCGGGACAACATAGACAACAGATAATGGACTCCTCTTTAATGCATAAGCATTCAACAACAAATAATATTCTCATAAGAGATTGAGGATTGTTGTCCAAACTGAAACTTCCACCATGGAACATGGCTTTAGTTAGCGGCCCAATGTTCTTCTCTGACAATATGCATACTCAAACCATTCAACTCATGATAAATCACCCTTACTTCAGACAAGACGAACATGCATAGCAACTCACATGATGGCGTCCCCAGGAACATGGTTATCGCTCAACAAGAAACTTATTAGGAAATGAGATACATAAGTACATATTCAATACCACAATAGTTTTTAAGCTATTTTTCCCATGAGCTATATATTGCAAAGACAAAGAATGGAATTTTAAAGGTAGCACTCAAGCAATCTACTTTGGAATGGCAGAGAAATACCATGTAGTAGGTAGGTATGGTGGACGCAAATGGCATAGTTTTTGGCTCAAGGATTTTGGATGCACGAGAAGTAATCCCTCTCAATACAAGGCTTAGGCTAGCAAGGTTGTTTGAAACAAACACAAGTATGAACCAGTACAGCAAAACTTACATAAGAACATATTGCAAGCATTATAAGACTCTACATTGTCTTCCTTGTTGTTCAAACACCTTTACCAGAAAATATCTAGACTCTAGAGAGACCAATCATGCAAACCAAATTTCAACAAGCTCTATGTAGTTCTTCATTAATAGGTGCAAAGTACATGATGCAAGAGCTTAAACATGATCTATATGAGCAAAACAATTGCCAAGTATCAAATTATTCAAGACATTATACCAATTACCACATGTAGCATTTTCTGTTTCCAACCATATAACAATTAACGAAGCAGTTTCAACCTTCGCCATGAACATTAAGAATAAAGCTAAGAACATATATGTTCATATGCAACAGCGGAGCGTGTCTCTCTCCCACACATTTGAATGCTAGGATCCAATTTTATTCAAACAAACAAAAACAAAAACATACAGACGCTCCAAGTAAAGCACATATGATGTGATGGAATAAAAATATAGTTTCACTAGAGGAACCTGATAATGTTGTCGATGAAGAAGGGGATGCCTTGGGCATCCCCAAGCTTAGACTTTTCACTCTTCTTGATCATTGATGACCCACAAGTATAGGGGGTGTATCGTAGTATTTTCGATAAGTAAGAATGTCGATCCCAACGAGGAGCAGAAGGTGTTGACAAGCAGTTTCGATGAAGGATTCACTGTAAATGCTCACAGACAAGTATTCAGGGGGTTTTGATGTAACAAATGAATAAAGTACGAGTAAGTAAAGTGCGAGAGTAATAATTGCAGCGAGTGGCCCAATCCTTTTTAGCACAAAGGACAAGCCGGTTTGTTTACTTATAATGACCAAACGTTCTCGAGGACACACGGGATTTTAGTCTAGTGCTTTCGCTACATATGGCTAATTAATCTTCATTGTTTTGATAAGTGTTGTGTGGGTGAACCTATGCTAATGTACCGCCCTTCCTAGGACTAATACATACTTGTGATTATACCCCTTGCAAGCATCCGCAACTACAAGAAAGTAATTAAGATAAATCTAACCACAGCCTTAAACTCTGAGATCCTGCTATCCCTCCTGCATCGATATACCAACGGGGGTTCAGGTTTCTGTCACTCCGGCAACCCCGCAATTGGCAAACGAGTACAAGATGCATTCCCCTAGGCCCATAAAGGTGAAGTGTCATGTAGTCGACGTTCACATGACACCACTAGAAGAATAACACCACAACTTAAATATCATAATATTCACTAGTGGAAAAGAGGCCTTTCGTCCCAAGCAAATGTCCCCGTTTTGAACCAAACCGGGACCAATGGGGGGCATTGGTCCCGGTTCATCATGAAAACCCTTTAGTCCCGGTTCGTTTGGACCATTTAGTCCCCCTTCGTATTACGAACCGGGACTAAAGGGTGGTCTATGGGGCAAAACCAACCGGGACTAAAGGTCTACCCTTTAGTCCCGGTTCGTAATACGAAGGGGGACTAAAGGGTTTTTTGCCTTCCCATGCACCTCCACACCCCCCCCTCGTGGATCGCCTTTTTTAGCACTGTAAAATAGAAAAGAAAATGATAGGAAATTCAAAAAATAAAATATTTTTAGATTCTTGTATGTTATGCAACCTACTATTAGGGAAAATTAACAAATTCCAGTTTTCATTTTTTTTGCAAAAAAGGTTTGAAAAATGGTAAAACCGCATTAACTTTTGCATACGACGTCGGAAAAAAACGTGTAATATATCAAAATCATCGTGGGAAAAAGTTACATCCGAATTCACCGGGGTTTACCCGGTTAGCCAATTTTTAGATTCTCAAAATTCCAAATGAAAATATGAAAGCAGGAAGATTTTAGTTTCTGCTAGAAATTCGGAATTTTATATTTTTAAATTTTTTAAAATAATAATTACATCATGCATAAAGATTACTATTACTTAACCATAAAGTTAGCCAATTTTTAGATTTTCAAATTTTCAAGTTTGGCAAAAAAAATATTAAAAAATAATAAATTAAAAAAACTATTATAATACAAATTAAAAAAAATAAAATTATAATACCATTACCACAACATGTTATTACGTCATTAGTTTTGTTTATTAAAATAATTATTTGGAATTCGAATAATAAATAAGTGTGACATCGACCAACATGTTAATAGGATTGATATGATACTAGTATCACAACATGCGCGCGAAGCACTTGGAAGCGGGATGGGAAAGGAACTTGGAAGTTAAGCGTGCTAGTGCTGGAGTAGTGGGAGGATGGGTGACCGAGCGGGAAGTTGGACCACGGGTAAGTAATTTAACTATTGATTAAGCGTAGTTAGAGATTAAGTGTAGTTAGAAACTAAACTAGTTAAATAACTAAAATATTAGAAATTCTGAAAAAATATAAAAAAAAGAGGAGCGAAAAATAATTGGACATAACCAAATGGATTAAAAAAAATAACGAAATAACCTTTAGTCCCGGTTCGTTTTACAAACCGGGACTAAAGGTTATTTTCCTCGACGCGCGTTAGCAGCCCACGTGGCGGGACCATTAGTCCCAGTTTGTTTTACAACCGGTTCTAAAAGGGGGACCTTTAGTCCCGCCTAATTGGTCCCGGTTTGGAAACCAGGACTAAAGGCCCAAATAAACCGGGATTACAGGCCCGTTTTCCACTAGTGATTGAATATTACTCAACCATGGTTCACTACTAACATTTAGACTTCACCCATGTCCTCAATAACAAAACGAACTACTCACGAGACATCATATGGAACATGATCAGAAGTGATATGATGATGAATAACAATCTGAACATAAACCTTGGTTCAACGGTTTCACTCAATAGCATCAATAACAAGTAGAAATCAACACCGAGAGAGTTTCCCCTATCAAACAATCAAGATCCAACCAGAATTGTTACAGCGGTGACGATGTGCAGCGGTGGAGACGGCGGTGATGATGATGTAGATGATGACGATGGTGATGGAGATGATGTCCAGCTCGATGACGATGACGATGGCGTCGATTTCCCCCTCCGGGAGGGAATTTCCCCGACGGATCTCAGCCTGTCGGAGAGCTCTTTTCTCTCTGGTGTTCTTCGCCCCGCAGAGGCGGCTGTGACTCTTCGCGACTATCCCCCTGGAGCTTAGGTTTTCGGGACGAAGAAATACGCGAAGGAGAGGAGGCCAGAGGGGGCTGTGGGCCCCCTCCCCACAAGGCGGCGCGGCCAGGCCTTGGCTCGCGCCGGCCTGTGAGGTGGGCCCACGGCGGCCCTCCTCGGCTCCCCCTTCTGGCTCCCTTCGTCTTCTGGAAAAATAGGAATTTTCATATAATTTCCGTCAATTGTTGATCTTCCGAAATATTGCATTCCGATGGCGCTTTTTCCAGCAGAATCCTGACTCCGGTGCGCGATCCTCCAATAATCATGAAACATGCAAAATAGATGAAATAACATAAGTATCATCTCCAAATATGAAATATATCAATGAATAACAGCAAATTATGATATAAAATGGTGATGCAAAATGGACGTATCAACTCCCCCCAAGCTTAGACTTCGCTTGTCCCCAAGCGAAACTGAACTCGGTAAACAGGACCACATGTTTATGGAGTGAAGAGTCGATAAATAAAATACGAACAAGAAGCATCATATTCATGCACACAAGACATTCTAGTAAACAACTTCCTCATATAATTCAACTTGAAACAAGTAGAAGGTAATCACAAATAAAGGTGCATAAGAAATCATAATTGGTGATGGCAAACTTCGTTCTTGGTCAGACAACAATTAACAGGTTATACTTATCTATCCAGCAACGCTCTCAAGTTAAAGTTTATATGGCACAACTTGCATACTCAATCATAATAATCTCCTCATAATCATTGATAACTTTCAAAGCTATATTCATTCAGATAAAACTTGTACTAAACAAGGAAGAATAAAAGACATGATGAAGTAAATCACAATATAATGGTTTGATCACAACAACTCAAATGCTTGCTTGAGATGGAGGGAAATAGGTTTACTGACTCAACATAAAGTAAAAGATAGACCCTTCGCAGAGGGAAGCAGGGATTAAATCAATTGCTAGAGCTTTTTCAGTTTTGAAATCATATAAAGAGAATAAAAGTAACATTTTGAGAGGTGTTTGTTGTTGTCAACGACTGGTAGCGGGTACTCTAACCCCCTTGCCAGACAAACTCTCGAAGAGCGGCTCCCATAAAGTTTTATTTTAGGTTGGCACTCCTTCCAACCTTTGCTTTCATAAACCACGGCTAACCGAATCCTCGAGTGCCTGCCAACAATCTCATACCATGAAGGAGTGCCTTTTATTTTAGTTTAATTTAGATGACACTCCTCCCCTCCTTTGCTTTCTCAAGCCATGGCTAACCGAATCCTCGGGTGCCTTCCAACAATCACATACCATGGAGGAGTGTCTATTTGTAAAATTATGAAAGTTAATTAATTTGGAACTGGGAATCCCATTGCCAGCTCTTTTTGCAAAGTTATTGGATAAGTGGATGAAGCCACTAGTCCATTGGTGAAAGTTGCCCAACAAGATTGAAAGATAAAACACCACATACTTCCTCATGAGCTATAAAACATTAACACAAATGAGAGATAGTAAATTTTGAATTGTTTAAAGGTAGCACACGAAGTATTTACTTGGAATGGCAGGAAATACCATGTAGTAGGTAGTTATGGTGGACACAAATGGCATAGGTTCGGGTTAAGGTTTGGATGCACGAGAAGCATTCCCTCTCGGTACAGGTTTTTGGCTAGCAAGGTTAATTAGCAAGCACAAGAGTTGAGGGAAAAAAACAAATATACATGTGATAGAAACAATCATGCATCTTCATTGTAAGCACAAACAATTTTAACTTCAGAATAATAAGCTATGAGCTAACAAGAAAAGAAGACAATGAAACAACTACATGTATTTCTCTTTTCTACTTAAACCTCAAAGTGTTATTGCTATTGATCAATGCTAAGTTTGCCAAAACCAAATAGATTTACTCAATGCTCCCAAAGTGATACCAATACTAGTAACAAGATCAATCATATAATAGAGATTGCAAACTAAAATAAGGTGTGCAATATGTAAATGATAAGACTTCTCATTAATATTTCATAACGATAACTCACACCAAGGGATACATAGACAACCAACTAAAGGAGAGATACTTCCACACTGCAACCCATCTTATATGATAACTTCCCTACTCATGATATGACACTACTTGATAGTAAAAAGTAAAAGATAGTGATGATGTGATACCGCGGCACTCCCCCAAGCTTGGAACAAACCAAGGGGATGCCAATACTGATGATGAATTACTCCTTCGGTGATGGTGGCGATGAATTCCCATCATCACACTTCCAAGGAAGAGGCTCTCCATCAACAAACGACATCTTGGTCTCGGGAATCCTGAAACTAGCAGCATAGCTTATGTGTTTAAACCTGTTTTCATACTCACAGTTCTGATTCTGAACGTCATAGAGTTGAGCTTGGAGTTTGTTGGTGGTGTCGTGAAGAGAGAGGATGTCGTCCCACAGCTTTGCAGTCTCCTTCTTGTGTTCATCAATAAGTTCAGACACAATCTTGTGGAAGATGTCCACCTCACGCTCAGCCATCTTCTTGTAGTTGAAAACCTCTTGTTCTAGCTTCTCCATCCTGTCTTCCAAGCTTCCTTCTCCTTTAGGATCCTGGACATCTTTGATCTACAACTCTCCATCAACGAGCAGCAACTCCTTGGGGTGCATCTTCAACTCGTTCATGTACAAGTTGACGACGTCCTCGCAGAAGCTGTCCTTCGGAGTTTCCGACGAAGACATGATGGCTTTAGATCCGAAGCAGATCCTGGCAGAAACAGCTCGAAACAAAACACGTCGAGAAAACGATATACGGACCTCCAGGGGTCTAGGGGATTATATAGCAGGAATTTTTACGGCATAAGGAAAGTACAAGATCGAACCAGAGTCGGAGAGGGGCGACAAGGTGGCCACCTCATAAGGCGGCGCAGCTAGGCTGGGGCCCGCGCCGGCCTATGGGGGCACGCCCTCGTGCGTCTCCTCCACTCCGTTTCGATCTCGTAATTTTTCATATTTTCCGAAAACAGCAAAAACATTGTTCGGAAAGTAAATCGCGAACTTTTTATTACCAGTACTGTTACCTATTCAAAGTCGAGTTCTGGTGGACTGTCAAGACCTTTGATGAAAGCCTCCGGTGTTTCAACTCGAATAACATCAACATCTTCATTATAGGAATCACCTGAGATATAATGCTTGAGTCTTTGTCCATTCACCACTTGTGTGGCATTGCCTTGGAGGGAGCTAATTTTAATTGCTCCTGAACGATACACCTCCTCGACGACATATGGTCCTTCCCATTTCGAGAGTAATTTCCCTGCAAAGAGTCTAAGACGAGACCGATACAATAGGACTTCCCCAATATTAAATTCTCTTTTGATAATTCTTCTATCATGCCATTTCTTAACTTTCTCTTTAAAGAGTTTAGCATTTTCATAAGCTTCACTTCTCCATTCATCTAGAGAACTCAATTGTAACAACCTCTTCTTACCAGCAAGTTTAGGATCTTTATTTAGTTCTCTTACAGCCCAATAAGCTTTGTGCTCTAGTTCTAAAGGTAAATGACAAGCTTTTCCATAAACCATTTTATAAGGTGACATACCCATGGGATTTTTATAAGCAGTTCTATAAGCCCATAGTGCTTCCTTCAATTTACTAGCCCAGTTCTTCCTAGTTTTATTAACAGTCTTTTCCAAGATAGATTTGATCTCTCTATTTGATAGTTCTACTTGCCCACTAGTTTCAGGATGATAAGCGGAAGCAATTCTATGATTAATACCATATTTAGCAAGAGTTTTTCTAAAACTACCATCAATAAAATGAGAACCTCCATCAGTCATAATATATCTAGGAACTCCAAATCTAGGAAAAATAATATCTAAAAGCATTCTTAAAGAGGTCTCACCATCAACACTTTTTGTAGGTATGGCTTCCACCCATTTAGTAACATAATCAACAGCAACAAGTATATGAGTGTTACCTTCTGAAGAGGGAAAAGGTCCCATGAAGTCAAATCCCCAACAATTGAATGGTTCAATAACAAGAGTATAATTCATAGGCATTTCATTGCGTCTGGAGATATTACCAACCCTTTGACATTCATCACAAGATAAAATAAACTTCCTTGCATCTTTGAAGAGAGTCGGCCAATAAAAACCTGATTGTAGAACCTTTTGCGCAGTTCTATCTCCGGCGTGATGTCCTCCATAAGCACTACCATGACATTTACTCAATATCTCTTGTTGTTCATATTCGGGAACACATCTTCGCAGAATACCATCCACTCCTTCTTTATATAAGTGTGGGTCATCCCAAAAATAATGCCTCAAGTTATAAAAGAATTTCCTCCTTTGCTGAGCTGAAAAGGTTGGAGGCAAGTACTTGGAAACAATAAAGTTAGCATAATCAGCATACCAAGGGCTATCTCGCGAGCTCACCTTTATTACAGCCAATTGTTCATTTGGAAAACTATCATTAACAGGAACAGGATCATACGCAATATTTTCCAATCTAGACAAGTTATCAGCAACAGGATTATCAGCACCTTTCCTATCTACAATATGCAAATCAAATTCTTGCAACAGAAGCACCCATCTAATAAGCCTTGGCTTAGCATCTTTCTTTTGCATAAGGTATCTAATTGCAGCATGATCAGTATGAATTGTAACTTTTGAATCAACAATATAGGATCTAAACTTATCACAAGCAAAGACTACAGCCAACAATTCCTTTTCAGTAGTAGCATAATTTCTTTGAGCAGCATCAAGAGTTTTACTAGCATAATGAATAGCATTCAATTTTTTATCTACCCGCTGTCCAAGAACAGCGCCTACAGCAAAATCACTAGCATCACACATAATTTCAAAAGGTAAATTCCAATCAGGAGGTTCGACTATAGGAGTAGTTGTTAAGGCTTTCTTTAGAGTTTCAAAAGCTTCCTTACAATCATCATCAAAAACAAAAGCTACATATTTTTGAAGAAGATTAGTAAGAGGCTTTGAAATCTTGGAAAAGTCTTTAATAAACCTCCTATAAAACCCAGCATGACCAAGAACACTACGAATACCTTTAACATCCCTAGGATAGGGCATCTTCTCAATTTCTTCAACTTTAGCTCTATCAACTTCAATACCTCTCTCGGAAATTTTATGTCCCATTACAATTCCTTCATTAACCATAAAGTGGCATTTCTCCCAATTAAGAACAAGGTTAGTTTCTTCACATCTCTGCAAAACTTTATCAAGGTTCCGCAAGCAATTATCAAAAGAATTCCCATAGACGGAAAAATCGTCCATGAATACCTCTACAATACTCTCGCAAAAACCATAAAAATAGCAGACATGCATCTTTGAAAAGTAGCAGGGGCATTACATAAACCAAAAGGCATGCGTCTATAAGCATAAGTTCCATAGGGGCAAGTGAAAGTGGTTTTCTCTTGATCCTTAGTTTTAACAGCAATTTGTGAAAACCCAGAATAACCATCAAGAAAGCAAAAATGAGTATTTTTGGATAACCTTTCTAACATTTGATCAATAAAAGGTAAAGGGTAATGATCTTTCTTAGTAACTTTATTAACTTTTTGATAATCAATGCACATTCTATACCCTACAACTACTCTTTGAGGTATGAGCTCATCATTATCATTAGGCACAACAGTCATTCCTCCTTTCTTAGGAACACAATGCACAGGTCTAACCCATCTACTATTAGCAATAGGATATATAATACCAGCTTCAAGAAGTCTTAATACCTCATTTCTTACCACATCCTTCATCTTAGGAATTAGACGACGCTGATGTTCAACAACAGGCTTTGCATCATCTTCCATATTAATGGCATGTTGGCAAATAGAGGGAGAAATCCCTTTTAATTCATCAAGAGTATAGCCAATAGCTCCTCGGTGCTTCTTCAGTATTTCCAATAACCTTTCTTCTTCAAACTCTGAAAGCTTAGAGCTAATAATAACAGGATATATTTTCTTATCATCAATATGAGCATATTTAAGATTACCAGGCAATGGTTTTAAATCAAAGACAGGATCTTCCTTTGGTGGTGGTGTTGTACCCAGATCTTCTACCGGTAAATCATGCTTAAGAATAGGTTGACGAAGGAAAATTTCATCAAGCTCATTTCTTTCTTCCCTAAAAACTTCACTCTCACTATTCTCCAAATGTTGTTGCAAAGGATTATTAGGAGCAAGAGCAATAGATGCACACTGTTCAACTCTAAAATCATTATTAAGCGAATCAGCTTTATAAGGAGTTTTGGCAAATTTAGAGAAATTAAACTCATAAGATTCACCAGTAAATTTAGTCAAATTTTTCCCTTTCTTGCAATCTATAACAGCTCCACAAGTATTTAGAAAAGGTCTACCAAAAATGATAGGACAATACTTACTAGCAGCAGAACCAAGTACCAAAAAGTCAGCAGGATATTTAATCTTACCACATAGGACTTCCACATCTCGAACAATACCAATTGGAGAGATAGTTTCTCTATTAGCCAGCCGAATAACCACATCAATATTTTCAAGTTCACAAGAACCAATTTCGTGCATAATCTCCGTGTAAAGCTCATAAGGAATAGCACTAATACTTGCACCAATATCACATAAACCGTAACAACAATGATCTCCAATTCTAACAGATAGCATAGGAACACTAGCTTTCCTAGACTTATTAGGATGTGAAACAATATTAGAAGCATCTTCACAGAAAATAATATGACCATCTTCCACATTTTCAGTCACAAGATCTTTAACTATTGCAACAGCAGGTTCAACCTTTATTTGTTCTTCAGGTTCTATAGGTTTCTTTTCACTTTTATGAACCGCACTATTTATAACAGAGTACTCCTTCATTTTAGCAGGGAAAGGAGTTTTTCAATTTAAGCTTCAGGAATAACATGATCAACAGTTTCAACTACAACACATTTATTTATAGATGAATCAATTTTATCTTTATACGGTTCATGATACTTATCAAAGTTCTTCTTAGGCAATTCATAATGAGAGGCAAAAGCTTTATAAAGATTTGCGGCAACTTGAGAATCAAGACCATAAGTAGCACTCATATTACGAAATTTATCAGTATCCATAAAAGCTTCAATGCATCTATAATCATAATTTATACCTGATTCTCTATCCTTGTCGTTCTCCCATCCTTCAGTATTTTCCTGTATCCGATTAAGAAGGTCCCTTTTAAACTCTTCTTTGTTGCGTGTAAATGATCCAGAACAAGAAGTATCCAGCAAGGTCTTGTCTTGAAAAGAAAGTCTTGCATAGAAATTATCAATAATAATATTACCAGGAAGCTCATGAATGGGGCATTTGAGCATTAAGGACTTCAATCTCCCCCACGCTTGGGCAATACTCTCTCCATCATGAGGCCAAAAGTTATATATGCGGTTCCGATCTTTGTGAATTTCACTTGGAGGATAGAACTTAGAATAAAACCGGGGCACAATATCATTCCATTCAAGAGAATCCCCGTTATCCAGTAATTTATACCAATGCGCCGCTTTACCAGACATCGATATAGAGAATAGTTTCTTCCTCACTTCATCCATAGCAATACCTGCACACTTGAATAAACTGCATAATTCATGTAAGAACAGTAAATGATCTCCAGGATGGACAGTTCCATCCCCTGTATAACGGTTATCCACAACACGTTTAATAATTTTCATAGGTATTTTGTATGGTATTTCTTCCTCACCTGGCGCCTCATCCACTACCTTTGCAGTAGTAGTAGATTTCCCAAATAAAAATTCAAGAGAAGATCTCTCCATAATGAATTATAGCAGCAGGCAGAAATAAAATCAGCACAAATAGTAAAAGTTTCCCTTACCAATTCCACTTACCAATAGCGCTTCACTCCCCGGCAACAGCGCCAGAAAATAGTCTTGATGACCCACAAGTATAGGGGGTGTATCGTAGTATTTTCGATAAGTAAGAATGTCGATCCCAACAAGGAGCAGAAGGTGTTGACAAGCAGTTTCGATGAAGGATTCACTGTAAATGCTCACAGACAAGTATTCAGGGGGTTTTGATGTAACAGATGAATAAAGTACAAGTAAGTAAAGTGCGAGAGTAATAATTGCAGCGAGTGGCCCAATCCTTTTTAGCACAAAGGACAAGCCGGTTTGTTTACTTATAATGACCAAACGTTCTCGAGGACACACGGGATTTTAGTCTAGTGCTTTCGCTACATATGGCTAATTAATCTTCATTGTTTTGATAAGTGTTGTGTGGGTGAACCTATGCTAATGTACCGCCCTTCCTAGGACTAATACATACTTGTGATTATACCCCTTGCAAGCATCCGCAACTACAAGAAAGTAATTAAGATAAATCTAACCACAGCCTTAAACTCTGAGATCCTGCTATCCCTCCTGCATCGATATACCAACGGGGGTTCAGGTTTCTGTCACTCCGGCAACCCCGCAATTGGCAAATGAGTACAAGATGCATTCCCCTAGGCCCATAAAGGTGAAGTTTCATGTAGTCGACGTTCACATGACACCACTAGAAGAATAACACCACAACTTAAATATCATAACATTGAATATTACTCAACCATGGTTCACTACTAACATTTAGACTTCACCCATGTCCTCAAGAACTAAACGAACTACTCACGAGACATCATATGGAACATGATCAGAGGTGATATGATGATGAATAACAATCTGAACATAAACCTTGGTTCAACGGTTTCACTCAATAGCATCAATAACAAGTAGAAATCAACACCGGGAGAGTTTCCCCTATCAAACAGTCAAGATCCAACCCGAATTGTTACAGCGGTGACGATGTGCAGCGATGGAGACGGCGGTGATGATGATGTAGATGATGACGATGGTGATGGAGATGATGTCCAGCTCGATGACGGTGACGATGGCGTCGATTTCCCCCTCCGGGAGGGAATTTCCCCGGTGGATCCCAGCCTGCCGGAGAGCTCTTTTCTCTCTGGTGTTCTCCGCCCCGCAGAGGCGGCTGTGACTCTTCGCGACTATCCCCCTGGAGCTTAGGTTTTCGGGACCAAGAAATACGCGAAGGAGAGGAGGCCAGAGGGGGCTGTGGGCCCCCTCCCCACAAGGCGGCGTGGCCAGGCCTTGGCCCGCGCCGGCCTGTGAGGTGGGCCCACAGCGGCCCTCCTCGGCTCCCCCTTCTGGATCCCTTCGTCTTCTGGAAAAATAGGAATTTTCATATAATTTCCGTCAATTGTTGATCTTCCGAAATATTGCATTCTGACGGCGCTTTTTCCAGCAGAATCCTGACTCCGGTGCGCGATCCTCCAATAATCATGAAACATGCAAAATAGATGAAATAACATAAGTATCATCTCCAAGTATGAAATATATCAATGAATAATAGCAAATTATGATATAAAATGGTGATGCAAAATGGACGTATCAATCATATATCATCCTCCTCTCTTAACCCTTGAAAACTTCCTCCACACCAAACTCAAAACAAATTCATTAGAGGGTTAATGCATAATCAAAAATTCACATGTTCACAGGTGACATAATCGTTCTTAACACTTCTGGACATTGCACAAAGCTACTGGAAGTTAATGGAACAAAGAAATCCATCAATCATAGCAAAAGAGGCAATGCGAAATAAAAGACAGAATCTGTCAAAACAGAACAGTCCGTAAAGACGATTTTTTTAGAGGCACTGGACTTGCTCAGATGAGAAAACTCAAATTGAATGAAAGTTGCGTACATATCTGAGGATCACGCACGTAAATTGGCAGATTTTTCTGAGTTACCTACAGAGAACCCTGCCCAAATTCGTGACAGACAGAAATCTGTTTCTGCGCAGTAATCCAAATCTAGTATTAACCTTGATATCAAAGACTTTACTTGGCACAACAATTCAATAAAATAAAGATAAGGAGAGGTTGCTACAGTAGTAACAACTTCTAAGACTCAAATATAAAACAAAATTACTGTAGTAAAACAAAAACATGGGTTATCTCCCAAGAAGTGCTTTCTTTATAGCCATTAAGATGGGCTCAGCAGTTTTAATGATGCACTCATAAGAATGAAGAGTTGAAGCAAAAGAGAGCATCAAAAAGCAAATTCAAAACAAATTTAAGCCTAACCCACTTCCTATGAAAAGGAATCTTGTAAATAAACAAATTCATGAAGCATAATGCAACAAGCATAGAAAGATAAAACAAGTGTAACTTCAAAAATTTCAGCATATAGAGAGGTGTTTTAGTAACATGAAAATTTCTACAACCATATTTTTCTCTCTCATAAATATTTTCAGTAGCATCATGAACAAACTCAACAATATAACTATCACATGAAACATTCTTGTCATGAGCTACATGCATAAAATTATTACTCTCCACATAAGCTTAGTCATTCTTATAATTGTAGTGGGAACAAATTCAACAAAGTAGCTATCATTATTATTCTCATCAAGTGTAGGAGGCATAGTATAATCATAAATTCATAATAAGATTTATCCTCCATAGTAGGCGGCACCAAAAGACCACTATCATTATAATCATCATAAGTAGGAGGCAAAGTATCATCAAAGAAAATTTTCTCCTCCATGCTTGGGGGACTAAAAATATCGTGCTCATCAAAACTAGCTTCCCCAAGCTTAGAATTTTCCATAGTATTAGCAACAATGGTGTTCAAAGCATTCATACTAATAACATTGCTACTAGCATGCAAATAAGATTCCATAGGTTTTTTAATTTTTGCATCAAACAATCCATGTCTTAACTCAGGAAATAGATTAAAAAGTTCATAGTTGCTTTCCATTATGCCTAACTAGTGAAAAACAAGAAACAAAAAGATGCAATTGCAGGATCTAAAGGAAATAGCTTCGAGCACTTACAACGGCGCCAGCATATAGCTTAGTTTCCTGGGACCGGAGTGTGAGTGCCTTTTACCTTTCCTCCCCGGCAACGGCGCCGGAAAATAGCTTGCTATCTATTGTTGGCTTCTTTTCCTGTAGACAGTGTTGGGCCTCCAAGAGCAGAGGTTTGTAGAACAGCAGCAAGTTTTCCCTTATGTGGATCACCCAAGGTTTATCGAACTCAGGGAGGAAGAGGTCAAAGATATCCCTCTCAAGCAACCCTGCATTCACGATACAAGAAGTCTCTTGTGTCCCCAACACACCTAATACACTTGTCACATGTATAGGTGCACTAGTTCGGCGAAGAGATAGTGAAATACAAGTAATATGGATGAATATGAGTGGTAATTGCAATCTGAAATAAATATGGCAGCGAGTAAACATGCAGTAGAGCAGTAAATAAACGGAGATTCGATATTCGGAAACAAGGCCTAGGGATCATACTTTCACTAGTGGACACTCTCAACATTGATCACATAACTGAAACTACTCTACACTCTCTTGTTGGATAACAAACACCATTCATTGTGTAGGGCTACAAGAGCACCTCAATGCCGGAGTTAACAAGCTCTACAACATTCGATGTTCATATTTAAGTAACCTTAGAGTGCATGATAGACCAACGCAATTATACCGAGTACTAACATAGCACGCACACCGTCACCGACAGGCTATGAAAGGGGGAATAGATTACATCAATACTATCATAGTAATAGTTAACTTCATAATCTACAAGAGATCACAATCATAGCTTATACCAAGTACTACATGATGCACACGCTGTCAACATTACATCATGGAGGAGGAATAGACTACTTTAATAACATCACTAGAGTAGCACATAGATGATATTCAACTAGATCACAAAGAGAGAGATGAACCACATAGCTACGGTAGAGCCCTCAGCCTCGGGGGAGAACTACTCCCTCCTCATGGGAGACAGCAGCGGTGATGAAGATGGCGGTGGTGTCGATGGAGATGCCTTCCGGGGGCACTTCCCCGTCCCGGCGGCGTGCCGGAACAGAGACTTCTGTCCCCAAGATCTTGGCTTCGCGATGGCGGCGGCTCTGGAAGGTTTCTCATACCATGGCTTATTCGTCCGAAGTTTTTAGGTCAGGAAGGCTTTATAGGCGGAGAGTCGGAGTCGGAGGGGCTACGGGGCAGCCACGCAACAGGGGGGCGCGCCCCCTAGGCCGCGCCGCCACAACGTGTGGGGCCGCCAGGGCTCCCCTCTGGTCCCACTCTGGCTCTCTGGAAGCTTCCTTGAAATATAAGATACTGGGCATTGATTTCGTCCAATTCCGAGAATATTTCCTTACTAGGATTTCTGAAACCAAAAACAGCAGAAAACAGGAACTGACACTTCGGCATCTCGTCAATAGGTTAGTTCCGGAAAATGCATAAATATGACATAAAGTGTGTATAAAACATGTAGGTATTGTCATAAATCAAGCATGGAACATCAGAAATTATACATACGTTGGAGACGTATCAGCGTCCCCAATCAATTTTAACCAGTTCCTAGAGAAAGAAAAGCTTAAGAGCAACGGTAGCAACTTCACCGACTAGTTCCGTCATGTGAGGATTTTGCTCGCTGGTGGAAACCTGCAATATGTGCTTGATGCACCGCTAGGTGACCCTCCTGCAGAAACTGAAACCGATGAAGTAAAGAATGTTTACGCGACTCGGAAAACTTGGTACTCTCATGTTCAGTGTGCCATCCTATGCAGTCTGGAAGCCGATCTTCAAAAACGTTTTGAGCACTACGATCCTCATGAGTTGGTCAATGAGCTGAAAGCTATATTTGAAACTCATGCGGTCGTGGAATGCTATGAAGCATCGAAACACTTCTTCAGCTGCATGATGGAAGAAGGCAGCTCCGTTAGTGAGCACATGCTCGCCATGACCGGGCATGCGACGAAACTCAGTGACTTGGGAATAGTGATTCCTAACAGACTGGGGATTAATCGTGTCCTTCAATCACTGCCACCTAGTTACAAGAACTTTGTGATGAACTACAATATGCAGAACATGAACAAAGAGTTACCTGAACTCTTCGCCATGCTGAAATCTGCTGAGATTGAGATCAAGAAAGAGCACCAAGTGTTGATGGTCAAAAAAACCACCAGTTTCAAGAAACAGGGCAAGTCTAAAGGAAAATTCAAGAAGGGTGGCAAGAAAGCTGCCACGCCTCCTGTGAAACCTAAGAATGGCCCTAAGCCTGATGCTGAGTGCTATTACTGCAAGGAGAAGGGACACTGGAAGCGTAATTGCTCCAAGTATTTGGCTGATCTGAAGAGCGGCCTTGTCAAGAATAAGAAAGAAGGTATATCTGATATACATGTTATAGATGTTTATCTTACCGGTTCTCGTACTAGTACCTGGGTATTTGATACTGGTTCGGTTGCTCATATTTGTAACTCGAAACAGGAACTAAAGAATAAACGAAGACTATTGAAGGATGAAGTGACGATGCGCGTTGGAAATGGATCCAAAGTCGATGTGATCGCTGTCGGCACACTCCCTCTACATCTACCTTCGGGATTAGTTTTAAACCTCAATAATTGTTATTTTGTACCCGCGTTGAGCATGAACATTATATCTGGATCTTGTTTAATGCAAGACGGTTATTCATTCAAGTCTGAGAATAATGGTTGTTCTATTTTTATGAATAATATCTTTTATGGTCGAGCACCTGAAAAGAACGGTTTATTTCTGTTAGATCTCGATAGTAGTGATACACATATTCATAACATTGGTGTTAAGCGAATTAAATTGAATGATAATTCTACTTATATGTGGCACTGTCGTCTTGGTCATATTGGAGTGAAACGCATGAAGAAACTCCATACCGGTGGATTACTTGAATCACTTGACTTTGAGTCACTTGATAGATGTGAAGCATGTCTAATGGGAAAAATGACTAAGACTCCATTCTCTGGTATTATGGAGCGAGCTACAGACTTATTGGAAATCATACATACCGATGTGTGCGGACCAATGAGTGTAGCCTCGCGCGGTGGATATCGTTATGTTCTAACCTTCACAGATGATCTGAGTAGATATGGGTGTATCTATTTCATGAAACATAAATCCGAAACTTTCGAGAAGTTTAAGGAATTCCAAAGTGAAGTAGAAAATCAACGTAACAAGAAGATTAAATTTCGACGATCTGATCGCGGCGGTGAATATCTGAGTTATGAGTTTAGCATGCATTTAAATAAATGCGGAATACTTTCACAATTGACACCGCCGGGAACACCACAACGAAACGGTGTGTCCGAACGTCGTAATCGAACTCTCTTAGATATGGTTCGTTCTATGATGTCTCTTACTGATTTGCCGTTATCATTTTGGAGTTATGCATTAGAGACAGCTGCATTCACTTTAAATAGGGCACCATCTAAATCCGTTGAAATGACACCGTGTGAATTATGGTTTAATAAGAAACCTAAGCTATCGTTCCTTAACGTTTGGGGTTGCGAAGCTTATGTAAAAAAGTTACAACCGGACAAGCTAGAACCCAAAGCGGAGAAATGCGTCTTCATAGGATACCCTAAGGAAACTATAGGGTACACTTTCTATCACAGATTTGAAGGCAAAATCTTTGTTGCTAAGAACGGAACCTTTCGGGAGAAAGAATTTCTCACTAAAGAAGTGACTGGAAGAAAAGTAGAACTCGACGAGATTACTGAATCTTCTCTCGTTGATCAGAGTAGCGCAGTGCCGGAAGTTTTTCATGTGCCGCCTGCACCGGAAACAGAGGAAGCTAATGATAATGATCATGAAACTTCAAATGAGATAGCTAGTGAACCTCGCAGATCGACAATGGAACGTGCCACTACTGATTGGTATGATCCTTGTCTAAATGTCATGATTGTGGACAACAATGATGAAGACCCTGCGACGTCTGAAGAAGCGATGATGAGCCCAGATTCCAACAAATGACAAGAAGCCATGAAATCCGAAATGGGATCCATGTATGATAACAAAGTGTGGACTTTGGTAGACTTACCTGATAGCCGCAAGGCTGTCGAGAATAAATGGATCTTCAAAAGAAAAACAGATGTTGATGGTAATATTACTGTCTATAAAGCTCGACTTGGCGCAAAGGGTTTCTGACAAATTCAAGGTGTTGACTACGATGAGACTTTCTCACCTGTAGCGAAGCTAAAATCTGTGAGGATTTTGTTAGCAATAGCTGCATTTTTCGATTATGAGATTTGGCAGATGGATGTCAAAACGGCGTTCCTTAATGGAGACATTGAGGAAGAGTTGTATATGGTACAACCCAAAGGTTTTGTCGATCCTAAAAATGCTGACAATGTGTGCAAACTTCAGCGTTCAATTTATGGACTGAAGCAAGCATCCAGAAGTTGGAACCGACGCTTTGATAAGGTGATCAAAGACTTCAGGTTTATACAGTGTCATGGAGATGCCTGTATTTACAAGAAAGTGAGTGGGAGCTCTCTAGCGTTCCTGATATTATATGTAGATGACATATTATTGATTGGGAATGATATAGAACTATTAAGCAGTGTAAAAGGTTATTTGAATAATAGTTTTTCAATGAAAGACCTTGGTGAAGCATCGTACATTTTAGGCATCAAGATTTATAGAGATATATCAAGACGCATAATAGGGCTTTCACAGAGTACATACCTGGATAAGATTCTAAAGAAGTTTAGAATGGATGAAAGTAAGAAAGGGTTCTTACCTATGTTACCAGGTAAGGTCTTGAGTAAGACTCAAGGTCCGGCTACGGCAGAAGAAAGAGAAAGGATGAGTCAGATCCCCTATGCCTCGGCAGTAGGCTCTATCATGTATGCCATGCTATGTACTAGACCGGATATAGCACATGCTGTTAGTTTGACTAGCAGATATCAAAGTGATCCAGGAATGGAACACTGGACAGCGGTCAAGAATATCCTGAAGTACTTGAAAAGAACTAAGGATATGTTTCTTTGTTATGGAGGTGACCAAGAGCTCGTTGTAACCAGTTACACTGATGCAAGTTGGAACACTGATCCTGATGACTCTAAGTCTCAGTCTGGGTACGTGTTTATATAGAATGGCGCTGCAGTAAGCTGGGCAAGCTCGAAGTAGTTGATGTCTACGCACACTCCTTTTCCTGTAGACAGTGTTGGGCCTCCAAGAGCAGAGGTTTGTAGAACAGCAGCAAGTTTTCCCTTAAGTGGATCACCCAAGGTTTATCGAACTCAGGGAGGAAGAGGTCAAAGATATCCCTCTCATGCAACCCTGCAACCACAAAGCAAGAAGTCTCTTGTGTCCCCAACACACCTAATAGGTGCACTAGTTCGGCGAAGAGATAGTGAAATACAGGTGGTATGAATAAATATGAGCAGTAGTAACGGCGCCAGAAAATACTTGATGCTACAACTGGCGTGTGGTTGATGGTGGTAATATTGCAGGAAGTACAGATGCAGTAAAACAGTAAACAAGCAGTGATAGCAGTATTTGGAAACAAGGCCTAGGGATCATACTTTCACTAGTGGACACTCTCAACATTGCAATCATAAAGGAATATAAATAAGCACCTCACTATGCTATTCTGAATTACTCTCTGGCAAGATAACGAACTCTAATTCATCATGTAGGCAAACCTTAAAGATGTATTCCCAAGTACTAATAAACACCCCACGCTGTCACTTTGAGCATTCACAGGAGGTACTAACACACCACAATTTCATAGAGACATCCAACTCAAATCATAACTCAGTGAATAAGTATTCTGTGAAATATAGCCTAAGAGACCCACACGGTGCACACACTGTCACCTTTACACACGTGGGACAAGGAGTCTCCGGAGATCACATAAGTAAAATCCACTTGACTAGCATAATGACATCTAGATTACAAGCATCATCATATGAATCTCAATCATGTAGGGCAGCTCATGAGATTATTGTATTGAAGTACATAGGGAGAGAGATTAACCACATAGCTACCGGTACAGCCCCTTAGCCTCGATGGAGAACTACTCCCTCCTCATGGGAGACAACAACGATGATGAAGATGGCGGTGGTGTTGATGGAGATGCCTTCCGGGGGCACTTCCCCGTCCCGGCGGCGTGCCGGAACAGAGAGTCCTGTCCCCCATATCTTGGCTTCGCGATGGCGGCGGCTCTGGATGGTTTCTCGTACCGTGGCTTTTTTGTATCGAAGATTTAGGTCAGGGACCTTTAAATAGGCGAAGAGGCGGAGTCGGAAGGTCGACGAGGCGGCGACACAGTAGGGGGGCGCGGCCCCCCTATGGCCGCACCGGGCTATCGTCTGGTGGCCCTGTGGCCCACCTCTGGTCTCTCTCTCGGGTGTTCTGGAAGCTTCGTGGAACTTTAAGATCCTGGGCGTTGATTTCGTCCAATTCCGAGAATATTTCCTTACTAGGATTTCTGAAACCAAAAACAGCAGAAAACAGGAACTGGCACTTCGGCATCTCGTCAATAGGTTAGTTCCAGAAAACGCATAAAATCATCATAAAGTGTGAACAAAACATGTAGGTAATGTCATAAAACAAGCATGGAACATAAGAAATTATCGATACGTCGGAGACGTATCAGCATCCCCAAGCTTAGTTCCTACTCGTCCTCGAGTAGGTAAACGATAACAAAGATAATTTCTGAAGTGACATGCTACCAACATGATCTTAATCATACTATTGTAAAGCATATGAGATGAATGCAGCGATTCAAAGCAATGGTAAATACAATGGTTAAACAATTGAATCATATAGCAAAGACTTTTCATGAATAGTACTTTCAAGACAAGCATCAATAAGTCTTGCATAAGAGTTAACTCATAAAGCAATAAATTCATAGTAGAAGCATTGAAGCAACACAAAGGAAGATTAAGTTTCAGCGATTGCTTTCAACTTGTAACATGTATATCTCATGGATAGTTGTCAATGCAAAGCAATATAACAAGTGCAATAAGCAAGCATGTAAGAATCAATGCACAGTTAACACAAGTGTTTGCTTCTAGGATAGAAGGAGATGGGTAAACTGACTCAACATGAAAGTAGAAGAAAGGCCCTTCGCAGAGGGAAGCAGGGATTAAATCATGTGCTAGAGCTTTTTAAGTTTTGAAATCATATAGAGAGCATAGAAGTAAAATTTTGAGAGGTGTTTGTTGTTGTCAACGAATGGTAATGGGCACTCTAACTACCTCGCCAACCAGACTTTCAAGAGCGGCTCCCATGAAGGACGTTATTTCTACCAGCAAGGTAGATCATCCCTCTTCTCTTTTGTTTACACGTGTACTTTAGTTTTTATTATGAGTGACACTCCCACCAACCTTTGCTTACACAAGCCATGGCTAACCGAATCCTCGGGTGCCTACCATCAATCTCATACCATGGAGGAGTGTCTATTTGCAAAATTAAGTTGCTTACTGATGGGTCAGAGCAAAACATGTGAAGAGAATTATTAATGAAGTTTGATTAATCGGGGCTGGGAACCCCGTTGCCAGCTCTTTTTGCAAAATTATTGGATAAGCGGATGTGCCACTAGTCCATTATGAAAGTCTGTCAAAAGTAAATGACAAGGTCGAAAGATAAACACCACATACTTCCTCATGAGCTATAAAACATTCACACAAATTGAGAAGCATTTTGAAGGTTTAAAGGTAGCACATGAAGTATTTACTTGGAATGGCAGAGAAATACCATGTAGTAGGTAGGTATGGTGGACACAAATGGCATAGTGTTTGGCTCAAGGATTTGGATGCACGAGAAGTATTCCCTCTCAGTACAAGGCTTAGGCTAGCAAGGCTATTTGAAACAAACACAAGTATGAACTAGTACAGCAAAACTCACATAAAAGACATATTGCAAGCATTATAAGAATCTAAACCGTCTTCCTTGTTGTTCAAACCCTTACTAGATAATATCTAGACTTTAGAGAGACCAATCATGCAAACCAAATTTTAGCAAGCTCTATGTATTTCTTCATTAATAGGTGCAAAGTATATGATGCAAGAGCTTAATCATGAGCACAACAATTGCCAAGTATCACATTATTCAAGACATCATACCAATTACTACATGTAGCATTTTCTGTTTCCAACCATATAACAATTAACGAAGCAGTTTCAACCTTCGCCATGAAAATTAAAAGCTAAGAACACATGTGTTCATATGAACCAGCGGAGCGTGTCTCTCTCCCACACAAGCATTTATTCAAACAAAAACAAAAAAACAAAAGCAAACAGACGCTCCAAGTAAAGTACATAAGATGTGACCGAATAAAAATATAGTTTCAAGGGAGGAACCTGATAATTTGTCGATGAAGAAGGGGATGCCTTGGGCATCCCCAAGCTTAGATGCTTGAGTCTTCTTAAAATATGCAGGGATGAACCATGGGGGCATCCCCAAGCTTAGAGCTTTCACTCTCCTTGATCATATTGTATCATCCTCCTCTCTTGACCCTTGAAATCTTCCTCCACACCAAACTCAAAACAAACTCATTAGAGGGTTAGTGCATAATCAAAATTCACATGTTCAGAGGTGACACAATCATTCTTAACACTTCTGGACATTGCCCAAAGCTTCTGAAAGTTAATGGAACAAAGAAATCCATTCAACATAGCAAAAGAGGCAATGCGAAATAAAAAGCAGAATCTGTCAAAACAGAACAGTCTGTAAAGACGAATTTTAAAGAGGCACCAGACTTGCTCAAATGAAAATGCTCAAATTTAATGAAAGTTGGGTACATATCTGAGGATCACACACAAAAATTGGCAGATTTTTCTGAGTTACCTACAGAGAACCCTGCCCAAATTCATGACAGACAGAAATCTGTTTCTGCGCAGTAATCCAAATCTAGTATGAACCTTACTATCAAAGACTTTACTTGGCACAACAATGCAATAAAATAAAGATAAGGAGAGGTTGCTACAGTAGTAACAACTTCCAAGACACAAATATAAAACAAAGTACTGTAGTAAAATAAACACATGGGTTATCTCCCAAGAAGTTCTTTCTTTATAGCCATTAAGATGGGCTCAGTAATTTTAATGATGCACTTGAAAGAAGTAAGCGTTGAAGCAAAAGAGAGCATAAAGAGGCAAATTCAAAACAAATTTAAGCCTAACATGTGTCCTATGAAAAGGAATCTTGTAAATAAACAATTTCATGAAGAGCAAAGTAACAAGCATAGGAAGATAGAACAAGTGTAGCTTCAAAAAATTTAGCACATAGAGAGGTATTTTAGTAACATGAAAATTTCTACAACCATATTTTCCTCTCTCATAATAACTTTCAGTAGCAACATGAACAAATTCAACAATATAACTATCACATAAAGCATTCTTATCATGAGTCTCATGCATAAAATTATTACTCTCCACATAAGCATAGTTAATTTTATTAGTTGTAGTGGGAGCAAATTCAACAAAGTGGCTATCATCAAATATAGGAGACATATTGTAATCATAATCCAATTTATCCTCCATAACAGGCGGCACTGATACGTCTCCGACGTATCGATAATTTCCTATGTTCCATGCCACATTATTGATGTTATCTACATGTTTTATGCACACTTTATGTCATTGTTGCTGCCAAAACCCACCGGCGGGCAGCGACGGGCAACACCGTAGAACCGGGAACAACCTAGGGCTGCGGCTGGCCGAGGTCCCTCCGAGCGACGGCCCGCAAAGCCTTCTGGTACACACGTCCGATGCTGATGCAAGGGCGTGCCACCTGACCTATACCTGGTCAGGAAGGTGATGGAGATGCCTCGCTTAGTTTCCTGCATGGCATACACGTAAACATTAAATACGAGCCTCGATCGGCTCTCAGGTTATCCTGTGAATCGGCTCAAGGAGCCGATCCACCCATGATTCGTACGAGGTGCACGAATATATGGTGGTCCTGCTTGATCAAGATAAAGCTAATGAGATCTACTACGATTTAGGGTTTTCACCGCATAATCGGATCATCCTACTCAGGATTGGGCCTCGCGGCCACGCACGGTGATCATAAGCCGATCCTAGACAAGGCCTAAAAACCAACACGAGGTTGATCCCCGGAACATCCTGTCTAGGACTAGCGAATGACACCCTACGTGCCGCTGGATCCTCCAGCCCTTTGTAAGGCCTAACTATTGCAGATATTAAACTAATCCTTGATGAACAAGGAGCAACCGTAACGGATCAGATCTACTAAATAAAGATCAAGCGGGGTGCCGCCCCCACACCTAAGATAGGTGTGAGGGCGGCTAGACATGCAAGGGTTGCACTACGATAGCATGTTGCGCGAAGAACTATGCTAACCCTAACACATCTATGATAACTACGTTGCTCGCCATCAACAAGGCTTGATCTGAGCAACGCATGAACAACGTGGAGCTTGTGCTGCCTAGATCGCAAGATGCGATCTAGGCAGCATGTTGCTTACCGGTAGAAACCCTCGAGACGAAGGAGTTGGCGATGCGCCGAGATTGATTTGTTGGTTGAACGTTGGTTGTTGTTTATTCCATAAACCCTAGATACATATTTATAGTCCAGGGGACTTTCTAACGTGGGAACAATCCCCACCGTGCACGACACAAACTCTAACCTTTAATCTAAGATACAATCTACCATAATTAAAGATACACGGGCAATCTAGCCCAAACTCTTCGTGCAAGGCCGCTTCAGAGATCTTCCACGTGTAATCTTCCAAGCCCATCTCCCTTACGGCCCACTCCTGATTTGGCCAAAATCTGGTGATAACAGTCATATTCGTGCATTTTCTGGAACTAACCTATTAACAAGATGCCGAAGTGCGAGTTGCTGTTTTCTGCTGTTTTTGGTTTCAGAAATCCTAGTAACGAAATATTCTCGGAATCGGACGAAATCAACGCCCAGGTTCCTATTTTGCCCGGAAGCATCCAGAACACCCGAGAGCCGCCAGAGGGAAGCCCTGGGGGCCCCACACTACACCCTGGCGCGGCCAGAGGGGGGGCCGCGCCGCCCTATGGTGTGGTGGCCCCAGGCCCCCTCCGAGGCTGCCCTTCCGCCCATTTAAAGCCTCCGTCGCGAAAACCCTATGACGTTCGACGAAACCCACAGAAACCTTCCAGAGCCACCGCCATCGCGAAGCCAAGATCTGAGGAGGGAGTAGTTCTCCATCGAGGCTCGGGGCTGTACCGGTAGCTATGTGGTTAATCTCTCTCCTATGTACTTCAATACAATGATCTCATGAGCTGCTTTACATGATTGAGATCCATATGATGAGCTTTGTATCGCTACTAGTTGTGTGCTACTCATGTGATGTTATTAAAGTAGTCTATTCCTCCTGCATGGTGTAAAGGTGACTAGTGTGTGCACCATGTGGTTCTTGTCGTAGGCTATGATTTTGATCTCTTGAAGATTGTGGAGTTAATTATCATTATGATAGTATTGATGTGATCTATTCCTCCTTCATAGTGTAATGTGGGCAGTGTGTGCACTATGTTAGTTCTTGGTTTATTTTGCAATGATCTATTATGCTCTAAGGTTATTTAAATATGAACAGTGAATTGTGGAGCTTGTTAACTCCGGCATTGAGGGTTCGTGTAATCCTACGCAATGTGTTCATCATCCAACAAAAGAGTGTATGTAGCACATATGAGAAAGAGTTATTTATTATGCGATCAATGTTGAGAGTGTCCACTAGTGAAAGTGTAATCCCTAGGCCTTGTTCCTAAATACTGCTATCGCTGCTTGTTTACTGTTTTACTGCGTTACTACTGCTGTGTTACTACTGCTTGTTTACTGTCCTGGGCAAAGCACTTTTCTGGTGCCGTTGCTACAACTTATTCATACCACCTGTATTTCACTATCTCTTTGCCGAACTAGTGCACCTATTAGGTGTGTTGGGGACACAAGAGACTTCTTGCTTTGTGGTTGCAGGGTTGCATGAGAGGGATATCTTTGACCTCTTCCTCCCTGAGTTCGATAAACCTTGGGTGATCCACTTAAGGGAAAACTTGCTGCTGTTCTACAAACCTCTGCTCTTGGAGGCCCAACACTGTCTACAGGAAAAGGAGGGGGCGTAGACATCAAGCTATTTTCTGGCGCCGTTGCCGGGGAGGAAAGGTAAAAGGTACTCACACTCCGGATCTCGGCTACTAAGCTATTTTCCGGCGCCGTAAGTACTCGAAGCTATTTCCTTTAGATCCTGCAATTGCATCTTTTTGTTTCTTGTTTACACTAGTTAGGCATAATGGAAAACAACAAAAATATGAGAGAGCTTTATGAACTTTATCTTGAATTAGGACATGATGTGTTTGAAGAGAGAATTAAAAAACCCATGGAACTTTATATGCATGCTAATGGGAATGTTATTAATATGAATGCTTTGAACACTATTGTTGCTAATGCTATGGAAAATTCTAAGCTTGGGGAAGCTGGTTTTGATGAGCATGATCTTTTTAGTCCCCCAAGCATCGAGGAGAAAATTTTCTTTGATGATACTTTACCTCCTATTTATGATGATTATAATGATAGTAGTCTTTTGTTACCACCTGTTATGGAGGATAAATTTGATTATGATTACAATATGCCTCCTATATTTGATGATAGCTACTTTGTTGAATTTGCTCCCACTATTACTAATAAAATTGATTATGCCTATGTGGAGAGTAATAATTTTATGCATGAGACTCATGATAAGAATGCTTTATGTGATAGTTATATTGTTGAGTTTGCTCATGATGCTACTGGATATTATTATGAGAGAGGAAAATATGGTTGTAGAAATTTTCATGTTACTAAAATACCTCTCTATGTGCTGAAATTTTTGAAGCTACACTTGTTTTATCTTCCTATGCTTGTTACTTTGCTCTTCATGAACTTGTTTATTTACAAGATTTCTATGCATAGGAAGCATGTTAGACTTAAATGTGTTTTGAATTTGCCTCTTGATGCTCTCTTTTGCTTCAACTACTATTTCTTGCGAGTGCATCATTAAAACTGCTGAGCCCATCTTAATGGCTATAAAGAAAGCACTTCTTGGGAGATAACCCATGTGTTATTTTGCTACAGTACTTTTATTTTATTTTGTGTCTTGGAAGTTGTTTACTACTGTAGCAACCTCTCCTTATCTTAGTTTTGTGTTTTGTTGTGCCAAGTAAAGTCGTTGATAGAAAAGTTCATACTAGATTTGGATTACTGCGCAGTTACAGATTTATTTGCTGTCACGAATCTGGGCCTAATTCTCTGTAGGTAACTCAGAAAATTATGCCAATTTACATGAGTGATCCTCAGATATGTACGCAACTTTCATTCAATTTGAGCATTTTTCATCTGAGCAAGTCTGGTGCCATTTTAAAATTCGTCTTTACGGACTGTTCTGTTTTGACAGATTCTGCCTTTTATTTCGCATTGCTTCTTTCGCTGTGTTGGGTGGATTTCTTTGTTCCATTACCTTCCAGTAGCTTTGAGCAATGTCCAGAAGTGTTAAGAATGATTGCGTCACCTCTGAACATGTGAGTTTTTGATTATGCACTAACCCTCTAATGAGTTTGTTTCGAGTTTGGTGTGGAGGAAGTTTTCAAGGGTCAAGAGAGGAGGATGATATACTATGATCAAGAAGAGTGAAAAGTCTAAGCTTGGGGATGCCCCGGTGGTTCATCCCTGCATATTTCAAGAAGACTCAAGCATCTAAGCTTGGGGATGCCCAAGGCATCCCCTTCTTCATCGACAACATTATCAGGTTCCTCCCCTGAAACTATATTTTTATTCAGTCACATCTTATGTACTTTACTTGGAGCGTCTGTTTGTTTTTGTTTTTGTTTGTGTTTGAATAAATTGGATTACATCATGCTTGTGTGGGAGAGAGACACGCTCCGCTGGTTCGTATGAACACATGTGTTCTTAGCTCATAATATTCATGGCGAAGTTTCTTCTTCGTTAAATTGTTATATGGTTGGAATTGGAAAATGATACATGTAGTAATTGCTAAAATGTCTTGGATAATGTGATACTTGGCAATTGTTGTGCTCATGTTTAAGCTCTTGCATCATATGCTTTGCACCCATTAATGAAGAAATACATAGAGCATGCTAAAATTTGGTTTGCATATTTGGTCTCTCTAAGGTCTAGATAATTTCTAGTATTGAGTTTGAACAACAAGGAAGACGGTGTAGAGTCTTATAATGTTTACAATATGTCTTTTATGTGAGTTTTGTTGCACCGCTTCATCCTTGTGTTTGTTTCAAATAGCCTTGCTAGCCTAAACCTTGTATCGAGAGGGAATACTTCTCATGCATCCAAAATACTTGAGCCAACCACTATGCCATTTGTGTCCACCATACCTACCTACTACATGGTATTTCTCCGCCATTCCAAAGTAAATTGCTTGAGTGCTACCTTTAAAATTCCATCATTCACCTTTACAATATATATCTCATGGGACAAATAGCTTAAAAACTATTGTGGTATTGAATATGTACTTATGCACTTTATCTCTTATTAAGTTGCTCGTTGTGCGATAACCATGTTCACTGGGGACGCCATCAACTATTCTTTGTTGAATATCATGTGAGTTGCTATGCATGTTCGTCTTGTCTGAAGTAAGTGATATCTACCACCTTATGGTTAAGCATGCATATTGTTAGAGAAGAACATTGGGCCGCTAACTAAAGCCATGATCCATGGTGGAAGTTTCAGTTTTGGACATATATCCTCAATCTCAAATGAGAAAATTAATTGTTGCCACATGCTTATGCATAAAAGAGGAGTCCATTATCTGTTGTCTATGTTGTCCCGGTATGGATGTCTAAGTTGAGAATAATCAATAGCGAGAAATCCGATGCGAGCTTTCTCCTTAGACCTTTGTACAGACGGCATAGAGGTACCCCTTTGTGACACTTGGTTAAAACATGTGCATTGCGATAATCCCGGTAATCCAAGCTAATTAGGACAAGGTGTGGGCACTATTAGTATACTATGCATGAGGCTTGCAACTTGTAGGATATAATTTACATGATACATATGCTTTATTACTACCGTTGACAAAATTGTTTCTTGCTTTCAAAACCAAAGCTCTAGCACAAATATAGCAATCGATGCTTTTCCTCTATGGAGGACCATTCTTTTACTTTCATTGTTGAGTCAGTTCACCTATTTCTCTCCACCTCAAGAAGCAAACACTTGTGTGAACTGTGCATTGATTCCTACATACTTGCATATTGCACTTATTATATTACTCTATGTTGACAATATCCATGAGATATACATGTTATAAGTTGAAAGCAACCGCTGAAACTTAATCTTCCTGTGTGTTGCTTCAATACCTTTACTTTGATTTATAGCTTTATGAGTTAACTCTTATGCAAGACTTATTGATGCTTGTCTTGAAGTACTATTCATGAAAAGTCTTTGCTATATGATTCACTTGTTTACTCATGTCATATACATTGTTTTGATCGCTGCATTCACTACATATGCTTTGTTATCGTTTTACCTGCTCGGGACGAGCAGAACTAAGCTTGGGGATGCTGATACGTCTCCGACGTATCGATAATTTCTTATGTTCCATGCCACATTATTGATGTTATCTACATGTTTTATGCACACTTTATGTCATATTCGTGCATTTTCTGGAACTAACCTATTAACAAGATGCCGAAGTGCGAGTTGCTGTTTTCTGCTGTTTTTGGTTTCAGAAATCCTAGTAACGAAATATTCTCGGAATCGGACGAAATCAACGCCCAGGTTCCTATTTTGCCCGGAAGCATCCAGAACACCCGAGAGCCGCCAGAGGGAAGCCCTGGGGGCCCCACACTACACCCTGGCGTGGCCAGAGGGGGGGCCGCGCCACCCTATGGTGTGGTGGCCCCAGGCCCCCTCCGAGGCTGCCCTTCCGCCTATTTAAAGCCTCCGTCGCGAAAACCCTACGACGTTCGACGAAACCCACAGAAACCTTCCAGAGCCGCCGCCATCGCGAAGCCAAGATCTGGGGGACAGGAGTCTCTGTTCCGGCATGCCGCCGGGACGGGGAAGTGCCCCCGGAAGGCTTCTCCATCGACACCGCTGCCATTTCCACCGCCATCTTCATCACCGCTGCTGCTCCCATGAGGAGGGAGTAGTTCTCCATCGAGGCTCGGGGCTGTACCGGTAGCTATGTGGTTAATCTCTCTCCTATGTACTTCAATACAATGATCTCATGAGCTGCTTTACATGATTGAGATCCATATGATGAGCTTTGTATCGCTACTAGTTGTGTGCTACTCATGTGATGTTATTAAAGTAGTCTATTCCTCCTGCATGGTGTAAAGGTGACTAGTGTGTGCACCATGTGGTTCTTGTCGTAGGCTATGATCATGATCTCTTGTAGATTGTGGAGTTAATTATCATTATGATAGTATTGATGTGATCTATTCCTCCTTCATAGTGTAATGTGGGCAGTGTGTGCACTATGTTAGTTCTTGGTTTATTTTGCAATGATCTATTATGCTCTAAGGTTATTTAAATATGAACAGTGAATTGTGGAGCTTGTTAACTCCGGCATTGAGGGTTCGTGTAATCCTACGCAATGTGTTCATCATCCAACAAAAGAGTGCATGTAGCACATATGAGAAAGAGTTATTTATTATGCGATCAATGTTGAGAGTGTCCACTAGTGAAAGTGTAATCCCTAGGCCTTGTTCCTAAATACTGCTATCGCTGCTTGTTTACTATTTTCTTTGCGTTACTCTCTTTCTTTGTGTTACTACTGCTTGTTTACTGTCCTGGGCAAAGCACTTTTCTGGTGCCGTTGCTACAACTTATTCATACCACCTGTATTTCACTATCTCTTTGCCGAACTAGTGCACCTATTAGGTGTGTTGGGGACACAAGAGACTTCTTGCTTTGTGGTTGCAGGGTTGCATGAGAGGGATATCTTTGACCTCTTCCTCCCTGAGTTCGATAAACCTTGGGTGATCCACTTAAGGGAAAACTTGCTGCTGTTCTACAAACCTCTGCTCTTGGAGGCCCAACACTGTCTACAGGAAAAGGAGGGGGCGTAGACATCAGGCACCAAAAGACTACTATCATTATAATCATCATAAATAGGAGGCAAAGTATCATCAAAGTAAATTTCCTCCTCAATGCTTGGGGGACTAAAAAGATCATGCTCATCAAAACCAGCTTCCCCAAGCTTAGAATTTTCCATATCATTAGCAACAATGGTATTCAAAGTATTCATACTAATATGTTCCATGGGTTTTTTAATTTTCGGATCAAACCATCCATGTCTTAACTCAGGAAAAAGAATAAAAAGCTCCATGTTGCTTTCCATTATGCCAAACTAGTGATAAACAAGAAACAAAAAGATGCAATTGCAGGATCTAAAGGAAATAGCTTCGAGCACTTACAACGGCGGAAAATAGCTTAGTAGCCGAGATCCGGAGTGTGAGTACCTTTTACCTTTCCTCCCCGGCAACGGCGCCAGAAAAGTGCTTGATGTCTACGCACACTCCTTTTCCTGTAGACAGTGTTGGGCCTCCAAGAGCAGAAGTTTGTAGAACAGCAGCAAGTTTTCCCTTAAGTGGATCACCCAAGGTTTATCGAACTCAGGGAGGAAGAGGTCAAAGATATCCTTCTCATGCAACCCTGCAACCACAAAGCAAGAAGTCTCTTGTGTCCCCAACACACCTAATAGGTGCACTAGTTCGGCGAAGAGATAGTGAAATACAGGTGGTATGAATAAATATGAGCAGTAGTAACGGCGCCAGTAAATACTTGATGCTACAACTGGCGTGTGGTTGATGGTGGTAATATTGCAGGAAGTACAGATGCAGTAAAACAGTAAACAAGCAGTGATAGCAGTATTTGGAAACAAGGCGTAGGGATCATACTTTCACTAGTGGACACTCTCAACATTGCAATCATAAAGGAATATAAATAAGCACCTCACTATGCTATTCTGAATTATTGTATTGAAGTACATAGGGAGAGAGATTAACCACATAGCTACCGGTACAGCCCCTTAGCCTCGATGGAGAACTACTCCCTCCTCATGGGAGACAGCAGCGATGATGAAGATGGCGGTGGTGTCGATGGAGATGCCTTCCGGGGGCACTTCCCCGTACCGGCGGCGTGCCGGAACAGAGAGTCATGTCCCCCAGATCTTGGCTTTGCGATGGCGGCGGCTCTGGATGGTTTCTCGTACCGTGGCTTTTTCGTATCGAAGATTTAGGCCAGGGACCTTTAAATAGGCGAAGAGGCGGAGTCGGAAGGTCGACGAGGCGGCGACACAGTAGGGGGGCGCGGCCCCCCCTATGGCCGCGCCGGGCTATCGTCTGGTGGCCCTGTGGCCCACCTCTGGTCTCTCTCGGGTGTTCTGGAAGCTTCGTGGAACTTTAAGATCCTGGGCGTTGATTTCGTCCAATTCCGAGAATATTTCCTTACTAGGATTTTTGAAACCAAAAACAGCAGAAAACAGGAACTGGCACTTCGGCATCTCGTCAATAGGTTAGTTCCGGAAAACGCATAAAATCATCATAAAGTGTGAACAAAACATGTAGGTAATGTCATAAAACAAGCATGGAACATAAGAAATTATCGATACGTCAGAGACGTATCAGCAGTGCACGGTGGCGAAGTCTTCAACAGAATCGGAGAACATTGCGGCTTCAGAGGCTTCATCAGAAGCGGTATGGATGAAGAGGTTCATTGTAGAGCTCCGTGTGGTTCCTAGTGCATTTGACCCACTAGTCATCTATTGTGACAACATGGGTGCCATCGCCAATGCACAAGAACCAAGGTCACACAAGAGGCTGAAGCATATCAAGCTACGTTATCATTCGATTCGCGAGTACATCGAAGATGGAGAAGTAAAGATTTGCAAAGTACACACTGATCTGAATGTAGCAGATCCGTTGACTAAAGCTCACCCTAGGGCAAAGCATGACTAACACCAGAATGCCATGGGTGTTAGGTACCTTACAATATAATCTAGATTATTGACTCTAGTGCAAGTGGGAGACTGTTGGAGATATGCCCAAGAGGCAATCATAAAAGTGGTTATTATATATCTTTGTGTTTATGATAAATGTTTATATACCATGCTATAATTGTATGAACCGAAACATTGATACATGTGTGTTATGTAAACAACAATGAGTCCCTAGTAAGCCTCTTAACTAGCTTGTTGATTAATATATGATCATAGTTTCATGATCATGAACATTGGATGTTATTAATTTAATAACAAGGTTATGTCATTATATGAATGATGTAATGGACACACCCAATTAAGCGTAGCATAAGATCACGTCATTAAGTTATTTGCTATAAGCTTTCGATACATAGTTACCTAGTCCTTTCGACCATGAGATCATGTAAATTACTTATACCGGAAAGGTACTTTGACTACATCAAACGCCACTGCGTAAATGGGTGGTTATAAAGGTGGGATTAAGTATCCGGAAAGTATGACTTGAGGCATATGGATCAACAGTGGGATTTGTCCATCCCGATGACGGATAGATATACTCTGGGCCCTCTCGGTGGAATGTCATCTAAATAGCTTGCAAGCATATGAATGGTTCATAAGAGACCACATACCACGGTACGAGTAAAGAGTACTTGTCAGGAGACGAGGTTGAACAAGGTATAGAGATACCGATGATCAAACCTCGGACAAGTAAAATATCGCGTGACAAAGGGAATCGGTATCGTATGTGAATGGTTCATTCGATCACTAAGTCATCGTTGAATATGTGGGAGCCATTATGGATCTCCAGATCCCGCTATTGGTTATTCGTCGGAGAGAAGTCTCAACAATGTCTACATAGTTCCCGAACCGTAGGGTGACACACTTAAGGTTTGATGTCGTATTAGTAGATATTGAATATATGGAATGGAGTTCGAAGTTTTGTTCAGAGTCTCGGATGGGATCCAGGACATCACGAGGAGTTCCGGAATAGTCCGGAGAATAAGATTCATATATAGGAAGTCATTTTATAAGTTTGAAAATGATCCGGTGCATTTATGGAAGGTTCTAGAAGGTTCTAGAAAAGTCCGGAATAAATCACTATGGAAGGTGGGACTCCACCAAGCTTGGCCGGCCAACCCTAGAGGGGTGGAGTCCTAGGTGGACTCCACCAAGGTGGCCGGCCACCCCCACCCAAGGAAAGGTGGGAATCCCACCTCAAGTGGGAATCCCACCTTGGGTAGGTTTCATGTCATATGGAAGGTTTTGGCTTGGGGTATTATTCGAAGACTTGTAGACCAACTCTTAGGTGTTCCACCTATATAATGAGGGACAAGGGGAGGGGGCCGGCCACACCAAAGCCACCTTGGCCGCACCCCTTAGTGGCCGGCCACCCCCTCTCCCCAAACCCTAGCCGCCCCACCTCCTCCACCTCTCCCGAAAACGCTTAGCGAAGCTCCGCCGGAGATCTCCATCGACACCGCCACCACGCCATCGTGCTGCCGGGATTCAAGGAGCAGCTACTACTTCCGCTGCTCGCTGGAACGGGGAGAAGGACGTCGTCTTCATCAACACCGAACGTGTGACCGAGTACGGAGGTGCTGCTCGATTGTGGCACCGTCAAGATCTTCTACGCGCTTTTGAAAGCGGCAAGTGATCGTCTACCGCAGCAACGAGAGCCTCCTCTTGTAGGCTTTGGAAATCTTCAAGGGTTAGTCTCGTTCATCCCCTCGTTGCTCCCGTCTTCTAGATTGCATCTTGGCTTGGATTGCGTTCTCGCGGTAGGAAATTTTTTGTTTTCTATGCTACGAATCCATACACTAATGGTGTAGTTTTGGTGGCTATGGAGACCTGAGGAAGACCAAGGCATATATATATATAGGGGAGGAAGGTGAAATGGCCAGCCAAATGGCGCCGGCGGCGATGCAACTTCCGGTGGTGATGCAACTTTCGATCGTTCTCTGTTTTCCGTGTGCGATCAGTAATGGTGAGACGAATCGGTTTCCGTGCAGGAACGAACGGTTGGACTTTATGTCCCGGCCCGTGTCTCCAACTGGGACAAAAGGGCTGCCAGCAGGCCGCAAAAGGCCTCAGACCCTTTTGTCGAAACTTAAAGAACCGTGACAAAAGGCCCATAGCTTCTCGGTGATTTCGGGGTGACGTGCCCGACCTATTTGTCCAGGCTCCAGACTGGGCCGGGACAAAAGACCTGGACGAAGGTCAGTTTTCTACTAGTGTAGGTCCAGCGGGGCGAGGCATAGTGACCGGGCCGTCCGCACCGACGGAAACGTGGCGCATATTTGCCCCTGGGATGCGTAGCGGCAGATGCTGCGCGGACGCCCCAAGTGACCGCTCGCTATTCCACCGGGCCCGCCTGGTAGCGAGCCAAAGGGTTGTATCGAGCGCATCATTTCAGCGGTCATCGCTTCCGCGTCTGCACCGCAGTCTTTGCCATCAATGTCGTGGCTGCCTCTTGTGCACGCGAACTGGCGGGCGGCGGCTGCGCTTCTGCGCCTCCATCAATGACATCATGTCCTGCGCGGGGCCGGCCTTAAAAGTCGACCGACATCGTCCCTGGCATCGCCCACATGACGGACATCTCCACTCCCATCCCTCACCGTTGCGCGCCACCTTATCACCATGGGGAAAAAGAATGACTTCGAGGTGTCCGGTAGCGGCACTAAGAAGGCGGAGCGGACGCATAGGGTGCCGCTGCCCGCCAAGGTGGCGCGGCTCATGCACAGGAACTGGACACCATGCGCGGACTGGCGGCGACTCAGCTACGTCCGGGTGCCCGATACGTCTCCAACGTATCTATAATTTCTGATGTTCCATGCTTGTTTTATGACAATACCTACATGTTTTGTTCACACTTTATATCGTTTTGATGCATTTTCCGGAACTAACCTATTAACGAGATGCCGAAGAGCCAGTTCCTGTTTTCTGCTATTTTTGGTTTCAGAAATCCTAGAAAGGAAATATTCTCGGAATTGGACGAAATCAACGCCCAGTATCTTATATTTCCCGGAAGCTTCTAGAGCACCGAAGAGGGGCCAGAGGGGAGGCCCAGGGCCTCCACACACCATGGCGGCGCGGCCATAGGGGGGGGCCCCTACTGTGTGGGCCCCCCGTAGCCCTTCCGACTCCGCCTCTTCGCCTATTTAAGCCCTGGTGACCTAAAACTTCGATACGGATAAGCCACGATACGGGAAATCTTCCAGAGCCGCCACCATCGCGAAGCCAAGATTCGGGGAACAGAAGTCTCTGTTCCGGCACGCCGCTGGGACGGGGAATTGCCCCCGGAAGGCATCTCCATCGACACCACCGCCATCTTCATCACCGCTGCTGTCTCCTATGATGAGGAGGGAGTAGTTCTCCCCCGAGGCTGAGGGCTCTACTGGTAGCTATGTGGTTAATCTCTTTTCCATGTACTTCAATACAATGATCTCATGAGGTGCCTTACATGATTGAGATTCATATGATGAGCTTTGTATCACTATTAATCTATGTGCTACTCTAGTGATGTTATTGAAGTACTCTATTCCTCCTCCATGATGTAATGTTGACAGTGTGTGTGCATCATGTAGTACTTGGCATAGGTTATGATTGTAATCTCTTGAAGATTATGAAGTTAACTATTACTATAATAGTATTGATGCGATCTATTCCCCCTTTCGTAGCTATTGTTGACAATGTGTATGCTATGTTAGTACTCGGTCTAAATTGCAATGGTCTATTATGCAATCTAAGGTTACTTAAATATGAACTCCGGATGTTGTGGAGCTTGTTAACTCCGGCTTGAGGGAGCTCTTGTAGCCCTACACAATGAATGGTGTTTGTCATCCAACAAGAGAGTGTAGAGAAAGTAGCATTTATCTATTCAGTTATGTGATCAATGTTGAGAGTGTCCACTAGTGAAAGTATAATCCCTAGGCCTTGTTTCCAAACATCGAATCTCCGTTTATTTACTGTTCTGTTGCATGTTTACTCGCTGCCATATTTATTTCAGATTGCTATTACCACTCATATTCATCCATATTACTTGTATTTCACTATCTCTTCGCCGAACTAGTGCACCTATACATCTGACAAGTGTATTAGGTGTGTTGGGGACACAAGAGACTTCTTGTATCGTAATTGCAGGGTTGCTTGAGAGGGATATCTTTGACCTCTTCCTCCCTGAGTTCGATAAACCTTGAGTGATTTACTTAATGGAAACTTGCTGCTGTTCTACAAACCTCTGCTCTCGGAGGCCCAACACTGTCTACAGGAATAGAAGCGTGCGTAGACATCAAGCTATTTTCTGGCGCCGTTGCCGGGGAGGTAAGGTAAAAGGTATTCACATCCTCCGACTACTAAGCTATTTCCTAGCACTGTTGCCGGTGTGTGAGTGCTCGAAGCTATTTCCTTTAGATCCTGCAATTGCATCTTTTTGTTTTTAGTTTTTATTTTCACTAGTTAGGCATAATGGAAAATAACAGTGAGCTTTTTAATCTATTTCCTGAGTTAAGACATGGATTGTTTGATGCGAAAATTAAAAAACCTATGGAACCTTATTTGCACGCTAGTAGCAATGATATTAGTATGAACGCTTTGAACACCATTGTTGTTAATACTATGGAAAATTCTAAGCTTGGGGAAACTAGTTTTGATGAGCATGATATTTTTAGTCCCCAAAGCATGGAGGAGAAAATTTACCTTGATGATACTTTACCTCCTATATTTGATGATTACAATGATGACTATCATACTTTCAGTCCACCTACTATGGAGGAGAAAATTAATTATGATTACGATATGCCTCCTATATATGATAATTATGGTGATGAGAATAAAAATGATAGCTACTTTGTTGAATTTGCTCCCACTACAATTAATAAGAATAACTATGCTTATGTTGGGAGTAGTAATTATTTTATGCATGAGACTCATGATAAGAATGCTTTATGTGATAATTATATTGTTGAGTTTGTTCATGATGCTACTGGAAATTATTATGAGAGAGGAAAATATGGTTGTAGAAATTTTCATGTTACTAAAACACCTCTCTACATGCTGAAAATTTTGAAGTTACTCGTGTTTTATCTTCTTATGCTTGTCACTTTGTTCTTCATGAATTTGTTTATTTACAAGATTCCTTTTCATAGGAAGCGGGTTAGGCTTAAATTTGTTTCATATTTGCTTTTTGATGCTCTCTTTTCTTCAACTCTCATTCTTATGTGAGCATCATTAAAATTGCTGAGCCCATCTTAATGGCTATAAAGAAATCATTTCTTGGGAGATAACCCATGTTTTTATTTTACTACATCAATTTTGTTTTATATTTGAGTCTTGTAAGTTGTTACTACTGTAGAAACCTCTCCTTATCTTTGTTTTATTGCATTTTTGTGCCAAGTAAAGTCTTTGATAGTAAGGTTGATACTAGATTTGGATTACTGCGCAGAAACAGATTTCTTGCTGTCACGAATTTGAGTAGTATTCTCTGTAGGCAACTCAGAAAAATCTGCCAATTTACGTGCGTGATCCTCAGATATGTACGCAACTTTCATTAAATTTGAGCTTTTTCATCTGAGCAAGTTAAGTGCCCCAGAAAAATTCATCTTTACGGACTGTTCTGTTTTGACAGATTCTGCCTTTTATTTCGCATTGCCTATTTTGCTATGTTGGATGGATTTCTTTGTTCCATTAACTTCCAGTGGCTTTGTGCAATGTCCAGAAGTGTTAAGAATGATTGTGTCACCTCTAAACATGTGAATTTTTGATTATGCACTAACCCTCTAATGAGTTTGTTTTGAGTTTGGTGTGGAGGAAGTTTTCAAGGGTCAAGAGAGGAGGATGATATAATATGATCAAGAAGAGTGAAAAGTTTAAGCTTGGGGATGCCCCCGTGGTTCATCCCTGCATATTTCAAGAAGACTCAAGCATCTAAGCTTGGGGATGCCCAAGGCATCCCCTTCTTCATCGACAACTTATCAGGTCACCTCTAGTGAAACTATATTTTTATTCCGTCACATCTTATGTACTTTACTTGGAGCGTCTGTGTGCTTTTATTTTCGTTTTTGTTATTTTCATTCTCTGAATAAATTCATGCTTGTGTGGGAGAGAGACACGCTCCGCTTGTTCATATGAACACTGGTGTTCTTAGCTTTACTTTTAATGTTCATGGTGAAGGTTGAAACTGTTCGATAATTGTTATATGGTTGGAAACAGAAAATGCTGCATGTGGTAATTGGTATAATGTCTTGAATAATTTTATACTTGGCAATTGTTGTGCTCATATAGATCATGTTTAAGCTCTTGCATCACGACTTTGCACCTATTAATGAAGAAATACCGTAGAGCTTGTTGACATTTTGTTTGCATGATTGGTCTCTCTAAAGTCTAGATATTTTCTGGTGATGTGTTTGAACAACAAGGAAGACAATGTAGAGTCTTATAATGCTTGCAATATGTTCTTATGTAAGTTTTGCTGCACCGGTTCATACTTGAGTTTGCTTCGAACAACCTTGCTAGCCTAAGCCTTGTATTGAGAGGGATTACTTCTCGTGCATCCAAATCCTTGAGCCAAAAACTATGCCATTTGTGTCCACCATACCTACCTACTACATGGTATTTTTCTGCCATTCCAAAGTAAATTGCTTGAGTGCTACCTTTAAAATTCCATTCTTTGTCTTTGCAATATATAGCTCATGGGAAAAATAGCTTAAAAACTATTGTGGTATTGAATATGTACTTATGTATCTTATTTCTTATAAGTTGCTTGCTGAGCGGTAACCATGTTTCTGGGGACGCCATCAACTATTACCTTTGTTGAATATCATGTGAGTTGCTATGCATGTTCGTCTTGTCTGAAGTAAGGGTGATTTATCATGATCAAATGGTTTGAGTATGCATATTGTTAGAGAAGAACATTGGGCCCCTAACTAAAGCCATGATCCATGGTGGAAGTTTCAGTTTGGACAACAATCCTCAATCTCTTATGAGAATATTATCTGTTGTTGAATGCTTATGCATTAAAGAGGAGTCCATTATCTGTTGTCTATGTTGTCCCGGTATGGATGTCTAAGTTGAGAATAATCAAAAGCGAGAAATTCAATGCGAGCTTTCTCCTTAGACCTTTGTACAGGCGGCATAGAGGTACCCCTTTGTGACACTTGGTTAAAACATATGTTATGCAATGATAATCCATGTAAATCCAAGCTAATTAGGACAAGGTGCGGGCACTATTGGTAATCTATGATGAGGCTTGCAACTTGTAGGATATCTTATACATAACACATATGCTTTATTACTACCATGCTTCCCTCTTCGAAGGGCCATTCAGAAATTATTGTTGTTTTCGTTTAGCTACTCGAGGGCGAGTAGGAACTAAGCTTGGGGATGCTGATACGTCTACAACGTATCTATAATTTCTGATGTTCCATGCTTGTTTTATGACAATACCTACATGTTTTGTTCACACTTTATATCGTTTGATGCATTTTCCGGAACTAACCTATTAACGAGATGCCGAAGAGCCAGTTCCTGTTTTCTGCTGTTTTTGGTTTCAGAAATCCTAGAAAGAAAATATTCACGGAATTGGACGAAATCGACGCCTAGTATCTTATTTTTCCCGGAAGCTTCCAGAGCACCGAAGAGGGGCCAGAGGGGAGGCCCAGGGCCTCCACCCAGCATGGCGGCGCGGCCAGAGGGGGGGGGGGCACCCCCCTACTGTGTGGTCCCCCCGTAGCCCTTCCAACTCCGCCTCTTCGCTATTTAAGCCCTGGTGACCTAAAACTTCGATACGGATAAGCCACGATACGGGAAACCTTCCAGAGCCGCCGCCATCGCGAAGCCAAGATTCGGGGGACAGAAGTCTCTGTTCCGGCACGCCGCCGGGACGGGGAATTGCCCCCGGAAGGCATCTCCATCGACACCACCACCATCTTCATCACCGCTGCTGTCTCCTATGATGAGGAGGGAGTAGTTCTTCCCCAAGGCTGAGGGCTCTACCGGTAGCTATGTGGTTAATCTCTCTTCCATGTACTTCAATACAATGATCTCATGAGCTGCCTTACATGACTGAGATTCATATGATGAAATTTGTATCACTATTAATCTATGTGCTACTCTAGTGATGTTATTAAAGTACTCTATTCCTCCTCCATGATGTAATGTTGACACTGTGTGTGCATCATGTAGTACTTGGCATAGGTTATGATTGTAATCTCTTGAAGATTATGAAGTTAACTATTACTATGATAGTATTGATGCGATCTATTCCCCCTTTCATAGCTATTGTTGACAGTGTGTATGCTATGTTAGTACTCGGTCTAAATTGCAATGGTCTATTATGCACTCTAAGGTTACTTAAATATGAACTCCGGATGTTGTGGAGCTTGTTAACTCCGGCTTGAGGGAGCTCTTGTAGCCCTACACAATGAATGGTGTTTGTCATCCAACAAGAGAGTGTAGAGAAAGTAGCATTTATCTATTCAGTTATGTGATCGATGTTGAGAGTGTCCACTAGTGAAAGTATAATCCCTAGGACTTGTTTCCAAACATCGAATCTCTGTTTATTTACTGTTCTGTTGCACGTTACTCGCTGCCATATTTATTTCAGATTGCTATTACCACTTATATTCATCCATATTACTTGTATTTCACTATCTGTTCGCCGAACTAGTGCACCTATACATCTGACAAGTGTATTAGGTGTGTTGGGGACACAAGAGACTTCTTGTATCGTAATTGCAGGGTTGCTTGAGAGGGATATCTTTGACCTCTTCCTCCCTGAGTTCGATAAACCTTGGGTGATTCACTTAAGGGAAACTTGCTGATGTTCTACAAACGTCTGCTCTTGGAGGCTCAACACTGTCTACATGAATAGAAGCGTGCGTAGACATCAGTGCATGTCCCGCATGTGCCTCCACGCCAGCCAGAGAGGAGTGCCGAGATCCGGCGCAGGCGGCGGTACCTGCCACTGGACCTCCGCACCGATCCCGCCTACACCATCGACTCCGACACCTGGCGCAAGACCGAGGAGGCAGGCGGGCTTCCTCGGTGACATGGACTTCCCTTTTGACCATCCAACCTCCGCCTCATCATCGAACACGACAGCCATCGATGCCTCCACATGATGACGACGACTACAGCGACACGCTGGCCTACCACAAAGAGGAGGCCAAGGAAGACAGCAACGACTACGTCGCCAACATTTTGCAGGAATGGCAGTTGGCCATGGCGGAGGGCCGGGAGTTCGAGTACCCGGCGGCGATAACGGACGACGAGATCGCGAGGCTCAGCGTCCTCGTCTCGGAGGTGGACCGACCAGTGCAGCCACCGACGCTGCCCCGGTACGCCACCGGCATTATGCCGTCGGGCCTCACGGAGGAAGAGGCCCTACAACGGGCGCTCGAGGACTCGGCCCCGCAACCGGTGCAACCGCCTCCACCTCCACCGTACAACCCGTGGGCGGATCCACCAACACCATCGGCGTGGGCTGCTCAACCTCCACCACCGGCGTGGGCTGCTCAACCTCGACCACCGGCGTCGCTGCTCCACCTCCACCACCGCCGCCGGCACCGGCGTATATTCCGCCGATTACCAACTGGCCGTGGCCGCGGTACTAGAGCTCGTCGTGATCGACGATGACGAGGAGTAGGCGCGGGCGTTCTTAGGTTTTACATTTTCTTTTCTTTTAGTTTACTACGTAAATTATGTTTTTTATGTTGAAAATATGCAAAATCAAAAAAATGCGTCGTGCCGCTGGAGCCACCCCGATACAAACGGACGCGCGATTGATTTCAATCATTTAGACGCCCGAAATGCGTCGATCCGTTGGAAATGCCCTAGTAATCGATCATATGGGCATGCCCTGTCGGACAATATCCAAATTAGATGACTGTATAACGATAAGTTTTACTACCTAATAATATGTGCTTTTTCTAAATTTACAACAACCTTTTTAAAACAGCAAATGCATTGTATTCTTTTTAGGAAATTTTAGAAATCATGTACTCCCTCCATCCTGGGGAGATTGTCGGATGGGATGTTTTGCGAAAACACCCTTGAGATTTTCTCGACCGAACAAGCGGTCTAGGCAGACACCACCCCTCTTCCTCGCACTCGCTCTGGTCGACCTCCCTTCCTTCCTTGCTCTACTCGATGGCGCCCCACCCGCCGCAGCTCCCCACACACCGCTAGCGCCCTCTCCCGCCCACCCCACGCCGCTGACATATTTCTATCACGTCGGCGGCAACCTCTCTTTATCTAGGAAAGCCCAAATAACCTAGGAAAACCAGCACAATAGCCGAAAGAACTATTCCTCCAATCCAAAATAAGTGTCGAAGACTTAGTATAAACTTTGTACTAAATTAGTACTACTAAATCACTGACATTTATCACGAGTCGGAGGGAGTAATAAAAACCGTTCAGACCTAGAATAATGCGTCAGCCCAACAAGGGTGCTCGCCTTAGCTCGGCTAAATTGTCCAGTGTTCGATGATTTGGAACTGCACGTCAAATCCTATTTGGCACTCTTTGCGTCTGTTAGCGCGCCAATGCCCACGTGGGGAAGGACATGTGCCTCGGCCTTTTTCAGTTTGGATAGAGATCAACAGCCAAAGAGCAAAGGCGAACATCGACAACCGATCTCGCAGGAGACAGTGTAGCTGGTCGCGAGATCGATGTCGGAGGCGAGGAAGGGTACATAGGGTTTGAGGTGCTGGGGTCTTAGGGTGAGGGTGTGGGGGCTCACCGATGTTTGTTCTTAGAGTGTGGTGAGGTGGGCGGGTTTAGTGGCATGTCAGTGGACCGACGGTGGGTAGAGGATGGAGGAGGGCGGTGAGGCGAGGCACCGCGGGAGCGGGGCGGTCTAGCTAGCGGTGGAGAGGGGAGGGTCGAGGAGGTCGAGAAGAGAAATAGAAACGGGAGAGGAAGAAGATGACCTAAGGTGAGGCGAGGAAGAAGAAGGTTGCTGGGCCCGAGCCCACCTTTCTATGGGCGTCGACAACGTTCGTGATGCTAAACGGGTCAAATACTTGGTCCCGATTTGCACGGTGGTTAGGCTCTCATTCCCCCGTTCCCCCTCTCTCCTCCACCCCCTTGAGAGTCTCCTATACTGCCCCAGCTCTTCTCCCCCCGACTCTGGTGGCTCTGTCGGCCGGAGTTGGTGGGGGAGAGGAGGCCGACCTCCTGCTTCTCTGTTTATCCATAGTTCTTGGTCTAGGTCTAGGTCTAGGTTTAGGTTTAGGTTGTCTGGTTTTCCCCTCGTGGAGTCTAGCGTGATGAAGTGTAACTGTTATCACCAGAATTTGACCGAGTCAGAGGTGGGCCGCGATTGGAGATGGGCTTGAAGAATATACAAGGAAGAATATATGTGAATCGGCCTTATATGCAAAGTTTGGGCTAGTTTGCCCGTGTATCTGTAATATAGTAGGATACGTGTCGATTAGATAGAGTTTGGCTCGTGCCCGGTGGGGATTATTCCCACGATTAGAAAGTCTACGGACTATAAATATGTATCTAGGGTTTATGAAATAAACAACAATCACGTTCACCACAAACCAATCTAGGCGCATCGCCAACTCCCTTGTCTCGAGGGTTTCTTCCGGGTAAGCATCATGCTGCCTAGATCGCATCTTGCGATCTAGGCAGTACACGTTTACTCGCTGTTCATGCGTTGCTCGTACTAAAGCCTTTTTGATGGCGAGCAACGTAGTTATCTTAGACGTGTTAGGGTTAGCATTGTTCATCGTATCATATGCTGTCGTCGTGCAACCCTGAGACGTCTAGCCGCCCTAGGTGTAAGGGCGGCACCCCGCTTGATCATTATTTAGTAGATCCGATCCGTTATGGTTGCTCCTTGTTCTCCAAGGATTAGTTTAATATCTGCATAGTTAGGCCTTACAAACGGGTTGAAGGATCCAGTGGCGCGTAGGGTGTAGTTTGCTAGCCCTAGACAGGATGTTCCGGGGATCAACCTCGTGTTGGTTTTTAGGCCTTGTCTAGGGTCGGCTTACGATCACCGTGCGTGGCCGCCAGGCTCAATCACGAGTAGGATGTTCCGATTATGTGGTGAAAACCCTAAATCGTAGTAGGTCGTTTTAGCTTTATTTTGATCAAGCAGGACCACCATATATTCGTACACCCCGTACGGATCATGGGTGGATCGGCTCTTCGAGCCGATTCACAGGACAACCTGAGAGCCGATCGAGGCTCGTATTTAATGTTTACGTGTATGCCATGCAAGAAACTAAGCGAGGCATATCCATCACCTTCCTGACCAGGTATAGGTCAGGTGGCACGCCCTTGCACCAGCATCGGACGTGCGTGCCGAGTCTTTGCGGGCCGTCGCTCGGAGGGACCAGGGCCAGCCGCAGTCCTGGGAGCCTCCCGGCTCTACTGTGTTGCCCGTCGCTGCTCGCCGGTGGGTTTCTGACCGCAACACATTCTGGCACGCCCGGTGGGACCATCTTCGACATCAACCGCATCGCCATCTACATCTGAGATGGCGGAAGGCACTCCAGTCACGTACGAGGATCTGACCGAGGAGCTCAAGAAGAAGTATGACGAGGTCAAAGCGATTCTCGAAGCCGACCTCATCGGCTCTTTTCACAGAGCCCGCTCACATGGCGTCAGGTGGAAAGGGTTCTCACCTGAAGGCGCGCTCGATGGAGTGGACCTGTCCGCCCCGTCAGAAGAACGCACCAGGTCTCTGCGTCAGGAGATTAACTTCATGGTAGCTCATTCGCTACACCGCCATTCTGAGAGCCTGGTGAACACTTTGGAGCGTGTCGCTCTTCGGGTGATCCAGGAAATCATGAGGCATCAGTACTCTCCGTCAGGACCAGCTCTAGGGACTTACCAGGGAGAGATGCCACTCTAGTCCCGACCGCCGCTGCCATTCGCGTTGGCAGCACCAGAAGTGCCGAATTCACCGGCATACGTCGTCTACAAGATCGGTGGTGACCCTAGCGACTACCAGTTCGTGCATGAGGCGCCTAAGGAGATCCCTCACTGATACACGTGCACATACGTGCGTGCATCGCAGATATCGGGCACTCACAAACCAGACCGCAACAGCAGGGACTTCTGGAACAACAGGAGGAACTTCGGGAACAGATCTTGAGAAGCAGACGTGGCTAGCTAAGTATGCCACTCCAACAAACCTCCAGAGCTCAGCTCCTGCAGTTGGCTCAGAGCTGGAAAAGCAAGCATGGCTGGCTAAGTATGCCACTCCGGCGAATCTTCAGAGTCCGACTCCTGCAGCCAGCACCGCGGATCAGATCAGTACAATCCTGAGAGACCAGTTCGGCATGGTGCCGAAAAGGAGGACAATCGGCTATTCCAAGCCGTACCCCAACGAGTACGAGTTGATCCCGCTACCACCCAAATATCGGCTCCCTGATTTCTCCAAGTTTAATGGATCAGATGGTTCCAGCTCCATCGAGCATGTGAGCCGATATTTGGCACAGCTGGGCACGATCTCAGCATCAGATGAGTTGCGTGTGAGGTTCTTCGCGCAGTCCCTCACAGGATCGGCTTTCGGATGGTACACATCGCTGCCACCAGACTCAATCCGGACTTGGAAGCAGTTGGAAGAGCAGTTCCACATGCAGTATCACTCAGAGGCTTCCGAGGCTGGCATTGCCGATTTAGCACAAGTACGTCAGAAGCGCGGAGAAACAGTGTCAGAGTACATCCAGCGCTTCAGGACCGTGAGGAACCGATGTTATTCGGCTCGTTTGACCGAAAAGGAAGCAGTCGAGTTGGCGGTGGTGGGTCTCGCATCACCGATCAAGGATATGGCTTCCCAAGCAGACTACCCTTCATTGGCGCACATGGTTCAGAAACTGTCATTATATGAGCAGCGCCACCCAGAGCTGTACCAGGACAAATTCAAGCGTGCAGTAGTCCTGGTTGAGACAGAAGAAGATGAAGGGTCTGCGGGAGATCAAGAGGTAGCAGTGGCTGAATGGACTCGGGGGGCAACCCCCGTATCCTGCAAATGGGTTAAGCCACCAGGTCCGCCCAGAGGGTTTGATTTTGACGTAACTAAAACTGAGCAAATTTTTGACCTCTTACTTAAGGAGAAGCAGCTGAAGTTACCCGAAGGCCTCAAAATCCCCACGGTACAGGAGCTGAACGGAAAGCCATACTGCAAATGGCATAACTCGTTCTCCCATACCACCAACGACTGTAGGGTGTGGCGTCAGCAGATCCAAATGGCGATAGAACAAGGACGTCTAATTTTCAACCAGTACGCCATGAAAGTCGACACTCACCCCTTCCCCGCCGTTAACATGGTGGAGTGCACTTACCCTGGAGGGTGCCAGCCAGGATTCTCGTTCAACATCAACATGGTAGGACCTGGACACCACTCTGGTAAGGACGGTGACGAGGGCAGCTGCTCTCGTAGCAAGGACACAGAGGAAGCCGTTCCACGCGATCGGCTCCGTCACGATGGCAAGCGCTACATCACAGAGGGAGAAGTAAGGAATGTGAGATATCAGCGCCCTCTCTCTGATCACCTCCTCAACAAGTATGTGAGTCAATATGACCAACGCCGATGACCCAACAACGATGGTGAAAGAGATCGTTTGGCTAGGGACGCCAGGAGACATCGCCGGCATGATCGCGACGAGGAGAGATATGAGCGCCATGCCAAGGAAAAGTCAAGGGAGCAAGACGACGAGGATAGGCACTGGGACTGTCCCTTCTTCAGACACTGCTGGGATTCAGGAACGAGCCGATTGCCTACAATCGGCAACTGCCCAGAATGTAGACAGAAGAGGAAGGATGCAGCTAACGTGTCCGTGTTCAAACGTCTAGGGCCTCTCCCGCCTCGGAACAAGCACGCTGAGTCCCCTCGGGTGGAAGATCTCGAGGATTTGGAAGACGATGATGAAGAAGAAGATAAGTACCACCGGCCAAGGTGGTGCCCTGATGGACTCAGCCGTTCCCAAAAGCGTAGGGTTCAGCGACTACGTGGTTTGGAGGAAGCCGAAAGGTTATACCTGCACACGTTGAGAAAGGCGCGGCCTGATCTGGCCGCTAAAATTCAGCGAACCCTGGACGAAGAAGGTCGGCCACAAAGGAAAGAGTGGCGCCCCAGACAAAAGAAAGCCGATGATGAAACATCGGCTGGCACAAACATGGTGTTCATCCTTCCGACGGAGTTTAGTGCTCCAGGAGTAGACGAAGCACCTGTGGCACAACTTGACTGCGGCCCACGGCCAGTTATCTTTGAGAAGCCACGAGAAAGAAGCTACAGACATCTGAAGGCCCTGTACTTGCGAGGTTATATCAATGGGCAGCCTGTCAACAAGATGCTGGTGGACACCGGAGCGGCAGTCAACATTATGCCATACTCCATGCTACGTCGGTTGGGACGCTCTAGCTCGGATCTGATCAAGACCAACGTGACGCTGAGCGATTTCAACGGCCAAGCATCTGACGCACAAGGTGTTCTGAACGTGGATCTGACCGTAGGAAGGAAAACCATCCCTACGACGTTCTTTATTGTCGATAGCAAGAGCACCTATGCTGTCCTGCTAGGAAGAGATTGGATCCACGCCAACTGTTGCATTCCATCCACAATGCACCAATGCGTAATACAGTGGGATGGAGATGAGGTAAAGGTCGTCCATGCAGATGACTCAGCCGAGATTTCAACGGCTGGCATGAACGCTTGGGAGACAACAGGCCAAGAGCCACTCTCAGGCATCAATTTGGACGACTGTGAGCGCATCGACGTGACAAAGGATGGGGTTAGGCTGGTCTTATCCACCGGCCTGACCGTATAGCAAGAACAAACCTATGGGCAAACGTGGCGAGGCCGATCCTTGGGATCGGCCCCAAAGATCTATGGAGGAACATTGCAAAACCTTCATTGAGCGATTCAATCAACATGGAAGCCGATTCCAGCAATCGGCCAAAATTATCCTCACCATACGTTCTGCCTGTGTTCAACATCGATCTAATGGGCAGCGGTTTTACGTCGGCTGATGAGAGTCAACATTAGTCCTAACGGAGCCGACGTTCAAATACAGTGCCTTGGCTAACTACAGAGCCGATATCCGCAGTTACCTGGCAGATTCGGCTCGGGGGGCACCTAATCAGATGAACATGTGCGATACATGTGCAGTGAAATATTGGGGGCCGATAGAAAATCGGCCAGTAAAAAAAAATTCTTATGGTATACAGCCGATGCACGGACATCGACTTTAGAGCTAAGAAACAAAGCCGATGCACAGCCATCGACTCTAGTACAATTACACAGGATCTACCCGCTGCGTGTTCAAGACGCGGATTTTCACCAAGTCGGTCTTCAGTTCAGCTGTGAGGCCTTCTGCTTCCTCGAGGGAGTGAACAATGAGAGCTTCCTCAGCTGCAATGAGCCGATTTTGGTGCCCGAACTTTCTCTTCGAGGACTTCCAACCCTTTGCGCCAGTTCAGCAGTACTGTCAGAAGCGTCAGTTTTGGCATGCAAGGCAGCCTTTTGTTCATTAAGCCGTTGGTGTTTCGTCTACAATATCGGCTTGCAACGGAAGAAAAGGCGATCGATGAGGGCAAGTTTGGCTGGCTCTGCACGGTGGCTGTCTCAGAATTACCTGAGTTCAAAACCCTTTGTCTGATCTGTGCATCCTCACCGCTATTCTCGCCTGGACTGAGGCTCGGGGGGCAGCTGGCCTAGTAGATGCTCTGTTTTTAGAAGCCGATTGGGGTGTCATCGGCTGACCCTGCATCATAACCTTCTTCGAAAGTGGTGAGTTGTTGCAGAAGAAGACTACTAGAGCGGCGGAAAGGAGCCTGAAAGGGAAGCCGTCATCATCATCTACAGGGTCATGGCCGTTTCTGTTGCTGCGAAAGGATAGAGCAAGGCGCGATGTTCGGACAACGAGGGGCAGTTAAGGATCACCTTCAGGCTGGAAACCATAGCGTGGGCATTGGATGGTGTTGCCCATGGATCCATTGCAGTTGCGAACCTGCGCGGTTGACATATGAGGTTCGTATGGCCGGGGGTTGGATCTGTTCAAGCGGCGTTTTGGGGATTTGGGTTTTGCTCTTGCGGACAAGTCACAGATTACCACTTGGATGGACAATAGAGTTGGCTTTGTTTGCGTTTCATGGCAAGGTCCGATGCGCTGCCATCGGCTCTTAATTTGTTGACTTATTTTAGCAATCGACAAATTTGGTAAGAGGACAGAATCAGCTGAGGAATTTCTTCTCGATTGCTCAAGAAAAGAAGAACAAAAGAAGAGCCGATTGCTCAGGGACTACTAGTCCTACATTACTAATCCTCGCTGGCCTCGTCGTCGGCATCGTGGCTGCCATCGGCGCTGCTTCCAGAGAGTTCCTCGTCGCTGCTGCCCCAGCCCTCGGCCGGAGCCTCTTCTTCCTCGTCATCATCATCATCCTCGCTGTCCGCCCAAGCGCGGAAGCGCTTCGCCGGTGGATACCCAGCGGAGGAGGAGGAATCATCCTCCTCCTCTTCCTCTTCTTCCTCTGCTTCTTCTTCTTCCTCCTCCTCGTCGGAGGAGGTGGAGTTCGCCCAGGAGTGGAGGTCGTCTTCGCTCTCGCTCTTCAGTTCCCCTTCGAGGAGGAACTTGAGGTCGTCCTCCCCATCGGTCAGAGGTAAGTCACCATCTGACCCGACGAATGCTTCGGGTGGGCCATCTGGCACGTGATCAAAGTTCCACTCCTGCTCGCTCGAGGAGGAAGATTGGAGAGAGAGGCCTGAGGAGATGGAGGAAGAGGAAGACATTGCTACAGGGAAAGAGGGTTTTTTAGATGCCGATGGCCGGAACAGAGCGAGGGGATGAAGTGGCGAACCGTTCAGCACAGTTAAATAAGGGGGAGCCTAGTGGAAATTTGATGCCATTGCAGTTTCCGAGGAAGTGATGCTAAAGCTATCAAATCTTGCAGAGAAGTTGAGAAGGCAAGGCATCATGATGAAGAATACTGCGACGGTTTTGCTCTGCCACAACATGACCCGACGAAGAAAGAGCGGAGTGATTTTGGAATTATCAATTCCAAAACCAGGGGGGCATGTGTTATCACCAGAATTTGATCGAGTCAGAGGTGGGCCGCGATTGGAGATGGGCTTGAAGAATATACAAGGAAGAATATATGTGAATCGGCCTTATATGCAAAGTTTGGGCTAGTTTCCCCGTGTATCTGTAATATAGTAGGATACGTGTCGATTAGATAGAGTTTGGCTCGTGCCCGGTGGGGATTATTCCCACGATTAGAAAGTCTACAGACTATAAATATGTATCTAGGGTTTATGAAATAAACAACAATCACGTTCACCACAAACCAATCTAGGCGCATCGCCAACTCCCTTGTCTCGAGGGTTTCTTTCGGGTAAGCATCATGCTGCCTAGATCGCATCTTGCGATCTAGGCAGTACACGTTTACTCGCTGTTCATGCGTTGCTCGTACTGAAGCCTTTTTGATGGCGAGCAACGTAGTTATCTTAGACGTGTTAGGGTTAGCATTGTTCATCGTATCATATGCTGTCGTCGTGCAACCCTGAGACGTCTAGCCGCCCTTACACCTATCTTAGGTGTAAGGGCGGCACCCCGCTTGATCATTATTTAGTAGATCCGATCCGTTATGGTTGCTCCTTGTTCTCCAAGGATTAGTTTAATATCTGCATAGTTAGGCCTTACAAACGGGTTGAAGGATCTAGTGGCGCGTAGGGTGTAGTTTGCTAGCCCTAGACAGGATGTTCCGGGGATCAACCTCGTGTTGGTTTTTAGGCCTTGTCTAGGGTCGGCTTACGATCACCGTGCGTGGCCGCCAGGCTCAATCACGAGTAGGATGTTCCGATTATGTGGTGAAAACCCTAAATCGTAGTAGGTCGTTTTAGCTTTATTTTGATCAAGCAGGACCACCATATATTCGTACACCCCGTACGAATCATGGGTGGATCGGCTCTTCGAGCCGATTCACAGGACAACCTGAGAGCCGATCGATGCTCGTATTTAATGTTTACGTGTATGCCATGCAGGAAACTAAGCGAGGCATATCCATCACCTTCCTGACCAGGTATAGGTCAGGTGGCACGCCCTTGCACCAGCATCGGACGTGCGTGCCGAGTCTTTGCGGGCCGTCGCTCGGAGGGACCAGGGCCAGCCGCAGTCCTGGGAGCCTCCCGGCTCTACTATGTTGCCCGTCGCTGCTTGCCGGTGGGTTTCTGACCGCAACAGTAACATCCCAATTTTTGAAATTTCAAACTTCATGCATTGCATTCATAAGCATCATGATATCATTGCATTTTAGGGAAAATTCAAATTGTATTTCAAAACCCTAAAATGGCACTAATAGCCACTTTGGCCTATACGCCAAATTTCGAATTTACAAAGGTTTTATTTTGTTTCAAAAGTGGTTTCAAAGTGAAGGCCTTTTCACAAGGAATCCGCGGGTACCTTATTTGTATTTTTCGGATTTTATTTGGTGCCCCAAATGCCCATCAAATAAGAGAAAGCAAAAAAAAAAAAAAGAGCGGCCCCCAGTCGGCCGAACCGGCCCAGGAGAAAACGACCCGCGTGCCCTCTCTCTCTCCTCTCTCTCCCCTGCCACCGGGCCCCACCCGACAGTGGGCCCCACCCGTCAGGACCTTCTTCCCCAACCTCCACCCACTCTCTCTATCTCTCCCGAACCGCGCGTCCACCTCCCCCACTCGCTCGCGCCCTCACCTCTCGGGCCGAGCCTCTCCCCATAAAGCCCCCGCCCCTCCTTCTTTCCCTCTCGCCCCGCCCCCAACGCTGCCGCCAGGCCGCCGCAATTCGTCGCCGGAGCCGCCGCTCGGCCGCCACCTCCATCTGTCGCTCGTCACCGCCACGGCCCGAGCCAAGCCACGGCGCTGCCGCCACCTGAACCACCATCGCGCGCCGCACCCCGTTCGCGCCTTGGCCGCCGCCAGGAACGCCGCCGCTGACTGTCACCCGAGCCTCCGCCACCGTCCTCACCATCACCGGCGCCACGCCAGCATCCTCCTCACCGCCTCGTCATCGCCATGTCGACGCCACCTCAGCGCCACATAGGTTCCCCCTTTTTCCCTTTTCTGTCAATAGATCTCAGCCGTTCCTTTTAAGTAGATCCAACGGCACTGAGTAGTGATCCGCGTATCAGAGGCACCAGCAAGTAGATTTGCGCCGCTTGTCCTGTACCACCCTAGATTTCGTTTAAACATGTTTTCTGCAGCCCACGCTTTGCGAAATTCATATCCAGAGATCTGTATATCGTTGGAATCCTAAAAACATAAGGAACATTTTGGAACAATCAAATTTGAACTTAAAGAAGTTTAAAAATCTTCAAATTTAAATGTCCAACTTGAGTACCCGGGCTACAAAATAAAATTCGTAATCCCAAATTGAGTAGATCTTTTTGTGTTGGTTTTGTAAAATCATCTAACATGCAGAGATGTCTCTGAAAAATATTTTTTTTGTTTATAAAATATTAATTTGCTCCTATTTACCAAATGCCTCTATTTTAATCATATAGAATACTATGCCTACCTTATTTAAGTCTCCCAGACATCAAATATTTTATATTTTGAATCTCAACCAGAGAAGACAACTTGAATTTATAATAAGTACAGATTACAAAAATTCTTTGCATCCAAAGCATCATGCATGTAGAAGACAACTAGAGAACAATTAAGTGGTGTGAGAATGATTAAGATACATACTGCATTCATGTCTTCTGTTTGTGCATGCCAATGTATCGCACCATGCTTATGGTGTATTGTTATATGATTGTAGATTGTGATTGTGCCGACTACAACGTGTGTGGTTGTGAAGATTGTACCAACTCTCCACCTTATCCATGCAAGTGACACACCAATCACAAATATCCCAGTTTTTATCCATGCACACTAGTAATTTTGTAGTATACATGTGTATAGGGTCTTATGCTTGCTATGCAAATCCCAGTAGTCTAGCTACCCCTATTTGACTTCTTTGTCGCTATTAAATTTAGTTGTTGCTTAGCTATGCTATGAAATGATTTTGTTAGTGAGTTATGGAAAACAACTAAGTTTAATGAACTACCTGGGTGGAATTGGCATTGCATGAGTTATGTTGAGTGGTTCCCTAGGGTCATGTCATCGAACCTCTGAACCTCCAGGTGTATCACACTTGTGAACGCCCACCCAGGAACAAAGAGATTGTAGAAAACCTTGCTCATTAGCTACCGTACAGCCACATGCTAATATGGGATCCGGTTTGATGGAGTATGTTGTGAGAACCCGGATCCTACGTGACAGATGATGTAGGGGAATGTAGGTTGGTACGGGACCGTAGAGAATAGTCCGGTGATCACTTCGGAAAAGTCTTGTCCTAGTCAACATCTGTCCATTTGAGCAAAATGTGCATCATGGAAGAAGAGCAGACTAGGTCATGTGGGTAAATTGTACAACCTCTGCAGAGTGTTAAAACTAAGTACTTAGCCGTGTCCCCGATTACGTAAAATTTGAACGAACTGACAGGGATCCTGTTGGAAAGTCTCCTCATCCCAATTTCTTAAATAAAACTTGATGGGTGAACAGGTCTCGTGCCATGTCTATGGTCTGAGTCTGCAGGGGTAGGTCGCCCAAACCAAGTTGATCATATGAAATAGGAAGGCTCACTGATGTCTATCGGTGGTTGATACGTCCCCGACGTATCCATAATTTCTGTTGTTCCATGCTTGTTTTATGACAATACTTACATGTTTTGCTTGCACTTTATGATGTTTTTATGCGTTTTCCGGAACTAACCTATTAACGAGATGCCACAGTGCCAGTTCCTGTTTTCTGCTGTTTTTGGTTCCAGAAAGGCTGTTCGGGCAATATTCTCGGAATTGGACGAAATCAACGCCAAACCTCCTATTTTTCCCGGAAGGCTCCAGAACACCAAAGAAGAGTCGGAGAGGGGCCAGGGGGCCACCACACCACATGGCGGCGCGGGCCAGACCCTGGCCGCGCCGGCCTAGGGTGTGGCGCCCCCAGGTGCCCCCTGCGCCGCCTCTTCGCCTATAAAAGCCCTTTCGACCTAAAAACGCAGTACCAATTGACGAAACTCCAGAAAGACTCCAGGGGCGCCGCCGCCATCGCGAAACTCCAATTCGGGGGACAGAACTCTGTTCCGGCACCCTGCCGGAGCGGGGAAGTGCCCCCGGAAGCCATCTCCATCAACGCCATCGCCTCCGCCATTCTCCGTGAGTAGTTCCCCCATGGACTACGGGTTCTAGCAGTAGCTATGTCGGTATACTCTCCCCCATGTACTTCAATACAATGGTCTCATGAGCTGCCTTACATGATTGAGATTCATCTGATGTAATCGGTGTTGTGTTTGTTGGGATCCGATGGATGATACATTATGATTAGTCTATCTATAAAGTTTGTGAAGTTATTGTTGCTGCAATCTTGTTATGCTTAATGCTTGTCACTAGGGCCCGAGTGGCATGATCTTAGATTTGAGCTCTATATTGTTGCTTAGATTGTATCTACAAGTTGTATGCACATGTCACTGTCCGGAACCAATGGCCCCGAAGTGACAGAAATCGGGACAACCAGAGGGGATGGTAGTGATGTGAGGATCACATGTTTTCACGGTGTGTTAATGCTTTGCTCCGGTACTCTATTAAAAGGAGTACCTTAATATCCAGTAGTTTCCCTTGAGGCCCGGCTGCCACCGGCTGGTAGGACAAAAGATGTTGTGCAAGTTTCTCATTGCGAGCACGTACGACTATATACGGAAAACATGCCTACATAATTAATAATCTTGATGTTCTAGCTTAATGCTTTGATTCCTATCAATTGCCCAACTGTAATTTGTTCACCCAACACTTGTCGCTTATTGGAGAGTTGCCACTAGTGTAGATCGCTGGGAACCCCGGTCCATCTCTCATCATTACATACTCGTTCTACATGTCATTGGAAGTAGTATCAACTATTCTCTAGTACCATTGCTCTCATATTGCTATTATCGCTTTCGTGTTATCATTACTACCGCTCTCATATTACTGCTACTTTCACATCACCCATGTTGCTAGTGCTTTTCCAGGTGCAGCTGAATTGACAACTCAGTTGTTAAGGCTTATAAGTATTCTTTACCTCCCCTTGTGTCGAATCAATAAATTTGGGTTTTACTTCCCTCGAAGACTGCCGCGATCCCCTATACTTGTGGGTTATCAAGACTGTTTTCTGGCGCCGTTGCCGGGGAGGCATAGCTCTACTCATAAGTTCACCTGGGGAGTACACTCTACCTCTCTCTCTGTTTTATTTTATTTTGTTTTGCTTAGTTTACTTTTGTCTAGTTTATTTGTGCTTAGTTTATTTCTGTCTAGTATTACTTTGCTTAGTTTACTTTTGTCTAGTTTATTTCAGTTTTGTTTTATTTGTCTCATATACCCAAAAATCCATAAAAATTTGAAAAATCTAAAAATTAAAAACTGCTGTTATGGGAGAACCAACAACCTACTTGGAGCTTATAGAATGTTATAATAATTATAGAAAATCAAGAGCTGGTGAAGTAATGAGTGCTATGATAGAAAAAGTGAATACAATTGCTAAAATCTTGCTTAAACGCCATGATATAAACTGTTGCTCTCAACAGGATACTAAACATCTTAAATTTCAATGTGGCTTTAGTGAGGAAATTTTAATTAAGAACTATAATCGGAATTGCTATATTCATTATGGGTTTGAAGAGGTAGAACAATTTGTCGTGTTTATGGGAGCTTCTGAGATCGAATCCTTCATGGTTGAGAATTATGAAACTTGTGTTATTTGTAAGGACCTTAAAGATTATGTCTCTTCTATCCTTAATTGTTGCATAGAATGCTTCGGTGATAATCCTTATATCATTGATTATAAAGAGAGACTCATTAATGCACAAGAATGCACTCACAATTTGCAAGAACCTGTGGAAGAAGAAACTGATGAACCTAAAAGCTCATTGGATGAAAAAGAAAAGGAGAGCGACGAACAAAAGGGGGAAGAATGGATTAGCTACCCATGCCAACCTTCTAATGAGAGTAACTCTTTATCTCTTACATTATTTGATTGTCCTCCATGCTTACCGAAAGAGGTTGAATGTTATGTTCCTGTGGATTCTCTTGAAATAGTACCTATGAGTAAAACTTGTGAGAATAATGATGCTACTGTTATTTATGATAATCCATGCTACTTTGATAAATCTTATGATAATGCTTTGTTTGTGCCTGATGTCGAAATGCATGGTACTAAAGAGTTTTGCGTAGCAAGTGTTTATGATAAATCTTTAGATGATGGTCCTATGTTACTTGATAATATTAATTGTACTACTAGTGAAAATGGGATTGGAGAGTTCTTGACTTATTCTATGAGTCCCATATCTCTTGAGATTGATCAACTACCTTGTTATATTATTAATAAAAGTAAGTTTGAAAGTTTTAATTCCACGATTCTTGAACTTGATAAAAATTATGTGTTTGGAAATCATGAAAAGTATGCTGCATGTGATAGTTATATTGTTGAGTTGGTTCATGAAGCTACTGAAAATTATTATGAGAGAGGAAAATACGGTTGTAGAAATTTGCATGGTACTAAAACACCTCTCTATGTGCTTAAAATTTTGAAGCTACACCTGTTTTATCTTCTTATGCTTGTTACTTTGCTTTTCATGAACTTGTTTATTTACAAGATTCCTTTGCATAGGAAGCATGTTAGGCTTAAATGTGTTTTGGATTTGCCTCTTGATGCTCTCTTTTGCTTCAAATACTATTTCTTGCGAGTGCATCATTAAAACTGCTGAGCCCATCTTAATGGCTATAAAGAAAGCAACTTCTTGGGAGATAACCCATGTGTTATTTTGCTACAGTAATTTGTTTTATATTTGTGTCTTGGAAGTTGTTTACTACTGTAGCAACCTCTCCTTATCTTAGTTTTGTGTTTTGTTGTGCCAACTGAAGCCTCTAATCGAAGGTTGATACTAGATTTGGATTTCTGCGCAGAAACAGATTTCTATCTGTCACGAATCTTGGTCTAATTCTCTGTAGGAAACTCAGAAACTTATGCCAATTTACGTGCGTGTTCCCCAGATATGTACGCAACTTTCGTTAGTTTTGAGTTTTCTGATTTGAGCAACGGAAGTATTTTATTAAAATTCGTCTTTACTGGCTGTTCTGTTTTGGCAGATTCTGTCTCTGTTTTTTGCATTGTCTCTTGTGGACTTTAAGCGAGCTTTTCTAGACGTAGAGAGCTGTAGCTAATGTTTTATTGAGTTCTTGCAATGTGCCACTACAGGACCAAGGTGGATTCAAATTTTTTTAGTACTAACCCCTCTAATGAAGTTTATGAGAAGTTTGTTGTGAAGGAAGTTTTCAAGGGTCAAGAGAGGAGGATGATATATGATCAAGAAGAGTGAAAAGTCTAAGCTTGGGGATGCCCCCGTGGTTCATCCCTGCATATTTCAAGAAGACTCAAGCGTCTAAGCTTGGGGATGCCCAAGGCATCCCCTTCTTCATCAACTTATCAGGTTCCTCCCCTGAAACTATATTTTTATTCGGTCACATCATATGTGCTTTACTTGGAGCGTCTGTGTGTTTATTTTTCGTTTTGTTTATGTTTGAATAAATTCGGATCCTAGCAATCCTTGTTTGGGAGAGAGACACGCTCCGCTTTTTCATATGAACACTTGTGTTCTTCGTTTTACTTTTAATGTTCAATGATAAAAGTTGGAAGCTACAATACTTATTGTTTGGTTGGAAACAGAAAATGCCTCATATGTCTTGGATAATTTGATACTTGGCAATTGTTTTGAGCTCTCAAGTAGATCATAAGTTTTTGCATGTAGTTTAAACCTATTAGTGGAGAACTACCGTAAAGCTTGTTAAAATTGGTTTGCATAATTGATCTCTCTTAAGGTCTAGATATTTTCTGGTAAAAGTGTTTGAGCAACAAGGAAGACAGTGTAGAGTATTATAATGCTTGCAATATGTTCTTATGTAAGTTTTGCTGTACCGGTTCATACTTGTGTTTGCTTCAAACAACCTTGCTAGCCTAAGCCTTGTATCGAGAGGGAATACTTCTCATGCATCCAAAATCCTTGAGCCAACCACTATGCCATTTGTGTCAACCATACCTACCTACTATGTGGTATTTCCTGCCATTCCAAAGTAAATTGCTTGAGTGCTACCTTTAAACAATTCAAAATTTATCACCTCTGATTTGTGTTAATGTTTTATAGCTCATGAGGAAGTATGTGGTGTTTAGCTTTCAACCTTGTCATTTACTTTTGACGGACTCTCATATGGACTAGTGGCACATCCGCTTATCCAATAATTTTGCAAAAAGAGCTGGCAATGGGATTCCCAGTCCCAAATTAATTAACAAAAAAAATAGACACTCCTCCATGGTATGTGATTGTTGGACGGCACCCGAAGGATTCGGTTAGCCATGGCTTGTGTAAGCAAAGGTTGGGGGGAGTGTCATCATCATAATAAAACTAAAATAAAAAGGCACTCCTTCATGGTATGAGATTGTTGGCAGGCACCCGAGGATTCGGTTAGCCATGGTTTATGTAAGAAAGGTTGGAAGGAGTGCCACATAAACAAGCAAATAATTCATGGGAGCCGCTCTTGAAAGTCCGGTTGGCGAGGTAGTTAGTGTACCCATTACCATTCGTTGACAACAACAAACACCTCTCAAAACTTTACTTTTATGCTCTCTTTATGTTTTCAAAACCAAAGCTCTAGCACAAATATGGCAATCGATGCTTTCCTCTTTGAAGGACCATTTTTTTACTTTATGTTGAGTCAGTTTACCTACTTCCTTCCACCTTAGAAGCAAACACTTGTGTCAACTGTGCATTGATTCTTACATACTTGCATATTTGCATTCATCATATTACTTTATGTTGACAATATCCGTGAGATATACATGTTGAAAGTTGAAAGCAACCGCTGAACTTATATCTTCCTTTGTGTTGTTTCGATGCCTTTACTTTGAATCTATTGCTTTATGAGTTAACTCTTGTGCAATCTTTTGATGCTTGTCTTGAAAGTACTATTCATGAAAAGTTTTGCTATATGTTATCTACTTGTTAGCAACTATAGATCATTGCCTTGAGTCACTGCATTCATTTCATATGCTTTGTAATAGTATGATCAAGGTTATGTAAGTAGCATGTCACTACAGAAATTATTCTTTTTATCGTTTACCTGCTCGGGACGAGCAGGAACTAAGCTTGGGGATGCTGATACGTCCCCGACGTATCCATAATTTCTGTTGTTCCATGCTTGTTTTATGACAATACTTACATGTTTTGCTTGCACTTTATGATGTTTTTATGCGTTTTCCGGAACTAACCTATTAACGAGATGCCACAGTGCCAGTTCCTGTTTTCTGCTGTTTTTGGTTCCAGAAAGGCTGTTCGGGCAATATTCTCGGAATTGGACGAAATCAACGCCAAACCTCCTATTTTTCCCGGAAGGCTCCAGAACACCGAAGAAGAGTCGGAGAGGGGCCAGGGGGCCACCACACCACATGGCGGCGCGGGCCAGACCCTGGCCGCGCCGGCCTAGGGTGTGGCGCCCCCAGGTGCCCCCCTGCGCCGCCTCTTCGCCTATAAAAGCCCTTTCGACCTAAAAACGCAGTACCAATTGACGAAACTCCAGAAAGACTCCAGGGGCGCCGCCGCCATCGCGAAACTCCAATTCGGGGGACAGAACTCTGTTCTGGCACCCTGCCGGAGCGGGGAAGTGCCCCCGGAAGCCATCTCCATCAACGCCATCGCCTCCGCCATGCTCCGTGAGTAGTTCCCCCATGGACTACGGGTTCTAGCAGTAGCTATGTCGGTATACTCTCCCCCATGTACTTCAATACAATGGTCTCATGAGCTGCCTTACATGATTGAGATTCATCTGATGTAATCGGTGTTGTGTTTGTTGGGATCCGATGGATGATACATTATGATTAGTCTATCTATAAAGTTTGTGAAGTTATTGTTGCTGCAATCTTGTTATGCTTAATGCTTGTCACTAGGGCCCGAGTGGCATGATCTTAGATTTGAGCTCTATATTGTTGCTTAGATTGTATCTACAAGTTGTATGCACATGTCACTGTCCGGAACCAATGGCCCCGAAGTGACAGAAATCGGGACAACCAGAGGGGATGGTAGTGATGTGAGGATCACATGTTTTCACGGTGTGTTAATGCTTTGCTCCGGTACTCTATTAAAAGGAGTACCTTAATATCCAGTAGTTTCCCTTGAGACCCGGCTGCCACCGGCTGGTAGGACAAAAGATGTTGTGCAAGTTTCTCATTGCGAGCACGTACGACTATATACGGAAAACATGCCTACATAATTAATAATCTTGATGTTCTAGCTTAATGCTTTGATTCCTATCAATTGCCCAACTGTAATTTGTTCACCCAACACTTGTCGCTTATTGGAGAGTTGCCACTAGTGTAGATCGCTGGGAACCCCGGTCCATCTCTCATCATTACATACTCGTTCTACATGTCATTGGAAGTAGTATCAACTATTCTCTGGTGCCATTGCTCTCATATTGCTATTACTGCTGCTGTGTTACTGTTACTACCGCTCTTATATTACTGCTACTTTCACATCACCCCTGTTGCTAGTGCTTTTCCAGGTGCAGCTGAATTGACAACTCAGTTGTTAAGGCTTATAAGTATTCTTTACCTCCCCTTGTGTCGAATCAATAAATTTGGGTTTTACTTCCCTCGAAGACTGCCGCGATCCCCTATACTTGTGGGTTATCAGTGGTGTCTAGGTTCATTGATGTCTATCAATGGTACTGCTTAATTAGTATGAAAGAAAATATTTTGTCAAATGATAGGATAAAATTGGCTTTATGGAAATATGCCTGAGCTCTACCAGCCAAATGATCACGCATGTGTTAGGTTGCCACTTGTGTCCACCATAGTGTCATCTTGCCAATACAATTCCAAATGTATTGACCTTCAGGCTGTAATGTTTTATGTTGGAGGTTATTTCTCTAGCTGAAGATTTATAGTTAGGTTCACGAGTCTTTGTCCAACATGTCTGCATGTGGCTTCATTAAGGAAGAGGGCTCCATGCTTGAAGATTTCCTTGCTGCTTTAAACTCTGAATTTGTGCTAACTTAAGAGCTATGCAACTTGTATCGAACCATTTTATTTCCACTGGATCTTACGTTGTAATGAAGACCTTTTCTACTTGGTATTTCATGTTAAACTGTGTGTGCTAGCAGTTCGATCCTGACTAGCACTGTTACACAGAGACACTCACTTTTTCAGGTGAGGTCACTACATGCCGTTGAGGAGCTCTTCGCTGGAGCTAGGGAGAGGCTTCTTGCGGTGGTGGGTGGTGTGGTGGTTGGGCGATGTGCTTCAGAGGTTGGAGATGAGCGCATCGCCTACGACGCCTCCCTCTCCTCATCAATAACTATCTCCAGGTTCGATGGTGGGTGTGATTTGGAGAGGTGGAGTGATACGCGTACAACACGCGTCCGTTGGGAACCCCAAGAGGAAGGTGTGATGCGTACAGCGGCAAGTTTTCCCTCAGTATGAAACCAAGGTTTATCGAACCAGTAGGAGCCAAGAAGCACGTTGAAGGTTGATGGCGGCGGGATGTAGTGCGGCGCAACACCAGAGATTCCGGCGCCAACGTGGAACCTGCACAACACAACCAAAGTACTTTGCCCCAACGAAACAGTGAGGTTGTCAATCTCACCGGCTTGCTGTAACAAAGGATTAACCGTATTGTGTGGAAGATGATTGTTTGCAGAAAACAAGAGAACAAAGATTGCAAGAGATTGTATTTCAGTATAGAGAATTGGACCGGGGTCCACAGTTCACTAGAGGTGTCTCTCCCATAAGATAAACAGCATGTTGGGTGAACAAATTACAGTTGGGCAATTGACAAATAAAGAGGGCATGACCATGCACATACATATTATGATGAGTATTGTGAGATTTAATTGGGCATTACGACAAAGTACATAGACCGCCATCCAGCATGCATCTATGCCTAAAAAGTCCACCTTCAGGTTATCATCCGAACCCCCTCCAGTATTAAGTTGCTAACAACAGACAATTGCATTAAGTATTGCGCGTAATGTAATCAGTGACTACATCCTTGAACATAGCACCAATGTTTTATCCCTAGTGGCAACAGCACATCCATAACCTTAGAGGTTCTTGTCACCCCTCCAGATTCACGGAGACATGAACCCACTATCGAGCATAAATACTCCCTCTTGGAGTTACTAGCATCAACTTGGCCATAGCATCTACTAATAACGGAGAGCATGCAAGATCATAAATAACACACAGACATAACTTTGATAATCAACATAACAAGTATTCTCTATTCATCGGATCCCAACAAACGCAACATATAGAATTACAGATAGATGATCTTGATCATGTTAGGCAGCTCACAAGATCCGACAATGAAGCACAATGGGGAGAAGACAACCATCTAGCTACTGCTATGGACCCATAGTCCAGGGGTAGACTACTCACACATCACTCCGGAGGCGACCATGGCGGCGTAGAGTCCTCCGGGAGATGAATCCCCTCTCCGGCAGGGTGCCGGAGGCGATCTCCTGAATCCCCCGAGATGGGATTGGCGGCGGCGGCGTCTCAGTAAGGTTTTCCGTATCGTGGCTCTCGGTACTGGGGGTTTCGCGACGGAGGCTTTAAGTAGGCGGAAGGGCAGGTCAGGAGGCGGCACGAGGGGCCCACACCATAGGGCCACGCGGCCAGGGGCCAGGCCGCGCCGCCCTAGGGTGTCGCCACCTCGTGGCCCCACTTCGTCTCCTCTTCGGTCTTCTGGAAGCTTCGTGGCAAAATAGGACCCTGGGCGTTGATTTCGTCCAATTCCGAGAATATTTTGTTACTAGGATTTCTGAAACCAAAAATGAAGAAACAAAGAATGGCACTTCGGCATCTTGTTAATAGGTTAGTTCCAGAAAATGCACGAATATGACATAAAGTGTGCATAAAACATGTAGATAACATCAATAATGTGGCATGGAACATAAGAAATTATCGATACGTTGGAGACGTATCAGCATCCCCAAGCTTAGTTCTGCTCGTCCCGAGCAGGTAAAACGATAACACAGATAATTTCTGGAGTGACATGCCATCATAACCTTGATCATACTATTTGTAAAGCATATGTAGTGAATGCAGCGATCAAAACAATGTATATGACATGAGTAAACAAGTGAATCATATAGCAAAGACTTTTCATGAATAGTACTTCAAGACAAGCATCAATAAGTCTTGCATAAGAGTTAACTCATAAAGCAATAATTCAAAGTAAAGGTATTGAAGCAACACAAAGGAAGATTAAGTTTCAGCGGTTGCTTTCAACTTCTAACATGTATATCTCATGGATATTGTCAACATAGAGTAATATAATAAGTGCAATATGCAAGTATGTAGGAATCAATGCACAGTTCACACAAGTGTTTGCTTCTTGAGGTGGAGAGAAATAGGTGAACTGACTCAACATTGAAAGTAAAAGAATAGTCCTCCATAGAGGAAAAGCATCGATTGCTATATTTGTGCTAGAGCTTTGATTTTGAAAACATGAAACAATTTTGTCAACGGTAGTTATAAACCATATGTATCATGTAAATTATATCTTACAAGTTGCAAGCCTCATGCATAGTGTACTAATAGTGCCCGCACCTTGTCCTAATTAGCTTGGACTACCGGATCATCACAATGCACATGTTTTAACCAAGTGTCACAAAGGGGTACCTCTATGCCGCCTGTACAAAGGTCTAAGGAGAAAGCTCGCATTGGATTTCTCGCTATTGATTATTCTCAACTTAGACATCCATACCGGGACAACATAGACAACAGATAATGGACTCCTCTTTTATGCATAAGCATGTAACAACTAATAATTTTCTCATATGAGATTGAGGATATATGTCCAAAACTGAAACTTCCACCATGGATCATGGCTTTAGTTAGCGGCCCAATGTTCTTCTCTAACAATATGCATGCTTAACCATAAGGTGGTAGATCTCTCTTACTTCAGACAAGACGAACATGCATAGCAACTCACATGAAATTCAACAAAGAGTAGTTGATGGCGTCCCCAGTGAACATGGTTATCGCACAACAAGCAACTTAATAAGAGATAAAGTGCATAAGTACATATTCAATACCACAATAGTTTTTAAGCTATTTGTCCCATGAGCTATATATTGCAAAGGTGAATGATGAAATTTTAAAGGTAGCACTCAAGCAATTTACTTTGGAATGGCGGAAAATACCATGTAGTAGGTAGGTATGGTGGACACAAATGGCATAGTGGTTGGCTCAAGTATTTTGGATGCATGAGAGGTAATCCCTCTCGATACAAGGTTTAGGCTAGCAAGGCTTATTTGAAACAAACATAAGGATGAACCGGTGCAGCAAAACTCACATAAAAGACATATTGTAAACATTATAAGACTCTACACCGTCTTCCTTGTTGTTCAAAATCAATACTAGAAATTATCTAGACCTTAGAGAGACCAAATATGCAAACCAAATTTTAGCATGCTCTATGTGTTTCTTCATTAATGGGTGCAAAGCATATGATGCAAGAGCTTAAACATGAGCACAACAATTGCCAAGTATCACATTACCCAAGACATTTATAGCAATTACTACATGTATCATTTTCCAATTCCAACCATATAACAATTTAACGAAGAAGAAACTTCACCATGAATACTATGAGTAGAAACTAAGGACATACTTGTCCATATGCTACAGCGGAGCGTGTCTCTCTCCCATAAAGTGAATGCTAGGATCCATTTTATTCAAACAAAACAAAAACAAAAACAAACCGACGCTCCAAGAAAAGCACATAAGATGTGATGGAATAAAAATATAGTTTCAGGGGAGGAACCTGATAATGTTCTCGATGAAGAAGGGGATGCCTTGGGTATCCCCAAGCTTAGACGCTTGAGTCTTCTTGATATATGCAGGGGTGAACCACCGGGGCATCCCCAAGCTTAGAGCTTTCACTCTCCTTGATCATGTTGCATCATACTCCTCTCTTGATCCTTGAAAACTTCCTCCACACCAAACTTAGAACAACTCATTAGAGGGTTAGCGACAATAAAAATTAACATGTTCAGAGGTGACACAATCATTCTTAACACTTCTGGACATTGCATAAAGCTACTGGACATTAATGGATCAAAGAAATTCATCCAACATAGCAAAAGAGGCAATGCGAAATAAAAGGCAGAATCTGTCAAAACAGAACAGTTCGTATTGACGAATTTTATCGAGGCACCAGACTTCCTCAAATGAAAATGCTCAAATTGAATGAAAGTTGCGTACATATCTGAGGATCACTCACGTAAATTGGCATAATTTTCTGAGTTACCTACAGAGAAAACAGCCCAGATTTGTGACAGCAAAGAAATCTGTTTCTGCGCAGTAATCCAAATCTAGTATGAACTTTTCTATCAACGACTTTACTTGGCACAACAAAACACTAAACTAAGATAAGGAGAGGTTGCTACAATAGTAAACAACTTCCAAGACACAAAATAAAAACAAAGTACTGTAGGTAAAAACATGGGTTGTCTCCCATAAGCGCTTTTCTTTAACGCCTTTCAGCTAGGCGCAGAAAGTGTGTATCAAGTATTATCAAGAGACGAAGTGTCAACATCATAATTTGTTCTAATAATAGAATCAAAAGGTAACTTCATTCTCTTTCTAGGGAAGTGTTCCATACCTTTCTTGAGAGGAAATTGATATTTTATATTACCTTCCTTCATATCAATAGTAGCACCAACAGTTCGAAGAAAAGGTCTTCCCAATATAATGGGACAAGATGCATTGCATTCAATATCCAAGACAACAAAATCAACGGGGACAAGGTTATTGTTAACGGTAATACGAACATTATCAACTTTCCCCAAAGGTTTCTTTGTAGAATGATCAGCAAGATTAACATCCAAATAACAATTTTTCGGCGGTGGCAAGTCAAGCATATTATAGATTTTCTTAGGCATAACAGAAATACTTGCACCAAGATCACATAAAGCATTACAATCAAAATCTTTAACCTTCATCTTAATGATGGGCTCCCAACCATCCTCTAGCTTTCTAGGAATAGAGGCTTCGCGCTCTAGTTTCTCTTCTCTAGCTTTTATGAGAGCATTTGTAATATGTTGCGTGAAAGCCAAATTTATAGCACTAGCATTAGAACTTTTAGCAAGTTTTTGCAAGAACTTTATAACTTCAGAGATGTGGCAATCATCAAAATTCAAACCATTATAATCTAAAGCAATGGGATCATCATCCCCAATATTGGAAAAAATTTCAGCAGTTTTATCACAGGCAGTTTCAGCAGTTTTAGCAATTTCATGCAGTTTCTCGCGCTTTGCATTAGAAGTGGAAACATTGCTAACACCAATTCTTTTATTATTAATAGTAGGAGGTGCAGCAACTTGTGTAGCATTAGCATTACTAGTGGTGGTAATAGTCCAAACTTTAGCTATATTATCTTCTTTAGCTAGTTTTTCATTTTCTTCTCTATCCCACCTAGCACGCAGTTCAGCCATCAATCTTATATTCTCATTAATTCTAACTTGGATGGCATTTGCTGTAGTAGTAATTTTGTTATCTAAATCCTCAGGTTTAGCAGCCATTTTATTAATTAAAGAAGATTGTGATGCAGACATGTATGAGATTCGGTTTTCAGCATTAGCAAGTTTAGTTTGCAACCCCGAGATCTCCCTATTCAGATTTTCAAGTTGATTCCCTATATTCTTCAACAAGGTAGATTGCTCATTCATAGTTTTAGTAAACAATTTATTTTGCTCATATTGTGATTGCATAAAGCTCTTGGTGGATCTTTCAATTTCTAGCATCTTTTCTTCATTAGGTGAAACATATCTACCATAAGAGTTACCATTAGCAGGATATGGCCTAGAATCATTGTAATTGTTATTTTTAATGAAATTCACATCAACATATTCTTTTTGAGTAACCAATGATGCTAACGGAACATTATTAGAATTAACATTAGGCCTACCATTCACAAGCATAGACATAATAGCATCAATCTTATCACTCAAGGAAGAGGTTTCTTCGACAGAATTTACCTTCTTACCTTGTGGAGCTCTTTCCGTGTGCCATTCAGAGTAGTTGATCATCATATTATCAAGAAGCTTTGTTGCTTCACCAAGAGTGATGGACATAAAGGTACCTCCAGCAGCTGAATCCAATATATTCCGCGAAGAAAAATTTAGTCCTGCATAGAAGGTTTGGATGATCATCCAAGTAGTCAGTCCATGGGTTGGGCAATTTTTAACCAGAGATTTCATTCTTTCCCATGCTTGTGCAACATGTTCAGTATCTAATTGTTTAAAATTCATTATGCTACTCCTCAAAGATATAATTTTAGCAGGGGGATAATATCTACCAATAAAAGCATCCTTGCATTTAGTCCATGAATCAATACTATTCTTAGGCAGAGATAGCAACCAATCTTTAGCTCTTCCTCTTAATGAGAAAGGGAACAATTTTAATTTTATAATGTCACCATCTACATCTTTATACTTTTGCATCTCACACAATTCAACAAAATTATTAAGATGGGCAGCAGCATCATCGAACTAACACTGGAAAATTGCTCTCGCATAACAAGATTAAGTAAAGCAGGTTTAATTTCAAAGAATTCTGCTGTAGTAGCAGGTGGAGCAATAGGTGTGCATAAGAAATCATTATTATTTGTGGTTGTGAAGTCACACAACTTAGTATTTTCAGGGGTGGCCATTTTAGCAACAGTAAATAAAGCAAACTAGATAAAGTAAATGCAAGTAACTAATTTTTTTGTGTTTTTGATATAGCAAACAAGATAGCAAATAAAGTAAAACTAGCAACTAATTTTTTTGTATTTTGATTTAGTGCAGCAAACAAAGTAGTAAATAAAACTAAGCAAGACAAAAACAAAGTAAAGAGATTGGGAGACTCCCCTTGCAGCGTGTCTTGATCTCCCCGGCAACGGCGCCAGAAAAAGCTGCTTGATACGCGTACAACACGCGTCCGTTGGGAACCCCAAGAGGAAGGTGTGATGCGTACAGCGGCAAGTTTTCCCTCAGTATGAAACCAAGGTTTATCGAACCAGTAGGAGCCAAGAAGCACGTTGAAGGTTGATGGCGGCGGGATGTAGTGCGGCGCAACACCAGAGATTCCGGCGCCAACGTGGAACCTGCACAACACAACCAAAGTACTTTGCCCCAACGAAACAGTGAGGTTGTCAATCTCACCGGCTTGCTGTAACAAAGGATTAACCGTATTGTGTGGAAGATGATTGTTTGCAGAAAATAGTAGAACAAAGATTGCAGTAGATTGTATTTCAGTATAGAGAATTGGACCGGGGTCCACAGTTCACTAGAGGTGTCTCTCCCATAAGATAAACAGCATGTTGGGTGAACAAATTACAGTTGGGCAATTGACAAATAAAAAGGGCATGACCATGCACATACATATTATGATGAGTATTGTGAGATTTAATTGGGCATTACGACAAAGTACATAGACCGCCATCCAGCATGCATCTATGCCTAAAAAGTCAACCTTCAGGTTATCATCCGAACCCCCTCCAGTATTAAGTTGCTAACAACAGACAATTGCATTAAGTATTGCGCGTAATGTAATCAGTGACTACATCCTTGAACATAGCACCAATGTTTTATCCCTAGTGGCAACAGCACATCCATAACCTTAGAGGTTCTTGTCACCCCTCCAGATTCACGGAGACATGAACCCACTATCGAGCATAAATACTCCCTCTTGGAGTTACTAGCATCAACTTGGCCAGAGCATCTACTAATAACGGAGAGCATGCAAGATCATAAACAACACATAGACATAACTTTGATAATCAACATAACAAGTATTCTCTATTCATCGGATCCCAACAAACGCAACATATAGAATTACAGATAGATGATCTTGATCATGTTAGGTAGCTCACAAGATCCGACAATGAAGCACAATGGGGAGAAGACAACCATCTAGCTACTGCTATGGACCCATAGTCCAGGGGTAGACTACTCACACGTCACTCCGGAGGCGACCATGGCGGCGTAGAGTCCTCCGGGAGATGAATCCCCTCTCCGGCAGGGTGCCGGAGGCGATCTCCTGAATCCCCCGAGATGGGATTGGCGGCGGCGGCGTCTCCGTAAGGTTTTCCGTATCGTGGCTCTCGGTACTGGGGGTTTCGCGACGGAGGCTTTAAGTAGGCGGAAGGGCAGGTCAGGAGGCAGCACGAGGGGCCCACACCATAGGGTCGCGCGGCCAGGGGCCAGGCCGCGCCGCCCTAGGGTGTCGCCACCTCGTGGCCCCACTTCGTCTCCTCTTCGGTCTTCTGGAAGCTTCGTGGCAAAATAGGACCCTGGGCGTTGATTTCGTCCAATTCCGAGAATATTTCGTTACTAGGATTTCTGAAACCAAAAACAGCAGAAAACAGCAACTGGCACTTCGGCATCTTGTTAATAGGTTAGTTCCAGAAAATGCACGAATATGACATAAAGTGTGCATAAAACATGTAGATAACATCAATAATGTGGCATGGAACATAAGAAATTATCGATACGTTGGAGACGTATCATGGAGCTCCATCACGTTTTCTTCTCTGTCTTACCGTGGTGGTGAGGGGAGAGGAGGCGGTGGAGCTGTGGTCTTCTCCAGAGGCTTCCCACATACTTCCTCATGAGCTATAAAACATTGACACAAATAAGAGATAATAACTTTTTGAATTGTTTAAAGGTAGCACATGAAGTATTTACTTGGAATGGCAGAGAAATACCACATAGTAGGTAGTTATGGTGGACACAAATGGCATGGGTTTAGTTTAAGGTTTTGGATGCACGAGAAGCATTCCCCCTCAGTCCAGGTCTTTGGCTAGCAAGGTTGGTTAGCAAGCATAAGGGTTGATGGAAAAGAAACAAATATACATGTGATAGAAACAATCATGCATCTTCCTTGTAAGCACAAACAATTTTAACTTCAGAATACTAAACTCATTAGCTAACAAGAAAAAAAAGATAAAGAAATAATATATCTACATGTATTTCCCTCTTTTCTACTTAATTAAGCCTCAAAATATTGTTGCTGTTGACCAATGCTAAGTTTGCCAAAACCAAATAGATTTACTTGATGCTCCCAAAGTGATACCAATACTAACAACAAGATCAATCACATAACAGAAATTGCAAACTAAAATAAGGTGTGCAAAACGTAAATGATAAAACTTCTCATTAATATTCCATAACGATAACTCACAACATGGGATACATAGATAACCAACTAAAAGAGAGATACTTCCACACTACAAACCATCTTATATGATAACTTCCCTACTCATGATATGACACTACTTGACAGTAAAAAGGTAAAAGATAGTGATGATGTGATACCGCGGCACTCCCCCAAGCTTTGAACAAACCAAGGGGGCGCCAATACCAATGATGAATTACTCCTTCGGTGGTGGTGGTCAATTCTTCCCTTCATCAGACTTCCAAGGAAGAGGCTCTCCATCAACAAACGACATCTTGGTCTCAGGAATCCTGAAACTGGCAGCATAGCTTATGTGTTTAAACTTGTTTTCATACTCACAGTTTTGATTCTGAACATCATAAAGTTGCGCTTGGAGTTTGTTGGTAGTGTTGTGTAGCGAGAGGATATCGTCCCACAACTTTGAAGTCTCCTTCTTGTGTTCATCAATAAGTTCAGACACAATTTCGTGGAAGATGTCCACTTCACGTTCAGCCATCCTCTTGTAGGTGAAGACCTCTTGTTCTAGTTTCTCCATCCTGTCCTCCAAACTTCCTTCTCCTTTAGGACCCCGGACATCTTCAATCTGCAACTCTCCATCTACGAGAAGCAATTCCTTGGGATGCATCTTCAGCTCGTTCATGTACGGGTTGACGATGTTCTCAAAGAAACTGTCCTTCGGAGTTCCCGACGAAGACATGGTGGCTCTAGATCTGAAAACAGTATCTGGCAGAAAACAACTCGAAACAAAACACGATGAGAAGACGATATACGGACCTTGGGGGATCCGGGGGATTATATAGAAAAAAAATTCACAACAGAAGGAAAGCACCAGGTCGAACCTGTGTGGGAGAGAGACTCCGAGGAGCCGTCCCCATATGGCGGCGCGGCCAGGGTGGGGCCCACGCCACCACGTGGGGACATGCCCTCGTGCGTCTCCTCCGCTCCGATTCGATCTTGTAATTTTTCACATTTTCTAAAAATAGCAAAAACATTGTTCGGAAAGTTAAACGCGGACTTTTTATTACCAAACTGTTACCTATTCCAAGTCAAACTCTGCAGAACTATCAATTTGATCTTTGATGAAAGTTTCCGGAGTCACCACTCGAATAACATCAACATCTTCATTATAAGAATCTCCAGAGATATAATGCTCGAGTCTTTGTCCATTCACCACTTGTGTGGCATCACCTTTCAGAGAACCAATTTTTATTGCCCCTGAACGATACACCTCCACAATGACATATCGTCCTTCCCATTTTGAGAGTAATTTCCCTGCAAAAAATCTGAGACGATACTGATACAATAGGACTTTATCTCCAACATTAAATTCTCTTTTAATAATTATTCTGTCATGCCATTTCTTAACTTTATCCTTAAAAAGTTTAGCATTTTCATAAGCTTCACTTCTCCACTCATCTAAAGAACTCAATTGTAGCAACCTTTTCTTACCGGCAAGTTTAAAATCTTTATTAAGTTCTCTTACAGCCCAGTAAGCTTTGTGCTCTAGTTCTAAAGGTAAATGACAAGCTTTTCCATAAACCATTTTATAAGGATACATACCCATAGGATTTTTATAAGCAGTTCTATAGGCCCACAATGCTTCAACTTACTAGCCCAATTTTTCCTAGATTCATTAACAGTCTTTTGCAAGATAGATTTAATTTCTCTATTTGATAATTCTACTTGCCCACTAGTTTGAGGATGATAAGCTGAAGCAATTCTATGATTAATACCATATTTAGCAAGAGTTTTTCTAAAACCACCATGAATAAAATGAGAACCTCCATCAGTCATAAGATATCTAGGTACTCCAAACCTAGGAAAAATAACATCTAAAAGCATTTTTAAAGAGGTCTCACCATCAGCACTTTTTGTGGGTATGGCTTCCACCCATTTAATAACATAATCAACAGCGACGAGTATATGAGTGTTACCTTCTGAAGAAGGGAAAGGACCCATGAAGTCAAATCCCCAACAATCAAATGGTTCAATAACAAGAGTATAATTCATAGGCATTTCATTGCGTCTAAAGATATTACCAACTCTTTGACATTCATCACAAGATAAAATAAACTTTCTTGCATCTTTAACGAGAGTTGGCCAATAAAAACCTGACTGTAGAACCTTTTGTGTGGTTATATCTCCGGCGTGATGTCCTCCATAAACACTACCATGACACTTACTCAATATCTCTTGTTGTTCATATTCGGGGACACATCTTCGCATAATACCATCCACTCTTTTATATAAGTGTGGGTCATCCCAAAAATAATGCCTTAAGTCATAAAAGAATTTCCTCCTTTGCTGAGCGTAAAAGGTTGGAGGCAAGTACTTGGAAACAATAAAGTTAGCATAATCAACATACCAAGGACTATCTCGCGAGCTCACCTTTATTACAGCCAATTGTTCATTTGGAAAACTATCATTACCAGGAACAGGATCATAAACAATATTTTCCAATCTAGACAAATTATTAGCAACAGGATTATCAGCACCTTTCCTATCTACAATATGTAAATCAAATTCTTTTAAAAGAAGCACCCATCTAATAAACCTTGGCTTAGCTTCTTTCTTTTCCATAAGGTACCTAATTGCAGCATGATCAGTATGAATTGTGACTTTTGAATCAACAATATAAGGTCTAAACTTTCACAAGCAAAAACTACAACTAATAATTCTTTTTCAGTTGTAGCATAATTTCTTTGAGCAACATCAAGAGTTTTACTAGCATACTGAATAACATTCAATTTTTTGTCTACTCCCTGTCCAAGAACAACACCTACAGCAAAATCACTAGCATCACACATAATTTCAAAAGGTAAATTCCAATTAGGAGGTTCAACCACAGGAGCAGTTGTTAAGGCTTTCTTTAGAGTTTCAAAAGCTTCCTTACAATCATCATCAAAAACAAAAGGTACATCTTTTTGAAGAAGATTAGTAAGAGGCTTTGAAATTTTAGAGAAATCTTTAAGAAATCTCCTATAAAAACCAGCATGACCAAGAATACTACGAATACCTTTAACATCCTTAGGATAGGGCATCTTCTCAATTGCTTCAACTTTAACTCTATCAACTTCAATACCTCTCTCAGAAATTTTATGTCCCAATACAATTCCTTCATTAACCATAAAGTGACATTTCTCCCAATTAAGAACAAGGTTAGTTTCTTCACATCTCTGCATAACTTTATCAAGGTTTCGCAAACAATTATCAAAAGAATTCCCATAGACAGAAAAATCATCCATGAATACCTCTACAATCTTTTCACAAAAGCCATGAAAAATAGCAGACATGCATCTTTGAAAAGTAGCAGGAGCATTACATAAACCAAAAGGCATACGCCTATAAGCATAAGTTCCATAGGGACAAGTGAAGGTGGTTTTCTCTTGATCTTTAGCTCTAACAGCAATTTGTGAAAACCCAAAATAACCATCAAGAAAACAAAAATGAGTATTTTTGGATAACCTTTCTAGCATTTGATCAATAAAAGGTAGGGATTTCTATTTTCGTGCCCCCGCTTCGTTAGTTGTACCTAGTTTTCCCCAGCCCCTTAGTTTTTCCTCAGTTTTCCCCAAGCCTATGTCTGAAACCCGCAGAAGGAGCTCAGACGGAAGGAATCCGTCTATTTGGACGTTCTGTGCTGACGTGTTGCGCCGCGAAGTCTGTGGGGTCGCGTCGTGTGGGGCCGCGTCGCGTGGGGCTGGTAGAAAGGGACCGCGTGGGACAGGACGAGAAGCGTTTGGTTGCACGTGAGCAGGAGCTGGGTTTTGTCTCTCTCGGCCCAAATTGGCATTTTTAAGAGCACCTTTTCCCCTCTTTCTCTCTCTGTCTTTTTCACCAAATTAGTATCAAATCTAGAGAAGCTTCTATTTCTGTCTTTCTTCAATATGGCAGCAAATCTAGTAGCAAATCTCTGGGGTTATTTATGCCTTTTGGCCCTCATTTTTTGCCCAATATGGCAGCAAATCAAGAAGCTAGTATATGATAAATTCACAACAGCATAATCAGAAAACTAAGTATAATACATAAACTGCATACAGCAGCCAAAAGCAGCCAATAACGTTGTTAATGTTCACGACAAACTAAGCTGAAAAATATACAAGACGCACGCAATGTATGGACAACAAGAAGATTAGGATACCCCAGGATGAATGAATTTGTTCTTCAATCCTCCTCATATATTTCTTCGTCGCTCCATTCGTGCATTACCCCAAGGAAATATTGGTTGAACTCGTTCCGTCTGCAGTGTGCGGCCAATACATCCTCCAGACGGTATGGCTTGTGTTCATTTTTCATACCGTAGTTTCCTATTCTATCCACACGTAGTGGCCACTCATCCCATGCCTTTGTATCATGAGAGTACTCTCTGATATAACCCAAATCCGTGTAGTAGATGCAGCCAGGTCGAAGTGTCGGGTGCACTCTAGTGTCGACGGAGATACACCGGATATAATTCACGAAGAGGGCATTACTGCCAATGTTACTGACCGGATGGAGAGAGCGGCTCTGAGTGTCCACACAGTACACCAATGGTTTGCCCGCCAAAGCCTCGCTGACCAACAACACAAGCAGCAGATCACCATCCGACTTCACAAGGTAGAACTTCTGACGTCCAAGTTCTGGAAATGAAATTAGTGTCTCCATCTTGACAGTGCTCGCGCGCTGCTGCAACTGTACATTGGTGCACACTATTCTTCCAGACTCAAAATTGTCCGCAGCTATTGCATACAGTTCACCATTGAATGGGGTAATGCAACGCAGACAATGGTTCTCGATCGAAAATCTTTCTTCTCCCCAATCTTCATCTATATCCTTAGTTGGAGTGCTCTCATCGACCCAACCAATTTCCGGCGGGAATTGTGCGGCAACGAAGACCATAGTCGGGGATTTGATTACAGCGACTGAATTCAGAAAAACAGATGGCATCTGCGCCTCAAACATAGTGTTCGATGCCTTTGTGAGTGGGTTCAGAAGCCGTATCTTGTGCGGCGGGTTCTTCTGGGCAAGCACGATGACGCCACGGCAAAAGCCGACGAAGTAGTATCTAAAATATATAGATGAAGATAACATTCAGCACTAAGATGTTTAAGATTGAAAATAAAAAGGTAGATATGGAGGAATTTGAACCTTGTATGAACTTCCGATAGATCTATAGTGACGGAGCGTGATGTGTCGAGTTGGAGGAAGGTGAACTCAGCGACGCGTGGAAGGGCGTGGTCTAGCATGATCCATTCGTCCAGGTGCACGTCGTGCTCAGGCAAACCTGAGCGCCAATTTCTACAGACTTGCCTCATAGCAGAGTAGGTGTCGACGTACTCCTCGTTCGCCAGTAAGCATTCGCCGATCTTGTGAAGTGGTCCATCAGCCGAGAGAGAGGCCCTGTTCAAGGAGGTGCCACGCTTGGATGCGCCGCCCTCGGCGGTGACGCGCTCGGCGGCGACGGGCTCGGCGGCGACAGGCTCGGCGGCGACGGGCTCGGCGGCGACGGGCTCGGCGGCGACGGGCGCGGAGGCAACGGGCACGGAGGCGACGGGCTCGGAGGCGACGGCCGCCGGCGCATTCTTCTTCTCCATCGCCGGCAGGGTAGCGTGCGTAGGGCGGTTGGGGTTTTCCGATTTGGAGAAGTTGATGGGACGTGAGAGGGGTGGTTTCGTGCGTGAGCGAGAATGAGACGACTGTATGCAGAGGGAGGGAAGGAGGGGCTTACGCGTCCTAAATGCGACCCGCGTCCTACGCGTCCACTATTTGCACGTCTGCACCGCGACACGTGTCAACAATGACACGTCTTCCACGTCTGCACCGCAACACGCGTCCTCGGGTCTAACCCTGGAAATTTAGATATACTCAGGTATACCCTCGAGTCATATACTAGCATTTTTTGTGTGCTCAGTTTTCCCCTTGGGTGCTAATACTGGCTAGTGCAATATACTCAGTTTTACCCTCAAGTGGCTGGTCAACAGAGAGTCAACAAATGGGATTAACCAGTTAAATGAGTTATTTAATGTGCAAAAAAATCCGAAAAAGAGTGGCACTTACTCATGGAGTCTTTACCAAAAGTTGCCACTTCTCAAATCATAGATAAATCAAGTTTTACCACAAATTGCCACTTCTCAAATCACCTAGTAGCTATGAAGGTGCATGGTTTTCCACAATAAGCCCTACCCAAAACAGCTTTTCCCAAAACATACTTTGTCTGAATGAGGCCATAATTTTCACACTCATGTATATTTGTATTGCAAATAGTTTGAGGTAGGCCAAGATGGGTTTCATTGTACAAAACATGCATTTTTCATTTTTTAAATCTCATATTTGAATCCCTTAGTCTGTTTACTACTCACTTGCCCTTGGTTTCTTGATACTACTCAGTTTTGCCCTCTCCCTTCACAAACTCTCACAGACGCCCAACATTGCCCTGATTGGTCTAGCCCATGTCACGCGGACCGTGCCCGCCGACCGTTGATCGTATGATCTAACGGGCAGGATAACCCCTATCTCTCTCTCTGGTCGGGGCCACCACCCTCTCTCTCTCTGTCGTCGGTTAGCTTCACGCAAAGTTTGGTTTTCTGCATTATTTTTCACGAGCTAAATTATAAACTCTTTTTAGGCATTACGTTTCACGCAAAAAAACGATAAACCATCACCGATTTGTTGTATCCATTACTTTTCACGCAAAAAAATGATACACCATCACCGATTTGTTGTAGCCATTACTTTTCACGCAAAAAATGACAAACCATCACCGATTTTGTTGTAGCCATTACTTTTCATGCAAAATGATACACCATCACCCATTTCTTGTAGCCATTACTTTTCACGCAAAAAAACGATAAACCATCACCGATTTTGTTGTAGACATTACTTTTCACGCAAAAAATGATACACCATCACCCATTTCTTGTAGCCATTACTTTTCACGCAAAAAACAATAAACCATCACCGATTTTGTTGTAGCCATTACTTTTCACGCAAAAAATGATACACCATCACCCATTTCTTGTAGCCATTACTTTTCACGTAAAAAATGATAAACCATCAACGATTTGTTGTAGCCATTACGGTAAATGATAAACTATCATGAATTACCATTTCTTTTAGGCATTACTTTTCACGGTAAAATGATAAACTATATCACGAAGTTCCATTTCCGTCAAGATAGTCCGCATTACTTTTTTGTTGAGATATATACCCCCACAACGGTCGTCTCCTCCTTAATTTATTGTGTAAAACCCCACAACGGTCATCTCCTCCTTAATTTATTGTGTAAACCCCCACCAACGTTCACCTCCTCCTTATTTTATTGTGTAAACCCCTACAACGGTCATCTCCCCCTTATAAACACCCACACGGCCATCCCTTGTGTCAATAGGTTCTGCCTCTCTCTTCTTCGTTCACATACACTTGATCCATTGCCATGGCTTCCACGTCTCGGACGCGGACCGGAAGGGGAAGGGGAAGGGGAAGTGGATCATCATCATTGCCACCACCACCGTTTTCAACACCCGGATTTTTAAGTCCAGGTGCCTGTTATGCCATACATCGCAATCCCAGGAATATTGTTGTTGCGAGACATAACAGTTGAATATCATAAGTCATCATCCATTACATACCATAGTCGTCTTACAAATAGAGATCACATGATCCAATATTACACAAATAGTTGATCTATTGATCAACGAACACAAAGTTCATAGTTTCATAGCGGAAGCATAAATAGAAGGGACTCTATAGTCCACAGGCCAACGTCTGACGTCAGAAGATTCCCTAGTTGTCGTAGGCGTCCTGCGGGTCGTCATCTTGATAGTTCTGCTCCTCTTCATAGTCTGGCCATTTGAATAGCCAGGGACACAGCCGTGAGTACTTTAAAGTACTCGCAAACTAATACTAATGTAAGTGCTAACAATTCTAGTAAGGGGTGCTAAGCTCTAGTTTATTTTGCATAAAGCCAATTTTAGTTCACAAACATTTTAGTAAACAACTCTTCATGTGCTAACTAACTCAAGTGGGAACATTAGTGTCATTCCCACAACTCCGTGGTGATTCGAAGTCAATGTCACCTTTCAAGTTCAAATTCACAAGTCACCATTCACCATTCATAGTTTTTAGAAAAAGTTCTGATGACGGAACAGTATGGCCTTTCCAACTGTCCATGAGCGCCGACGCGGCTATTCGAATAGGTTTAACTCTGCAGAGGTTGTACACTTGTGCCACAACAATTGCAATAGCTCATCAGGGGTAACTGGCCCTGATTTATCGTACGTAGTACGCGAACTACCAATCCTAACCTTTCATTTACATATTCTAGTATAGGCACCTCTCCCCATGAGCTTGGCCTCCCAGTGAAGACACACCGTCAGCCTGGGAACTGCACAGGGCTTGGGCCGGACATTCACCTCATTTCACGTCATTTCATATCACTTCACCAGTACGGAGGCAGCCTCGGCATAACCCCTATGACGCTTGTTCAGAGGGAACCCATACTAAAATACATAAATTTCCAGCTAAGCCTTACCCAGATTCAGGTATTGTGGGGGTACTTGTAAAATTGGAATGGTATCGCATCCGAACCCAACCATCAGTTTTGGTAAAATTCACCAAGTCATTCACAGATCATATTCACCTTCAAAATCTTTCAATAGAATGACTCATCATTCCAAGGTTTTCAAAGTCATTTCATTTCACAAGTTCCCAACTAAGTTAGTCACTTTTAATTTAGCACTAGCATCTAAGTATGAGGGGTGCTAAGTACTTTGCTTTGCTTCTAGGCTAACCTTAATACTCTTGTATTAATCCAATACTAACCAAGTGAATCGTGAATCAAAAAGTACTTTGATAACACAAAAGTAGATAAAGCTTGTAAGGTAAAACTGGGAAATAGGATCATAAGCATAAAGTAAATAGGGTAATGCCTTGCTCATAGTGAGCTTTGCACTTTGCAAGAGTATTATCTTGCATTGGTGGTAGCTTGCAACATTATAACTTGCAATAGTCTAGCTTGCATTGGTAATAGCTTGCCTTGCTTGGTGAGGTGATCAAAGTTTTCTGGCTCTTCCACTTGGTAGAAGACCTCTTCCTCTTCCTGGTATTCTCCGGCACTAGCGTCTATATACGAATACGAGGATACAATCACCAAACAACACTTAAATATCCTTACTTAGCCTTAATGGCTCACTCCAAATGATCTAGCATCATTACTTAACATTTCTAATTAGAATTAATCTAGGGTTTCTTACTTAGTGTTAGGGGATAACTTCTCTCCTTATATATATAAAAGATAGTTTCCATATAGTTTTTGAGAAATAATTTCCTCTCATTGAATCTTCTTAAGATTTAATTTCCTCAAACAATTATACATGAAATCATGTTGACATAAGTCAACCATTCATCATCATCATTTGAGGAATTGATTTAAATGAGGTAGAATACCTCATACCATTTAATAATGCCTATTATGATTTAAATTCACCAAGCATTTCATTTGAGAGTATTGGGCCAGGGGTCAATACTTCATATGAAAGTATTTGGGACAAGATTTAAATGAAGTGAACACTTCATAGAATTTACATAATAGTTTTGGACAATATCAACTAACTAGAATAGCCATATAGTCCTTTAATTAAACTAGGGCATGATCATGCAAAATGATCACATCATTTTCTTGCATAAACAATTATTGTAAGTCAAATGTGAGCTATTGGAGTTGGAATTAACTTAATATCCATTTTGGTTGATTTTTAAGATTTATTTGAAGTCACAAAACTCCCTGCCTTGTTATTTATTTCACTTTAATTCTACACAAGATCTTGAAGTGAGACCAGTGGGGTTGGATCAAGCATTTCATAAGCTTTCCAACAATATAAGATTTGTAAAATTTGGTCAAGCCAAACAGATTCTATTGAATTTCAAAGTAAGGACCAGTATTTGAATTCTCTGAAACAATTCAATTTGAAAATTTGCTAAATGGGCTAGGCGGGAAACTAACTAGGCCGAAACATTTAAACAGCAAAAGGGGCCAGCCCAGTAGCATTTCACACGCCACGGGCCAGCTGACAGGTGGGACCCAGGTGTCATTGGGTTTAAAACCCGAATCGGTATGGGGGAAGGAGGGGTGTTGGATCAGAACCTAATCGAACGGCTGGGCGTCGTCGTCGTCGTCGACGCGAAGAGCTTGCTGGAGCGGCGGAGGTAGGGGGTCGGCGGCGAGCTGGGACTCCGGAGAGCGGCGGCGTTGATGCAGGTCGACGTTGTAGACGACGGCGAGCTCAATGGTGGTCGCTGGAGCTCCGGGGGTGGCGTCTAGCTCTGGCGGCTTCTGCGACGGAGCACGGGCGGCGAGGTTGAAATTGGACGGCGGCGCTGGACAATGTTGAGTGGAGAGGGTGCGAGGAGGCTCAGAGGAGGGAGGGGAGTTGAGTGGTGTGCTCAGATGAGGAGAAGGAGCGCTCCTTTTATAGGCGCTCGAGGTGGTGCGGGTGCCCGTGGGAGGTCGTCGACGGCGTGGCGTCTCCGGTGCTCGAAGGGGAAATCTAGGGGGCGCGTCTTGTAGGCGACGTCTAGGCGAAGCTAACGCGCGTGATGGCGAGGTGGGGGACGGCCAGTTGAGCGCGGGCAACGTCAATGTCTGGCGACATGGTTGCGGGTGAATGGCGAGGTGGTCGACGGCGGCGGTCCTCGCGCGAGCAACGGAGCGTGTCTGGCGGACTGAAGGTGTGGCGGCGAAGCTCAAGGTGCAGCGAGGGGGTCCAGGGGAGGGTTCGTTCGTCGTGGCGACAGGTGGCCGTGGCGCGCTCTGGTGCGTGCTCACGCCGTGATCGGCATGGCCTGGGCCGCTCTGGGCGCGCGATTTCCGGCTAGCTTCGGCGTCCTCTCTGACCAGGGTTTGCATAGGCTGAAATAGGGAGGTGAGGTGGAGCTAAATGGCAGCAGGGCCATGGCTGGAGGGAAAGGGAAGAGTGGAGGGGCATGCATGTGCCCATGGCCGGCATGGCCATGGCTATGCCATGTGTGCCCTCCCTCTTAGGGTCTCTAGGGTTAGTGTTGGAGGAGAGGGGACCAGGGGACAGGGTAGAGTAGTTAGAGGCATTAGGGTTGAGTGTAGAGTCACTATTCCAAATAGTGGCAAATAGTTACATATTGGTAATTTACAATTTTGCCCAAATTTGGTTGAGTTCATATGGTTATAAAATTTGAAAGTGATGAATTGAGTTGAGTGGTAAATGATCAGAGACAACTATGTGTGGTGGTAGAATTTTAAAATTCAAAGAATAGCAAAATTTGATAAGGTGAGATTGTTGTTCATATTAAAAAGTCTCAACTTTGCATGAGCATAGTTTTTGATCCAAGATGAATTTGGTATGATGGTCTTTACCAAAGTTGTTCACCTTGATGTGCTCTTGGATGACATACAAAGAATTGGGAAAGTTTAGTTTGAAAAACTTGAAATAGAGAGGCTCAAAGTAGTGACCAGAATATAAAGGGCAGATTTGACCATTATTGTATGTGAGCCAATTTTGAGTTTGGATTTGATTTCAATTGTGTTTCTTCGATTCCAAAAGTTGTAATAAGTGTTTAGTAACATTATTCAACTAATGGTGAAGATCAAAATGGTCTAGGGTCAAAATTTATAAAAATGGCATAAGCCATATGTGAGGGTTTTGTGATTTTCTAACTTTTATTCTTTTATTTCTCTTTGCTTCATTTTGACAAGAGTGAGGTTTATTTGGTGTTAGATTGAGTTAGGTGAAAGGTTCAAACCATTTTGAGGCAATGGAGGTGGCTAGGTCAAGATTTGATAATTTGGCTAAGTGTGTATGTGAGTGAAAATGGGATTTTCTCACTATTTGATTTCTCTCCATTTGATTTGACTTTTCTTGACTCTGATGTGATTCTTATTATATTAGAAACATTTTCAACCATTGAAACCATTTCAAATGGTCTTGTTCAAAGATTTGCAAAAAAATGGCCCTAATACATAAGAGGTGATGTGTCAATTTTCATTATTCTTTGTACATTGTTCATCTTGCTTTACTTGGGCATGGGTTAGGGTCAATTTAGTATTAGATTAGATTTAGAGATGGTTTCACATCATTTGGTCAAGGTTTAGAGTCATAGGGCAAGAATTAGGTATTATGGCTATGTGTCACGTATGCTTCTATGCATATGTGGCATTTGATTTTTAATTTGACTAGGCTTGACCCAATTGATGTTGTTGAGTGTTGAAATGGTATATAGGAGTGATCCAACCATTCACTACAAGTCTTAGGGTCAAGATCCTCAATTTCACAAAGTTGATATTTTGCTTTCATATGCCTCTATGGCTTTATTACTTTCTTTTTAAAATCTTTTGTTTCACTTAGGATTGGGTTTGAGGAGTACTAGATAAGGTTTCTGAAGGTTTTCCAATCCTCTAAATAAAGTAGAAAGGCCTAGGGTCAAGTTTTACAAAAATAGCCATAGGCACATATGCCTCTATGCATAGGTTTGATTTTATTTTGTTTCACACTTGAATTGGTGGGTAAGTGCTTTGTTGAGTGTGTTGAGGTATTTCAATTCATCTACTCAAGGTAGACAAGGCAAAGCTCATCATTTTCAACAAGTATCCATAGGCTTGCATATGCCTTTTCCTTAAATAAGATCTTTTCTTTTTATTTTATTTTTCAAATATTGATGACAAGAGGGATGAGGTTTAGGGTTTAGTAAGTTTTGCAAGGGTTCACCACCATTTTAGCAAAGTAAGAAAAGTAGAGTTCAAAACCTCCATATTAGGGCTATAGGCCCACATATGTATTTTTCTTCTATTTTGGTTTCCCAAAATAGATCCACAGGAATTTTGAGGAGGTTAGGGTTTAGGGTTTTTCTTATTTGATTTCTTTCTCTTTTAATTTCATTTGGTTTGTGATCTTCACTTGATCACTTTAGTGTTTTAGGGTTTATCACATAAGCATAATAACACTCATCATGGCAAAAACACAAGCAATAGGTAGGAGCACTAAGCATAGCACCCTATATAAGAAAAGTTTTTGTTGGTTCTCATTTTTGGAAAAGGAAATTTATTTTCTCTTTTTGTTTTGAAATTTGGGGTGTTACAAACCCTTCCCCCTTAAACAAATCTCGTCCCGAGATTTTAAGAAAAGTTAGGTTCCTAAGAGAGATTGGGCGATATGGTTTAACAGGAAGACATACTTGGCATGGCCTGAGGTGCTTCTTGGGCTTCTGTGGCAGTCATGTTGTAGTAGCGACCGTTGTTGTTCTGGTTCTTTCTGGCGGCAAAGCGGCGTTGGTTCTGAGCAGGTGCAGCGGTGTTGCCGACAATCTTGGCGAGTCTCTTGGGGCACTCGTTGGAGTAATGCCCAACCACTCCACACTCATAAAAAGTGATGGTGGTCTTGTCCTGCTTGTTCGCAACGGGGACGGCGTTGCTTCCAGTCCTAGGGCCATTATTGTTGTTGTTGTTGTTCCCGTTGTTGTTGTTGTTGGGGTTGTGGTTGTTGCCTCCGGTCTTCGGGGGTCCTCCGTGGTTGTTGGTGTAGTTTGGGCGGTAGTTCTGAGCAGGGGGCTTGTTGTACTTTGGAGTATATCCTCCAGATGAGTGGTTGCGGTACTTCTGGGTATGGCTGGACTCATGCTGATTCATCATCCGGCGCTTGCGGTTCTCATTGGCTTGGTGAAGCTTCCCTTCCATCTGGATGGCGGAGTCCACCAGGGCTTCTAGGTCAGCAAAGGGAATGTTGACCAGTACAGTCTGCATCTCGTCGTGGAGTCCGTTCAGAAATCTTTCCTTCCTCTTCTCATTGGTGTCGGTCTCGTCCGGGGCGTACCTTGACAGAGTAAGAAACCTGTCACGGTATTCTACCACGGACATTCTGCCTTGCTTGAGTTCGCGGAACTCATCTCTCATCATCTTGATCAGTCCTTGGGGCACATGGTACTTGCTAAACTTGAGCTTGAAATCCTCCCAAGTCATGAACTGACCTCCGTTCATGGCACGGGTGCTTGTCCACCAAGCGCGGGCTGGTCCAGCGAGATAGTGGGTTGCAAACAAGACTTTCTCGTTGGCTTCCACTCCAGCTACTTCCAAGTTATTCTCCATCGTCTGGAGCCAGTCATCGGCATCGAGGGGTTCTTCGGTCTTGTTGAAGATAGGTGGGTTGGTGTTCTGAAAGTTCTTCAGTTTTGACCCAGGGTGGTCGTGGTTTCCATGGCCTTGGTTGGCAATGTTCTGCAAGGCGGTGATGTTGGCTTGGCGTTCAGCTCTTTCTGTTTCCCTGTCGGCAAGCAGGGTTTGCAGCAGTTGCATTATTGCGTCGTTGGTGCGATTGGGAGGGGCCATCTGAAGATATAGAAGATCATGAGATAAGAGGGAAATTTCTATGGTTTGTTTGAATTAAAGTTCACGAAGTTCAAAACTTAAATATTTGAGTAGTGTTGAGGGGGTATAACCAACAACACTTTTTCATTCATACCAAACATCACACATTACAAATCTAACACACTGTTGGTTTGAAGAACCATTCATTCGCTCTACGATACAAGGGGATCCTGATACAACTCACACCTACTTAAGTGCTGGGGTGATACTACTCTTCCGGGTGGATTCTTCGTCTTCACGGGTGATGTGCTTGGCGAGAGGCGAGGGCGTTGTCCAAATCCCTGCGGGTTTTGTACAGCCTGAAGTCCTGGTGTGCTACATAGGGGTTCATCTTCGTGTGTGGGGGCATGGTCATCGATCGTCCCATGGAGTCATGTCTTGGGTAGTAGATGAAGCGAGTGTTCTTGATCTTGTTCTCATTTTGTCCACACAGACGGGAAATTGCTTCTTGCATAGCTTTGACTAGTCCTTCCTTCCAAGTGTTTCCCGTTACAGAAATCCAGATGGTTTCCCATAGCGGGGCTCCAAGCTTTCTTCGTAGATCAGTAGAAACTTCCCACCGAGGTGTTTCTCCGGAGTGGTTGTTGAGGGGTATTCCGAAGAACTCGGGATACGGGTGTCCTAGATATTCCACTAGTTGCTTCAAATCCTTTTCGAACCTTAGGTCGCCTCCAGGACCAAGCTGATAGAACTCCCATTGGTACTCCATCTGTGAGCAATTAGGATAAGTAAGTTAAAGAAGTAGTCAAGTGTGCAAAGTTTTAGGTAGTTCTACAAGGAAAAACTAGGGCATGAATTTCTCATTTTTGAAAAAGATCTCAAGGATGAGAGGGAGAATAAGTTTTTCCAAGTATTCACTTCTTTGGTTTTGAAACTAAGTTTTTCAGACGTCCCTTCTAACTAGGGTCTTCTAAGGTCAAACAATGGCTCTGATACCAACTTGTCAACACCCGGATTTTTAAGTCCAGGTGCCTGTTATGCCATACATCGCAATCCCAGGAATATTGTTGTTGCGAGACATAACAGTTGAATATCATAAGTCACCATCCATTACATACCATAGTCGTCTTACAAATAGAGATCACATGATCCAATATTACACAAATAGTTGATCTATTGATCAACGAACACAAAGTTCATAGTTTCATAGCGGAAGCGTAAATAGAAGGGACTCTCTAGTCCACAGGCCAACGTCTGACGTCAGAAGATTCCCTAGTTGTCGTAGGCGTCCTGCGGGTCGTCATCTTGATAGTTCTGCTCCTCTTCATAGTCTGGCCATTTGAATAGCCAGGGACACAGCCGTGAGTACTTTAAAGTACTCGCAAACTAATACTAATGTAAGTGCTAACAATTCTAGTAAGGGGTGCTAAGCTCTAGTTTATTTTGCATAAAGCCAATTTTAGTTCACAAACATTTTAGTAAACAACTCTTCATGTGCTAACTAACTCAAGTGGGAACATTAGTGTCATTCCCACAACTCCGTGGTGATTCGAAGTCAATGTCACCTTTCAAGTTCAAATTCACAAGTCACCATTCACCATTCATAGTTTTTAGAAAAAGTTCTGATGACGGAACAGTATGGCCTTTCCAACTGTCCATGAGCGCGGACGCGGCTATTCGAAATGGTTTAACTCTGCAGAGGTTGTACACTTGTGCCACAACAATTGCAATAGCTCGTCAGGGGTAACTGGCCCTGATTTATCGTACGCAGTACGCGAACTACCAATCCTAACCTTTCATTTACATATTCTAGTATAGGCACCTCTCCCCATGAGCTTGGCCTCCCAGTGAAGACACACCGTCAGCCTGGGAACTGCACAGGGCTTGGGCCGGACATTCACCTCATTTCACGTCATTTCATATCACTTCACCAGTACGGAGGCAGCCTCGGCATAACCCCTATGACGCTTGTTCAGAGGGAACCCATACTAAAATACATAAATTTCCAGCTAAGCCTTACCCAGATTCAGGTATTGTGGGGGTACTTGTAAAATTGGAATGGTATCGCATCCGAACCCAACCATCAGTTTTGGTAAAATTCACCAAGTCATTCACAGATCATATTCACCTTCAAAATCTTTCAATAGAATGACTCATCATTCCAAGGTTTTCAAAGTCATTTTATTTCACAAGTTCCCAACTAAGGTAGTCACTTTTAATTTAGCACTAGCATCTAAGTATGAGGGGTGCTAAGTACTTTGCTTTGCTTCTAGGCTAACCTTAATACTCTTGTATTAATCCAATACTAACCAAGTGAATCGTGAATCAAAAAGTACTTTGATAACACAAAAGTAGATAAAGCTTGTAAGGCAAAACTGGGAAATAGGATCATACGCATAAAGTAAATAGGGTAATGCCTTGCTCATAGTGAGCTTTGCACTTTGCAAGAGTATTATCTTGCATTGGTGGTAGCTTGCAACATTATAACTTGCAATAGTCTAGCTTGCATTGGTAATAGCTTGCCTTGCTTGGTGAGGTGATCAAAGTTTTCTGGCTCTTCCTCTTGGTAGAAGACCTCTTCCTCTTCCTGGTATTCTCCGGCACTAGCGTCTATATACGAATACGAGGATACAATCACCAAACAACACTTAAATATCCTTACTTAGCCTTAATGGCTCACTCCAAATGATCTAGCATCATTAATTAACATTTCTACTTAGAATTAATCTAGGGTTTCTTACTTACTGTTAGGGGATAACTTCTCTCCTTATATATGTAAAAGATAGTTTCCATATAGTTTTTGAGGAATAATTTCCTCTCATTGAATCTTCTTAAGATTTAATTTCCTCAAACAATTATACATGAAATCATGTTGACATAAGTCAACCATTCATCATCATCATTTGAGGAATTGATTTAAATGAGGTAGAATACCTCATACCATTTAATAATGCCTATTATGATTTAAATTCACCAAGCATTTCATTTGAGAGTATTGGACCAGGGGTCAATACTTCATATGAAAGTATTTGGGACAAGATTTAAATTAAGTGAACACTTCATAGAATTTACATAATAGTTTTGGACAATATCAACTAACTAGAATAGCCATATAGTCCTTTAATTAAACTAGGGCATGATCATGCAAAATGACCACATCATTTTCTTGCATAATCAATTAGTGTAAGTCAAATGTGAGCTATTGGAGTTGGAATTAACTTAATATCCATTTTGGTTGATTTTTAAGATTTATTTGAAGTCACAAAACTCCCTGCCTTGTTATTTATGTCACTTTAATTCTACACAAGATCTTGAAGTGAGACCAGTGGGGTTGGATCAAGCATTTCATATGCTTTCCAACAATATAAGATTTGTAAAATTTGGTCAAGCCAAACAGATTCTATTGAATTTCAAAGTCAGGACCAGTATTTGAATTCTCTGAAACAATTCAATTTGAAAATTTGCTAAATGGGCTAGGTGGGAAACTAACTGGGCCGAAACATTTAAACAGCAAAAGGGGCCAGCCCAGTAGCGTTTCACACGCCACGGGCCAGCTGACAGGTGGGACCCAGGTGTCATTGGGTTTAAAACCCGAATCGGTATGGGGGAAGGAGGGGCGTTGGATCAGAACCTAATCGAACGGTTGGGCGGCGTCGTCGTTGTCGACGCGAAGAGCTTGCTGGAGTGGCGGAGGTAGGGGGTCGGCGGCGAGCTGGGACTCCGGCGAGCGGCGGCGTTGATGCAGGTCGACGTTGTAGATGACGGCGAGCTCAATGGTGGTCGCTGGAGCTCCGGGGGTGGCGTCTAGCTCTGGTGGCTTCTGCGGCGGAGCATGGGCGGCGAGGTTGAAATTGGACGGCGGCGCTGGACAATGTTGAGTGGAGAGGGTGCGAGGAGGCTCAGAGGAGGGAGGGGAGTTGAGTGGTGTGCTCAGATGAGGAGAAGGAGCGCTCCTTTTATAGGCGCTCGAGGTGGTGCGGGTGCCCGTGGGAGGTCGTCGACGGCGTGGCGTCTCCGGTGCTCGAAGGGGCAATCTAGGGGGCGCGTCGTGTAGGCGACGTCTAGGTGAAGCTAACGCGCGTGATGGCGAGGTGGGGACGGCCAGTTGAGCGCGGGCGACGTCAATGTCTGGCGACATGGTTGCGGGTGAACGGCGAGGTGGTCGGCGGCGGCGGTCCTCGCGCGAGCAACGGAGCGTGTCTGGCGGACTGAGGGTGTGGCGGCGAAGCTCAAGGTGCAGCGAGGGGGTCCAGGGGAGGCTTCGTTCGTCGTGGCGACAGGTGGCCGTGGCGCGCTCTGGTGCATGCTCACGCCGTGATCGGCATGGCCTGGGTCGCTCTGGGCGCGCGATTTCCGGCTAGCTTCGGCGTCCTCTCCGACCAGGGTTTGCATAGGCTGAAATAGGGAGGTGAGGTGGAGCTAAATGGCAGCAGGGCCATGGCTGGAGGGAAAGGGAAGAGTGGAGGGGCATGCATGTGCCCATGGCCGGCATGGCCATGGCTATGCCATGTGTGCCCTCCCTCTTAGGGTCTCTAGGGTTAGTGTTGGAGGAGAGGGGACCAGGGGACAGGGTAGAGTAGTTAGAGGCATTAGGGTTGAGTGTAGAGTCACTATTCCAAATAGTGGCAAATAGTTACATATTGGTAATTTACAATTTTGCCCAAATTTGGTTGAGTTCATATGGTTATAAAATTTGAAAGTGATGAATTGAGTTGAGTGGTAAATGATCAGAGACAACTATGTGTGGTGGTGGAATTTTAAAATTCAAAGAATAGCAAAATTTGATAAGGTGAGATTGTTGTTCATATTAAAAAGTCTCAACTTTGCATGAGCATAGTTTTTGATCCAAGATGAATTTGGCATGATGGTCTTTACCAAAGTTGTTCACCTTGATGTGCTCTTGGATGACATGCAAAGAATTGGGAAAGTTTAGTTTGAAAAACTTGAAATAGAGAGGCTCAAAATAGTGACCAGAATATAAAGGGCAGATTTGACCATTATTGTATGTGAGCCAATTTTGAGTTTGGATTTGATTTGAATTGTGTTTCTTTGATTCCAAAAGTTGTAATAAGTGTTTAGTAACATTATTCAACTAATGGTGAAGATCAAAATGGTCTAGGGTCAAAATTTATAAAAATGGCATAAGCCATATGTGAGGGTTTTGTGATTTTCTAACTTTTATTCTTTTATTTCTCTTTGCTTCATTTTGACAAGAGTGAGGTTTATTTGGTGTTAGATTGAGTTAGGTGAAAGGTTCAAACCATTTTGAGGCAATGGAGGTGGCTAGGTCAAGATTTGATAATTTGGCTAAGTGTGTATGTGAGTGAAAATGGGATTTTCTCACTATTTGATTTCTCTCCATTTGATTTGACTTTTCTTGACTCTGATGTGATTCTTATTATATTAGAAACATTTTCAACCATTGAAACCATTTCAAATGGTCTTGTTCAAAGATTTGCAAAAAATGGCCCTAATACATAAGAGGTGATGTGTCAATCTTCATTATTCTTTGTACATTGTTCATCTTGCTTTACTTGGGCATGGGTTATTTAGTATTAGATTAGATTTAGAGATGGTTTCACATCATTTGGTCAAGGTTTAGAGTCATAGGTCAAGAATTAGGTATTATGGCTATGTATCACGTATGCTTCTATGCATATGTGGCATTTGATTTTTAATTTGACTAGGCTTGACCCAATTGATGTTTGTTGAGTGTTGAAATGGTATATAGGAGTGATCCAACCATTCACTACAAGTCTTAGGGTCAAGATCCTCAATTTCACAAAGTTGATATTTTGCTTTCATATGCCTCTATGGCTTTATTACTTTCTTTTTAAAATCTTTTGTTTCACTTAGGATTGGGTTTGAGGAGTACTAGATAAGGTTTCTGAAGGTTTTCCAATCCTCTAAATAAAGTAGAAAGGCCTAGGGTCAAGTTTTACAAAAATAGCCATAGGCACATATGCGTCTATGCATAGGTTTGATTTTATTTTGTTTCACACTTGAATTGGTGGGTAAGTGCTTTGTTGAGTGTGTTGAGGTATTTCAATTCATCTACTCAAGGTAGACAAGGCAAAGCTCATCATTTTCAACAAGTATCCATAGGCTTGCATATGCCTTTTCCTTAAATAAGATCTTTTCTTTTTATTTTATTTTTCAAATATTGATGACAAGACGGATGAGGTTTAGGGTTTAGTAAGTTTTGCAAGGGTTCACCACCATTTTAGCAAAGTAAGAAAAGTAGAGTTCAAAACCTCCATATTAGGGCTATAGGCCCACATATGTATTTTTCTTCTATTTTGGTTTCCCAAAATAGATCCACAGGATTTTTTGAAGGAGATACGCCCTAGAGGCAATAATAAAGTGGTTATTATTTATATCTTTATGTTTATGATAAATGTTTATATGTCATGCTATAATTGTATTAACCGAAACATTAGTACATGTGTGATATGTAAACAACAAGGAGTCCCTAGTATGCCTCTTAACTAGCTTGTTGATTAATGGATGATTAGTTTCATAATCATGAACATTGGATGTTATTAATAACAAGGTTATGTCATTGTATGAATGATGTAATGGACACACCCAATTAAGCGTAGCATAAGATCTCGTCATTAAGTTATTTGCTATAAGCTTTTGATACATAGTTACCTAGTCCTTATGACCATGAGATCATGTAAATCACTTATACCGGAAAGGTACTTTGATTACACCAAACGCCACTGCGTAAATGGGTGGTTATAAAGGTGGGATTAAGTATCCGGAAAGTATGAGTTGAGGCATATGGATCAACAGTGGGATTTGTCCATCCCGATGACGGATAGATGTACTCTGGGCCCTCTCGGTGGAATGTCGTCTAATGTCTTGCAAGCATATGAATAAGTTCATAAGAGACCACATACCACGGTACGAGTAAAGAGTACTTGTCAGGAGACGAGGTTGAACAAGGTATAGAGTGATACCGAAGATCAAACCTCGGACAAGTAAAATATCGCGTGACAAAGGGAATTGGTATCGTATGTGAATGGTTCATTCGATCACTAAAGTCATCGTTGAATATGTGGGAGCCATTATGGATCTCCAGATCCCGCTATTGGTTATTGGTCGGAGTGAGTACTCAACCATGTCCGCATAGTTCACGAACCATAGGGTGACACACTTAAAGTTGGATGTTGAAATGGTAGAACTTGAATATGGAATGGAGTTCGAATATTTGTTCGGAGTCCCGGATGAGATCCCGGACATCACGAGGAGTTCCGGAATGGTCCGGAGAATAAGATTCATATATAGGATGTCATTTTATGTGAATTAAAATCATGCGGAAGGTTCTATGGACGGTTCTAGAAGGTTCTAGAAAAGTCCGGAAGAAACCACCAAGGAAGGTGGAGTCCCGGAGGGACTCCACCTCCATGGCCGGCCAACCCTAGTGGGGGAGGAGTCCCAAGTGGACTCCCCCTATGGGGGCCGGCCACCCCCCCCATATGGAAGGGGGGGAATCCCACCCCAAGTGGGATTCCCACCTTGGGTAGGTTTCCCCATATGGAAGGTTTTCGGTTCGGGTCTTATTCGGAGACTTGGAGTCCAACACTTGGGGTTCCACCTATATAATGAGGGGCCAAGGGAGGGGGCCGGCCACCCCAAGACTACAAGCTGGCCGCCCCCCTTGAAGTGGCCGGCCACCCCCTCCCAAACCCTAGCCGCCCCCCTCTCCTCCATATCTCCCGCGTGCTTTAGCGAAGCTCCGCCGGAGTTCTCCACCGCCACCGACACCACGCCGTCGTGCTGTCGGATTCAAGAGGAGCTACTACTTCCGCTGCCCGCTGGAACGGGAGGTGGACGTCGTCTTCATCAACAACCGAACGTGTGACCGAGTACGGAGGTGCTGCCCGTTCGTGGCGCCGGAGGGATCGTGATCAAGATCTTCTACGCGCTTTTGCAAGCGGCAAGTGAATGTCTACCGCAGCAACAAGAGCCTCCTCTTGTAGGCTTTGGAATCTCTTCAAGGGTGAGACTCGTTAAACCCCTCGTTGCTACCGTCTTCTAGATTGCATCTTGGCTTAGATTGCGTGTTCGCGGTAGGAATTTTTTGTTTTCTATGCAACGTTATCCTACATTTTTGAGGAGGTTAGGGTTTAGGGTTTTTCTTATTTGATTTCTTTCTCTTTTAATTTCATTTGGTTTGTGATCTTCACTTGATCACTTTAGTGTTTTAGGGTTTATCACATAAGCATAATAACACTCATCATGGCAAAAACACAAGCAATAGGTAGGAGCATTAAGCATAGCACCCTATATAAGAAAAGTTTTTGTTGGTTCTCATTTTTGGAAAAGGAAATTTATTTTCTCTTTTTGTTTTGAAATTTGGGGTGTTACAACCGTCAACACTGCTATTGATCATAGAGGAGTTCTTCATCATCGTCTATGAAGACCCTTTGGTCAAGAAGGTACGTACGCGTTCCCACATATATGATGCATGTGATTAATTATGGGCATGTTCTAAAAAACCTTTAATTTCAAACGATCGGCACTCGATCTCTTTGCAGGCTCTCCCAAAAAAGTTTGCGGACTATCTTGACGGCCAGGAGCCAGCTAAGGTGTATCTGCGAGCAGCTGACTGTGGTCCTCGTCTCTGGACCGTGGAGGTCCTATTTGACGGTCAAGGCCGGATGTACCTCGACAAGGGCTAGGAGAATTTCGCCATCGCGCACGGTGTGGATTTCGGATGCTTCGTACACTTCAAATATGAAGGCGATGATGTGCTCACAGTGAAGGTGTTCGACGAAACAATGTGCAGGAAGTACTACTACTCGGACGACGAAGATACTGACGATGAAAGCGACGACGACGTGAAGCCATGCATCCATCCCCTTTAGATAAGGGGATTATGACCAAGAATATATATGTAGCTTCATATGCATCGATTTAGAGATCTAACTATTTTCTATATATTATGCATGTAAAAGATAATATCGCATTTCCACTATTATTCGAGCACCACATCCTCCAAACGATGCCGATGCCGATGCCGATATCGGCATGGTCAGAATGTCTATGCTCGCCGCCACTGCTAGGTCAACATCGGGATGCACAATGTTTAGCATAAGAGTCACTTTAGATTAAGCTGCGAAAATAGTCACCTGCCACAGCGGTCATTGGCTGCGGAGGCCCCACAGAGCGGCAATATAATTTTCTATAAATAAATAGACGACCCACTGGTCATTGGTTGCGGCAGCCCCATAGAGCGGCCCCATTTGTCATTGGCAGCACCGCGTATACAATCAGGAAATAAAACGGCCCACGCGTCAGCGGTAGATGGATGGCTACCCGTCAGCACGAGACGGTCAGAGAGGAACTGCCCTCTATGCAGCCCCACCTCTGTGCAGCCCCACCCGTTAGATTAACGGTAACGGTAAGGCCTTTGACCTGACGGCAACCCGCGTCTTCGAGGGGTTTCAAACTAGAGGGAGGGGAAAGCTGAGGAAAAACTAAAGAGCTGGGGAAAACTGAGTACAACTAACGAAGCAGGGGCACGAAAATAGAAATCCCTAAAAGGTAATGGGTAATGATCTTTCTTAGTAACTTTATTAACTTTTCGAAAATCAATGCACATTCTATACCCTACAACTACTCTTTGAGGGATGAGCTCATCATTATCGTTAGGTACAACAGTTATTCCTCCTTTCTTAGGAACACAATGCACAGGACTAACACATCTACTATCAGCAATAGGATATATAATACCAGCTTCAAGAAGTTTTAATACCTCATTCCTTACCACATCCTTCATCTTAGGAATTAGACGACGCTGATGTTCAACAACAGGCTTTGCATCATCTTCCATGTTGATGGCATGTTGGCAAATAGAGGGCGAAATCCCCTTCAAGTCATCAAGAGTGTAGCCAATAGCTCCTCGGTGTTTCTTCAATATTTCCAATAATATTTCTTCCTCAAAATCTGAAAGCTTAGCACTAATAATAACATGATATGTTTTCTTATCATCAATATAAGCATACTTAAGATTATCAGGCAACGGTTTCAAATCAAAAATAGGATCTTCCTTTAGCGGTGGTGTTATACCTAGATCTTCAATCGGTAAGTCATGTTTAAGAATAGGTTGACGAAGAAAATTTTCAATAGGCTCATTCCTTTCTTCCCTAAAGACTTCACTCTCATGATCCTCCAAATGTTGCTGCAAAGGATTATTAGGAGCAAGAGCAATAGATGCAACTGTTCAACTCTAAAATCATCATTAGGCAATTCAGCTTCATAAGGAACTTTGGCAAATTTAGAGAAATTAAACTCATAAGATTCACCAGCAAATTTAGTCACAATTTTCACTTTCTTGCAATCTATAATAGCTCCACAAGTATTTAGAAAAGGTCTACCAAAAATGATAGGACAAGTCTTACTAGCAGCAGAACCAAGTACCAAAAAGTCAGCAGGATATTTAATCTTACCACATAGAACTTCCACATCTCGAACAATACCAATAGGAGAGATAGTTTCTCTATTAGCTAGCCGAATAACCACATCAATATCTTCAAGTTCACAAGAACCAATTTCATGCATGATTTCCCCTTAAAGCTCATAAGGAATGGCACTAGTACTTGCACCAATATCGCATAAACCATAATAACAATGATCACCAATTCTAACAGAGAGCATAGGAACACTGACTTTCCTAGACTTACTAGGATGTGAAACAATATTAGAAGCATCTTCACAGAAAATGATGTGACCATCTTCTACATTTTCAGTCACAAGGTCTTTAACTATTGCAACAGCAGGTTCAACATTTATTTGTTCCTCAGGTTCTATAGGTTTCTTTGCACTTTTTTTAACCACACTAGTTATAACAGAATACTCCTTCATTTTAGCAGGAAAAGGAATTTTTTCAATATAAGCTTCAGGAAGAATGTGATCAACAGTTTTAACTTCAATACATTTACCTATAGGTGAATCAGTTTTATCTTTGAAGGGTTCATGATACTTATTAAAATTCTTCCTAGGAAATTCAAAATGAGAGGCAAAAGCTTTATAAAAATTTGCAACAACTTGAGAGTCAAGACCATAAGTAGCACTCATATTTCGAAATTTATCAGTATCCATAAAAGTTTCAATGCATTCATAATCATAATTTATACATGACTCTCTACCTTTGTCGTTCTCCCAACCTTCAGTATTCTCCTGAATCCGATCAAGAAGGTCCCATTTAAACTCTTCTTTGTTGCGTGTGAATGATCCAGAACAAGTAGTATCCAGCAAGGTTTTATCTTGAAAAGAAAGTCTTGCGTAGAAATTATCAATGGTGATATTACCAGGAAGCTCATGAATGGGGCATTTGAGCATTAAAGACTTCAATCTCCCCCATGCTTGGGCAATACTCTCTCCATCATGCGGCCAGAAATTATATATGCGGTTTCGGTCTTTGTGAATTTCACTTGGAGGATAGAATTTAGAATAAAATAGAGGCACAATATCCTCCCAATCAAGAGAATTCCCATTTTTCAGCAATTTATACCAATGCGCCGCTTTACCAGACAGCGATATAGAGAATAGTTTCTTCCTAACTTCATCCATAGAAATACCTGCACACTTGAATAACCCGCATAATTCATATAAAAACAGTAAATGATCTCCAGGATGGACAGTTCTATCCCCTTCATAGCGGTTATCCACAACGTGTTCAATAATTTTCATAGGTAGTTTATATGGAATCACTTTCTCACCTGGCGCCTCATCCACTACCTTTGCAGTAGTAGTAGATTTTCCAAATAGGAATTCAAGAGAAGATCTCTCCATAATGAATTATAGCAGCAGGCAGAAATAAAAACAGCACGTACAGTAAAAGTTTTTCTTACCAATTCCACTTACCAATAGTGCTTCACTCCCCGGCAACGGCGCCAGAAAATAGTCTTGATGACCCACAAGTACAGGGGGTGTATCGTAGTACTTTCGATAAATAAGAGTGTCGAACCCAACGAGGAGCAGAAGGTGTTGACAAGCAGTTTCGATGAAGGATTCACTGTAAATGCTCACAGACAAGTTTTCAGGGGGTTTTGATATAGCAGATAAATAAAATACAAGTAAGTAAAATGCGGGAATAATAATTGCAGCAAGTGGCCCGATCCTTTTTAGCACAAAGGACAAGCCAGTTTGTTTACTTATGATGACCAAACGTTCTTGAGGACACACGGGAATTTAGTCTAGTGCTTTCGCTTCATATAGTTGATTAATCTTCATTGTTTTGATAAGTGTTGTGTGTGAAGGAGATATGCCCTAGAGGCAATAATAAAGTGGTTATTATTTATATCTTTATGATAAATGTTTATATATCATGCTATAATTGTATTAACCGAAACATTAGTACATGTGTGATATGTAGACAACAAAGAAGTCCCTAGTATGTCTCTTAAACTAGCTTGTTGATTAATGGATGATTAGTTTCATAATCATGAACATTGGATGTTATTAATAACAAGGTTATATCATTATATGAATGATGTAATGGACACACCCAATTAAGCGTAGCATAAGATCTCGTCATTAAGTTATTTGCTATAAGCTTTCGATACATAGTTACCTAGTCCTTATGACCATGAGATCATGTAAATCACTTATACCGGAAAGGTACTTTGATTACACCAAACGCCACTGCGTAAATGGGTGGTTATAAAGGTGGGATTAAGTATCCGGAAAGTATGAGTTGAAGCATATGGATCAACAGTGGGATTTGTCCATCCCGACGACGGATAGATATACTCTGGGCCCTCTCGGTGGAATGTCGTCTAATGTCTTGCAAGCATATGAATAAGTTCATAAGAGACCACATACCACGGTACGAGTAAAGAGTACTTGTCAGGAGACGAGGTTGAACAAGGTATAGAGTGATACCGAAGATCAAACCTCGGACAAGTAAAATATCGCGTGACAAAGGGAATTGGTATCGTATGTGAATGGTTCATTCGATCACTAAAGTCATCGTTGAATATGTGGGAGCCATTATGGATCTCCAGATCCCGCTATAGGTTATTGGTCGGAGTGAGTACTCAACCATGTCCGCATAGTTCACGAACCGTAGGGTGACACACTTAAAGTTGGATGTTGAAATGGTAGAACTTGAATATGGAATGGAGTTCGAATATTTGTTCGGAGTCCCGGATGAGATCCCGGACATCACGAGGAGTCCCGGAATGGTCCGGAGAATAAGATTCATATATAGGAAGTCATATTCCAAGTTTGGAAATGATCCGGTGCATTTATGGCAGGTTCTAGAAGGTTCTAGAAAAGTCCGGAAGAATGGCACTTTGGAAAGTAGAGTCCCGAAGAGACTCCACTAGCATGGCCGGCCAGCCCTAAAGGGAAGAGTCCCAGGTGGACTCCACCTAAAGGTGGCCGGCCACCCCACCTCAAGGAAAGGTGGGAGTCCCACCTTGGGTAGGACTCCCTCCTTGAGTAGGTTTCCCACATATGGGAGGTTTTAGTGTTGGGGTCTTATTCGAAGACTTGGACTAGAACTCTTGGGGCTTCCACCTATATAATGAGGAGGAGAGGGAGGGGGGCAGCCACTCTTTGGCTCAGCCTTGGCCGCACCCCTTAGAGGGCCGGCGCCCAACCCCCCTCTCTCCCCAAACCCTAGGTTCTTCTCCTCCTCCACTTCTCCCGCATATGCTTAGCGAAGCTCCGCCGGAGATCTCCACCGCCACCGCCACCACGCCGTCGTGCTGCCGGATTCAAGGAGGAGCTACTACTTCCGCTGCCCGCTGGAACGGGGAGGTGGACATCGTCTTCATCAACAACCGAACGTGTGACCGAGTACGGAGGTGCTGCCCGTTCGTGGCGCCGGAACCGATCGTGATCAAGATCTTCTACGCGCTTTTGCAAGCGGCAAGTGAACGTCTACCGCAGCAACAAGTGCCTCCTCTTGTAGGCTTTGGAATCTCTTCAAGGGTGAGACTCGATACCCCCTCGTTGCTACCGTCTTCTAGATTGCATCTTGGCTTGGATTGCGTGTTCGCGGTAGGAAAATTTTTGTTTTCTATGCAACGTTATCCAACAGTGGTATCAGAGCCGTGTCTATGCATAGATGGTTGCACGAGTAGAACACAATGGTTTTGTGGGCGTTGATGCTCTTGTTGTCTTTAGTTTGAGTACTTTGCATCTTTGTGGCATAGTGGGATGAAGCGGCCCGGACTAACTTTACATGACCGCGTTCATGAGAATTGTTCCTCGTTCGACATGCAACTTGTATTGCATAAGAGGCTTTGCGGGTGTCTGTCTCTCCTACTATAGTGAAGATTCAATTTACTCTTCTATTGACAACACTAGTATCACCGTTGTGGTTCATGTTCGTAGGTAGATTAGATCTCTCTCGAAAACCCTAAACCACGTAAAATATGCAAACCAAATTAGAGACGTCTAACTTGTTTTTGCAGGGTTTGGTGATGTGATATGACCATAATGTGATGATGAATATGTATGAGATGATCATTATTGTATTGTGGCAACCGGCAGGAGCCTTATGGTTGTCTTTAATTTTCATGTTGAGTAGTATTTCAAAGTAGTTGTAATAGTTGCTACATGAGGTGAACAACCATGAAGACGGCGCCATGGACCTTGACGCTACGCCGACGATGATGGAGATCATGCCCGAAGATGATGGAGATCATGTCCGTGCTTTGGAGATGAAGATCAAAGGCGCAAAGACAAAAGGGCCATATCATATCACATATGCACTGCATGTGATGTTAATCCTTTTATGCATCTTATTTTGCTTAGATCGCGACGGTAGCATTATAAGATGATCCCTCACATTAATATCAAGATAATAAAGTGTTCTCCCCTCGTATGCACCGTTGTAACAGTTCGTCGTTTCGAAGCATCTCGTGATGATCGGATGTGATAGATTCAACGATTCACATACAACGGGTGTAAGCCATGTTGCACACGCGGAATACTTGGGTTTGCTTGACGAGCCTAGCATGTACAGACATGGCCTCGGGACAACGGAAACCGAAAGGTTGAACACGAGTCATATGGATGATATGATCAACATGTTGATGTTCACCATTGAAGCTACATCATCTCACGTGATGATCGGTTTTGGTGTAGTGAATTTGGATCGTGTACCACTTAACAACTATGAGGGATGTTGTATTAAGTGGGAGTTCATTAGTAATTAGATTAAAACATGAACTAATTATCATAAACATAGTCTGAGTAGTATTTTGAATTAATTTTGTAGTATTGGCATCCGTTTTTCTACCATGCGCTAGTCTTGTTATTGAGATAGAAATACTGTTAAAATCTGACAAGAAACTTTACGGATTGGTACCGTATTGTTAAAGAATCAAGAATTGATTAAGTCCTATTGCAAACTTTTAGTAAACCTCACATTGTTGATTCAAAGAGCTATGGTTTCAATTAGTACCTAAAGTTATCTTGTCTCCGTGAAACTTGAAGTTCAAATCTGTTTGAAAAGTAAGGAGCTGAAAATTTAGTTTTCAGAAATAATCAAGGTATGAGATATATGTGATATTTAAGACCTTATTGCAAGATGATAGAATATAATTTGGTGAGACTACATGAACTCATAAGTTTTATGGGAATGTACGAAGGTTGAAGACGCAAGGCGTCACAATCCTCCAACTATTGGGGCACTAATGATATTCGCATATCCATGAAGTGACCATCCTTAATATGCACCGTTACTAAAACTCGTCGTTTCGAAGCATCACGTGATGATCGGGTGTGATAGATTCTACGTGTGCATACAACGGGTGCAAGCTAGATTTGCACATGCAAATACCAAGGTTAAAACTTTACGAGCCTAGCATGTACAGACATGGTCTCGGAAAGTCGTCATGATATGATGGATAAAATTATGAGTGAAATTGTTCATCATATTACAAAGTTACTAATAGTGAAATCTGGAACACTTGTCATATGATGATCAACTTCAAAGTAAGAACCTCAAGGTTATTGGTATTTGACCAACAAACCTAGAATTTATTAATGTTGAAGTGTTTTTCTGAATAATGAGGAAAGCTAAAAGAGAAACTGCAAAAGATATTTTGGCAAAAAGAAAAGAAAAGACTAGAAAGTCTAGCTCAGGTGTATATAAATGATATACATGTTATGGTTGTATTCCTAGTTAAGTCACACAATGAAATTCTTGGGTATTAGTACCATATTGGTTGGTATGAAGTGTCATACAAAACAACGCAATACAAGAATACAATGGCCTAAGTGACTGACAAGGAATATGATAGGAATGTACGTCTGGAACAAAATAAAGTGTTATTATGTTCGTCGTTGACATTCTATCTAGCCCTTAGAATTTATAATAAAGAACTTAATAATTGTTATTTTGCTCTGGTCAAATGAAAACAATGAGTTGTTCAAATTATGACATTACTCCATGTACGATGGATAAGTTATTATAAATCTTAATGGTGAAACACACATACATAAAACTGACGCTAAAATGCCATAAGGCAAATGATTTGAATTCCAATTATTTGTGGAACCGCCATTTAGGTCATGTTAGAAAGGAACGCATGAAGGAACTCCATGCAAATGGATTTTTGGAGTCATTTGATTTTTGAATCATTTGGCGCTTGCAAATCTTTTCTAAAGAGAATGATTAAAATACCGTTCATAGGCCAAGAATTGAACGGACAACAAACTTAGTTGAAAAATACATAATGATGTATATGGTTCACTGAGCATAGTTGTGTGCGGGAGATTCTTCTACTTCATGAAAACTTTCAACAATGAATTGAGTATATATATGTGGATATATTCGATAAGGAAGAAGTTTGAAACATTTGAATGGATTCAAATAAATTTCAGCATGAAGTGGAAATCATCGTAATAGAAAAGTCAAATATCTATGATAGGATCATGGTGAAAATATTTGAATTACGAGTTTTAGCGAACATCTAAGAGAGTCATGAAATTGTTCTACAACTCACATTTCTTGGAGTATCATAATGATGATATAGTATCCGAGAGATGTATCCAAACCTTGTTGGATTAATGATGAGATAAAATATTATGACGCCATTATATTTTTGTAGATTATGCTTTAGTGACTACCGCTTTTACACTGAATAGAGCATCATCATGATCCGTTGAAATGACACCATACAAGTTATGGTATGGGTATAAACCCTAATAGTCTTTTCTTTAAATTTTGGTCTAAGAGTTTACAACCAAAATCGGATGAATGTCTTTGTTGGTTATCCCAGAGATTTAATTGGGAATTTTTCCCACAAGACAAAGACAAAAGTGTTTGTCAATGTTTCTTATTTCCGAGAAATTGTTTCTAGTGAAGTATTTGAGTGGGAGGACAATATAATTTGATAAGGTTTATGAACCTGAGCATAATGATCAGAGTAGCGCAGCATCGGAATTGGTTTCGGAAGCGGCCACGATGATCATGGCTCCCATGACTACAAAGTGTTTTAGCCATGGAGATCAAAGTACATATTGAACCTTGTAGATATGGTTTACTTTGTGATCAAATAAATGATTTGAGGACAAAGGATTGATTTTGAACAATGATAAACCAACTACAAACAAAGAAGTTATGATGGGCCCTGACTCCGTTAAAATGGCTATACGCCATGAAATCCAAGATAGATGAATACTTTTTGAAAGTAAATGGATCTATAAAATTGATGGACTTGGATGGAATATCCTTAAAGAAGCTCGACTTGTCGAAAAATTATTTACGACAAAGTTCAAAGAGTTGACTACGATAAGATTAGATCTTCCGTAGCAATGCTTATAGTCTATGTGGATTATTCTAGTAATCACTACATATTTCTTTTATGAGATATGCTAGTAGGATGGCAAAATGCATTACTTATCAGAAGTATGTATTAAAAGGTGTATACAAGATACAACCAAGAGTTTTGCTGGTCCGTGGAATACTAGATAGGTATACAAACTTCAATTGAATGAAGTGAGTATCGCGGAGTTGAATCTTCACCAGATGAAATAGTCAAAGAGTTTTTGATTTCATCAGAGACGATGAAGAGGCTTGCATTTGCAAGAAATTAAGTGGGAGCGCTGAGACATATTTATAATACTTATGTAGATGACATATAGTTGGTTATAAATGATGTAATTATATACTTGATTAAAAGGTTTCATTGAAAATTAACTTCAATGAAAGGATTTGGACTGAAACAAATTTAGTGTCAAGATCTATGAAGATAAATTGAAACACAAAATAAGTTTAAGTCAAAGTACATAGAATGGATATTGAAATAGTTCAATATAGAAATATTAAGAAGATGTTCTTGTCATGTGAAGTTTTAACAAGACTTGAGTGTATATGACACTCAATGAGTAAAAACACATGAGTGACTTTAGATCACGAATAATATGTACACAATCAGATATCTTGTGCTCTAAAATGTTATGAGCATATACCAGAATGATTCATGAGATGATCATTGAAAAACAGTAAGAATATTCTTGAAGTACTTAAGAAGAACCAAGAATATATATATATAGTTTTGTATGGAGAAATGACAAACAAATCGCTGTAAGATGTTGCACCGATATTTGTTTTGTCACATATGAAAATAAAATTTCAATCTCAAATTAGACTAAGTGTTGTTTTAAAAGGTAGCACAATGAGCTAGAAGTTGTCTATGCTAGATTTAGAATAGTTCTAAATATTGTGACGGATTCTACAAAAGAAGGCAGAATATGTCATTGTTTTGACAAATGACAAAGGATGTTAAAGTCAAGAGGTTCTTTGAGAACTTGGTGTAGTTCCGACAGAGTCAGAATTTTGAAGCTATATTGTGTGTGACAATATTAGTAACATATTTTGGACCGCGGAATTAAGGTTCCACCAGAAGACCAAACATATTTAAATGCCGACTCATTTGGAAATGAGTGATGCGTTGAGACGCAAATGAATTACAAAATACATACGTTTCTGAGCGTGTCAGATCCGTTGACTAAAACCTCTCCCGTGAGCAATACATGATAAAGCACCAGAAGGCCAAGGTGTTATATCTTCACAAATGTAAACTAGATTATTGACTCTAGTGCAAGTGGGAGACTGAAGGAGATATGCCCTAGAGGCAATAATAAAGTGGTTATTATTTATATCTTTATGATAAATGTTTATATATCATGCTATAATTGTATTAACCGAAACATTAGTACATGTGTGATATGTAGACAACAAAGAAGTCCCTAGTATGTCTCTTAAACTAGCTTGTTGATTAATGGATGATTAGTTTCATAATCATGAACATTGGATGTTATTAATAACAAGGTTATATCATTATATGAATGATGTAATGGACACACCCAATTAAGCGTAGCATAAGATCTCGTCATTAAGTTATTTGCTATAAGCTTTCGATACATAGTTACCTAGTCCTTATGACCATGAGATCATGTAAATCACTTATACCGGAAAGGTACTTTGATTACACCAAACGCCACTGCGTAAATGGGTGGTTATAAAGGTGGGATTAAGTATCCGGAAAGTATGAGTTGAAGCATATGGATCAACAGTGGGATTTGTCCATCCCGACGACGGATAGATATACTCTGGGCCCTCTCGGTGGAATGTCGTCTAATGTCTTGCAAGCATATGAATAAGTTCATAAGAGACCACATACCACGGTACGAGTAAAGAGTACTTGTCAGGAGACGAGGTTGAACAAGGTATAGAGTGATACCGAAGATCAAACCTCGGACAAGTAAAATATCGCATGACAAAGGGAATTGGTATCGTATGTGAATGGTTCATTCGATCACTAAAGTCATCGTTGAATATGTGGGAGCCATTATGGATCTCCAGATCCCGCTATAGGTTATTGGTCGGAGTGAGTACTCAACCATGTCCGCATAGTTCACGAACCGTAGGGTGACACACTTAAAGTTGGATGTTGAAATGGTAGAACTTGAATATGGAATGGAGTTCGAATATTTGTTCGGAGTCCCGGATGAGATCCCGGACATCACGAGGAGTCCCGGAATGGTCCGGAGAATAAGATTCATATATAGGAAGTCATATTCCAAGTTTGGAAATGATCCGGTGCATTTATGGCAGGTTCTAGAAGGTTCTAGAAAAGTCCGGAAGAATGGCACTTTGGAAAGTAGAGTCCCGAAGAGACTCCACTAGCATGGCCGGCCAGCCCTAAAGGGAAGAGTCCCAGGTGGACTCCACCTAAAGGTGGCCGGCCACCCCACCTCAAGGAAAGGTGGGAGTCCCACCTTGGGTAGGACTCCCTCCTTGAGTAGGTTTCCCACATATGGGAGGTTTTAGTGTTGGGGTCTTATTCGAAGACTTGGACTAGAACTCTTGGGGCTTCCACCTATATAATGAGGAGGAGAGGGAGGGGGGCAGCCACTCTTTGGCTCAGCCTTGGCCGCACCCCTTAGAGGGCCGGCGCCCAACCCCCCTCTCTCCCCAAACCCTAGCTTCTTCTCCTCCTCCACTTCTCCCGCATATGCTTAGCGAAGCTCCGCCGGAGATCTCCACCGCCACCGTCACCACGCCGTCGTGCTGCCGGATTCAAGGAGGAGCTACTACTTCCGCTGCCCGCTGGAACGGGGAGGTGGACGTCGTCTTCATCAACAACCGAACGTGTGACCGAGTACGGAGGTGTTGCCCGTTCGTGGCGCCGGAACCGATCGTGATCAAGATCTTCTACGCGCTTTTGCAAGCGGCAAGTGAACGTCTACCGCAGCAACAAGAGCCTCCTCTTGTAGGCTTTGGAATCTCTTCAAGGGTGAGACTCGATACCCCCTCGTTGCTACCGTCTTCTAGATTGCATCTTGGCTTGGATTGCGTGTTCGCGGTAGGAAAATTTTTGTTTTCTATGCAACGTTATCCAACAGTGTGGGTGAACCTATCCTAATGCATCGCCCTTCCTAGGACTAATACATACTTGTGATTAAACCCCTTGCAAGCATCCGCAAATACAAGAAAGTAATTAAGATAAATCTAACCACATCATTAAACTCTGAGATCCTGCTATCCCTCATGCATCGATATACCAACGGGGGTTCAGGTTGCTGTCACTCCGACAACCCCACAATTAGCAAACGAATACAAGATGCATTCCCCTATGCCCATAAAGGTGAAGTATCATGTAGTCGACGTTCACATGACACCACTAGAAGAATAACACCACAACTTAAATATCAAACCATTAAATATTACTCAGCATAGTTCACTACTAACATTTAGACTTCACCCATATCCTCAAGAACTAAACGAACTACTCACAAGACATCATATGGAACATGATCAGAGGTGATATGATGATGAATAAAAATCTGAACATAAACCTTGATTCAATGGTTTCACTCAATAGCATCAATAACAAGGAGTAATCAACACCGGGAGAGTTTCTCCTATGAAATAATCAAGATTCAACCCTAGATGTTACAGCGGAGACGAGGTGCAGCGGTGGAGATGACGGTGTCGGTGGTGGAGATGATGATGATGATGATGATCCCAATGAAATCCAGCTCGATGACAGTGATGATGGCGACGATTTCCCCCTCCGGGAGGGAATTTCCCCGGCAGATTTCAGCCTGCCGGAGAGCTCTTTTCTCTCTGGTGTTTTCCGCTCCGCAGAGGCGGCTGCGACTATCCTTGATGTTCTGTCGCACCTTAGGGTTTCTGGGAGATGAAGTACGCGAAAGGGCGATGGCCGAGGGGGGTCGTGGGCCCCCTCCCCACATGGCGGCGCGCCAGCCCTGGTGGCCGCGCCGGCCTATGGGGAGGGCCCATGGCGGCCCTCCTCGGCCTCCCCTTTTGGCTGGCTCCGTCATCTGGAAAAATAGGAGCTTCGGTATATTTTCCGTCAATTGTTGATCTTCAGAAATATTGTATCCTGATGGTGCTTTTTCCACCAGAATTCTGACTCCGGTGAGTAATTCTCCAATAATCATGAAACATGCAAAATAGGTGAAATAACATAAGTATCATCTCTAAATATGAAATATATCAGTGAATAACAGTAAATTATGATATAAAATAATGATGCAAAATGGACGTATCAGTGCGGCCTGGTCTGGGCCCGCGCCAAGGGGGTGGTGTGGGCCACCCTAGCCTCCACCGACCTCGCCCTTCTGCCTATTTATTCACGATCTCGGGAAAAACTTAAACACCCGAGCCTCCATCCACGAAAAGTTCCGTCGCGGCCGGCATCGCAGACCCTAGCTCGGGAGGGTTCTGAAGCTCTTCCCGGCACCCTGTCGGAGGGGGAGATCATCGCCGGAGGCCTCTACATCGCCATGCCTGCCTCCGAAGTGATGCGTGAGTAGTTCATCCCTGGACTATGGGTCCATAGAAGTAGCTAGATGGTTGTCTTCTCCAATTTGTGCCTCATGTTTAGATCTTGTGAGCTACCTATCATGATCAATATCATCCTTATGTAATGCTACATGTTGTGTTTGCTGGAATCCGATGAATATGGAATACTCTATTGAGATCGATTTTGTATACTTGTCATATGTTATTTGTGATCTTGCATGCTCTCCATTGCTAGTAGATACTCTGGACAAGTAAATGCTTGTGACTCCAAGAGGGAGTATTTATGCTCGATAGTAGGTTCATGCCTCTAGTTTTCTAGAAGAGTGACAATAACTTCTAAGATTGTAGATGTGTTGTTGCTACTAGGGAGAAAACAACTATGTTTTATCCAAGGGTAATTCTATTATTTACTTTACACACATTGCTTAATGCGATAATCTATTGCTCGCAACTTAATACTGGAAGGGGTTCAGACGATAACCGGAAGGTGGATTATTAGTCATAGACGCAGTTGGATTACGGTCTATGTATTATGTTGTAATGCCCAAACGAATCTCATAGTAATCATCTTGTCATGTATGGTCTTTATTTTGTCAATTGCCCAGCTGTAATTTGTTCACCCAACATGTTATTTATCTTTATGGAGAGACACCTCAAGTGAACTATGCACCCCGGTTGACGTGGGCATTACCCTTCGGGTAACCGACATTGCCCTATCCTGTACGATCTAACTGGAGGCCCATGAAGGTACTCGATGGCAAGGTGGGCCACTTGGATGGCGCAGCAGAAGATTCCTTGGCGGACAAGACAAGGAAGGAGCCGAACAAGGAAATCCTAGATCTAGAACTACTGTATATCTAGTCGTACTCGGTTAGACCTCTTGAGACCTGGCCTCCTATATAAAGGCCAGGAGAGGGGCTGCCGAGGGACACAATCAATCTTAGCAATCTTATCCACCAAAAGTCTAGAGCTAGGTCGCCGCAGCACTTAGCCTCTCGACGAGATCTCAGCCGAAATCTTTGGCACCCCATTGTAACCCAATATTTTCATAATCAAGATCAGACAGGCAGGACGTATGGGTTTTACCTCATCGAGGGCCCCGAACCTGGGTAAATCGCTCTCCCCGCTTGTCTGTGAACCGATGTCTCGTGTCAGCCTACAGGATTCCATCAACCCTAAGCCCCAATCGGAGGGCATTGCCGAGGAGTACCCTCGACAATTGGCGCCGTCTGTAGGAACCCTGTCGGCACAAGATCGTTCATCGGCAGATCCAGTCATGTCATCGGTAGCTTCATCGACACCGTCATCGCCAAGTCTGGGAAGCCCGATTCGCTTCGGCTCCTATGAATTCACCCCGCACAGCGACTCGTCTCGCTCGACCTTTTCTGATCTACAAGGAAACATGGAGATGACCTTCGGCAGCGTCCACTACAACGTCAACTCCGAAGGAGTCCTTTGGCTACTGGAACCAGTCGCCTGCAGATCGACAGGTCCAAGCACGTTATCATCAATCGACCTTTCGGCTGGTCTGACGGACTCAACGAACTCACCCGCGCCATCGACTCCTCGTTCGACGTCTTCCATGTCGGTTGGATCTGACAATCCCACATCTTCGGAGATGACCTCGTACTACTGCTTGAACTGCGATACCAGGTACGGGCTAGGATCAAGCGACACACCGTTCATCTGCAATGCCTAGTACTCATCGGGAGAAGACAGTGTCGACAGCATCGTCCAAGGTGCCACCCGAAGAACGGCACACCACCAGGTTTATGCTGCCAATAACACGGGAAACGCAAGGAACAGGGGGGACGGAGATCACACCCCCCGCTCCAGCAGACGAGCGAGTTTTGGAAACAGCGCCAGTAACAACAATAGCGATTACACCATCGTAGAGGAGGAATGGGCAGCAGCCAAGGCAGCCGTGCTTAACAACACACCGCTCCCCGCAGGAACTTCGGTTGGAACCCTCAACGCTTATCGCTCTATATTGGAGAAAAACCGGCCTATCGAAAGAGCAAGCTACCCTCGAGAGACGCCTATCTGCTGCAGATCAATCTAGTGAACGACGGAGAGGCTCGCGAGGAAGTGCCTCTCGAAGTGACTCTCGGAAGATGACGCGAGAGAAATAACGTCGAATCTGACCAAGTCCTTCATGACCACGGATACCGCCGGCATGCCACGGCCAAAAACCGTCGCGGGAGAATCTTCCAATCTCGCAGCATACCTCATCAATCAGCGCCATGAAGGTTCTATGGCCCAAGCCCATCGAGGTGCCCTAGAAAGTCTCGCGATATTGGGGGACAACCTGGTCCCGCGGAAGGAAAAGACCATGTTACAGGATAGCGGATCAAAGCATCATGCGAGAGATGCTCGGGATGAAATCACCCAGAGCAGAATCGATAAAGCAAGGCGACGACGCGCCGCTAGGGAGGAATATGTCATTGATTCTTCGGATGAGAGCCAGGAGAACGACGGCGAGCTAAGGGGGGCGATTGTTTAAGCTACAAAATCCGCGAGGCGATGCCACCTAGAAAGTTCAAACCTACCCCTACTGACGCCGCCAAATACGATGGACAGCAGGAGCCGACGTCCTGGATAGACGACTACTTGTAGACTGTGATTCTGCACAAAGGAAATCAGATAGTAGCAATGCAATGCTTGCAGCTTTACCTGAAGGATTCGGCACGAGCTTGGTTAAGAGGCCTGCCGAAGGGTTCCATCAAATCATGGGACGACCTAGTAGACGCTTTCGTTGCCAATTTCCAAGCAACATACAAAAGGCCCGTCGGGATTGAGGAACTACGGCATTGCCAGCAAAAGCAGAAGGAATCGATGCGTGCATACATCGGGAGATTCACCAAGCTCTTAAATGATGCCGAAGATGTTTCTGTCGACAAGGCAATCGATGCCTTCAGCGATGGCATCCGACGTGAAAGTTGCATAGAGGAGCTCCGGCGCAAAAAGCCAAAAACCATAACCAAGTTAATGGAAATCGCCAACAGTTGGGCTGATAGCGAGGACAACGTACGAAAGCTGCGACAGCGCAGTGACGACGAAGACGACGACCAGCCGAAGCACGACTCGGGTGGACGAAGGGATCGTCACAAGAAAAGGAAAAACCGTTGTTACGACGATAGTAACCTAGTAGCCACAGGATACTCTGATCGGCAGGACGATCAGTATGACGACAGACGAGACGATCGGCATGACGGCAATCAGAACAACTCTGGGAACCGCGGCAACTACAAACCACGACCACATAGGACTCCCGAGCTACCCTTCGCCGAGCAGATCAACGCTCCCTGTTACCTGCACTCGTACGTTGATTCTAAGGACAACAAAACGAAGTCAAGCCACCTGCTCAGAGATTGTAGGCAGTTCATTGACATGCAGAAACTCATCCAGCAGTAGCAACAGCCACCACCGGCACCACCACCACCTCCACCGCAGCATCAGGTCTAGCAGGCTCAACCTCACCAACCCAATGAGGCGTTTCCACCACCACGTGGGCAGATGAGCATGATCCACAGGACATGTGTTTCAAGAAGAGAAATGAAGAAGCTCACCCGAGAAATCAATCTGGCAGAAAGTATCATGGCAAACATCCCTGAGTATGTCGAGTGGTCGTCTCAGAACATTACGTTCAGCCGAGCAGATCACCCGATGACCATACCAAAACCAGGACACGCTGCCTTAGTAGTCGGTGCACAGATCGGGGGGTTCAAAATGAGCAAAGTCTTCATGGATGGTGGAAGCGGACTAAACCTGATATTCGTCGACACAATCAAAAGTATGGGGATCACCATGAGAATGCTAGAAGAAACATACACCTATTTTCATGGGATTCTCCCCATTTCACCGGCGTACTCTCTTGGCAAAGTTTACCTGAATGTTGTCTTTGGCAAGCCCGACAACTTCAGGAAGGAAAAGATCAAGTTTGAAGTCATGAACTGGGAATCACAGTATCACGCTATACTCAGAAGACCAGCTTATGCCAAGTTCAAGGCTGTACCGCACTACGCATACCTCAAGCTGAAAATGCCAGGGAGCAACGGGACAAACATCACAGTCTATGGAAGTTTCTCACGCTCGGACAATTGTGATCGCGACTTTCAGAGGATTGCTGCAAAGTTCGGGTTAAAACATGAAATTACCGATCTCCCTTCCAAGTCATCGTCACGCGATAATAAGGAAGAAGAACACGTCAGGGGAACGAAGAAGAAGCCAGCCGACCTTGCTCCAGAAGCTTCGGCAGCAAAAACTTCGGCAGTTGATGGCGCAGCAGTCATAGGAGACAGCAAGACACTGGCAATCGCTGTCGAGACCCCTAGTGAAATCAACGACGCTTCGATAACCGCTAACGTGGTGGACAAGCTGGAAGATAAGAAGAACTCTTTCCTTGCTTAAGTGGTTCAATAGTGTTTAGTTTTCCTTTTCCTTTCAACAGGGCCTTGCTTTTTTCGTCCTTTAGTCCCGTGTTTCTCTTATTAATAAGAACTTAAGTTTTGATTCCTTGAAAAGCATTGCAGTAATTCGGAGCACCCGAACCGCATCATCGTAAAACCTTGCTTACGCCCCTTGGCGAACGACGGTGCAACGTAGTATGCGGCAAAAGATCGTGCTCCGAAAAAGCCTCTACGAGTGCTAAAGGATGCAAAATAAACAAGGGTGCTAACCTTTCCCTCTGCTATAGATGCCTCTACGAGCGCCGTAAATAGCAAGAGTTTGGAAATACATATAACACAACCCACGTTCGATATTTCACTTATGGAAATATCATAGAACAACGGGCTCATCGGCAGAGTTAATGCTCCCGATATATTCGGGAGCTGCTCTCCGAACATACATCGGTTGAAAGCAAAGTTGCACATACAACGGGTTTAGCAAGACCTGCAACACGAGCTGATCACTCAAATAATTTGTTGACCAACGAATACACATACGTTTAAACGAGCAATTAAGATTTGCTCCTTCAAAATTTGCCAACAGCATTGACACGGTAAAAGTACATATACATGTATCTACCAAACAAAAAGTTTTAACTACGCAATCCAAACGCCTGGATGAAGTAGCCAAATTACCTATTTACAATAAGAACTTAACCCTGAATTACTCTTGCGGAGTTTCTCTTTCTTCAGGTACCTTCGAATCCTTTTCGAGCTTGTCGACAATTATATTGGCGGGCAACAATACCTTTGGGTACAACGTCTCCAAATCACCAACCGCGTTGGCGATAGCCAGCAGATTTGCTGAAGGATAACGTACAAGGACGAGGGCAAGTGTAAATCTGGCCCCTGCAAAAACCTAAGCTCGCACCAAGTCTCGAAGTTTCTTGGTATTCCCAAATTCAGACATCAGAGTCAACAGCGCAGGAGGGACCACGTTCAAGGGGAACATCGTCCTCCAAATTACCCTTAGGGCTTTGTAGCACTTGTCGAAGAAATGATGGACCTGCTGGACCCGATCTTGGAATTGTGCGACAACCGAAGCTTTCGAGTGCTCCCTCCAGAAAATCTCTTCGGCTGATGGCAGTTGGGTCAATGCGTTCACGCGCTCGTGAATCCGCTTGTTCTCTTCAGCACGGTTCAGAGCTATGACTAGCAAAGGAATCAACGGAAGATCAGGCAATGCGTTTTTTTGAAAAAGAGTAATGAGCACAAGGACCAGGGAACTTACAGTTTAAACTTTCAGTGGCCTTATGCAGTTCAGTAAGAGCATAGCGCTCTACGTCGGCTGCAATCTCGCCCTTCTTCTTGATAATGGTAGCCAAGGCATAGGTACTTGATGTCTACTTCCCCCTCCTTTTCCTGTAGACAGTGTTGGGCCTCCAAGAGCAGAGGTTTGTAGAACAGCAGCAAGTTTTCCCTTAAGTGGATCACCCAAGGTTTATCGAACTCAGGGAGGAAGAGGTCAAAGATATCCCTCTCATGCAACCCTGCAACCACAAAGCAAGAAGTCTCTTGTGTCCCCAACACACCTAATAGGTGCACTAGTTCGGTGAAGAGATAGTGAAATACAGGTGGTATGAATATATATGAGCAGTAGCAACGGTGCCAGAAAATAGCTTGCTGGCGTGTAGTTGATGGTGGTAGTATTGCAGCAGTAGTAACACAAGAAAACAAGAAACAAGCGATAGTAACGCAGCAGTATTTAGGAACAAGGCCTAGGGATTACACTTTCACTAGTGGACACTCTCAACATTGATCACATAACAGAATAGATAAATGCATACTCTACACTTTTGTTGGATGATGAACACATTGCGTAGGATTACACGAACCCTCAATGCCGGAGTTAACAAGCTCCACAATTAATGTTCATATTTTAGTAACCTTATAGTGTAAGATAGATCAACATAACCAAATAGATCACATCAATACCATCATAGTAATAGTTAACTTCACAATCCACAAGAGATCATGATCATAGCCTACGACAAGAACCACATGGTGCACACACTAGTCACCTTTACACCATGCAGGAGGAATAGAATACTTTAATAACATCACTAGAGTAGCACATAGATGAATTGTGATACAAAACTCATATGAATCTCAATCATGTAAAGCAGCTCATGAGATTATTGTATTGAGGTACATGAGAGAGAGATGAACCACATAGCTACAGCGAAGCCCTCAGCCTCGGGGGTGGATTACTCCCTCCTCATCATGGAGGCAGCGATGGCGGTGAAGATGGCGGTGAAGACGGCGGTGGAGATGGCTCCGGGGGCAATTCCCCGTCCCGGCAGGGTGCCGAAACAGAGTTCTGTCCCCTGAATTGTAGTTTCGCGATGGCGGCGGCGCCCCTGGAGTCTTTCTGGAGTTTCGTCAATTGGTGTCGAAGTTTTAGGTCACGACGGCTTAAATAGGCGAAGAGTCGGAGTCGGAGGGGCCACGGGCTGCCCAAACCATAGGGGGGCGCGGCCCCCCCCCTGGCCGCGCCGGGGTGTGGTTTGGTGGCCCTGTCCCCCTTCTCTGGCGGTTCTCGTGTGTTCTGGATGCTTCCGGTGAAAATAGGAACTTGGGCGTTGATTTCGTCCGATTCGAGAATAATTCGTTACTAGGATTTCTGAAACCAAAAACAGCAGAAACAAGAATCGGCCTCTCGGCATCTCGTCAATAGGTTAGTTCCGGAAAACGCATAAAAATGATATAAAGTGTGAACAAAACATGTTGGTATTGTCATAAAACAAGCATGGAACATCGGAAATTATAGATACGTTGGAGACGTATCAGCATCCCCAAGCTTAGTTCCTACTCGTCCTCGAGTAGGTAAACGATAAAAGATAATTTCTGAGGTGACATGCTACCAACATAATCTTAATCATACCATTGTAAAGCATATGAGATGAATGCAGCGATTCGAAACAATGTAAATGCAATGAGTAAACAATTGAATCATATAGCAAAGACTTTTCATGAATAGTACTTTCGAGACAAGCATCAATAAGTCTTGCATAAGAGTTACTCATAAAGCAATAAATTCATAGTAGAGACATTGAAGCAACACAATGGAAGATTAAGTTTCAGCGGTTGCTTTCAACTTGTAACATGTATATCTCATGGATAGTTGTCAATGCAGAGCAATATAACAAATGCAATAAGCAAGTATGTAAGAATCAATGCACAGTTCACACAAATGTTTGCTTCTTGAGGTAGAGAGAGATAGGTGAACTGACTCAACAATAAAAGTAAAAGAATGGTCCTTCGCAGAGGGAAGCATTGATTGCTATATTTGTGCTAGAGCTTTTATTTTGAAAACATGAAACAATTTTGTCAACGGTAGTAATAAAGCATATGTATCATGTAAATTATATCTTACAAGTTGCAAGCCTCATGCATAGTATACTAATAGTGTCCGCACCTTGTCCTAATTAGCTTGGACTACCAGATCATCACAATGCACATGTTTTAACCAAGTGTCACAAAGGGGTACCTCTATGCCGCCTGTACAAAGGTCTAAGGAGAAAGCTCGCATTGGATTTCTCACTATTGATTATTCTCAACTTAGACATCCATACCGGGACAACATAGACAACAGATAATGGACTCCTCTTTTATGCATAAGCATGTAACAATAATTAATAATTTTCTCATATGAGATTGAGGATGTATGTCCAAAACTGAAACTTCCACCATGGATCATGGCTTTAGTTAGCAGCCCAATGTTCTTCTGTAACAATATGCATGCTTAACCATAGGGTGGTAGATCGCTCTTACTTCAGACAAGACGAACATGCATAGCAACCCACATGAAATTCAACAAAGAGTAGTTGATGGCGTCCCCAGTGAACATGGTTATCGCACAACAAGCAACTTAATAAGAGATAAAGTACATAATTACATATTCAATACCACAATAGTTTTTAAGCTATTTGTCCCATGAGCTATATATTGCAAAGGTGAATAATGGAATTTTAAAGGTAGCACTCAAGCAATTTACTTTGGAATGGCGGAGAAATACCATGTAGTAGGTAGGTATGGTGGACACAAATGGCATAGTGTTGTTTGGCTCAAGGATTTGGATGCATGAGAAGTATTCCCTCTCGATACAAGGTTTAGGCTAGCAAGGTTGTTTGAAGCAAACACAAGCACGAACTAGTACAGCAAAACTCACATAAAAGACATATTACAAGCATTATAAAACTATACATCGTCTTCCTTGTTGTTCAAACATCTTACTAGAAAATATCTAGACTCTAGAGAAACCACTCATGCAAACCAAATTTTAACAAGCTCTATGTATTTCTTCACTAATAGGTGCAAGGTATATGATGCAAGAGCTTAAACAAGAGCACAACAATTGCAAAATATCAAGTTATTCAAGACATCATACCAATTACTACATGTAGCATTTTCCGTTTCCAACCATATAATAATTAACGAAGCAGTTTCAACCTTCGCCATGAAAATTAAAAGCTAAGAACACATGTGTTCATACGAACCAGCGGAGCGTGTCTCTCTCCCACACAAGCATTTATTCAAACAAAAACAAAAACAAGAAACATACAGATGCTCCAAGTAAAGTGCATAAGATGTGACGGAATAAAAATATAGTTTCAGGGGAGGAACCTGATAATGTTGTCGATGAAGAAGGGGATGCCTTGGGCATCCCCAAGCTTAGATGCTTGAGTCTTCTTGATATATGCAGGGGTGAACCACCGGGGCATCCCCAAGCTTAGAGCTTTCACTCTTCTTGATCATAGTATATCATCCTCCTCTCTTGACCCTTGAAAACTTCCTTCACACCAAAATTCTCATAAACTTCATTAGAGGGGTTAGTACATAATCAAAAACTCACATGTTCAGAGGTGACACAATAATTCTTAACACTTCTGGACATTGCTCAAAGCTACTGGAAGGTAATGGAATAAAGAAATCCACCCAACACAGCGAAAGAAGCAATGCGAAATAAAAGGCAGAATCTGTCAAAACAGAACAGTCCGAAAAGACGAATTTCTAATAAATACTTCCGTTGCTCAGATCAGAAAACTCAAAACTAATGAAAGTTGCGTACATATCTGAGGAACACGCACGTAAATTGGCATATTTTTATGATTTTTCTACAGAGAAAACAGCCCTGATTCGTGACAGATAGAAATCTGTTTCTGCGCAGAAATCCAAATCTAGTATCAACCTTCGATTAGAGGCTTTACTTGGCACAACAAAACACAAAACTAAGATAAGGAGAGGTTGCTACAGTATTAAACAACTTCCAAGACACAAATATAAAACAAAATACTGTAGCAAAATAACACATGGGTTATCTCCCAAGAAGTTCTTTCTTTATAGCCATTAAGATGGGCTCAGCAGTTTTAATGATTCACTCGCAGGAAATAGTATTCGAAGCAAAAGAGAGCTTCAAGAGGCAAATTCAAAACAAATTTAAGTCTAACATGCTTCCTATGAAGAGGAATCTTGTACACAAATGAATTCATGAAGAACAAAGTGACAAGCATAAGAGGATAAAACACGAGTAACTTCAAGATTCTCGACATAAAGAGAGGAAACTTAATATTATTAAGATGCATATAACCATATTTCCCTCTCTCATAATAACTTTCAGTGGCATCATTGATGAAATCCACAATATACCCATCACTTAAAACATTCTTATCATGGTTCATATGCATAGAAGTATCATTAATTTTGGCATAAGAAGAGTTATTCTCATTAATAGTAATTGGAGCAAGATTATTATCAAGAATTTGAACATGGTAAACAAGTTGCATATTAAAAGAATTGTTTTTGGTAGTCCAATCATGACTATGACAAGTTTCATAAGGGTAGTTATAACCTATATCATAGCATTCTTTATAATAATCATCAAAGATCGGAGGCACAGTGTCATCATAAGAAATAGAATAGTTATCTTTCACAGTCGGTTTATCTATGACCATACCATCGTTGTTATTAGAAGGAGATGTATCAAACACATAATGATCAGTAGCAAATGGATTTTCAAACACCTCTTCCCCAAGCTTACAGCTTTCTATATTATTATGGGAGGAAGCATGGATAGCACTGACACTATGGCAATTATTATCATCATTTTCAGAATTAGTTTCCCAGAGATTTGCAATATCAAAAGTAGTGTGCTCATTCAAATCATGATCGCTAATGTATGTAAAGGGCATAGGAAGATCATCATATTTAGATTCATTATCACAATAATCATTAGGAGCAACATACTTACGGTTACTTAGCGTTATCTCATTCACGAGGGGATACGCTGTTACCTCTTTCTTTTTATTCTCCTTCTTCTTCTTCTTCTTCTTCTTCGTTCCCTTCTTCTTCTTCTTCTCTTTCTTCTCCTCGTTCCCTTCTTTAGGAGGAAGAGGCTTGAAGGTTGGCTTGTCCGCATAACCTGATTTACTTTCAGAAACAATAGAAGAAACTTGGGAGGATCCCTCCTTTTCATTAATTAGTTGAAAACACACAGCGGTCCTATCGTATTTTGGCAAGGTGTCATCTTCTAAAATATTTTGTATGTAAGTATTTGTATGGCTATTATCAATGCAATAAGAAAAACACCCATGCAGGACATCATCAATATCAAGATCACTCATATGTAACAAAGAGATTTTTCTTGACAGTTCTTCACACCCCAAAAATAAAGTAAGTTCATCATGCTGATTAGGAGTAATTTCACCATCACAATACAAATTTGCAGCACTTATTGGGTTCAAATTATCATCGGAGGAGCATTGAAAATTAAAATGACCCACTTCATGGCAAACTTCACAAATAAAAGGATAGATGGCACAAACTTTTTTACCAAGATCATCTAGAGCCCTAAACCACTTTCTAGTTTTTTCATTAATATGATGGATGCAATTTTCATCTTTGACTTGATTAATTCCACAAGGTCTATGCATTCCACAAAAATTAACATGCTTATAAGAAATAGCATTCTTAGGAGTTTGAGCATGCTTATTGCAATAATTAACAACAATTTGATTCTTCATGCAAGCCTCTTTAAAAGGTTCATGATACTTATCAAAATTCTTCTTAGGCAATTCAAAATGAGAAGCAAAGGCTTTATAAAGATTTGCAGCAACTTGAGAGTCAAGACCATAAGTAGCACTCATATTTCGAAATTTATCGGTATCCATAAAAGCTTCAATGCATTCATAATCATAATTTATACCTGACTCTTTACCTTCATTGTTCTCCCATCCTTCAGCATTCTCCTTAATCCGATCAAGAAGATCCCACCTAGCTTCAACCTCCTTGCTTGTGAAATATCCCTCCGAACACGCGTCCAGATAGTCCTTGTGTTGTCCTGAAAGCCTCGCATAAAAATTATTAACAATAACATTACGGGGGAGCTCATGAATGGGACATTTGAGCATTAGTGATTTCAATCTCCCCCATGCTTGAGAAATACTCTCTCCATCACGAGGATAAAAGTTATAAATATAATTCCTATCAATATGCACTTCATGAGGAGGATAAAATTTAGAATAAAAGAGAGATGCAATTTCCTCCCAACCAAGAGAATGACTATTCTCCAACAATTTATACCAATGCGCCGCTTTACTGTACAAATAAACGGAGAATAGCTTCTTCTTCACTTCATCCATAGAGATACCTGCACACTTGAATAACCCGCATAATTCGTGCAAAAACAGTAAATGATCTCTAGGATGGACAGTTCCATCCCCTTTATAGTGGTTGTCCATAACACGTTCAATAATTTTCATAGGTATTTTATATGGAATACTTTCAGCAGGTGGATTCAAAATATCAGAAGCATCATTAGAGTTATCGCATATGGGAGATAAAGCATTATCAGAATAAATTTTCTCCCCTAAAGATGGGAAGCTAAAAAGATCACAAAAACTAGCTTCCCCAAGCTTAGACTTCTCCATAGCATTAGCAGTAATTGCATTCATACTAATAACATCGCTACTAACATGCAAATAAGGTTCCATAGGTTTTTTAATTTTTGCATCAAACAATTCTAAATCAGGAAAAAGATTAAAAAGCTCACCAATTTTTTTGTTGTTTTCCATTATGCCTAACTAGTGTAAAACAAGAAACAAAAAGTTGCAATTGCAGGATCTAAAGGAAATAGCTTCGAGTACTTACGACGGTGAAAATAGCTTGGTAGCCGAGATCCGGAGTGTGAGTACCTTTTACCTTTCCTCCCCGGCAACGGCGCCAGAAAATACTTGATACTGTCCAGGACTGGCGCGGGGTTGACGAGGGAGGAAATCCCTGTGGTGTAGCTTTCTGGTCCCCGGCAACGGCGCCAGAAAATAGCTTGATGTCTACTTCCCCCTCATTTTCCTGTAGACAGTGTTGGGCCTCCAAGAGCAGAGGTTTGTAGAACAGCAGCAAGTTTTCCCTTAAGTGGATCACCCAAGGTTTATCGAACTCAGGGAGGAAGAGGTCAAAGATATCCCTCTCATGCAACCCTGCAACCACAAAGCAAGAAGTCTCTTGTGTCCCCAACACACCTAATAGGTGCACTAGTTCGGCGAAGAGATAGTGAAATACAGGTGGTATGAATATATATGAGCAGTAGCAACGGTGCCAGAAAATAGCTTGCTGGCGTGTAGTTGATGGTGGTAGTATTGCAGCAGTAGTAACACAGCAAAACAGTAAACAAGCAGTAGTAACGCAGCAGTATTTCGGAACAAGGCCTAGGGATTACACTTTCACTAGTGGACACTCTCAACATTGATCACATAACAGAATAGATAAATGCATACTCTACACTTTTGTTGGATGATGAACACATTGCGTAGGATTACACGAACCCTCAATGCCGGAGTTAACAAGCTCCACAATTAATGTTCATATTTTAGTAACCTTATAGTGTAAGATAGATCAACATAACCAAATAGATCACATCAATACCATCATAGTAATAGTTAACTTCACAATCCACAAGAGATCATGATCATAGCCTACGACAAGAACCACATGGTGCACACACTAGTCACCTTTACACCATGCAGGAGGAATAGAATACTTTAATAACATCACTAGAGTAGCACATAGATGAATTGTGATACAAAACTCATATGAATCTCAATCATGTAAAGCAGCTCATGAGATTATTGTATTGAGGTACATGAGAGAGAGATGAACCACATAGCTACAGCGAAGCCCTCAGCCTCGGGGGTGGATTACTCCCTCCTCATCATGGAGGCAGCGATGGCGGTGAAGATGGCGGTGAAGACGGCGGTGGAGATGGCTCCGGGGGCAATTCCCCGTCCCGGCAGGGTGCCGAAACAGAGTTCTGTCCCCCGAATTGGAGTTTCGCGATGGCGGCGGCGCCCCTGGAGTCTTTCTGGAGTTTCGTCAATTGGTGTCGAAGTTTTAGGTCACGACGGCTTAAATAGGCGAAGAGTCGGAGTCGGAGGGGCCACGGGCTGCCCAAACCATAGGGGGGCGCGGCCCCCCCCCCTGGCCGCGCCGGGGTGTGGTTTGGTGGCCCTGTCCCCCTTCTCTGGCGGTTCTCGTGTGTTCTGGATGCTTCCGGTGAAAATAGGAACTTGGGCGTTGATTTCGTCCGATTCCGAGAATATTTCGTTACTAGGATTTCTGAAACCAAAAACAGCAGAAAAAGAATGGCCTCTCGGCATCTCGTCAATAGGTTAGTTCCGGAAAACGCATAAAAATGATATAAAGTGTGAACAAAACATGTTGGTATTGTCATAAAACAAGCATGGAACATCGGAAATTATAGATACGTTGGAGATGTATCAGTACTGCGCAGATCCTTTTCCATCTGCGCGATCCGATCCTTCATACGCTGGATTCGATCACCTTCAGAAAGAGCACCCGAAGAATCATCGACAAACGCGGGCACTGGGAAAACCTGCAAGTAACAGCGTCAAAGGCATGATGGATCGCTTCGCTTCAACATCAGAAGTTACTCCCATCGGGAGAGTGCAAGTGAAAATGTCATAACAAGGGTGTACTAGCAACATCGCTAGCACGAAGTTTATTACAAACACAAGTTTTGCGACAGAACATCGTTTCACATCAAATCAAAGAGAAGTTTGTTACAAAAATCAAGGGGCTAGAGTCTGGGTCGACAGACTTGGGCCAGCCGATGTTTTCTTCGATGAAACCAGTTCAAGGAGCTGGCGTGCACACTTAAGAGCTGACGTTTTGAAGATGCTTAAATCAATGAACTACCCATCTTGGTCTTTCGGCAGTTCCCTAGACATCTCCTCAATATCGGCCTTGAAGCCATGACCCATCATAAGTTGGAAGGCTTGGAGGGCATCATAGGTACGCGAAGTACGTTTGAATACCTCGATAACCTCCTTGGTGTCGACTGCGAAGGCATCGATCAGTTGCCCCAGAGTCTTGTCTTGACTAATCTTGGGGAAGATCATCGAGTGCATCCGCGCCATGGCACCTTTGCCCTTATCAAGGAGCTCCCGTGTAAGCTGGTGCGGGCAAGAGTCATCCACACACTGTTTGTCGGAGAGTTTTTTGGAATTTTATCCAAGGCGTCGACAGGGATGTCAGCGGCCTCTGCAAAAGAATGAAATGGGAAAGATTACTATCAAAGGATTAGATTTGCAAAGTAATAGTCAACAAGGAAGCATAAAGAGGAATTACCAAGCAAAGCCAGCGAAGATTGGCGAAGAAGATCATCTTTTTCGGCTGCCCGAGCTTCGGCAACCAGTCTAGACGCTTCCTCCTCCTTCAGCTTCTCCTTCAGCTTCTCCTTCAGCTTGCCGAGTTCCTCCTTGAGGGAGTCGACTTCTTGGCGAGTTGCGGCGGCTATTTTGACTGCACCGTCCAGTTTCGAGGAAGAAGATTTAACTTCCTTCTGCAGCCGAACCTTGTCTGCCTCCAGGGAAGTAAATTGGGAGGCGAAGGCCTCCAAAGAAGATATAGCGCTCACAGATCCTTAAGGAAAGGGGAAAAACAGATGTTCGACAAAGAATCATTAATCAAGGCATATTTATGAAGGTTTATGTTATGATCAAAAAAGACTTACAGGTTTCCCTGAAGGAAGGGTCGTGGCGGTAGCAGTCGAAGGAATATCCTTCCCCCTAGAAAGGGAGGAGGCAGTCGACACTTGAGCCGCAGGGGCTGCCGTAGGAGCCGAAGCTTCAGAAGCCGCGACATCTGGCAGAACGGCGCCAGACTTGGCCTTCTTAGACGGAGGCTCAATAAAACCTTTGTCACTACGAAAGGGGATGATTGGCAAAAGTTAAGAAATAAAAGCGAATGATGGAAGCAGAATACATATCCTAAGAAAAAGGCGCTTACATGTCGAAGAGATCATCTTCATCGGCAAAGCCGCCGGTTGATCTCTTCGCGGGTGAAGCTCTGGCCTCCTCCATAGCTGCATTAACAAAGGCATCACGATCAACGTCGTCATCATGCACTGATCCCGCTGTGTCGCAAGTATCATTGGCTGGGGGAGGAAGATCGGTGTAGATAGCCTCAGAATCTATCGGATCATCGTGTTCGTTCTTTGAGCTCGTGTACTCGGTAGTATGAAAATCAACAGGGGCTGAGGAACCTCTTCCCTCGGAAGTGTCGTTTGGTAAATCATGCAAGTTATCAGAAGCTATGGGGATCTATCGAAAAAAGGAACAAATAAGAACAATAGTAGTTGTGTCGACAAAGTGGAACAGGGTAATAAGGATATGAGAAGGAAAGTTTACCTCTGTCAGCGGATGATCGGCATTAAGAGGAGAGTAAGAAGATATCAATGGGATCGAGTCTTCTTGACTAAAGAGAGTGAGGCAACGAACTTTGTCAAGCAGCTCCTTTTCCGATAGTTCAGCAATGTTTATCCTGGTTTCATCCTTTGGACCCGAATACAACCACATCGGATGAACCCTGGTCATGACTGGCTGGACTCGACGCTTCAAGAACACCACGGCCACCTCTGTGCCAATCATGGTTTGTCCATCGGCTTCTTTGATCCGAAGGAATTTGGCAAATAATTCATCGGCTGCTGTTCTTTCATCGGGAGAAAGGATGTTCTTCCAAGAATGCTTAGGCTTGGCTTCAAGGACATCGGCAAAGCAAGGAAGCTGAGACTCGGCTGTTAAGGAATCTTTAACATAACCATTTCAGTCTCCATCCTTGCACGGATTCTCTCATTGGGAAACTGAAGTAGTTGACTTCAGAACGAACAAAAAACCCCCACTCCCCCAATGACAAAGGGTCCATTGCTACTGCTGTATCTCTTTACGAAGAAATTTTTCTTCCACAACCCAAAGTGAGGCTCGATGCCCAAGAACGCCTCGCAAAGGGTGATGAACACAGCAACGTGGAGGATTGAGTTAGGGGTGAGTTGCCACAGTTGGATTTCGTAAGTCCGCAGAAGACGATGAAGGAATTCGTGAGCAGGAAGCGAGAGACCCCGATACAAGAACGACAGGAACATCACGGTAAAACCAGCAGGAGGATTGGGCCGAGAGATCGCACCTGGAAGAATCACATTCCCCTCATCGGAGGAGATTAACCCGAGGCTTCGGGCCCTCTTCTCATCACGCTTCGTGATGGAGGATGCTAGCCAGTCTCCGGGTTTGGCTATCGAGCTTGGCGGCGCTGGCGGCGCCGGAGTTGGGGGAGGAGCATCTGGAGCGCTCCTCTTCGGAAGATTCGAGGAGGCCTTGGCGGCGGCGCCACCACTCGTGGAGCTGGCGGCGGCAGCAAGGTTCTTCTTCTTCACCATTGCAAGATCTGGAGAAGATCTGAAAACGGTGGTGGTGGCACAGCGGTTGTAAAAGAGAGAGGTAGAAGAAGGACAGGAAGATGCTATGGTAAATATGGGAGAATACTAAGGATTTTGTCCTGTGAGGTTTTAAGTAAGGGAGAACTTGAGGATTGCGTGGGCACGTGTCGTTGCTGCGAGTTCATTAAGGGGAACTTTTCCCATTGGTGATCGCGGAAATCGAGGAGGCGCCTTGGTAACCGTACGAGAAAGGCGTATATTACTTAAAAACAGGGCCAGGCAGAGGAAGGATGGGCCCAGCGGGTCGCGTCTTGTCAGTCAAAATCAAAGTGTCAATAACATCATCAGTGACGTCGTGAGGAACGCTCGAAGCATTCGAAGGAATGTAAAAGGTATCGGATGGTGAACTTGAGTCTATGTACGGATTGCGAGCATCCGCACCTAGACTCGGGGGCTACTCCCATCGGGAGCGCTGGACGCGCACCCGATAAAATGAAGACTCGAAGATATTCCTGAGAAGAAACGTTTGAAGAAAAGGATGGAATGTTCAGCTCCAGTCTGCACCCGGTTGCAAGCGTCCGTGTCCAGACTCGGGGGCTACTCCCATCGGGAGCGCTGGACGCGCACCCGATAGAACTTTTTTGCACTCCAGGATCATGCCCGGGGACTTGATTCTGTTTAGGGTGACGTTGTTTTGCCATCGGCAGTTAACCAGCAAAAAGTTGGGCACGTTACTCATTATCCCTTATGCGCGGAAAATACAAGCCTTAGTGCAAATGTATCGGATGACCTATGAAGACCTGCAGAAAAATTTCGGCAGAGCAAAACGTTCGAGTGGTACAACTTGAGTCTACGCACGGATTGCAAGCATCCGTACCTAGACTCGGGGGCTACTCCCATCAGGAGCGCTGGACGCGCACCCGACCGAAGAAGATGATGCTGATGCAAGATGGACAAGAACAATCAAGGAGAAGAACATTAGGTGGAGGCATGCTTTAGTCTCTACCCAAACTATTTTTTGCTAGACACTCGGGGGATACTGACGTGGGCATTACCCTTCGGGTAACCGACATTGCCCTATCCTGTGCGATCTAACTGGAGGCCCATGAAGGTACTCGATGGCAAGGCGGGCCACTTGGATGGCGCAGCAGAAGATTCCTTGGCGGACAAGACAAGGAAGGAGCCAAACAAGGAAAGTCTAGATCTAGAACTACTGTATATCTAGTCGTACTCGGTTAGACCTCTTGAGACCTGGCCTCCTATATAAAGGCCAGGACAGGGGCTGTCGAGGGACACAATCAATCTTAGCAATCTTAGCAATCTTAGCCACCAAAAGTCTAGAGCTAGGTCGCCGCAGCACTTAGCCTCTCGACGAGATCTCAGCCGAACTCTTCGGCACCCCATTGTAACCCAATATTTTCATAATCAAGATCAGACAGGCAGGACGTAAGGGTTTTACCTCATCGAGGGCCCCGAACCTAGGTAAATCGCTCTCCCCGCTTGTCTGTGAACCGATGTCTCGTGTCAGCCTACAGGATTCCATCAATCCTAAGCCCCAATCGGAGGGAATTGCCGAGGAGTACCCTCGACACCGGTCATTTCCTTTACACTGATAAATTCATCTACTGCAATCATGTTCTGTTTACTTTCTGCAAGCACTGTTCTCTTTAATTACTGCAAAAATCTATTTCCACTCGATACGTTTAATCCTTTGTGTTCAGCGAAACCGTTGAGATTGACAACCTCACTGTAAGTTGGGGCAAATTATTTTGGTTGTGTTGTGTGCAGGTTCCACGTTGTTGTTGACGCCGGTAGTGCACCCTGCCAATATTCAGCTAACAACACCTTCAGAAGTCACGCCTTTCTCCTACTGGTCGATTCAACCTTGATTTCTTACTAAGGTAAAACTTGTTGTTGTGATCATCACACCTTCCTCTTGGGGTTCCTCAACGAGATTGACAACTTCCACGGCAGCACCATCAAGCCTCCCAACGTCAAGGAACAGTAAAAACATCCAAATTCGAAAATGCAATAGAAGATGCATACGGATTTCGTTTTCGATGAACTTGGGCTTGTTGAAAAGCTAACAACAAGCTCAAGATTCTCACACAGAGAAACACCAAAAAGCAACAAGAATTTAGGGATGCAAAGTATGCAAAGGATTGATCTATGTAAGACGATGCAATCAAGTTACTCAACCGAAAGCCCCTCTTGATAGTGCGGCTATCTATCATATAATCCGGTCTCCCAATACCAGCTTGAGACCGGTAAAAGGAAAACCTAGCAAGGCCATACCTTTACCTTGCGCACCCCTCTTGATCTTGATGATGATACTTCAAGCTCCACTCAAGCCGAAATGCCTCACTTGATCGTTGTTGCTTCGTGAAGACTCACAATTGCTCCCCCATACACACCATTATGGGATAGCTCCATTGAGGCACATCTTCACATGTCAATTATAACCAAATGGATGGAAAGATTCAAGCATGATATCTTCGATATGCTCATCTTGAACTTGCCCTTCTCAACCTTGATGACATCCAAGCTTGATGCCATTCTATCATGGGCTATATGAGATAATACTCTTGATGCATGCCAATGTCAAGATACCTAACCCACATAGACAACACAAATGAACATATATAGTGGGTTAGCTCATGAAGCATAATTGACAGGGCTTACCTCCAACAAGATCACATGATCGAAAGTGGTACAATCTTTTATGCTTCATGTGTTGACCAACTTGAATTTAATCTTCACTCTTAGCTAGTCTTAATCAACCTTGTATCTCTTCATTCTCTATCATAATATCTTGATCATTCATTGCTTAACACATAAGCTAGATCATGGCTAACTTGAGTTCCACACAAGAACTTCATCTTCATTTCTTCTTCTTGATCATATCATATTCTTCTCCTCAAATTGATGATCCCAAAGGTATAACATTATATTCATGACATCCACACTTGAATCCAACATATGGACTTCAAGAAATACCTATGGAATATTCCTTCATATAAACACAATGAAAACATTAGTCCATAGAGGATTGCCATTAATTACCAAAAACACACTTAGGGGCAATGTACCCTTACACCTATATTTTGTTACTCACTAGGGATTAATAGAATTCACGTGCTATAACTATCTGGTGACATCTATGATAATCTTGTTTAATCAAGGTAGAATATTTGTAATTCAAACATCAACTCAAAGTACCAAAATCTATGCTCTGCTTATTCTTAATTCTAGATTGCTTGGAGTTTTCCCTTTCTAGAGGGGTATTAGAGGGGTGTGTTGCATCATCTCCATGATATGACGTAATTCCCATATTAATGCTAATCATACATATAATAAAGTTTCATCAATATTATATTTTTTGTGAATTGTTTTATGTCCACTACACCTTTATGAAAGAGTAGACAAGTGAACCAATTAACCTAGGTCCAATTTTAATCATAAGAAACAATTTTCCAACACCATTGTTATCACTTATATTTTCCATATAAATTAAATTCAAAAATACAAAAATACTTTTACTATTAGGAAACACATACCAAAACCCAAAAATACCTTCTTATTATTGATTTTAATTTGCTTGCCTAGTTGTTTTACTTTAATTTATTTACAAGTTATTTCAGTTTACCAATACGAAACATTGTGCTTGACAACCACACGGTAAAGTTGGGGACACAAGAAAATTACATTGTTTTGTAGGTTGCTTGAAGAGGAGAAGCAAAACATAGCTCTAAACCCATTTCCCGGGAGTTCGATATAAACCCTCGAGTGACCCTTGTGGGAAAAAGACCTTTTCTACAACACTCTGCACTTGGAGTCTCAACGAGTTGGCCGTACACACAGAGTAGTTGCCATCGTCAGCTCAGCAATATCGGGTGGTTCACTTAGACGGAGAGTCTCTTCATTTAATGCCCTAGAAGTTGTACTAAGGACCATTTTTACTTTATTTCAGTAAAAAAAGATGCATATCATCAACGGATTATTGAACGCAATCTTATATGTAAGACACATTTGTCCTATAAATGACAATAGCTTGCCAATGATTTGGTGACAATGTCCTTTTAAACAACAAATACACTCTAGATATTTCTATTGGAGTAGATCTAATTATAAACTAGAAAACTCTATCATCATAGTCTTATGGCATACTATTTAGACATCCCTGCCAAAATATATAAGGATATACACACGTATATACACTATATTAACAAGTGACACATATTCATCTGAGGACACATATGGTTTGTCTTTTCTTATTTTCTCACATTTGACATAATTTGGTTTAAATATTTATAAGGCACAATGTACTAAAATCTAATCTAAATTTTATTATAAAATATGGTGATCATGAATCGACAAGAAATGAGTTAGAAACAATTATATAAGTTTAGTATAAATAATTATATTTTGACTCGCGGACCAAAAATAATTCTTTAAAATGTCACACTTCATTATGGGAATATGACAAGTGATGGCCAAGGTGATATAACCAAGCATATGACCTGACCGGAGAGCAAAACTCACCGGAAATGGTAGCGGCTCGTCGGCGTCCAGGGGGGCGCCGCTTCCTACACGCGACCCGCGCGAATCTCGCCGCCAGTCGCCGGAGGTGAGCTAGACGCTCCACCCAGTCTCTTGTGATGTCAACACCACAGTTAGGGCAAACTCCAGCCAGAAGAGATGTGGAACGGGGTGAATAACCAGCGCCAAGGGCCAGTAGTGGGTGGATTCCTTAAGGAGGGACTCCACGAGGAGATGGAAGACGACGAGGAGCACGAATCGAGCGCAGGCCCGAAGCCATCTCGGCATACTCGAGGGGAATTGAGGAAGAAGAGCGGGATTTTTGGTTTTGGAGCGCGCGTGCGGAGTGGGGAATCAGCGGAGGAAAAGCGTTTTGTGGGGCAAGCCACGGGTCACGGGTGGGCTGCTTATATAGACCCGGTAGGTGTAGTCCAGTGGCCGCCTCCGTTCATCGGTTGCGGTTGGAGAGGCGTGCTCGGCTGATTGGGCTTGGCCCATTCCTTGCTCGATTATTTCCTTATTTATTTCGGCCGCGCTTTTTACTGTATACACGTTGCACGTATGTATAAAAGGGTTTTGTTATTTCTTCTTCTCTCCTTTTGCCTTTGATAAAAAACAATCTCTCGTTTTTTCAGTTAATTTCTAAATTTAGTTCAATCTCAAATAATCATGATTTAAAAAATTCAAAAAATGATCAAGAATTAAAAAAAATGTTTGCATATCAAAAATATCACGGAGTAAAAAATGTTCATGATTTTGAAAAAATGTTTGCATGTGAAAAAGAAACTATGGAAAAATACAAATGGCCCTTTTTGACCTGGGTGAACGATCTTAGAGCGAGAAAGAAACAATTGATCTATCTAGGCGGAGAAACATAGAAAAAACAATGCAGGTTATCACGGCGCATTGCATCAGTATAATATCTGAAGTCCAACGACATGCTTTACGTTGATATTAGGTGATGCATAGAAACATCTATCCTATGTAGACTCAAAGTTTGAGCTCTTTGTTGGCTTGTCATGTGATCCTCATGTAAATAGCAGATATAGTGTGCAATATATATATCCTACCTATAGACTGAAAGTTTGAGCTCTTTGTTGGCTTGTCATGCGCTTCTACTGTACTATGTAGAATTCTGGTACTGATGTTTTGTATTATCGATATGAGAGTTGTTCTTCTAGTATGCTAAAAAGATGAGATTTTTATTTACGATACAATCATATTTAAACTGCTAAAAAGTTGTCTTTTTATCAATTTGTGTTGAATACACTTGAATACACTAGTTTGTAAAGTCAATGTTCCACACAAGTGTTTTGACAAGTGTTTTGGTTAAAAGGGTTTTGTAGTGTTTTGGATAGTGTTTTGGGTGGTTGGTGTTTTCACCCAAAACACCCCTCAAAACACTTCTCAAAACACACAAAAACACTTGCACCAAACTAGGCCTAAAGGAATCACGGGCCGCTCCTACTAGAGCTGCAAACATGGACGGTTATTTTTTCTTTTCTTATTTTTATTTATGTTGTTTTTTCAAAACCTGAACATTTTTCATAACAGAATTTTTTTAAATCGAGCAATTTTCAAAATTGAGCAATTTTCAAAATCAAAACAATTTTCAAGACTATTTTAAAATCAAATCTGTACAAACTTCAAAATTGGATAATTTTAAAATCTAAACAAAATTTCTATTTTCGAAATGTGGAAACCCCAAATAAAGTAGAAAAATCAAAGAAACCAACAAAAACTAAAAGAAACCTACAAAAACAGAAGAATTATTCCTCTCGTCCAAAATAAGTGTGGAAGACTTAGTATAAACTTTGTACTAAATTAGTACTAAATCAACGATATTTATTACGAATTGAAGGGAGTAATAAAAATTATTCACCCCGCAAAAAAACCGTTCATACCTAGAATAATGGGCCTTAGCTTAGCTCAATGCCTCCAACGTTGGGCGATTGGGACTCACACGGTGGTTGCCCCTTCTCCGTAGGCGATTCCTATTCTCCGCCTATTACGGGAGCTATCTAGCACTCCGCATAGGGCATCGGTATTTCTGGGCCGGCCTATAAAACGGTAGTTAGTCGGTTTTCTCTGGTTCTTTTCCAGTTTCTCGGTTTTTCTGTGCGTCTTTTTTCCTTTTTGGATTTTGTTGGTTTTCTTTGGCTTTTCGGTTAGGTTTTGAACTTTTTTTATACTTGATTTTTTCTTTCAGATTTGGACTTCTCGAGTTTGAACATTTTTCAGATGTAACATTTTTTGAGTTTGAACAATTTTCAAATTTTAACATTTTTTTGAGTCTGGACATTTTTCAAATTTGAACCTATTGAGTTTGAACTTTTTCAATTTGAACATTTTTCATATTTCAACATTTTTTACATAAACATTTTATATCTATTTTAAAATTTTGAAAATTTTCATATTTGAAATTTTTATTTGATTTTTTACATAAACATTTTAAAATTTGAACATTTTTCAAATTTAAATATTTTTAGAATCAAATTTTCAGCGAGGGAGCGATTGAGAGAATAGAACGAAGCATTCCAACACGAACCACACGGAAATCGATCCACGGACGACTCGCACACACAGGTAACTTTATTTTTTGAGACAATCACACACACGTAATTACGAGACACATCTTTAAATTCACTAATGGACCGAGCTCATTTGTTGCCGGCGGTATGCGGAGACAATCGAAATCTCCGCTTAAAGCGGAGAATAGGGGCCGGCACCCTTCTCCGTATCGGTCAACGGAACGCAAAGGGTGTTTGGAACCGGATCAGAGTACTCGCATCATCATCTATGATCGATATATAAAGTCGCTAGGCCTGATTCATGAAGCGAGAGTGCGGAACGTGGGGCCTGATTTTCTTTGTAGGTCGAGCAGCCTTAGTTCCCGACTGACGAGCCGTCGTCGATGGAGCACGACCGTATCAGCCTCCTCCCCGATTGCATGCTAGGCAGCATCGTCTCCCTCCTTCCGCTCAAGGACGCCGCCTCCACCATGGTGCTCTCCCGGCGCTGGCGACACATATGGTCGTCCCTACCGCTGGACCTCGACCTCGACATCAGGTCTCGCCACAAGGGTCTGCTCTCCGATCCATTAAACGACAGCCGCGTAATATCAGCCATCCTCTCCTCCCACGGCGACGGAGCGGCGCCTATCCGACGCTGCTTCCACGCAGGCACCCGCGCAGACTGCTCGACCGGCGACTGGGTGCAGATCCTATCGCAGAGGCGCATGGATGGCAGCCTCGTCCTCAAGTTCGCGATCGTCGGGGCGCGTCCGCCGCTTCCCCTTGTCCTGCTGGCGAGCGCCGGCGCCGCGCTCCGACACTTGGACCTCGAATGGTGCCGTGTCCGCGGCATCATCCCTCCTACGGGTCTGGCGTTCCCTAACCTAGAAAAGCTCCGCCTGTCCCGCATGGTGATCCCCGAGAGGCTGCTGAACGCCATAATCGCCGCCTGCTCTGCACTCCGGGAGCTGTACCTTGACAGCGTCTATGAGCTCCGCCGCTTTGTCCCACGCTCCCGTACCCTCACCCACTTGTACATCAGGCCGGAGGTCCCGCTCGACGAGATCTCCTTCAGGGACACGCCAAATCTTGAAAAACTCGTCTTCTTGTTTGTCGACGTGTGGCGCCTATATCCCGCCATTGTCACAAAACCTGGCCTGCCTTCTAGGGTAGACCTTGTACTTCCACCGCTAGATTCGCCCAGCTTTGCGATTATGCCTAAGGTACGTATAGCACTGTTTTCAATGCACCTAATATGTTGTAAATGTAAAGTCTTGCTAATTTTTTTCCCTCCTTAATTTATTCATGTAGAGTTCGATATCCATCGTAACAACACTCCATCTCACCATCAAATTCAGCGATGGTGAGGAACTCAGGAAGGCTTCCGACATGTTAAGCTTATTCCCAGCTTTGCAGGTTCTTCGGATTTTGGTAAGCATCAAACTAGCTTTGCACTTTTTCAGTTCGCATTCTTTGGATTTTGGTATGATCTTTTGTTTCTGCTATTTCTGAATAAACTGAGTTCAGCTTCAATGTATTTTAACTAGGCACTAGGACTTGTTCCTTACATTGGCCGTTCAAAAATTACTTCCCCGCAAAAAAAAAAAAATACTAAGCTTTTCGGTAAAACTTATAATTATGTACATTGTCTCATTCTAAGTAAGTTAATAAATCATTTATCTTTGTCACAGTGCTTCAGCTCTAGTTCGAGCGAGGATGAAGACATATTTGGGCAGTGGCAACCGGCAGCTGACAAAATTATGTGCCTAAATAAGCATCTCAAACGTGTGGTATTTGTAGAGTATCGTGGCACTAAAGGGGAGATGGAATTTTCAAGATTCCTCATGGCCGGAGCAAAAGTTTTAACAAGAATGCAAATACTTTATTCTGGTAACTGGAGTGATAAGAGAATCAGCACCCAGAAGGACTTGATATGTATGGGTGGTAGAGCATCGTCCGAAGCTCAAGTTAACTTTGAGAAGTTCAGTCACACCATACATGGTAATCTAAGAAATGTTCGCTGCCATGTGCACCAACTTTGCATAGTTTGATGAGAAATGACTTTCTTCACGAATCACTAACTGAGTGAATCTGACGGACGAAACATGCCAAGGACCTCCAATGCACGGAAGCTTTGATATAGTTTGATCACTTACGGACATGAACACTGTAGTAAATTCGACATTGGTCCATGGTTTATTTTGTAGTAAAATTTTATGGCCAGTTTTTTCGCTTTAATTAATTGTTGATTGTAATATTTGGCCCCAAATATTACACTAGCTAGGTGACGCAATATCCAATAGTCTAATACTAATTGGAAATTAGAGAAGATGTGGTGATTGAAAACCAATACACTAATTGACACTACTGGACTAGATGTACTTGTCGAGTGTCACCGACATTCAGCACAGGCCTAAATACACCTGGCAACGTCAGTGCCGAGTGCCACACTAGCTAAAGTATACTCAGCAAAAACATGTTTGTCAGGTGTTGTCCAAAAATATACTCGGCAAATAATCAATATTGATGAGTGTTGTACTTTGCCAATTGTTTTATCCCGAAACTCGGTTTAGGGTGAGGCTTTGTGAGAGTTCTCGGCACTCGGCAACCATGTAATTTCCGGTAGTGTGAACTGGAGCCCATCCATCTTTCTAGCTCTTAGATACAGTAGTTTGGAATTAATCTTACACGCCTCATAATAACTTCGAAGTGGCCGCATCACACGGTGGAGTGCGGCTATGCAGATCCAAAATACCTCAATTTTAGGATGAATATTAGCTTTCGAATAAAAATATTCCAAAAAGCCTAGTTAGCACATATAAAGTTACATAAACTGATTTAATACCAATAATAATTTTTGCTTCCTATTTGCACTTAACATGAGGATCAATCTCAACCTTTCTAAGGATTGTGCATACTTCTATCGCCTTGATGCAAAGTTTGGTTCTCAAAAAAAATATGCCCTTTATTGAATGTTTTTTTGGTGGTTGTCTCCGTTATAGCCATCTTTAGAACCTTCTATAAACTTGAGTTATTGATTTACTTAGAGGCGTTGAACAATATCTGCGAAATTTCATTGATTTTTTATTTATTTTGTGGCCTTGTGAAGAAAATGGGAAGGATGGATCAAAATGAAACTTTGCATCAATTGGAAAAAAAAATGCCATTTTGTCTTTTTTTTCCACAATTTGCAAAGCTGAATTAATTTTGGTGTTTTTTAAGAACACGTGATATGCTATTAGGATCTCAAACTTCAGTTCCTGGATACTTTTTTACGCTTGTAAATACACACTTTTGTTATGTTTCCGAAAAAGGGCTCGTCAAACACAACTCCAAACCATATTCTTGCATTGACTTGTATTAAGAAATGTGCCATACTCCCTCCGCTCCTAAAAAAGCTTCACAATTTTTTTTATATACGGATGAATATATAGCTATACATCCGTATCTAGATGAAGTTAAGAATTATTTTTAGAAACGGAGGGAATATATAAATTTTTCTTGTCCTTGTGAGAAAGAATTAGAAATTCTAAATTAGTACTTCCTCCTCCATAAAAAGTTATCTCAAATTTGTCAAAATATGGATGTATCTATATACTAAACTGGGTCTAGATACATCTAAATTTAGTCAAACTTGAGGCAAAGTGGGTGTATATTTTTTGCATGGAATTCTAAATGAGTACTACCTCCATTCTGATTTAATCGACGCAGAGTATACCTATTTATACGCTAATGTTATGTTAGCTTCGCGTCAATCTTTTCTGACCGGAGGGAGTATACATTTGTAAATACACCACGGAGTACATTTGACAAGAGGTAGCTTGTGCCACAAAACCATTATAAATAACCACCCATACTTCTCGCCATTAACAAACGAATAGTTCTCCTCAGATTTGCGAATTACCAAGCAGTCCTCGCCGGACGCTCCTGCGAATTTTCCACCTGGCGCTACGATGGCGACAGGTCCAGGAAAAGACCAGGACGACCCGGTCCATGTGAACCAGCTACACCAGAGCAAGGATTCCAAGACCAGCCCAAATGCCGCCTTCACCACTGGGGCGCCGCGCGCCGCCCCGGCCGAGTTCGCCTCGCCGCCACCTCCTTCCGGCGTCGAGCTGTCCGGGGAGGGAAGAATCCCCGGTATCGATGGCTCGGGCTCCGCCGCCTCGGCGGTCAACGGAGAGGGCAAGAAGGTCGCCCCTCTTTCTCCCCCATCTTCCTCTCGTGGCTCCAGGGACAGTACGTCCTCCGCCGACGCCGCGGATACCGAGGAAAGTACCAATGCCTCCTCTCGGCTACCTTCCCCCGCCCCGCCCCTCGAGCGGGTCGACGAGCAGCCCGGAGAGGGCAGTAGCCCAGGTGCCGACCGAAAGGGGGAGAAGGCCGCTGTTCTTACTCAGGCGTCTTGCTCGCGTGATTCAGAGCGGAGCGACTTTTCCACATCCACCACCTCCTCCTCCGCCGACGCTGAGGCGGCCGAAGTCGTCAGCAGGAAGGCGGACGAAAAACAGGTGATGCCGCATTACTTCTGCTTGCGATTTCCCAACGGGCTGTATTGTTCTTTGACTCCTTGAACGCTTCTTGGTTTCCTGAGAGTTTCTTGGATTCTTTGCCTCTCTGGATTAGGTGATATGCCCCCCGGCCACCGAAGAGAAATTCTTGAAGCAGTTCACAAGTCGTTGCAATTTGAAGGTATTGTCAAAATCTTGTTCTTGATTACATGTTATGGCCGATTTCATTTTCTTTTATCAATTGTGCAAATTTGTGGTGTATGTAATGCAGAAGCGGGATAGTGCTTAGGCTCATTTCTGTGCAATCATGACAAAATTTGGAATGGTGCAAATTAGCTAATTCAAAGGATAATCGAGGCCATGAAATCCGAATGCTCTGGCATCCAGTTTTGTGATATTGTTATTAGTTATTTATTTATAGGTTCCACAGATTTACCGTGCTCTTGTTTCATAACCTGAAATATTTGAACCTGATGTTAACTCTGTACGATTGTCACTTGCTAATAAGTCTGTCCCTAGACATAGATTTCCACCTGTTGTCTTATAGCATAGATTTTCTCTAGAAGATGAATATTTAGGGCTAATTTGACTTTCTTGTGATTCTTCACTGATATGAGCATTAATGTTTTGGAATAACTGGAGCTTCATTGGAAACTTGGTTGAATATGCTTATAGACGCAACTTAAAGCATGGTTGTAAACTTCATTTTCTGACCTACAAAAGTTTAAGCTAATATTGCTTGTGTTTTATCTTCAAATTATGATCTAGCTGTCAGAAGACATTTCTGAGAATGGTTATGATGATAATTGCTTCAACAGCAAGCGCAAACTAGGAAACAAGGTGCGAAAACTGTCACCTACTTATTGAATACTATCTTTGCTTATTTACTTTATACTGAAATACTTTTGAATTCTCAAGTGTATTTACCTGTTCCATGAGATCAACCCTGTCTGGTTGCCATGTTGGTTTTGTAGATACCTCTGATGGTATTTGCTGAGCAATATAATAACAACACCACTTTCATGCAAAAGTTCGAGGTATATGCTGTATGGCATGTTGTTCGTATAGTATGTTGTTAACTCGACCTTTCTAACTGAGATTCCCTTCATAGATTCTTCATGAAAAGTATCATTTCGTCAGACTGGCAGATGGTGATGGGAGTTGCTTCTACCGATCTTTCATTTTCAGCTACTTGGTAATCCTCGGTCTAACTGCTCTCGTTATGCTTTAATTTTTGCATTAACACTAAAATTAGTGCTTGAATATTTAGGAAAAGGCTGTAGCAATACCAGATAAAGATGTCCGTACAAATGAAGCTATACGTCTCAGAGAGCGAATTGAGAATGCTATGCACAGTTGTCTTCGTGGACTTCATAGGATGACAGATGCGCAATTTGAGCGCGCCTTTTCTGTACGTACATATGTGTTTTCTGGTTAAACCTTAAAATTGCGCAATATGCTATTCATTAAGATGATTGGCTCTGCTATAAGTTGATGGATGTATTTTGCAGGGATCGGAGTTTGTGATGACATTAATTGAAGATGGGTAATATTTTCAAGCTATTTAAAAATGACATATAAACTAAGCTTTTGTTGATTAAACCTTTCTGTTTTAGGCTCTCTGCTGAAGAATTGCATGAGAGAGAGTTGGCCGACAGTATCACATCAAAAAGTGAGAGCAGTTAACATTTGCACTGTGTTGCCTTGATGTCCTTTTCTTCTTGTCCGTAACAGTTTTTGTGTTCAGTTTTGCCCCTTCTTAGGACACTTGCCGAGATTGAGCTTTGTGCAAAGGAGAGCTATTATAAGTGGTTTCTGACCGACCATTTCTCGATTTTTGAGGTTAGAAGAATTGCCCTCCCCACCGGCTATCCATGATTCACGGTTCAGTAGATTAGTTTTCCTTTTGCATTACTTGGCAGTAGCAATCAAGATTGGCGACATGTGTCCAAGGGTATGCATAATCATCATATTGTGTGTCCGGCACTAAATTCTTTAGACTAGAGGTAACAATCACATGGTTACGAATTGGAAGTGAGAAAATCACGTCTGAAAAGGGTGGTAACAAGGAGCAAGAGCTTCTGTCTCTGGTTTCACAGTTTTCTAAATTCTGATGGAACCACACCTGAATTTGACTTTTGGTCTCTAAGATGTCGATATTTGTCTGTATTGCTAGAGTTTGGTATGTATTTGTGCGCTTGCAGTTTATAGCTTTAGATGGTTATTTGGAATCAACACAGGAAACTAGTGTGTCATTTACTTTTCCTGTTGATCTCTTAGATATTGAATTTGGTTCACAGTGCTAGGACTTGTGCAGTTTTCAGTCTGTATGATTAATACTACTTTTCCTTGTCGCCAACAGTTATGTGCTGATGAAGTACGTCCTGACGTTGGCGAAGCTAGCCACCTTACCATTGTGGCGCTTGTCAATGCCATCGGGATTGCCGTCACCATGGGCATAGTTGACATGACTGATGGTGGTATTGAGATGACATTTTCACCTGAATCTGGGAACGTGTCACCAGTTGCAGCCACCGTGTTGTACATGCCTGGGCACTACAATGTTTTGTATGAATCGTGAGTAGTATGTTGAGGTGCACACTCTGATGTGTATATGTCCTTACTATTGGGCTACAGCTACAAATGAAATGCTGGCTGTTGGTTGATGTATATGAGCAAAGCTAACAAACATTTTCAAAGATTTTATGTTATGTTACTCCCGTGTTGCTGCTTGCTTGTTTGTTAGAGTAGAAAACGACATATTTTGGGGGCACCTTTAGCATAAACCACAAATTTTCATTATCATCTACTACTAGGTGTCTAGGATCAACACAGCAACTCCTCATAAGTGATGAGTATGATTGCCTGATTGGGCCAACGCTTCATCAGGTCCACGTCCCACGCACGCACATACATGAACCGTCGCTGCAAGGTGGGCCCTTCTATTACGTGTGCGCGTATGTCGGACACGTACACACAACATTCGAATTGTTTAGAGACCTGGTACGTGGTACGTGACGTGCCTAGTACTAGGCTAAACAAGAGTCAAACCAACGGACCCTACACATCAGACTCGCCTCGCGGGATCCAGTCCAACTGGCCGGGCTGGTTTACCTTGCGCGATCATGGATGCTCGCTCGATGATCCCTAGATCCAGATCAGCAGGCGATCTCAACACATGGCGAACCAACGTCATGAATGGGCCGCGAGCTGGTGACCCACTTGCGATTTTTTGTAATATCCCAGGTTTAGAGACAATAAAATGAGAGAACACCAAAGTGTGCATTGCATTCATGCATAGAAAATCCGGGGAATTTTCGCGCTTCACATAAAACTTACCACAGTAACTGAAGTTTCACTTGACTTGCTGGAACTGAAGTAGATCATCAAGTCAAGCGCTATAAACTTCACTGTGACCTTTGCTAAAACCTTTTTTTGGGTAGAGATGATTTGATCTATGGGCTAGATCAAATAGAAGTAGATTTACAACAAACAACACCTTAAGTAAGGATCAACTACAAGATCTTATGAAGTATCTCAACATGCCATTTCTTACAACAACACATGAATAATTATTCAACTATAAATCAAAGAACAATTAATTAAGAAACTATTCTTTACTTATCTTATCCATGTCTTCTACTAAATAAATGTTCCTACCATGAGTCACATGGTATATCTTTTTCACTACAATACTTGAATCCATGTCAAGAACATTCATATTTATTTTTCATTAAACCTTGACCATTCCAACCTTGTTTCCTAACTCATACCATTAAGCCTAGAGAAAGGAGAGAACTATTCATATGCTTATATTATGCATTTAATAGAACCTAACTAAATATTTAAACCTTGTCCAAGGGAGATAATTGTTGATACTAATCAATGATACATGAAATATAAGTCAAGTGCTAAACCCTACTTGACCTAGCTCACACTTGATGGTAAGTAAGAATTTATTCCTCTAGTAATTATATAGAGGCAAGTGTTGTGATCATTACAACTTGGTAATGATCATAAATCCTAGAGGAACCCTACCTATTCAGAAGAGCTCAACCTAAAGAGGTATACTCAAGTATATGGACTAATACTTGATCTTGGAGAGAGAACCATGATTCACTAATGAATTATTAGAAAGCCATACTTTGATCATTACAAATTGGGTGATGATCATAAACCCTAAGAATCTAATTGAGTGTGTTGAAAGAAGTATTAAAGAAGAGAGATTAGTAAGGAATAAGTGGATCATGTCTAATGCATGATTTTACTTTATAAATTGAGATGATAAATTAAACCTATATAAGTGATGTATAGATCTCATTCTTCTCATGAAATAATAAATATACCAATGGTAGTTCATCCAGACCAATACTCATGCCTTGTATAGAGTAGTAATGATATGGTATTTAAACCTTGCCTATCCAAACACTTGAAATAAACATAGCATTGCCTTGATACAATAATTCTACCTAAGTGAGGAGGATAAACCTAGCCACTAAAACATGATCAAGCTTATGCTCATACCTAATCCTAGTTGTGTATCACATTGGTGATCATAACTAAAACCCTAGGCCATATTTGAATTCCAATCCAAGCATCACTTTGGATTATAAATATAACTCTGCTATGCCTCATGCCTATTCAATACTTCAATTAGTGAAGTATTCCTAAAACTCTAACCCTTTCATATAGGATCCACCCCACATAAAATATTGTTACCTAACTTGTGTATCATGTATCACAAGTAATAAACCAGCCACCTATGCTTATGGACTAAAAGCCTTTGGTGAGTAGAATGAAACCAATACCCTATTTTACTTTGCTATCCAAATACCTGGTTTAATGAACCAAATGAAATAGTATTCAGATAAGAAATTTAGTTAACCATAATAAGCCTAGGATCTACTTTAAATAATTCAAGTAGTAGTTGCTAAGCAAGAGTAGAGAATATAGAGTTGAATCCAATCATCTTCTTAAACCCTTAGAAGTAATTCTCCACATAAAATCATGATTCATCTTATTCTCAACACCATTTAATTTAAACTTTTGCCATAAGGAGAATTTTATGTGAACCATCCCTATTGTTAAGAACCCTAGTAAAATTTAGTAATATGCTTACCATGCACCTATTATAAAATTCAAACCATTTAAATATATTTGGTTTCTAAATAAAAATTAATTGAGACAAACATTTAACCCATATCCATATGAAATTAGAATACCTCTCACAACAACACAAATTTAATCAAAGACTAAATATTTGTTTGAACCAAACAACTATGCAATATGTAATTATATTAAATTCTATTGAGAATCAAAATTAGAAAACCTGCAAGAATAAACAGTATTCAAAATTGAATCAAATAGCAAATTCAAAACAGAAATTTAAAAGAGAAAAGAGAGGGAAAGGCTTACCTTACCTAGTGGACCTCAGCAGGCCAACGCAGCCCAAACCAGCCCAGCACCATGCCACCTTTGTGCAGAAGCCAGCTTGGCCCGGTCCAACATACCCCTTCGTGGGATAAGAACGAAGAAGACCAACTTCGTCTTCCTCTCACCCGCGCTCGACAGCACGATGCCGTGGCCACCTGCTCCTCGCTGCTGTCGATCTCTCCTTGAGCGGCCGCGTGACGAGGCGCATCGCTAGAGCCTATAAATACCCCTGGATGAACCCTAGTTCTCAATTTCTTCTTTTCCCCTCCAATTTTCTCCTCAGACCGAAACCCTAGCTCGCCGGTCATCTCTTCTCGCCGGCGATTCGAGCACTCCCGAGCCAAGCCGTGGACGCCATCGTCTTCCTCGCTCTCGACTTGCTCAGCTAGCACCAGGAATCGGGCCGGAGCGTCCTGGAGCGTCACCGTCAAGCTCAGCATCTCCGACGCCTGTCACCGTCGTCGCCGCCGATTGCGACCATCCTAGGCCACGCCGTCAAGCTCTCTGTGTTCCTGGTGAGCTACTCGTCTCACTGGTGCCCCCGGCCAGCTCGATTATGCTTCATATCATCGTCGCACCGTGAGCCTGTGAGCGCCGCCGCCTCGCCTCGCCGTCGTTCATACTCCGGCGACCATTAGGTAGCGGCGATAGCATCATTAGCTTCCTTATCGTGTGCTGAGGAGAGCGGTAGCATCCAATCGTCCGGGGAGGGCCTAGGTCTCCGGCGCCGTCGTCAACTGCCTCGCCGGAGGTGAGCTCCCGCGCCATGTTTCGATTTTGACTTGGTCCGCTCCCACGTGGCTGCCACGCTGGACCAGACCCCACCTGTCTGTGAGAGTAGCTAGATCTGAATCGGTACAAATAGCATTTTCTGTTTAATTTAAAAACCAGGAAATATCTGAAACTTTGCAGAAATAGCCAAGCCGTGGACGCCATCGTCTTCCTCGCTCTCGACTTGCTCAGCTAGCACCAGGAATCGGGCCGGAGCGTCCTGGAGCGTCACCGTCAAGCTCAGCATCTCCGACGCCTGTCACCGTCGTCGCCGCCGATTGCGACCATCCTAGGCCACGCCGTCAAGCTCTCTGTGTTCCTGGTGAGCTACTCGTCTCACTGGTGCCCCCGGCCAGCTCGATTATGCTTCATATCATCGTCGCACCGTGAGCCTGTGAGCGCCGCCGCCGCCTCGCCTCGCCGTCGTTCATACTCCGGCGACCATTAGGTAGCGGCGATAGCATCATTAGCTTCCTTATCGTGTGCTGAGGAGAGCGGTAGCATCCAATCGTCCGGGGAGGGCCTAGGTCTCCGGCGCCGTCGTCAACTGCCTCGCCGGAGGTGAGCTCCCGCGCCATGTTTCGATTTTGACTTGGTCCGCTCCCACGTGGCTGCCACGCTGGACCAGACCCCACCTGTCTGTGAGAGTAGCTAGATCTGAATCGGTACAAATAGCATTTTCTGTTTAATTTAAAAACCAGGAAATATCTGAAACTTTGCAGAAATAGATAAAATTCATTTCAACTCAGAAAAATATGAATAATATATCAAAATGCTCACAAAAATAAACTCTATTCAAATAAAATATAAAACAAAAATGTGTGTCAAAATAAAATTTCACTTATTTTTAACCTTATTAATTATGCCATTTCAATTATTTAAAATACAATTTGAATTCAATAAATTGTTAAGTGTAAAAATTAAATTTTAACTATTCAGTAACTAAGTAATATGTTAGGATTAATTTTATTTACCATATTTGCATTAACTTAATTAATAGTGTTAATTCATAAACCTTAATTGTAAATTACTATTTTCTATTTTCTTTAAATAGTAATAACTCAAGAAAATATTATAAGCCAATATTATTTTGGTAAATCAAAACTTATTTACTTAAACATCTTTAGTTAACAAGTTAATTATTTTAAACCCTAATAACAATTATTAAACCCTGATTCTAAATTAAACCTAAATAAGAGTTACCCTAATTATTAATTCTTGTGGAAAATTAATAAAATGTTGAACCATTACTAATTTTGATTCAAAGTAATTAGTAACCACAACTCTATTACCAATTATCATTTTAGGAGTTGTGCCATAATTTAGAAACCCTAGTTTCAATTTAAGTAAGACATTGATCTCATTATTTCATGTGTTCATCCATAGTAGTTGCAAACCTAAAACCCTAAGAATTTAACCCATGTGAACATAGCCACTTCAACTTTACATATAGAACCTTAATAAGCAACAATTGAATGCATGCTCATGATCCATTAGCATAAACCAAGTCACATGAGATTGTCATTTCATGTTCCTATTCTTAATTAAAAACCTATATGATTCACTAGTATCACCTAGGTATAAACCCTAACCTGTTACCACTTGTTAGCACCATTGATCATCAATCCGATATACCATACCATTAGGATCAACCTCAACCATCATAATTTAGTAGCACCATAATAATAAACCCTAATACCAACATTGTGTAGCAAATTACATTACATGCTCATAATCAACTAAACCCTACTTAGGAAATAATAAGCCACTTAGCTTAGAAACCATCAGAGACTATTTAGTAAAGCCATTGTAAAACCATAGTAAACCCTAATAGCTAATTTATAGAACCATCTTAAATAACCATCCTTTAATATGATGTATATGGGAAACCATGGTAATAACCCTATCAATACTTACTACATATAAACCCATTCGACTTAAAGAACCCAACTAGTTCCTATTAGTGAACTAAATGAATTCAATAGTAAACCCTAGGAAGCCATAGCTCCTATATATAATAGTTCATATTCTTATTTAACCTGTTCTTCAAAAGTTATTCTCTTGAAGTACAAATGTCAATCAAACCTTAGAAGCTTAATCCTTCTTTGAAATACTCATTATTTCTTAAACAACATGTTCTTCAAAAGTTATTCTTTTGAAGTATAATATAAGTAATCATCAACCATGTCCTGTAGAACTTAAAATTGACAACTGTTCTTCACATATTATTCCACTACTATTCTTATGTGTATGATTGTTATGATGTCTTATATCACTTGATTATGATGCTAATATAACCAAACCCTAATAAGAAACTTGTTTGAGAACCATTCTAAAAGTGCAACCAACCCTCAAGAAATCTTTACAACTCATACATCCTAAATAATCTAGATTAGGTTACGCTCGGGACGATTGCATCTCATACTATGCATTATAGCATCTTTGCCAGTTCTTTAAACATTGTCCTTACCGGACGATGATGGTATTTCAGAATTTGGAGTTATCACGTATCGAAGCTTTTGCCTGCATAATCTTGCAGTCAAGAAAGGCAAGTTCATCGCTTGCTCATGTCATTTGATTATTTGTATCAAACTATATGCAAAGTACTATACTTATCACTCATGCATTGAAAAGCAAAGTATTATTTTACAATTATGAATATGACTATGTGGTGGGCAATGGAACCATGGTATGTGTTGATATGGTGGAGGTTCCATTGCATGGGTTATATCACCCTAGGATTAATTACCAATGCCGTCCAGTGATTCTAGCGCCGTACATATCGCGTTATCCATAAGATCTATAATGGCTCTGGGGAAGTCAGCTGTATCTTTTCCCTTCTGCACGCCAACGGATCGGAGAGACGGTGGGGTGCTGGAGGCACTGCCGCAATAGGTTGGGAAATCCTTTTAAATCCCCATCCATTAGTGATGTTAATCTCTTCGATCTATGAGGGATTGTCCGGAGTACACCATGAGTAAAGCCGTATTATCGGGGGAAGTCTACTGGAGGTGTACGGTCGGACAAAAGGGTGGGTTTGCAGGGTCGCGGAGAAGGCAGTGATTGGCTTGGATCTTATACTGGGCCTCACACCAAAGGAAGTGTGGACGGGGACATACTCTCGGCCGGCAACATGGTTAAGATCTCTTGTGGGGTAAAGTAACGCACCTCTGCAGAGGGTATCAAGAATTGTGACTGTCACTCCTGTTAGGAAGGGAACTGCGAACGCGGCAGGAAAGGAACTCCACGAAGTTCTAGTCAACCTGTGAAGACTGACGGGCATAGTTTTCAGAATAAAATAAACCTTTTGAAGAAATGTTTACAAAAACTTGCATTGGCCTATGACTTTCTGGTCTATGGCTGTAGCTAGTGCATGATACACATATTTCCTAATATGAACTTGCTGAGTACGCTCGTACTCATTCTATCTCGTTTGAACCCCCTTCTTAGAGCAATGCACCGAAGGAGAAACTACCGTGGAACTCGAAGACAAAGGAGTCAACTGCAACAAGATGAAGAATCCAATCAAAGAAGACAATGGAGTCAACTTCTACCCCAGCTATAATGGAAACCTAGACTAGTGATAGAAGGGAACCTTTCCCTAATCCTAGCACCTAAGTAGCTAGATTTCTATAGCAAGCCAAGTAGCTCTTAAACTTGAGTTAGCAATAAGATAGACTACGAGTCGTTCTTCTGGAGCTTTATTTGAAGTTTTACCTCACTGTAAAGTAGGAGGTTGTGTGGATCTTATGTAAACAGTTCATGTGTACTTCTATAGACATACCTTGGACTCGCATATGTTTCTGTTGTACCACTCTGAGGGATGTAATATGAGTGGAACGGTGTTTCACTTGTGTTATGTCAACGACTTGTGTACTACACCATGCAGTGGTACGCTGGGTCACCGCAGCTGGTATCAGAGCAAATGCTTTGACCCTAGGATTAAAACCCTTTAAAGGAGACCTATAGGTTTGGTAGTGTCTATAGGAAGTTGTCTTAGTTAAACCAACTATTATTTTGACTTGAGATGGGTATTCACTTGAGAATAATCCTGACACACTTGAGTCAATCTTTCTTATCTATATTTCTTAAATAAGGTTAATTAGTTATCTTGCTTCATTCCAAATAATTAGAACACCGTTGAAGCTTAAGATAATGGGTGGTAGTAGACCACAGTTGGTATACAATACATGGTAGTCCAAAGAGAGGATACAACCATAAGGAAGATATCCTATTGGAAGAAGTATACCAATGCAAGTTATAGTTAAGTAAGAGTCATTAAAAAAAAATGTCAAATGACTGATGCTAAGTAAGGGAGATAAGTTATATAAGGTAATATATGTCTATGATGAGTCAATCATAGGAGGTAAGGAAGAGTGATAAGAGTTATACAACTCTACATTTCATGGTAAAGTGGGTAATCATATATGATTCACTTGAGAATCATGGTATGATGGAGTAGAACATCATAAGTACGATAATAAAAGGATGATAAGGAGTAGGATTTAAGGAATAGTTCGAAAGCTTAGGCCTTAAAATCCTAATAACTGTACCAAGTATGTTAAAACCATAGTCCTTAATTTAAAGAAGGCTTATTTAAAGCATATCACATAGAGAAATCCTAGAGTTATAGGTGGTATATTCTAAACAATCATGTGTTTAGAGTAGACATATTAGAAATAATTGTATTATAGGAAGTAGTCCTCAATAGCACATATATTTGGTATACTGTTTTGTTAGCACTTCCAAAGAAAACTAGGTTAACTCCAACTATCCCAGGCCATTTTGTTTCAAGTTTGTCTCATTGCAAATGTGCAATTAAGATAAATGTTGAGACAAATAGTAGAAATTCACGTATTGTGCTAAGTATCACAATCTAAACCTATCTTATGTGGTGTTATATACTACACATCTGATCCTGATGTTTAGGGATGTCTTACCCAACTATTATATTCAGGCATATAAGGATGTGTATTATAAGCACAAAGCTGGATTTTCTTGGATTTTCTTGAATCTTCATTGTTTGACTAGATCCATACATGAAGTTTGACTTTGATATGCAAATGCATGTTGCAATATCAAGCTCTTACTTGATGTTATAGGTCTAGAGGGAAAAGGTATTCGTGTGAGGAAGTGATGAATTCTGAAGATTTGAAGACAAGATGAAGGTTCACTTGAAGAAGGAAGTAAAAATTGTGGGAAGCAACCACAACAATCTGAAGGAAGGACCAATCAAAACTCATTTTTATCCTTAATTAAGGAGTACTTCAACATGGAAGTATCATGAAAGTGAGAAAAATAGTGAATATGGAGCAGTAGAAGTGGAGCTATATTCATTATGGAAGAAGGGAATGCAAGTGAAGTCACTTACAATACTATTTTCATAGTGTCAACAAGTGGTTTTCTTGCAAAACAAACCCTGGAAGAAGGAAGATAGACAAGTGAAGTCGCAGTTGGTATAATAAGACCGTAGCTGATATAGGATAATCATGAAGAGAAGGTATGTGAAGTGAGGTATATCCTAACCGAAACTATGTAAGTAGCCACAGCTGGTAGGTAGATATTGCCTAAAACCATAACATAGTCACAGCTGGTATCCAATAAGCCACATCTGGTGCTAGATAATCTGCAGCTGGTACCAGATAGCCCACAGCTGATATCAAGTAAGCCATATCTCGTGTTAGATAATCTGCAGCTGGTAACAAATAATCCGCCACTTAATCGTTCTTTCACTCTAAAGGAAAGGGGATTCCGCAGCTAGTATTTCACAGCTGGTATTCCATAGCTGGTAAATATTTAGTCGGAGGATTCATAATGGATACCCACAACTGTGTGGATACACCGCAAAGAATTCTTCGTGAGACGTTAGAAAGGTACAAAATATAAACCAGACTTAAACCAACTACCTAACCTTGGAGTTTAATGATTAGAAGAAAGGAAGTTAGAAGATCATTAGTAAACTCCAAGGGGGAGAGGAAGGCTGAAGGAGAAGTATTATGATATGATTTGGAGTATGAAAGATGAAGAAAAAGGTCTGAACTGAGAGGAAATCCGATCTTATTTTCATAAGGTTGTTGAGAAGTATCCATATAATAGTACTCTCAGGAGGTTGTCAGACCAGAAGCCGAGGTTCATATCTCGAGGAAGTAAGGGTTAGACCTTAACTTGAGTGGGTAATTGTAATTACTCCAAAACCAAGAGAACTTAAGTAAGCTTAAGATAATGAAGTTGGATGAAGAAGATGTCGGAGGACAATCCAAGCTTAAGAAAGTTTAAGATCAAAGGGTTTGACAATACCAAAACTAATGATTATTAGAAAGATTCCTTTCATGGAACCTAAAGAAACCAAAAGGAAGGTAACTAGGATAAACTAGAGGCCATGATTGGATGGACTAAATGAGTCTAATTCATTCGTAGGACTAAACAACCAGGACCATGCCTATTGTAAATACCTTACCAAGTACCATTACTTTCGTTATGGTAGTAAGGGAAAGCAATACCCTACTTTAAATAAATCCTTTAGACTTAAGGTTTGAATATCGCAGCTGGTACACCATAGTGCCATATTACATCGCAGCTGGATTATCGCAGCTGATAGAACCAAGTTTTAAGTACCCAAATAGGAAGATGTCACCACAGCCATTAATAAAGTCCATTAACACAATAAGATGTCTTAATCCAAGAATCTTTGGATAGTAAGCCTATAAACTTAGAGTGTTGGAAGAGATCATAGAATAGAAGAAAGTATCAGTGCCAGACATCAGAAGACTACATGAAGGATCAGGACAAGGGATATATCCAATTATATCTAATGAGATCACCATGGAGTTTGAAAGGATCGTGATCCGTTCAAGTCAGTTCCACGTTCCGAAACATGAGAGCGTTCGAACTTTGGGACGAAGTTCAGTTTAAGGGGGAGAGGCTGTAATATCCCAGGTTTAGAGACAATAAAATGAGAGAACACCAAAGTGTGCATTGCATTCATGCATAGAAAATCCGGGGAATTTTCGCGCTTCACATAAAACTTACCACAGTAACTGAAGTTTCACTTGACTTGCTGGAACTGAAGTAGATCATCAAGTCAAGCGCTATAAACTTCACTGTGACCTTTGCTAAAACCTTGTTTTGGGTAGAGATGATTTGATCTATGGGCTAGATCAAATAGAAGTAGATTTACAACAAACAACACCTTAAGTAAGGATCAACTACAAGATCTTATGAAGTATCTCAACATGCCATTTCTTACAACAACACATGAATAATTATTCAACTATAAATCAAAGAACAATTAATTAAGAAACTATTCTTTACTTATCTTATCCATGTCTTCTACTAAATAAATGTTCCTACCATGAGTCACATGGTATATCTTTTTCACTACAATACTTGAATCCATGTCAAGAACATTCATATTTATTCTTCATTAAACCTTGACCATTCCAACCTTGTTTCCTAACTCATACCATTAAGCCTAGAGAAAGGAGAGAACTATTCATATGCTTATATTATGCATTTAATAGAACCTAACTAAATATTTAAACCTTGTCCAAGGGAGATAATTGTTGATACTAATCAATGATACATGAAATATAAGTCAAGTGCTAAACCCTACTTGACCTAGCTCACACTTGATGGTAAGTAAGAATTTATTCCTCTAGTAATTATATAGAGGCAAGTGTTGTGATCATTACAACTTGGTAATGATCATAAATCCTAGAGGAACCCTACCTATTCAGAAGAGCTCAACCTAAAGAGGTATACTCAAGTATATGGACTAATACTTGATCTTGGAGAGAGAACCATGATTCACTAATGAATTATTAGAAAGCCATACTTTGATCATTACAAATTGGGTGATGATCATAAACCCTAAGAATCTAATTGAGTGTGTTGAAAGAAGTATTAAAGAAGAGAGATTAGTAAGGAATAAGTGGATCATGTCTAATGCATGATTTTACTTTATAAATTGAGATGATAAATTAAACCTATATAAGTGATGTATAGATCTCATTCTTCTCATGAAATAATAAATATACCAATGGTAGTTCATCCAGACCAATACTCATGCCTTGTATAGAGTAGTAATGATATGGTATTTAAACCTTGCCTATCCAAACACTTGAAATAAACATAGCATTGCCTTGATACAATAATTCTACCTAAGTGAGGAGGATAAACCTAGCCACTAAAACATGATCAAGCTTATGCTCATACCTAATCCTAGTTGTGTATCACATTGGTGATCATAACTAAAACCCTAGGCCATATTTGAATTCCAATCCAAGCATCACTTTGGATTATAAATATAACCCTGCTATGCCTCATGCCTATTCAATACTTCAATTAGTGAAGTATTCCTAAAACTCTAACCCTTTCATATAGGATCCACCCCACATAAAATATTGTTACCTAACTTGTGTATCATGTATCACAAGTAATAAACCAGCCACCTATGCTTATGGACTAAATGCCTTTGGTGAGTAGAATGAAACCAATACCCTGTTTTACTTTGCTATCCAAATACCTGGTTTAATGAACCAAATGAAATAGTATTCAGATAAGAAATTTAGTTAACCATAATAAGCCTAGGATCTACTTTAAATAATTCAAGTAGTAGTTGCTAAGCAAGAGTAGAGAATATAGAGTTGAATCCAATCATCTTCTTAAACCCTTAGAAGTAATTCTCCACATAAAATCATGATTCATCTTATTCTCAACACCATTTAATTTAAACTTTTGCCATAAGGAGAATTATATGTGAACCATCCCTATTGTTAAGAACCCTAGTAAAATTTAGTAATATGCTTACCATGCACCTATTATAAAATTCAAACCATTTAAATATATTTGGTTTCTAAATAAAAATTAATTGAGACAAACATTTAACCCATATCCATATGAAATTAGAATACCTCTCACAACAACACAAATTTAATCAAAGACTAAATATTTGTTTGAACCAAACAACTATGCAATATGTAATTATATTAAATTCTATTGAGAATCAAAATTAGAAAACCTGCAAGAATAAACAGTATTCAAAATTGAATCAAATAGCAAATTCAAAACAGAAATTTAAAAGAGAAAAGAGAGGGAAAGGCTTACCTTACCTAGTGGACCTCAGCAGGCCAACACAGCCCAAACCAGCCCAGCACCATGCCACCTTTGTGCAGAAGCCAGCTTGGTCCGGTCCAACATACCCCTTCGTGGGATAAGAACGAAGAAGACCAACTTCGTCTTCCTCTCACCCGCGCTCGACAGCACGATGCCGTGGCCACCTGCTCCTCGCTGCTGTCGATCTCTCCTTGAGCGGCCGCGTGACGAGGCGCATCGCTAGAGCCTATAAATACCCCTGGATGAACCCTAGTTCTCAATTTCTTCTTTTCCCCTCCAATTTTCTCCTCAGACCGAAACCCTAGCTCGCCGGTCATCTCTTCTCGCCGGCGATTCGAGCACTCCCGAGCCAAGCCGTGGACGCCATCGTCTTCCTCGCTCTCGACTTGCTCAGCTAGCACCAGGAATCGGGCCGGAGCGTCCTGGAGCGTCACCGTCAAGCTCAGCATCTCCGACGCCGGTCACCGTCGTCGCCGCCGATTGCGACCATCCTAGGCCACGCCGTCAAGCTCTCTGTGTTCCTGGTGAGCTACTCGTCTCACTGGTGCCCCCGGCCAGCTCGATTATGCTTCATATCATCGTCGCACCGTGAGCCTGTGAGCGCCGCCGCCTCGCCTCGCCGTCGTTCATACTCCGGCGACCATTAGGTAGCGGCGATAGCATCATTAGCTTCCTTATCATGTGCTGAGGAGAGCGGTAGCATCCAATCGTCCGGGGAGGGCCTAGGTCTCCGGCGCCGTCGTCAACTGCCTCGCCGGAGGTGAGCTCCCGCGCCATGTTTCGATTTTGACTTGGTCCGCTCCCACGTGGCTGCCACGCTGGACCAGACCCCACCTGTCTGTGAGAGTAGCTAGATCTGAATCGGTACAAATAGCATTTTCTGTTTAATTTAAAAACCAGGAAATATCTGAAACTCTGCAGAAATAGATAAAATTCATTTCAACTCAGAAAAATATGAATAATATATCAAAATGCTCACAAAAATAAACTCTATTCAAATAAAATATAAAACAAAAATGTGTGTCAAAATAAAATTTCACTTATTTTTAACCTTATTAATTATGCCATTTCAATTATTTAAAATACAATTTGAATTCAATAAATTGTTAAGTGTAAAAATTAAATTTTAACTATTCAGTAACTAAGTAATATGTTAGGATTAATTTTATTTACCATATTTGCATTAACTTAATTAATAGTGTTAATTCATAAACCTTAATTGTAAATTACTATTTTCTATTTTCTTTAAATAGTAATAACTCAAGAAAATATTATAAGCCAATATTATTTTGGTAAATCAAAAATTATTTACTTAAACATCTTTAGTTAACAAGTTAATTATTTTAAACCCTAATAACAATTATTAAACCCTGATTCTAAATTAAACCTAAATAAGAGTTACCCTAATTATTAATTCTTGTGGAAAATTAATAAAATGTTGAACCATTACTAATTTTGATTCAAAGTAATTAGTAACCACAACTCTATTACCAATTATCATTTTAGGAGTTGTGCCATAATTTAGAAACCCTAGTTTCAATTTAAGTAAGACATTGATCTCATTATTTCATGTGTTCATCCATAGTAGTTGCAAACCTAAAACCCTAAGAATTTAACCCATGTGAACATAGCCACTTCAACTTTACATATAGAACCTTAATAAGCAACAATTGAATGCATGCTCATGATCCATTAGCATAAACCAAGTCACATGAGATTGTCATTTCATGTTCCTATTCTTAATTAAAAACCTATATGATTCACTAGTATCACCTAGGTATAAACCCTAACCTGTTACCACTTGTTAGCACCATTGATCATCAATCCGATATACCATACCATTAGGATCAACCTCAACCATCATAATTTAGTAGCACCATAATAATAAACCCTAATACCAACATTGTGTAGCAAATTACATTACATGCTCCTAATCAACTAAACCCTACTTAGGAAATAATAAGCCACTTAGCTTAGAAACCATCAGAGACTATTTAGTAAAGCCATTGTAAAACCATAGTAAACCCTAATAGCTAATTTATAGAACCATCTTAAATAACCATCCTTTAATATGATGTATATGGGAAACCATGGTAATAACCCTATCAATACTTACTACATATAAACCCATTCGACTTAAAGAACCCAACTAGTTCCTATTAGTGAACTAAATGAATTCAATAGTAAACCCTAGGAAGCCATAGCTCCTATATATAATAGTTCATATTCTTATTTAACCTGTTCTTCAAAAGTTATTCTCTTGAAGTACAAATGTCAATCAAACCTTAGAAGCTTAATCCTTCTTTGAAATACTCATTATTTCTTAAACAACATGTTCTTCAAAAGTTATTCTTTTGAAGTATAATATAAGTAATCATCAACCATGTCCTGTAGAACTTAAAATTGACAACTGTTCTTCACATATTATTCCACTACTATTCTTATGTGTATGATTGTTATGATGTCTTATATCACTTGATTATGATGCTAATATAACCAAACCCTAATAAGAACCTTGTTTGAGAACCATTCTAAAAGTGCAACCAACCCTCAAGAAATCTTTACAACTCATACATCCTAAATAATCTAGATTAGGTTACGCTCGGGACGATTGCATCTCATACTATGCATTATAGCATCTTTGCCAGTTCTTTAAACATTGTCCTTACCGGACGATGATGGTATTTCAGAATTTGGAGTTATCACGTATCGAAGCTTTTGCCTGCATAATCTTGCAGTCAAGAAAGGCAAGTTCATCGCTTGCTCATGTCATTTGATTATCTGTATCAAACTATATGCAAAGTACTATACTTATCACTCATGCATTGAAAAGCAAAGTATTATTTTACAATTATGAATATGACTATGTGGTGGGCAATGGAACCATGGTATGTGTTGATATGGTGGAGGTTCCATTGCATGGGTTATATCACCCTAGGATTAATTACCAATGCCGTCCAGTGATTCTAGCGCCGTACATATCGCGTTATCCATAAGATCTATAATGGCTCTGGGGAAGTCAGCTGTATCTTTTCCCTTCTGCACGCCAACGGATCGGAGAGACGGTGGGGTGCTGGAGGCACTGCCGCAATAGGTTGGGAAATCCTTTTAAATCCCCATCCATTAGTGATGTTAATCTCTTCGATCTATGAGGGATTGTCCGGAGTACACCATGAGTAAAGCCGTATTATCGGGGGAAGTCTACTGGAGGTGTACGGTCGGACAAAAGGGTGGGTTTGCAGGGTCGCGGAGAAGGCAGTGATTGGCTTGGATCTTATATCGGGCCTCACACCAAAGGAAGTGTGGACGGGGACATACTCTCGGCCGGCAACATGGTTAAGATCTCTTGTGGGGTAAAGTAACGCACCTCTGCAGAGGGTATCAAGAATTGTGACTGTCACTCCCTGTTCCGGGAAGGGAACTGCGAACGCGGCAGGAAAGGAACTCCACGAAGTTCTAGTCAACCTGTGAAGACTGACGGGCATAGTTTTCAGAATAAAATAAACCTTTTGAAGAAATGTTTACAAAAACTTGCATTGGCCTATGACTTTCTGGTCTATGGCTGTAGCTAGTGCATGATACACATATTTCCTAATATGAACTTGCTGAGTACGCTCGTACTCATTCTATCTCGTTTGAACCCCCTTCTTAGAGCAATGCACCGAAGGAGAAACTACCGTGGAACTCGAAGACAAAGGAGTCAACTGCAACAAGATGAAGAATCCAATCAAAGAAGACAATGGAGTCAACTTCTACCCTAGCTATAATGGAAACCTAGACTAGTGATAGAAGGGAACCTTTCCCTAATCCTAGCACCTAAGTAGCTAGATTTCTATAGCAAGCCAAGTAGCTCTTAAACTTGAGTTAGCAATAAGATAGACTACGAGTCGTTCTTCTGGAGCTTTATTTGAAGTTTTACCTCACTGTAAAGTAGGAGGTTGTGTGGATCTTATGTAAACAGTTCATGTGTACTTCTATAGACATACCTTGGACTCGCATATGTTTCTGTTGTACCACTCTGAGGGATGTAATATGAGTGGAACGGTGTTTCACTTGTGTTATGTCAACGACTTGTGTACTACACCATGCAGTGGTACGCTGGGTCACCGCATTTTTCATCTAGGACCAAGGATGACCGTGGCCAGTCATGAACCATAGTGTTGTATTGTGATCCAAATTCATATACTAAAGGGAGGCTAACTTCTGACGAGCGGAGCGAGGCCCGTCGCCGGAGGCTTGGGCCGATATATACATCTTGTAAGCCGCCGGCTAGGGTTTATCAGATTATAAGATAACCCACGGCGTTTGTAAACACCTCCCGATATAGTGAAGTTTTGCTGGCTGGCGCCCGTGGTTTTTTCCCCTTCTGTGTTGGAAGGAGTTTTCCACGTTAAATCTTGTGTCCCCTGCGTGTGTTCTTGTTTCGTTCTTCGTTATTTGCTTGTCGCTTTTATAACACATAGAAACTCTGCTTCGCGCTTATCTCATGAGCGCCTCTGATCTATACCCCTCAAGTCTAACAAAAATGTGTTTGCACATACTTTTTCGTACAAATCAAACTTTGCAAATTTAACTAAAAAATGTAGAAAATAATACGAACATCTACGATACTACATGTATGTAATATGAAATAAATTTCGTCGTAATTACAATGGTATTAACTTTGTAATGTATATATTCATATTTTGATCACTATACCTTGTTAAACTTTATAATGTTTGACCGAAATTTATATGCAACATATTTGGGCATGGTGGTACATTCTCTTGCGAGAAAATGAACTTCTACTTGACAGTTGCTTGTATCTCCCGAGCACTAGTATCATCGTTTAAGAAAAATCGTATTCCAGGTCTTTGAAAATTCTGAAGAAATGTAGAACTACATATATACATCTAGTATGCCTGCCACAAGTTTCGTTTAGAAATAAATAAGGTGTAATCCCTTTATGCATACACAATTTGTTTTGTTACACAAAATAGAACAATTTTATCGAAACTTTATAGAAATATATTGTAAGAAGGGGACCCAAGCCTACTAGACGCCTACCAGGCCCGGCGCTGAGCCGGTGCATCCGGTGTGGTGGCACTGGGCCTCCGATCGGCAGGGGCCCCTCAGGTACGTACAGGTAACATGGGTAGCTAGGCTCGTTTGGAAAAAAAAAGAAAATAATTAGCACTTCTACTCCGGTGCTCCCCCTTGGCTGAGATCTTCCAATACCCATTCGTAAGCGGGGTCATGATCGTAAAATTTAAAAAATCTAATATGTACGTACGACCCTCTAGAGGCCCGTATGGCTCGCGTTATCTTGTACGATTATTTTCTGTAAGTATAGTTTACTACTACGGTGACGTGCGTGTACCGAATAGGCAGGACATATATAAAAGGGTCGTAGACGTTTTCGCGTACGTCACCCCACCAATTTCCCCACCAAATCAGAAAAAAAATACCGTATGTATACATACGAGCATACATGGACTGAATATGGGTCAGCGGGCCTAAGGTTGGTAAACTAAAAAATAAATATAACCTCTCAACTTGTGATGGGGGAGCACCGGAGTAGGACTCAAGAATTAGCCCTTTTGCCTGTACGTGTACACAAACGCAGCTAAACTTCATCGTGAATCGTGAAAAAAATAAAGGAACAACTGCATTGACTGCTTCCCTCGGCCATCACCTCCTCTTTATTTTTCCGTCACCCAGCCCCAACGACCAACGAACGACGAGTGGAAAATGGGGCGGCTCTCAAACGTCCGAATTTCTGGCTATTTTGGAGGAGTTAATGTAGGAGGAGATCACGATTGATTCCTAAGAAACCCGTCCAAGATTTGATCCTCTTCTGTAGTATTCTTCTAAATTAGTTTGTTCTTGTTCATCCGATTCAATTTGATTTGTTCCCAGTTTTCGTTCTCTATTTTCCAATCGTCAAAAGGTTGAAGAAAGGGGCAAAGGAAATTGGCATCCGCACACAGCAGGGCATGCAGTGCTGACGGCAGGGGCCGGCGGCCGGCGCGGTGGTAGCGACGCTCGGCGGTCAGCAGCAAGGGGCCAGCACGGTGATAGGGCAAGCCGGCGAGCCTTTTTTTTTGTGTTGCACCGGGCCCCTGAGATGTTAGGGCCGGCCCTGACGCCTACGTGGACAAAATTCAAGCAAACTCAAGCCAAAACCCATGGACCAAGAAATTCATTAGGTGGACACCTTGTTGAGCTAGACCACCACGAGCCATGGCACGTCTCCACTCTTATCCACATCCCTCATGAGCTAGAACCACCATGAACCATGTCACGTCTCCTTCTTTGGAGAATCGAAGGAGAAGACCCTGATCTATATCTTTACCAAAGCGATTTGAATTTCCCCCTAATTCACTTGAGGGTCCCTTTGGCTACTGTTTCCTTTGGAAATCCTAGTTGTTGTTTACTTCATTGATAACTTGTTGTTGTGTTGTAACAACCTTGGGAGTCTCTAGTTCGGTTGTAGATGCGTGTCTCAAGAACCTTGTAAAGGTCTAGTTTTCGCCTCGAGAAAATCCCTTAGTGGATAAGTGAGCTAGGCCTTCGTGGCGTTGCTCACCGGAGAATAGGGTGAGGGATTTGTGGCGTTGATTAGGCCTTCGTGACAACCACACTCCTCCAATGTATACATACTTACCCTCAAAAGGAAGGAACTATGGGAACCATCCCTTGTGTCTCTGTGTGCTCCACTCTCGGGTACCTCTACCCTTTATTGCATTGTTGTATCTTGCTTAGTGGTATCTTGCTTAGTCGTGTAGCTTGTCATTTAGCTAAATTCACATTGTTGCATATTTAGAGAATTTACATTTGTGTCAAGCCTAAATTGAAAAATAACTAAAAAATTGGTACCACCTATTCACCCCCACCCTCTAGGTGCGGCATACGATCCTTTCAGTTACACTTCATGCGCCTCTACGTAGCTCACGAACTCGTCTCCTGCTTGAAACTCAAATGTTTTAATACCCTACTTCATGCACCTGATTTTTGGTAATTGGTTGGATAATTCTTTTCTTACGAACTAATAGATGAGTTATTAACGTTATTCTTTGTAGGTTTTAGACTGTTTGTTCGAAGGATACATAAATTTGTCCTTAAACTCAGTCCAACTTGGATATGTTTTCCCCTCTGTATTTTAAGACTCTTTCGGCATTGAGACTTGGGTGCTACTAAAATTCTACAGTTTGTACGGGAGGTGGTATGGGCATGATTCATTGGGTACCCATTATGAACATACCTGGTGCAACGCAACCGAAAGCCCACCAGATGATCTGCTAAGGACCACGAAAACCAATATAATCTGGCAGCTATGAAGCATTCGAAGCCCATGTGTAGAACACGGACAAGCAAAATATTAAGGAACCCGACAATTCTTCCCTACCATGTAACCATCCCGGTAGCGGTATCTGAGACCTGGACTCCTATATAAAGGCTAGGAGCGGCCGACGGGAAGGTGATCTAGCAGCTATGAAGCATTCGAAGCCCATGTTCGTAGTGTGTTGAATAAGGACAAGATTATGAAACCCTAGAGTTCTTCCCTAAAAAGTAATCGGCCCGGTCACGGTACTAGAGACCTGGCCTCCTATATAAAGGATAGAAGGGACCGTCGGGGAGTGTGATACGTCTCAAACGTATCTATAATTTTTGATCCTCCATCTTATTTTACACCAATTCATATATATTTTGTTTACACTTCGTTGCACTTTTACATGATTTCCGGCACTAACCTATTAACAAGATTCCAAAGTGCCAGTTCCCTGGTTTCTCCTGTTTTTGTATTTCAGAAAAATTGTACAGGAAATATTCTTGGAATTGGACGAAACAAAAGCCGAAGTCAATATTTTACCGAAATAAAGACGAAGTCTGGAGGGGGGACGAAGAGGCGCAACAGGGCGCCCACACCACCTAGGCGCGGCCTAGGCCTGGGCCGCACCTAGGGTAGGTATGGGGCCCACAGGCGCCCCACCAACCTGAATTCTCCGCCTATTTATACATCTTCTCGGGAAAACCCTGGATACCCGAGCCTCCAACCACGAAAAGTTCCGTCGCGGCCGCCATCACCGAACCCATCTGGGGGGGGGGGGGGGTTCTGAAGCTCTTCCCGTCACTCTGCCGGAGGGGGAAATCATCGCTGGAGGCATCTACATCGCCATGCCCACCTCCGAAGTGATGCGTGAGAAGCTCATCCCTGGACTATGGGTCCATAGCAGTAGCTAGATGGTTGTCTTCTCCACCTTGTGCTTCATGTATCGATCTTGTGAGCTGCCCTACATGATCAAGATCATCCTTATGTAATCCTCTATGTTTGGTTTGCTGGGATCCGATGAATATTGTGTACTATGTTAAGATTGATTATATATTCATGTCATATGTTATTTGTGATCTTGCATGCTCTTTGTTGCTAGTAGAAACTCTAGCCAAGTGGACATGTGTGACTCCAAGAGGGGGTATTTATGCTCGATAGTAGGTTAATGCCTCTAGTTTCCTGGAAGAGTGACTTTATAACTTCTAAGGTTGTAGATGTTTTGTTGCTACTAGGGATAACCAACAATATTTTATCCAATGGTAATTCTAGTTTTTACTTTACACACATTTATTAATGTGATAGTCTATTGCTTGCAACTTTATACTAGAAGGGGTGCAGACGCTAACCTGAAGGTGGATTATTAGTCATAGACGCAGTTGGATTACGGTCTATGTATTATGTTGTAATGCCCAATACCAAATTATCATAGTAATTATCTTGTCATGTATCGATCGATATTATGTCAATTGCCCAGCAGTAATTTGTTTACCCAACATGATATTTCTTTATGGAGAGACACCTCTAGTGAACTGTGGACCCCGGTTAATTTCCTTTAGTCATAAATTCGACTGCAATCCTGTTCTGTTTACTTTCTACAAACATATCCTTCCATTCGATATGTCTAATCCTTTGTGTTCAGCAAACCGTTGAGATTGACAACCTCACTGCAAGTTGGGGCAAAGTACTTTCGTTGTGTTGTGTGCAGGTTCCACGTTGTTGCTGACGCCGGTAGTGCGCCCTGCCACTAGTCAGCCAGCAACACCTTCAGAAGTCACGCCTTTCTCCAACTGGTCGATTAAACCTTGGTTTCGTACTGAGGAAAAACTTGCTGTTGTGCTCATCACACCTTCCTCTTGGGGTTCCCAGCGTGTCTGCGTACTACGAGCGCACAGCAGCATAGTGCTATCTCGAAATCACCCGTAAAACTTCCCTAGGCAAGAGAGACGATTAAAAAACACCCACCATAGCCATCACGACAATAGTGTAACCTTCATCAATAATCAAGATCACACAAGCATGAAGTAGGGTATTACCCTCCGGAGGCCTAGACCTGGGTAAATCATGCCTTCTCCTTTCATGTTAGCCGACCAATTAACTCTTTTCCTAAAACCCAAGTCCATCAACCATGTGCATTGTCGTGGATACACCACGTCATGAGGTATTGTATGCCATAGTATTATGATTCGGAACATATGCTTTGGTAGAATCTTCACTGACTTGACCATAAACATAAAGGTGAGCTAAGTTCCAAATATCACTAGTTGCATAATTTGTGAACCAATTAAGGCTTAGTATATGAAAATTGTGAATATATAGCCTGTCAAATCGCAATTAGTATCATAGTCGACTCCTCCATCCATCAGCAGGCTTGAAGCCGAACCCACGTACTATGAACCATCATTTCATGGACAAAATCATGAAACATACTCTTCCATATGAGGTATCTCATATTGATATGTCGAATATCTCATGTTTTTCATCAGCATATTGATTCATGGGGCTAGACGCACGAGAGTTCTAATATACATGCTGCATGTCACAGAACTTCCAATCTTCATAAAAAAAATTAGATACCATCCTTTGCATGTTAGGGCTACCAGATAGAGTATGTACCATAGAAGTTTTAGCAAAACAAACGTACTAGGTATTTGCATCCACTTAATATAATAGCTGATCCATGTTATCGTATCTAGATTGTAGATGCCTTGGTGACACTCTCCTCGTAGAAAGAGCGGGCTACACAGACAGTTTGAAACTTCGTCCCCAGCAGAGTCGGTATACCCTCGAAGAAAAGCATGATGCAGGGAAGCACACACCAAGGGAGACCCAACGGAAACACAGTACATACGCAAGATAATTCGGCAGGCGCTTTTGATACCCAAATCCTTGCTCGCTTGTAAATGGCACTAGATTCACTCGGATACCAATTCATTGGGACTTCAAGCACAAACTGATGTAGAAATGGTGTTTTCCACACAAGGATGACTCGAGGGTTCATATTGAACTCCCAAAGACACAATAGAAATACACTCCTCCTTCCTCTTCCAACAACCTACAAACTAAGAGAGTGTTTTGTTGTATCCCAACTCCGCCAAGTGGTTGCCACCAGGCACAAGTTTTCATATTAGAATTGAAAAAATAACAATAAAGCAAAGATGTGCCAAAAAAATACCCTACATAGTTGTCTTGGGAACTCAATTGTGCTCTAAGAAAGTAACAAACAAATAAACTAAAGTATGTATGCAAGCTAAACAATAACTATCTATACATGAAAGATAAACTAAATGCAATGCAAAAGTAAAGTGTAATGGTGCTCATGGTGGTGTAAACTATATGAGATAACTAAATGCAAGAGAATGTTTTTGTATTTTTGGATTAAATAAATGCTGAAAATAACATGATTTGTAAGTGCAAGTAAAATGTGTTTCTTATGATTAAAATGGATCGGGATTCATAGTTTCGCATGTCTACTCTCTCATAAACACGGTGGACTCAAAACAGTACCAAAACAAGAGTAATATTGATGCAACTTCATAATGTATTTGATACAAATTGATATGGCTATCACGTCCTATGGTGGAGATAATGCAACAGATCCACTAATACTTCTCTCGTAAGATAATACTCCACAAACTAGATTTAATGTAAAAAATATTATTGCCTTTGCTGTCACAAGGCAATACTAGCACATGCATTCATTTATCCGTAGTGAGCTAACACTAGAAAGGTAAAAAACCATAGTAGTTCCCAAAATTTCTATCACTGTCCAGTTGCATGTTACCATGTTACTCCGAATAATGTACACGATGCCCCTCTCACGCCCTAGCATATTAGTTCGATCAAAACAAGTAATCAAGAACGGTCAACATAATATACATCTACTAATATATCAAACACAATATGAAAATTTCCATCCCAAATGCTCATATGATAAAAACCAAGATCCACCATAACGGGATTACAAATAGATGGCCATAATCATGTCGGGCGGGTCATATGGCACTAAAAAAATGATAGCATGAGAGAGATATAGAAAAACTACTTCCACAAACCCATAGTTCAGGGGTGGATAATATATTGGAGATAGTGGTCTAGAGACAAATAGTAATCAATATTTATTATATGTTTGATGTTCATAATTAGTTTTGTGCCATGATAGACATGTATTAAGAGGAAAACATTAATACACGTGTGGAATTCTAAACAAACATGAGTCCCTAATAAGCACACAAGTGCATAACTAGTTCATTAAGGTCAATCGTTGATCGAGGTTTTCCTGATCATGGACACACATGTCATTGACAATGAGATTATATTGATTGGATGAATCGTATGATGGACATACCCATAACATAATGTCAACACCCGGATTTTTAAGTCCGGATGCCTATTATGTCATACATCGCAATCCCAGGAATATTGTTGTTGCGAGGCATAATAGTTAAGTATCACAGTCATCATTCATTACAAACCATAATGTCTTACAAATTGGAATCACATGATCCATATTACACGAATAGTTGATCTATTGATCAACGAACAAACACAAGTTCATAGCGGAAGTGTAAGATACAAGGACTCTCTAGTCCACAGGCCAACGCTTGACGTCGGAAGACTCCTAGTTGTCGTAGGCGTCCTGTTGGTCGTCTCCTTGTTCATCTCATACTCTGGCCATTTGAAACTTCAAGTACTCGCAAACTAATACTAATGTAAGTGCTAGACATTTCTAGTAAGGTTTGCTAAGCTCTAGTTTATTTGCATAAAGCCAATTATAGTTCACAAGTATTTGAGTGAAAAAAAAACTTATTCATGTGCTAACTAACTCAAGTGGGAACATTAGTGTCATTCCCACCATTCAAGTGGTGATTTCAATTCAATTCACCACTTCACCATTCATTTCACCCATTTCATTTCAACCTCATTTTCAAGAATTGGACATCGGAAACTGTATGGCCTTTCCAACCGTCCGTAACCGTGGACACGGCTATTCGAATAGATTGACACTCTGCAGAGGTTGCACACTTGTGCCACAACATTTGATTTCATCCGTCGGGATTACCCCGAATCATCGTAACACAGTACGCGGATCATCAACCATAACCTTTCACTTATAAATCCTAGTATGAGCACCTCTCCCCATGAGCTTGGCCTCCCAGTGAAGACCAACTGTCAACCTGGGAACTGCACAGGGCTTGGCCGTACAATTCACCTCAATTCACATCCTTTCTCAACAACGGAGGCAGCCTCAAGCATAACCCCTATGATGTGTGTTCAGAGGGAACCCATACTAAGATGCATAAACTTCCAGTTAAGCCCTACCCATAATCAGGTATTATGGGGGTACTCAATATTGGAAAGGTATCGCATTCAAACCAATATCAGTTTTATCAAAAAATCACCATCTTCTCTTTGTCATATTCACCTTCAAAAATCATTCAATGGAATGCTTCATCATTCCAAGGTTTCAAAATTCAGTTCAAGTCACATTGTTCCCATCTAGAGTAGTCAAGTTTTAATTCATTAGCACTAGCTCTAATCATGAGGGGTGCTATCTTGCTTTGCTAGATTGAGACTAACTTTACTACTCTAGTAACCTCCTTTGACTTTGACCAAAGTTAACTATAAAGTAACTCTTGGAAAACAACAAGTAAATCTTGTAATGTAGAAACTTGGGATAGGCTTATGGTAAGAAAAGGTAAGACTATGGTGCCTTGCCCCAAAGGGCTTTGCATTTTACAAGAATATTAGCTTGCCTTGGTAGTTCTCAAAGTTCTCCTCCACCTCCTCTTGGTAGCAACCTTCTTCCTACAGGTATTCTCCGGTGCTAGCGTCTAAATTTAAATATGAGTATAATCACTCAACTAATTCAATGGCTATTCCATACATCACATATATTCACACAAACTATTCTAAGCACACAATTACTCTAATTATGGTGCATTGGTTGTGTTGCTTGAGGAGAAATAATTTCCTTTTATTTAATATGTAAATGATAGTTTCCATAGGGTTCTTGAGAAATAATTTCCTCTCATTGAAATCTTCTTAAGATTTAATTTCTCAAACAATTATACATGAACTTATATTGACCTAAGTCAAACATTCATTATCATCATTTGAGAAAATGATTTAAATGAGGTAGACCACCTCATACCATTTAATATTGCTACAAATGATTTAAATCTCCAAGTAATTCATATAAGAGAGTTTGGCCAGGGGTCCAAACATCACATGAATTCATTTGGGACAAGATTTAAATGAAGTATAATACTTCATATGATTTTCATAATAGTTTTGGACAGTATCACTTAGATAAACTAGCCATATTGTCCATTAATTCAACTATTGCATGATCATGCAAAGTGACCACACCATTTTCTTGCATAAACAATTAGTGTAAGTCAAATGTGAGCTATTGGAGTTGGAATTAACTTAATATCTATTTTTGTTGATTTTTAATAATTATTTGAATAGGGAAAAGTCCCTGCCTTCATCTTTTTATCAGATTAATTCTACAACAGATCTTGAGGTGCGACCAGTGGCATATTGTAGATCTTTTTAGTAGCTTTCCAACAATATAAAATTTATTAAATTTTGCCAAGCCAAAAAGATTCTATTGAATTTCAAAGTTGGAGCCAGTATTGATTTGAAATGGATTTGAATTAAACCTTATTTGAATTAAAGGGCCGGCGGGAAACGAAGCTGGGCCGAATTGATTTAAAACGGCCCACGCCCAGCCCACCACGGTCCACAGACGCGTGGGCTTGTTGACAGCATGGGGTCCACCAGTCAGCGACTGTTAAAACCCGAAACGGTATGAACTAACGTGGGGCGTAGGATTAGAATCGAATCGGACGGCTCACGTGCATCATTGTCTCCGACGAGATGCCGTGGCTTCTCCGGCGAGCCTAGGGGGTCGGAGAGCTCACCGAGACTCCAGCAAGGGTGGGCAGTGTGCGTGATGAAGTTGTGGACGACGGCGAAGCAGCTGGTAGCAGTGGCGAGGCGTGGGGAAGCTCCAATCGACGGCGGCGACCTCCGGGTACTGGCGGCTCCGATCGTCAAATTGGGGCAGCTCCGGTGACGATTGAGTGTGTGGTTTGGTCGTTGAGAAGCAGGGATGGGAGGAGAAGAGGTTGGTGTGCTCAGCTTCGTCCAGGGAGTCCTCTATTTATAGAATCGCGAGCGGGCAGCGGGGCAGTGGTGAGGTCGACAATGGCGCGGCTCTTCCGGCAAGCTAGCGAGCTAGGCGAGGGTGCAGGGGTGTTCACGACGTCACAACGGTCCTCTGGGCGGCGACAGCTTGGTCGGGCGGTGCTTGGTTTGGTAGCATTGTTTCCAGGTATGCCGCGGCAATGGCGGGGTTAGCTCGACGTCTCCGGCGGCGGCGGTCCAGGGTCTCCGTTCAGCGCGTGTCTGGTGGAGTCGTGGTGGCGCGGCGAGGCGAACGGTGAAGGAAAGGGGGCCAGAGAGGGAAGGATGCAGCGAGGCGGCGTGTGTCCGTGGCGCGCGCGTCGGCCGACAAGCACGGCATGGCCATGCCTCTCCTGTCGCACGTGGGCATCGCGGGCGCGTTCTGGCCAGGTCGCTATGGTCCACCTCTCGACGAACGGCGATCACCGGCGTGCTCAGGGGACCAAGGGGAGCGAGTTTGGCAAGGTGGTCGAGGCCACGGTGGAGAGAAGAGAGGGGAGGGAGATGCTCATGGACATGGCCGGCATGGTGGTGGCCTTGGCATTCATGGCCCTCCTCTAGGCTTGCTGTTGAGTGTGTTAGAGGTAGAAGAGATCAGGGGACAGGGTGGAGTAGGTTGGGGCAGTAGGGTTAGGCCAAAACTATTTGCACTAGTGTTTTTGATTTGTTCCATATTTGCAAATTGCAAATTTGTCCAAATTTGAATGTGTTCAAAAGGGTGGCAAGATTTGGATTGTGTGTGTTTAGTTGAGTTGTATTTGACCAGAGATGATGAGAGGTGGTGGTGGAATGGTTAAATTCAAAGAATTGCAAAATTTGATAAGTGTGAGAATGTTCCCCTTAATAAAAAGTGTCAACTTTGGATGAGCATAGTATTTGATCTAAAAAGAATTTGGCATGGTGGTCTTTAAAAAAAAGTGTTCACCTTAATGTTGTCTTGGATGAGGTGCAAAGAGTTGACAAAGTTTAGTTTGAAAAATTTGAATTGCAGGGGCTCAAAGTAGTGATCAGACTATAATTGGTAGATTTGACCAGTATCATATGTGAGCCAAATTTGAATTTGAAATCCATTTGATTTGTGTTTCTTTGATTCCAAAAGTGGTAATAAGTGTTTAGTAACATTATTCAACTAATGGTGAAGACCAAAATGGTCTAGGGTAAAGATTTGGAAAAATGGCATAAACCATATGTGAGTGTTCTAGGGTTTAATTCTTATTTGATTTCTTTCTCTTTTTGTTTTATTTGGTTTGTGATCTTCACTTGATCACATTAGGGTTTTAGGGTTTAGCACATACACAAGATAACAATCATCATGGCATATCACTCAAATGCACAAGTCCTATGCATGGCACTATATGCAAATAAAAGTTTTTGTTGGCTCTGAATTTTGAATTCTGGAATTCTTCTAACTTTCTTTTTATTGAAATTTGGGATGTTACACATAAGTTTTGTAAAACGATCAAACCACATCAAGTTCAATGTTACGATGTTTATTATAAGTGCATAGTGACATAGGTATGCCTAGAAGGCATGCCGAATAAGGTACCATAAATCAATAAGAAAGCATGGAGCCCATGGACCCGAAGTTTTGGAGGCCCAAAAGATTAAGGATCTGCGGGTTAGGAAAGTAGAGTTGTAATAGGAATCTTGTATAAATATAGGAAAGGCCCAATACGCCTCGGATAGTTTGTAACTTGTACGACACGAAAAGTCTCGGCTCCACCTCCTATATAAAGGGGAGCCAAGGGAGAAAGAGGGGACCAAAATCTTGATAACCAGAACCACCATAATCGTGAGTTGAGCACCTTTTTTCAGCTGAACCTTCGAGATCTACTTGCCCTCTACTTCTTACGAAAACCTAAGTCTACAATATGTAGGCATTGACGAGTTAATCCCTCGTCACATAGTAACTTAATCCCTAGACCGTGAGATAATATCTAGTCATCGTCTCTGGAGGCTGCCTTGTCTGCATCAAACTTCATTCCGTAAGAGGATGATCATAAAGGTGTATTTAGGTATATCAATGGAATGATTGAGGCGTATGGATCAAGAGAGGGATTTGTTCGTCCGCGTGACGGAACGATACATATATATAAGAGCCCACTCAGTGAGATTACATCCCTGAAAGCTTTGCAGATTATGATTAGGTCATGGGGATGAAATCACATGTGAATGAGTTGAAATAACCTTGCCGGTAACGAGACCGAACTAGGTATATGGATACCAATGATCATGTATTGTACGAGTGCCGGTATCGAATGAACAAAAGGAATGAGACTCAATGCAAAGGTTCAAACGACGATCATATCTCCGTGGAATACATAGAGAGATCGCAATGGTTATCTAAACCCCTAGTGATCATTGACCGGAGACCTAGTCCCGGATCATGGCTATGTTATTCTTGAACCATAGCGTAACACACTTAAGGGTTCGATGAAACTCGAGATAGTTTTGGATTCATGGGGATATATCCAAAATAGGGTTCCGGAGATGTCCGAAAGTTGTTCAGAATAGTTCGGGAGGTATCTCAGACAAATGGGAATTAAAAGATTTGTTTAATATGTTGATTAAATGAATTAATATATTAAATATATTTAATTTAATAAAAATATGTTTTATTTAATTAAAAGGTCTTCCTACCTTTATTGGGCCCCATATGGAAGGGGCCCATCAGGGAGAGAAGGAGGGGGTGGCCGGCCAGGCCAAATGGCCTGGCCCACCTGGCCCGATCAGGGGGGGGGGGGGCGTGGGCGGGGGGGGCAGCCTGGCCAAGGCAGGTCGGCTCCCCACCTCCTCCTCCTTTTGTCCTACCTTACCCCCTTATGAAGTATTGCCCCCCTTGCCCCCTATATAAAGAGATCCATATGGGAAAATTAACTACACAATTAAAATAGAGAAATATCTCTACCTAGTTTTCTTCTCCGTGCGGTTCCCCGAAGAACTCCATAGAGAGGGAGACAACTCCACACGATACGCGAGAGCGCTGCCAGGATCCAAATCCAGAAGATCTACTTCTGCAACTTCGATGGATCAGAGCCAGGAGCGTCGTTGAGCATCGTACGTATGTGAAACTACGAGATGTTGCACATGCGGCACTCGACGTCGTGTCATGATGCAGGTGGTCCGGGTAGGTCCGATCCTAGTATTGGGTCCGGGTAGGTCCGATCCTAGTATTGGACCGCTGCCCCTGATGCCAATTCTAAGGGTAGAGGTTCGACCCGCACCTACTTTATTAAGGGAACGGGTACCCTAGGTTCGGACCTAAGCTGCTGATGTTTTGATCACTCTGTATTAAATATAATCCATACATGCCCTGCATACATGCAACCACCATTCATGCATAAGCCAGAATTAGAGTGTGTCGTTGGTGTAGTTGCCGTGCTGTCGGACGCAGAAACACTCGTACGTACAAATTTCTAGCTGCACAAGTGCACAATAGTACAACAGCTATAATGAACAGACCAATTCTTCGGCGGCAAAGATTTCACTTGAAAAAGAAAACTCTGAAAGCTATGTGCTTAAATTTCCACATCATTTGCACATAACAGCAGACAATTGCGCCTCAACTCAAAGACCATGGACTCATTCGCTGATGCATTATCCAATGTGATACCAAATATCTTATATTCAATATCCCATTCCTGGATGCATTCAAGAAGCTGATTGAACATATCAATTCCAGTGTGTGATGTTTCAACAACGAAAAATTTGATAACTTTCTTTCTGAGTTTCCATTCTGCAGTGATAAGGTGGCAGGTGATGCACATATATCCAAGTGTCTGATTCGATGTCCACATGTCAGCTGTCAATGAAAACCTGCAATTTGCATCCTTAAATATTTCTTTTAGTGTCGCCTTCTGCAGTTTGAATGCCTTCATGCAATCGTTTCTAGATGTTGTTCGAGATATTGGCTTGAACAAGGGGTTCAGACTTGCTACAAATCTTCTAAACCCTTCGTATTCGACAAGGATAAATGGAAGTCCATGAAGTGCAATCATCCGAGAAAGCTCCATTCTTGCAATCACGGGATCAAAGTTCCAATTTTTCAACCGACTGCCATCAGGAGAGCGAAGTGTTGAATTCAGTCCTTGCACAATCCTTAGTCCAACATCACGTTTCTTGCATCTGTCCAAGTGCTTCAACAAGGCGCTGGTTCCTGCACCACGTTTTGCACTGATTGTCTTGTCACAATGCTTGCACCTTCCTTTGGAAACTTGTCCATTTACAATGAGAGGAACGTATTCCTTCCAAGCTTCGGATCTGAATTTGCTAGTCAAAGCTTGAATAGATGCACTAGCAGTAGCAAACTCATCATCATCAGCCCCATTCTCATCACCCTCAAAACTGTGCTCCGAGTCATACTCAACATTATCCTCCAAGTCATAGTCTTCCTGGGCATTATCTTCATCCATGTCATCATCCGTAGGCGTAGGCGGCTCTGAGTCACAAATACATATTAGTTGCTTATACTCAACATCATAACATGCCAGCAAATAAGAGAAATAGCATCAGGTTCATGTACTCACCACAATATGTCTCAATGACTGCTTCTCTTTCTCCTTCCCCTTCCCCTTCTTCCCCTTCTTGAGACATTGCAGCTGGAGAAGTTCGGCCTGCAGCCGGAGAAAACCGCACTGCCCGGGACCTTGACAGCATAGCAGCCACCACGTGGTGCCTTGAAACTGGAGACCACCTCTTCTCCTTCCCCTTATTCTTCTTCTTCTTCTTCTCTCCAGTACCTTGACCATCTCGACTCCGCCTTTCATCTTCCCCTCCAACGGTGGGGACATCTCGCGCATATTGTTGCGATTGCCCTTGGCTTGTCATCTGCACTTTGGTTGGAAACTTAATCATACATGTAAAGGCAAGAGTATAAGAGAACATGAACCAATACAATCCGCTGAACAAGAACTTTCATGCACTGACAAGGTTGGATGAAAACAGAGCCAAGTACCAGGTATTTGATGTTTAGCCTTAATTATTCGGATGTCTTTATGCTATTTCGTTTCCCAGAAATGACAATGCTGATCTTTCATTCACAATCTTTTTGCAGCTAGCGTTAAAACTTAAAAGCCGGTGTGTTCTATGACAAAGTATCAAATATGACTATCTGGGGGAATCATTCAACAACTCAGGTAACTGAAGATATGATTACAGATAGCAGGGTACTCTGTTTGCAGTAGCCGCGTCTTTGCAGATGCATGCCATGACAAAGCGTGGAGGAACTTCAAGGCAAATTCCAGCATACGACCAAGAATGTACCTGGATTTCGACGACGGCAGATGGGAGAAGAGCTCCGGCGGCGGTTGCGAGCGCCGACACGAGGGTGCTCCGCGAGATCTGACGCGCCCGGTTGCGAGCGCCTCACGCAGCGTCGCGGCTTTCCGGCGGCCGGCAGGTTGCTCTGCTCCGGCGGCGGGAACAACTTGGAGAGATGAGGGAAAGGAGTGGAGGAGTGGGCAGGGGCGGCGGCGTCCTCCCTGTGTCGCGACTTGCGACTGGAGAAGAGATGTGGAGGTGCGGTACTACCCTAGGTTCAGACGGGTAAGGTTCGATATGGACCTAATTTCTAGCGGGTCGGCCCTTGGCCCAATTGGTAACAAAATTCAGGTCCGGTTCGGCGGTTCACAGGGCCGAACCGCACCACCTGCACCAATAACGTCGTGGGAGAGGACTTCTACACAGCCCTAAGGTCGGCAACGACTATTCGTCTAGATCAACCACATTATAGCGGAACATTAACTGCTATCGGTCTATGAGGGTACATCACCGATATTACCTTCCTTACTGCATTACTACATCGATAGATCTTGGGCATATTAGGGCTCGCGTTTAGTTAGAAAGTTTTTGTTTTCTGCTGCGTAACCCAACATATATTGTTAAAGAGGTTGGAGATGCGAGCCAGCGGCATTTCCCCTGCAGTTTATGCATCATCTTATTTGTATCGTGTTTCTATCTCCATGGTGCGCCATGCTCTGAATCGTTCTTGGGGTAATATATATAGGTGTTTTTAGGTCAAGACGAGTCTAAGGGAATGAATATTGATGACATAAAAGCCATGAGGCGCCGGGTGGGCCCCTTGGCACCGCCTTGGCATCATGTCGTGCCATGGGCCCCATCTTGGGCCTCCTGCCCTTCAAGGTGAGGTCCATGTGCTCCAGGTCTTGATCTTCCGTAAAAGCTTATGTTGAAAAATGAGATATCCTTTTGAGTTCACAAAGCTCGCCGAAAGTTAAAAATACGGAAAACATGGTTTTCATGTCTTCAAAGTTATAACCCAAATAACTCCGCACAGTTCATGAAGATCCCTGGAAATCAAAATGTGCAAAACGACGGTTTCTTATTTGCAAAATTATAACCCAAATAAAAGAGATATTTTATGAAAATACCAAAAGTCAATATAAAACATGATTATAACAACATATATGATTCAAACCTGATTGGGTATGTCACAGTAAACTACAAACAACATAGATGCATTTTACAACCCGGTAGGGATCTCGTCAGGGACCACGGTGCCTTTATAGTTTGTCGTCGATGTATATAAAATATAGAAATAGTGATCAGTGCTACCCAAGGTATTATAATTTACTGATAAGTAAATGACATCAAGCAATCGTCATATGAAGTAAAAGGAAACATAAACTTCAATTATGCATGAGAATAAAGAAATCTTCCAAAATAATGAATGGACAAGTACTTTGGACAATTAGGCAAACTATTTTTACAAGATATGTATGATTCACAAGAAAGATTATGCATTGGGAGTTGTTTCTATATTTTTTCGTAGAATATATAACATTTTCTCTCAACAAACTTTATTGCTTTGACCCAGAAAGAAGTAGAAATTCCGTTCGCAGAGGGGAGCAAAGATTAAAACAAGTTGGATAACTAAGGGGATTGATTCCTTAAAAGAATAAGTATCAGCCCCTACCCTAAATTTAGCTTTTATTCTTGCATTTTGGATTGCGAATAAGCAAGTGCACTAGCAGTTTTGATTGTGTTCTCTGCGAGCCAGCCTTTTTATCAGGACTGTTGTGAGTATCGAGAATATTCGACGATGAAAGACGGGTCCTTTTTGGTTTTAATAATAGGCTGTGGTCTCGATATTGGGAGTCAAATTCCAAATAAAATAATTTGAAATAACTAAAGTATAAAAAATTCCCACTCCGACGGCCCGACGAGTCATCTACTAAAAGGACCCTCCCCGTTGTGCGCCCCTCCTTGAATTATTCGCTCATGAATACTTTTTAATACTAAGAATAAAATGCATTTCAAACAATATTTAGAGTTTTTAGAGTGGATCCCATATTTATTTGGGATTTCTATTTTCGTGCCCCCGCTTCGTTAGCTGTACTCAGTTTTCCCCAACCCCTTAGTTTTTCCCCAAGCCTATGTCCGAAACCCGCAGAAGGAGCTCAGACGGAAGGAATCCGTCTATTTGGACGTTCTGTGCTGACGTGTTGCGCCGCGTCGTCTGTGGGGCCGCGTGGGGCCGCGTCGCGTGGGGCTGGTAGAAAGGGACCGCGTGGGACAGGACGAGAAGCGTTTGGTTGCACGTGAGCAGGAGCTGGGTTTTGTCTCTCTCGGCCCAAATTGGCATTTTTAAGAGCACATTTTCCCCTCTTTCTCTCTCTGTCTTTTTCACCAAATTAGTATCAAATCTAGAGAAGCTTCTATTTTTGTCTTTCTTCAATATGGCTGCAAATCTAGTAGCAAATCTCTGGGGTTATTTATGCCTTTTGGCACTCGTTTTTTGCCCAATATGGCAGCAAATCTAGAAGCTAGTATATGATAAATTCACAATAGCATAATCAGAAAACTAAGTATAATACATAAACTGCATACAGCAGCCAAAAGCAGCCAATAACGTTGTTAATGTTCACGACAAACTAAGCTGAAAAATATACAAGACACACGCAATGTATGGACAACAAGAAGATTAGGATACCCCAGGATGAATGAATTTGTTCTTCATTCCTCCTCATATATTTCTTCGTCGCTCCATTCGTGCATTACCCCAAGGAAATATTGGTTGAACTTGTTCCGTCTGTAGTGTGCGGCCAATACATCCTCCAGACGGTATGGCATGTGTTCATTTTTCATACCGTAGTTTCATATTCTATCCACACGTAGTGGCCACTCATCCCATGCCTTTGTATCATGAGAGTACTCTCTGATATAACCCAAATCCGTGTAGTAGATGCAGCCAGGTCGAAGTGTCGGGTGCACTCTAGTGTCGACGGAGATAGACCGGATATGATTCACGAAGAAGGCATTACTGCCAATGTTACTGACCGGATGGAGAGAGCGGCTCTGAGTGTCCACACGGTACACCAATGGTTTGCCCGCCAAAGCCCGGTTGACCAACAACACAAGCAGCAGATCACCATCCGACTTCACAAGGTAGAACTTCTGACGTCCAAGTTCTGGAAATGAAATTAGTGTCTCCATCTTGACAGTGCTCGCGCGCTGCTGCAACTGTACATTGGTGCACACTATTCTTCCGGACTCAAAATTGTCCGCAGCTATTGCATACAGTTCACCATTGAATGGGGTAATGCAACGCAGACAATGGTTCTCGATCGAAAATCTTTCTTCTCCCCAATCTTCATATATATCCTTAGTTGGAGTGCTCTCATCGACCCAACCAATTTCTGGCGGGAATTGTGCGGCAACGAAGACCATAGTCGGGGATTTGATTACAACGACTGAATCCAGAAAAACAGATGGCATCTGCGCCTCAAACGTAGTGTTCGATGCCTTTGTGAGTGGGTTCAGAAGCCGTATCTTGTGCGGCGGGTTCTTCTGGGCAAGCACGATGACGCCACGGCAAAAGCCGATGAAGCAGTATCTAAAATATATAGATGAAGATAACATTCAGCACTAAGATGTTTAAGATTGAAAATAAAAGGTAGATATGGAGGAATTTGAACCTTGTATGAACTTCCGATAGATCTATGGTGACGGAGCGTGATGTGCCGAGTTGGAGGAAGGTGAACTCAGCGACGCGTGGAAGGGCGTGGTCTAGCATGATCCATTCGTCCAGGTGCACGTCGGGCTCAGGCAAACCTGAGCGCCAATTTCTACAGACTTGCCTCATAGCAGAGTAGGTGTCGGCGTACTCCTCGTTCGCCAGTAAGCATTCGCCGATCTTGTGAAGTGGTCCATCAGCCGAGAGAGAGGCCCAGTTCACGGAGGCGTCGCGCTTGGATGCGCCGCCCTCGGCGGCGACGGGCTCGGAGGCGACGGCCGCCGGCGCATTATTCTTCTCCATCGCCGGCAGGGTAGCGTGCGTAGGGCGGTTGGGGTTTTTCCGATTTGGTGAAGTTGATGGGACGTGAGAGGGGTGGTTTCATGCGTGAGCGAGAATGAGACGACTGTGTGCAGAGGGATGGAAGGAGGGGCTTACGCGTCCTAAATGCGACCCGCGTCCTACGCGTCCACTATTTGCACGTCTGCACCGCGACACGCGTAAAAAATGGCACGTCTTCCACTTCTGCACCGCAACACGCGTCCTCGGGTCTAACCCTGGAAATTTAGATATACTCAGGTATACCCTCGAGTCATATACTAGCATTTTTTGTGTGCTCAGTTTTCCCCTTGGGTGCTAATACTGGCTAGTGCAATATACTCAGTTTTACCCTCAAGTGGCTGGTCAACAGAGAGTCAACAAATGGGATTAACCAGTTAAATGAGTTATTTACTGTGCAAAAAATTCCGAAAAAGAGTGGCACTTACTCATGGAGTCTTTACCACAAGTTGCCACTTCTCAAATCATAGGTAAATCATAGATAAATCAAGTTTTACCACAAATTGCCACTTCTCAAATCACCTAGTAGCTATGAAGGTGCATGGTTTTCCACAATAAGTCCTACCCAAAACAGCTTTTCCCAAAACATACTTTGTCTGAATGAGGCTATAATTTTCACACTCATGTATATTTGTATTGCAAATAGTTTGAGGTAGGCCAAGATGGGTTTCATTGTACAAAACATGCGTTTTTCATTTTTTTAAATCTCATATTTGAATCCCTTAGTCTGTTTACTACTCACTTGCCCTTGGTTTCTTGATACTACTCAGTTTTGCCCTCTCCCTTCACAAACTCTCACAGACGCCCAACATTGCCCTGATTGATCTAGCCCATGTCACACGGATCGTGCCCGCCGACCGTTGATCGTATGATCTTACGGGCAGGATAACCCCTATCTCTCTCTCTGGTCGGGGCCACCACCCTCTCTCTCTCTCTGTCGTCGGTTAGCTTCACGCAAAGTTTGGTTTTCTGCATTATTTTTCACGAGCTAAATTATAAACTCTTTTTAGGCATTACGTTTCACGCAAAAAATGATAAACCATCACCGATTTGTTGTAGCCATTACTTTTCACGCAAAAAAATGATACATCATCACCGATTTGTTGTAGCCATTACTTTTCACGCAAAAAACGACAAACCATCACCGATTTTGTTGTAGCCATTACTTTTCACGCAAAATGATACACCATCACCCATTTCTTGTAGCCATTACTTTTCACGCAAAAAACGATAAACCATCACCGATTTTGTTGTAGACATTACTTTTCACGCAAAAAATGATACACCATCACCCATTTCTTGTAGCCATTACTTTTCACGCAAAAAACGATAAACCATCACCGATTTTGTTGTAGCCATTACTTTTCACGCAAAAAATGATACACCATCACCCATTTCTTGTAGCCATTACTTTTCACGTAAAAAATGATAAACCATCAACGATTTGTTGTAGCCATTACGGTAAATGATAAACTATCATGAATTACCATTTCTTTTAGGCATTACTTTTCACGGTAAAATGATAAACTATATCACGAAGTTCCATTTCCGTCAAGATAGTCCGCATTACTTTTTTGTTGAGATATATACCCCCACAACGTCCGTCTCCTCCTTAATTTATTGTGTAAACCCCCACAACGGTCATCTCCTCCTTAATTTATTGTGTAAACCCCCACCAACGTTCACCTCCTCCTTATTTTATTGTGTAAACCCCTACAACGGTCATCTCTCCCTTATAAACACCCACACGGCCATCCCTTGTGTCAATAGGTTCTGCCTCTCTCTTCTTCGTTCACATACACTTGATCCATTGCCATGGCTTCCACGTCTCGGACGCGGACCGGAAGGGAAAGGGGAAGGGGAAGGGGAAGTGGATCATCATCATTGCCACCACCACCGTCAACACTGCCATTGATCATAGAGGAGTTCTTCATCGTCGTCTATGAAGACCCTTTGGTCAAGAAGGTGCGTACGCGTTCCCACATATATGATGCATGTGATTAATTATGGGCATGTTCTAAAAAAACCTTTAATTTCAAACGATCGGCGCTCGATCTCTTTGCAGGCTCTCCCAAAAAAGTTTGTGGACTATCTTGACGGCCAGGAGCCAGCTAAGGTGTATCTGCGAGCAGCTGACTGTGGTCCTCGTCTCTGGACCGTGGAGGTCCTATTTGACGGTCAAGGCCGGATGTACCTCGACAAGGGCTGGGAGAAATTCGCCATCGCGCACGGTGTGGATTTCGGCTGCTTCGTACACTTCAAATATGAAGGCGATGATGTGCTCACAGTGAAGGTGTTCGACGGAACAATGTGCAGGAAGTACTACTACTCGGACGACGAAGATACTGACGATGAAAGCGACGACGACGTGAAGCCATGCATCCATCCCCTTTAGATAAGGGGATTATGACCAAGAATATATATGTAGCTTCATATGCATCGATTTAGAGATCTAACTATTTTCTATATATTATGCATGTAAAAGATAATATCGCATTTCCACTATTATTCGAGCACCACATCCTCCAAACGATGCCGATGCCGATATCGGCATGGTCAGAACGGCTATGCTCGCCGCCACTGCTAGGTCAACGTCGGGATGCACAATGTTTAGCATAAGAGTCACTTTAGATTAAGCTGCGAAAATAGTCACCTGCCACAGCGGTCATTGGCTGCGAAGGCCCCACAGAGCGGCAATATAATTTTCTATAAATAAATAGACGACCCACTGGTCATTGACTGCGGCAGCCCCATAGAGCGGCCCCACTTGTCATTGGCAGCACCGCATATACAATCAGGAAATAAAATGGCCCACGCGTCAGCGGTAGATGGATGGCTACCCGTCAGCACAAGACGGTCAGAGAGGAACTGCCCTCTATGCAGCCCCACCTCTGTGCAGCCCCACCCGTCAGATTAACGGTAACGGTAAGGCCTCTGACCTGACGGCAACCCACGTCTTCGAGGGGTTTCAAACTAGAGGGAGGGGAAAGCTGAGGAAAAACTAACGAGCTGGGGAAAACTGAGTACAACTAACGAAGCAGGGGCATGAAAATAGAAATCCCTATTTATTTCCTCTCCCCACTTTAGTCCTGAATGCGCTCGGAGGAGTTTTTCCTTATTTGCTTAATATTTTGGGAATGGCATCCCTTTGCCTACTCTTTTGCGAATTTAATATAAATCACATTATGCATGCTCATCATTTTTGTTATGAGGAGGAAACTTCTTTAGCATGAAAGAACATGAATCAACTTCACCACTTCCCTATGTACACAAAGAAAGAAGCACCAAAGTTTAGAATTTAATCAAAATAAATAAAACACAAGAAATTTACTTGGAATGGTGTTGAAATCCATATGCAGATAAATATGGTGGACACAACACACTATATCATGGTTAGTACGTGAAAGATTGGTAATAGCGAGAATTTTGACCGCTAAGGAATAAGGATACAAAAGTGTCCACTCATTTCCAAACATGAAAGATAAACTTAAACATAAAAATAGAAGACGTAAATGAGATCTGGTACTACATGTGATACTTGTAAGATATCATAAGCCCAAGATTAAAACACCACACAAAGTATAAAACTGGTCATGAGTTCCTCTTATGTAACTAACCACCCCTTCACCTTTATTTTATAGCATCCAAACTTGATTTACATTTTATTCCAATAGGTAAATGATAACAATAAGCTCATATACAATTGGTGGTATTTTATTCAAAACCAAGATCGTGAAACAAAGCTTAAAACTAAAACAAGATAAAGACTAAGTTTATGCGAAGATAGTATCTTGCTCAAAAATAAATTTAGAGGTTTGCAAACGGAGATTGTGGTAGGCCAATGGGTGCCTCGGGCATCCCCAAGCTTACGGTTTTCACTATTATTGGATAGCTAACTACTTGTTTTTTGGTCCTCCATTCTCTGTGAAAAAACTTCATCCCAAAATTTTCTCCCATTTCTTATCTATGGAGTGACATTAGTAGCATAAATATAATCTTCTAGCTTCTATCCAAACTTAAATAAATTGGAATCTAAATTTTTTAGAGAGTTTCTTAAGTTGAAGACATTAAAAATATTTCAGTATATTCAAAAAGAAACTTGAAGAAGCCACTCTTGCATCAAAAGACATTATTTGTCCAGAAAACGGATGTTGAAAAATGTACAGATTTGGGCCACTTAGAAGTGTCATAAACTTTAATAACATTTTTGCATTCATAGGATGAAATATTTTAACTCCCGCAAAAATTTCATCCCAAATGGAGCTACCATAAAAAATCAGAAAATATTTTCGTGGATAGCAAAGTGCGGGAATATGCAGCTCCGCGTTTGTTTTATCAACCTTATCATTCAACATGGGTAAAACCTGGTACTTTATTAAAAACTTAAGTAACCAAAACAAAAAATAAAATCTTCTTGCTACAGAAAGGACTCAATAAAAAACCAAAACAAAAACAATTGGGTTACCTCTAGTAAAGCTCTTCTTTATAGCCATATAGTTAGACTGTGTACCTTCTTTTTAAGATGGGTATGAATCATGTGGGAACTTCACTTTGGTGACAACCTCTTTCTTTCTTGGGGAGTGTTCCATGAAATTATTATGAGGGAACTGAAACTTCATATTTTCTTCTTTGAATCACCGATAGCACATGTGGTTCTTAAAAAAAGTTCTACCGATTATTATAAGACTAGAGGAATCGCTTCCCATGTCCATTGGATTAAAATCCACAGGCAGAAAAGTCATATGCAATTAAACAGTAACATATTAACTCTATCCACAATGTGCTTGGTAGAAATATCAGTAGGTGGAAGATCAATATCACATTCTTCTAAGGCACCTATATCAAGTATATCATATAATTCTTTAGATATGGCAGAAACGATATATCCTAAATCTATAATAGCATGACATGTGACTTTTCCACTTGTAATTTGTATATTCGTGGTCCATAGATCCCAAAGTTTAGGTGTGGTATCATAGCTTCTATATTATATCTATCATTTTTTTCCTTTTAAGACATGATTACCTATGTAGGAACCAAAACCCGCTAGATGAACATCAATGAATGGATGTTTAGCAATTTTTTGTAAGATAAACATAAGATAATTCAAGCTACATTTATCAATATCAAATAGAGGTTCAGTAATTGTATCACTAAGCATTTTTATTTCCTCTACTTGTTTATTTTATTGTTCTTTTCTTTTATCTTGTGTTAAAAGTTTCTTCATTCTCTAGTTCATAACGATCATCAAATGGTTCATCATATATAGTCATGCCTTATCCATACTATCTCCATTCTTACTTTCTATAAGTAAACTATCAAGTAAAACATCGGCATCTGCAGCTTGTGTATTCATAAATGATTTTACACATTTGTTATCTAAAAGTGCAAGACATCCCATATGCAAACTTCCATATTTTTTTTAATATCATCCAATCTCTAAAACCAGGTTCGGCTCCATAAATAAGTTCTCTAAACCACTCCCAAGCATCAATGAGTGTCTCATTTCCCATTTGCTTAAAAGAGTGGATAAAGCTTCTATTGTAGGAAGTGATATTTGATGGCCCAAACTTTTTCTATGCAAGAAGTTTTTATATTAAACCAAGAGTTGAAATTCCCATTAGGCCAAGTTAAAATCTACTCTTCAGCTTTCTTACCCAATAAATAAGGAACTATTTTTTTTCTTTTAATATATTACTACTCAAATTTCTCGTTTTAAAGGTATCACATATATAATTGCACTTTCTTAGATGCATAATAGGACCTCATTATATTTTCCCCATATATCATTACAAATCAACTTCAGTAACTTAGGTTTTATTTTGAATGATTCAGCCAAGGATCCAGGAGGGCTACTCGGTTCAGGAAAATCACTACCATCTAGTAACCAACGGACTAGTTTTCTCATACTTGCAAACTAAAGTAAATAGTGTACTAAATAAAAAAATGGCCTTTTTATGTAAAATAAAAATAATGCAAAACGGAAAGTGAATATGCAAACTAAATGTTCTTATGGAAGCAAACAAAACTAAAGAAACAAAATAAATACAAAAGCAAGACAAACTATAATGCTTTGAAGATGTAAAGGAAAAGAGAAGATCACAAATGTGCACTTCCCCAAGCTTAGTGTGTTGCACAATGGTGATGCACTCTAGGCTTCCCCCTCAACGGCCCTAGAAAATAACCTTAGTTGCACCATATTCAGTAGGATACCTATTCACTGAGACTCCAAGCTCAAATTGATGTAGCAAGGTTGTTTACCCTATAAGGGTGATTCAAGGATTTATATCAAACTCTCGGAAAAACCATATAAATACACTCCTCCTTTCTTGTAGCAACCTACAAAACAAGAGTGTTGCCCTATGTCCCCAACTCCACCAAGTGGTTGTCGAGGACAAGGTGTCATATTAGACTTTAAAAAAATATAAATAAAGCAGAGATGCACTAGAAAATACCCTAGTAGTTGTCGTGGGAACTCAAATGTGCTCTGATCAAGTAACAAGTAAATAAACTAAAGTATGCATGCAACCTAAACAATAAGTGAACTAACTATATATAAAAGATAAACTAAATGCAATGCAAAGGTAAAGCGTAATGGTGTTAGTAGTGGTGTAAATTACATGAGATAACTAAATGCAAGAGAAGTACATGTTTTTTTTGTATTTTCGGCTTAAGTAAATGTTGAAAATAAAAGGACTTGTAAATTTATGTAAAGGTCTTTCTTATGGTTAAAAATGGACATGGTTTCATAGTTTCACTTGTATACTCTCTCATAAACATGGCGAACTAAAAAATAGTTCCAAAACAAGCATACTATTGATGTAACTTCATAATGTGCTTGATAAGAATTCATATGGGCATTACGTCTGATGGTTGAGATGATGCAACACATTGATATCAGATTAATAGCCCTCTAGTAAGAGAATACTCCAGAAACTAGATTTAATTTAATAAGTGTACGGCCTTTGCTTCTATGATAGATGTTGAATATCAAATATACTATCTCAGAAGATAGAAGATATGCGATCACATTTATTCTCACAAGGCAATAGTAGCAGATGTATTCGTTTATCCCTAGTGAGGTAACATTGTAAAAGTAAGAACCATAGTAGTTCCAAAACTTTCTACTACTCTCCAGTTGCATACTACCATGTTACTCAAAATAAGGTACATGTTGCCCCTCTCGTGCCCTGTCATACTAGTTAAATCAAAACATGTAATCAAGAACGGAGTACACAATATACATATACTAATACATAAAATACAATCTCAAATACTCATCTCATAAAACAAAGATCTGCCGCAAAGAGATTACAAATAGATGGGCACCTCACATGGCACTAGCATTAGAGAGATATAATAAGCTGCTTCCACAAATCCATAGTCTGGGGTGAACTACTTCATGTTCATCATAAAGATGATGAAGATGTTGGTGGAGAGGTTGAAGACGCGAGCCGACAGCGTTTCCCCTCCAATTTCTGCACAATCTCCTCTGTTTCATGTTTCTGTCTCCGTGATACGCCATGCTTCGAGATTGCGATTGGGGCAGTATATATAGTTATTTTTAGGTCAAGACGGGCCCGGGGCACGAAGATGGACAACATCCGAGCCACGAGGTGCCATGTGGACCCCATGGTGCGACTGGGGTATGAGGCCATACCATGGGCCCCATCTTGGGCCTCCCGTCCTTCCAGGTGAGGTCCATGTGCTTTGGGTCTTGATCTTTCATAAAAGACTTCCGTAGAAAAATATCTTAGGTCCTTTTGAGCTCATGAAGGTCCCTTAAAGTCAAAAATACGCATAAGATTTCGTGTTTGCAAAGTTATAGCTAAATAAAAGAGATGTTTAAGGAAAATCCATAAAAACAATCTAAAACATGATTATAACAACATATGTGATGCAAACATGATGGAATATGGCAAAATAAACTACAAAGAACGTAGACGCATTTTACATGCATCAACCCGGTAGGGATCCCGTCAAGGAGTGTGGTGGCTATGGGACTGCCCTAGGTCGGCCTAAGCGCACCTAGGACCTCGTGGATTATCTACCCTCTAATCTAGAAGAATGACTGTAAGAGCAAGATCCATATCCCGTGTTTTGTGTGTTTGATAACAACACTCGAACAATTTTAACCGTGCACAAAGTTTGTCATTGATAGGTTTGCAAGATGCACGGTACCCTCGCTGAGCACATTATGATCAGAAGACCAAAGCGTAGTTCTTAGGGTTTCTGGTTTTGTGTGTGTGTCGTGAGGTGACTTGGTAGGAGAGGAAGAGAGGAAAAGCTGTTTTAGCCATAGCGGTACTACCGGTACCAGGAGCGGTAGTACCGCTACCTCTACTGGTACCGCCCGTGATACCGCTATGAGGCTTGCACATGGATATGCCCCACAGAACACGTTGCGGTACCTTCATGGTACCGTGAGCGGTAGTACCGCTTGAGGGCGGTAGTACCGCCCACGGTACCGCGCTAAGTACCGTAACGCGTTACGGTAGTACCGCTCCAGTACCGCTCGGGTACCGCTTGGGATCCAGTAAGGTCTGGACCCCATCGCGGTACCTCAAGCGGTACCGCAAGCGGTAGTACCGCAATGTGTCCACGTGGACAAGTTCAGTGGGGAATTCGAACTCAGAGCGGTAGTACCGCTTCCAGAAGCGGTAGTACCGCTTAGGCAAAAATGGCTGGTAACGGTTGGATTTGGAGGGACCTATATAAAGGCCCCTTCTTCTCCAGCCATCCCCAGCTCTTCTCTCTCTCTCTCCTCCATTGTTGCTGAGCTCAAAATTGAGGGGATCTCCTCGTCCACCCAACCAATATTGCTCATACTTTGTGAGGTGGTGGAGGAGACCCCGATCTATCATTCTACCGAGAGAAAGTCCACCAATTCGTGGTAGTCCTTAGTGGATCTTGTTGTTAGGGTTCCTTGGTGGAAGAGCTTCTTGGTGGAGCACTGGAAGAGCTTCTTGGTGGAGCACTGGAAGAGCTTCTTGGTGGAGTATTGGAGGGGTTCCTTTGGTGGAGCATTGGAGATGGGTTCCTATGGTGGAGCATTGGAGATGTGCATCTATGGAGTCTAGGTTGGTGATGTACTAGCTCCATAGGGTGTTGGGAGCATCCTTGTGTGTGTGGAGCTCGCCCCAACCTTGTGAAGGAATCACCGCCTCGACCGGTGCCTTAGTGGAAGAGGGAGAGCACCTCCGTGGAGCTCTCTCGAGGAAGAGGGTGAGACCTTCCTTCGTGGTGTGGCCGCCTAGTCTCTTGTGTGAGACTAGCACCTCCTCAACGCAGACGTACTTCCTTTAGTGGAAGGAACTGCGGGAAACAAACCTCGACTCGCCTCGCGTCCCCCCGGTTGTCTCGCTCCTCACTCTCGTTATCTTGTTGATTCCTTTACTTGTTGCACATGCTCTAGCATCATTGTAGGAACACCGTTATTGCAAAAGTTGTCACTTTTACCTTCCGTTGCGCTAAAATTGAAAAAGGTTCAAACTTGCCGTAGCGACATTCACCCCCCCCCCCCCCCCCCCCCCCCCTCTTGTTCGCTATGATCCATTCAATGACGAAAAACGAGAAGAAATCTACACACTAGAGCGATAAAAATTAGATGAATACAAAAGGTAGTAGATTGATTTACTCGATTGGTGTTGGTTCAAAGCGACCGATGCCGCTCACATATATAAAAAAAAGTTGGCTGGACTCTTCGTGCAAGAAAGAGGCTCAGATTCACAGTACAAAACGCTAGTTGAGGTTTAATTTGGATTGGCAAACTGAACTTACGATATGTTGGCTGGACTGTTCGGCCTTTTTCCTTTGAGGGAGTCATGTCAAGTACTTCTTAATTTCGAATCATCTTGAGGATGCCTATTTGTAGCCAAAACCGGTTGCCAACACCGGCCTTGGTTGGGCTTGGGTCAAATAGTGAGAAATATCTCTCAAGCGTGCATGGAACGTAGTACTATCGACCAGACTCCATCTCTGACCGCAAGCTTTTACCCACTGTTCTGCCGTCAAAAACACTGGTATTGTCTGGTACATCTCGCTTCTCGCATACGGCACGAGTTTGACACGCGAAACAATCCAAATTACGAAGACGCGTACCTAAGCCTGCCAGGGAAACAAATGGCAAAAGTTAATATTCCTGTACACATGTAGATCAAGAATTCGGTGGACCGACCGATTAATCGCCATGCAGACCATGTGAAATGAGCCGTCTAATATCTAGCTACCACACAGCTGGTCCAATGAGAGCACCGGTCGTCGTGGTCGCCGGCCGTGCTCGCCGAAATAAACGACGCCGGCCGGCTTAGCTAGGTCGTCGACGTACTCTACAATACAAGGGGAGACCATATAGAAATTAAATCAAAATGATCGAGAAAATATTTATGCTTCCCGACTCTATCTATGTAGCTAGGAACATCCGTGCATGTCTTCTTGTTGAATAATTGTTGATCAGGTCTAATATATCTACTATATCTATATATGCACACCCATGCATGACTTGGGATTTCGTGCGGGTTTCTTCTTCATCCTCCTCTCCTGGGCTGAGGAGCTAGATTTTCCAACAAAAAAATGTTACTTATACACGACGGCGTAAGTCAGAACTCGATGATGCAGTAAGCAGACTAAGTTGGCTTCCGTCCAAATTAATTAGCTGCGAGATAAATATAAATACTGTAATGAAATACACTAATTACAGAGTAGTTTGTTGCTGGCGTTAACAATGCACAAGAATCTTGAGATCTATTCCAAGTCCAACGTCAACAAGGCACAGCATAGGCCAGTTTTTGGTTCCAACAACCAGTTGACCTCAATCATCATGAGGAAATATATTTTTTTATTTTAGATCAAGATCGAAGGTGTAAGCTATTGTGCAAGTGAGGATAGTTGATCATAGAATAACATGGAACATGGTTAGTGAAATTCTGCGTGGGCCCAAGTAAGTTGACTCGTGATTTTATACGCGGGCTGTGGCATATGCCGCCTTGTTAGTTTCCATTAATTTGGGGAGTCGTTCAATTTGGCAGTGAGTTGCAAGGGGAAGCTATATGAGATCAGGCACTCCGACGACTATGGCCTTCTAGGATGCAGACGATGACATGTGCCATGAGCCATTGCAGAGGTCCAAGTTGAGATATCAAAGCAATTGTATATGCAGGTGTTGTGTGAATCACAATGGCTTAGAAAACAAAATCGGCATGCCTTAGTTTTATCACATTGGACTTTTGCTAGGGTTACATCCATGGTACTACACAATATATATGCAAAGTGCAAAAGAAATTAAGCTATAAACCGATTAGTCGAATATAAGTACTCCGAGGCTTTCGTTAATTCGGTAATACTCCTAAAAAAGGCTGTAAGTACTTATATCTATGTACCAATGATTACAAGAGTCGTCGTTTTCCCCTAAAGCAACCCAAATATTCATAGGCCTATCGTATCTCAAAAAGTTCGTACATGTGACATATTTCTGCAAATAGATAGTGCATGTTGCTATTGTTTGTCCTTATACGATGAGTTCATTACATAGAATTATCTTTTTCATCTGAATTAACATGTAAATCAAGGGTAGTGTTTCTTAGTCGAACAAGTTCTAGACACACCGTGTAGTAGGTACAACCGTAAATTTAGACATGATTTGGGGACACTACAGTTGCAACAAAAAGATTACAGACATGTATGATCTTACTACAATAATGTACAACGTTACACAGAAGGAATAAGATAATACAACATACTCATAGTAAATACAATGAATATAGATTCATAGAATTATATATGTCTCTTTTTTGGTTCTACCAAACAACCAACACATATATATCGATATCACTGTAATTCTTTACAAGTCAATGCAACTTTAGTGCCACAATGCTTACTATATGTTGTGAATTTTTGATAACCTATAAATATCCAAAAGAATACAATATGGTAAACCAATATATATCGTACTAAAATTATATCAATCGCCGGCCAGTGATGATATAGATTCTGTTGCCTTTAGCATGCACTTTAAAGTTGACATTTAGGATGTATACGAAAGGAAATTTCCTTCTGTGTGATGGGGAGATTACGGTGGGTGATGATAGCAGACCTGAGAAGAAATTCCAAAGAGTTGACCTGGGCTCCATAGAATACTAATCCCTAGCGCCAGAAGCGCTCTTCGCATCACATGATCCAGCCCCAACTTGACCTTGGTATCCTTATCATTTGGATCACAACACCCTGCACTACTGCACTGCACACACCCTCCAAATTAATCCTCCACCATGAATTCATGGATCATAAGTACTACTATACATGTAGCTTGACCTGTAATTATGAGCCGTATTGCAATGTGTCACTTACATGTGTGCCCGCACCACTTCCAGGTACCTAGAGTCAATTTGATTGAATAGGAAATTAGCTAGTGTCATGTGATAACAGGATTAAGAGGGGAGTCCCCCCCTCGCTCATTAACCCCTTTAATACGCATTAGACGTCCAGACATTGACTTAGATGCCGCGAGACAAGCGGCATTCGGATTTAAGACCGTTCCTCCTTTTAGCTCTAGCAGTTAGCATAGAGACAAAGGTACACACAAGAAACCGGTCAAGGGTCGATCATGTCATCTTCCAAGAGGAAGAGGGAGGAGATAGATCTCGAGAGGAGGGACGACGTCGATGGCAGTGGCAGTGGAGGCCATCACCGGGCCGAAGATGGCCTGGCAGCGGAGAAGAAGGGACAAGTCAAGCCAGGAGAGGCACCATCCGAAGAGGTTGTTGAAGTGGTTGTGGACCGGGGAGAAGACGGCTCCAAGGAGATCAAATATGGTACTCCACAAGGAAGGGTGATGGAGAAGGACAAGCAATCAGCTGCTGACCACGACGGCGGCGACGAGGAGAGCGATGATGCAGTTGGAACTCGCGCAGAAGAAAAGCACATGGTAGAGGCGGCTCCTGGCGACGGTGATGGCGACCATAACCATACCGCCATGGCGCACGACGAGGTACGCATATAGACATGCAGTTAGTCATGCATGTGTTGCAACAAGGCAGAGAGGATCGATATGGAATTTTTCTTCTTCTCATCTACCTGATGTATATGTTCTATCTTCAGCTGAGCACGATGCAGGAGGAGATGGAGAAGATGAAGGAGGAGAACAAGATGCTCCGGCTAGTCGTCGACCAGACCGTGCGCGACTACAACGATCTGCAGACCAAGCTGGCAGCCTACCAGAAGCAGCCGGCAGATGAACCTAAGGTAATAACTATAATAACCCAATACTAATATCGTGTTAATCACAAAAAAAATTAAGCTTCGATAGTAGTATTAGCTAGCTGACTAGCTAGGCCATTACCCAATTAGTCTACGCATGTTCTAGCTAGCTCTAGGCAGTCTCGTGCATGCCGTTAATTATTTCTCCACGTGACACACCATAATTACCATCTGGATTCTGGAATCTGGATACGATCGATTTTGATCGCGATTTGATTTGCGTACTTGTACAGGAACCCGAGGTGTTCCTCACCCTCGGAGGCACGACGCCCGCCACCGGCGGCTTAACCGCGGAGGCGAAGAGCAAGGCGGAGCAGGCGGCGCGGCGAAGACCTTCGGCGGGAAGCGACGAAACGGACGACCGCGGTGAGGGTCTAGGGCTGTCCCTCACCCTCGGCGGCGCGTCCTCGTACGAGGAGGATGCAAGGCACGACGGTGGCGCGGCACTGGACATCGTCAGTGATGGCAGGGAAAGGAGCTACGCGCTGCTGGAGAGTAGCAAGATGCATTCCCCGGCACCCCCGGTCTCCGAAGACCTCGCCGCTGCCGGGATCGGCAGCCAGGGCGGCGTCAACCCTGCCAACCGCAAGACTAGGGTTTCCGTGCGCGTCCGGTGCCAAGGCCCCACCGTAAGACACGGCGCGCATCATTCTCGATCACCACGTTGCACTGTTCTTATTGCTGGATCGCAACCATTTTAGCCATTGATTTGATGCTTGCAGATGAACGATGGGTGCCAATGGCGGAAGTATGGGCAGAAGGTCGCCAAGGGGAACCCGTGCCCGAGAGCGTACTACCGGTGCACCGTCGCGCCGGCGTGCCCGGTGCGCAAGCAGGTGGCTAATTAAATTTACACATTTATCGTTGCACCCGTCGATAAGGTGTACTCCGTATCTATGCATGGATTTGATTGATTTGTCATGTGGGTGCAGGTACAGAGATGCCAGGACGACATGTCGATCCTCATCACGACGTACGAGGGCACGCATAACCACCCGCTCCCAGTCGGCGCCACCGCCATGGCGTCCACGGCCACCTCCGCCTCCGCAGCCACCTTCATGCTGCTCTCCAGCACCAGCTCCGACGCAGCTGTCTCCGGTGGACCTCCGCCGTCCTCCTCCTCCTCCTACCTCAGCCCCTACATGCAGCACAACTCAGCCTCTCACTCTCACTACCACTCATCGGCCGCAATGGCCGGCAGCGGTGCGCAGCACCTCAACCTGTTCGGCCATTCGTCTGCCCTTGCCGTTCAGCAAGGACCGCACCTAAAGTACCCGTGGCCTCCGAACCCTTCGCACGGCAGTAGTGCGGTTGGGTTGGGAGGGGGCAAGAGGCCATTCTGGAGCACCGGAGGCGTCAACGACGCCAGGCCGGCGGCGTTTCCCGAGAATGCTGGCACGGTGGCGTCGGACCAAAATAGGTTCTCCGCGGCAGTCGCCGCCGCGATCAACAACTTAACGGGGAAAGACGGGCAGGTGACGGGAGGCAACAAAGAGGGGGAGAGTAGCAACAAGTGGGGGGTGATTGAATCACTTCCACCCCATGACTAGTACGTGAAGTGAGACTAGGTAACTGTGACGGGATTAATTGATGTCAGGAATTTGATTAGAATTCTTGTGTGCAAACAGATCAAAGCTAGGCGGGGATACACACATTGGGGGAGAAAATTAGTCCTTCTGTTTTGATATTTTAGGTTCTTTTGAAAACAGATTCCAATTGTTGATTATTAACCGTAAATGTGGAGATCTTGGTTAATTGTCTGCTCAAGTCATCATTGCACCAACCAACCACCTTCAAAAAACATACCGAGCCACGTAATTAAGATGTATATGTAATGTATAATCCAAGCCTCTCTCAAAATGATTGTCACTTTTGCTAATTTTCAATTTCATATATTATTAGAATATATCATTTTAGGGGACTTTAGTAATCTCAATAACCTAAAATTGCAAACTAGTTAGCTTAAATTTTCATCACTATTCAAAGTGTGCTATTGTAGTGTAAGGTTATTAGGTTCATGCAGTGTTTAGTCACTCCTTCATGTAAATGGTTGGATGTTAAGTCAAAGGCTAAAAAAAGTAGTTGTTCACGTAAAATAAGTCAGCCAACATATGAAGACATAACTAGTGGTTATTTCGAGTTTCAAGTTTGAACTGGGAAGGTAGATGTGCAAAACTACTACCTCTCCGTCAATAAAAAGATGTCTTAGATCTGTCTAAATTTGGATATACACTAAATCACTACGGGAGAGATGGAGTATGCCGACGGCCGTCAGCCGTCGGCACAGTCCAGAAGGCCGTTGGCACAGGCTGTGCCGACGGTGACCATCGGCGTAGCATCATCGGCATAGTTCTGGTCGGGGACTGCCCAATCACCGTCGGCACAGACTGTTGTGCCGACGGTAAAACCGTCTGCATAGTATTTCAAAAATATATTATTTTTTTCACTTTTCTTCTTATACTTTTTTACTCGTTAATCTTTCACAAACACACTTAGTACACTTAATCTTAGGTCAAATTGCACTTGTGGTCAAACTTCCCACTTGGTCACCCATCCTCACACTACTCCCGCTCCGGCACGCTTAACTTCTTGGTTCTCTTCGGATGAGCTTCCATGAAAGAAATGACACATTGATGTTAATATTACCATATCTATCATATTAACCCTTTGGCCGTGATGTCAAACCTCTATATTTTTGAATTCTACACAATTACTTAAGTAAACAACAATGAATATATATAAATAATAATAATATAGAATTTGAAAAACAATTAAATGATTTTTTGTATTTTTATTTAATATGGAATAATTAATATCAGTAAATGCGAATTTGGCAAATAATATGTCTAAATTGATCAAAAAAATGAGAGGAATACAAATATGACATCCATATCATCTTTTGAACCTACAAAGTTAACTTACCCAAAAATCATGAGCATTAGATCAAGTACCTCTAGTTCAAATTTAACTGACTTTATCGAAAATGAGGTGGAAAACGGCCTTGGCATGACATAGTTTGCCGAAACAAGGTCATATTTGGCACGTGTGTGGACCCTAGGATGGGAAGCAAGACCCCGGACGCGGATTTCTAATCCGACCCACGGACATCCATCTTTTCATTTTTAGCGTGCCCAAACGGTTTTTATTTGTGAAGCTACATGGGGCGCATTTTAGTATGACATGAAACCTCCGTGCGATGATAGTAGACCACCTACGCACCACCTATCACATGACATGTGCACGCGTTAGCTTTTTGGGAACCCATGTGGCTTCCGGCGGTGTCCCGCCGAATCCGCTTGAAACTGACCGGATTTGAACTAGGGGTGAACTGTCGGTCGCTCCAGAAATTCCGAAAAAATTGTTTTTAGTTCAAAGACGCATCATTATATGTGCTAATTTTTGTCTGTTTAGTTTGTTCGCGAGTGGGTGCACCCGCACGCCCGGTACGACGATACCGCATGTCCCGGGGGTCCTGTTTTGGCCGGATGGAAATTTGAACGAAGTCGAAAAATCCCACGGAGCCGCGTGACGTCATTTTATATGTCATAGTAACTATTCCGTTTGTTAAAACTGGGATACGGCAATTATTTTGAAAAACCCTTCACAAAAAGGGCTATCACGTCCAGAGTACTATGGATTTTAGGGGAATGAGGTGGGAAACGGCCTCGGCAGGTTACACAAGCCAGCACTCAACTGGAACTTATTGTTCAAGAAAGCAGTAAGCTAGATAGAGTAGAATGAATGATTGACAATTACATGGAGCTCAAGAAGAAACATGAATTGATAATTGGAAACATTAGTAATCAAGGCTATGTGAAGGAACCTGTCGATCAAGAAACGCCTACAGAAGGCAACAGTTATAGCATGGCATGCAATGAGGCAGCCCCATCACCCACTTCAACATATTCTCTTGACCTTGATGCTGAAGGATGTTCTGATTCCTTGTTTGGGAAGAATAGAGAAAGATTCTTTGAACTCAATGGAAGCTCCATAGCTCTGACAATAAAAATTCCACACATTGTGATACTTGTTATCATTGACTCATAGATGCCTGCCAATCAAAATATGAATGAATTGATCAGTAATTTGGGGCCATTAGAAAACAAATCAGATGGATTGACAAGCTTACTAGATGGTACCACCCGAGCAGAGTGTGGTAAGTTGTTGTCAAACATGGAACAAAAGCCAATACCAAAAAAATGAAGATTGTTTCCTTTGCTGGTGAGAAGATGATGAATAGAATTCATATAGCAAGCACAAACTCACCCTCACCAACCAGGTACAGAACTAGGGCCACATTTCGCCAGGTGACATAGGCACCCCCAATGGGCCTGCCGAAGATAGTACCCGGGGTTTACTGAAGGCCCACGACTCGAAGAATAAGAAGAATTGGAAGCCCAAGTTGTTATTAAGGAAAGCTATAGTTGTATTAGGAGATAATATTTGTAATCTTGCGGGATGAGTTGGAAACCCTCCCGGACTCTGTAACTTGTACAATACGAATCCCTCGGCTCCACCTCCTATATAAGGGGGAGTCGAGGGACAAAGAAAGTATCGAATCATTGTCTCACAAACCCTAGTTTTCACAATCGTCGAGTACTTTTCGGCTGAAACCTTCGAGATCTACTTGCCCTCTACTTCTAACTAAACCCTAGTCTACAACCCATAGGCATTGACAAGTTAATCCCTTGTCAATTGGCGCCGTCTGTGGGAATTAGAGGTGTCAAGGATCTGATCTCGATGGCACGTTCAAGATCTTCGACTTCATCAACTGCAAGCAACGCGATGGATCGAGGTAAACAGATCGCAACTGGTCATGTCGATTTTGTTCCTCACCCGCCCTCCCATTTGGATGCATATGCGTATCTGGAGGAGCCTATGGAGATGACGTTCGGAAGATTCCACTTTCGCGTCGAGAAAGAGTGAGCGTATCGTCTCGAAATTCCGATCTCGTCGGGATTATCGGCGGTCGATTCCGATTTTTCGAACTCAACATCATCAATCGAGTCAGGCGAAGAGGAGACTTCATCGCCACGCTTCATCAGCACCAGGGCAAGCGAAAAGCTCGCCAAGATCTTCAGCGACATGTCCTTCGAGTCATCTGCGGACTCCTATATAAGTGATGACTCGAGCAGTGTCGACAGCTTCAACTTCATCGACAAATCCACTACAATGGGCAAGGTCTTCACCAATCTTTATGATGGTGTCACCAAACCCCGCACAGATCTGAATAAAAAATACCATCAGATTTATGCCATCGGAGAGCCAAGCCGCGATCAGGAGGAAACATCTGAGGCTTTCGACGATTTGGGGAATCCATACGTCGATCCCTCTGATTTATGACGAGGTCTAGGCAACAAATATGTCGGACCTGAGCCTCATGATAGAGTTCAACTCCCGCAAGCAGCATGTGATAGAGCCGCAAGAGCTATGGATGGCTCAGAACCAATGGCCACAACAGCCACGCCGGAAGAGTTGCAAGCATATCAATATAGGCTCGCACGAGCTGCAAGGGAATTGGTAAAACAGACAGCTACTCTGAACAGAAGAAAGGAGGCAGCCTCTGCATCAAGCAGGCGAAGAGCGGAGTTAAGTCGAGAATCTGGAACTTCGGGAGATAGCCACAGGGAAGCTCGGAACAGAGCAAGATCAAGGCTGCAAAACATACCTGAAGGAGAAAGAGAGCATTTGGTTCAAAACCTCGACATGTCTTTTATGTCGATAGACACGAGAGGGAACATCATCCCCAAAACACAAGAAGCTGGGTATATGGCGACACAGGCTTTTATCCTTGCATCCAGGCCACCTCCGGGAGATCCAAGGGAGGCACTGTACAACATGGCAATGGCAGGAGTTGGAGCCATGGGAACGGCGTTTGCATCAACACCTCCCGAAGGAACAGCAAGGCAAAATAGTCCACGACCTACGGCAGCAGCAGCGGCAGCTCCCGAAGGAACAAGTGGAGCAAGAGACACAGCAGCACAAGCAAGGGTAGACAGAGCACGGCAAAGTAGAAGGGAACATCGGCATTCTCCAGAACTAAACGACGAGGATATGTGCGGTTTGCCATGCTTCACGAGGAGAGTCCGAAAAACTCGAGTCCCTTCGGGATTTAAGTTGCCTGATAACTTCAAGAAGTTCGACGGCCTGCAAGATCCAGAGGATTGGCTAGTTGATTACCTCGAGACGGTGAAGCTCACAGGAGGGACCAGAGCAACAGCTATGCAAAGCATCCAGGTGCATTTAAGTGGAGCCGCGCGATCTTGGATTAAGAAGCTTCCTCCAGGATCTATCGACAGCTGGGATAGCTTCGAGGACGTATTCGTCAAGAATTTCCGGTCCACCTGCAAAAAACCCGCATCGCTAGAGGAATTGAGGGCGTGTCGACAAAAGCCAGACGAATCAATGAGAAAATACATCCAAAGGTGGAATATCATCAAAAACTCGGCAGAGAATATATCCGATGAGAGAGCGATAGATGCGTTTGTCGCAGGAATCAGGCGACGAGATTTTGTCGAGGATTTGGGGAGAACCAATCCAAAGACAGTATCCGCATTGATTGAGATAGCAAACAGATGGGCAGATGGAGAAGATGCTGTTCACAACAAACGGCATAGGTCACCAGAGGAGGACCGCGGCCGAAATTATCAAAATAGGCGACGATTTCCTCGGCAGTACTCAGGCTATGAGGCCCCTGGGCAAATTTCGGCTGGCTTCCGAGCAAGCGCCGGAGGAAACAATAGAGATGATTTCCAGAGGAGCAACGAGCAGTGAGGCGACAATAGAGATGACTCTCGAAACAACAGGCAAAATACCGGGTCAAGGTTTCAGAGACCTTTCGTGTCTCCCAAGGAGATGATGAACGGGCCGTGTCAGATGCATTTTTATCTTGACAATAACGGAAAAAGACAGTCGGGACACTTGCAAAAGGATTGCCGAAATTTCCAAGCAATGTTAAGGTGGGCAGGGCATGCCAATGCCCAGGCAGCACATAGAAATCCTCAAGGACCTAGGAGTGAGATTCACTTGCCACCTCCTCCCGCAATTACGGACGAAAATCGACATCAGCTCAGAATAGCGGCAGCACCTGCACCACCACCTTATGTTGATCCCAACTCTAACGGAGCGGTCTCGATGATTCAGAAAGGCAGGCCATCCAATAGAGCTCAGAAAGTAATCTCGCGACAGGTGTTCATGGCAGAGAAGATGCCTCCACCAACGGTTGAGTACCTTAACTGGTCAGGGCAAGATATTGGCTTCACAATAGCGGATCATCCACAGCAAGTTCCTCGGCCAGGGCAGTCAGCACTTATCTTACCAGCAGTAATCGCAGGATTCGATGTATCTCGAGTGTTCATAGATGGCGGCAGCAGTTTAAACCTTATGTATGAAGATACACTAAGGAAGATGAGCATATCCCTAGCAAACCTGAAACCAACCAACACGCGATTCCACGGTATCACACCAGAGAAGCCAAGTTATCCGCTAGGGAAGATTAATCTCGACGTTCAGTTTGGAACCCGAGAAAACTACAGGATAGAGAAGCTGGAATTCGAAGTCGTGGATTTTCCATCACAATACCACGCTTTGTTGGGACGTCCAGCATATGCTAGGTTTATGGCGGTACCACATTACACGTACCTGCTGTGGAGGATGCCTGGACCTAAGGGACCAATCACAGTCAAAGGAAGCTTTGCGCTAGCCGATAAGTGCGATAAGGATTTTCATCGACTGTCAGAAACTTTCGGGATGCAAGCAGAATACATGGCGTCAAGGCTCACAACTGATTATGATGTGCTGCCAGATGTAGGAAGGCCAAACAAAGAATCAACTTTCAACACTGGGAAAAATTCTAAGGAGGTGCAGATTCACCCGACAGACCCGAAAAAGACGACGTCCATTGCAAAAGACATGGACCTCGCATAGGAAAGCGCGCTCATCGAGTTCCTCCATGAGCACTGGAAAATCTTCGCATGGTGTCCAGCTGACATGCCAGGAGTACCCAGGGAACTTGCCGAGCACCACCTAAACTTGGATCCACTAGCAAGACCAATCAAACAACCTTTGCGGCGTTTTTCGGAGCCAAACCGCAAAGCTATGCTGTCAGAAATTGATCGACTAAGAGAAGCTGGTTTTATCAAGGAGCTGCATACAGAGGCCACATGGGTAGCAAATCCAGTGTTGGTGCCGAAGAAAAACACTAAAGTCCTTTGCATGTGCATCGATTTTACGTGTCTCAATAAACATTGTCCAAAGGATCACTTTCCCCTCCCGAGGATTGATCAAATTATCGACTCCACGGCAGGATGTGAACATCTTTCCTTCCTAGATGCATATTCTGGTTGTAACCATATCAGATTGAAAGAAGAAGATGAGGTCAAAACAGCGTTCATCACACCCTATGGCGTATTTTGCTACCGAACAATGCCTTTTGGTCTGAAAAATGCGGGAGCAACATACCAGAGGATGATGCAGAAGTGCTTAGCAACACAGATTGGGAAAAACGTACAAGTGTACATCGACGATGTCGTCATAACATCAAAGAAGGGGACGACGTTAATCGAGGATCTGAAGGAAACCTTCGACAACCTCGACAAGTTCTGCCTCAAGTTGAACCCGACGAAGTGTTCCTTTGGTGTCCCCGCAGGAGAACTTCTTGGGTTTCTAGTCTCAGCAAGAGGGATCGAAGCAAATCCCAAAAAAATCCAAGCTATCGTAACAATGAGGAAGCCAACAAAGTTGAAGGAAATACAGCAGCTAACTGGGCGAGTCGCAGCTTTAAGCAGATTCGTCGCCAGGCTGGGGGAAAAAGCGTTACCGTTCTACGCTTTAATCAAGCAAGGGGAGAAATTCCAGTGGAACGAAGAGGCCGATAGAGCCTTCGAGGATTTAAAACGCATAATTTCGACACCACCAATCTTGGTGGCGCCAAAAGAGAAGGAACCTCTCCTGTTATACATCGCAGCCACACCTCAGGTGGTTAGCACGGCGTTAGTCGTCGAAAGAGAAGAAGAAGGAAAACTCCATGGAGTGCAAAGGCCGGTATATTTCATCAGCGAAGTTTTATTGCCTTCCAAACAGCGGTACCCGCAGTACCAGAAGTTAGCATATGGAGTGATCACAACAGCAAGAAAATTGCGCCACTATTTTTCGGCACACCCGATAATAGTGGTCAATGAAGCACCTCTATCAAACATACTGAACAATCCAGAAGCTACAGGGCGTGTCTCCCTTTGGGGAATAGAACTTTCCCCTCAGGACATCACGTATGAAAAAAGAAAGGCAATCAAGTCGCAAATTCTGCCAGATTTCATTGCAGAGTGGATGGAGTTGCAAAATACAGGACCCCCAGATTTGTCGAGAACTTGGACCATGAATTTCGATGGATCCAAGAGAGTAGAAGGAGCTGGTGCAGGGGTGATACTCATATCACCTGAAGGCGATAAATTGAAGTATGTCTTACGGATGACGTTCCCAAACGCATCTAACAATGAAGCAGAATATGAAGCCCTTATACACGGGATGAAGATGGCGAAAGCTTGCTGCGCAACTCGACTAAAAATCTTCGGCGACTCACAATTGGTAGCTCAGCAGGTTATGAACCAATGTGATGCAGTCAATGACAGCATGGTGGCATACAAGGAGGTGTACAACGAGCTTGAGAAGCTGTTTGATGGATGCGAAGTAAATCACATTAGTAAGCTGAGCAATGATGAAGCCGATGTTCTCGCAAATATCGGATCGCAGTGCCTTGCAATCCCGCCAGGTGTGTTTTGGGAAAAGATAGCTGAGAGATCCACAAAGCCAAAGAAGGCGCGGAAGAGGACAAAGGAGGAGAAAACTTCGATAGTTAACAAAGAAGCACAAGAAGAAGAGGACCAGGAGTTGGTGATGATGGTACAAGTCCCATGGATGCAAGCGTACATATCGTATATCCTAAGGAAAGAAATACCCGATGATCCAGTTGAAGCAAGGCGAGTTATTCGACGATCCAAAGCCTTCACAGTGGTCAAAGGGGAGTTATACAAGCGAAGTATTTCGGGCGTGCTGCAAAGGTGCGTTACACCCGAAGAAGGAAGGAAAATCTTAAAGGATGTACACGAGGGAATATGTGGTCACCACGCGAGCAGTCGAGCTATTGCAGCCAAGGTTTTTCGGGCTCGATTTTACTGGTTGACAGCGATCGAGGATGCAAAAGAGATAGTACGAACCTGCGACGCGTGCCAAAGATTTGCCGCAAAACCCCACTCTCCGGCGGCAGAGCTGATGCCAATACCATTGTCTTGGCCTTTTGCCCAATGGGGACTCGATATGGTGGGAAAATTGCACAAGGCTTCGCCAGGAGGATACGAGTACATGTTGGTTGCTGTCGATAAATTCACCAAGTGGATAGAAGTGAAGCCGATAAATTCACCAGATGCAGCATCAGGAATAAAATTCGTGAAGGGCATCGTTTTTCGATTTGGAGTACCTCACAGCATCGTCACAGACAATGGTAGTAACTTTACGTCCAAGGAGTTCAAGGCATATTGCGCAGAAGTAGGCATCAAATTACACTTCGCGTCAGTTGGGCACCCGCAAACCAACGGCCAAGTCGAGAAAGCCTATGGTATCATCTGCAACGGTATTAAAAAGCGCCTACTAGGACCGCTTGAAAAGGCTCGACATACCTGGCCAGAAGAATTGCCAAGTGTCCTATGGAGTATTCAAACAACACCAAATACGGCGACGCAAGAAACTCCGTTCTTTTTAGTCCATGGAGCTGAGGCAGTACTACCGATCGAAATAGAGCATGACTCCCCAAGAGTCACAGAGTATGACGAAGAAACTTCAAGAAGAGCTTTGGAGGACGACGTGGATGCACTCGACGAAGCTCGAGATGAAGTACTCTCACGAGTCACCAAGTACCAGCAAGACCTAAAAAACTACCACAGTCGACGATTGCGGCCAAGATCTTTCCAGGTCGGAGATTTGGTTCTACGGCTCAATCAACAAAGTACTGAAAAGCTCGAGTCACCATGGCTGGGCCCTTACATCGTCACAGAAGTAATCGAAGGTGGAGCGTACAGGATCAAGGACAAGAAGACAGGGGTTCCCGAGAAAAACCCCTGGAACGTGGCGCAGCTCAGGCATTTCTACGCTTAGAGCCGAAATATAGTCCTCCTTTGTAAAAATACAATGTACTGAAACGCCCGCGAGTTTTCAGACGCACTCTTTTCCTTTTCAGGGCACCGAGTGGGGCTGGAAAGGTTTTTAATGAGGCGGGCTCGCGGTGCTGCAATATAATAAAAGATAGTGATGAGATACATCTTTTTTCTTTGACACGCTCGGGGGCTAACGCCTTCGAGGGTACAAAATATACACAACATAGATGAACTCAACTTGCAAAAAATATTTCGCCTTGGTACAAAACACCTCGCCAAATAAAAAGAAGATCAGGGGCTAACACCCATAAATGTAGTATACTCAATTGCCTTGGTTTAAAACCTCGCAAAAAACAATATAGAAAAGTCGCCACCAAAACACTCGGGGGCTTGACGATCAAAAATAAAAAATACATATACATATTTGGCGGCTTTACAATATAGATTATGCTCACAACATACAAGACGCAACAATGGAGAAAGTACAGCAAGATAAAAGAAAAATCCTCAGCGGATGCCTAGCACATGATCTATGGTTATTCGCTCATTTGTAGCACGAGTACTATGCTCAGCATAGCTACCCTTCACGAAGAACTCAGCATCCATCCGAAGAAGTTCATCCATCATATCTTCTGCTACAGGAGTCACAATATCATCAATTTTGCCCATGTTTCTTTTCCTTTTAGACATCTTGGCCAGGCACTTGGAAACAACTTGATTCATGGGCAATTTTGGATAGCAAATTTTTATCATCATCATAGCAAATCTTGCACCAGCAGATAGTTGGGCGCACACAAAGCCATGGATTCGAGGGGCATCTCGAAATTTTTCCATCAAAGCAGGAAGAGTTTCTGGCATCTTGTTGCGCGGAAACATGGTCCCATAAACTAAAAACAAGGTCCTTGTACAGAAGTCGAGGAAATCACGGACCTGACCCGCGCGATCTTGGAATCTGACAATTTGGCGAGTACGCTCAGGCGTAACCCAAAAGTTAGAGCCATGTTGTGCAGCAAGTCTGAGTAGTACATTGGCTCGAGCCTCAACACGTTGATCTTCGGCAGCAGTATCTAAAAATGAGCCTGTCTCAGCGGAGAAATTATTAAAGAAGGAAAAATCGCAGGAACGACATCAATCATGGTTAAATGCATGAAGCATACCTGTCATATCCAGGCTGGCGTCAGTCATCAGTTGAAGCATATAATTTTCTCGAGAAGAAGCTTCGGTAGCCTCAGCAACCGCGGCATCCTTCACAGCCATTGCATCCTGAGCCTGTTGAACAGCAAATTTTTCCCTCTCTGAAGATCTTCGAGACTGTTCCATTAGTACAAGCATTTGTTTTTTCATGGATTGAAGTTGCTGGCGAAGTTCTTGCAAATCTTGCGAGGAGGGTTTACTTGAAGAACTTTCGATAAGGTTATCATCGATAGGAGTTTTCTTCGAAAAGGAGGAAGCAGGAAAAGTATCGGCAGGATGAGGATTTGCGGAGTAGTTATCAAATATCAACTGGAAAAGAAAATTTCAGTATCAATGATCACGCAACATAGAATTCCATTGATCTTCGGGAAATTTACATAGATATTACAGAGGGAATTTTTCAAAAGAATTACTACGACAGTTGTCGCCAAAGCTACTGCGACGACAACATCAAAAGAAGCAGTAAAAATAAAAACAGAAAAAGATAAGGGCATTCTACTAGACCTCCGGCTTCGACGAGCTAGGAGCAGGAGTGGGCTTGAATCCAAGATAAGCAAGGATCTTCTTTGTGTTGGGCTTTGCAGCCCTGATCAGCGATTGCCACTTCGTGGTCTCCATCTCCTGTGTGTCGCCAACTTTGGTCCAGTCGATGTTTTGCTGGCTGTCAGCAACCAGGGCGACAGTGCTTTCAACGGCAACCTTCATATTTTCTTGGCGAAGCTTCAGTCCAAGATTTTCTGGAGGATTAAAGCACTTGGCAAGAGCAAGGAAAGTCGCGGGTTCCTTTTTCTTCGGGAAGAAGTAGGGGAAGAGCCGCGACAATCCTTCCTTGGCCTGATCAATGCCGTCGCGTGCTTCTTCTCCGTGAAACTCGAGGAAAGCAAGTGCATCAAGAAGAGGATCATTGTCGGGATCTTTAAGTTCATATTCTTGAGAGGTTTTCCCTGTCGAGGCAAAAAAATTATTGGTCAACAAACAAGTAAAGAAAAGCAAGTCCAAAGGATGCAAAATAGCTTGGGCACTTACTGACAAAGCGGCGGCTTTGAGAATCCAAGCGCTTGGTAATCGCTTCTTCACGAACAGATTGTGCGGTTTTGTGCTCGCTCAAAGCAGTTTCGGCGTCATAAAGCCTCTTTTGAAGTTCTTCGACACCAGCAGCGTCGGCCTTGGCCTTGTCAGCCTCTGCCCTAGCCTTACTAGCATCTGATTCGGCCTTCTTAAGAGCCTCCTCACTTTGCTCTAATTTTTGAGCAAGCGTGTCGGCACGCTTGTTGGCCTCCGCCAGTTTTTCTGCCAAGATAGTCAAGTCCAGTCAAAATCAAGACAAGAAAGGAGTGAGAAGGAAAGGATAAAGAGAAGCAAAAAGACATTACCTTCAGCTTTGCTAGCGTACTCGCGGGACCCAACGAATTGGGCACCGAAGCGGATGAATTCCTTAATCAAAGGCTGTTAAAAGAAAGATAGCGAAAGAAAGCGTCGGTAGGGGAAAAAGTACGATAGCACAAAATCAAAGGAAGCAAACAGAGAAAACATCGACAGCATCAGAAAGCATTTAAGGACTTACATCATCCAAAAGAGGAGTCGAGGAGCTACCGAATTGTAAGGTAGGCTCCGTGATTGTTTCAACCCTCGCCCTTTTTGGTGAAGGGACAGGGGGGCTTGCAGGAGGAGTAGGTGCGTCAGTGTTTTGTTGAGGAGGCGAAGATTCTTCTCCTTCAACTTGCACTTCAGAAACAACTAAAGTATGCAACGTACTCGTTCGAGCAGTCGCATCAGTAGCTGGCATTTCTTCCTCGTCACCACTATGATTAAACGGCGACAGCATAAGAAGCAAGATAGATAAAAGTCTTTAAGAATCAAAATAGCGAGAGCCAAGGAGTAACTTACGAACTGACGAGGGCGTCAAGGTATGGATCGAAAGCTGCTTTCTGACGTGAAGGAGCAGCTTCTTCGGCTTTGGAGGTGCCGGAATCTTCGACATCAGTCCTCTTCCTTTTGTTCTTTGGAGAAACAGCAGGAGGAGGAGACTGTGCCGATGTGGTAGCCTCAGAGCCAGCCTCCTTTTCAGAGGATCCCGCAGATTTTCGAGAACCTGCGGGTTCACTCTCAGGACAAGGAGCATCTTGGTTGTCATCAGTGACAACGGCTCGTTCTTCGACTTCCCCACCTTCAGCAAGGGGAGGAAGAGAGACAATATCTGGATGGTTCTGTACAAAGCAAAGAAGGATGTCAATAAAGGAGTTATGCAAAGGATGTCAGCAAAAATAGAGAGTCGACAAAAGTTACCTTGGGAAGCGCAATGGTGGCGCTGTATGGTTTTACCCGACAAGAAGAGGGGACAGCATCATTTTTGCTGAGGGAGGAAATTTTCCGGACGAGTTTTTCTAAGTCCTTGACCGGCAAATCCACCAACAGGCGATCCACATCATTGTCGCCAGCATACTTGTCAACACCCAGATTTTTAAGTCCGGATGCCTATTATGTCATACATCGCAATCCCAGGAAATTGTTGTTGCGAGGCATAATAGTTAAGTATCACAGTCATCATTCATTACAAACCATAATGTCTTACAACTTGGAATCACATGATCCATATTACACGAATAGTTAATCTAATGATCAACGAACAAACACAAGTTCATAGCGGAAGCGTAAGATACAAGGACTCTCTAGTCCACAGGCCAACGCTTGACGTTAGAAGCTCCTAGTTGTGGTAGACGTCCTGCTGATCGTCATCCTCGTACTGCTGCTCGACTTCATATTCTGGCCATTTGAATAGCCAGGGACAAAGCCGTGAGTACTTTAAGTACTCGCAATCTAATACTAATGTAAGTACTAACATTACTAGTGAGAGTGTTCTAAGCTCTAAGTTTATTTGCATAAAGCCAATTTTATTTGATAAACATTTTTGTAAACAACTCCTCATGTGCTAACTAACTCAAGTGGGAACATTAGTGTCATTCCCACAACTCTGTTGTGATTCAAATTCAAAGTCACCGTTCAAGTTCAAATTCAAATTCACCAGTCACATAGATATAAATTCTGATGACGGAAACAGTATGGCCTTTCCAATTGTCCATATCCGCGGACGCGGCTATTCGAATAGTTCTACACTCTGCAGAGGTTGCACACTTGTGCCACAACATTTGATTACATCCGTCAGGGATAAAACCCCGAATAATCGTAACTCAGTACGCGGATCATCAACCGTTAACCTTTCACTTACACACCCTAGTATAGGCACCTCTCCCCATGAGCTTGGCCTCCCGGTGAAAACCAAATGTTAACCCGGGAACTGCACAGGGCTTGGCCGTACAATTCACCTCAATTCACATCATTTCTCAACAACGGAGGCAGCCTCAAGCGTAACCCCTATGACGTGTGTTCAGAGGGAACCCATACTAAGACACATAAATTTCCAGCTAAGCCTTACCCATAATCAGGTATTTTGGGGGTACTTAAAATTGGAATGGTATCGCATCCAACTCAATCATCAGTTTTAGTCATTTCACCAAGTCAAAATCATGTCATATTCACCTTCAAAAATCTTTCAATGGAAATGACTCATCATTCCAAGGTTTTCAACATCATTATTTCATAAACACATGTTTCCATCTAGAGTAGTCATTTTTAGTTTAGCACTAGCATCTAGGTATGAGGGGTGCTAAATACTTTGCTTAGCTTCTAGGCTAACTTTGATACTCTTGTACTAATCCAATTCTATCCAAGTGAATCATAAATCAAAAGGTACTTTGATAAAACAAAAGTAAATAAAACTTGTAAAGTAAAACTGGGAAATAGGATCATAAACATTAAGTAAATGGGTAATGCCTTGCTCATGGTGAGCTTTGCACTTTGCAAGAGTATTATCTTGCCTTGGTTGGGGAATTGGTCAAAGTGGTCTTCTTCTCCTTGGAAGTAGACCTCCTCCTCCTCCTGGTACTCCTCGGTACTAGCGTCTAAAATACGAAATACGGGGTACACAATCATCATACCAAACTAATTTACTAAACTAGGCACACTCATGAGCTACACACTCTAAACTAGCATCACACATTAATATTGAGTTGGTGGATGTGTTCTTTTTATCATTTAAGAAAAATAATTTCCTCTCATACTAATCTTAAATGTTGCTTTGGATTATTCAGAGAAATAATTTCCTCTCATTATCTTATTAAGATTTAATTTCTCTTATGCATAATATGTGACCTAGGTTGACCCAAGTCAACCTCTTCACACTTACTATTTTGAGAAAATGATTTAAATGAGGTGAGCACCTCATACCATTTAATTCTAGCATAGCAAAGATTTAATATCACCAACAATTCCTATGAGACCTAATTGACCAGAGTCTCTACTTCATTTGGAATTGGTGGTGACAAGATTTAAATGAGAGAAACTCCCTCATAAGGTTTCTTAATAGTTTTGGACAATATCTTTGACTAGAAATAGCCATAAAGTCATTTAATTCAACTAGGCCATGATCATTCAAAGTAAGCATGGCATATTTTTGTAGAAACAATTTATATAAGTGAAAAGTGAATTATAGGAGTTGGAATTAACTGAAAAGCATTTATGGTTGATTTTTAAGAATTATTCTAAGGCAGAAAAGTCCCTGCCTTGTTTATTTTGTCACTTTAATTCTACAACAGATCTAGGGTTCAAACCAGTGGCATTGGGTAGATAATTTCACAAGGTTTCCAAATATATAAAATTTGCAAAATTTGGCCTAGTAGATTTCTCCCTATTAAATTTCAAAGTTTTGCATCAGATTGGGGTATTTCTCTATTTTTCAAATTTGAATTCAAACCGTGGGCTGGCGGGAGATCTTAACGGGCTAGGCAGAGAGAGAGGGAGATGGGCCGGCCCAGCTTCGCAGCGGGCCAGCTGACAAGGTGGGAACCACCTGTCAGTGGGTTTCCACGCTCGAAGCGGTACGCGAAAGGAGGGCCGTGCGATTAGAATGGGATCGCACGGTGGAGGAGCGTTGTCGTCGACGACGAGAGGTGCACTCACTGGCGGCGGAGGTATGGGGTCGGAGCGGTCGTCGGAGCTCCGGCGAGCGTCGGAGTGGTGCGCCGCGTCGTTGTCGAGGACGAGGATCTCCCTGGTAGCAGCGGCGTGTCCTGGGGTGGCCTCCTGCTCCGGCTTGCTCCGTGTACTGGCGGCGGCGGCGAGCTTGCGATTGGGATGGTGTGGTGGCTAACAGATGAAATTGAGGTGGCGAGGAGAGCTGTGAGGATGAGAGGAAGACGTTAATGTGCTCAGATCAGTGGGAGGGGTCCTCCTTTTATAGCGGCGAGGCAGTGCCGAAGGGCGGAGCTAGGGTCGTCGACGGCATCGTCGTTCCAGGGCGGCGAAGAGGCAAGGGATGGGCTGGTCTGGTTGCTGATGCAAAGGTGAAGCTGACGCGCTTGATCGTGGCGCGGCAGGGTCTCTGTGGTGATGGTGCGCTTGATGGGAGTGCTCAGGCCATGGCGGACGGTCGTCGTCGTGGTCGTCGCGCCTGGCGTTCCCGCGGGCCAATGAGCTTGTCCAGGCGGTTCAGGGACTTGTCCTGCGTCGACTGGTGATACGCGTACAGCACGTGTCCGTTGGGAACCCCAAGAGGAAGGTGTGATGCGTACAGCGGCAAGTTTTCCCTCAGTATGAAACCAAGGTTTATCGAACCAGTAGGAGCCAACAAGCACGTTGAAGGTTGATGGCGGCGAGATGTAGTGCGGCGCAACACCAGGGATTCCGGCGCCAACGTGGAACCTGCACAACACAACCAAAGTACTTTGCCCCAACGAAACAGCGAGGTTGTCAATCTCACCGGCTTGCTGTAACAAAGGATTAGATGTATAGTGTGGATGATGATTGTTTGCAGAAAACAGTAGAACAAAGATTGGCAAGAGATTGTATTTCAAGATAGAGAATTGGACCGGGTCCACAGTTCACTAGAGGTGTCTCTCCCATAAGATAAACAGCATGTTGGGTGAACAAATTACAGTTGGGCAATTGACAAATAAAGAGGGCATGACCATGCACATACATATTATGATGAGTATTGTGAGATTTAATTGGGCATTACGACAAAGTACATAGACCGCTATCCAGCATGCATCTATGCCTAAAAAGTCCACCTTCAGGTTATCATCCGAACCCCCTCCAGTATTAAGTTGCTAACAACAGACAATTGCATTAAGTATTACGCGTAATGTAATCAGTAACTACATCCTTGAACATAGCACCAATGTTTTATCCCTAGTGGCAACAGCACATCCATAATCTTAGAGATTTCTGTCACTTCCCCAGATTCACGGAGACATGAACCCACTATCGAGCATAAATACTCCCTCTTGGAGTTGCAAGCATCAACTTGGCCAGAGCATCTACTAGTAACGGAGAGCATGCAAGATCATAAACAACACATAGACATAACTTTGATAATCAACATAACAAGTATTCTCTATTCATCGGATCCCAACAAACGCAACATATAGAATTATAGATAGATGATCTTGATCATGTTCGGCAGCTCACAAGACCCGACAATTAAGCACAATGGGGAGAAGACAACCATCTAGCTACTGCTATGGACCCATAGTCCAGGGGTAGACTACTCACACATCACTCCGGAGGCGACCATGGCGGCGTAGAGTCCTCCTGTGAGATGATTCCCCTCTCCGGCAGGTGCCGGAGGCGATCTCTGAATCCCCGAGATGGGATTGGCGGCGGCGGTGTCTCTGGAAGGTTTTCCGTATCGTGGCTCTCGATCGGGGGTTTCGCGACGGAGGCTTTAAGTAGGCGGAAGGGCAGGTCAGGGGGCCACACGAGGGCCCCACACCACAGGTCGGCGCGGCCAAGGGCCAGGCCGCGCCGCCCTAGGGTTTGGCCGCCTCGTGGCCCCACTTCGTCTCCTCTTCGGTCTTCTGGAAGCTTCGTGGCAAAATAGGACCCTGGGCGTTGATTTCGTCCAATTCCGAGAATATTTCCTTACTAGGATTTCTGAAACCAAAAACAGCAGAACAAAGAATCGGCACTTCGGCATCTTGTTAATAGGTTAGTTCCAGAAAATGCACGAATATGACATAAAGTGTGCATAAAACATGTAGATATCATCAATAATGTGGCATCGAACACAAGAAATTATCGATACGTCGGAGACGTATCAGCATCCCCAAGCTTAGTTCTGCTCGTCCCGAGCAGGTAAAACGATAACAAAGATAATTTCTGGAGTGACATGCCATCATAACCTTGATCATACTATTTGTAAAGCATATGTAGTGAATGCAGCGATCAAAACAATGTATATGACATGAGTAAACAAGTGAATCATATAGCAAAGACTTTTCATGAATAGTACTTCAAGACAAGCATCAATAAGTCTTGCATAAGAGTTAACTCATAAAGCAATAATTCAAAGTAAAAGCATTGAAGCAACACAAAGGAAGATTAAGTTTCAGCGGTTGCTTTCAACTTGTAACATGTATATCTCATGGATATTGTCAACATAGAGTAATATAATAAGTGCAATATGCAAGTATGTAGGAATCAATGCACAGTTCACACAAGTGTTTGCTTCTTGAGGTGGAGAGAAATAGGTGAACTGACTCAACAATGAAAGTAAAAGAATGGTCCTCAATAGAGGAAAAGCATCGATTGCTATATTTGTGCTAGAGCTTTGATTTTGAAAACATGAAACAATTTTGTCAACGGTAGTAATAAAGCATATGTATCATGTAAATTATATCTTACAAGTTGCAAGCCTCATGCATAGTATACTAATAGTGCCCGCACCTTGTCCTAATTAGCTTGGACTACCGGATCATCGCAATGCACATGTTTTAACCAAGTGTCACAAAGGGGTACCTCTATGCCGCCTGTACAAAGGTCTAAGGAGAAAGCTCGCATTGGATTTCTCGCTATTGATTATTCTCAACTTAGACATCCATACCGGGACAACATAGACAATAGATAATGGACTCCTCTTTTATGCATAAGCATGTAGCAACAATTATTTTTCCCATATGAGATTGAGGATATTGTCCAAAACTGAAACTTCCACCATGGATCATGGTTTTAGTTAGCGGCCCAATGTTCTTCTCTAATAATATGCATGCTTAACCATAAGGTGGTAGATCTCTCTTACTTCAGACAAGACGGACATGCATAGCAACTCACATGATATTCAACAAAGAATAGTTGATGGCGTCCCCAGGAACATGGTTATCGCACAACAAGCAACTTAATAAGAGATAAAGTGCATAAGTGCATATTCAATACCACAATAGTTTTTAAGCTATTTGTCCCATGAGCTATGTATTGTAAAGGTGAATGATGGAATTTTAAAGGTAGCACTCAAGCAATTTACTTTGGAATGGCGGAGAAATACCATGTAGTAGGTAGGTATGGTGGACACAAATGGCATAGTGGTTTGCTCAAGTATTTTGGATGCATGAGAGGTAATCCCTCTCGATACAAGGTTTAGGCTAGCAAGGTTTTATTTGAAACAAACACAAGGATGAACCGGTGCAGCAAAACTCACATAAAAGACATATTGTAAACATTATAAGACTCTACACCGTCTTCCTTGTTGTTCAAACTCAATACTAGAAATTATCTAGACCTTAGAGAGACCAAATATGCAAACCAAATTTTAGCATGCTCTATGTATTTCTTCATTAATGGGTGCAAAGTATATGATGCAAGATCTTAAACATGAGCACAACAATTGCCAAGTATCACATTATCCAAAACATTATAGCAAATACTACATGTATCATTTTCCAATTCCAACCATATAACAATTTAACGAAGAAGAAACTTCGCCATGAATACTATGAGTAAATCCTAAGGACATACTTGTCCATATGCTACAGCGGAGCGTCTCTCTCTCCCACAAAGTGAATGCTAGGATCCATTTTATTCAAACAAAACAAAAACAAAAACAAACCGACGCTCCAAGCAAAGCACATAAGATGTGATGGAATAAAAATATAGTTTCAGGGGAGGAACCTGATAATTTGTCAATGAAGAAGGGGATGCCTTGGGCATCCCCAAGCTTAGACGCTTGAGTCTTCTTAGAATATGCAGGGGTGAACCACCGGGGCATCCCCAAGCTTAGAGCTTTCACTCTCCTTGATCATATTGCATCATACTCCTCTCTTGGTCCTTGAAAACTTCCTCCACACCAAACTTAGAACAACTCATTAGAGGGTTAGTGGACAATAAAAATTAACATGTTCAGAGGTGACACAATCATTCTTAACACTTATGGACATTGCATAAAGCTACTGGACATTAATGGATCAAAGAAATTCATCCAACATAGCAAAAGAGGCAATGCGAAATAAAAGGCAGAATCTGTCAAAATAGAACAGTTCGTATTGACGAATTTTATCGAGGCACCAGGCTTGCTCAAATGAAAATGCTCAAATTGAATGAAAGTTGCGTACATATCTGAGAATCACTCACGTAAATTGGCATAATTTTCTGAGTTACCTACAGAGAATTTTGCCCAGATTCGTGACAGCAAAGAAATCTGTTTCTGCGCAGTAATCCAAATCTAGTATGAACTTTTCTATCAACGACTTTACTTGGTACAACAAAACACAAAACTAAGATAAGGAGAGGTTGCTACAGTAGTAAACAACTTCCAAGACACAAAATAAAAACAAAGTACTGTAGTAAAAACCATGGGTTGTCTCCCATAAGCGCTTTTCTTTAACGCCTTTCAGCTAGGCGCAGAAAGTGTAAATCAAGTATTATCGAGAGACAAAGTGTCAACATCATAATTTGTTCTAATAATAGAATCAAAAGGTAACTTCATTCTCTTTCTAGGGAAGTGTTCCATACCTTTCTTGAGAGGAAATTGATATTTTATATTACCTTCCTTCATATCAATGATAGCACCAACGGTTCGAAGAAAAGGTCTTCCCAATATAATGGGGCAAGATGCATTGCATTCAATATCCAAGACAACAAAATCAACGGGGACAAGGTTATTGTTAACGGTAATGCAAACATTATCAACTTTCCCCAAAGGTTTCTTTGTAGAGTGATCAGCAAGATTAACATCCAAATAACAATTTTTCAGCGGTGGCAAGTCAAGCATATTATAAATTTTCTTAGGCATAACAGAAATACTTGCACCAAGATCACATAAAGCATTACAATCAAAATCTTTAACCTTCATATTAATGATGGGCTCCCAACCATCCTCTAGCTTTCTAGGAATAGAGGCTTCGCGCTCTAGTTTCTCTTCTCTAGCTTTTATGAGAGCATTTGTAATATGTTGCGTGAAAGCCAAATTTATAGCACTAGCATTAGGACTTTTAGCAAGTTTTTGCAAGAATTTTATAACTTCAGAGATGTGGCAATCATCAAAATTCAAACCATTATAATCTAAAGCAATGGGATCATCATCCCCAATATTGGAAAAAATTTCAGCAGTTTTATCACAGCGGCCAAATAGCTTTAGCAATTTCAGGCAGTTTCTCGCGCTTTGCATTAGAAGTGGAAACATTGCTAACACCAATTCTTTTATTATTAATAGTAGGAGGTGCAGCAACATGTGTAGCATTAGCATTACTAGTCGTGGTAATTGTCTAAACTTTAGCTACATTCTTCTCTTTAGCTAGTTTTTCATTTTCTTCTCTATCCCACCTAGCACGCAGTTCAGCCATTAATCTTATATTCTCATTAATTCTAACTTGGATGGCATTTGCTGTAGTAACAATTTTATTTTCAACATCCCTATTAGGCATAACTTTCGATTTCAAAAGATCTACATCAGCAGCAAGACTATCGACTTTAGAAGCAAGTATATCAATTTTCCCAAGCTTTTCTTCAACAGATTTGTTAAAGGCAGTTTGTGTACTAATAAATTCTTTAAGCATGGCTTCAAGTCCAGGGGGTGTGTTCCTATTATTATTGTAAGAATTCCCATAATAATTAGCATAACCGTTACCATTATTATAAGGATATGGCCTATAGTTATTACTAGAATTGTTCCGATAAGCATTGTTGTTGAAATTATTATTTTTAATGAAGTTTACATCAACATGTTCTTCTTGGGCAACCAATGAAGCTAATGGAACATTATTAGGATCAACATTAGTCCTATCATTCACAAGCATAGACATAATAGCATCAATCTTATCACTCAAGGAAGAGGTTTCTTCGACAGAATTTACCTTCTTACCTTGTGGAGCTCTTTCCGTGTGCCATTCAGAGTAATTGGTCATCATATTATCAAGAAGCTTTGTTGCTTCACCAAGAGTGATGGACATAAAGGTACCTCCAGCAGCTGAATCCAATAAATTCCGCGAAGAAAAATTTAGTCCTGCATAAAAGGTTTGGATGATCATCCAAGTAGTCAGTCCATGGGTTGGGCAATTTTTAACCAGAGATTTCATTCTTTCCCATGCTTGTGCAACATGCTCAGTATCTAATTGTTTAAAATTCATTATGCTACTCATCAAAGATATAATTTTAGCAGGGGGATAATATCTACCAATAAAAGCATCCTTGCATTTAGTCCATGAATCAATACTATTCTTAGGTAGAGATAGCAACCATTTAGCTCTTCCTCTTAATGAGAAAGGGAACAATTTTAATTTTATAATGTCACCATCTACATCTTTATACTTTTGCATTTCACATAGTTCAACAAAATTATTAAGATGGGCAGCAGCATCATCAGAACTAACACCAGAAAATTGCTCTCGCATAACAAGATTCAGTAAAGCAGGTTTAATTTCAAAGAATTCTGCTGTAATAGCAGGTGGAGCAATAGGTGTGCATAAGAAATCATTATTATTTGTGGTTGTGAAGTCACACAACTTAGTATTTTCAGGAGTGGCCATTTTAGCAGTAGTAAATAAAGCAAACTAGATAAAGTAAATGCAAGTAACTAATTTTTTTGTGTTTTTGATATAGCAAACGAGATAGCAAATAAAGTAAAACTAGCAACTAATTTTTTTGTGTTTTGATTTAGTGCAGCAAACAAAGTAGTAAATAAAACTAAGCAAGACAAAAACAAAGTAAAGAGATTGGGAAGTGGAGACTCCCCTTGCAGCGTGTCTTGATCTCCCCGGCAACGGCGCCTTAAAAGAGCTTGATACGCGTACAGCACGCGTCCGTTGGGAACCCCAAGAGGAAGGTGTGATGCGTACAGCGGCAAGTTTTCCCTCAGTATGAAACCAAGGTTTATCGAACCAGTAGGAGCGAAGAAGCACGTTGAAGGTTGATGGCGGCGAGATGTAGTGCGGCGCAACACCAGGGATTCCGGCGCCAACGTGGAACCTGCACAACACAACCAAAGTACTTTGCCCCAACGAAATAGCGAGGTTGTCAATCTCACTGGCTTGCTGTAACAAAGGATTAGATGTATAGTGTGGATGATGATTGTTTGCAGAAAACAGTAGAACAGTATTGCAGTAGATTGTATTTTAGTATAGAGAATTGGACCGGGGTCCACAGTTCACTAGAGGTGTCTCTCCCATAAGATAAACAGCATGTTGGGTGAACAAATTACAGTTGGGCAATTGACAAATAAAGAGGGCATGACCATGCACATACATATTATGATGAGTATTGTGAGATTTAATTGGGCATTACGATAAAGTAGATAGAGCGCTATCCAAAGATGCATCTATGCCTAAAAAGTCCACCTTCAAAGTTATCATCCGAACCCTCCAGTATTAAGTTGCTAACAACAGACAATTGCATTAAGTATTGCGCGTAATGTAATCAGTAACTACATCCTTGAACATAGCACCAATGTTTTATCCCTAGTGGCAACAGCACATCCATAATCTTAGAGATTTCTGTCACTTCCCCAGATTCACGGAGACATGAACCCACTATCGAGCATAAATACTCCTTCTTGGAGTTACAAGCATCAACTTGGCCAGAGCATCTACTAGTAACGGAGAGCATGCAAGATCATAAACAACACATAGACATAACTTTGATAATCAACATAACAAGTATTCTCTATTCATCGGATCCCAACAAACGCAACATATAGAATTACAGATAGATGATCTTGATCATGTTCGGCAGCTCACAAGACCCGACAATTAAGCACAATGGGGAGAAGTCAACCATCTAGCTACTGCTATGGACCCATAGTCCAGGGGTAGACTACTCACACATCACTCCGGAGGCGACCATGGCGGCGTAGAGTCCTCCGGGAGATGATTCCCCTCTCCGGCAGGGTGCCGGAGGCGATCTCCTGAATCCCCCGAGATGGGATTGGCGGCGGCGGCGTCTCTGGAAGGTTTTCCGTATCGTGGCTCTCGGTACTGGGGGTTTCGCGACGGAGGCTTTAAGTAGGCAGAAGGGCAGGTCAGGGGGCCACACGAGGGCCCCACACCACAGGTCGGCGCGGCCAAGGGCCAGGCCGCGCCGCCCTAGGGTTTGGCCGCCTCGTGGCCCCACTTCGTCTCCTCTTCGGTCTTCTGGAAGCTTCGTGGCAAAATAGGACCCTGGGCGTTGATTTCGTCCAATTCCGAGAATATTTCCTTACTAGGATTTCTGAAACCAAAAACAGCAGAAACAAAGAATCGGCACTTCGGCATCTTGTTAATAGGTTAGTTCCAGAAAATGCACGAATATGACATAAAGTGTGCATAAAACATGTAGATATCATCAATAATGTGGCATGGAACACAAGAAATTATTGATACGTCGGAGACGTATCAACTGGCGCTGAGAGGAGGGGTCGAGGTGGCGCAGGGACGTGGGCGTCAGCGCGCTCTGGCGCGTCCAGGGTGAACGCCATGCGCGCTCTGGCGCGGCATGGGCGAGTTCTGGGCGTCCCTGGGCGCTCGTGTTCTGGCCGTTGCTGTGCGAGAGAGGGTCGTGGCTTGGACTGGGCAGCATCAGGTGAGTGTGAGGGAGGGGATTGACAAGGTGGTGCATGCTGGAAGTGACCAGAGTGAGAGAGAGCATGAGAGAGGCATGCCATGCCACGGCATGGCACGTTTTTGTCAAGTGGGCATGCTCCAGTGCTTGGCAAGTTGATGAGAGGGTGCAGGGAGGTGAGAGGAAGCTCCAGTGTTGCAGGGTTGGCCAGAGTTGGACCAAGTCCAAGGTGAAAAATCAGTATGGGCAACAATCCTTACTCTGCCTGCAAGGTGTTTGTTGTAATGCCCGCAAGAAAATGATTTTTGAATTTTGAAATTCTTTTTGGTGGGTTGTAATCATATATTAAATGGAGTAGAATGGTGGTGGTTTGGTTCAATTTGGAGTTGGTTTGCAAAATCTCAAAATGCATATGATCTTGCATTTGTTTCAAAGTCCCTACTTTGCTTGCTTGCCATTTGAATTTGAGACAGAGTTTGGGGTGGGTCCCTTGAGCAAAGTTGTAGTCCTTGATGAGATCTTGGAAGAGGTACAAGGAGTTGGCCAAGTGTAGAAAAAGAAAATTGAAAACCAGGGGCTCAAAGTGGGTATCTTGCTGAAATTTGCACAAGTGACCATAATCACATGTGAGCTCAAATTTGATTCAAATTTGATTTGAATTGAGTTTGATTGTTTCCAAAAGTGTTAAAAAGGTTTAGTGTCCATTTACAACTAATGGTGCAAACCAAAATGGCCTAGATCAAAGACTTGTAAAAATGGCATAGGCCATATGTGAGTGTGAAGTTGATTTTTAGAATTTCTTTTCTATTTTATTTTTATTTGACTTGGGATGATCAAGTGATCATGGCTAGGGTTTTAGAGTGAGAGTAACACATAAACAAGCATCATGGCAAAAGCACACTCAAATAATTTAATAAGGTGAGCTATATGCATAGTCCTATATGATGAGAAAAAGTTTTTGTTGGCTCTGATTTTTGAATTTTTGGATTATTGAATTCTCTCTCTTGTTCCTTTTATTGAAACTTGGGATGTTACAATACTTCCAGAGGGGATTTTTGCGAGCCTGCAGAGGCTACACTCTGATCCTAAGGAAATACGCCGTGATTTGGATACCCGACAGTTCTTTACCGCGGGTGCTTTGGAGCTCGTGGATGCGGGTCATTAGTGCCTCCGTCGGTGTTTTTTCTTCCTCGGTAGCCTCTGCATCCCAGGAGCGGCGGCGGTAGATTTTCTCGGCACCATCAAAAGGAGGGATGTTGTCTTCAGCACATCCATGGTTCTCCTCATGGATGTACAGCCATTTTTTGCGCCACCCTTGAACTGAGTCAGGGAATTTGACATCGAAGTAATCGACATCAGGGTGAACGCAGATAACAATGCCGCCTATGTTATAGGCGGCATTGGGAGAGCCATTGCGGCGACAAAAAAAGATGCGTTTCCACAGCGCCCAGTTAGGCTGGACGCCGAGAAAGGACTCGCAAAGGGTGATGAAGATGGAAATATGGAGGATAGAGTTGGGAGTGAGGTGATGAAGTTGCAGTCCATAAACAAAAAGCAACCCCCGAAGAAAAGGGTGAATGGGGGCAGAGAGGCCGCGGATGAGATGATCGACGAAACTAACCCGATACTCCATTGGAGGGGTTGGGTAGCTTTCTTCGCTGGGGAAGCACAGCGCCTTTGGCTTCTTGCTGATCCCCAGTTTCTTCAGGAGGTTGATGTCTTGGGCGGAGATTTTGGATCTCTCACACTCAGCGCTCCCTAGATCTGCGGAAGCCATCTTGGATTCAGGAGTGCTGTGCCTGATCAATCTGCGCGGTGGCATCAACAATGGCGCAGGAACACAATGTGAGAGTGGTTGAGCTCAGGGAGTTATGGAGCGCAAGAGGGGATTTTTGCAGAGGAGAGCAGAGGAGTGGCGCGAGCGAAAGTGCTGGAGGAAGAAGATGGAGACCTTAAATAGAGGTGCGGCGAAGCGGCATACCGTTGGATGGAAAAAGTGTGCGGCAGATGATGTACACGTGGAACAGGGGTAAAAAAGTAATTTCACCTTGGAAGAGTTACAGTGCGTGCGCCAGGAAAAGTGGAGGACGTGTGTTCCCCACTTACACGACGTGTCAATACGATGCGTAATTTGGGCCCGCAAGGCAGCGAGGGAGAACTTCTCGCGATTTCCAGGAACAGCGGTCATGGCTATCGTCAGCAATGATGTCATCTTAGCAAAAAGAAAATTTCGACTCAACAGTTTCATAAAAAATGCGACAGCAAAAGATATTGGAGAGCCTTTGATCAAATACAAGTTTTTGATCAAATGCTCGGGGACTACTTCGGAAAAATGAAAAATTCGAGAAAGACAAAATAGAAATGGTGTGAGCCTATGATCAAATACAAATATTTGCTCATAGCCTCGGGGGCTACTCCCATCGGGAACGCTGTTCGCATGCCCGATGAAATTATAAAGATAGAAGAATAAGAGAGTATATTTCGAGTTATGAGTAACTCTACATATACTCCCATCGGGAGAGCAATATAAGTCATCCGTTGACTCAATAAAATGTGCCATTCCAACAGTCGAATAAGCACTCGACAATATATTCTTAGAACGCCAAAGTTGCGAACAATTTCTGAATGCCGCAAAACTTTGCGAAGGTAAGACCCCAGATCCGTTCTGTGTGGCGTGGCGCCGTCTCTGGCGTCGGTTTGCTACTTTTATCCGTATCAACAGATACGAAGAAAAATCCTAACGGACGCGTTAGGTACCCGATAAATATGACTGGGACTCGACAGAATGGTAAGACCTTAAGCGGCACCTGTCGAAGTTTACACCAGTATCCCGAGATCATGTCCAGGGACGTGATCTTGAAGTAGGTTTTTGCGGATTGCCACTAGAGCAGTTAACTAGTACCTGATCCGTCAGATGAACTAGCCCCAACTACCATTATCCCTGTACAATATAGAAATTCATATGAAGAAATATAGAGAAATTTAAAGTTGTCGAGTAAATATAAACAGTGAAGATTTTCCCTGACTCTACGATTCAAGCAAAATCTCGGGGGCTACTGACATAGGCACCCCCAATGGGCCTGCCGAAGATAGTACCCGGGGTTTACTGAAGGCCCACGACTCGAAGAATAAGAAGAATCGGAAGCCCAAGTTGTTATTAAGGAAAGCTATAGTTGTATTAGGAGATAATATTTGTAATCTTACGGGATGAGTTGGAAACCCTCCCGGACTCTGTAACTTGTACAATACAAATCCCTCGGCTCCACCTCCTATATAAGGGGGAGTTGAGGGACAAAGAAAGTATTGAATCATTGTCTCACATACCCTAGTTTTCACAATCGTCGAGTACTTTTCGGCTGAAACCTTCAAGATCTACTTGCCCTCTACTTCTAACTAAACCCTAGTCTACAACCCGTAGGCATTGACAAGTTAATCCCTTGTCACCAGGAGATCTCATCAACCTCAAACAATGAAGTTTTTACATATGAAACTCCAGCCACTATGAAATTTGTGCTAAACACGCAAGTGCCTCCACAAAGATCGCCTTGGAACCATCCTAGCGAAACTGATAGTGAAAAACAGAGGCTACCTAGATCTCCGAAGCTAAGCCTACAAGCAACCAATGTAAAAAATATAGAAGGGTCAGATATAGAACACAATCAAACCACCTACAAGCAACCGGACAATTAGTATATGCATAACTTGTAGCAAAACCATTGTCAACAAATGACTCCAGTTCTGCAGCACCCGATACAACGAACATGAAATTGATATTTGAAAGCACTGAGTCACACAGGAGGGAAAAGGCATTAATGTTGGAACCATATCCTCCTACTTTTCACCTCGACACCCCATCAGACGATGAAGAGCAATGTGTCGAAGAAAAAGAGGAAGTAGCTAAATCAAAACAGAAAGTAGGGACATCGGCAATTAAAAGCCAGGATGCAGTAATGTTGGTGTTGATCCAGCATCCGCAAGCATTACCCATGTTGTTCATTAATATGATATAAAACTAGTTAAGGAAGGGTAGTACGTGAAGTTTCCGTTTGTGAAAACTGAATCTGCAAAAACATGCACTATCGGCAAATCTGTGGAGACAATGTACAACATGGTTTACAACATGGTTTGCGACCATGGTGGGCACAAGAACCGTCGTGACCCAGATAATTGAGAAATAGCAATTGACATTGACAACATGTTTGTAAGCCTCGGCAATATGGTTCGGCCAGTTGTGCCTTGTAAGAAACTAATTAATGTAGTTGACTAGGTTGGTATGAACATAATAAGACAGGGAAACCAAGATCTTCTGCGAGTTTCGGTAAAATCTTTTTCATTTCCACTAGAGGAAACGTTTTTCCCCCTTTTCCAAGTGTTGTTACAACATCTTCCGTTGTTGTTCTTCATATTCCACGTTTTTATATTTTAAAACTATATTGTCTTGTGCAGACGTTCCTCGTCACAAGTAGGTATGATATGAAAGATTTAACGAGATGTTTTGAGAACAATCCACAAAACAGACTAGACCACAAAGATGTCGTAAGAACCGTATAAACGTTTTGTTACATTACGTGCTTTCCATAAATGTGACGCCCCGAAACCGGTACAATCCGCCGAAATCCGCACGATATCGATTTTAGGAGACGCACCACTGATACGTCTCCAACGTATCGATAATTTCTTATGTTCCATGCCACTTTATTGATGATACCTACATATTTTATGCATACTTTATGTCATATTTATGCATTTTCCGGCACTAACCTATTAACGAGATGCCGAAGAGCCAGTTGTTGTTTTCTGCTGTTTTTGGTTTCAGAAATCCTAGTAAGGAAATAATCTCGGAATTGGACGAAATCAACGCCCAGGATCTTATTTTTCCACGAAGCTTCCAGAAGTCCGGGGAGGAAACGAAGTGGGGCGACGAGGCGCCCACACGCTAGGGCGGCGCGGCCCAGGCCTTGGCCGCGCCGGCCTGTTGTGTGGGGCCCTCGTGGCGCCCCCTGACCTATCTCCTCCGCCTACTTAAGCCTTCGTTGATAATAACTCCAGTACCGAGAGCCACGATACGGAAAACCTTCCAGAGACGCCACCGCCGCCAATCCCATCTCGGGGGATTCAGGAGATCGCCTCCGGCACCCTGCCGGAGAGGGGAATCATCTCCCGGTGGACTCTTCACCGCCATGGTCGCCTCCGGAGTGATGAGTGAGTAGTTCACCCCTGGACTATGGGTCCATAGCAGTAGCTAGATGGTCGTCTTCTCCTAATTGTGCTTCATTGTTGGATCTTGTGAGCTGCCTAACATGATCAAGATCATCTATCTGTAATGCTACATGTTGTGTTTGTTGGGATCCGATGAATAGAGAATACTATGCTATGTTGATTATCAATCTATTATCTATGTGTTGTTTATGATCTTGCATGCTCTCCGTTACTAGTAGAGGCTGTGGCCAAGTTTTTGCTTGTAACTCCAAGAGGGAGTATTTATGCTCGATAGTGGGTTCATGCCTCCATTAAATCTGGGACAGTGACAGAAAGTTCTAAGGTTGTGGATGTGCTGTTGCCACTAGGGATAAAACATCGATGCTATGTCTAAGGATGTATGTGTTGATTACATTACGCACCATACTTAATGCAATTGTCTGTTGTTTGCAACTTAATACTGGAAGGGGTTCGGATGATAACCTGAAGGTGGACTTTTTAGGCATAGATGCATGCTGGATAGCGGTCTATGTACTTTTTCATAATGCCCAATTAAATCTCACAATACTCATCATATCATGTATGTGCATGGTCATGCCCTCTTTATTTGTCAATTGCCCAACTGTAATTTGTTCACCCAACATGCTTATTCTTATGGGAGAGACACCACCGGTGAACTGTGGACCCCGGTCCATTCTTTACATCGAATACAATCTACTGCAATACTTGTTCTACTGTTTTCTGCAAACAATCATCTTCCACACTATACATCTAATCCTTTGTTACAGCAAGCCGGTGAGATTGACAACCTCACTGTCACGTTGGGGAAAAGTAATTTGGTTGTGTTGTGCAGGTTCCACGTTGGCGCCGGAATCCCTGGTGTTACGCCGCACTACACTCCGCCGCCATCAACCTTCAACGTGCTTCTTGACTCCTACTGGTTCGATAAACCTTGGTTTCTTACTGAGGGAAACTTACTGCTGTACGCATCACACCTTCCACTTGGGGTTCCCAACGGTCGCGTGTTGTACGCGTGTCAAGCTAAATTTCTGGCGCCGTTGCCGGGGACGTGAAGAAAAGTTACACCACAGAGATCTCTAACTCCCACGTCAACTTCCCGCCAGCAAATAAATTTCTGGCGCCGTTGCCGGGGAGATCAAGACACGCTGCAAGGGGAGTCTCCACCTCCAATCTCTTTACTTTGTTTTTGTCTTGCTTTATTTTATTTAGTACTTTGTTTTCTGCATTATATCAAAATACAAAAAAAATAGTTGCTAGTTTTACTTTATTTACTATCTTGTTCTCCATATTAAAAACACAAAAAAATTAGTTACTTGCATTTACTTTATCTAGTTTGCTTTATTTACTGTTGCTAAAATGGGTACTCCTGAAAATACTAAGTTGTGTGACTTCACAACCACAAATAATAATGATTTCTTATGCACACCTATTGCTCCACCTGCTACTACAGCAGAATTTTTTGAAACTAAACCTGCTTTACTGAATCTTGTTATGAGAGAGCAATTTTCTGGTGTTAGTTCTGATGATGCTGCTGCCCATCTTAATAATTTTGTTGAATTATGTGAAATGCAAAAGTATAAGGATGTAGATGGTGACATTATTAAATTAAAATTGTTTCCTTTCTCATTAAGAGGAAGAGCTAAAGATTGGTTGCTATCTCTGCCTAAGAATAGTATTGATTCATGGACTAAATGCAAGGATGCTTTTATTGGTAGATATTATCCTCCTGCTAAAATTATATCTTTGAGAAGTAGCATAATGAATTTTAAACAATTGGATAATGAGCATGTTGCACAAGCATGGGAAAGAATGAAATCTTTGGTTAAAAATTGCCCAACCCATGGACTGACTACTTGGATGATCATCCAAACCTTTTATGCAGGACTGAATTTTTCTTCGCGGAACCTATTGGATTCAGCTGCTGGAGGTACTTTTATGTCCATCACTCTAGGTGACGCAACAAATATTCTTGATAATATGATGATTAATTACTCTGAATGCCACACGAAAAGAGCTCCACAAGGTAAGAAGGTAAATTCTGTCGAAGAAACCTCTTCCTTGAATGATAAGATTGATGCTATTATGTCTATGCTTGTGAGTGGTAGGACAAATATTGATCCTAATAATGTTCCGTTAGCTTCATTGGTTGCTCAAGAAGAACATGTTGATGTAAGCTTCATTAAAAATAATAATTTCAATAACAATGCTTACCGGAACAATTCTAGTAACAACTATAGGCCATATCCTTATAATAATGGCAACGGCTATGGTAATTCTTATGGGAATTCTTACAACAATAATAGGAATTCACCCCCTGGACTTGAAGCCATGCTTAAAGAATTTATTAGTACACAAACTGCTTTTAACAAATCCGTTGAAGAAAAGCTTGGGAAAATTGATATACTTGCTTCTAAAGTCGATAGTCTTGCTGTTGATGTTGATCTTTTGAAATCGAAAGTTATGCCTAATAAAAATAATAATAATAAAATTGTTACTACAGCAAATTCCATCCAAGTTAGAATTAATGAGAATATAAGATTGATGGCCGAATTGCGTGCTAGGTGAGAGAAAGAAGAAAATGCTAAAGAAGATAATATAGCTAAAGTTTGGACTATTACCACCACTAGTAATGCTAATGCTTCACATGTTGCTGCACCTCCTACTATTAATGGTAAAATAATTGGTGTTGGCAATGTTTCCACTTCTAATGCAAAGCGTGAAAAACTGCCTGAAACTGCTGAAACTGCCTGTGATAAAACTGCTGAAATTTTTTCCAACATTGGGGACAATATTCCCATTGCTTTAGATTATAATGGTTTGGATTTTGATGATTTCCACATCTCTGAAGTTATAAAGTTCTTACAAAAACTTTCTAAGAGTCCTAATGCTAGTGCTATAAATTTGACTTTCACGAAACATATTACAAATGCTCTCCTAAAAGCTAGAGAAGAGAAGTTGGAACGCGAATCTTCTATTCCTAGGAAGCTAGAGGATGGTTGGGAGCCCATAATTAAGATGAAGTTCAATGACTTTGATTGTAATGTTTTATGTGATCTTGGTGCAAGTATTTCCGTTATGCCTAGAAAGATCTATAATATGCTTGACTTGCCACCATTGAAAAATTGTTATTTGGATGTTAATCTTGCTGATAACTCTACAAAGAAACCTTTGGGGAGAGTTGATAATGTTCGCATTACGGTTAACAATAACCTTGTCCCCGTTGATTTTGTTGTCTTGGATATTGAATGCAATGCATCTTGTCCCATTATATTGGGAAGACCTTTTCTTCGAACTATTGGTGCTATCATTGATATGAAGGGAGGTAATATTAAATATCAAATTCCTCTCAAGAAAGGTATGGAACACTTCCCTAGAAAGAGAATGAAGTTACCTTTTGATTCAATCATTAGAACAAATTATGATATTGATGCTTCGTCTCTTGATAATACTTGATATACACTTTCTGCGCCTAGCTGAAAGGCGTTAAAGAAAAGCGTTTATGGGAGACAACCCATGATTTTACTACTGCACTTTTATTTTTATATTTGAGTCTTGGAAGTTGTTACTACTGTAGCAACCTCTCCTTATCTTAGTTTTGTTGCATTGTTGTGCCAAGTAAAGTCTTTGATAGTAAGGTTCATACTAGATTTGGATTACTGCGCAGAAACAGATTTCTTGCTGTCACGAATATGGGCCTAATTATCTGTTGGTAACTCAGAAAATTATGCCAATATACGTGAGTGATCCTCAGATATGTACGCAACTTTCATTCGATTTGAGAATTTTCATTTGAGCAAGTCTGGTGCCTCTTAGAAATTCATCTTTACGAACTGTTCTGTTTTGACAGATTCTGCCTTTTATTTCGCATTGCCTGTTTTGCTATGCTTGATGGATTTTTCTATTCCATTAACTTTCAGTAGCTTTGTGCAATGTCCAGAAGTGTTAAGAATGATTATGTCACCTCTGAACATGTGAATTTTGATTGTGCACTAACCCTCTAATGAGTTGTTTTGAGTTTGGTGTGGAGGAAGTTTTCAAGGATCAAGAGAGGGAGATGATACAATATGATCAAGGAGAGTGAAAGCTCTAAGCTTGGGGATGCCCCGGTGGTTCACCCCTGCATATTTCAAGAAGACTCAAGCGTCTAAGCTTGGGGATGCCCAAGGCATCCCCTTCTTCATCGACAACATTATCAGGTTCCTCTAGTGAAACTATATTTTTATTCCATCACATCTTATGTACTTTGCTTGGAGCGTCTGTTTGTTTTTGTTTTTTTTGTTTTGTTTGAATAAAATAGATCCTAGCATTCATTGTGTGGGAGAGAGACATGCTCCGCTGTTGCATATGGACAAATATGTCCTTAGGCTTTACTCATAATATTCATGGCGAAGGTTGAATCTTCTTCGTTAAATTGTTATATGGTTGGAAACGGGAAATGCTACATGTAGTAATTGGTAGAATGTCTTGAATAATTTGATACTTGGCAATTGTTGTGCTCATGTTTAAGCTCTTGCATCATATACTTTGCACTTATTAATGAAGAAATACATAGAGCTTGCTAAAATTTGGTTTGCATAATTGGTCTCTCTAAGGTCTAGATAATTTCTAGTAAGAGTCGAACAACAAGGAAGACGGTGTAGAGTCTTATAACGCTTACAATATGTCTTTTATGTGAGTTTTGATGTACCGCTTCATACTTGTGTTTGTTTCAAATAGCCTTGCTAGCCTAAGCCTTGTATCGAGAGGGAATACTTCTCATGCATCCAAAATCCTTGAGCCAACCACTATGGCACTTGTGTCCACCATACCTACCTACTACATGGTATTTCTCCGCCATTCCAAAGTAAATTGCTTGAGTGCTACCTTTAAAACAATTCAAAATTTATCACCTCTGATTTGTGTCAATGTTTTATAGCTCATGAGGAAGTATGTGGTGTTTATCTTTCAATCTTGTTGGGCAACTTTCACCAATGGACTAGTGGCTTCATCCGCTTATCCAATAATTTTGCAAAAAGAGCTGGCAATGGAATTCCCAGTCCCAAATTAATTAACCTTCATAATGTTACAAAAATAGACACTCCTCCATGGTATGTGATTGTTGGACGGCACCCGAGGATTCGGTTAGCCATGGCTTGAGAAAGCAAAGGTGGGGAGGAGTGTCATCTAAATAAAACTAAAATAAAAAGGCACTCCTTCATGGTATGAGATTGTTGGCAGGCACCCGAGGATTCGGTTAGCCATGGTTTGTGAAAGCAAGGTTGGAAGGAGTGCCACCCAAAAATAAAAATGTTTAATGGGAGCCGCTCTTTGAAGGTTTGTCTGGCAAGGGGGTTAGAGTACCCGCTACCATTCGTTGACAACAACAAACACCTCTCAAAATTTACTTTTATGCTCTCTTTATGTTTTCAAAACCAAAGCTCTAGCACAAATATAGCAATCAATGCTTCCCTCTGCGAAGGGCCTTTCTTTTACTTTTATGTTGAGTCAGTTCACCTATTTCTCTCCATCTCAAGAAGCAAACACTTGTGTGAAGTGTGCATTGATTCCTACATACTTGCATATTGCACTTGTTATATTACTTTATGTTGACAATATCCATGAGATATACATGTTATAAGTTGAAAGCAACCGCTGAAACTTAATCTTCCTTTGTGTTGCTTCAATGCCTTTACTTTGAAATTATTGCTTTATGAGTTAACTCTTATGCAAGACTTATTGATGTTTGTCTTGAAAGTACTATTCATGAAAAATCTTTGCTATATGATTCATTTGTTTACTCATTGCATTTACCATTGCTTTGATCGTTGCATTCATTACATGTGCTTACAATAGTATTGATCAAGATTATGATGGCATGTCACTTCAGAAATTATCTTTGTTATCGTTTACCTACTCGGGACGAGCAGGAACTAAGCTTGGGGATGCTGATACGTCTCCAACGTATCGATAATTTCTTATGTTCCATGCCACTTTATTGATGATACCTACATGTTTTATGCATACTTTATGTCATATTTATGCATTTTCCGGCACTAACCTATTAACGAGATGCCGAAGAGCCAGTTGTTGTTTTCTGCTGTTTTTGGTTTCAGAAATCCTAGTAAGGAAATATTCTCGAAATTGGACGAAATCAACGCCCAGGATCTTATTTTTCCACGAAACTTCCAGAAGTCCGGGGAGGAAACGAAGTGGGGCGACGAGGCGCCCACACGCTAGGGCGGCGCGGCCCAGGCCTTGGCCGCGCCGGCCTGTTGTGTGGGGCCCTCGTGGCGCCCCCTGACCTATCTCCTCCGCCTACTTAAGCCTTCGTCGATAATAACTCCAATACCGAGAGCCACGATACGGAAAACCTTCCAAAGACGCCGCCGCCAATCCCATCTCGGGGGATTCAGGAGATCGCCTCCGGCACCCTGCCGGAGAGGGGAATCATCTCCCGGAGGACTCTTCACCGCCATGGTCGCCTCCGGAGTGATGAGTGAGTAGTTCACCCCTGGACTATGGATCCATAGCAGTAGCTAGATGGTCGTCTTCTCCTAATTGTGCTTCATTGTTGGATCTTGTGAGCTGCCTAATATGATCAAGATCATCTATCTGTAATGCTACATGTTGTGTTTGTTGGGATCCGATGAATAGAGAATACTATGCTATGTTGATTATCAATCTATTATCTATGTGTTGTTTATGATCTTGCATGCTCTCCGTTACTAGTAGAGGCTCTGGCCAAGTTTTTGCTTGTAACTCCAAGAGGGAGTATTTATGCTCGATAGTGGGTTCATGCCTCCATTAAATGCTGGACGATGTGACAGAAAGTTCTAAGGTTGTGGATGTGTTGTTGCCACTAGGGATAAAACATCGATGCTATGTCTAAGGTTGTATGTGTTGATTACATTACGCACCATACTTAATGCAATTGTCTGTTGTTTGCAGCTTAATACTGGAAGGGGTTCGGATGATAACCTGAAGGTGAACTTTTTAGGCATAGATGCATGTTGGATAGCGGTCTATGTACTTTGTCGTAATGCCCAATTAAATCTCACAATACTCATCATATCATGTATATGCATGGTCATGCCCTCTTTATTTGTCAATTGCCCAACTGTAATTTGTTCACCCAACATGCTTATTCTTATGGGAGAGACACCACTAGTGAACTGTGGACCCCGGTCCATTCTTTACATCGAATACAATCTACTGCAATACTTGTTCTACTGTTTTCTGCAAACAATCATCTTGCACACTATATATCTAATCCTTTGTTACAGCAAGCCGGTGAGATTGACAACCTCACTGTCACGTTGGGGCAAAGTAATTTGGTTGTGTTGTGCAGGTTCCACGTTGGCGCCGGAATCCCTGGTGTTGCGCCGCACTACACTCCGCCGCCATCAACCTTCAACGTGCTTCTTGACTCCTACTGGTTCGATAAACCTTGGTTAGCTTACTGAGGGAAACTTACTGCTGTACGCATCACACCTTCCACTTGGGGTTCCCAACGATCGCGTGTTGTACGCGTGTCAACCACTAAGCGTCTCGTACACGCTGAAGCATGCACGCGATGCGGGTGGAATCAATCATGAGCGGTGACATTACAACAGGATTATAATAGAGCCCACAAGATACATATATTAGAACAACAACTCCAACGAGTTAAGATACAAATATACAACATAAGATCCAAATCATACAGAAGATCAAATATATCCGAGTACGGACAAGATACAAATTGAACTAAGAGTCCTGAAGATAACCAAGTGGCGTCCATAACCCTGCCCAGGCTAAGCCGGAAGGGTAACCTTGCTAGCGTCGTCTTCATCGAACATATCTTCATACCTGCCCGGTTATGTCCCGTACAAGCAGCAATAAGTACGGGTTCGTACTTAACAAGACTTCAAGACGTATAAGCATTCGTCAACCAGTCGTCCTTTGTACTTGAGGCACGCAGGGGACTTAGAGGACGCAAGAGGAACGTCATAGGCAATATGGTGGGGTTAAGCGGCAGCGTGCATGCACTAAAAACCTATAGAGACACTCTACAACAGTCATCTATCAGAGAAGGTGAGAGAGCGTAACTAACAGTTCTATACTCTGCAAACATAACACAGCCAATGTGTTCCCCTTTCGCCAAGAAGTACTTACAAAGGCACTCACACGGTTGTAAAGTTTTAGCCATTTATTATTGAAGTTGTACTAACTTACTACACAAGTTATTATTAATAAACAACAGGTGTAGATTGTCTATGGTCGAGTCATACAGCTCCAAGTCGTCCATAACCGCGGACACGGCTTATCGATAAGATGTACACTCTGCAGGGGTTACCCAAATGTACCCACACGCACCGCTCGACCCACTTACGACAGGTGGATATCACGGCTCGCACTCTCCTTCACCACAACAATGTCCAGGAAGCCACCTAACTAAGTTGAACCCGAATCGAAGTCCGGCCGAATCTCCGAGACGAACCTAGCTGTTTGCGAGAACGGCTTTCGAGGGTCAAAACACACACTGGGGCGAATGACCCGCTTCAGCATGCGATAAACGCGCAGGATGCGAACCTATACGTGCATACCAGAAACAAGGGATACATGGCATCCAGGGGCTTCCCAAAGTAAATAAGTAACAAGCTGGCATGCACGCAACAACAAATGGTAAAACATTACGAACTAGTTGTGGCCACTGGACAAAATTGTAGATTCCGGCAGTGGTCGAGGGGAGACCCAATAAACATACCCACGTGTGGTTAGAGCGCTCAGTCTCGGAACAGATAACAAGAACTCGGATCCTAAGCTTTAAAGAAACACAAGTGAGCCGTCATAAAATGAGCAACTGACCCACCGATGCCTCCGCTAACAACTATTAACAAGTAACCATGATACTCTCAACAGATATAACCATGTGTCATGATCCTCCAACAGATAAACAGATGAGATAGTAATAACGGTAACGAGATAAAACAGCACTAGCATGCACTACGACTCGCAAGGCAGACCTGATAACCAAACAATAGCTATAGGTGGTTGGTGGAGGCAATATAGGCTGCTTGAGGTAACAAGTGGAAGGGACACGTGACAAGAACGCAACTTAAGGCTACCATGAGGGAGAAAGCAAAATAAAATAGGTGAGCGACTCCTGCAGGGACAGGAGTTAAAGCTTGCCGAGGGACATCCGGAGAACTTGTCGTATCCACCGCACCACTTCGTGATCCTATCCGGAAGAAGCAAATGCTGGAACACACAACGGATGCAAATCTTACTACTATGGCAAAAGAATCAGCATGATCATGATATGATATGCATGGCATGGCAAACATGATGCGGCGATGCAACTTATCCAAATTAAGCGGGATCGAAAACCTGAACAACAATTATTAGGTTTAAGTTGTTTATCTACACCGCATATTAAAAGTTAGTTAGCATGGCATAAGCATGGAATGGGTGAGCTACGGCAAGATTAAATGGAACCGGGACAACCATTTATATAATATCCCACATATTCCATATGTTACATATTAGGTGATAATTCAAACTAGCACGACATGACATGATGCGAAATACAAACAGACATATGGATGGCATATTCATGTTCCTCATGTTTTTTTGATCAATATGGACATAAAGTTTGTTTGATTTGGATTTGTAAAAGTGCAATTACGAAACAATTAGAAAACCATCTGTTTGTGGGGCTCCACGCCACGTCAGCGTGGATGGATGCAAAAAGGGGTTTAATCTACACCGCATTATTAGGTTTAAGTTGTTTATCTACACCGCATATTAAAAGTTAGTTAGCATGGCATAAGCATGAAATGGGTGAGCTACGGCAAGATTAAATGGAACCGAGACAACCATTTATATAATATCCCACATATTCCATATGTTACATATTAGGTGATAATTCAAACTAGCACGACATGACATGATGCGAAATACAAACAGACATATGTATGGCATATTCATGTTCCTCATGTTTTTCTGATCAATATGGACATAAAGTTTGTTTGATTTGAATTTGTAAAAGTGCAATTACGAAACAATTAGAAAACCATCTGTTTGTGGGGCTCCACGCCACGTCAGCGTGTTGTGGGGCTCCACGCCACGTCAGCGTGGATGGATGCAAAAAAGGGTTTAATCTACACCGCATTATTAGGTTTAAGTTGTTTATATACACCGCATATTAAAAGTTAGTTAGCATGGCATAAGCATGAAATGGGTGAGCTACGGCAAGATTAAATGGAACCGAGACAACCATTTATATAATATCCCACATATTCCATATGTTACATATTAGGTGATAATTCAAACTAGCACGACATGACATGATGCGAAATACAAACAGACATATGTATGGCATATTCATGTTCCTCATGTTTTTCTGATCAATATGGACATAAAGTTTGTTTGATTTGAATTTGTAAAAGTGCAATTACGAAACAATTAGAAAACCATCTGTTTGTGGGGCTCCACGCCACGTCAGCGTGGATGGATGCAAAAAAGGGTTTAATCTGCGCGCGAGAGCATTCGAACTCGGGGCTGCGCAGGGTGAGACAAGGGTGGTAGCCAGTGTGCTGCTGATTCGGTTTTGCATGCATTCAGGGTGTAGAGAAGGTATGGTGTGTGCCCGTGGTTAACTGAATTTTAGACAGATGCAAAACTGAAAACCGACAGCTGCTGGCAGTAACTTTCGACGACGATGGCGAGCATCCTGGACGCTTCCTTGCTGGGATATAGACTAGTTGAGCAAGGGGGATGTGCCATGATTCGAATGGCGGTGGTTTGGGTGGAAACGGTACACGGTGTCGACGGGGAAGCTCGCCGGAAAATGGGACAACGACACAGCGAACTGCATCCGAAAACTGAAACTGTACAGCACGAACTGAGAAGAGCTGCAGCAGCGATTCCTGTAGACGCGAAACTGCACAGATTTTAAAGCGATAGCCGCGACGAATCCGGGCATCCTTTTGAGCGAAACAAAAGAGGTTGAGCAAGAGGAATGTGACATGAAACAAATGGAACCGAGATGGTTGGAAACGGTGCACAGAGTCACTGGAGAAGCTCGCCGGAAAACAGACAGACGAAACAACAAAACTGAAACTAGAAAAGCATCTGTTTCTGGACCTGACTTTGGAAGAAGATAGCATCGTCGTTACTGCTCCGTTTTGGGTGATTCAAAGACCAGCGGAGAGAGGGTGATATTGTGCATCGAATGGAGCAAACTGTTTGTGCTTAGCATCTCGTATCTGTTTTGCATTTGAAGACGCTGTTAATTTAACGTTAAGGTCTATGACCTTTATATAAGAAAAACAATTCACAAAAAACTCAATGCTTCACGGTGATCTCAACAACGAGGGAACCCGGGGACCGCCAGGCAGCATCGATCATGTGATGTGCCACCGAACAATAGTTATTTTCCCCACTCTTCCAGCCCTCCAAACCACCAAGAATGAGCATTCAGGGTGAGCCGAGAAGAGACTGCGTGCGTGGACGCGATGCCAGCCACCCCAAATCTCGTGCGCGCGTGCCGCGCTTTGCGGTCCATCCGAACGACACGAGCCCCATCCGGACCCTATCCCAATTCCCAATCCAGATTTGATCCGGACGCACTCCTTATTATTCTCTTCTTCCTGCCACATGTGCTGATAGTGCTAATTTGCAAGAATCTTCCAGCTTAGTCCCCGTTGATCTCCACCGCGCAGTGGCCAGGTCGCGCAAGAAACCTCTGGTTGGGGTTGTTTTCACTCCTCTTGTTACTTGTTCACGTGAAAGTACGTCTAGTCAACCACAGGACGGCGACCCCTTCTTGTGGTACTAAACCACATTGAAGAAAGACTACAGCGATAAATAAACACACGGTACGTATACTTTTCCACCCAGAATGTATCCTATTCAAGTCGTGAAAAGAGAAATGCAACGGTATATACTGTTTGGAGATGTATGATGTAACCAGCGTAACTTAGGTCCAAAACCTCGCTCAAAGTTCTCGAGTTTTACTGCAAAAAAATAAGGCCATAGACACTATACATAAACAGATAAAATGAGTTTTGATTGCGCTCAGGCCCAATTCATGCCGAAGTCTAAATTAACTATTGTTGGTTTTTTGTTCCTAAGTTCTGTATCAATTCTAAAATATAATTTTTACGGCAACACATTATGTTTGTTGTATCTATGTACTTAATTATGTTCTTCAAAAAATGAGAAATCATTGTGAGAGAGCTTTCCATCTCGGATGCAGTTGTTGCGCCAATGGTCTACTAGGCTCGTGTTGCTTCCCTATCGCATGGCCATGGGCGTAGTACCAACTCTTGCCACATCGACCGATGCGATGACCAAGGACTGGGATTTGGGAGGGACGAGGGAAGTGAACAAGAGGCAAGAGCTAGTGTCTGCCCTATGACATCGAAAGGCCAAGCCTCGGATTGTTTGGGCCGATGGGGAAGGACTGATGGGCCAATATGCTGATATTTCATTTACATAGGGTTCAATGGTACTTCCAGCAAAGAACCATTAGAAACAAATCAAGCATCATAGTGTGTGCCTAATAGGATGTCGAAACAAAAACGTTTGGACAACCTTCCTTATAAGGTGTTTATAACTCGTCCGCATCACGTTCAACGACATAAGTTGTTCTCGCATGTTGGGTTGGACGTCCCATGCGGATTTTCGAAACCAAGGTTAGTGAAGCACGTGCATGTTTGGCATTCTGCGATATCTTCACCGATCGATATAAGAGAAATGAGGCGTGACGTGAAGACTTTGAACGATCTTGGTGCAGCTTCAAGTCTTATCGTCGATGTTTGCATATCGTGTTGTTTGCTCTTGTGAGCTCATCCGCTCTATCGGTAAACTCGTATCTTTTTGCTAAAAAACGGTTTATTTCGATGCCATTATATTTTGTTGAAGGTTTTCTTTAACTATCGTCGCCAGGCTTTTATTTCATTGACGACGACACGGCTAAGTGAACATGCTCGGGTAGAAAAAAAATTAAAATCCTCAAAAAATTGTGCATGCCAGGGAATAGTAGCAGTACCACCAAAAATGTCTGTATCCAAATTTGTGACAAAGTTGAAACATTGTTAATTAGGATGAATGGTGTACTTGAGTCATCATCAACCGGTAAATAAACGAAACGGCGCGTTAAAACGACGTGATGACATCTTTTCCGCGCGAAGGAATCAGAATCCGTTTTAGCACGGGGTAAAAAAAAGCTGGGCGCGATAGATAGATCGACCGACCGCAGGGAGGGAGGAAGAGGGAGAGAATATTCTCCACCGTCGTCTCGTCTCAACACATGTACGGCGAGCACGTCCCTTCCCGTAAAAAAGCCACGCGCGCCCTCCCGATCCCGCCGGTTGCGTCACACTGGCGCCACCCCCACCCGCTCCCTGAACGCGGTCCACGCACCCCACCTCGCCTCCACGCCATATCCTTCCCCCCGTGTCCGCCTCCTACCGTCCCGGTCCATGGACCCCGCCCACGCCACCCACCACCACCCCAACCATATCCGCCACGCGAACCCCGCGCCGGTACCCACAACGTGCCCCGGGCCCGCCGCCCAGTCTCGCGCACCCTCTTCGCGTCCATTTCCCAACTTCCCCCTTATCTTATTCCCATTTTGCGCCACTTTTTCTCGCCTGTTCTTTTTTCTTCTTCCTCGCCCGAGAAATCGCTCGCCATAACTTGCGTCCTTGTCTCTTCCCCACCCCCGCGCTCCCTTGCTCTCCCCGTCCTCCCCGTCGTCGTCGTCAACACCTCCGTCGCGGCCTCGCGCGCACCGCCGGGACCGCCCCCGACCCGCGCGCCTCCTCGGCGACCCCGCCGCGATCTAGGTGCGTCTCTATACGTGCCCCTCCCCCCGCCCCCTCTGATTCGGGCGCCTCTGATTTGGTTGGGTTTGGATTGCGGGGTAAAGTGAGTGAGGGTGAGGTCCTGCGCGTGGAATGGTGTGGGGCGCTGCTTCCCCTGCCTCATGCTTGCGTCTTGGGCTGGGAATTGTGGGGAATGGCTCGGTTCCGGCGAATTCCGGGTGTCCCGCTGCCGATTCGAGTGTCCTGTGGCTGCTTCCGGCGGGAAGGAGGCCCTTTGGGGCCGCGCATGGGGAGTCCCCACGATGATCCGGGCGTCCCCTGACGGGGGTTGGTCTGTGTGCGCGCGGATCTCTCATGGCGTGGCCACAACCGACCTTATCCGTGCCAATTTCACCAGGGACAGTGAGGATTTGTCTAGTTGCGGTTAGAATTGTCTGCTCTTCTCCCTGGATTTGAAGTTGGCTGAGCAGAGGAGGCTTACTTTCCGCCAATTCCGAGTCCATCAAGCGCGGTAATTGTGGATGCGTGTAGAATTGCAACTGTGGGCCGCAATGGCGTAGCAAGCAAGAAACCTCTCATCATTCTGATGCGATTCTGTAATTACAATTTGCAATTCTTGCGTCTCTATATTTTTTGCTCTCTAGTAAACGATCCACTCACATAAAGGAAGAAAAAAATAAACCACTCTAGTCTGTTTATGTTCATTCACTAGGAATGAATAATCATGAATCTTAAGCAAAGTAGCACAGCGACGTTCTATACATTTGCTGCTGTGTTAATTGCTCGGATCATGTAAGTATACAAATATCAGCATTCTGGCAGACAGTTCTGGCTAAGGCCGCACGGTACTTTGCCTCTAGTGCAGGAAGAGAGATCTCGCTTAGCTGTTGGCGCACCGTTTAGTGGATATGTTGCTTTTCGATCCAAGAAAAAAAATACATCCATTTGCCACTAACGTTTGTTTCAAATGGAGAATTCGGGTCCAAGACACCAAGTTGTGACCAAAGATATCATTTCCCAACCTCCTCCCATGTGCTTGCAATCTGTATTTATCAAGGAAGCAGGACCAGGACCAAAGCAAAAAAAAAAAACTTAAAGGGGCTTGCTACCTTTGCTTCGAAATCTTTTTCTTGCGCTGGTAACTTGGCTAGCATGTCTTCAAAGGATGGAATCTTTGGCCCCAGTGCAGTATCAAATGATTCTGTCCCATTAAAATAAAAAGGCTATCTGTTGTTCCTTGTTTTTTCCCATCTAATCTGGCAGATCTGAGATGAGCTGAGATGCTCCATGTGAGTCGCTAGTTTTCTCTCTTTAGCTGCTCTTATCTGGCTCTTAGGTGTGACTTTTTTAATGGGGGAATGTAGATCACATCTTGTTTGATTTCATTGTTTAATGCTCCTGGTTGTTCCAGCTCCTTGCTTCTTTATGTGCCTACCCAACTGTGATTGGATCCCCAGAAAGTCTATTTCTGACTTCTGCTGCCTTTGCTGCTTGTTTGCCATTGTTGTGGATCTCAAGTTTGGTAGCCTGTTTAAAAAGGAAAAGCTGCTGCAAGAGTAAAGCTGCAATTGGGTGATATCATTTTAGTTAGTCCTGGGGGAGGCAGGGCCGTTTTGCTTATTACAAAATTATCATTTGCCTTGAAGATGGTGCGCTCTTAGTCAGTAATATGCTTCAGCTTATGACTTATGGAAACAGCAGTTGCGTCGATGCCATCTTATTATACTTGTGTGCTTTTTTTACTATTCACAACCTTGTACATTGTCTCTGGATTGTGATGTAGACCTTTCTCCTGATGATGTTAGCAGTGTATGATCCCAGAACCTAAAGAAAATGCCACCTTTAGATCATCAGGGCACTTTTGATTGTGTTTCTGTTTCAGGCTGTCAACCCCCCTTATCCTGATTCTTTTGTTTGGCAAACAATGAGGATGAATATAACTTAAACTCTTTGGTCCATTCCAGACAGGAAATGTTCTGAATGACTCCATTTTCCCCTTCGTGTTTTACTTTGATTGTAATTATAGTAACAAAATTCCAAGGGATTTCTTTTGTTTCTTCATGTTGCTGGTGTGCTTTTTTACTCTCACCTTCCTTTCTGTTCTCACTTAATCCTCTGTTTTATCATCAGTTACACTGTTTTGTGGTGGTGAACTAATGATGGATTTGTAGACAGGTTTCCAAGGAAAATGGCAAGAACTGCAAGGGCAAGGAGGCATGTGGCTCGCCGTCTCAGGGCCACGCCGTACCCCATTCCCTCGTACCGCTGGAAGGCAATGAAAGAAGCCAACCGGAAGAAAGCGCTGCCAGCTGTGCAGAAGATGGACTGGGAAGATGCCAACTGCTCTGTCTGCATGGAATACCCACACAATGCTGTGCTTCTCCTTTGTTCATCACATGACAAGGGCTGTCGCCCTTACATGTGTGGAACTAGCTATCGGCACTCGAACTGCCTGGATCAGTTCAAGAAGGCCTACACCAAGGGGGCACTGCTTGAGGAACTGCCTGCAAGCACTGTTGGCAGTAACTTGGACTTTGTACCATTGACTGCAGGCGAGAAGACCGGGTCCATGGACCTTGCATGTCCATTATGCCGTGGCAAGGTAAAGGGTTGGACTGTGGTAGAACCAGCTCGAGGTTATCTGAATGGAAAAAGGAGAACATGCATGCAGGACGGGTGCTCGTTTGTTGGGACATACAAGGAACTCCGCAAGCATGTGAAGTCAGAGCACCCTCTTGTACAGCCAAGGGAAGTAGACCCTGCTGTTGAACAGAAGTGGAGATCACTCGAGTTTGAAAGAGAGAGGGAAGACGCACTCAGCACGGTTACTTCACAAATGGGGAGGGCTGTGGTCTGGGGTGATTATGTGTTAGACTTGGAGGATGGAGTGGACTTGGATGATGAAGAGAGTGATGATGATGACCATGGCAATGGCCGAGAAGCGGACAATGCTCGAAGGTTGATTATATTTATGATGCGTCAAGTCGCCCAGCGTCATCGTACCCAGAGGCTGCAGAGTCCAAGCGGTGTGCCTGCAAATGCTGAGGAAGATTATGCAGTTAGCGGTGATGCCAATGGAACCACCCCTTACCCTTACCCCTCGGAGGGTGATGATGAGGATGATTTGGATCTGGCAGAAGGGAGAGGCGCGGGCATGCTGAGACCAGATAGGCGTCGCCGGCGACGCCGTAGGAACCGTGGAAGGCTGTTCTTAGACTCTAATTAAGATGGCAGGGGCCTAGCCACCAGAGGAGCACGTGCACAGTTGATTCCCTGGTGCCTTAGCAGCATTCATCGATTTCAACCTAAATTTACTTGTTCATGATCATGTACCAAAGTAGTTGTCTTAACCTCAGCCCATTGCTTTCCATCAATGTATCATCTCACATTCTTTGTTGAAAAGGAAGATGCCGCATCCATCTTGTGCGGCTTGTGTAGCTTTTTTATTGTTTCTGATCAAATTGCCCAGCTGCTGTGTTGGTATTGTGCCTTGTTATTTCATTCCGAGTACAGCACTTGCAAGCGCTATTATCTCACGAAACAGTCAAGCACTAGTAGTTTCACAAAAAATACTTGCAGACAGAAGAACAGAAACATGCCCACACATAATATTTCAGAAAAGGAATTTATATACTCCCTCTGTCTAAAAATAAGTGTACATTTTCTAGCTACAAATGTATCTACAACTAAAATATGTCTAGATACATTCCAATCTAAATAAAACTAAGACACTTATTTTTGGACAGAGGTAGTAACAGTTTCCAACAATGAGAACATACAGTGGAGCCAGCTACAGTATGTTACAACAGAGAGGAATAAGAACTGTAGTGTAGTACAGAATCATACAAACAATTACCGATTGCCTTCGGGCAGGTTCATCTGCTCTACATACTTTCCCAGAACATAAGATTACATCTGTGCTCAGAATTACATTAACAAATACAACTCGTATGTACCCATGTATCTCGTCAAAATGGATGGAATTTCAGGGTCAGTAATCCAGTAATAAAACAAAGAAATCTGAGGGCATGTGCGTTGTCTTGTTAGTACTGCATCCGCTGCCAAGTACAAATGACAGCATAAGCATGCTATGAGCACATTTGAGCTTGTGCAATACCATGTCTTCTGTCAGTGCCATGTGGCTGGAATCAGTGGCTCAAAGCACAGAACTACAGCATGCTATTATCGATTATCTCCCATTAGAGCACGGACCATTACTTCTTCCTGATGATAGTAGGTACACCATAACAAACAGGAGATGCGCCAATCATAAGCGGAAGCCTGCAGGCACGCCTAGCTTCACTTATATGCGAAGCTATTCGCTTGTGCCCGCAATTACAGCAGTTACTACTATCATCTATCTCTACTGTCTGTTGATGCTTCCGACTTCGCGAGCCTTTTCGTCTTGGCTTACCATTATCCTTCGCTGCAATGGTCATGGACTCAAATTCCTGTGCCAATGGGCAACATTTCGGGCAATCCTTGCTGGCCATCAAATTTTCTTGCAACCATGAATTGAGCAATGCTTTACTAAATCGATCAATATCTTTATCTGAGACGTCCCAGAGGTTTGCAATGACGGAAGGAGAACCAGCCAATAAATAAGACAAAGGGGCCCCTTGAGGAGCATAACCTCCTTTGCAATGAAGTGTCCCACTACTGCAACCCATAAGAAGAGCAGCCGCGCAATTATCTAACTTCTCAATTTCCTTTCCTGAGACATACTGACTTCCTGCAACATATTTTCAGACTAGTTAGAACACTCTGTGCAAGAACAACAGATACCTGAGCTACCAGTTTTTACAAAGTATCTGAATACTGGACAGGACAGTACTCGGTGGTGGGATTTCAAAATTCTCAACAGTAATAGCATAAGCCATCAGCAAACAACCAGACTTGAAGACATTAGTTGGCACTAGCATCAATAAAAGCCTGGTTGAGAATTTTGCACAAAATAATTCACATGGGTAGCTATGCCGAGGGTTTTTATTTTTTTTGAAAATTTTGCTGAGGGTTTTTAGATAGCTTCAAAAGCTGAAGCCGTGGAAGTTCAAATGACTCCAACACAAGCATAGTGTGCAAAAGTGAATAAAATGAAAAAACTATCAATATCAATATCCATAGTGCATTACCACTTCCATGTCCAAAGTAGAGAAAAAGATCATGATTCCTGAGGGCCAAGACAAGCTCATCAGCTGTTGGAGCATCCCCAACATTTCCCTGCATCCCATCAACGCATCACAATTATTTGCTTGTGATTGCTTTAAGAATAATAATAAATTATCCTTTAGCAGGCTTTGTGTCATTCTTGGATTTATATTTAACAAATCATCCTTACCTTCCACTCGTAGTTTCTGAACAACTGATCAAATTCTTCTTGTGTGCTGACCAAATCACCACTAGGATTCAACACATAGAATGCATCGAAAGGGTCAATAACAGGAAAGGGAGGGGCTATGGCACTAGCATTTTTGTGATGATTAGTGCTTCTAGTCAATGCTCGAAAGATGCTTCGCATTGATGGCATGCGGTATATTTCTTGATTCCTTAACGCAGGCAAGTTCTCCCAAGGAAGCATCTGCATGCAGCCATTTTAAGAAGAGGCTAAAGAAGATATATGATAGGGATCGAAAAAAGCTGATATTGGCAATATTGCTAGACAAACAATACGAGAAAGCTTGCAGTAGAGCATATCCTTTTGAGAATGATGTGTACCTTCAAGCAGAAAGTAAGGGGTTGTAGCCAAGCAACATACATGGTAAGGTGACTAAACTTTACCTATGTAAAATCTAACCTTAGTGTTAATTTCATCCATTATTCGATTATTACCACAAAAATGAATTACATTAGATGACATCAGGCTAGATGCAAATGACACAGTATTTATGATATTTATCCCATACAGCAGCTAACAAGTAAAGCAGAACATCCGTCAAAACTTATAAACCAGAGCTAAAAGGACAGTTTTAATAATTAATAACAGAGTAAATAGCCGACAAAAAGGATATTATGTTGCTCACCTGCACATCAGTATCCAGGACTAAAATGACTGGTTTTCTATCAACTGGCCCAGCCAGCTCAGTCAATATACCATTGCATAAATGCTCGACGGTCACCACTGCTTCATCATCAATCTGGCAAGAGAAGGCTCTAAGTCTATCTCTTCCACAACACCCTCCCCTGCCAAAGTAACCTTTGTATAATATAAGTTGAGAAACACATTCTTTCAATTCACCGACTGATGCAACCCCACCAAGGATGACCTTTATGAGTGCTTGATCTACTTCAAGCTTAAATTCTGACTCTAGACCAGTGATTAAATTTTCCAGCACCGCCTCGCCCTCGCGGTGTTGGTCAATTAATTGGTGGCCCAGAAGAAGGCATTTCCAGGGACCTAGCCACAATTCTTCCATGTTTCTGTTCAAAACGACAAAAAAAGATATCAGAACAGAGGAATCATGATTATTAGAATATAATCAATACAAAATTTCAATAATGGATTGAGCAAGATATCCAGAGTGTCATCATAGAACAGTTTACAGTTTACACATAACAGACAGAAGAAATCTTACTCCAGTATCTCGTTAAGGTCGCCGTTGAGCTTCATTCTATCTGACCACCACCTTCTGGCATTTGCTTGTCCATCTTTTGGAATGTCAGTTGCACCAGAGAGGGATCTAAAGTTATCCTCAAGTAGCTTTTTGAAAGTTGGAGCCACATAGTCTATAATAGTGTAGCTCCAAGGGCAATTCCATTTCTTATCTGATGCTCTAGTTGGATTATCCAGTTCTTTGATAGGGGAGTCTCCATTATGAGCTTCTGTCAAACAATAAACATGTGAATAAAAAGTGCAAGAGACCCAATATTAACTTATAGTACAGTATGCAATCACAACAGGAAATATACATACCTTTCGAAATAGGATCCACTGGTAGAAGCATCGTGGTAGGCTTGTTTGTTGAATCAAACCTTGAGATCAACATCCAAGCAGGAAAAAGGGAAGGGAGAAGAAGTGTTTCCCCAAGAACATTCACAATATCACCTCCAAGCATACTAATGCACACAATTGGTACATCAGGAAGTTCATGGAAGAATTTTGTTACATGGTTTTCAAGTTGTTCCATGTCTGCTGACGGAAACCTGATATAAAAATTGTAATTTAGTTATACACGTACTACACCATATGAAACAATAAATCAGCAACTTATATTTAAAATTTAAGACCTTAAAAACTTTGGAACCTCGTCTGTCTTGCCTGCCAGAAAGCCAGCAACACACTAAAAAACCAAAGGAGAAATTATTAGAAAATGAAGTAAGAGAAAAAAAAAATTATCTGGTTGTGAACTTGGAATGGTACAAACCTTCTTATCTATTTTTCTGGGCAATGCTTGTAAGCTTGCAAGGTAATGGCAATCGAGATAAGTTCCAACAGAAGTTTGGTGAAAGTATGCAGCCCAGTGATTCAAAGAGAGAAATCCCTTGGAATACGAAGGTAATTGGACAGTGGAATCTATCGTTGAGAGTAAGAATATGCATGTAAGTAGCCTACAAACCTGCAATAGGGGAGTTGCATTTGAGCACAGGAGCCACAAAAGGTTTAAAAAATAGCCTGGCTCCATACTGAAGGATATATGCACTAAGGATTTAAAATTAAAAGAGCACATGACTGAAGGATATCAGACCTCCTGAAGAAGTGAAGGACTCTCTCCAGATAGCGCAAAAGCTTTCAGCAACCACGAAACAACATGAGACATCTGTACGCTAGAGAGGCTGCAGCAACCATCTCTGCAGATAGTGATGAAATGATGAGAGTTTAGCAAGGGCCATGAAATACTACAACCAGAACGTTATCCATGACTGATGCACAACAGGGAGTTGATGAGACAAACCTTGACTGTTCTGAAAGGGAACCCTTCAGCAAAAAGAAACTGATACTATATAGTATTTCTGCACACTCTAAAGAAAGAAAATCGCCAGTATTTACATTCATGATTAATCCAATTAAATGAGGCCCATAGGTTGTATAACAACCTTGAGGAAGACATCTGAAATACAACAACGATATGCACTGCCAGTAGATACTATGAACTTCATGAGCTCCATGTTTTCCACCCTGAGCTCCCAAGGCTCTTGCTGCAAAAGGCAACGCATCAGGACTGAACAATACAAACGAATTAAGAAACTTAACAAAGTAATAACCAACAGGTAGCTCAATCACAGAAGAAATTAGATAAAACTACTTAAGGTAAAGGGTGTATACAATTTCCAAGTATCACATGTAAACATGTGGAGTGTTATATTTGTGATGATAGAGCTTTCAGGGAGTGTCTACTTGCAGTGGAGGATAAAATTCTTAGCTATACGTAGTGATATTACTTGGTAGTCGGACAATAAAATTAGCTAGCTGGCCCCCTCCTTGCATCTGCTTATCATTCAGTCAAGCTCCGACACTACACTGCCTACTTTGTACGACTTGCGTAAGAAACTTAGGCAACTGTTTGTTTCACTGGCACAGTTGTGGCTCGTCACTCTTTTCTAACTCCATGGCAAACGTTCATGGGCTAATAATTTAGCTAAGCTCACCACACTTGTGGCACCTACTGTGCTGGCCACACACCTTTTGTGTGAAGGAACACTTTGGTTAACTTAGTTTTGACATAGTTAAGCACCATGTCACCAAACAATGAGGTCCCTTAGCCTCCATGGCCATGTAAAACCCTCAATTGTGTGTCTGCAGTATAACACAGATTGATATGGCACATAACAGAATATGACCAAATACAGTACCTGTTTTTAACAGAAGTGACACAAGATGGCGTCGGCGAATGCAGTCTTTTCTGAACTGCAATATATTCTTAATGCACTCAAAATTTAGTGAATTAACAAAAAGGCAGTTCCAACATCCAAACATACTGCACATGTCATCTCTGTTGCCGTCAACACCATAAAGAGAACAGCTTGTCCCACAGACCAAAGCATCTGTGGACAAAACGTTGCTCCAAGATATGTCATTTTTACTATTCAGTTCAGCTAAACCTTTTTCACTCTTCACATGTGCAGTTCGCTTACTAGATCTGGTGGTTCTAGTCTTTGCACGAGCCGCCACATTCTGTTCTTTAGCTAAACGTGAAGTTCTGAATGCCCTCTTAACATTAATATCCAATGGTGGAGCACTTTCGGCATTCTTCAAGTTTCCCCTTTCGGATTTTAATCCCACAAGTGCATCATACTGGTTAATAGGTGCATGGCTGAACAATAAACAAGGAGCACATGTAGGTAACACTCTATCCTCGGCTGCTATGGGTTCTTTGCCATGATCACAAGCTCCACGCTTGGTTTCTGCAATACAATCTTTGCTGCACAAGATACAACTAGTATTAAGTTTATCATTGGTGGACCCAGCAGAAAATTCTGAACAAGTGTCATTCAATTTCTCCATGGCTGATTGGTACATGCCTAAAGCATTAGACAGATTGCATGTTGAGCGTTTCTGAAAGTCTTTCTCAAAGAGATTCCAAAACAGATCTCCGTATTGCTCATCAACTGATATCTCTAGTGTCAACTTGCATGACTTGCATGAAATGAATTCATCATTATCTGCAAGGAGCTTCCTAGCATCTTTAAGCTCGCCCTCTGCAGCATCCCATAGTTGCCTCTTGCGGTATAATTGACCTAAAAGATGAAACAATGGACAAATGAACAAAAGAACAAAAAAATAATAGACAGATCATCAATAGATAGACGTACCTAACTCTGACGTAAAAACAACAGCAAAAACTGGTAGTCCTTGGAAACATGATATCTCCCGTCCAGTCCGTAATAAAACTTCTGCTTCAGCACCATCGCCGATCAATTCATGCATCAGAGCAACCTGTGTGTACATAATAATATAAGAAATGTCCGTAGCCTACTTGAGGCCATATTTTACACTATGGAAGTGATTGCGAATTGTAAGATACTGCCAACAGCCAGAGCAGTGTCTACACAAGTCATCACTCATAAGTAGGTTAGACTCATGTTACTGCGTGATTGATGGCTATGGTGGTGGCACATATTCCACCAACTCTTTCAATCATTTTGATGGCAATGGAAGTACCCCATGCCACACAATCGCCATACCTGTAATATGCTTTCAAGGTAACATCTCAGTACATTCCATGGAGTAAGGAAAGAATCTCCCATGCTGCTTCGCCTAGTGCAATCTGGCCAAATTTCAGCCATTGTTGGTCCCCATGCTTCAAGTGAAACAAAGCCTTGCCCACCAGAACATTGGTTTTCCCCGCTTATAAACTTGCCCAAATTAAATTTGAACTTCTTTTTTAGGAGCTTCTTGCGCAATTGGAGGGCTTCCCTTCCATATGAAATGGCCTGCAAAAAAAAGGTTTCAGGGAGGCTAAACTATAGAGCAGCTCCACATTCAAGCAAATTTCATAATAACTGGAGATTTTCCACCAAGGTGATTGATGAGAGAGAAACCGATTACCTGATGAGGTTGTCCTCTTGACAGAAGTCTTTCGGACAAATCATAGTATATACAGCCAGCCAGATAGGTTGACTGATTACTCGAAGGAACCTGCAAAATCAAACAATACAAGATGCATAAAAGAAAAAGGAAAGGACAATGCATACTACATTACTGCATTGCAATTACGCAAGTACCAGAACTTACTTCAGAAACCAGAGATGATGCAACTTTATCGATCTCATCAACACTAGCATTGAGACCAAACTGAAATTCAAAGGATTGTTCGCATGATTGAGAAAAGAAATCAACAGGCCACAACCGCTGAAGAAACATAGAAAGAGAAGGATAATCCCCTTTGAAACAGTTTCTCCAGAATATTGTATTGTGGCAATCAACACCAAGATGCTGTGACACATAAGAAACAAATTTCTGGTCCATTGGGAGATGACAGCATGCATGATTAAGGCGGCCGTTGATAAATAACATGGAGAATAACTTTTCTAGGGGTAAGTTTTCTTCCTTCCATATCTTTATGATAAGCTTGCACAGCTCAAACTGAAGCTCAAAGCAGCCCTGATATAGAGTAAAAACCACATAATTATCTTGCTAAAGGCCAGCAGTTGCATCTTATCGAACCTAATAAGTTTTAGCATGGCCTTACCTTCATCGCCAGTAAATCAACCAGAGAACAAAGAAGTGGTACAAGAGTTTCTGATAGCTGTTGAAAGATCTCACCAGGAGAACAATGATGCAAAGCACCCATCTTTGACCACAAGTCAACGGCACTCCTAACACCATCAAAGATTACCTATTCGAAATAACAAATAACCATAAGCAAACAAAGCAACGCATTTTATGACTAATATACAGATGACTATACAAGCAATTCATATGAAGCAGTTACCTCCTCGCCATAATTGGCCTCCTGGGCACAATGTGCATGCAAGCAGTACGCAGTAGCCAATTCATGGATAACAATCGCATTGCCTTGAGATGAATCCAGTACACCTTTCTGGTTCAATAGGAAAAAAAATGAATCTTAGATCTTCCTTGTGGTAAGCATAAGGAAATAGGGCAGGAAGGGTGCAGCAGGGAGGGGAGTGGGTGGGTCACCAGTAAAGATATGGCGTCGGACAAGCAAACAAGACAGCTGCTTATGTTTTGCACCCCAGATGCACGGAGTGCACGTGCCTTTCTAACCAAAACCTTTGATCTGTCCAGATAATATTCTTTTGAACAATATATTTCATTCAAGAGAATGTGTATTATTCTATTTTGCATATTTGCACATAGCATAGTGGCACGAGATTCCATTGCTCCATATGCGAATAATTCCTGTAAAAACCAATGCATGTCGAAAGCACTTCGCGCATCAAAAAGAGATTAAAAAGACAGATACACCATTGTTAATCTTCACAAAACACTCTGATACCTGCTCCAAGATTAAGCCTATCAACTTCTTTGGCAAGGGTGACGGGTAGCCCATAAGAGAGTGATAGAGAAGCGGAGCATTATCAACACATTGGTCATCCCCAAAATCTTTTAGTGTTATCTGTATTTGCATAAGAAGTTAAACGAAACCACATCAACAAAGTGTTTGAAGCGGGATAGTTTCTCTAGTTTTTAATGTCAATACCTTCACCCATAACTTGATCAGAACCAAATAGCTTTTGTGATAATCAGATGTGTCACCATAAGCCAACAATTCAGATAGGCTCTTCACAACAATATCACGTATCACTTTTGAGCCACATCTATTGAGAATGTCAACCATCTTTGTTATCCTAGCAAATGCATCGGTAATGATATCATTCAGTGTATCCTCTGGTAGATCCTCAGTGACAATGTGACCTTCCGCTGTTGCTGATAGTCTACTGTAAGAAAGGCTGGCGTATGCCCATGTTGTTTGACAGCATAGTTCTAATGCCTTTGGGGCCTGAAGCAGTTACAGAGGTTAACATCTAAAAGTCCATAGTTAAAAGAAAAATGTAATAGACCAGCACCTCAGAAGGGTACCTCTTCAAGATGCCCAATATTGTAAAGTGTCACACCAATGTTAAAAATAGAAGAGATCAAAAAATTGAAATCTTCGAGCTTTATCCATGTACTTGAAATGGCGCGATTGATAGAAGACAAGCTCTTCTGGACTATGAAAGTAAAATGTATTAATAATAAGGATAGTACTAGAGAATAGTAAATAGGTATTTAACAGCAATTCCCCAGAAATGGCACTGGTATAGGAGAATGTACATAAATGTTTATTCATAATAATTTCTACATGCAACAAAATGATGACTCTCAAAAGTGATATAATAACAGGCTGAATCAAGGATTCTGTAATGCACCAAGTCATAGCACCAGCGGTAAATGAATAGATGGTCTTATGTTCAAATTAATAAGATTCACTACAAGTATAGGACAAACGTTTCGTCGAAAGAAAAAAGTATAGGACAAGCGACTTAAGTACCTGGATAGCCTTGTTGGTCATAAAGGAAATTTTGATTGCTGAAACTAGGGCTCTCAGTAAGGTTCCACGTTGTTCATGCAATCTCTCCTTCTCTTCTTCAGACCTTTTCGTACAACTGTTACAGCACACAAAAAATAGCTTGCAAAATCAGAAATCATTCACTTATGGCAGGGGTAGTACCGATGGTTTTATGGACTTCACCTATAAGCAATATGGCTGAAATCAATGAATTGATCCAGTGCCATAAAGATACATGTCATGTTTCGCGAATTGGGGACTGTTTTTCCTTCAGAAAAGTTCTTCCAAACTGCATTTGCATGCTGTAATAGTATCTTGCAAACAAACTCCAAAGAATCAAAATATGCCACAGAATAACTATAGCTGTGTTTCTTATTGGGATGTCCCGGATCTGATGGTGGACTTGCATATTTCCCCAAATTATCACGTTGACTGGATTTGCCATCGGTGACACAGAAAACCCGTGCGAGTGTGCCAAGTGCACTGTTCAAAGTTTGTAGATTCTTATCATTCTTGGGAAAATCCACTGATATAGCAGGGTGACCTTCGTTTTCTATTTGCTGCAAACTGAAATGTAATCCAGTAGCATAAAGATGGAGAACTGAGGCCATGGGAGGGGAAACCTATAATATGCATGGAAATAAGTTAATGAAAAATAATAATGGCACTGTATGGTACACATTAACAACAATCAATGCTAAGAAAACAGTGCAGAATGTACCTCAGAAAGATAACCACCTTGTATGTAAAGTAGTTCTGAAGCATTAACTTGTAAATCCTTATTTGAAGAGAGAAAGCTCCGAGAAAAATATGCTACAAATTCCAGGAGTTCGTTTACAGCTTTAGGCAATTCGACCTGAAAAAATGTACATGATCTTACAATGGTTAACAATGTTTCTTTGGTAGAGAAACTCATTGCCTTATAATTTTCACAGGATGCAAACTGACAGTATGCAAATGGTACATCGAGTGCAAAAATACATGAGACCTAAAGTGCACCAGAAATGGTACATTTTTTATGTTTCTTTTACTCGCTTCTGCCTACTTTTGTGTCTTAATTTGTACAGCGGAGATTATAAAATAAGCATAGCGCATCACAGTTCAGCAACCGCAAAATAAGCGATTAATGTGCTTCTGAATTTTAGTGAAAGACAATGTGTTTTATCTGCGTGGAATTGCTCAGTCACAGGGGAGTGGAGCTCTAGATGGTTTAAGGCTTTAAGCAACCAAAACAGTAGTTTGGTAGGAAACAATAACAAACTACTAAGATAGATTGACAAAGTTCAGCTATTGAAAAGACTTATTTACTTCAAATCACACCTGCATGTCTCCCAAATAAGGAACCACACACAGTTCAAATTTTGAAAAATCTATGAACCATACTTCTAGCTTCAAGATCATGTAATTTTGTCAAGTCGCAACTTTACTGCTAATCTTAAGTTACATCTAGTAATGCAGTGGATTATCATTTCATGTTTGCCCAACCGGCTTTTTTTTATTTAGTTTTGTTTCATCCGCTTTTGCATACTTTTGTGTCTAATTTTCTACAGCAGATTATTAAATAAGCACAGCACATCACAGTTCAGAAACCGCAAACTGAGTCCTCGTGCAGATTGATATGCTTCTGAATTTTAGTGGAAGACAATGTGTTTCATCGGCAATAAATTGCTCAGTCACAGGGAATTGGAGATCTAGATGGTTTAAGCAACCAAAACAGTAAATACCATACACAAAATTTACTATGTTTGACGCAAATGAATAATTTCTTTGAGTAAAATTTGACAATCCAGTCTAATCTTTTTTTTAATGTGGTTTCCAAAGACGTGTAAACCATAGCTAGGAAACAATGTTTGGTTAAACAGTTTAATGTTCTTCTGAATTGTAGTGAAATAGAACATGTGCCAGCGATGCATTACCTTGACACGTAACGCAGATTCAATAGCAGTCTTCAACACATCATGCAAAAGCTCCATGCTCCCTACCCGACTCAAATCAACAGCAGAACAAATCTTCCGTGCAACCTTCAACCAGAATAAACAGTAAAACCGTTAACCAACCAATATAATTAAGGTATATATGTTACGGCAATCAATTTGCTAGTGACACGTACAGTGGGCAAGCGGTCCATCATTCGCGCCTTCTCACACTCCTGTAAGGTTGCAACACAGAATTCGCGAACAAGGTTAGAGTTGAAAAATGAAGAATCCGCAGCCAGGAAAATGGCACAGCGGCTCAGTGCATTCACAAACAGGGTGAGATACTTCCTGCTGGACTCCTCAGTTAGAATCCTGCAAAATGACAAAACCTCATAGTCACACACCGTATCTGCACTCTTTAATCTATACTCCTATATAGTGTACGAGTTTTGAAAGTTTGAATCCAAACATAGAAATGCAATTTCTACCGTTGATTGCGTACCATCCAACGGCCTAGAATACATGGATTCGCTGCTACAGTAGCAGCCTCTTTGTCTACAACATTCCAGAAATATCCATGTATTTATTCGACCACTGAATCCGCTATCAATCCACACAAACCCGACGACAAACCCACGGATCGTGTCCCGTCGCTGGGCCTCTGTTAACAAAGACCGTGGAAGGGTGGTACGATGGCATAGCATTTTGCTGAGCATAACAAGCCGTTCTATGCATGCACCTTGCAATTGCTGGGCGTTATTGGCGTAGCAACTACAACAGTGCAAACATTGCTGGTACGTGCTTCATTAGTGGCATGAATTGGAGGACAAATCGATCAGAACTTTCGCAGACAGCCAGAAAACGTACTCCCTACGGTCCGTGAATAAGTGTACACTTTTCTTTTTGCAAGTCAAACATTTTTAAATTTGACTAGACTTTCACGCAGAAATAGCAACATATGTGACACTAAACTACCATATTATTGAACTACATATTAAGATGAATCTAGCTATATTAATTTTGTGTCACAAAAAATGCTACTTTTTTTCTGAAAAGTTGGTCAAAGTTAATGAAGTTTGACTTAAAACATGCCCTAACGTACACTTATTTGTAAATGCAGGGAGTAAAAAAATGAGCATAATTCGACAAGTATATATAAGCGCACATGCATGGCATCGATTATGCTTCTGCATGAGAAATACTCCCTCTGTGCAATAATATAAGATGTTTTAGAAGTTGTTAAAGTAGAGTAGGTACAAACTAAAAGGAGTGAACCTACACAGTGAAAGTAGACTAGGTACAAACTAAAAGAAGTGAGCCTACACACTAAAACTAGATTGGATACAAACAAAAATGGGTGGATTTATGAAATAGCAAAAACGAGAGTCTTACATTCCTAAATGGAGGGAGTATGTGTCAATGTTTCACTAAGACATAATCATCTCAAATATGCTGCTTGTAATGTCATTCTTAGTGATAATTAGGGAGAGCATTCCTTACAACGACTGATTTTGAACGTGCAAAGCACGTGAAGCTGACTAGTAAACAAAAATTGCAGAGTTAGCAGAGCCGAAAATCTCACCGGAGCCATGGCCGGATCTGCTCAACGAGGACGAGTACCCGTTCGTATGGGGCCGCTTCCTTGACCTTGCCCTTGCTGGCACAATTAGCAAGGCAGACGGTGAGCTCAATGGCCAGTGTGCTGATTTCAGGGTCGGCTCCAGCCTCGCCTGCAACGCCAGGGTCGGGGAGGAGGGGAGCCGCACTGGCGGCCCCACGGCGAGGCTTGGGGGCCGTGGGCGCTGGCGTTGGCGAGAGAGCGTGGCGGAGGGCGTCGAGGGTGGCGGCAGCCTCCGCCTCGGCGCGCGCGTAGTGGCCGCGCGACTCGAGGCAGCACACGAAGTGGCCGCGCTGGAGCAGCACGGCGTAGGGCTTCCCGGCGAGGCACGCGGAGATGGCCGCCAGGCAGTCGAGGACGAGGCCGTAGATCTGGAGCAGCTCGTCGGCGTCGGCCGAGCTAGGGTTCGGGCGGAGGAGCGGCGGGAGGAGGTGGAGCGCGCGGCAGAGGAACGGGAGGAAGCGCTTCGCGAGAGGGCGAAGGGCGGCCGCGTCGGGAGGCGGCGGCGGCGGCGGCTGCTGCTGCTTGGGCTGCTTCGTCGCCCTCTTCGGCGGCGGGTTGGTGGGGTTAGGGTTCGCGCCGGGCAGATGGGGCGAGAAGGGCTGGAGGTAGGCGGAGAAGCGGGAGCGGAGCCCGGCGCCGGAGCTCGGGGAGGAGAGGGCGGCGAGGAGGTCCTCGGCGGCGGCCTCCATCGCCGTGTGCCGGTGGGGAATTTTTTGGCGAGGAGGGGCGGGAAATGTTGCAGGGTTTCACAGAAGCGGCCGCTCCGCTAATGGCTGGCAGATCGGGTCAGAACTCAGAACAGAACACGAAGCGTACGGCGGAAGATTGGAAGGTTCTGGGCCGGGCTGGAATGTTTGGGCCCAAAAGAACAGGCTTTTGCCCGATAGCTTTGTTCCGGCCTTCCGGGTGCTTGGTTAAAAAAAAAAGAGACCAAAGTGAAGATACCTTTGGCATAGTTTTATACTACCACTATCCACACACATAAAAAAGTCACAAACTATTTAGATTTGAATATATCTAGATATTATTATATATAGATACATTTAAATTAAAGAGATCAAAGTTAGTGTATAAATACATCAAACTTTTAGCAAACATGCGACATCCTTTTATGGACGGAGGAAGTAGAAGATTTTAGCGAGTACAACCTGAGCCACGAGTGTGGACTCGAACTCATGCCCACCACCCCGGCTATGCCATGGTTCTTCGGGTGCTTGGTTTAATTCTCTCACTCGCGAACACTTATTTTTTTGGTAGTAGCATATTTACTATACACTTGAGTATCACGTAAGTTATACCATCAAAAATAGCAATTTAATGTTGAATATTAATGGTTCCCACGAGTATTCTTTTCTCTGTGTGTCACTATAATTAATGATGAGTATCATAGGTAGATATCGTATCATAGCACGTAGATCTAGAAAAATAAATATTAAATAAATCTTGTACACATATTTGCATGAAGATACTACAAAATCAATAAATATAAAAAGATTATGATACTACTAATATATGATATCGAAATGGAACCTTGTGGCTCTCATTTCCCCCCTCTCAGCTCTCGCGAGTGAATAGTTCCCTTGAGAGTCTCTTCCTCTCTGCCGGCTCCCCTCTCCCTATCCTCCGGCGGCTTCGCCGGCCGGAGTGACTGGGAGAGGGGAGGCCGGTTCTTCTCTGTACATAGTAGTTTAGGTGTAGTTGTTGTTCCCTTAGTGGAGTCTGGTGAGATGCCGGTGGAGATCTGGTGGCCGACGCTTGCGGGCGGTGCTCGGTGGCCGGTGGTGGTGTGGCTTCTGCTTGTGGAGCTCCGGAGGGCGGAGCTGGAGGTGAGCAGCAGCGTCCCCTCACCCTCCATGAAGAATAAGCTCGAGGCTGCTCCAGGGATGCAAGATCTGGATGGCTCTGACGCTGTTCTTGCCGCCATGGGGGCAGAAGGAGCAGTTAGTCTTGAGATCTATCTGGATCTGGCAGGATCTGGAGCGAGCAGGGAAGATCCATCTGCAACGCCGGAGAGCCTCTATGCTCTCGTCCCAGGAGTTCATCAGCGGAGGACTGATGCCGGTGGCCACCACCGCCCTGCCTCTGCATCTCATGGTCGAAAGGCGACCCTCCTCAACCTCTACTTCCCAGAGACCAAGAAGTCCGAGGGGAAGATCTACAGCTTCCGCCACGACGCCGGACCAAGTGGTTCGTCCCCGGCGCCGGTGTCCGTTCTGTGGCGGAGAAACTCGTCGGCGACTTCCAAATGCGGTGTTGAGCTCAGAGGACTTGATTGATTTTTTCAATTTCTTTCCGAGGTCCTTTCTGTAAAAGCTCCGTCCTTATCCAGAAATCCCCTGATCTGTAGGGGCTTTTCTGCAAAATGTAACCACCGCTTTGGTAATACCAGCATCTTCTAGGGTCTTCGGACTCTATCCCTGTGCTAATATATGATATCATGCGTTGTAGAAATAATATCATACACTAGTACCATGTGCTTGATATTGCTAGTATGATACTACCAACTATAACTAGTCTTATAGAAATATCATGTAATTAATTGCTGCTGAAAAACAACAATTATTGGTCCTACCTCTATCACTAAGGCTGGTCATAGTGGAGGTAACTATAGTAACATGCATACTCCATAGTAGGTACTAACTTATAGTGTGTGTTTTCATGTATTGTGTTATTTATCATGTCATAGATTCATCTTATCTTGAGTGTGTGATGTTATGATAAGACCAAATTTAATTGTACGCTCTAACATAGCTACTTATCGCATCACTCTTTTTTTTATTTATTGTTATACAATATCACTAAAACGTCTCGAGGTGTATGATGTTAGACTTCTTAATCATCCAAATGGAGTGACCCATCGACCACCATCGTCATGCTACCCATCAATCATAAATGATAAACTATTTTGAACACAGTGCTAGGCCACAAACTCAAATTACAGGTATCAAAATCAAAATTTAGACTAGTCGATGTTTGCTTTATTTTTGTGAGGTTAACAAATGCGGTTGAGCTGGACGTCGCATGCAAGGTTGGTTGGGTTCGGGTAATTATTGTCCATCGGTTCTGTTTGAGCTGGACATTATACGACGAAAAGACCAACAATTTTCCCTATTGGCAAAATATTTTGATAGTTGCCTTACATTAAAAAAAAAACAGATGAGGTGGTTCATTGCTGATGCAAAACTGATTTTGTGCGTAGTAGTTGCCCTGGCCTTGGGATCTTGCCGGATTCGGCACACCGCCAATGGCAGATGAGCGCAGCAATCAACATGAACATTTAGGGTCCATTTTATTGACTTGCGGATCGATGAACACAAAGATCTCTCTCATGTTTCATCTTAAGCACAAGATCAGGTGAAGAAACTTGTAAATCTTGATGGGAGGGGATCGACCGGAGGCCTACAGCAGTAGAGAAGATCATGAGAAACATTTTGCCCCCACGCCCGAGCAGGAGTTGCTCAGGACCATATATTGCTCAAACTTCCAAAGTCTTATTACAACAACAACACACAAAAAAAACACTCAACGTCGACGGCTCACTTGGCCGGGACCAAGGATCCAAGCTTTCGGGTGGTGACCGTCGGCCAGTCCTGCTCGAACATTTCCACCTTATACATGGCGTGCGCGTCGTTCATCCTCAGCGCGTCGACGTCGAGCCGGTAGTTTATGCCGAAGTCAACGATCTGCATCTCGCCGCTCACCACCTTGCTGAACCTGAGCCCGTCGTTGTACACCCACGTGTGCTTCACCACAGCCCACCGGCCGAGGTCCTGGACGTGCGGGTCGGTGATGTTGATGATCGGTTTCCACTTCCCGTCAAGCGCTGCACTGGGCGCGGCAGCAGCAGCGGCGTCAGGGACGGTTGCATCGAGCGCGGCAGCGGCATGAAGGACGGCTGCGCCGGCGACGAGGAGAAAGAGTAGGGTGCTCATCCTCGTCATGGTTGCCAGGCTGCGGCTAGATCTTGCCTTCAAGTCGATTGGGTTTGGAAAATGTCAGATGGTGTGATGAGATTGGGGACTGACTGTGGACCATTTATAGAGATTTTCTTGGACAGTGCATTTAAAGATACTATTAATTGTATCATATATCTACATTAGTTCTAGTAGATCTTTTGGTAGTGCATTTAAGGAGATTATTTGTATCCATGCATCCATAATTAAAGAGATTAATTGGAGTACAGTTGTAAGTTAATATGGACGGTGCTGAGCGTTCTCGAGAGGATCGAGACGAAAAAGCTCTGCCATCCAATTGGAAGCCTACAGGTGATGTAAAAAAACAGGACCACCCGAGCAGCCACATGCGCACCTGCGTTACCGCACAGAAAATCCCACCACCGACCTAACGATCCGTGCTTGTCAACCGCACGTGGCTGTAAACTCCAGCGAGACCTCTGTCGACACATCGAGCACAAACGTTGGCATCACCACTGGAGTCTCGACTCTGGCTAGCAACAATGTTGCCCTCCCCCCCCCCCCATAGGAGCATCCAGCCCCGCCATGCCGTAGTAGCACCTTGCCACCACCCTGGCAGCGTTCCCTTTCAGCAGCCACTTATCCTCGCAAGAACACATGGATGCTAATTGAAGTTTCTCTGACTACCCTCTGCACCTTCACGACCGTTGGCCCATGTGCCTGCAACCGCGGTAGTCGCCCCCTTGCACGAGCTCTGCGGTCCTCTCGTGGCGCCACTGTGTCATCGTCGTCGATTCCCGCACAAGAGCAAATCGTCGCGAGAGGCGCCATCAAGCGAGCGATGAAAGCGGCAAAACTAGCTAGAGGGGAACGACAACAAGGCGTTAGTTGGTGGGCAGCGTGCTATGGTCGGCGGCGGCGGCGTGCCCTGTGAGAGAGATGGCAAGAGAACAAGTGGGGGAGAAAAAACAAAAAGAGAGAACGAATGGAGGGGAGAGTTTGGGAGGATAGAAGATACCATGTGGGGTCTCCTTTTACACCGCATCATTTCCTCCAGCCATGCGCGATGGACGTGTGCCGCTCGGGAAGAGTATAGGTATTTTCCAATTAATACTGGGTAATAACCATATCTACATGCTTTAGTAATTTATTTAAGTAGGATACACTTTTGGGTGTGCTTGTTATTTTAACTACCCATCAACGCGTGACGACAACGGTGTAGTTGTCGGGTGAGGAGTATGGTTACATTGCCTATTTGCGCTTGTGTTCTCCTTCAACTAGACATGCATTGCTTCGATCTACGGATGCTCAAGGTTAATGCTTTTGTGGTTACATGTGATGGACGTGTTTTTGTATTGCCACCCAAATACCATATACAACTAGCTAAGTAGCCATACGTTGCTACAAAGCTTAACGAGCGCACCGTGACACTTGTGGTAAATTATGACACAAAATATGACAAAACGGACACCTCCATCTCGTATCTCCTCTAAAGATTATGACCTGCCCCACGACTCTTGACCTTGCTCCACCCCGGAACTATGTATACATCGTCTCCGACACCGGTGACCTTCACACCCACCCCTAAGTCTATCGCTAGTGACCTGCACCTTTCCAATCCTAAGTATCTTCCTCACTAGGGTCCATGTTGTTGCGGCTAGCCGTGGCGGCCCTGCCGCTAACTTAGTCCCGATGCAAGCGTGGCCAACCACATCAGCCCCGCATTTCACTTGGTTTAGGGATGTGCATGGAGATATATAAGAGGAGGGAGCGGATCGGCCATGGCCATGTTGAGTAAGAGAAGACAAGGGGATATATTATGCTTGAGAGCATTAAGGCGCATGAGAGAGGGGGGATATTGGGCCCTGGTGGTCACCATTCTAGAAGATATGCTAATTGCAGGCATGGTCAGCCGCTAGAGAGTCATATCAGATACAAATATTTTCAGATTGGTTTATATTTCACCATACTCTATGTATGGAAGTAACATACTTTCTCCACCGTGCAAAAACACATGCAACCAAATTTATTCATTCCTTTGGCTAGTGGTACACACCCTTGCAACATTGCTAGTGTTGAAGAAGCACGGCTAGGTGCTACCAAAATTCTAGCATTTCTCTATATTAATGTCTAGCATGACGCTGGGAAAGATAGCAAGCCAAAATAACATAAGGTACTACTCTCTCCATCCCTCGCTAGGTGGGATAGAAATTTACACATAGCGTAAGAAGGGTTCGTTGCGGGAATAATATGTACATAACTACCTATGGGAATCTTTATTGGACTAGTTGATACCCTCTTGATTCACATGTCAAATCTATTTTATTCCCCTGCATTCACTCCCCTATCTCCCCCCGCACTTGTGCTCTCACCCTATCTGCGCGCTCCCCCCCCCCCTCGGCCTCTCCCTCCACCCCACCACCCTCTCTCATGAAAGCCTGAGACACCTTACACATGACACATGCTAGCATGGCCTAGTAGAGCCATCTACCATGGTCGTAACTTCTCCATAACTCTCTTACACAAAATGCAACTAATATATCCATGAAACATACTTCCAAGTATCTTTATTTATAGGAGTAATTTCCCATAATTTGATTCATGTTTGAAGTTGCTCAATCTATATGAGTAGTTTCTCAGGCATAGGCCTTTGAGAGGGTCTGAATATGAAGGAAACTAGCGTGACTTTAGTTCGAGGGAGTAAGTAAGTACTTACATTCAAGTAATATCCTGAACATTCACTTTCTTCATAAGCAATGCATGAAAGTAATTCGATGTAGCTAGATGAGAATATTTACGAGACATACACTCCATCTCCTCAGACTCCCTTTTGGTAATAAATTTTTATTATGGATTCAACGTTAACTATATCTAGCTTGAAGTTGTTCACCATCCAAGATCACACGGCTTTGTGGATTTGTTTTGTTTTCCATCCGAGCTCACACCCCTTTCCCTTAAACACTCAACGGAAATGATTGTATTATAAAGCAATTCAAGGAAGAGGGAGAAGGGAAGAGCGGGGTTGGTGCAGTAGCAGGAAACCTAATGTGAATGCTCTCTCTCGAGCACCCCTACGGAGCAAAAAGCTGCCACCTCAAAACAACCCACCTTAGTTCAACGGTTCAACAAACAAAGACCGACTACTACACCAGCAAACAACCATCAACTAGTACTTATTAGGCAACATGCAAAAGGACATCCACCACCCTTAAGTAATCATTAAGACACAAGCAAGAGGAAATGAAGCTGAAAATCTTGTTGCATCGCTTCTCATCATTCCCTTGTTATCTACATATGTTGGCACACGCCAGTATGGATTGCTTCTTTTGTCTTCCTTCCTGTAAAGCCCTACGCAATATTTGAGCAAAACACAGAAGTGAAAATAATAGACACAAGAGATTTCAACTTATATTTCTCAAAGGTCACCTTGTTTCTTGTTGTCCAAATAGACCAACAGACTGCAACAATGAGCAAAGTACACAAAAAATTCTTCCAAGAACAGAAAACATAAAACATAGACATGGTTTGCCAAATCGAAGAAGGGTAGGAGTTTTAAGAACAACACCAATAATACCCCATACAAATTTCACAGGGGAACACAAGAACAACATCTGATCCTTCCTTTCCAACTGATCACAAAAGGAGCAACTAGGATTGCCAGGACACTTTCTCCTTTTCATATCATATCTAGTCAAAATTGCATTTTTCATCTTGCTATAGGAAAACTAAACCTTAATAGGAATCTTTGTTTTCCAAATCCATTATAATTTGGACCAAAGGAACCTCTCCAGATACTTATACACTGATTTGGTCGAGGAAATCTTGTTCTTTATTTTGACAATCTAGGAAATCTTGTTCTTATTTAAGCTCCACAAAATTTTATCACCATTATAAGATAAATGGATCTCTGTAGCCTACAATGTATAGTTCCACTAAACAAGAAAAACAATATGCAATCTTCTTTGAAACTGAATATTAAAGTATTCTAAGCATATATTGCTTTAAAGTGATATCCACTTCCTGGCAAATATTTTATAAAAAGGGGGTATTTCTCTATCAAAGCAGAGTTTCCAGAAAAAGAGGATATTGCCACTATTCAACATTATACCTCTACCTCTCCATCAAAGTGGATTTATTTTGTGAACTGCAATTGCATGACAACAAAATAGCAAAGATACTTATACTCTTCCCTGACTCTAGCTACATTAAATATGTGTGTTGTGTAGTCATGACTCTGACTACATGATACCTTCGACCCGGATTACAGATTTTAGTACTTGAAATTCTTTCCCTAGATACCTAGGTTTATCGAATCCACGGGAAGATTGATTTTGGTGTTAGATCAGTCGAACAACACTTCTAGTTTTCATCTACTGTTTGATTTACCAGGTCAACGGTTTTCTTGTGTGTTTTTCTATTAGTGATTTGGAGATATGCGAGCGCCTAAGGTTTCACATGTAGTTGTGCATTAGTAAATGAGATTCAAAGACAAAATAAACCTCACATGTGTAAATATGTTGAAATAAAGATACTCATATAATGTAGGCGATGCGTCATAAGAACACCGTAATGATACATTTCACAGTTTTTGTGGATCTGTTATCCGCATCGAATTCCTACGCAACACACAAACTCTTGGTATTAACATAATCAGACGATTAATAAAATTAGGATCAGTGACGTCGCCATTACTCCCTAGAAGATAGCCACACTACCAACCCATGAATGTTATCACTTGAACACAACGTCGGATCATGTCACTATTGTACTCAAACCTCACAATACCTTTACCGATCTTTGCGGGTTTGGGTGCCTATCAAACCTTAAGATCGAGGCAAGAAGATCGGAGACTAGAAATGGATCTTGATGAACGTACTACACAATATCCCATACGTAAAATAGATGCACTAGATATTGCAAGGCTAGGTGACTACTCACGTATGATTAGATCAACAATCATAAACATTCTATTATGCATCTCCAAGATATGAATGATAAGTGATACATCTTCGATGTATCGATAATTTCTTATGTTCCATGCCACATTATTGATGATATCTACATGTTTTATGCATACTTTATGTCATATTTATGCATTTTCCGGAACTAACCTATTGACGAGATGCCGAAGGGCCAGTTGCTGTTTTCTGCTGTTTTTGGTTTTAGAAATCCTAGTAAGGAAATATTCTCGGAATCGGACGAAATCAACGCCCAGCATCCTATTTTTCCACGAAGCTTCCAGAACACCCGAGAGTCGCCAGAGGGGAGCCCTGGTGGGCCCAGGAGGTAGGCCGGCGCGGCCCAGGCCCTGGCCGCGCCGCCCTATCATCTCACCGCCTCTTCGACCCTCCGACTCCGCCTCTTCGCCTATATAAAGGTCCCTGACCTAAAACATCGAGACGGAAAAGCCACGGTACGAGAAACCTTCCAGAGCCGCCGCCATCGCGAAGCCAAGATCTGGGGGACAGGAGTCTCTGTTCCGGCACGCCGCCGGGACGGGGAAGTGCCCCCGGAAGGCTTCTCCATCGACACCACCGCCATCTTCATCACCGCTGCTGTCTCCCATGAGGAGGGAGTAGTTCTCCATCGAGGCTCGGGGCTGTACCGGTAGCTATGTGGTTAATCTCTCTCTCCTATGTACTTCAATACAATAATCTCATGAGCTGCCTTACATGATTGAGATTCATATGATGATGCTTGTAATCTAGATGTCATTATGCTAGTCAAGTGGATTTTACTTATGTGATCTCCGGAGACTCCTTGTCCCACGTGTGTAAAGGTGACAGTGTGTGCACCGTGTGGGTCTCTTAGGCTATATTTCACAGAATACTTATTCACTGTTATGAATGGCATAGTGAAGTGCTTATTTATATCTCTTTATGATTGCAATGTGTTTTGTATCATTATTATTCTATGTGCTACTCTAGTGATGTTATTAAAGTAGTTTATTCCTCCTGCACGGTGTAATGGTGACAGTGTGTGCATCGTGTTAGTACTTGGCGTAGGCTATGATTGTGATCTCTTGTAGATTATGAAGTTAACTATTGCTATGATGGTATTGATGTGATCTATGCCTCCTTTCGTAGGGTGAAGGTGACAGTGTGCATGCTATGTTAGTACTTGGTTTGGTTATGTTGATCTGTCATGCACTCTAAGGTTATTTAAATATGAACATCGAATATTGTGGAGCTTGTTAACTCCGGCATTGAGGGTTCGTGTAATCCTACACAGTTAGTGGTGTTCATCATCCAACAAGAGAGTGTAGAGTCTAGCATCTATCTATTTATTCTGTTATGTGATCAATGTTGAGAGTGTCCACTAGTGAAAGTATGATCCCTAGGCCTTGTTCCTAAATATCGCTATCGTTGCTTGTTTCTTGTTTCTTTGCATCCGTACTGCCCGCAATATTACCACCATCAACCACACGCCAGCAAGCACTTTTCTGGTGCCGTTGCTACTGCTCATATTTATTCATACCACCTGTATTTCACTATCTCTTCGCCGAACTAGTGCACCTATTAGGTGTGTTGGGGACACAAGAGACTTCTTGCTTTGTGGTTGCAGGGTTGCATGAGAGGGATATCTTTGACCTCTTCCTCCCTGAGTTCGATAAACCTTGGGTGATCCACTTAAGGGAAACTTGCTGCTGTTCTACAAACCTCTGCTCTTGGAGGCCCAACACTGTCTACAAGAATAGAAGCACCCGTAGACATCAAGCACTTTTTTGGCGCCGTTGCCGGGGAGGAAAGGTAAAAGGCACTCATACTCCGGTTCCAGGTAAAGTACTTTTCTGGCGCCATTGTGTTTGTGCTCGAAGCTATTTCCTTTAGATCCTGCAATTGCATCTTTTTGTTTCTTGTTTACACTAGTTAGGCATAATGGAAAACAACAAAAATATGAGAGATCTTTATGAACTTTATCTTGAATTAGGACATGATGTGTTTGAAGAGAGAATTAAAAAACCCATGGAACTTTATATGCATGCTAATGGGAATGTTATTAATATGAATGCTTTGAATACTATTGTTGCTAATGCTATGGAAAATTCTAAGCTTGGGGAAGCTGGCTTTGATGAGCATGATATTTTTAGTCCCCCAAGCATTGAGGAGAAAATTTACTTTGATGATACTTTGCCTCCTATTTATGATGATTATAATGATAGTAGTCTTTTGGTGCCGCCTGTTATGGAGGATGAATTTGATTATGATTACAATATGCCTCCTATATTTGATGATGAGAATAATAATGATAGCTACTTTGTTGAATTTTCTTCCACTATTACTAATAAAATTGATTATGCTTATGTGGAGAGTAATTATTTTATGCATGAGACTCATGATAAGAATGCTTTATGTGATAGTTATATTGTTGAGTTTGCTCATGATGCTACTGAAAGTTATTATGAGAGAGGGAAACATGGTTATATGCATCTTTATAATATTAAGTTTCCCCTCTTTATGTTGAAAATCTTGAAGCTGCACTTGCTTTATCTTTTTATGCTTGTTGCATTATGCTTCATGAACTTGTTTATTTACAAGATTCCTTTTCATAGGAAGTATGTTAGACTTAAATGTGTTTTGAATTTGTCTCTTGATGCTCTCTTTTTGCTTCAAATACTATTTCTTGCGAGTGCATCATTAAAAATGCTGAGCCCATCTTAATGGCTATAAAGAAAGAACTTCTTGGGAGATAACCCATGTGTTATTTTGCTACAGTACTTTGTTTTATATTTGAGTCTTGGAAGTTGCTACTACTGTAGCAACCTCTCCTTATCTTAGTTTTTTTTGCATTGTTGTGCCAAGTAAAGTCTTTGATAGTAAGGTTCATACTAGATTTGGATTACTTGCGAGAAGCAGTTTTCTTTGTCACGAATCTGGGCCAAATTCTCTGTAGGTAACTCAGAAAATTATGCCAATTTACGTGAGTGATCCTCAGATATGTACGCAACTTTCATTCAATTTGAGAATTTTCATTTCAGCAAGTCGGTGCCTCAATAAAATTCGTCTTTACGGACTGTTCTGTTTTGACAGATTCTGCCTTTTATTTCGCATTGCTTCTTTTGCTATGTGGGATGGATTTCTTTGTTCCATTGACTTCCAGTAGCTTTGGGCAATGTCCAGAAGTGTTAAGAATGATTGTGTCACCTCTGAACATGTGATTTTTTGATTATGCACTAACCCTCTAATGAGTTTGTTTCGAGTTTGGTGTGGAGGAAGTTTTCAAGGGTCAAGAGAGGAGGATGATACAATGTGATCAAGAAGAGTGAACGCTCTAAGCTTGGGGATGCCCCGGTGGTTCATCCCTGCATATATCAAGAAGACTCAAGCGTCTAAGCTTGGGGATGCCCAAGGCATCCCCTTCTTCATCGACAAATTATCAGGTTCCTTCTCTTGAAACTATATTTTTATTCGGTCACATCTTATGTACTTTGCTTGGAGCGTCTGTGTGCTTTTGTTTTTGTTTTTGTTTGAATAAAATGGATCCTAGCATTCATTGTGTGGGAGAGAGACACGCTCCGCTGTTGCATATGGACAAATATGTCCTTAGGCTTTACTCATAATATTCATGGCGAAGGTTGAATCTTCTTCGTTAAATTGTTATATGGTTAGAATTGGAAAATGATACATGTAGTAATTGGTATGATGTCTTGAATAACTTGATACTTGGCAATTGTTGTGCTCATGTTTAAGCTCTTGCATCATATACTTTGCACCTATTAATGAAGAAATACATAGAGCTTGCTAAAATTTGATTTGCATAATTGGTCTCTCTAAAGTCTAGATAATTTCTAGTATTGAGTTTGAACAACAAGGAAGACGGTGTAGAGTCTTATAATGTTTTCAATATGTCTTTTATGTGAGTTTTGCTGCACCGCTTCATCCTTGTGTTTGTTTCAAATAACCTTGCTAGCCTAAACCTTGTATCGAGAGGGAATACTTCTCATGCATCCAAAATCCTTGAGCCAACCACTATGCCATTTGTGTCCACCATACCTACCCACTACATGGTATTTCTCCGCCATTCCAAAGTAAATTGCTTGAGTGCTACCTTTAAAATTTTCATTCTTCATCTTCACAATATATAGCACATGGGACAAATAGCCTAAAAACTATTGTGGTATTGAATATGTAATTATGCACTTTATCTCTTATTAAGTTGCTTGTTGTGCGATAACCATGTTCCTGGGGACGCCATCAACTACTCTTTGTTGAATATCATGTGAGTTGCTATGCATGTTCGTCTTGTCTGAAGTAAGGGAGATTTACCGCTAGAATGGTTAGAGCATTGCATAATGTTAGAGAAGAACATTGGGCCGCTAACTAAAGCCATGATCCATGGTGGAAGTTTCAGTTTTGGACAAGTATCCTCAATCTCATATGAGAAAATTAATTGTTGCTACATGCTTATGCATAAAAGAGGAGTCCATTATCTGTTGTCTATGTTGTCCCGGTATGGATGTCTAAGTTGAGAATAATCAATAGCGAGAAATCCGATGCGAGCTTTCTCCTTAGACCTTTGTACAGGCGGCATAGAGGTGTAGGATAACGTTGCATAGAAAACAAAAATTTTCCTACCGCGAACACGCAATCCAAGCCAAGATGCAATCTAGAAGACGGTAGCAACGAGGGGGTATCGAGTCTCACCCTTGAAGAGATTCCAAAGCCTACAAGAGGAGGCTCTTGTTGCTGCGGTAGACGATCACTTGCCGCTTGCAAAAGCGCGTAGAAGATCTTGATCACGATCGGTTCCGGCGCCACGAACGGGCAGCACCTCCGTACTCGGTCACACGTTCGGTTGTTGATGAAGACGACGTCCACCTCCCCGTTCCAGCGGGCAGCGGAAGTAGTAGCTCCTCTTGAATCCGACAGCACGACGGCGTGGTGTCGGTGGCGGTGTAGAAGTCCGGCGGAGCTTCGCTAAGCTACGCGGGCAATATGGAGTGGAGGAGCTTGGCTAGGGTTTGGGAGGGGTGGCCGGCCACTCTATGGGGGGCGGCCAGCTTGTGGTCTTGGGGTGGCCGGCCCCCTCCCTTGGCCCCTCATTATATAGGTGGATCCCAAGTGTTGGTGTCCAAGTCTTCGAATAAGACCCGAAACCAAAACCTTCCATAGGAGGGGGAAACCTAGTCCAACTAGGACTCCCACCCAAAGGTGGGATTCCCACCTCCCATGTGGGGGGTGGCCGGCCCCCTATGGTGGAGTCCACTTGGGACTCCACCCCATCTAGGGCTGGCCGGCCATGGAGGTGGAGTCCCTTGTGGACTCCACCTTCCTTGGTGGTTTCTTCCGGACTTTTCTAGAACCTTCTAGAACCTTCCATAGAACCTTCCGCGACATTTTATTTCACATAAAATGACATCCTATATATGAATCTTATTCTCCGGACCATTCCGGAACTCCTCGTGATGTCCGGGATCTCATCCGGGCCTCCGAACAAATATTCGAACTCCATTCCATAATTCAAGTGCTACCATTTCAACATCCAACTTTAAGTGTGTCACCCTACGGTTCGAGAACTATGCGGACATGGTTGAGTACTCACTCCGACCAATAACCAATAGCGGGATCTGGAGATCCATAATGGCTCCCACATATTCAACGATGACTTTAGTGATCGAATGAACCATACACATATATTACCAATTCCCTTTGTCTCGCGATATTTTACTTGTCCGAGGTTTGATCTTCGGTATCACTCTATACCTTGTTCAACCTCGTCTCTGACAAGTACTCTTTACTAAATACCGTGGTATGTGGTCTCTTATGAACTCATTCATATGCTTGCAAGACATTAGACGACATTCCACCGAGAGGGCCCAGAGTATATCTATCCGTCATCGGGATGGACAAATCCCACTGTTGATCCATATGCCTCAACTCATACTTTCCGGATACTTAATCCCACCTTTATAGCCACCCATTTACGCAGTGGTGTTTGGTGTAATCAAAGTACCTTTCCGGTATAAGTGATTTACATGATCTCATGGTCATAAGGACTAGGTAACTATGTATCGAAAGCTTATAGCAAATAACTTAATGACGAGATCTTATGCTACGCTTAATTGGGTGTGTCCATTATATCATTCACACAATGACATAACCTTGTTATTAATAACATCCAATGTTCATGATTATGAAACTAATCATCCATTAATCAACAAGCTAGTTTAAGAGGCATACTAGGGACTTCTTGTTTGTCTACATATCACACATGTACTAATGTTTCGGTTAATACAATTCTAGCATGATATATAAACATTTATCATAAACATAAAGATATAAATAATAACCACTTTATTATTGCCTCTAGGGCATATCTCCTTCAGTCTCCCACTTGCACTAGAGTCAATAATCTAGATTACATTGTAATATACCTAACACCCATGGCATTCTGGTGTTGGTCATGCTTTGCCCTAGGGAGAGCTTTAGTCAACGGATCTGCTACATTCAGATCAGTGTGTACTTTGCAAATCTTTACTTCTCCATCTTCGATGTACTCGCGAATCGAGTGGTAACGCAGCTTGATATGCTTCAGCCTCTTGTGTGACCTTGGCTCTTGTGCATTGGCGATGGCACCCATGTTATCACATTAAAACATTAATGGGTCCAATGCACTATCAACCACACCGAGCACAACAATGAACCTCTACATCCATACCGCTTCGATGAAGCCTCTGAAGCCGCTATGTACTCGATTACGTTGAAGACTTCGCCACCGTGCCTTTGCCGAGCTTGCCCAGCTTACTGCAGCACCATTCAATATAAACACGTACCCAGATTGTGACTTAGAGTCATCAGGATCAGTGTTCCAACTTGTAACCGTTTACAATGAGCTCTTGGTCACCTCCATAACAAAGAAACATATCCTTAGTTCTTTTCAAGTACTTCAGGATATTCTTGACCGCTGTCCAGTGTTCCATTCCTGGATCACTTTGATATCTGCTAGTCAAACTAACGGCATGTGCTATATCCGGTCTAGTACATAGCATGGCATACATGATAGATCCTCTGCCGAGGCATAGGGGATGTTACTCATCCTTTCTCTTTCTTCTGCCGTAGCCGGTCCTTGAGTTTTACTCAATACCTTGCACAGTAACATAGGTAAGAACCCTTTCTTACTTTCGTCCATTCTAAACTTCTTTAGAATCTTGTCCAGATATGTACTCTGTGATAGCCCTATTAGGCGTCTTGATCTATCTCTATAAATCTTGATGCCTAATATATACGATGCTTCACCAAGGTCTTTCATTGAAAAACTATTATTCAAATAACCCTTAACACTGCTTAATAGTTCTATATCATTCCCGATCAATAATATGTCATCTACATATAATATCAGGAATGCTACAGAGCTCCCACTCACTTTCTTGTAAATACAGGCCTCTCCATGACACTGTATAAACCCGAAGTCTTTGATCACCTTATCAAAGCGTCGGTTCCAACTTCTTGATGCTTGCTTCAGTCCATAGATTGAACGCTGAAGTTTGCATACTTTGTCAGCATTTTTAGGATCGACAAAACCTTTGGGTTGTACCATATACAACTCTTCCTCAATGTCTCCATTAAGGAACGCCGTTTTGACATCCATCTGCCAAATCTCATAATCGAAAAATGCAGCTATTGCTAACAAAATCCTCACAGATTTTAGCTTCGCTACAGGTGAGAAAGTCTCATCGTAGTCAACTCCTTGAATTTGTCGGAAACCTTTTGCGACAAGTCGAGCTTTATAGACAGTAATATTACCATCAGCATCTGTTTTTCTCTTGAAGATCCATTTATTCTCGACAGCCTTTCGGCTATCAGGTAAGTCTACCAAAGTCCATACTTTGTTATCATACATGGATCCCATTTCGGATTTCATGGCTTCTTGCCATTTGTTGGAATCTGGGCTCATCATCGCTTCTTCATACGTCGCGGGGGTCCTCATCATTGTTATCTACAATCATGACATTTAGACAAGGATCATACCAATCAGAGTGGCACGTTCCCTTGTCGATCTGCGAGGTTCGATGGTTTCCTCGTTTGAAGTTTCATGATCATTATCATTAGCTTCCTCTGTTGCCGGTGTAGGCGGTGCAGTACAATTTCCGATCTTGCGCTACTACGATCAACGAGTATAGATTCATCAATCTCATCGAGTTCTACTTTTCTTCCAGTCACTTCTTTAGTGAGAAATTCTTTCTCAAGAAAGGTTCCGTTCTTAGCAACAAAGATTTTGCCTTCGGATCTGTGATAGAAAGTGTACCCTATAGTTTCCTTAGGGTAACCTATGAAGACGCATTTCTCCGCTTTGGGTTCTAGCTTGTCCGGTTGTAACTTCTTTACATAGGCTTCGCAACCCCAAACTTTTAGGAACGACAGCTTAGGTTTCTCGTTAAACCATAATTCATACGGTGTCGTTTCTACGGATTTTGATGGTGCTCTATTTAAAGTGAATGCGGCTGTCTCTAATGCATAACTCCAAAATGATAACGGCAAATCAGTAAGAGACATCATACTACGAGCCATATCTAAGAGAGTTCGATTACGACGTTCGGACACACCGTTTCGTTGAGGTGTTCCCGGCGGTGTCAATTGTGAAAGTATTCCGCATTTCTTTAAATGCATGCCAAACTCATAACTCAGATATTCACCTCCACGATCAGATCGTAGAAATTTGATCTTCTTGTTACGTTGATTTTCTACTTCACTTTGAAATTCCTTAAACTTCTCGAAAGTTTCGGATTTATGTTTCATGAAATAGATATACCCATATCTACTCAGATCATCTGTGAAGGTTAGAACATAACGATAACCACCGCGCGATGCTACGCTCATTGGTCCACATACATCGGTATGTATGATTTCCAATAAGTCAGTAGCTCGCTCCATCATACTGAGAAAATGGAGTCTTTGTCATTTTTCCCATTAGACATGCTTCGCATCTATCAAGTGACTCAAAGTCAAGTGATTCAAGTAATCCATCGGTATGGAGCTTTTTCATGCGTTTCACTCCAATATGACCAAGGCAGCGATTGCCACATAGAAGTAGTATTATCATTATGTTTAATTCGCTTAGCATCAATGTTATGTATATGCGTATCACTACTATCGAGATCTAACAGAAATAAGCCATTCTTTTGTGGTGCTCGACCATAAAAGATATTATTCATAAAAATAGAACAACCATTATTCTCAGACTTGAATGAATAACCGTCTTGCATTAAACAAGATCCAGATATAATGTTCATGCTCAACGCGGGTACAAAATAACAATTATTTAGGCTTAAAACTAATCCCGAAGGTAGATGTAGAGGAAGTGTGCCAACAGCGATCACATCGACTTTGGATCCATTTCCAACGCGCATCGTCACTTCATCTTTCAGTAGTCTTCGTTTATTCTTTAGTTCCTGTTTCGAGTTACGTATATGAGCAACCGAACCGGTATCAAATACCCAGTACTAGAACGAGAACCGGTGAGATAAACATCTATAACATGTATATCGAGATATACCTTCTTTCTTCTTCTTGACAAGGCCGCTCTTCGGATCAGCCAGATACTTGGAGCAATTACGCTTCCGGTGTCCCTTCTCTTTGCGATAATAGCACTCAAGATCGGGCTTAGGGCCGTTCTTAGGTTTCATAGGAGGCGTGGCAGCTTTCTTGCCACCCTTCTTGAATTTTCCCTTAGACTTGCCCTGTTTCTTGAAACTGGTGGTCTTGTTGACCATCAACACTTGGTGCTCTTTCTTGATCTCAATCTCAGCATCTTTTAGCATGCCAAAGAGTTCGTGTAACTCCTTGTTCATGTTCTCGCATATTGTAGTTCATCACAAAGTTCTTGTAACTTGGTGGCGATGATTGAAGGACACGATTAATCCCGATCTGTTAGGAATCACTATTCCCAAGTCAACGAGTTTCTTCGCATGCCGGTCATGGCGAGCATGTGCTCACTAACGGAGCTGCCTTCTTCCATCATACGAGTGAAGAAATGTTTCGATGCTTCATAGCATTCCACCGCCGCATGAGTCTCGAATATAGCTTTCAGCTCATTCATCAACTCATGAGGATCATGGTGCTCAAAACGTTTTTGAAGATCGGATTCCAGAGGCTGCACTGGGGATGGCACACTGAACTTGAGAGTACCGAGTTTTCCGAGTCGCGTAAACAGCTTTTACTTCATCGGATTCATCTTCTGCAGGAGGGTCACCTAGCGGTGCATCAAGCACAAATTGCAGATTTTCGCCAGAGAGGAAGATCCTCACATGACGGAACCAGTCGGTGAAGTTGCTACCGTTGCTCTTAAGTTTCTCTTTCTCTAGGAACTGATTAAAATTGATTGGGGACGCCATCTCAACAACATATATTTGCAATAGTTTAGACTAAGTTTATGACAAATTGAGTTCAAATTTTAATTCAACATAATTAAAACCCTAGGTGAACTCCCACTCAAAACAATATCCCTCGCATTGTCTTAGTGATCACACGAACCAAATCCACCGCACCTATGTCCGATCATCACGAGACAAGGTGTGATTTCAATGGCGAACACTCAAAGTGTTCATCATATCAACCATATGATTCATGCTCTACCTTTCGGTATCACGTGTTCCGAGACCATGTCTGTACATGCTAGGCTCGTCAAGGCCACCTTAGTATCCGCATGTGCAAAACTATCTTGCACCCGTTGTATGCACTTGTTGATTCTATCACACCCGATCATCACGAGATGCTTCGAAACGACAAGTCTTGGCAACGGTGCTACTAAGGATGAACACTTTATTATCTTGAGATTTTAGTGAGGGATCATCTTATAATGCTACCGTCGCGATCTAAGCAAAATAAGATGCATAAAAGGATTAACATCACATGCAGTTCATATGTGATATGATATGGCCCTTTTGTCTTTGCGCCTTTGATCTTCATCTCCAAAGCACGGACATGATCTCCATCATCTTCGGGCATGATCTCCATCATCGTCGGCGTAGCACCAAGGTCAATGGCGCCGTCTTCATGATTGTCCTCCATGTAGCAACTATTACAACTACTTTGAAATACTACTCAACATGAAATTTAAAGACAACCATAAGGCTCCTGCCGGTTGCCACAATACAATAATGATCATCTCATACATATTCATCATCACATTATGGCCATATCACATCACCAAACCCTGCAAAAACAAGTTAGACGTCTCTAATTTGGTTTGCATATTTTACGTGGTTTAGGGTTTTCGAGAAAGATCTAATCTACCTACGAACATGAACCACAACGTTGATACTAATGTTTTCAATAGAAGAGTAAATTGAATCTTTACTATAGTAGGAGAGACAGACACCCGCAAAGCCTCTTATGCAATACAAGTTGCATGTCGAACGAGGAACAAGTCTCATGAACGCGGTCATGTAAAGTTAGTCCGAGCCGCTTCATCCCACTATGCCATAAAGATGCAAAGTACTCAAACTAAAGATAACAAGAGCATCAACGCCCACAAACCATTGTGTTCTACTCGTGCAACCATCTATGCATAGACACGGCTGCGATACCACTTTGTAGGATAACGTTGCATAGAAAACAAAAATTTCCTACCGCGAACACGCAATCCAAGCCAAGATGCAATCTAGAAGACGGTAGCAACGAGGGGGTATCGAGTCTCACCCTTGAAGAGATTCCAAAGCCTACAAGAGGAGGCTCTTGTTGCTGCGGTAGACGATCACTTGCCGCTTGCAAAAGCGCGTAGAAGATCTTGATCACGATCGGTTCCGGCGCCACGAACGGGCAGCACCTCCGTACTCGGTCACACGTTCGGTTGTTGATGAAGACGACGTCCACCTCCCCGTTCCAGCCGGGCAGCGGAAGTAGTAGCTCCTCTTGAATCCGACGACACGACGGCGTGGTGTCGGTGGCGGTGTAGAAGTCCGGCGGAGCTTCGCTAAGCTACGCGGGCAATATGGAGTGGAGGAGCTTGGCTAGGGTTTGGGAGGGTGGCCGGCCACTCTATGGGGGCGGCCAGCTTGTGGTCTTGGGGTGGCCGGCCCCCTCCCTTGGCCCCTCATTATATAGGTGGATCCCAAGTGTTGGTGTCCAAGTCTTCGAATAAGACCCGAAACCAAAACCTTCCATAGGAGGGGGAAACCTAGCCCAACTAGGACTCCCACCCAAAGGTGGGATTCCCACCTCCCATGTGGGGGTGGCCGGCCCCCTATGGTGGAGTCCACTTGGGACTCCACCCCATCTAGGGCTGGCCGGCCATGGAGGTGGAGTCCCTTGTGGACTCCACCTTCCTTGGTGGTTTCTTCCGGACTTTTCTAGAACCTTCTAGAACCTTCCATAGAACCTTCCGCGACATTTTATTTCACATAAAATGACATCCTATATATGAATCTTATTCTCCGGACCATTCCGGAACTCCTCGTGATGTCCGGGATCTCATCCGGGACTCCGAACAAATATTCGAACTCCATTCCATAATTCAAGTGCTACCATTTCAACATCCAACTTTAAGTGTGTCACCCTACGGTTCGAGAACTATGCGGACATGGTTGAGTACTCACTCCGACCAATAACCAATAGCGGGATCTGGAGATCCATAATGGCTCCCACATATTCAACGATGACTTTAGTGATCGAATGAACCATACACATATATTACCAATTCCCTTTGTCTCGTGATATTTTACTTGTCCGAGGTTTGATCTTCGGTATCACTCTATACCTTGTTCAACCTCGTCTCCTGACAAGTACTCTTTACTCGTACCGTGGTATGTGGTCTCTTATGAACTCATTCATATGCTTGCAAGACATTAGACGACATTCCACCGAGAGGGCCCAGAGTATATCTATCCGTCATCGGGATGGACAAATCCCACTGTTGATCCATATGCCTCAACTCATACTTTCCGGATACTTAATCCCACCTTTATAGCCACCCATTTACGCAGTGGTGTTTGGTGTAATCAAAGTACCTTTCCGGTATAAGTGATTTACATGATCTCATGGTCATAAGGACTAGGTAACTATGTATCGAAAGCTTATAGCAAATAACTTAATGACGAGATCTTATGCTACGCTTAATTGGGTGTGTCCATTATATCATTCACACAATGACATAACCTTGTTATTAATAACATCCAATGTTCATGATTATGAAACTAATCATCCATTAATCAACAAGCTAGTTTAAGAGGCATACTAGGGACTTCTTGTTTGTCTACATATCACACATGTACTAATGTTTCGGTTAATACAATTCTAGCATGATATATAAACATTTATCATAAACATAAAGATATAAATAATAACCACTTTATTATTGCCTCTAGGGCATATCTCCTTCAAGAGGTACCCCTTTGTGACACTTGGTTAAAACATATGCATTGCGATGATAATCCAGGTAATCCAATCTAATTAGGACAAGGTGCGGGCACTATTAGTATACTATGCATGAGGCTTGCAACTTATAGGATATAATTTACATAACACATATGCTTTATTACTACCGTTGACAAAATTGTTTCTTGTTTTCAAAATCAAAGCTCTAGCACAAATATAGCAATCGATGCTTTCCTCTTTGAAGGGCCATTCTTTTACTTTTATGTTGAGTCAGTTCACCTATTCCTCTCCATCTCAAGAAGCAAACACTTGTGTGAACTGTGCATTGATTCCTACATACTTGCATATTGCATTTGTTATATTACTCTATGTTGACAATATCCATGAGATATACATGTTACAAGTTGAAAGCAACCGCTGAAACTTAATCTTCATTTGTGTTGCTTCAATGTCTCTACTTTGAATTATTGCTTTATGAGTTAACTCTTATGCAAGACTTATTGATGCTTGTCTTGAAGTACTATTCATGAAAAGTCTTTGCTATATGATTCATTTGTTTACTCATGTCATTTACATTGTTTTGATCGCTGCATTCATTACATATGCTTACAATAGTATGATCAAGATTATGATGGCATGTCACTCCAGAAATTATCTTTGTTATCGTTTACCTGCTCGGGACGAGCAGAAACTAAGCTTGGGGATGCTGATACGTCTCCGACGTATCGATAATTTCTTATGTTCCATGCCACATTATTGATGATATCTACATGTTTTATGCATACTTTATGTCATATTTATGCATTTTCCGGAACTAACCTATTGACGAGATGCCGAAGGGCCAGTTGCTGTTTTCTGCTGTTTTTGGTTTCAGAAATCCTAGTAAGGAAATATTCTCGGAATCGGACGAAATCAACGCCCAGCATCCTATTTTTCCACGAAGCTTCCAGAACACCCAAGAGTCGCCAGAGGGGAGCCCTAGTGGGCCCAGGAGGTAGGCCGGCCCGGCCCAGGCCCTGGCCGCGCCGCCCTATCATCTCACCGCCTCTTCGACCCTCCGACTCCGCCTCTTCACCTATATAAAGGTCCCTGACCTAAAACATCGAGACGGAAAAGCCACGGTACGAGAAACCTTCCAGAGCCGCCGCCATCGCGAAGCCAAGATCTGGGGGACAGGAGTCTCTGTTCCGGCACGCCGCCGGGACGGGAAGTGCCCCCGGAAGGCTTCTCCATCGACACCACCGTCATCTTCATCACCGCTGCTGTCTCCCATGAGGAGGGAGTAGTTCTCCATCGAGGCTCGGGGCTGTACCGGTAGCTATGTGGTTAATCTATCTCTCCTATGTACTTCAATATAATAATCTCATGAGCTGCCTTACATGATTGAGATTCATATGATGATGCTTGTAATCTAGATGTCATTATGCTAGTCAAGTGGATTTTACTTATGTGATCTCCGGAGACTCCTTGTCCCACGTGTGTAAAGGTGACAGTGTGTGCACCGTGTGGGTCTCTTAGGCTATATTTCACAGAATACTTATTCACTGTTATGAATGGCATAGTGAAGTGCTTATTTATATCTCTTTATGATTGCAATGTGCTTTGTATCACTATTATTCTATGTGCTACTCTAGTGATGTTATTAAAGTAGTTTATTCCTCCTGCACGGTGTAATGGTGACAGTGTGTGCATCGTGTTAGTACTTGGCGTAGGCTATGATTGTGATCTCTTGTAGATTATGAAGTTAACTATTGCTATGATGGTATTGATGTGATCTATGCCTCCTTTCGTAGCGTGAAGGTGATAGTGTGCATGCTATGTTAGTACTTGGTTTGGTTATGTTGATCTGTCATGCACTCTAAGGTTATTTAAATATGAACATCGAATATTGTGGAGCTTGTTAACTCCGGCATTGAGGGTTCGTGTAATCCTACACAGTTAGTGGTGTTCATCATCCAACAAGAGAGTGTAGAGTCTAGCATCTATCTATTTATTCTGTTATGTGATCAATGTTGAGAGTGTCCACTAGTGAAAGTATGATCCCTAGGCCTTGTTCCTAAATACTGCTATCGCTGCTTGTTTACTGTTTTACTGCATCCGTACTGCCCGCAATATTACCACCATCAACCACACGCCGGCAAGCACTTTTTTGGTGCCGTTGCTACTGCTCATATTTATTCATACCACCTGTATTTCACTATCTCTTCGCCGAACTAGTGCACCTATTAGGTGTGTTGGAGACACAAGAGACTTCTTGCTTTGTGGTTGCAGGGTTGCATGAGAGGGATATCTTTGACCTCTTCCTCCCTGAGTTCGATAAACCTTGGGTGATCCACTTAAGGGAAACTTGCTGCTGTTCTACAAACCTCTGCTCTTGGAGGCCCAACACTGTCTACAAGAATAGAAGCACCCGTAGACATCAATAAGTAGTCTTACAATATCGCCAACAGTGAATGAATCAAGATTACAAGTAGGGAGAGAGAGAGAGGATGGATGTGGTGATGATGATGAGGTGGTGAAGTCGATGGCGGCAACGACAGGGCTTCATTGTAGATTGAATTTGGCTATGGTGGTGGAATGTGTGTTTTCTCTTTTTGTGTCTCTTGAATGCCATGGGTGCCTTCACAATTTATACTATGTTTGTCAAGACAAAGCTACCAACACATGGTACGGTTAGCTGTACGGGCGGGTATGACCGTACCAGTGCTCTTAAACCTTCTGTGAATCATCTTTGAACCCTTGTTGATTGGTGACCCTTTGGGGTTTAACAATTTCTCATAGCGGTCAGAGGAGTTGAAAATTTTACCCGTCATAACATTACTATTACTAACGTTTAATCAACTCATAGCCAAAATCTGAGAGTTCTTTTTGGTAGATCGTTTAAAGGCCAGCGGTGTTAACATTATCCATGGTATACGCCAATGGCATGAGACACACATAAATCAATATATCACTATGGTTTAAACAAAATGATTTTTTTGCAATTACCGCTAAACAAGGTTCCGTTAAACAACTCACTTCAAATAAAGTATTTTTGAGTTGATCATATATTTTTATGGGGTTGAGTTTACTTATAAAGCTAGGCCCTTAAGGAAATTAATACAACATCTAACTCATCATTAAGAGAGACTTTCTCATGTTCTATTTAATTTGCATAATTTTTCCAATGGCAAGTCTTGGCTCTCTAAAGAAAACTAGATTAACAACTACTTAATCAATGACACGAGTTAATAAAAAGTTTACTCTAATTGTCAAGACAAACTCCCACAAATATAGTAAATCAACAATACTACTAACTAGCATAGGAATTTTTAAATCAAAAATAGGAGTGGCAAGACATACCCCAAGTTCATGAACTCACTCTTTTCTTCCATATAATCCTTAGGAAACATAAGAGTGGAATAGGAACACCCATAAAAAAACACAAAAGGATAAAGGATAAATATTTTTGGTTTTTTTTGTGTATGATATAAAAATAACAGAAAGAAAGATGACAAAGACAATGCTAAAACCTTCAACAAAAACAAACTAAAAAAGAAAGGCAAATGAAAAAGCACAGTGTTGGAACCAAGCCAACACGAGTGTTTCAAAGCTCTTATGAGCTACAATGCAACGTCAATTATTATAAGAAAATAAATAAATAGATGCCAACTCTTGATGTACAAGTATCAACAACCTCCCTAAGCTTAAGTTCTTGCAAACCGGCTTGGTAGATCATTGTGGTGGTGGCGGATACATGGGTCCCAATCTTGACTCCACTAATCAAATTTTTGCGACATGTTCATGGTGGTGTCGCGTAGGGAGTTGGTGAGGTTGCTTATGTTGTCGATAGAGCCTCCAAGCAGTAGATGTTGTTGTGCGTGTGATGGTCTCAAGTGCAAGGGATCGTTGAAATCTTCGATGGGAAGTATTATATAAATTATAGTTTGACACAAGGAGAACTCAAGAATACCAATAAGACTAACAACTGAGACATCACTCTACCCCTGCCCCCGTGTATCAATATTCTCAAATAAGAAAGAACAAAACGATGAACAATAACATCCTTTTCTTTGCTCCTAACGTTGATGTGATCTTAAGCATAACTCTTTGACATACAACTGGCGATGATTGGCTTGCGTGAACAAAGGAGAAGTTGGGAAACTATTATGTTCGATCAGCTTATAGAGCTCTAGCAGGGAAGAAACAAGAGGAAGAATGTGCTAGTTATGCTAGGCTAAACTAACTGCAACAACAACAACTCAAGCTAAGCAAGATAGGCACAAGTTATATGTAACACATGTGATAGCAAGATAAAAGTACTTCAAGATTGATGACCCACAAGTATAGGGGATCGCGATAGTCTTCGAGGGAAGTAAAACCCAAATTTATTGATTCGACACAAGGGGAGGTAAAGAATACTTATAAGCCTTAACAACTGAGTTGTCAATTCAGCTGCACCTGGAAAAGCACTAGCAACAGGGGTGATGTGAAAGTAGCAGTAATATGACAGCAGTAGTAACAGTAACACAGCAGCAGTAATAGCAATATGAGAGCAATGGCACCAGAAAATAGTTGATACTACTTCCAATGACACGTAGAACGAGTATGTAATGATGAAAGATGGACCGGGGTTCCCAGCGATCTACACTAGTGGTAACTCTCCAATAAGTGACAAGTGTTGGGTGAACAAATTACAGTTAGGCAATTGATAGGAATCAAAGCATTAAGACAGAACATCAAGATTATTAATTATGTAGGCATGTTTTCCAATTATAGTCGTACGTGCTCGTAATGAGAAACTTGCACAACATCTTTTGTCCTACCAGCCGGTGGCAGCCGGGCCTCAAGGGAAACTACTGGATATTAAGGTACTCCTTTTAATAGAGTACCGGAGCAAAGCATTAACACTCCGTGAAAACATGTGTCCCTCACATCACCGCCATCCCCTCCGGTTGTCCCGATTTCTGTCACTTCGGGGCCTTTGGTTCCGGACAGTGACATGTGCATACAACTTGTAGATACAATCTAAGCAATAAGTATTGAGCTTAAATCTAAGATCATGCCACTCGGGCCCTAGTGACAAGCATTAAGAATAACAAGATTGCAGCAACAATAACTTCACAAACTTTATAGATAGACTAATGATAATGTATCATCCATCGGATCCCAACAAACACAACACCGATTACATCAGATGAATCTCAATCATGTAAGGCAGCTCATGAGATCATTGTATTGAAGTACATGGAGGAGAGAATACCAACTAGCTACTGCTAGAACCTGTAGTCCATGGGGGAACTACTCACGGAGCATGATGGAGGCGGTGGCGTCGATGGAGATGGCTTCCAGGGGCACTTCCCCGTCCGTGAGGGTGCCGGAACAGAGACTTCTGTCCCCCGAATTGGAGTTTCGCGATGGCGGCGGCGCCCCTGGAGTCTTTCTGGAGTTTCGTCAATTGGTACTGCGTTTTTAGGTCGAAAGGGGTTATATAGGCGAAGAGGCGGCGCAGGAGGGTCGACAGGATGGCCTCCCCATAGGGGGGCGCGGCCAGGGTGTGGCTCGCGCGGCCCACCCGTGTGGTGGCCCCCTGGCTCTCCTCCGACTCTCCTTCGGTGTTCTGGATGCTTCCGGGAAAAATAGGATGTTTGGCGTTGATTTCGTCCAATTCCGAGAATATTGCCCGAACAGCCTTTCTGGAACCAAAAACAGCAGAAAACAGGAACTGGCACTGTGGCATCTTGTTAATAGGTTAGTTCCGGAAAACGCATGAAATCATCATAAAGTGCAAGCAAAACATGTAAGTATTGTCATAAAACAAGCATGGAACATCAGAAATTATGGATATGTTGGAGACGTATCAGCATCCCCAAGCTTAGTTCCTACTCGTCCTCGAGTAGGTAAACGATAAAAAGAATAATTTATGTAGTGACATGCTACTTACATAACCTTGATCATACTATTACAAAGCATATGAAATGAATGAAGTGACTCAAGGCAATGATCTATAGTTGCTAACAAATAGATAACATATAGCAAAACTTTTCATGAAGAGTACTTTCAAGACAAGCATCAAAAGCCTTGCATAAGAGTTAACTCATAAAGCAATAGATTCGAAGTAAAGGCATCGAAGCAACACAAAGGAAGATATAAGTTTCAGCGGTTGCTTTCAACTTTCAACATGCATATCTCATGGATAATTGTCAACACAAAGTAATATGATGAATGCAAATATGCAAGTATGTAAGAATCAATGCACAGTTGACACAAGTGTTTGCTTCTAAGATGCAACATAAAGTAAAAGAAAGGCCCTTCGCAGAGGGAAGCATTGATTGCTATATTTGTGCTAGAGCTTTGGTTTTGAAAACATAAAGAGAGCATAAAAGTAAAGTTTTGAGAGGTGTTTGTTGTTGTCAACGAATGGTAGTGGGCACTCTAACCCCCTTGCCAGACAAACCTTCAAAGAGCGGCTCCCATTTTATTTTATTTTTGTGTGGCACTCCTTCCAACCTTTCTTTCACAAACCATGGCTAACCGAATCCTCGGGTGCCTGCCAACAATCTCATACCATGAAGGAGTGCCTTTTTTATTTTAGTTTTATTATGATGACACTCCTCCCCACCTTTGCTTTCTCAAGCCATGGCTAACCGAATCCTTCGGGTGCCGTCCAACAATCACATACCATGGAGGAGTGTCTATTTAGGTTAATTAATTTGGGACTGGGAATCCCATTGCCAGCTCTTTTTGCAAAATTATTGGATAAGCGGATGAAGCCACTAGTCCATTGGTGAAAGTTGCCCAACAAGATTGAAAGATAAACACCACATACTTCCTCATGAGCTATAAAACATTGACACAAATCAGAGGTAATAAATTTTGAATTGTTTAAAGGTAGCACTCAAGCAATTTACTTTGGAATGGCGGAGAAATACCATGTAGTAGGTAGGTATGGTGGACACAAATGGCATAGTGTTTGGCTCAAGGATTTTGGATGCATGAGAAGTATTCCCTCTCGATACAAGACTTAGGCTAGCAAGGCTATTTGAAGCAAACAAAAGTATGAACCGGTACAGCAAAACTTACATAATAACATATTGCAAGCATTATAATACTCTACACTGTCTTCCTTGTTGCTCAAACACTTTTACCAGAAAATATCTAGACCTTAAGAGAGACCAATCATGCAAACCAATTTTAACAAGCTCTACAGTAGTTCTCCACTAATAGGTTTAAACTTCATGAAAAAACTTAATCATAATCTACTTGAGAGCTCAAAACAATTGCCAAGTGTCAAATTATCCAAGACATTATGAGGCATTTTCTGTTTCCAACCAAATAATAATAAGTGCCGTAGCTTCCAACTTTTATCATTGAACATTAAAAGTAAAATGAAGAACAAGTGTTCATATGAAAAAGCGGAGCGTGTCTCTCTCCCAAACAAGGATTGCTAGGATCCGAATTTATTCAAACACAAACAAAAATAAAAGCACACAGACGCTCCAAGTAAAGCACATATGATGTGACCGAATAAAAATATAGTTTCAATAGAAGAAACCTGATAAGTTGATGAAGAAGGGGATGCCTTGGGCATCCCCAAGCTTAGACGCTTGAGTCTTCTTGAAATATGCAGGGATGAACCACGGGGGCATCCCCAAGCTTAGACTTTTCACTCTTCTTGATCATATATCATCCTCCTCTCTTGACCCTTGAAAACTTGCTTCACACCAAACTTCTCATAAACTTTATTAGAGGGGTTAGTACTCAAAAAAAAAATTTGAATCCACCTTGGTCCTGTAGTGACACATTGCAAGAACTCAATAAAACATTAGCTACAGCTCTCTACGTCTAGAAAACCTCGCTTAAAGTCCACAAGAGACAATGCAAAAAACAGAGACAGAATCTGCCAAAACAGAACAGCCAGTAAATACGAATTTAAAAGAAATACTTCCGTTGATCAAATCAGAAAACTCAAAACTAATGAAAGTTGCGTACATATCTGAGGAACACGCACGTAAATTGGCATATTTTTCTGAGTTACCTACAGAGAAAACAGCCCAGATTCGTGACAGATAGAAATCTGTTTCTGCGCAGAAATCCAAATCTAGTATCAACCTTCGATTAGAGGCTTCATTTGGCACAACAAAACACAAAACTAAGATAAGGAGAGGTTGCTACAGTATTAAACAACTTCCAAGACACAAATATAAAATAAAGTACTGTAGCAAAATAACATATGGGTTATCTCCCAAGAAGTTCTTTCTTTATAGCCATTAAGATGGGCTCAGCAGTTTTAATGATGCACTCGCAAGAAATAAGAGTTGAATCAAAAGAGAGCATTAAAAAGCAAATTCAAAACAAATTTAAGCCTAACATGCTTCCTATGCAAAGGAATCTTGTAAATAAACAAGTTCATGAAAAGCAAAGTAACAAGCATAAGAAGATAAAACAAGAGTAACTTCAAAATTTTAAGCACATAGAGAGGTGTTTTAGTACCATGCAAATTTCTACAACCATATTTCCCTCTCTCATAATAGTTTTCAGTAGCTTCATGAACAAACTCAACAATATAACTAGCACATGCAGCATACTTTTCATGATTTCCAAACATATAATTTTTATCAAGTTCAAGAATAGTGGAATTAAAACTTTCAAACTTTCTTTTATTAATAATATAACAAGGTAGTTGATCAATCTCAAGAGATATGGGACTCATAGAATAAGTCAAGAACTCTCTAATCCCATTTTCATTAGTAGTATAATTAATAGTATCAAGTAACATAGGACCATCATCTAGAGCTTTATCATAAACATTTGCCAAGCAAAATTCTTTAGTACCATGCATTTCGACATCAGGCACAAACAAAGCATTATCATAAGATTTATCAAAGTAGCATGGATTATCATATATAACAGTAGCATAATTATTCTCACAAGTTTTACTCATAGGAAATATTTAAAGAGAATCCACAGGAACATAACATTCAACCTCTTCCGGTAAGCATGGAGGACAATCAAATAGTGTAAGAGATAAAGAGTTACTCTCATTAGAAGGTTGGCATGGGTAGCTAATCCATTCTTCCTCCTTTTGTTTGTCGCTCTCCTCTTCTTTTTCATCCAATGAGCTTTCAGGTTCATCAATTTCCTCCTCTTTTTCATCCAATGAGCTTTCAGGTTCATCAGTTTCTTCTTCCACAGGTTCCTGCAAATTGTGAGTGCATTCTTGTGCATTAATGAGTCTCTCTTTATAGTCAATGATATAAGGATTATCACTGAAGCATTCTATGCAACAATTAAGGATAGAAGAGACATAATCTTTAAGGTCCTTACAAACAACACAAGTTTCATAATTCTCAACCATGAAGGATTCGATCTCAGAAGCTCCCATAAATACGACAAATTGTTCTACCTCTTCGAACCCATAATGAATATAGCAATTCCAATTATAGTTCTTAATTAAAAATTCCTCACTAAAGCCACATTGAAATTTAAGATGTTTAGTATCCTGTTGAGAGCAACAGTTTATATCATGGCGTTTAAGCAAGATTTTAGCAATTGTATTCACTTTTTCTATCATAGCACTCATTACTTCATCCGCTCTTGATTTCCTATAATTATTATAACATTCTATGAGCTCCAAGTAGGTTGTAGGTTCTCCCATAACAACAGTTTTTAATTTTTAGATTTTTCATATTTTTATGGATTTTTGGGTATATGAGAAAAGTAAAACAAGGCAAAAAGAAACTAAGCAAAAGTAAACTAGGCAAAATAAAACTAGACAGAAATAAACTAAGCACAAATAAACTAGATAAAAGTAAACTAAGCAAAACAAAATAAAACAAAATAAAAACTGAGAGAGAGGTAGAGTGTACTCCCCAGGTGAACTTATGAGTAGAGCTATGCCTCCCCGGCAACGGCGCCAGAAGACGGTCTTGATGACCCACAAGTATAGGGGATCGCGATAGTCTTCGAGGGAAGTAAAACCCAAATTTATTGATTCGACACAAGGGGAGGTAAAGAATACTTATAAGCCTTAACAACTGAGTTGTCAATTCATTGCACTGAAAAGCACTAGCAACAGGTGATGTGAAAGTAGCAAGAATATGAGAGCAGTAGTAACAAGAATACGTACAGCAGTAATAGCAATATGAGAGCAATGGCACCAGAAAATAGTTGATACTACTTCCAATGACATGTAGAACGAGTATGTAATGATGAAAGATGGACCGGGGTTCCCAGCGATCTACACTAGTGGTAACTCTCCAATAAGTGACAAGTGTTGGGTGAACAAATTACAGTTGGGCAATTGATAGGAATCAAAGCATTAAGACAGAACATCAAGATTATTAATTATGTAGGCATGTTTTCCAATTATAGTCGTACGTGCTCGTAATGAGAAACTTGCACAACATCTTTTGTCCTACCAGCCGGTGGCAGCCGGGCCTCAAGGGAAACTACTGGATATTAAGGTACTCCTTTTAATAGAGTACCGGAGCAAAGCATTAACACTCCGTGAAAACATGTGTCCCTCACATCACCGCCATCCCCTCCGGTTGTCCCGATTTCTGTCACTTCGGCGCCTTTGGTTCCGGACAGTGACATGTGCATACAACTTGTAGATACAATCTAAGCAATAAGTATTGAGCTTAAATCTAAGATCATGCCACTCGGGCCCTAGTGACAAGTATTAAGAATAACAAGATTGCAGCAACAATAACTTCACAAACTTTATAGATAGACTAATGATAATGTATCATCCATCGGATCCCAACAAACACAACACCGATTACATCAGATGAATCTCAATCATGTAAGGCAGCTCATGAGATCATTGTATTGAAGTACATGGAGGAGAGAATACCAACTAGCTACTGCTAGAACCGGTAGTCCATGGGGGAACTACTCACGGAGCATGATGGAGGTGGTGGCGTCGATGGAGATGGCTTCCGGGGGCACTTCCCCGTCCCGGCAGGGTGCCGGAACAGAGACTTCTGTCCCCCAAATTGGAGTTTCGCGATGGCGGCGGCGCCCCTGGAGTCTTTCTGGAGTTTCGTCAATTGGTACTGCGTTTTTAGGTCGAAAGGGGTTATATAGGCGAAGAGGCAGCGCAGGAGGGTCGACAGGATGGCCTCCCCATAGGGGGGCACGGCCAGGGTGTGGCCCGCGCGGCCCACCCGTGTGGTGGCCCCCTGGCTCTCCTCCGACTCTCCTTCGGTGTTCTGGATGCTTCCGGGAAAAATAGGATGTTTGGCGTTGATTTCGTCCAATTCCGAGAATATTGCCCGAACAGCCTTTCTGGAACCAAAATGAAAACAGGAACTGGCACTGTGGCATCTTGTTAATAGGTTAGTTCCGGAAAACGCATGAAATCATCATAAAGTGCAAGCAAAACATGTAAGTATTGTCATAAAACAAGCATGGAACATCAGAAATTATGGATACGTTGGAGACGTATCAAAGATCGATACCTATATATCACAAGGAAAATAAACTCGGGTATAGAGCTAACCTACGCACACGGAGATGAAGATGTATTCTCATGTTCCCCTCACACGAAATGAGGTACACCACTTTGGAGAGATGCGGGTTACAACGAAGGTCTGCCGAACGCCACAAGAGCTCACCTTCTTCTCGAAACCAATTCCACAAAGGACAAAGGCCTTTCCGTTAAGGTTATCTTTTCCTCCACTCCGGAGATAGCAAGCTTTACAACCACTTCACAAGTTTTACGAAGGAGAAGCCCGGGCCTCTTCAATTTTCCATGAAGAGGTCACCAAAGCACCAACCATCAAGCCAAGTAGGAGGTCACCCTCGAAGGGTAACAAGCTCAAGGTATCTCACTCAAACTAATCGTAATGGAGAGCTCAACACTTATGCAAGGATCCAAAAGCAAGAACACCAAGGGTGTTCAAATCCTTCACACTCAAATCTCACGAAAGCAACAAATGCTATGGAGGAACTAGAGAGGAAGAATAATGAAAGAAATCAATAAATGACTCCAAGATCTAGATCCCAAGAGTACCCCTCACTTAGAGGAGGAATTGATTGGTGGAGATTATACATCTAGATCTCATCTTTCAAATCCCTCAAGAAGATGCAAGAATCAAGGGAGAGAATGTAGAGGAAGCAAGATTTTGAGGTTCAACAATGGTGTATGAGAGAGAGAGAGCAAATGGAATGGTTGACCTTACCTCCTCAAGGAGGAAGAAGGGCTATTTATAGTCCAAGGGGAAAACTAGCATTTAGGGGATTCCTGCGATCCAAACAAGAGATAAGTTCGGCGGCGCTGGTTCTCACGCCGGAAAGGCCCGGCGAGCAAACCGGCGGCCCGAAATCCTCGCCGTTTTCTAACATCGCACAAGGCTGCGGGTCTGAGACCGGCGCACCGGTTTCAAACCGGCGGGTCGGAACTATTTCGGTTTCACCGAAATCGCTCTTAGTGTAGCCATTCGACACACACCGGAGCAATCCGGCGGCACCAAATAATTCCAGCGAGGCGCCGGTTTCTGCGCTGATTTCGCCATAACCCCTCAAACTGCAGTTTCTCGAAAGAACTGAACTTTCACAAAGTTCCCGAACTCCAATTAAACTGAAATCAATTTTTTTTGAAAAGATAACGACGAATAGAACCCCAACAAAAACATTAGGAATCACCACAGGATATTTTGAAACACTTTCTAAATGGAAACCTCTCCAACCCAAGAACCGGTAAAAACGTCCACACTCGAAAATGCAATAGAGATACATACGTATTCCATTTTCGATGAACTTGGGTTTATTGAAAATCTAGCAACAAGATCAAGAACCTCACGTAGAGAAACATCAATAAGCAACAAGAATTAGAGGATGCAAATATGAAAAGGATTAAGCTCTCTAAGATAATGTGATCAAGTTACCCAACTGAAACTCCTCTTGATAGTGTGGTTATTTATCCTATAACTCGGCTTCTCAACGACCACCTCGATACCGGTAAAAGGATAACATATCATGGCCATACCTTTACCTTGCGTACCCCACTTGATAATTGTTATTTCGTGAAGACTCATAATTTGCTCCCCCATACACCACTATGGGAGTGTTTTTCCTTCAAAAACAAACTATGGCATATCGTTATTAAGGCATATCTCTCATGTCCATTAACACCAAATAGACGACAAATAAAGTTTGTGGGTTTACAACAGAAGTCGGTTTCTTGGTATGCTGAGACACCGGCCTTTTTAGTTCACAACCTTATGGCTGATTGTAACTCTGCGGTTTTGAATTAATAAAGCTCGCGGTTTCCTCAAGAAAAAAAGGATAGCAGCCCGAGGGTTGGCAGGATCCAATTTAGTTTACTTTATCAGTTTGAGACAACCTAAAGCCAAACTATGACTAGCAAAATTGAAGGCACGTGAACCAACCGGACGGGTGGACTACAAGCAATGCTTGGATGCTCCTTCTAAGCACATATATAGCATGAAAACACGGTGATAATAAATAATTAATAAGCAGGCTCAAATTCTTAGGATATATCGTTATTTTGAATTCATTTTCATCTCAAAGAACCTCAGAAAGGGACATACACAAATTCAGATAACATCTATGAATCTTCAAGTTCTTAAACAACAACTTCGCATAACATCTGCGCACCCTTCGGGTCCTTAAACTCATAAAGTGAATCCCCAAAAAGCGGGTGAGTATCCATGTTGAAACTGTTGATAAGCTAGATCCCTGCTTCTTTGTCCACGGGTATCTATCCTTTTGCGTCTTACACCTGCATTTCTTACACATTGGCATCTCATACATGTATATGTCACTGCGATCGACGGATGCTTCCATGACACTTTTGACATAATTCATAAACTTGTCTTCTAATACCCTGAGCACAGCCAGATTCTGGTGCTTGCAGATGCTTCCCACTCTACACCCACGTCCTCGCTAAACGCATGCCCCTCCTTTCCTTGCTATTTCACGTATCCCATCTGCATTTGTCATGTGAAATTTGCACTCAACAATATAAGGATAGACAAACTTAGGCAAGTAATCAATAATTTCAATGCAGCGCAAGAAGTTTGATGCGTTATGTACGAGCATTGACACAGGATTGGAAGCAGAATTCCAATCCACTTCGAAGGTCACTTGTCTAAAACCCCTTGAAGCCGCAGACAAAACCGCATCAGGAAACACCAAAGCTTCAATGATTCCCATCTCCTTCATAAACCTTGCATGAAGCACCTCTGAACGAACTCCCCTCTCGTTCAATTATTCCCGTCCCAAAAAATACACAAAGATAGCTGAATTGCACCATCTGAATTAATATTTATAATTGCAATCTGGTCGAATGAGCGAACCGCAGTAATGGATGACTTCGGCAAAAGATTTTGATTGATTCTTCCACCGATCCATTCCTCCAGATAATTAATTTGGTTCCAAACCTCATCAGATATCAGGCAACACATATTCTAACATGACAACAATGAATTCCATTAATTAATGATATGGAAAGATTACATCATAAAATCATTGTTGAGTACCATGGACGACACAGAGCGAGCTTGGAACCTTACACCACCATGATGGATCACTCAAAGGCTGGAAGCAATATAACCATGCATAATCTAAGAGACTTCCGCAACGACGTTTACTCCAGAAAAATAGACCGGCATCAAATCTAGACGAAGAAGCCCTCTCGGTTCTACAGGTCAAGAAAGCTCGGGCTCAGCTTCGGCGGCCTAGATAATATCCCAGCCCGCCTGAGCCATGCATGCATCTCCTCAGCGGTAGGGAGGACACTGCCTTCACCTACGATGTCAGAGGCGTCCAGCGTCCCGAAGAGGTAGCTACCATAGGGTGGCTCACGGCCCAAAGTCATGGATGTAGCAGAACCAGCATTCCGAGGTGTTGCCACCATACGGCCGTCCTCGGGTTTAGGACGGGGTGGTGCGCGACCAGAACGGAGCTGTAGGAGGCGCGCTTTGACGATATCAAGCTTAGTTTGCACCGCCGATGCCGTGGCGGCGAGGAAGTCATTAGGCAGGTCGTTGAAGTTTTCGCGGTAGCCGGCGAGGAAGTCGTGGAGGACGAGCTTGACCTGCTGGTTACGGGTCTGCTGCTGGACTTTGGCCAGCCTCACTCTCACCTTCTCATTTCTTTGCTGGAGGATCTCCAGGCCGTCCAGCTTTTCCTTGAACCTCCCGAAATCCAGGTCTCTGTACCGGCGCACAACCTTCCTGGCCGCCTCGGGCGACGGCCAAACCACGGGCCGGGCCTCGCCGGGGAGGTACACCACGAGGCAGGCAGGGGTGTCGCAGAGCACGGAGATCTCGCGGACCTTCTTCAGCACATTGGGCAGGCGCCTATCCAGCGCCTTCTTCCGCTTCGTCTTGTCCATGATCCACTGCATCTTCAGCCTCCCCCTATAACTATGAGACATTGCTTTTGTTGTTTGATGTGTGAGGAGAATAAAGAGGGTAGAGGCCGTTTTATAGCAGAGTATTCATAACTGCTGTTGTGGCCATATTTGGATTTTGTGTATAGATGCTCAAGATGCAGGGAAAATCTTTGGAGAAAACGAATGTCATTTTCCAGATAGAGAAAAATCTACAAACATTTGTGTATAAGCTCCAAATACAGGGGAAATCTTAGGAGAGTAAAACTTCTTAATTTTCGGATAGAGCAAATCCGTATTTGGATTTTGGGCATCTCGGTGTATATATGCTCCAAAATGCAGGGAAAATCTTCGGAGCATAAAAATGTTATTTTTAGATATAGCCAATCCATATTTGGATTTGGAGTATCGGCTTATATAAGCTCCAATTTAGGGGAAATATTTGGAGAATAAGAATGCTAATTTTAAATCTATATTTAGATTTAGAGTATCGGTGTATATATGCTCCAAATGCAGGAACCATCTTTGGAGAATAAGAATGTCTATTTTCAGAAAGAGCACATCCAAAAAGATTTGATCACGTTTTAATCACAAAGATTTTCCAACGTGCATATGTATGAGAACAAAAGAAAACCTCACATCACATGTATGTTGATTATTATTCTATCATGTACATACATATGCACCTTTTCAGCGAAAAAAGAAGTAATTATATTTGTTTTTCTGGAATGTATACTTGAATTCCATGTCAATGAAATCACGTTTAACTACAAAAGGTAGGTCAAATTATAACAGACTGCCGCATAACTTTTGCCAACATTACAATGTCATGCTCTTGGAATACATATAGCGTGGTAGCCAACACATTTTTTTTATAAATAAACCAAATATATTAAGCTAGCAAGCCGCCTCATCAAAACATTTCCAGTCCCCTTCGAACTCTGGTAAAGAAAAGTGTGCGTCTGAAACTTGCTGCCCCAATCAAAGTACGGTTACATCGTTCAACAAGGAGTCTAGGAGGAAACTAGGGGGTTCATCGACCCAATTAGAAGACACTTTACTCCTAAAACCCTCTTTAGCTAATTCATGAGCCACTTTATTTTGTTCCCTCCGACAATGAGCAAACGAAACAGTACCAATCGAAAAGACTTGATCAATGCTGTCTGCAAATATAGCGGATATTTGAGTCGGATTAAGCTAAAAGATTGTTGCACCCCCATCCTGTGAGCTAAGAGAAGGCCTTCCTTCATCGCCAACGCTTCCGCCATCAAAGCCAAAGCAACATGTGGAATATATTTAGTACAGGCTGCCACCAAATTACCTTTGTAATCACCTAAAATCACCCAAGCACTTTGACATCTTCATGAAATGAAGCATCTACATTGAGCTTTACTTGCCCCGGTCTAGGTCTTTCCCACTTAATTGACGCATCATACGCTTGTTTCTTTGAAGCCCCAGCAGCGTTGGCTGCAATAGATAGAACATAAAATTTACACTCATGTAATGGTGGGACGTCTTCATTATGAGTTCGACTGCGTCGGATCCACCAGCAGCTGATACCACCTCCTTGAGATTGACAGTCCGAAACCCCGACAGTGTATTGTCTTGAAGACGTAAGATATGTTCTAGGACCGCTGACCCTGACCTATCTATCTGAGATGCATCATTGATAATACCATCCAGGCCTAACAACCTCCATAAATTCAACCGCCATAGGGCATGTAAACAGAAGATGAAGCACATCTTCGGCCCCTTGGTTACATATTGGGCAAGCACCACTGTCTCCAATATGTCGGTTAGCCAGGATGCATTTAAAGGTAGAATGCCATGAAGAGCTCTCTAAATAAAGATTTTTTATCTTGCTAGGGATTTTGAGGCGCCATAAAATCTTCCAAACCGGGTTATGAATAAATTGACCTGGTAAAGCTAGTTGGCCTGCTGATGGTCCAAATTGATGCTTCCATTGTAAATAATACCCCGAGCGAACCTTTGTGAAAATCCAAGCCAAAAAATCCTCAAAACCTTGATCATTTAGCGGGATTTGGAGAATGCTCCCCACATCCACTACATAACAGTGCATTCAATATATTTTGGTCCCACACTCTAGTGTGAGGATCAATCAGATCAGAGACCTTTGTAAAAACAGCACCATTCCGAGGCGAGATAATTTTCATGTTTGCGGATGTAGGAATCCATGGGTCATTCCAAATATTTATTTTTTGTCCATCCCCAACCCGCCATACGCAGCCTTGTGTGAAGGTAGTAATACCGGCCAGAATACTTTGCCAGGTGAATGATGAACCTGATTTTGGTTCTGCTTTTAGAATATCTCCATCCGGGTAGTATTTAGCCCTTAGCGCCCGTGCACATAGGGATTCAGGATTGGTTATGAGTCTCCATGCCTGTTTTGCAAGCATTGCAAGATTAAAGGAATGAAAATCTCTAAAACTCATACCACCTTGTTTCTTGGGATAGCACAATTTCCACCAGGCTGGCCTGTGCATTTTGTTACTATTTTCATCTTCACCCCACCAAAACTGAGCAACGGCGTCCATCATTCGCTTGCAAACTCCTTTAGGAACAAGAAACACCGATATAGCATATACCGGTATCACATGTGCAACAACTTTTAAAAAAATTCTTTCCCTCCTATAGATAAAATCTTCCCTCTCCACCCATTTATCCTGTGTATAATCTTTTCAATAAAGTGTAAGAAGCAATCACTCTTATCTGCTCCCACAAGAGCCGGCAGACCAAGATATTCACCAGAAAGAAATTCAGTATCAATATGCAATGCCTCACAAATTTCTGCCCTCAACAAAGCATTAGTATTAGGCGAGAAGAAAATGCTTGACTTTGCCAAAACTCACCAATTGCCCCGAATTAGCACAATAGGTATCCAAAACTTGCTGCAAGGAAGTTACATTAGTCATATCCATTTTCGTGAGTATTAGAGAATCATCGGCAAAAAGTAGATGTGAGACTGATGGTGTATTTCTGCACACCCTAACTCCATCGATGCCACCAACTTCTTCTTCGTACAACAAGAGATTAGATAAACTTTCTGCACATATAAGAAACAAATAAGGCGAAAAAGGACCCCCTGCCCGCAGACGCATGGTAGCCAACACCTAATTAACTAGAACAGACCTCTCTTCATATACAAGCCATCGATACAAAAGAGGCAATCGATCGATGTACTGATGATTATGATTCATCATTGTGCATAGCTTTCACTAGTTCCCATTCACGTGTGCATTCATTTTACATTGCTGTTTCTGGTTCCAAATTTGGCATCTTTTTAGCAACTTAACTTAGATGCACTAGCTAACAAGAGAGATCTCATACCGCGCTACAGCGAATTTTAATTCATGATAACTTCTTACAATAACCATGATCCTTTTTGTATAAGAGGTTACATAACAGCAGCACCAGCGGGCAAAACGAAATAATTTTAGAAACTCTTAATCAAAGTAACAAACATGTCAAACAACCGGCTGCTGACTTAGCAACGTTGTTCTGGATATATCCAACCAACACTGCGGGTGCACAATCTTTGCTAGATGATCAGCCCTCAATGTTGAGCAAGAGCGAATTATGGCAAACGACTCGATTCCGGCGGTAACTCTCTTCTTCAATGATATCTTCTGTCTTTTAGTCCAAGGGAACCTGCTCGGCTTCTCATCCTGGCAGTGATTGCACAACAACTTACCATACAGGAACACGTCCTTTAGATTCACCGCCGTCGCCATAACACGTCTGAGATAACTCACCATGCAATCTTCAGATTTATAGCCAAAGATGATAAGTGTGACCAAATTGTGGTGCTGGAAATCAGGTGCAGCCGAGTCCCACTCTACACCCCTGTCCTCGCTATACAAATTTTCTTTCCTCGCCTCCTCATCTGTTTCCATTATACACGCATGATCCCATACCTGCATGCCAGAAATAGGACAAAGGCAAACATAATTTGTCAATTCAGCAGATACATGTATCTGGTGAGAAAATCATGCAAAACCTGACATTAAGCCCCATGTGGTAAAGAGAGATCTCTAGGTAAAGCACATACTGTTATGTATAGCTCCTTCAGTAAGGGCGCAGCTTCAAGAATAAACATTGTCCAGGTGAGATCATACCCTTCAGGAAGATCAACCAGATTCACAAACCTTAGTTGGTGGAACACAGATGCCAGACTTTTGGTCAGAGATTCTGGCTGCACCCAAACCTGCAAAGAACAAACACATGATGGAGATGAGCAAGGAATAAGTGAAGCCACAGCTAGCAAAGCGATAATCTTGACTTACCTTTTCAGATTTAAATCCCAACTTCAGATCCCGTATAGAGGTACCGCAAAGAAACTCACTTAACTTGACTAGATTGTGAAAACTATAGCCAGTATTTGTGAGGCTTACAGTCTTGAGCAATGGGACATGACCAAGCACCAGTGGATCTTGGTAATTTATCCAACCATCAAAGGTCATCTGTGTGAGTTGAGGGAGCCAGTTCAGCTTAACTTGTTCGAGAAGGCAATTGACGATACTGAGCTCACTGAGATGCGAGTGTTCAACTTGCAGTGTGCTGGGATCACCCGAGTCGCAGTTGAGCAAACGCAGATGCTTCAACCGCTTGCAAGTGATGAGGATGTTGGATATGTCTGATTCACCAAATCTCAAGTTCTCTATGTCGAGGCTAGTGAGACCACCGAATGCATTTGGACAGGCCTCAAAGAACCGCATGAAATCTCTCCCGTAAATGACCAGCTCATCATCATCGACATCATCAGTGCCAACCTTACCTGTCATAACACTGAATTGGGCCGTCTCAACCAAGTGTGTCTCCACGGCACGACCAACAGCTTGTCCAATTGAAATGGGGACATGATCTCTCAAGTAGAACGCGGTAGACAGGACGCGGATGGTGTGCTCACCCGGATTTCTGCGCGTCAATATGCTCTTTGTCGCTTCGGCGGCAGCAGCATTCACCCGAAACATCTCATCATCAGACACATTGACGTTTGACACACCCTCGGGCAGGAAGTCCTGAGCGTTTATAATCAGCCGAGAGAGCTTGGCGGCGAGCTGAGTCCACCGTCTGGAGAGGATGCTGGTTCTTGCGGCGTCGAGGACACCGAGTCGGTCAAGAATGTTGAGCAGAATGTCATCAGGCAAAGCGCTGAGCCTGCTATAGTCTTTCTGCGTTTGGGATAAGAACAAATAAGACTCAGATTTCACGCTAGTCACCGAGATGCAATTTTGATGCAAACTTGATATACTTTCTCCTTGCCAAAATGCTGTGCGTATAAGAATTTATAAAATTCAAACGATGTAAAGTTTGACCAAGTGTGTAGGAAAAAATATCAACTTTAGAATACCAAATCAATACTATTAGATTCCTCACTATCTATATTTTCATATGGTATACATTTTTTGACTTTTTAAAAATCTTATATGCGCTATATTGTGGCAAGGCGGGAGTATTTTTCCAACCAAAACATGGCAATTATGAAGGGAGCATTTTTTTTATTCAGTCTCAAAGATGCAATTTTCATACAGTTGTACAAGTGCAATATTTATGTAGTCCAGGATGTACAAACTTGATAAAATTTAAGTTTTAAAGAAAGAAAAAGACCTAGAGGGAAAGAAAGGACAAGGAACTCACCCCCATGGCTCCAACGGAGATCAGCTGAGGCCCGAGAAGAACCTGGCAGTTGATGGCTCCGGAGTGCGTGGTCTCCTCCGAAATCTGATCACCTGGGCAGATATTCACGGCTTGGGTTTCGTCCAGACCAAAACCGAGAAGGACTCGATCATCTGCACCGAAAGGGGATCGAATTCAGATTAGAGCTCGTGATCGGAGCTGCTTTAATTGCGGGCCGCGGCTCGGAAAGGCGCTGCTGCTGCTGCTTCGATTGCGCAAAGAAAAGGGGTTTCCTTACCTCGAACCTCCGGTGGCTGCCGGCGGGGGCTGAGGTCGCCGGCGGCGGCGCTCCTCTTTTCTCTCGCTCGGGTCGGACGCCGTCGTCGGTACTGGACACTGAGAGAGTAGGCAACGTGCAGCTTTTGTTTTTTTCAGCGGGCGTGCAGCTAGCTTATCCCGGTCAAGCCCGATCAATGATAGCCCAGCCTGACCAGGTCCAGCTCGATCGGGAAAATAAAGCCCAAATATCTTTTGGAAGAGCAGCCGCATCCCAAAACATCCCCTAATCGGGATCGGATTGAGCGTTTTACATCCCCTAATCGGGATCGGATCGAGCGTTTTGGATGTGTTTTGTTGGTGTCGGGTTTGGAGGACGTCACTCCCTAGCCGTGTCCTTCCAAACGCCATCTCCAAACTTTTTATAACACTAAAATACTTATTTTCTTTTTCATTTTTATTTCAATAGAGAGAAAAAACATTCCACAAACTAATACTCCTACATAATTCGGAACATGGTTTACACAAACTAAGACATAGTTTGAAACATGGTTTCCACAAACTACATAGTTTGAACCATGGTTGACATAAATATAAAACATTGTAAAATAACAAAACCTAACTAGTGTTGGCATCACATATTTCGTGTGTTCGGTGCCAAGAAAGAACACTCTCAGGCACACCCAGTTACCCAAACTTGAAAATCCAGCTGTTGATGGTACCCTGTTGGTTCTTTCGAGGAAGAACAACCAGAAACCTTCGTGCCTATTTTAGCTGCGAAGAAACAACACTCATTCGTCCTCCTTCTCGTTGTTGTCGCCGTGGTAGTGCCGGCGGCAACGCGTCTCGTCGAACACCTTGACGCTCATGTCCCCCTCGCCAAGGTAGGAGAACGTGAGCACGAAGCCGGCTTCGAGGCGGTGGTAGCGCGCGAACTTCTCCCGGCCGATGTGGAGGTACATCTTGCCGCGCGCGTCGAAGATCACATCGACAATCCACCAGCAGCTGCCGCAGGCAGCCCGCAGATGCAGCGATGATGGCTCGTTGCCGGCGACGAAGTCGGCGAACTTGTCCGCCAGCCTCTGGATGCCGAGTGGGTCGCCCTTGAAGACGATGACGAACTCGAACATCACTTGCCGTTCCTCCTCCTGCATGTTCGACGATGAAGACGACAGCGTCGCAGACGACGACGAGCGTGCAGCTCTGCCGCGGCCACGGCCACGACCACGTCCGCGAGCTCGTCCTCCGCCTTTACCAGACATGGCGTCGACTCTTGAGATGATAGCGACTAGGGTTGGGGAGAGAGGTGCTAGGGATCTGTGTGCGGGACGATGAGAGAGCGACCCTTTTTATAGGCCGGAGGGAGGCGGGGGAGCGGTGGCGTTCATTAACACCGACACACAGAGCTAGGCGCGATGAGACTCTTCGATGCGCCTCTGCGGGAACTGCACCGTCGCTGCGCGCCAATAACTTCCGTCGCAAAGTAGGCGATGGTTAGGTTAAACTTCAATGTGTCGCTGACGTGTCGGTCCCGCCACTCCTTGCCTCGCTTTTCGTTGTGTCCGGCGTGCCCGGAGCGTCCCCTATGGAGCGGGGACGGGCTTGGGGCCGGGTCGCGCCGAAAAGGGGCTTTGGGGCACGCGGCTAGGAACGTTTTTTTGTCCGACACACCCAAAATCCTTTGAGAGACGCTTTGACAAACGCGGCTGGAGATGCTCTAAGCCCAGTAGGTTACGGGAATGACCTCCGAGGCTCCAACTCATATTCACTTCTTTAGTTACGACCCCTAAAAAGAAACCTGCATTTGCTATAGGACATTATTTTTCGGGCTTCGCTAAAACCTATAGTATCTTTGCCAGAAACCATTATCTACATTGGTGTAATAGTATCTGACAAAGGCGTAATCAAACATTGTGTTTCGGCAAACACTAGAACATAACGTAAGAGACAAACCTGCATCGTTGTTGCCATCCTCGCCGAGGCTACTACGTTTGCCCCAAGGTAGAAGGCGGGTTCTAATAGGGATAATAACAATGAAGCAGAAACATTTTGACTTTTTCCTAAACATGGAAATGAAATGAAAATATGAAAATGGAAAATTTTGAAACAAGAATGGAAACAATTTTTTTTATGGAAACGGAATTCCCATTTCCGAGTAATGTGGAATTTCCGTCACTGCATCCAGATCAAGCATGCCTAATATGTGTCCCCATCAAATTGTACTACTATCAAAGCATGCCTAATATGAAATGGAATCTAAATCGTTGCCAAAGCTGAAAGTTTTTCTCTGGTTGCTCATGCTTGATCGCTTAAATACTTGTGACATTATGTTGAGGAAAAATTGGCAGCTAAATTCAGGACCTGAATGCGTTCTTTACATCAATTCGGTATTGGAGACGAGGGACCATCTTTTCTTTGAGTGTCACTTTGCCAAACTTTGCTGAGAATCTCTTGGCATTTAGTGGGCCACGTCTATGATCTTCACAGATAGCTTTGCCCATGCTAAATCTACATTTGCGGGAAAAAAATTCTATGGGACTGGGCCGCATGGTTCCTTTCATGAGGCCCTCCCTCGGATTTTGCCACGTCCCTCCAAACACGCATCTTAAAGCTGCCCCTTAATCCCCTATAACCACTTAATACGTACACTGCTGCATCTGATAATGATACCACCGTAGCCGATCTTATATTCCTTGGCATGCTTTTGCAACAGATCAATTCAAAGATGGACATGGTTGGTACTGTAATTAGCGACAAAAACATCGTGGGCACGACCTCGCCGGCGCTTTTAGCTAGTCTCCGCTACAGCTTGCTAAACTCTCCTCCTGTTGGCGACGAAGAGGATGATGGGGCAGCGAAATTATCAGCGACCTTCACACATCCTCGTGTGATCACGGTGCCGGTACCGACCTCCGCGGGTGAGCGGGCGCACACGTTTACCTTTTCTTGCTGCGCTTCTCACAGACTTCAAAGACAGTACCAAGATTGGTGATGGCGCGTGACTGCAGAAACCAGGAGACGTGGCCTTCGCCGCCGCTTCCGCGAGGATCGGCGGAGCTGCGAAGGATTCGAAGCTGTGGAGTGTAAGGGTATATTGCCCCTATGTGTGGTTTTGGTAATCAATGACAACCCCTATGGAGTAATGTTTTCATTGAGTTTATATGAAGGAATATTCCATAGGATCTACTTGCTCTCCATGTGTTGGATTCAAGTATGGATGCCATGAAGATAAAGATATACCTTGTGATTTGGCATCAAGATCATCGGTATGAAGATATATATGTGATATGATCAAGAAGAAGAAATGAAGATGGAGTTCTTATGTGGAACTCAATATTAACCATGCTCTATCTCAAGTGAGTATGAGAAGATACAAGGTTGAGTTGGGCAAGTTCAAGATGAGCATCTTGAGTGGATCACATGCTTGAAGCTTGCCGTCCATTTGGTGATAGTGGACATGTGAAGATGTGCATCAATGAAGCTTTCCCATCATTGTGTATGGGGGAGCATTTGTGAGTATACACGAAGCGACAATGATCAAGTGATGGGATGCGCAAGGCAAAGGTATGACCTTGATAGGTTTTCCTTTTACCGGTCTCGAGGTGGTTGATGGGAGACCGGATTATAGGATAGATAGCCGCACTATCAAGAGGGGCTTTCGGTTGGGTAACTTGATCACATCGTCTTAGGGAGCTCAATCCTTTGCATACTTTGCATATTCTTATTGCTTCTTGGTATTTCTCGGTGTGAGGTTCTTGAGCTTGTTGCTAGCTTTACAACAAGCCCAAGTTCATCGAAAACGGAGTTCGCATGCATCTTCTATTGCATTTTCAAGGTTGGATGATTTTACCGGTTATTCATGATATAAGGTTGTACCTTTTATATTCATGATAAAATCCCCTCCTACAGATTCTTGGGTTTTCACTTTCCATAAGATAGCATTCATTGTTATCTTCCAAACAAAATTGGTTTCATGCGATTCGGAGTTCGGGAGCATTTGTTATTAAAGAAAAGGGAAAAAGGAAAAAGAATAAAAAGAAAAAGAACAAAAGGGGCAGCGGACCGACCGGCCAGACCGGACCGGCCACCGGCCCACCCGGTCTGCGCCGGACCAGGCGCTGGTGCCTTCCGGGCCAGGTCCAGTGGCCTCTGGCCCATGACCGGCCGGTGGCCCGGTCCGCGACCGGCCGCTGCCGGCGCCCACCTCGGCCCGACCAGAAATCTCCTTTGGGCCGCTCACCGCCGCTCGGCCCACACGGCCGCGCCGCCGCCGCGGCCTACCCTCCTGGCCGCACGCGCGCGCTGGGCCGCCGCTGCCCATGCGGCCCGCTCGCCCGCTGCCTGCCTCGCCCAGTGGGCCGCCCACCCCCGCGCGCCCCTTGCCTATCCGCCGCCCGGCGCGGCAGCGCTCCTCGCCGGTCTTTGGTCCGGTGGCCGGACTCAGACCGGCCTGGCCGGCCACAGCTCCGGTCAACCGGCTGGGCACCTTTTTGGGCCGTTTTTCCTGCGTTTTTAATGGTTCTTTTTCCCCAACGGTTATATTTTCTCCCATGCTATAAATAGCCCTTCTTCCACCTTGAGCAAACTAGTTCTTCCCATTCTCTCACCTCCATTGTTGCTATTTGAAGAACTTGCTCTCCCCCTTGATTCCTCCAACCATTCTTGCTCATATTTGAGGATTTGAGAGAGGAGATCTAGATCTACACTTCCACCAAACCATTTCTTCTCTAAGTGAGGGAATCTCTTGGGATCTAGATCTTGGAGTCTTTGGTTGACTTTCCCCCTTGTTCTTCCTCTCCAATCTCATCCCAGCATTCGTTGCTTTGGTGGGATTTGAGTGTGAAGGACTTGAACACCTCCGGTGTTCTTGCTTTGCATCATTGCATAGTGTTGAGCTCTCCACCACGATTTATTCGAGTGAGAGACCGTGAGCTTGTTACTCTTGGAGGGTGACCTCCTAGTTGGCTTGGTGATTGGTGCTCCGGTGATCTCTTCAAGAAGATTGTGAAGAGGCCCGGGCTTCTCCTTCGTGGAGCTTGTGAAGTGGTTGTGGAGCTTGCCATCTCCGGAGTGGAGGAAAAGCTAACCATAAGGAAAGGGCCATTATCCTTCGTGGGTGTGGTTCGGAGAATAGGGTGAGCCTTCGTGGCGCGGGGAATCCTTCGTGGGACCTCCACTCCTCCAAACGTGACGTACCTTGTTGCAAAGCAAGGGAACACGGGAATACATCCTCGTCTCCGCGTGCCTCGGTTATTTCTATGCAGGCTCTCTTTCCTTGTGATAGCCATCGTGCTTGAAGTACATATATCTTGCTATCACTTGTGCTACATATATCTTGTGCCTATCTTGCTTAGCTCTAGTTGCTATTGTTACACTTAGTTGAGCTTAGCATATTTAGGGTTTGTGCTTGTAAACTAAACGATAGTTTAATTCCGCATTCATACAAGACAAATCCGCAAGAGTTTGTAATTGCCTATTCACCCCCCCTCTAGGCGACATCTCGATCTTTCAATTGGTATCAGAGCAAGGTCTCTCCTTGTTTTAGGCTTCACCGCCTTGAGAGTAAAGATGTCGGCTAGTAATTTAGTGCACAATGACACAATTATCTTTGTTGGCACAAATTATCATTTGTGGCGAAATTGCTTGCTTTGTAAACTTCGGACCTTGTGTCCAAACATTGAGCAATTTCTAGATGTAGGTTTTTCTCCTCCGATGGATCCTCAAAATCTATCTTTAGAGGATGAGAAAAACTTACATCTTGAAGCTCAAGTATCTAATGAGCTTTTATTCTCCTTGAGACCCGATTTTCGTAGGTTCTTGATATATATAAAGCGAAAGTCGTCTCATGAGATGTGGATCAAGCTTAAGGAAATGTTTGGTGGATCCACTTCTCATTTGGTCGGTGGTGACTCGAGGAGCTCTCTTCTTCTTCACATCATGAAGAGCTCCAAGTTGCTTCCACCTCCGGCCGTGATGAGTCATCATCTTCTTCCACTTCACCAACGTGTTGCAAGACACAAGGTAATGATATGGTGAGTGGTGAGGGAAATTGCAATGTTGATATTGTGCTCAATAGTGATGACTCTTCATCTCTATCTCATTGCAATGTTTCCTCTTTGGACTTAAACACATCTTGCATTGAAAATAATCTACATGCTTGTGTTGATAGTCCTTGCATATCATGTGTAAATTGCTTACATAGATCTCATGAGGATATGCTTGCCTTGTCTTGCTCCCATAATCAAAATGTTTCTATTTCCTCTAGTTGCTTGTTGACTAACATTGTAGAGGAAACCGAACACTCTATGGATCAAGACATGATTTCAAATGAGGATTCAAGAATATCTTCATCTTCATCCTCCGGTATGCACATGTGCCTTATGGCAAATGGACCAAAGGTATCTCCTACTTTGACTCCTAACACATCCTCTAATGATGAGAGTGATGATGATGATAATGATGAAGAACATAATATCTTGGTGCATGATATGGCAATGGTATATGCTTCTCTTCGTGGTAATAAAGAAGCTCGTGCTTATCTCGAACACTCTATGGATACCTTGAATAAATATAGGGAAACCATAGTGGAGTTGGAGTCCCATGTTGAAAATGGGGAAATGAGATTCACTCTCCTCAAGCATGAGCTAAAAGATGAGAAGCATGCTAATTTCATGCTTACACAAAAAATTGAATCCTATATGCATGAAAATGAGAAAACTATTGTTGATGCTTGTGCTACTAACTCTAATTCTTGTGAAGCATCGACCTTAAAGGAGAATGTTGAGCTAAGGGCTCAACTTGAGTTGCTAACTAGCAATTATAGGGAATTGGAAGAAAGTCATAAAAAGCTCTCAAGCTCTCATGATGATCTTCTAATTTCCTATGATGGGCTAAAGTTAGCTCATGAGGCAAGTATCACTAAGGTAACATCTTGTGAGCCTCATATGGATGTTAGCACAATCTATACTACAAATGTTACATTGCCATGTGCTAGTCCTTGTAATCCATCTAGTCAAACTAGTGATACACCTTGTGTTGGATTACTCACTTTGCCTTGTTGCTCTAACAATGAAGCTTCTACTTCCTCTAGTACTTGTATTTCTACTAACCATGTAGAGGAAATAAAAGAGCTCGAGGCTCAAGTCCTTTCTTTGAAGAAAGACTTGGAAAAGCGTCATGAAGGGAAATCCGCACTTGACAAGATGCTAAGTGTGCAACAATCCCCCAATGACAAAAGTGGACTTGGATTCAACTCCAATAACAAGAACAAGTCCAAGAGCAAGAGCAACAAGAAGAAGGGCCAAGACAAAGTCAAGGATCCGGCCAAGTTGGTTTGCTTCAAGTGCAAGGTTGAAGGGCATCATGTTAGATCATGCCCATTGAAGAAAAAGAAGCACTTGAGTGAGAAACAACAAGGGAAACAGCCACAAGGTCAAGGTCAAGCTCATGCTCGACCTCAAGTTGAAGATAGGGCACTTCCCAAGAAGAATCAAGATATTGTTCCCCAAGAGAAGAAATCAATAAAGAAGAGAAAGGGGAACACTTGCTACTTATGTCGTGAGAAGGGGCACTTTGCTTCTTCTTGCTTAGGTGGTACCTTATCTAACCCTATAATTGTTGATAATGATTATTCTCTAGGGAAGGATAAGGATGGCAATGTGTTTGCCAAGTTTGTTGGAACTCAAAGTGGTTTCAAGAAAAGAACCATTTGGGTTTACCAAGCCTATTGTGACTAATCTCTTAGGACCCAACTTGGTTGGGGACCAACAATCTCAAACTTGATCAATAGGTGCATGTGGAGGGCATTGGAGATTTGGCTACTTCATGAAGAATTAAGGGATCTTCATATATTGTATTTTTACCAAACCAAGTCGTATGGATTATCATCTATATCTTATATCCAATGTTCCTCTTTGAGGTAACTTATACTTCAACTCTTCATGTTTATTGTAAGTTACTTGCCCCTTTGCATGTTTGGTTTTGTACCAAATATGTGTATGTATGTGTTGTGTCTTACTTGCTTATCTTGTGTATTCAAGTATGTTTGTTTGACTCATCATATACTTATGTATTGTTTTGAGCCTAATGCATCTTGATGATATCTTATTTGGCTCTCTTTGAGTGATTAATGGAGAATCCCATTTTGGGGGAGTGATATGCTTTGTGCATCTCTCTTTCTATAAAATGTGTGTATATGGGTAGCACCACTTAGTATTGATATTGCAAGATTATCTAGTCACTATGTGGTGTGTCATACTCATGAGAAATTCAAATTCTAAATGTCCATTAATCATCTCTAATCGATTTTTAGTTGCCTCGTGTTTAGAAGAAATGTTTTATCACATTATGGGGGTGTAATATGTTTTGTACATATCACAAGCCTAGAAAATGTGAACATATGAGGTTTTGCCACTTAGAGTTGATGCTCTTAATTATCTTGCTCCTAGGTGGCATGTTTGCTCAAACAAGCTCCACTTGTAGTAAAAAGCTTTTATTGCTCATCTTTTGGTTCTTGTTTGAGTAAGAGATCCTTGGTACGGTTTTCCTCAAATACATATCTCTATATCTTATTTGGGACACCATTTGCTTCAAGTTATTCTAATCATTGCCGTGCGTGATTGTTTGACTAATTGAAGCTATCAAGAATCTTCATCCATGCATAGTGCGTAATTCTATATACTTATCCTATGCCTTTTATTGTGAAGTTGATCCTTACTATCCTTGTTATATACCACCGGAAGTTAATTCCAATATTTTCATTGTCTTTGACATTTGACAACCTTGTATGTGGTTAAATCTATGGATCACCTTCACTTTGGATTGCTTCTTATTTCCTTATATTATTTCCAAGAAATCTTTGTGCTCCCACGTGTCTTCCTTGTCCCTTTGAAAAATCTTTTGATAAATTCTCTTGATTCACATCAAGTGTTTGTTTTGGAAGACAAACCTTTTCCTTACGGTACATTGTGCCATTGTGAAAGGTGTAGAGGGTTTGATTTATTTGTTTGAACCTTGCTCTTTTTGGGAGTTTGCTATCTCATTCTTTCTTACATGATCTATTTGCTTGAATGAGATAAATCCTTGAGCATGTTTGCTTTATTTCATCCTTTATGCTCAATGGTTTCTTCTTAGTTCATTTGTTGAACTTTCTTGAGCAAATCTTTTGTGATTTGCGTCTTTAATATAATTTGGACAACAAATTTGTTGGGTGACACCTTTATGCCTTATTCGATTCATTTGGTGTTTTGTCCAAAGTATATCTTTCTTGGATCTTTAAAGTCTTTATGTGTGCTTATATGTAATTTGTTTATATTTGTAGCATGCTTGCTTTGTTTGATCCATTATATAGGGTATACTCCATCAAATCCTAAATGGCTAAGATGTGCATGAAATTCAAATTTCATCTAAATATGCAGATATTTATATGGAGTGTGTCCTATATATTGTGGTTTGTCTAACCATGTTGTACCCAATAAGTTTGGGGGCGAAGATGTACTTGAATGATGTTTTAGGTACATTAGAGATGCAATGGAGGCTTGTCTCATCTATAAGGAACGTGTTATCACCATATGAGAATTGGAGTCAAGCTAGGATGATCAATGAACTCTTATCTACTACATCAAGTCATTGCTATCTCGGTAACAAGTATCTTATTCATGCATACTCATATATCATCCAACCTCTTGTAGGTTGCATCTTGGCATGAAATTCCTTATTTCGAAAATATTGAGGTTCTTGAAAAATCCTTTTAAAGAAAACTTCTTATTGTACACTTGAGTAATTTGAGAAGATGCATATGATGGGGATATATATATATATATATATATATATATAAATCATGTTTATGATTCACCTATCCCAAATATGCCCTCTAGCAATTTATTGCATATCAATTCCTCAAAGAACTCTTATGTGCAATATTGATGAAATTGCGAAATAAATCCGTATTTATGATACTTGTTGCTTTTCTCGAAACACTCCAACTAGCTTTACTTCCCTTATTGTTGGTTGTGATGTTTTTGAGATTTTACTTGGTTGAAGCTCATTCATATACCATAAGTGAAAATTGGAGCCATAGGCTATATGTGCTTTTTAAGCAAACATCCTTTGGTATATTCTATGACTTCATCTTGGATATCTTGTCTTATTTACTTTATTAACCTCTCGTGTGTGCATGTTTCTTTATGGACCACTTTGTCCACTTTAGAAACTCATATACATAAGAGGGCTAATCCATCACCTTGATATCCTTGTTCTTTGCCAACCATCTTCTTATCCTTTTGATTTTAGTGTTGTTGGTAAAGAAGATTTATGAGTGCTTGGTTTATTTGTTTTTCTTCGTGCACTCATATCTCGTAATTGTTGGACTCAAGTTGCTCTTGATAAGCATATTTACTTTATCTTAGTTGTGTTCTAAATGATATATAGGGAGTGAGGATTCCATGTTTGTGTATATTGTATTCAAATACAAACATTATAAATTGCGCATGAACCTTGGGGAGCTTTCTTATTTTATTTAGAGCACTATATCTCTCTTATCATGATATCTTTGTTTGTCCAATTGGATCTTTGATTGCTTGATTTATTTGTGAAAACTTTCTCCATCATGTGATTCTTATGCAATCTTTGATCCTCAATATAGTTTGACTTCCTTCAAGTATTCATCATTGGATATGTGCATTTGATTCCACTCAAATTATGAGAAGTGCACACTTTGGGGAGGAACTCACATTATATTGGCCTTCTAAATTTTTTCACCCATTTTGACAATCGATGCCAATGGGGGAGAAGTTTAGAGAGTTTAAGGGAATGGTTTTTATACTTAAGATTGGTTTGTGCTTAAGTGTTTTGCCTCTCATGCATTCCATATTTATATGTCTTGCATGGTTGTATATATATAGTGGAAACTATCCCAAAGGTTAATCTTGACAATATATGCAATGAATCCCAAAGGTTAATCTTGACAATATATGCAATGAATTCATGTTCATCACACGTGCATACATTGTGGGGGAGTTTTCTCTATATATATTGGTTCTACTCACATCTCTTGCATTTGTTGTAGTTGTGTGAGTAGAGCCGGTTTTGAGATGGGCTAGTAGCTTTGTGTTACTTGACCATATCAAATACAACCTCTTGTATACAACTTATTCTCGGATAAGTTGCGTACTTGTCTCTAATATTCATTATATAAACCCTCTTATTGTGGTTGTCATCAATTACCAAAATGGGGGAGATTGTAAGGGTATATTGCCCCTATGTGTGGTTTTGGTAATCAATGACAACCCCTATGGAGTAATGTTTTCATTGAGTTTATATGAAGGAATATTCCATAGGATCTACTTGCTCTCCATGTGTTGGATTCAAGTATGGATGCCATGAAGATAAATATATACCTTGTGATTTGGCATCAAGATCATCGGTATGAAGATATATATGTGATATGATCAAGAAGAAGAAATGAAGATGGAGTTCTTATGTGGAACTCAATATTAGCCATGCTCTATCTCAAGTGAGTATGAGAAGATACAAGGTTGAGTTGGGCAAGTTCAAGATGAGTGTTGTGGGTATACTTCATGGGTGTACCATCGACAGTGCCTAGATCCGGCAAGCCCGGGTGGCCCACAGATGGTGATGAGGCATGTGGCCCAGCGGGCGGCCCAGTTGCTGTTGATCATGAAGGAAGAAGTCCGGCCTAGGATCAGTAAGCCGGATCCGCACCGACATTAGGAGTAACCCGGATCCACGGTGGCCCATGAGGAACCCGGATCCAGTACGACGTATATGGAAGGCGGATCCGTGACGTGCACGGCAAGATATTGTACCGTAGCTAGGCTGTCTGTAATCCGGCTAGGACTCTTCGTGTAAACCCTAGATCCGTGCGCCTTTATAAGCCGGATCCCGGGAGCCCTAGAGGCACAACCACAACTCATTGTAACAACGCGAAAGCGCCCAGATAATTCCAGACAAGCAGCAGTAGGCCCTGTCATCGTGCAGGTGTTCCGAAGCTGGGTAACTCGCGTACCACCGTCCCGTGTGCACTCCGCCCTATGGCCCCTACTTCTTCTCCCCCTCGTGAGGATCCCTCCTCCGAGGTACCGTCGATTAGGCAACGACAGTTGGCGCCCACCGTGCGGCCTGTGGCGTCTGGAGGCCGGAACCGGGAGGGTTCCGCCATGGGAAGCTACGACGACACCATCGCTGTGGGGCGCGTCCTCTACGCCGGAACTCTGCCGATCGTCCCTCCGGATGAGTGTTGGATTCCGGCTAGGACAAACCCCGTCAAGCTCTCCATCGTCCCAATTGGCGGCATACACATCTTCATCGGGGAAACCGTCGATTCCGACGGAAACCCACTGGTAAGTAACGCAGACGCGACCGCCGCAGAGCTGGACGCTGTCGCGAAGATCCGATCTGAGACGCAGGAGCTTCCTAAGGAAGATTCCACCTCGGATCTGGAATTTTCAAAGCCCACCCAATCCGCCCCTGTGCAGGAAACAACGGTGGAAGACCAATGCAGATCCGCCTGGGTCTCCCAGGTGTTAGAAAAGCAGAGGTGCCACTTCGTACACTTCTTGGCCCATACCGCCGGAACCGCCCCTCAAGAAGACGGAGCTGGTCCTGAGCAGGTAGAGGCACCGGAAAACGGCGCAGATCCGGATCAGGCTAAGCCTGCCGGAGGAAGCGAAGCTCCGGTTGAAGAGTCGATTTTGGGCAATCTGAGCCCAATTTCCGGAGATACCCCCTACCAGGAGTCTGATGACTTCGGTCGCAAGCGATGGGAGAACGGGTTCGGGGATCACCCTGAAGTCGACGCCGCCCAGCCTAAGCGAGGTTCTCGCAACGGTAGCAGCGCTGGGACAAACTGGATCTGAAGAGCCAACCAGCCAATCCGACCCTCAACCATCCCAACAAGGATCTCCAATGTCTCGGGTGCGACCCCACAGGGATTCTTCTTCAGAGGAAATCCTGTCAGCTGAGGAGGTGGTGGCGCGAGCAGTTCTTAACAAACCTATAACCCCGGGCGACGCCGCAGATCTGGAGGCTCTAGAAGCCACTAGACAGGAAATGCTGGCCACAGCCAAGAAGCTCGCCGATACCGAAGCCGCATTAAGGGAAGAAAGGGAGAAAGCTGCAGGTCTGGCGGAAACTTTCGACAGACAGGATCGCGAAATTACTGCCACACTCGAGCAGGTCAAGAGCATGGCGAAAGAGTGGGAAGTAAAGATGACCTATGCGCAGGCGGAGGCCGATCGAATTGTTAGAGAAGCAATTCCGCCTCGCAGGATCAACTTCGCCACACCCGCAGAGCACCGGCCGCTGGAAACCCCAAAGGACAACATGCAAAAAGCTGCGGAGCTGTTGAAGACGAAGGACGAAGAGGTTGATATCAACTACCTCCGCACACTTGTAGCTTCAGCAATGCAGCAGCAAAGCAAGGCCGATACTTCGCGCAGGTTGGAATCCAATCCGGATAACTGTGTATCTACCGCGCAGAAGGACGCCCGCGCCGATCGGCATCCCGATGATGAATCACACACCGGATCCTCGGAGCGCAGAAGAAGAACCAGGGAACACCCAAATCCGATCCCTGTTCCATCAAAGACGCCTTCGTCAGATCCAAGGAAGGGAAAGGATGCAATGTACTCTAGACGAGACAAATATCGCAACCCCTCTCCTCCGCCCAACGGTTACCCGCGACCCCCTCGCCGCCGTAGTCCAGCCGGAAACACCAGGCCCCCAGGGCATGGTGGAATTATTATCCGCGACAACGTGCTGCCAAGAAACAGAAACAGGGAGCGCTCGCCGGACCCTCGCCGGAACCAGAACAATGTTCATGAGCCCGAGCCCAGGAGGAGTCGGAATGAGGAGCGCGACCCAGAGCCTCGCCGGAGCCGCGACCCAGAGCCTCGCCGGAGCCATGACCCGGAGCCTCGCCGGAACGACCAGGGCAGCCAGCGCCATGGCGAAGGCAGCCACAGGAGCCGGAGCCAGCACCGGAAAGGCCGAGGAGAATCAGATGGCGGAAGCAAGAAATCAGACCGCCCACCTCGCAGGTCTCCCTCACCACCACCCAGCGGTGGCGGCGGAGGTGGAGGCGGAGGCAATGGCCGGAGATCTCGCTCTCGCTCAAAGTCCCCTCGCCACGGCCCGCGCGACGCGCGGGGTCGCCTTAACGAATACAGAACTGACTACATTGGTCCGAAGTGCTTTGGCAGGATGATTCGAGAGGAACCAAAGCCAAGGATGAACCTCAAGCTACCCGGAAATCTGAAGCATTATGATGGCACCGAAAGGCCGGATACCTGGATTGAGGACTACTATAATGCAGTAACCTTTGCCGGAGGAACCCCTAACATCGCCTGCCGCATGCTTCAGTTGTACCTTGTAGGTCCAGCCCGGATCTGGCTCAGCGACCTCGAGGAGAATTCCATCTTTTGCTGGTTTGACACGAAGAAAGCTTACGAGAAACACTTCAGGTGCACCTACAATAGACCTGCCACAACAAGCGACTGCGAGCATGTATCCAGAAGAAGGGCGAAACATCGAGGAATTTCCTCACCCGATGGTTGGCATGCAGAAACGAGTGCGAGAACGTTGACAACCGCACAGCAATGCACGCCTTCATTGGGGGCTTGCAGCGAGGAGGATTGCTGCGACACAAGCTAACTTGCTTGGTCAATGCAAACAAACTGACGTTGGACGACATGATCACCATCGCCAGCGATCACACTGCCGCCGATGATGACGCAGGCGGTGATCTCGCAGCAACAGCAATCCCCCTGCATCAACAAAAGAAAAACCGTGACAACGGTAGCAGCAGCAGCCATAAGCGCAAGAACCCTGATGACCAGAAGAGTGGCGGATCCGAGATGGTCGCCATGGCGTTTCAACGCGGAGGTTCAGGAGGCGGAAGAGGACGCGGACGTGGAGGCGGAGCCGGCAGGGGTCGGCGAGATACCTCCGAGGTCACGGTGGCGGATCCCGCGCCCCGCAAACCTACGAGGAGTACGAGAGACATGCCCTGCACAGCCCACACGGATCCGGTTACAGGGAAGTCCACTCACACCAACCGCAACTGCAAGTGGGTCAATGATCTAAAGAACGACCCGGAGGCAGGATACAAGCGCGCCCGGAAGCACCGCCCACGCGGCAAGGGTGGCAAGGGCAAGAACAAGGACAAAGAGGAAGATAGTTCCGAGGCGATGGATGAGGACGATAACTCGCCGGATCCCAAAGCAGGATCCACAGGTAAATCCAATCCATTCGATAAAAAGAGCGTGGGGGCTTACCACACTTTCCTCGGGACCCCAACAGTACGCGCCTCCAAGTCAGCTACCCGGATCCTGAACGCTATAGTTCCGGCTGTGCCGCAGTACGTCAGGTGGTCGGAAATCCCGTGCACATTTGATAGGAAGGATCACCCCGCAATTGTGCCAAAGGAATGCTACGCCTTGGTTGTAAGTCCCCGCATAGATGGGTATGACTTCTCCAAGTGCCTCATGGATGGCGGAGCCAGCTTGAACATCATGTACCTGGAGACTCTAGAGCGGATGAACCTCACCAAGGAACAGCTTAAACACAGCACCACTGAGTTTCATGGCATGGTTCCGGGTAAGAAGGCGAATTCCCTCGGCAGCATCACACTTCCCGTGGCTTTTGGCGATGTTCATAATTTCCGCGAAGAGAAGATCACGTTTGAAGTTGTGCCCTTCAAGAGCTCCTACCACGTCATCTTCGGCAGGCCCACCTACCACAAATTCCACGCAAGAGCGTGCTACATCTACAACAAGCTCAAGATTCCGGGTCCTAAAGGTATGATTACCGTATCCGGAGACTACAAAAAGGCTCATGAGTGCGAGTTGGGCGAAGCCGCCTTCGCAGAGTACGTGATATACGGAGAAGAGCTGAAAGGCTACGAGCCGCGGTGGATCCGACTGAGATGCAGACCACCAAGAAGCAGATCTCCGAGCAGAAAACCTCCTTCAAGGCCGCGATAGAAACCAAGAAGCACGACCTCATTAAAGGCGACTCTTCCAAGCAGGTTTCAGTCGGAGCCAACATGGACCCCAAATAGGAAGACGCGCTCGTCGAGTTCCTCCGCGCTAACATGGATATCTTCGCATGGCAACCTTCTGACATGTCTGGAGTACCTAGGGAACTCGCCGAGCACTACCTCAACATAAATCCGGGGGCTAAACCGGTGAAGCAAGCTATGCGACGCTTTGGAGATAAGAAGCGCTGCGCCATAGGAATGGAACTAGCAAAGTTACTAGAAGCAGGTTTTGTAATAGAAGTCATCCACACCGATTGGGTCGCGAATCCCGTCCTTGTACCCAAAAAGAACACTGAAATACTAAGAATGTGCATCGATTACTCTGGCTTGAACAAGCATTGCCCGAAGGATCCGTTCCCCTTGCCGCGCATTGACCAAGTCATTGATTCGACGGCGGGGGCGGAACTTCTGTGTTTTCTTGATGCGTATTCCGGGTATCATCAGATCCGGATGAAGGAATCCGACCAAAAGGCGACTTCATTCATTACGCCGTTTGGTACTTACTGCTATGTTACTATGCCTTTTGGTTTGAAAAATGCAGCGGTGCCTGAAGGACCAAATTGGTCGGAACGTGCACGCTTACGTCGACGACATCGCGGTCATGACCCGGAAAGGATCCGACCTGATCAGCGACCTCACAGAAACCTTCGACAACCTCCGCAGGTACAAGATGATGTTGAATCCGCTGAAGTGCGTCTTTGGCGTGCCAGCCGGAAAACTCCTTGGCTTCATAGTCTCTCACAGAGGCATTGAGGTTAACCCGGAAAAGATCAAGGCAATCCTGTGTATCAAACGGCCAACTTGTCTCAAAGATGTACAACGACTAACTGGTTGCGTCGCAGCAATCAGTAGGTTTGTTAGCCGTCTTGGCGAGAAGGCACTACCTCTGTACAAGCTGCTGAAGAAAACAGACAACTTCGTCTGGGACGACGCAGCCGATGCAGCTCTTCGGGGGTTGAAGGAAATACTCACCTCCCCACCTATCCACAGCAGCCCCAAAGCAGAGTCGAGCCAATGCTCCTCTATCGGCAGCTACCAACAAAGTCATCAGCCTCGTCATCGTGGTGGAGCGAAAGGAAGAAGGTCATGAATATGACGTCCAGAGACCTGTCTACTACATTAGCGAGGTGCTGACGGAGTCAAAGCAAAGATACCCTCACTTTCAGAAGCTAGCCTATGGAGTGTTCCTAGGCAGCCGGAAGCTGAGACACTACTTCCAAGAGCACCCAGTAACAGTTGTGAGCAAGGCTCCGCCGTCAACAATTCTCAACAACGCTGACGCAACAGGACGTACGGCTAAATGGGGCATTGAACTATCCGCCTTCGACATCGCTTACAAGCCCAGGACTGCGGTTAAATCCCAAGTCTTGGCAGATTTCATCGCAGATTGGACAGAAGCTCCGGATGCAAGTCTGGAGCCGGAACCAGAAACATGGGTCATGCACTTCGATGGATCCAAGCAGCATCAAGGCTCAGGAGCCGGAGTCACCCTGAAGTCCCCCACCGGAGAAGAACTGCAGTATGTTCTGCAGATCCACTTCGAAGCTACAAACAACATGGCGGAATACGAGGCTCTACTACACGGTCTGCGCATCGCTAAGGAAATCGGGATCAAGCACATCATATGCTATGGAGATTCCGACCTGGTGGCACAACAAGTAGCCGGAACTTGGAACGCCAGAAACTCCGTCATGGCGGCCTACAGAGACGAAGTTGATGAGATCGCCAAGTGCTTCCTCGGATACGAAGTCAAGTACGTCAGGAGAGACGATAACACAGCGGCAGACATGCTATCCAAGCTCGGATCCGGCAGGAAGCGAATTCCGCCTGGCATTTTCCTGGAGCATCTCCGGATACCCTCAGTTAAGGGCGCTAATCCGGAAAACCCAGAAGTGGCAGTATCTCCGGCTAGGGAAGTGATGGCTATCATTCCGGCTTGGACACAGCCTTTCCTGGATTACCTCATTGATCAGAAGTTGCCAGAGGACGAGGTCCTCGCAAGACAGATCGTCAGACGAGCAAGATCCTACACAATTGTTGATGGACAGCTCTACAAACGAAGTGCAGCAGGGGTATTTCTCAAATGCGTCTCCAATCAAGATGGCATTGAAATCCTCAGAGAGATCCACGCAGGGGACTGCGGGCATCATGCCGCCCCCAGATCGCTCGTTGCAAAAGCTTTTCGGTTAGGTTTCTACTGGCTCACAGCTAAAGAAGACGCTGACAAAATAGTCAAGACCTGCCGAGGTTGTCAGTACTACGCAAACGCTCCAGCCCAAGAGCTGAAGACCATACCTATCACCTGGCCATTTGCGGTCTGGGGGCTCGATATGGTTGGTAAGTTAAAAAGATCATCTCCTGGCGGTTTTGAATACCTCCTGGTCCCTGTTGACAAGTTCAGCAAATGGATCGAGGCTAAGCCAGTGAGAAAAGCCGATGGTGCTACGGCACTAAAATTCGTCTGCAGCCTCGTGATGAGATTCGGCATCCCACACAGCATAATCACAGATAATGGCACAAACTTCGCTCAAGGAGAGTTGAGGGATTATTGTGAAACGATGGGGATACGGCTAGACCTTGCATCTGTGGCTCACCCACAATCCAATGGTCAGGTTGAAAGGGCTAACGGCCTAATATTATCAGGAATTAAACCACGCCTTGAAGGACCGCTGCGGCGAGCAGCAGGAGCTTGGGCTGATGAGTTGGAAGCTGTCCTGTGGAGTTTACGAACTACCCCTAACAGATCAACAGGGTTTACCCCTTTTTTCCTGGTATACGGATCCGAAGCCGTGCTTCCCTCCGACATCATCCACGACTCACCGCGAGTTTCCGCCTACAATGAAGAAACAGCTGACGAGGCTGCATAGCTATCTCGTGGACCCTGATCGAGGAAGCTCGGAACTTAGCTGATCAGCGCTCCGCCATCTACCGTGAAGCTCCGACGTTATCACAGTCGTCGAGTTCGGAAACGCTCCTTCATGGCAGGAGACCTGGTCCTCCGCCTTCGACAGGTGAAAGACCATAAGCTGCAATCTCCATGGGAAGGACCCTTCGTCGTTAGCAAAGTGCTTCATAACGGGTCATACTACCTTGTTGATTTCCGCGAGCTGAGGGATAGACCTGCTAATTGGCACCGGAAACGCAAGCGTGAGGATCCGGATGATATCTACGACGAGACAGATCGCCCTTGGAACATCGCACAGCTACGTCCTTTCTACACTTAGCATATATTTTTTCCGAGTTACAAACTCTGTAATAGTTATACATGATCAATGAAATAAAGCTTATGGTTCACTCTTTGAGTCTTTTACCTCCTTTACTTGTTCATTTTAGATCGTGTATATTTTTTCCGACTAAAACCGCAGAGCTGGATATTTCCACCTAGGCGTGTATAAAAGTTGTGATTTTCAAAAATCGTCCTTTAGGACGTAAGCTTAAGTTTTCTGATTAAGTTGTTGTCTGTTGCGAACTCGTGGATTCCTAGTAGCGATTTCCGGCACCTATGCTTGGGGGCTTGTTTCCGCGGTTATTGACGGATTGCCATTGGGCTTCGTCGCCACTGGCGAGCGTTTCCGGCTAAGGTCTTCCGGCTCGCGGAAGGTCAAGCGGGCAAGCCGGAAAACAGCGAAGTCAGCACTTGCTTTCCGACAAAAAACGAAACATGCACATAACATTAGCGGATAGCTGGATAAGTGTTTCCGCCCCATGCATAATTGTTTCGTTCCTAGCTACTTAAGAATTTAAGTCTTATTACAAACCCACTCTGGGGCCAAAATGATGCAACTTCTCATTGTTTAAACAGGAACTCTACTCGGAGTCCTCTTCTTCAGATTGCTGGTAGGTGGAGCCGTCGTCGCTGTCACCAGATCCGGCTTCGGAGTCGTCACCAGAGTTTCCTCCGGAATGCTCGCCGCTTGACCCGGATCCTTCCCCATAATACTCCGGCTCACCTGCCTCCTCCTCTGCGTCGGAAAATCCTTCGGGCAGATCGTGTTTGTTATACCAGAACGAGTGATCCACTCGCCTGACAAACAACTGCTCATAGCCTTCGGTTTCCGCGAGGAGGGCACCCATGTCGGAATCCTCGGGGGCTCCGCGTGCAACATCCGCCAGGTTGAGCGAGGGGAAGTGAGCCTTGCAGGTGGCCAAGACTAGGGAGGCGACTCCGCGTGCTGAAGACTTTTGCCAGTCCTTGATGAAATCCGGCACCTGTCGCATAAGTTTGGTCATCGTATCGATGACTGTGGTTTTGGCCTTCTTCAGAGACAGAGCCGTGGCGATTCCGCGACAGGCTTCAAATAACGCGTCAATTGAGATCCGCGCTTCATCGTATGCCTCCGTCCTCTTCAGGTTTGACTCTTTTGACCACTCAAAGCCAAGGCTTGCTGTGAAAGAAGGAGGTTCAGTTCCGTTAGAGAGAAAGCATACAAGATACTCGGAGCGACGACGCGGAAAAAACGCTTACGGAAGATAAGTTTGTCGATGGCTTCCGCCTCCGCTTCCAGAACTTTGTTCTTGGCAACTGCGGAAATCACGCGGCCCTGGCTTCTCTCCAGTTTTTCATTCAGCTCCGCCAGGTCGTGGGCATGCTTCTCGGAGAGCTCTTTTCTCGCCTCAGTCTCCTTACTCGAGGATTCTTGGATGAAGGCTTTGATGGACTCGTTCTCCGCCTCAAGCACCTTGACCTTGGCGAAAAGCTCATCGAACGAGGAGTGCTTGGCAGTTTCTTCTGAAGGCAGAAAGTTGCACATATTATGCATCTTGACAAACTATGTTAGCACAAAAAGTAAAGACCCGGATCTCGTACCTTGAAGGCGGGTCTCAAGCAGCTGGATATCTCTTTTGCTATTTTCCGCGTGCTGGCGCAGCCCCTCGATTTCCGCGATCTGCTCCAGCACGTGCATGCGCAGATCTTCGTGCAGTTTCCGCATGGTCTGTGAAGCAGCAAAGAGTTAGTCGGATATTAAAATCTGGGGAGCTAGCGAAGCATTCAAAGTCTTGGGATAAAAATTTCAGTTTTCCGCTTAAAGGTACATTTTGGGAAAGCATCGGCTAATACATATTACATGGAAATATATCACCCAATGCTTGGGGGCTAGTATTACCTGCCGCACTTCCTTGTGCTTGGCGAAAAAATCCTTCAGGCTGTCCTCCAGGTCCGCGAGCTCTCGCATCTCCTCGTCCGGCTTTCCCCACACCTTGTTCAGCATGGCGGAAACTTCCGCGTGACGTTGCGCAAGGGTAAGTTTTTGGAGGGACGAAGTTGGTTGGAGGTTGACTCGAGTCGCATTGGTAACTTGGAGGAGCTTAGCTTTTTGCTCCTGTTCTTCTCCAGTGGGCCCCGCGAAAGCGGAGCTTGGCTGATCTGGCGGAGGAACGGATGAGGAGGTCCCCTTGGCGGAGTTGCCATGGTGGGCGGGATCCTCAGGAAGGTCATCAAGGTCGATGACGTCTTTCGGATCCGGCTTGCTGGCAGATGAAGCCTTGGGCGGAACTTCAACCTCAGGAGTAATTGGAAAGGAGGCCGGAGATGGCCTGGCTCTCTTCTTTGGGACCCTTGGGGCCTTGGGGGGCTGGCTTCCGGAGCTTCAGAAAAAAACATAAAAGTAAGTTTGAGCGTGAAACCAGAACTTGGACCTCGGAAATAGGAGCTTACCCGGAAGGCTTGAAGAAATGCTGGATGGCAGGCTGCCCCTTGTTGCTGGTGTTAATCAGCGAGAGGCGCTTCTTTTCCGCCTCCGCTTTCCGGGTAGCCGCAGTGCTAAGCACTTCGCGGGGGCGTTTCGCATGGGGGCTGGAAGGAGCCGGCTTCTTCCTCTTAGCAGGGCGTGGGGCTTCAGGAGCTTCCGCCTCCGATGCGACATCCGGATCCGTGTTACCGGTGGAAGGAACCCGGAGGAGAATTCCGAGTTCGCTTTCTTCAAGCGCCTCGAGCTAATGCAAAGTTAAACACTTAGACAAAAAAGTAGATGCGAAGAGAAACAAAAGATTAAAGTCGAGACGACGTACCGCGGTTCCGGAATCATTCGTATGAATGTCTTTGTTGCACACGTGAACGTGGAGTTCACGTGGAATTTTGATGAGGAGCCGGATCCTCTTGTCGATGGCGTCGGCGGAAAGATTATCTTTTGTAGCGCGCATTGCGTCGTCGCGCCCTGTGTATTGGAACATCAGGCGGTCCCTCTGTTGGAGCGGCTGGATCCGCTTGGTGAACCAGGAAAGGGTTAAGTCCTTCCCCGTCAGCCCCTCTTCCGTCAGCTTACAGATCCGCCTGACGGCGCGTGTGAGCTGGGGCGATTCGGAAAGGTGGGGGCAGTGCGACCATGCCGGAATCTCGGTGGCGGGGCAGTTCTTGAAAGGCGGCAGCTTCTTTTCGCTCGCGGGGTCGGAGACGTCCTTCAAGTAGAAGAAACCCCCGGACCAGTACCTCGCGGATTCGTGGCGGTCGGTGGGGGGGTAGACGCGACCCGGGCGGAGGATGAAGGTGATGGATCCGCAAGTTGCCAACTCGGAAGTCTGGCGGATTTTCTCCTTCTTGACAGTAAAGAAATATTGGAACAGAGAGAGCTCGGGGGTTACCCGGAGATGGCCTTCGCAGAGGGTGACGTGGTTGCTGATGGCAAGCACGCTGTTTGGAGAAATGTTGTGGGGTTGGAGTCCATACGTCTTCAGAATCTCCAAGAAGAAGTCCGAAGGCGGAAATGAAAAACCGCGCTCCACCAACGCTTTCGTCAGCACCATCTCATCATCCCTCGGAGCTGGAGCTAGTTCGTCTGGAACTGACCTCCAGCTTCCGGGTTGCAGGAAGCCCTCCGCCTCGAGGTTTCTCAGCTCCATCTCGGTGGTGGTGCAGGGCCACCATTTTCCCTTAGCTTCGGAGTCTCGCTTGCGAGCTTTCGACTTTTTGGCAACCTCTTCCGCATGGTGCTCCGTTTGACCCGCCCCGGAGTCTTTCTCCGGGTGAGCAGAGGTCCCCTCAGCCTCCTTGCCGGAATCCTTTGAAGGATCCAGCCTGACTGGAACAAAGGGTGGAGGGGCGGAGGAGATTGGGGTCACCATGATTGGGTCCGAAGTCGGAGGCGGAGTCGATGAAGACATCTGAAGAAAAAGGGTTTGGCGGAAACTTTCTTTAGTCGGATCCAACATCATCTTCCCCAAGTTCACCCCTACCAACTACGGCGCGAAAGTGAAGCTCGAAGACTTACCGTAATGGCGATGCGGTGGTCGGAGTTGCCGGCGACGAGTTTTCCGCGCGGTGGCTCGCCGGAGTTAAGAACACGAAGAACACTGCGGTGGTGGGCTCGCTCCGGCGATGCTCCGGCGACTATTCCGGCGGGTTCCGGCACGGCAGAGGAAGAGCTCACGGGCGGCGCTCGGCAGAGAGGTGAGAAGGGGGGTGAATGAGGGGTAAAGGGTCGACGGCGGATATTTATAGGCTGGGGGACGAGATTCGTGCTCCGCATCCTGTGGTCGGAACGCAAGCGTCGCGCCGTTGGATGTGTGACACGTGTCCCAAACCCTAACAGTAAAAATGGCTAGAGATAAGTTACCGCACAAATCGCGCGAAAATGGCGCCAGAATTGGCGGAACCGTTTGAGTCTGTTAAGATTCCGGGTAAAAGCGTGAAGATAAGCAATTCTCATTCGCAAGCAGGGGAGTAACCCGGAGACATGTTTGAAACTGTCGATGGATGAAGTCCCGCAGGATGGGGGATTTTCTGACTAAAGGTTAGGAAAGAAGAAAATGCGAAGTTGTAGCTCTTCAAGTTTCTCCGCGTTACCAACGATGCCGGAAATCTAAGGTACAAGCATGGCGGAAACTGCAGGCGAAACTCGGAGAACTCTGGGGGCTACTGTTGTGGGTATACTTCATGGGTGTACCATCGACAGTGCCTAGATCTGGCAAGCCCGGGTGGCCCACAGATGGTGATGAGGCATGTGGCCCATCGGGCGGCCCGATTCTTTGTTGATCATGAAGGAAGAAGTCCGGCCCAGGATCAGTAAGCCGGATCCGCACCGACATTAGGAGTAACCCGGATCCACGGTGGCCCATGAGGAACCCGGATCCAGTACGACGTATATGGAAGGCGGATCCGTGACGTGCATGGCAAGATATTGTACCGTAGCTAGGCTGTCTGTAATCCGGCTAGGACTCTTCGTGTAAACCCTAGATCCGTGCGCCTTTATAAGCCGGATCCCGGGAGCCCTAGAGGCACAACCACAACTCATTGTAACAACGCGAAAGCGCCCAGATAATTCCAGACAAGCAGCAGTAGGCCCTGTCATCGTGTAGGTGTTCCGAAGCTGGGTAACTCGCGTACCACCATCCCGTGTGCACTCCGCCCTATGGCCCCTACTTCTTCTCCCCCTCGTGAGGATCCCTCCTCCGAGGTACCGTCGATTAGGCAACGACAATGAGCATCTTGAGTGGATCACATGCTTGAAGCTTGCCGTCCATTTGGTGATAGTGGACATGTGAAGATGTGCATCAATGAAGCTTTCCCATCATTGTGTATGGGGGAGCATTTGTGAGTATACACGAAGCGACAATGATCAAGTGATGGGATGCGCAAGGCAAAGGTATGACCTTGATAGGTTTTCCTTTTACCGGTCTCGAGGTGGTTGATGGGAGACCGGATTATAGGATAGATAGCCGCACTATCAAGAGGGGTTTTCGGTTGGGTAACTTGATCACATCGTCTTAGAGAGCTCAATCCTTTGCATACTTTGCATATTCTTATTGCTTCTTGGTATTTCTCGGTGTGAGGTTCTTGAGCTTGTTGCTAGCTTTACAACAAGCCCAAGTTTATCGAAAACGGAGTTCGCATGCATCTTCTATTGCATTTTCAAGGTTGGGTGATTTTACCGGTTATTCATGATATAAGGTTGTACCTTTTATATTCATGATAAAATCCCCTCCTACAGATTCTTGGGTTTTCACTTTCCATAAGATAACATTCGTTGTTATCTTCCAAACAAAATTGGTTTCATGCGATTCGGAGTTCGGGAGCATTTGTTATTAAAGAAAAGGGAAAAAGGAAAAAGAATAAAAAGAAAAAGAACAAAAGGGGCAGCGGACCGACCGGCCAGACCGGACCGGCCACCGGCCCACCCGGTCTGCGCCGGACCAGGCGCTGGTGCCTTCCGGGCCAGGTCCAGTGGCCTCTGGCCCATGACCGGCCGGTGGCCCGGTCCGCGACCGGCCTGCCGGCGCCCACCTCGGCCGACCGAAATCTCCACCGGGCCGCTCACCGCCGCTCGGCCCACACGGCCGCCACCGCCCGCGGCCTACCCTCTGGCCGCACGCGCGCTCAGGCCGCCGCTGCCCATGCGGCCCGCCGCCCGCTGCTGCCTCGCCAGCTGGGCCGCCCACCCCAGCGCCCCTTGCCTATCCGCCGCCCGGCAGCGCGCACGCCTCGCCAGTTTCTTGGTCCGGCTGGGCCGGACCCCAGACCGGCCTGGCCGGCCACAGCTCCGGTCAACCGGCTGGGCACCTTTTTGGGCCGTTTTTCCTGCGTTTTTAATGGTTCTTTTTCCCCAACGGTTATATTTTCTCCCATGCTATAAATAGCCCTTCTTCCACCTTGAGCAAACTAGTTCTTCCCATTCTCTCACCTCCATTGTTGCTATTTGAAGAACTTGCTCTCCCCCTTGATTCCTCCAACCATTCTTGCTCATATTTGAGGATTTGAGAGAGAAGATCTAGATCTACACTTCCACCAAACCATTTCTTCTCTAAGTGAGGGAATCTCTTGGGATCTAGATCTTGGAGTCTTTGGTTGACTTTCCCCCTTGTTCTTCCTCTCCAATCTCATCCTAGCATTCGTTGCTTTGGTGGGATTTGAGTGTGAAGGACTTGAACACCTCCGGTATTCTTGCTTTGCATCATTGCATAGTGTTGAGCTCTCCACCACGATTTGTTCGAGTGAGAGACCGTGAGCTTGTTACTCTTGGAGGGTGACCTCCTAGTTGGCTTGGTGATTGGTGCTCCGGTGATCTCTTCAAGAAGATTGTGAAGAGGCCCGGGCTTCTCCTTCGTGGAGCTTGTGAAGTGGTTGTGGAGCTTGCCATCTCCGGAGCGGAGGAAAAGCTAACCATAAGGAAAGGGCCATTATCCTTCGTGGGTGTGGTTCGGAGAATAGGGTGAGCCTTCGTGGCGCGGGGAATCCTTCGTGGGACCTCCACTCCTCCAAACGTGACGTACCTTGTTGCAAAGCAAGGGAACACGGGAATACATCCTCGTCTCCGCGTGCCTCGGTTATTTCTATACCCGAGCTCTCTTTCCTTGTGATAGACATCGTGCTTGAAGTACATATATCTTGCTATCACTTGTGCTACATATATCTTGTGCCTATCTTGCTTAGCTCTAGTTGCTATTGTTACACTTAGTTGAGCTTAGCATATTTAGGGTTTGTGCTTGTAAATTAAACGATAGTTTAATTCCGTATTCATACAAGACAAATCCGCAAGAGTTTGTAATTGCCTATTCACCCCCCCTTAGGCGATATCTCGATCTTTCATGGAGAAACGCTACAGAGAGATGACGAGCTCTGTATTTTCCCTCGACGACAAAGTTCCAGATCACCAGAAGTCGGTGAGGACGCTACGGTGGTCGGGCGGGCAGAGATCGAAAGAGACGACCTCGTTGCTTGTAAATCAGGTGCGCTGTGCTTTTCCAGTATGATACTCTACGTAACAGGTACGGCTACAGCAGTATACTGATTAGGTGGGATTAAGGATCAGCTTTAAGATGTGTATTAGGAGTGACGTGGCAAAATCTAAGGAGGGGCCTCATGAAGGGAACCATGCGGCCCAGCCCTATAGAATTTTTTTCCCATTTGCGGGTCCTTGTTTAATTTCTGGAGGTCATTGCATGTGCCACTTGGAATATTTGGAGGGCTCAAAACGATCTGATTTTCAAACACATACCTGCATCTTTTAATCGTTGGAGAGTTTGTTGTCAAAGTGATATTCTGTTACACCGGTAAAATAAGACCAGCCTTAGTTCAACCTCCATTTAATTGGTTGCTCGCTACTCTTAGTTAATTTTTTTTTTTTTGCGAATAGGACACTGGCATTAAAAGAAACACCGAACAGTACAAAGCAGCTCAAGAAAAACGAAAATTACAACAAGATCCTTGAGAAGCCCTTCATCTTCAACCTCCAGACCGTGTCGACGGCGCGCCGCCGCTGCCGCTCCTCCCTGAGCTAGCCTGACGTTGTTGATTGCGGACGGGAAGTCGCCGAACGGGTCGAAAAGACCACATCCGTCCCGGAGACGAAGAAGTAGGATGAACTGCCGATGAAGCTCCTTGACGATCTAGTTAATTATAATGTCACTCTTCCTCCATTTCTACCCTCGTCGATGTAATTTCTCTCTAAGTGTGTCCCTGTACAGTCCGTTTCTTGATTAATATAAAAATTACGTGTAAAAAGAAAGCAACACTCATCCTGTACTCCCCACTACACGGAGCAATTGTGCTAGGCTTGAGGAATAAGTTTGTCGGTTTAGTTAAGTTACTTGAGTTTTTCCGCATGGTTGAAGGCCTGTCTTAGTTCCACTAATCATCCGCTTTCCGTCCGTGTCCGCACCATATTCTGTACAAGGCGGCCGCCCGAGCCGCGAGCCATCGTCTTTGCTTCGGAAGGAGGGTCTCGAACGTAGCCTCGCCTTCAAGCGTTGGGCTCGGGGAAGATGCTTTCGGTGCCTCGAGCGTGACCACCAGGTCAGCTCTTGCCGTGCGCCCTTCAGGTGCATCCGGTGTCGTCGTCCTGGTCATCGGGAGCGATTCTGCCGTGCGCGCTTCCCCGCCGCTCATTCTCGCTCTCGCTCCCCGGTCGCTCGTGCACGTCCTCCAGAGGCACGTGCTCCTTGTCAGCCGAGCCGCTCTCTGCCCGCACAACCACGTCGTCCCTCGGCATCTAGGAGCTGGGCCGAGGTCGTGTGCCACTCGTCGTCGCCTACATCATCGCCTCCAAGGCCTTCTCCTAGTTGTTGCGAGGAGTTCAACAACAACCGTTGTTTCGACTCTCACCTCTAGTGCCAGTTTGCTCTGCTGCGCTTGGAGCTTGCTCAGTTGGTTGCTAACCGCGTCGAGGAGGCGTCTCGCGCCCTTCGTGAAGAGGTTGCAAGTCTCAAGATGTTGTTGGCACATGCTGGTATTTCTTTGGAGCCGACGGAGGCATGCTCTTCTGGTGAGCAGGAGCTCGCCACCGTGAAGGCTTCGCTTCCACTTAGCTCCGAGGAGCAGAAGTCATCGGTGGTTGAGATCACGCCTGAGCTTCATGAGTTGTGTGGGGTTTCATCTGTGGTGCCTGAACTCCTGGAGTTGGGTGGTGGTGAGGTTATGCCTCCTTCCGTTGAGGAAGTGCATGTGGTTCCTTTTGATGTTGGGGTTGCTAAGTCAGGCTTGCAGGCAACAGTGCCCGGCGGTGTCGTCGCTAGAGAGTGTCATGCTGAAGTTCATTCGTGTCGCCATGTGGTTCTTTGTGTTGGCTACTGTGGGTGCGGCCCTGTTGTTTGGGTCCTTATTAGGCTTGGTTGTATGTGTGGGTGTGTTTATGTGGGCTCGGCCCTGTTGTTATGGTTTTCGCCCGGTTCTCTCCTAAAAACTCGGCACCTTCTTCTTAATTAATGAATGAGGCAAAGATTTTGCCTCCGTTTAAAAAAATATTTTGTACATATATGTTTCATACTTTTCTAAAAAAACATAAAAATAAATGTGGCACCAACCAGCTATGTATGTTTTGGCTCAGTTTTCATCTCTCTAGCGAGCCATCAGCTGGCTTATCGGTGACACTTTTTATTAGAATTAAACTCGTTTCACATATGTTTTGGCAAATGATGTTGAAATATTTATTGCTTTAGGATACCGACACTGCGACACAAGTCACAGAACAAAGCACAACGTGCACATTCCCAATGTCCAATTTGGCCATCACCACCCGATCGACCACCGCCACTATACTATGTACCAGAACTCGAGAAAATTCTGACTACCCGGGAGGCAGGGACTACTATGCTACTCCGTGTATGTACTATGTACTTCCTCCATATCAGGGCTTAGGGCGTGAATTTTTTTCTGATTTTTCCTCAAGGCTTAAGGTGTAAGATCTTGGCGATCCATCTGTTCCCGTATTTGCCCCTCGTCCTTGACTCCTCAAAAACAGCGAGGCAGTTATTCCCCCAACGTTTCCTTTGACTTCTGGGAGCAGACAACCAACCATGGAGACGCGTGAGAAACGAGGAGGTAGAGAATCGTGCGCCAGTGGAATTAAGGAGAGAATTAAGGGAGTACTACCGTGCATGCAGGGGCAAGAATGAAAATATGGCGATATTTTCTCTCCATAGATTGCTGCCTAAATAACTGTGCTGAAATTTTAACGCCTTAAGCCTTGGCGGGGAACTTGAGGTCCTCGTCCTCGAAGTAGATCTTGATGAGGAGCTCCACGTGGCTGACCTCCTCGACGGAGCTGGTCGGAGTGTACGCGCGCATGCAGAGCTTGCCCCCGATGGAGGCGCACACGTACACGTGCTTGCCGACCGGCAGCCCGAGCTTCTGGTCCGGCGACGGCAACGCGAGCCGGAACAGGCGCACATTGTCAGACACGTTCTTCTTGCCCACGAGCCAGCACGGTACCTTCTCCCGCGGGTTGGCGAGCGCGACGGTGGAGACGGGTGGCGCCTGGGGAACGGAGGGGGGCTCGACGATGGCCGTGAGGTCGGCGTGGCTGCTCTGTGGGGACACGTAGTCGGGGCAGGTGACGACGAGCTACCCGACGCGGTACATCTCGAGGAGCCCGCTCGCTTTCGCGGAGTGGATAGCGTCGAACTCCTCCGTGCAGTCGGAGCCAGCGTTGATGAGGATGTTGTCGGCACTGCCGGGGTGGCCGACTAGTTGGACGCGTGCCGTTGCACCTCAGACATGGTGTACTACGCAGAGGAGGATGCCATGAAGGGCGTGGAGGTGCTCCGCTTCAGCGTGCCATGCGGTGGCCAGTTTTTTGGTATGCAGTTAGAGCACTTATTCATATTAATTGTACAAAAAAATCAGATATTTTTAAATTTCTTTACTATTTATTTTGAATTTTATTCAACCAGATCATATTAGCTCAGGCTCAGAACTGATTTTTGGATCCGTTTATGCGCACATCCTAAAACAAAAACAGTATACACATGGTCTGCCTCATTGGAGAATGAGAACACCCCACTCTTCCTCTCTCTTGTATCTCTTGTAGTGTAATTCCTATAGGAAAAAAGCATTAGCTCATACCTCATGGGAAAATTCCTTTGCTACAATCAAACAAACTTCAGCTTCCTATAGGATTCAAGTAGACATGTCATTCCAATCCTATACCTTTCCTATTCCTATGTTTTTCCTATCCTTCAAATCAAAGGAGCCCTTACCTTTTGCCTTGTTGTATTGTGATCCAAATTCATATATTAAAGGAAGGCTAACTTCTGATGAGGGAAGCGAGGCCAGTCGGTGGTAGACTTGGCTTTATCAGATTATAAGATAACCCACGATGTTTGTAAACCCTTCCCGATATAGTGAAGTTTTGCTGACTGACATCCGTGGTTTTTTCTCTTCTGTGTTGGAAGGGGTTTTCACGTTAAATCTTGTGTCTCCTGCGTGTGTTCTTGTTTCGTTCTTCGTTATTTGCTTGTCGCGTTTATAACATGCTTTTCTTTACATGAGGACTGTATGATTTACGCTTGTTTACTTGTGGCACCCCCGGGATCAGGGTTAGACAAATACCAGATCTTCGTCTGACATAAGCCTAACCTAGAGCTCGAGAGACTACAGTGAGAGAATCGGTAACACAACAGTGACTCTACGACTCAAAAAGTAATACAAGCTCATAACTGAGCGAAGAACCAAAGTATTACAAGCAGAGGTCACTGACCTGGCATACAACAATCAACGGAAGCAAAGTTATGCTATTAGACATAGCAAGATAGCAAAAGGCTTAAGAGGCCAGGAGCATAACGGCGACGTCCCAGCCCATAGATTCCAGGCTGCCACCTGGGAACCCCAAGCTACTCGTCGATGTCGACTAGAAACCACCATCTGTTGGAGCGACTTCTTCTGAAACAAAAGCATGCAAAGCTGAGTACAGGGACTCAGCAAGACTTAGTACAACCTTTTAGCAAAGCGGGTATGCGGGCTTTCTGTGTGGAGCTTCTTTTGTGTAAAGCCAATTTTCCTTTGTAAGACAAGAGAGAAGAGAAGCTCGACTACTCAGAACCTTTAAAAGGGGATAAGAGAGTGATATCTCTATCTCTATTGATCATCATATTGTATCCACCAATCTTCATCATCTCGAACCACTATCCTCGGATTACCCCCTCAACACCCGGAGAAGGTATCCGTAAGCATACATTGTTTGCCAAGTTTTACGATGAGGTTAAAGTTCTCTATGATCTCCACGTCCGTTCCCAAGTCGTCCATAACCGTGGACACGGCTTTTCGAAAAGATTCATAACCCTGCAGGGGTGCACAACTTTACCCACACGTACCAGCCGACTCTTAATGCCAGATCATAAGCTCTCTTCCTTGGAAAGCTGGCAGAGGGTGGCTGACCACGACCTTTACCTTGCTGTCGCCGAGACCATGAGTCACGCGCTAAGGATTGTTCCGCCGTAACGGGTCAAGTCCCGAAGTCGGTCCTTAACGATGTGTACCGAGGTGGGTTTCCCCAGAGGCCGCAACCCCCAGCCACCACGACCACGCTTACCTACCTGTTATGTACCTTTACCCCCAAGCAAAATGCAATGCATATGACCAGGTAACGCGCAAACTATGTGACTCATGGAATCTACTAGGCAAGTTAGTGAGTCGAGAGGGTACCATAATAGGGCCTCGTGTGGTTGTACGCTCAGTCTTGGTTCAAGAGGTGAGAACTCGGTTCCTAGGGTCGGCAGAAACGAAACAACCCACCACATCCCAATGTGGCCTCTCGTCTGAGCCTTTAGTTATATTTTAACAACATCTCTACACTTACCACGTCAACCTGTCATCCTAGATTCATTTCATTGTAAGACTCCAGTCCGGAGTAGTAGCGTAACATACTAAGCATGGCTAAGCATAAAGATATAAAGGCTCTAGCGATGCACACATGCCAAACCTAGTTATGCTAGGAGCAGTGGATCAGGGATTTGAGGCTACAAAGGTAGGACATGCAACAGATAGGGTAACTCTATCTATCGATAAAAGACAGTTGAACCGCATGCAATATGAAGGAACCAGAGTAAAAGCATTTCGAAATCATATATGAACCAGGCTAGGGCTTGCCTTTGTCCCTAACAAACCAATATGGATCTTCGGAGATCCCATGCTTGACTTGTTCGTCGGTGGATAGGAATTGATCATCAGTGTCGTTGATCTTCGTCATCTCAGACTCGTGCTCTATCGGTCGCGAAGAAGCAAACACTAGAAATATACAAATAACATTCAATACATGGCATCGATGCAATGCGCATACAAAGATGATGATATGACATGTTAAAGTTATTGAACCTAACCCTAATACATCATTGTCAGATTAAATGGAATTCGAATGCATAAAACATTGCATTTCGATGACTTCCATAAAGTGGTATTTCGTTATACTAACAAAAATGTTAATTGAAGTTGATTAACTATGCATGATGATAGCATAAGTAGATAGGTTTCATTTTTCTGAACATTTTGATATATTATACACCTTTTTCTGATTTAAAATGAAATAGTTATGAATTAAACAAGTTTTATCCATTTTATTGAATTTCTGGAAAATAAGAAAATGAGTTACTGCGTCACGCTGACGTCATGGTGACGTCAGCGCGAGCATCTGCGGCCATGTCGGGCACGGCCTCGACGATGCCGGCCTCGAGGGGTCTCGCGCGTGGGTGCGTTGGACGCGCACGACCGAGGGGAACCCAACGGTGGTGGCGCCGCCACTTATTGGACACCGGAGCGTGGCCGGCGGCGAGCATCTGCGGCGGCGCGGCCCGGTTGTATGTGGAGGCGGCGATACATGGGGAAAGAGGAGGGGATGCGGGCACGAGGAGAACGAGGACCTCACCCTGAGCGCGTTGCGGTGGTCGCCGGCGCTTGGGGTGGCCGGAGACGGCGTGAATCGACGGCGGCGACCGGCAGCACCATCGGGTAGGGTTAGGGTTAGCTCGCGGGAGGCGCAGGGGAGGGGGAAACTGTGGGGGTCTAGGGTTTGGAGGGGCGGCGGAGCGATTTATGTAGTCGCCGGCGGGCGGCGGCGACGATCCTGGCCGCCGGCGCCATCGGGCGGCCGCAGCGCTGCCGTGCACCGCTTGGAGCCGCGGGGAAGACGGCGATTTTGCGGAAAACCCCCTGGGGTTTCTACTGGGCTGGTTTGTTGCTGCTGGGCCAAGGTGGGCTGCTGTTTGGGCTGCGCATGAGAGGTAAGAGAGGGAAGGAGATGGGCTGTTGGCCCAGGGAAGAGAGAGAGAGGGTTTCTCCCTCTATTTATTTTTCTGGATTTAAATTCCTGTTTTACATTTCAAATTTCAAACCCTGGTTTTGAATAGAATTTGACAAACTCTTTTTCAGAGAATTTCAAAGCACCCATGTCCCTTCAACATAGCATAAATGCCATGTGAGTTTATCTTGATTCATTGAAAGATTTTGAGGGCTTTTCAAAAGAGAGAGAAATGGCACACCTTAGGGTTTCCATTTTAATTTATTTGCAAATTTTTCCTAATGCATTTTATATGATGCTCATGATGCACAAACAACTCCTAACTAGGGTTTTCTAAAACAGGGATGTTACAACTCTACCCCCCCTTACAAGAATCTCGTCCCCGAGATTCCTAAGGTAGGAAAAGAGAAGGTAACAAAAACTACACCAGTCTTCAACGAGCTTGTCGATACCATGATGACCTTCTTTGTTGAAGAAGTTGATCCATGACGTCATGAATGAATTTGATCCACTACACCATGAATGAAGCGCTTCATTTTCTTCCCTTGAGGTTGTTGCTCAACTGCACCTAAAGGAAAGAGGGAATAACTCTGGAACGATGGATCTTCACGAAGATTGAGTATCTCATGGTCAACTCATGGAAGGAGTGTTCGGAAACAACGTTTGAGATGGCAAGCATGAAACACGTGAAGGTAACGGAGGAGATTGAAGAAGTTCCAAATTTTGGTAGGCAATTGCTCCACGCTTTACAAGAATACGACAAAACAAGGTAACGATGAGTTAAACTGCCTTTGATACCATGACGAGGCACTCTTAGAAATGGTGACTCGTAGAAGCATGAATGATTATCCAACGAGAGCAACTATGGATTTAAAAGAACATAGTCACTCTTCGGACATGATACATGCAACGATTGAAGTGTATTAAAAATGCTAGGCCCTAGATGGCTGACGAATTCACACAACGTGTGAGTTGATTAGAACTTCGGGTACAACCCAAAGGAAGGGGAAGAGTACGGGCTAGGGAAGTGCCAACAATCAAAGGGGAGTGAAATTTCTCCGAACGAAGTTGTTGTCACCGGAGAAATTATTTCAAGGAATTGACCGAGAGACATTTAGCAACTCTGCTTATGATGTTCTCCTTGATGTTCTAGACACCAATATTAGGCTATTGAATTGCCTTCAATAGGTCATCAAGCGGAGGTCAAGACTTCAGGATTTGAAAAGCATCATAAGGGCAACTCCTAGAATAAGTCACACAAGATCCTTATGGAGAGTGGTTATTCTTGATGAATCAAGAGATTATGGCAATAAGCCTTCCGACTAATTGTGTTAACCACGACATCAATCTTGCCGGGATTACAAAGAGACCTATGCCATGAATCCTTGAGAACCACTAACCATCATTGCCGCTTGAGATTCAGCTTAGGTTAGGTGTAAAGATATTTCAAACTTATTATGTCCAATTAGAAATTTTCAACAGTTACCACCAAGGTAAAGTCGATAGATTCTCAAGGTATGGACCACAATGTCAAGATCCAAAGGATTGAGCTAGATTGCGTAATACATGTGGTTGCGACTGCAAAAGCAATTGCGTGCACATGAACCTGCAATGTAACACAAGTGAGTCCTTGCGGGGACATCAAAGAAGATATTGAAGCTATTCAGCTTCTTCTCTTTTTTGAACAAACCAGTCAGTAGCTTAGTGTGCATAGAGGAATGTTTCAAGGAATGGAGGTAACAACCTTCCATATCAAGAATACTTCGCACATGCCTGACCGACTTGCGATGATTCCCGAGGATAACAAAGGGAACTCGACTCAGATCCACGGCGACATCTTTCAGCAAGTGCACGTGAACTAGAGAAGGTCACTTCCAGCATCTAGAACACATACTTCATGATAACACAAAGATGGTTCTCAAAACTTTCCAATACTAGTGTCAAACGTCCAATATGAATCTTTTAAACTTGGAGAAAATAAGAATGTCGTCGATGGGCTCAACAACAAACTTATCAAGATACTCCAATGAGGGACTCATATTCTATATGGACTCGACATAAATATTGGTCAGATCAAAGGACATGAAGGTATACTTAGACGAGACACCATGAGTATAAACATCATCAAGATAGTCCTTTGAACTGAGTTTGATTTGACGATAGCCCAAACTCAAATCAAACATGGGGAAGATAGCATATCCGCAAAGGAGATACTTTCTGACTTCAACACAAACATCACTAGACATCCCTTTATAAAGGAACGAAGTTGGATATACCTTTTGTCTTTCAACTCTCCAAGTTGTTGATTAAGCTATACCAACTAGTCCAGGGTTATCCAGCACGGCTCTTGGAGAAGGAGTAGTTGAACGAACCAACGTATTCATGAACTCGACAACACGGTCATGTAACAACATGGTGATATTCCTAGAAAGACATCCAGAATATCACGAACCACCGGTATATCACTGAATTCAATAGGGGAACTTGCTTTACAAAGCAAACGATATGGTCTTGAGAGCTTTGGCATTAACCTAACTCTTTGACCGAATATGTGCGCCTGAACAAAAGGACTTAGCAGCACAAACAAACTTCGCTTAGTAATTAGCGAACCAATCATGCTAAGAATGACGCAAACATCCTTGGATTTCAAAGCAATTAGGATTGCTAAGAATCTCAGATGCCCACATCAATAAGTACACCCCAACATTCCCAAGCACAGACAGCTCGGAGGAAGGGCGAGTAAAGATATGTAAGAGAATCACTTCATCAATAAGGCCATGAGACTCAGCACGACCCCATGATATAAAAGAGGGTGATACTCCAAGGTAGAACAGAACAGAAGCTAACGAGGCCTCTTAATCTGCGGAGTTTGTTTCTCCTGACATACCGAAATAGAGTTCTTGATGAACCAAAAGAGTAATATACACTGGAGACACCAATGAACATTTACACTTGGTTGCTAACTAGCAGACAAAGGTCGAAAAATAACTAAAGAAGAAGAACACGATCAGGATCAGAATTCCTGAGAAGTAGATGCACAAGATAACACTTTTGTGAAACTCATGCTGAAAAGGGAGGTGTGGCAGAGTCACAGACATAGATACGAGACTCTGAAAGATCACTCTTGTCATGATCCATTTGGTTCAGTGAAAGAACCTCTGCGATAGCTAGTCGAAGGGGAAGATCTTTATTGCCGCAATTCGACAATAACCACAAGCTTGATGGATAGCTTGATTTGAATTTCACCATCCTGATGTAATGTATGAACATTAACACCAATGTTTTATGGAATGGATCTTGGGTTAAAGGCCAACTTCATGTACGCAGATTCATACAATAGAATCCAGCACAATCGGGGACCTTTGGTTCAAGTCTAAGGGTTAAAACCCGAGAAAGGAGTAACTACTAGATGAGTGACACAGAGGACACTGCAAGGTAGTAATCACAAGGTAACTTTCAAGAAGCCATACCTAGCTTCAGAAGTATCCAAGAAAAAGGAAAAGGAGGCATCCAAGGTGAAAGGAAACCTCGAAACCGAGAACAGAAAGATGTGGAACCCACGAAATAGAAAGACCATGATGGAAGGAGATCTCTCTATCAAAACAAACAAAACAAAGAGGAAGCAAAGAACACACACGACTCTAGAGAACTCTGCACTAGGTCAACTGGTTTAGAAATGACATGCCCTTGAGGCACCTAAGTTTGAAAGACTGGAAGAGATAGAAAAACTTTCAAATCAACACAAGGTAAGGCACCTTAGAATTAGAGCGATACCAGGTAAGGAGTAAAAAGAAGCCTACTCAGATTTCCGCAAATACTGTTTAGCTTTCAAATAGTTTTCACAAACACTAGACTCAACATCGACCAGTAGAAAGGGCTTCCTACAGGCAGTCCTGCTCTGATACCAAAACCTGTGGCACCACCGGGATCAGGGTTAGACAAATACCAGATCTTCGTCTGACATAAGCCTAACCTAGAGCTCGAGAGACTACAGTGAGAGAATCGGTAACACAATAGTGACTCTACGACTCAAAAAGTAATACAAGCTCATAACTGAGCGAAGAACCAAAGTATTACAAGCAGAGGTCACTGACCTGGCATACATCAATCAACGGAAGCAAAGTTATGCTATTAGACATAGCAAGATAGCAAAAGGCCTAAGAGGCCAGGAGCATAACGGCGACGTCCCAGCCCATAGATTCCAGGCTGCCACCTGGGAACCCCAAGCTACTCGTCGATGTCGACTAGAAACCACCATCTGTTGGAGCGACTTCTTCTGAAACAAAAGCATGCAAAGCTGAGTACAGGGACTCAGCAAGACTTAGTACAAACTTTTAGCAAAGCGGGTATGCGGGCTTTCTGTGTGGAGCTTCTTTTGCGTAAAGCCAATTTTCCTTTGTAAGACAAGAGAGAAGAGAAGCTCGACTACTCAGAACCTTTAAAAGGGGATAAGAGAGTGATATCTCTATCTCTATTGATCATCATATTGTATCCACCAATCTTCATCATCTCGAACCACTATCCTCGGATTACCCCCTCAACACCCGGAGAAGGTATCCGTAAGCACACATTGTTTGCCAAGTTTTACGATGAGGTTAAAGTTCTCTATGATTTCCACGTCCGTTCCCAAGTCGTCCATAACCGTGGACACGGCTTTTCGAAAAGATTCATAACCCTGCAGGGGTGCACAACTTTACCCACACGTACCAGCCGACTCTTAATGCCAGATCATAAGCTCTCTTCCTTGGAAAGCCGGCAGAGGGTGGCTGACCACGACCTTTACCTTGCTGTCGCCGAGACCATGAGTCACGCGCTAAGGATTGTTCCGCCGTAACGGGTCAAGTCCCGAAGTCGGTCCTTAACGATGTGTACCGATGTGGGTTTCCCCAGAGGCCGCAACCCCCAGCCACCACGACCACGCTTACCTACCTGTTATGTACCTTTACCCCCAAGCAAAATGCAATGCATATGACCAGGTAACGCGCAAACTATGTGACTCATGGAATCTACTAGGCAAGTTAGTGAGTCGAGAGGGTACCATAATAGGGCCTCGTGTGGTTGTACGCTCAGTCTTGGTTCAAGAGGCGAGAACTCGGTTCCTAGGGTCGGCAGAAACGAAACAACCCACCACATCCCAATGTGGCCTCTCGTCTGAGCCTTTAGTTATATTTTAACAACATCTCTACACTTACCACGTCAACCTGTCATGCTAGATTCATTTCATTGTAAGACTCCAGTCCGAAGACCGGAGTAGTAGCGTAACATACTAAGCATGGCTAAGCATAAAGATATAAAGGCTCTAGCGATGCACACATGCCAAACCTAGTTATGCTAGGAGCAGTGGATCAGGGATTTGAGGCTACAAAGGTAGGACATGCAACAGATAGGGTAACTCTATCTATCGATAAAAGACAGTTGAACCGCATGCAATATGAAGGAACCAGAGTAAAAGCATTTCGAAATCATATATGAACCAGGCTAGGGCTTGCCTTTGTCCCTGACAAACCAATATGGATCTTTAGAGATCCCATGCTTGACTTGTTCGTCGGTGGATAGGAATTGATCATCAGTGTCGTTGATCTTTGTCATCTCAGACTCGTGCTCTATCGGTCGCGAAGAAGCAAACACTAGAAATATACAAATAACATTCAATACATGGCATCGATGCAATGCGCATACAAAGACGATGATATGACATGTTAAAGTTATTGAACCTAACCCTAATACATCATTGTCAGATTAAATGGAATTCGAATGCATAAAACATTGCATTTCGATGACTTCCATAAAGTGGTATTTCGTTATACTAACAAAAATGTTAATTGAAGTTGATTAACTATGCATGATGATAGCATAAGTAGATAGGTTTCATTTTTCTGAACATTTTGATATATTATACACCTTTTTCTGATTTAAAATGAAATAGTTATGAATTAAACAAGTTTTATCCATTTTATTGAATTTCTGGAAAATAAGAAAATGAGTTACTGCGTCACGCTGACGTCATGGTGATGTCAGCGCGAGCATCTGCGGCCATGTCGGGCACGGCCTCGACGATGCCGGCCTCGAGGGGTCTCGCGCGTGGGTGCGTTGGACGCGCACGACCGAGGGGAACCCAACGGTGGTGGCGCCGCCACTTATTGGACACCGGAGCGTGGCCGGCGGCGAGCACTGATACGTCTCCAACGTATCTATAATTTCCGATGTTCCATGCTTGTTTTATGACAATACCAACATGTTTTGTTCACACTTTATATCATTTTCATGCATTTTCTGGAACTAACCTATTAACAAGATGCCACAAAGGTGCCGTTCTGTTTCTTTGCTTTTGGTTCCAGAAAGGTCGTTCGGGCAATATTCTCGGAATTGGACGAAATCAACGCCAAACCTCCTATTTTTCCCGGAAGCGTCCGTAACACCGAAGAAGAGTCGGAGAGGGGCCAGGGGCCACCACACCACATGGCGGCGCGGGCCAGGCCTAGGCCGCGCCGGCCTAGGGTGTGGCGCCCCAGTGCCCCCCCTGCGCCGCCTCTTCGCCTATAAAAGCCCTTTTCGACCTAAAAACGCAGTACCAATTGACGAAACTCCAGAAAGACTCCAGGGGCCCCGCCGCCATCGCGAAACTCCAATTCGGGGGACAGAACTCTCTGTTCCGGCACCCTGCCGGACGGGGAATTGCCCCCGGAGCCATCTCCACCGCCGTCTTCACCGCCATCTTCACCGCCATCGCTGCCCCCATGATGAGGAGGGAGTAATTCACCCCCGAGGCTGAGGGCTCCGCTGTAGCTATGTGGTTCATCTCTCTCCCATGTACCTCAATACAATGATCTCATGAGCTGCTTTACATGATTGAGATTCATATGAGTTTTGTATCACTACTATCTATGTGCTACTCTAGCAAAGTTATTAAAGTAGTTCTATTCCTCCTGCACGTGTGTAAAGGTGACAGTGTGTGCACCGTGTTAGTACTTGGTTTATGCTATGATCATGATCTCTTGTAGATTGCGAAGTTAACTATTGCTATGATAATATTGATGTGATCTATTCCTCCTACATATGCATGAAGGTGACAGTGTGCATGCTATGCTAGTACTTGGTTTAGTCTTTTGATCTATCTTACACTAAAGGTTACTTAAATATGAACAAATTGTGGAGCTTGTTAACTCCGGCATTGAGGGTTCGTGTAATCCTACGCAATGCGTTCATCATCCAACAAAAGTGTAGAGTATGCATTTATCTATTCTGTTATGTGATCAATGTTGAGAGTGTCCACTAGTGAAAGTCTAATCCCTAGGCCTTGTTCCTAAATACTGCTGCGTTACTACTGCTTGTTTCTTTGTTTCACCGTGTTACTACTGCTGCAATACTACCACCATCAACTACACGCCAGCAAGCTATTTTCTCGGCACCGTTGCTACTGCTCATACTTATTCATACCACCTGTATTTCACTATCTCTTCGCCGAACTAGTGCACCTATTAGGTGTGTTGGGGACACAAGAGACTTCTTGCTTTGTGGTTGCAGGGTTGCATGAGAGGGATATCTTTGACCTCTTCCTCCCTGAGTTCGATAAACCTTGGGTATCCACTTAAGGGAAAACTTGCTGCTGTTCTACAAACCTCTGCTCTTGGAGGCCCAACACTATCTACAGGAAAGGAGGGGGAACGTAGACATCAAGCACTTTTCTGGCGCCGTTGCCGGGGAGGAAAGGTAAAAGGCACTCATACTCCGGTTCCAGGTAAAGTACTTTTCTGGCGCCATTGTGTTTGTGCTCGAAGCTATTTCCTTTAGATCCTGCAATTGCATCTTTTTGTTTCTTGTTTACACTAGTAAGGCATAATGGACAACATCTGTGAGCTTTTTATTCTATTTCCTGAGTCAAGACATGAATGGTTTAATGCGAAAATTAAAAAACCCATGGAATCTTATTTGCATGCTAGTAGCAATGATATTAGTATGAACGCTTTGAACACCATTGTTACTAATGATATGGAAAATTCTAAGCTTGGGGAAGCTGGCTTTGATGAGCATGATATTTTTAGTCCCCCAAGCATTGAGGAGAAAATTTTCTTTGATGATACTTTGCCTCCTATTTATGATGATTATAATGATAGTGGTCTTTTGGTGCCACCTACTATGGAGAGTAAATTTTGTTGTGATTATACTATGCCTCCTACACTTGATGAGAATAATAATGATAGCTACTTTGTTGAATTTGCTCCCACTACAACTAATAAAATTGATTATGCCTATGTGGAGAGTAATAATTTTATGCATGAGACTCATGATAAGAATGCTTTATGTGATAGTTATATTGTTGAGTTTGCTAATGTTGCTACTGAAAGTTATTATGAGAGAGGAAAATATGGTTGTAGAAATTTTCATGTTACTAAAACACCTCTCTATGTGCTGAAATTTTTGAAGCTACACTTGTTTTATCTTCCTATGCTTGTTACTTTGCTCTTCATGAACTTGTTTATTTACAAGATTCCTTTGCATAGGAAGCATGTTAGACTTAAATGTGTTTTGAATTTGCCTCTTGATGCTCTCTTTTGCTTCAAATACTATTTCTTATGAGTGCATCATTAAAACTGCTGAGCCCATCTTAATATAACTACTATATTAAAGGGGAACAAACATCTTTTTTCTCACATTTTTGAGGCCTTCTTGGGAGTGAATCTGGTGGCAGACACGTGTTAATCTTGTTATTTGATTCCTCCTACCTTTTTGTTGTGTACGGTTTGGTGGTACATAACAATTTTTTCTACTAACATTGGTCCGTTTGGGTGATTCAGTGGGGTGGCCATAGCTGGTGTATGATTGAGGGCGGTGGTTACCCATGTGAAAAAGCACAGGATAGTTCCACGATGCCACGATATATCTGTCTTTAACTCACACGTGTAGCTTCCCACCGCTCAGCCTAGGAAAATTACCTTATCCCTTCACGGACTCCCTCCTTCACTCATTTTTCCTCCTCTCTGTAAATAGCCACGGGACACAGGAGGGCAGCAAGGCGGATGGGTGTCGCGGGAGGCTCCGTCAGGTCAGGACGCCTCCGACGATCGTGTCGCCGGAGGCTTCGACGAGCATGAGGAGGCGCGTCGCGGGAGTTTCCGCCAGGCGCCGCCGATGAGCGGGATGAGGTGCGTCGCGGGAGGCTCTGCCCAGGACCCTTCGACGAGCGCGGGCCGCCGTATAATCCGCTACCTCGCCGCCGGTGAGCATCAGCCGTGAGGAGGAGGCGCGTCGCAGAGAGGACTCCACGAGGACGCCGCCGACTCCGCCATGACGCCGTCGACGAGCTCGAGGAGGAGGCGTGATGCAGGGATGCTTGCACAAGGGCAGCATCGACTCTACCACGCCGTTGAAAAAGAGGAGGAGGACGCTTCCGCCTTAGGGTGGAGACACCACCGATAACAACCACATCGGGGAGGCCAGGTGGTGGCTTAGAGGGTAAGTTGCCGTCGTCATCGGGCTCCCAACTCAGGACCATTGTGCCTCTCCCTCACCGATGTGGTGGTTCCATTCACGCTGTCGTGCTCTGTGTCCGCGAGGTTGCTGCAGCTAGATGAAGGTCGGAGCTTGACGAAACTGTGGTGATGGCGGCGGTGCTTCTCTTCCACACTTGTTGTTGAAACTTCTGAATCTGTGTGGCCTCCACAAGCTTTTTATTCTACATCCCTGCATAATGGATTGGAACTCAAGAAATGAAATGAAGGCCTTCTACTGGCAGGTATATCTTAATCTCTAAATACCATTTCTGTGTAGTAATCATAAAAATGTTTAGAGGTGTCACAAATATAGAGGGCTAACCATATTTTGGAGAAGATTTCTCCTTTTTTAGACATAGATGGATTGGTTACATATGCACATTTATTTTTACCAGGATGTTCTTATTTTGATAGTAACTCAATACATCTCCATGTCTTCATGGATAGGTGTGAGTACCGGCGTGCTGGCCCTTGCCCGTGAGAGGCATTTTGTCATCAGTGACTACAAAAAATTGCTAATTTAATTATTTAAATATTGTGTTTTCGAATTTTTTTGGATAGAGGTTGAGTTGCACCCTTCATTTCCTTGTAGACATGTGTAACATCAACTTCACGATGTTATATATCTAATTCATTGCTGCTTAAGTCTTATTTATGGTCATATTGAAGTTCACTTCCTCACTTTTGGCATCACAATAAAATTGAATTTCGTTGTACTGGTATCTCAAATTAGTTGTGATGTGAGAACCTAACCCCTGATAGTAACTCAATACATCTCCATTGTCTTCATGGATAGGTGTGAGTACCGGCGTGCTGGCCCTTGCCCGTGAGAGGCATTTTGTCATCAGTGACTACAAAAAATTGCTAATTTAATTATTTAAATATTGTGTTTTCGAATTTTTTTGGATAGAGGTTGAGTTGCACCCTTCATTTCCTTGTAGACATGTGTAACATCAACTTCACGATGTTATATATCTAATTCATTGCTGCTTAAGCCTTATTTATGGTCATATTGAAGTTCACTTCCTCACTTTTGGCATCACAATAAAATTGAATTTCGTTGTACTGGTATCTCAAATTAGTTGTGATGTGAGAACCTAACCCCTGTTTGAGCTATTGATCATTAGTTTAATTGATGTATTACGTCTTTCTTGGACATTCAAACGAACCATATTGATCTGCCTTTGCAAAAAGAAGAGGTACAAGTAGTGTACATGAATCTACCATTCATCAGCTTCATGGCTTGACTGTTTGGCAGACTGGGGAGCATTGTTTGTGCATGTTGAGAGGGGATAATTTGAATGGGTAAACCACCAAGCTTGCCCATTGAATTGAATATGTAGTTTAAGTTTTGGTTTTCATGTTATTTGATACATGCTCGTGCCTTGATTTTGTTTTCTATATTATGGTATGAATCTAGAGCTCCAGTAAACAAGGTTTTTCCACCGCTACAAAATTGTGCTAAGGCTAATGTTGATGCAACATGCTTTGTAGATTGAAAGATGGCAGCTTGATACTTGGTAAGAGAAAATGGTACCGTACTACATGGATCTAGAGCATTAACCGTAGGAGATAAACATGTTTTGATCTGCTCTATGACGTAGTTTTCTAAGGTAACTGATTATTCTTGCAAATATACAACAGTGCAAATTGACCTCTAGATGTATGTGCAAATATATACTTGAGTCTAATTTAATTAGCCCGGGGAGGGGAAAGTTATCTAGACATTAAAGTGAGTACTTGATGGCATCAATGAAGTTTAACTTTGTTATCTGCTGGCAAACTAATGTTCAGGATGCCTTACACGAAAAGAAAAGGTTAGCAATATTGATTGGAGAGAAAGAACACTCTGAGCAGTGCATTCAACTTGCATTTTTATCCTTCGCCTCATGTTCACCACTATCGGTTGGCAAGCAGAGAAATATGTGAAAGAGAGATAAAATTTAGTTCACCAGATGGTAAGATGATATATTTTGCAGCTCATACCCCATGCTTGGCATGGTTTTCTACCAGGTCAGTATGGCAGCATATCTACCCTGCACCTAAACCATAATTGATGTGTTTCCTACCTATTACTAACGAGATTACAAGGACTATGGTAGATTGGTACCAAACTACCACTCCATCTACTATTCGGAACTAATAATTGTCTCAATGCTAACCTCTCTTGCTCTCTAATAATTCTGTGTATATGAATAGTGCCTAGAGAATGTCCTCAAAATTGAACTTCAAAGACCATGTGTTTCATAATGACATTAACTAACTGATACTGGTGATACAAGTCAAGGGAATATTTTTCTGATAGTGGCATAGGATACGGGAGATCGGGAACAACAATACTGGTGTATGGTGCAAAATGCAAATTGATCTTAACTAGGCACCAATTATCTGCACTAGATGGCCGGTTGCGCTATCGCGCAAAAGGCAGAATTAAATTAGAATTTAACTCATAAGTTTTAGTTTATTATAGTATTAAGAAAAACTCAATGGCAGCAAACATTTATCAAGCAAAGTAACAGAACATATGTCGATTTTATATACATGCATTCAACCATTTCTCTTACTCAGTAAATAGTAGTGGCAACAAAGGTTTTCTGGTAAAGACTAATTTAAATATAATGCTATATTTTTATTTACATGTAAATAGGCTCGATATTTTTATTTGCAAAGAAAGATGACCCATTCCGCCCTGGCGCAAACACTAAAGCCATACATATTAAAATCATAAGCCTTGTCTTAGAAATAGTAACATGTGACACATATATACACGACTGCAGCACCACAACAATATATTCACGGTATAAATGAAAGTATTTATAAGGAGTTTACATGTATCTAGAATCAGCACTATCAATTACCAATACGCCACTGCAATGCCACATCAATATATTCCTATTAATAAACCATGATGATGCTCGCAATATCACCTCAAGCAGTGGATCACTCAAGCAGCTCTGCTTCAGCTTCAAGCTCAAGCCCTTTACGATGTCGTCGTAGTCCTCCCAGGTGGATGTGGATGTAGTGAGTAACCAGAGATGATGAAAAGAAAAGGCACAAAATAAATAGGGTTCAAAACATTAACCTAGGTGCCCAGAAAGTCTCTTTGGTCTTCTCGGTTAAAGGCAGCTACCTCTCCAGACCCCCAGGAACTGAAACAACGTAGACAGCGATGATCATGTTAGCCTCTGAAGAAATTGTACATTTGTCCAAGCAATTTACGAGAAAGTGGATAACCTGGTCGGTGCGGTCTTGGGCGATGACACTATGGAAATTGGCATCCTCGAGCATCTGGGATCATGTGCAAACAGATGTTAGAATGGTTCACCTCTTTAGAAACAAATCTTTCCAGGTTTCATGCAAATTTTACTGCAAACATAGAAGCAAACTTTCCGTAGGTTGAATCATGAAGGTCATAGCCTCTCTGCTGGATGTATGTAGCAAAATCCTCTGATGGCTCCCCAACTTTCCTGCGGTAGTCACTGGTGCCCCCAGGATACATTGTGCTGGTTTTAGATATTCGATATCCCATCAACCTAGGCACAAATAAAATATAGTCAGGTTGTATAGAACAAGTAACTCAGACAATGAAATGATTTCCTTCAAGAAAAGGCAAATAAACATTCTATAGCAGCAAATCTTGATTTAACTCCTAAAAAAGACTACAAATTACAGCTCAAAACAGAGACGAAAAGATTCCAAACAGAGAAGCACAGCGGGGCTCCGTTTTCCATCAACATATAGAAGAAAAATATGACCTATTTGACCTGAACATCCAAAACCACAAAAATTGAAATAAATTTTAAGTTGAAGATCACCGTGAACCCAAAGCTTTTCTAATACCAAGCCTGAAGAAAGTAACCAGTAGAACTCCTGACGTTACATTGGAAACTATGGCTCTCTTTCAGAATACTTGCTACGATATTACTATTGCACAAACAACTTTTGAAGGCATATATTACCTGATGGGTCAAGGGGGTGTTACACTGTTACCTTAGCTAACTGTACCAAATAAATGGATGTGCAGTAAACAAGAAAAATGCTAGAGACAATAGAAAAGTGATTCACCTCATATTTTTCATCACGCTATAGCCTTGTAGGTTTGTCTCAACTTCAAGATGAGTAACTCAATTGACCCTGAGAACCAAAACATTGGCAGCTGAATTTTTTGGGTGGTATTGCCAACTATTCTTTTTGGTTTTCCTGGTAGTAACAAGGATCAATCAGTAAATAGGTAAGTCTGCTTTGGAGTGGAAATATGGTTTAGAAGGCAGTGACATGGTCATGTGACAGGTAAACAGATGATTTATTGGCAACAGATGAAAAATACAACCAACTGGCCAAAATAAATATGCTGTAAGCTTCTAGAAAGTACTGGGAACCACAATAGCACCAAGGCAGCACCAAGCTGGTAACCCCAAGCAACGAAAAAACCTAAGAAGTTTGTGCTTTCTATCAACCACCGTGGCAATTGTTTTTCCTGAGCACTAAATCACCATATGGGAGCCATCATCATAGCATTTTAAAATTTAACTGTGATATTATATGGCAATTGTTTTTCCTGAACACGGAATCACCATATGGTTCCTAATAATGCTCTGGTCGCTCTTTAAAATCTTTCCCCTTACAAACCAATGTCCCAGCAAAAAGAAGCATAAAGTGACTATAACGATCATAAAAATAGGGCATATCATATCTCGCATCTACACTTTACCTAGAAAATAACCACTATCGGCTGAATATGGCTACTACTACCTGCTGCTACCTTAGGCTCAGCAGGTTCAACATTTTCACCCTAGCATTAGCACATTCAAGTGCAACCAAGTATTTTCACCCTAGGTTGGTCAGTCAACCATTTCTAGAATATGGTAAACTTGACCAAATGCATGTTTTTATATGGTCTAAATGAGAATTGAGCATATACTAACATCACTTTTTTAATTCTACTACACTGTAACATTAGAACACAAGAAGAATTGAGCAGATGGAACAATTAACAACGATTGCAAATACTAACATGTTAACGACAAATAACAAGAGCTAGAATAAGCGAAATAAACCGTGACAAAAATATGAGAGGGCCAGCTCAAACAGATTACTCCAAAGCATAGCCTCTTGAGGATACCCCGAAGCTCATCAAGCAACTCCTCTTAATTTCTTCAAAAGAGGCAGCTGCACCGATGAAAGGCATACAAGATATAGAGAGGAAAGAGGGATGTAGAGAGCAATATGCAACCAGAAGATAAGACCGAGATAGTGGCCACTCAGGCCTGGACTGAAATTAAGGTCGCTCTTTGATGTGCCCCACAAATCTACGCTTTGAATTTTAGGGTACTATTCGTACACCACAGAATTCCTAAGCTGTCTACAGAAGCGCGGGAAGGAGGGAAAAAATATTCACAAGTCACAATGCAAACTTTCCTATGTATACAAAATTGTCAACTATATTCACAATAATTTGTGATCTTTCCTCTTCTTTTCTTGTGACCAGCCCCATATTATCTTATACCAAACAGAACCTCCTTTTCTACCTACAGATACTAATGAAGTTTTCATATTTTCCATATTTAGTGCTTTGTCCAGTGAGCAACCATAAGGAAAGTACGCTAGCACATTCCTAACCATATCCGGGCTTGAATTAAACAAGAACTACCGTATTCGGTTCCAATAACACCATCGGGTGTAAAGTGCAGCATCACAAAAAAGCAAGTATTGACAAAAGAACCTTCAGAAGATTGAAACACATGAGATCAATCCCCATGGAAGGTTCCAAAATACAACGTGGAAGTCAGTGAACAGCTGAAAACTATGCCAGGTAAGAGCTGATGGGTAAAGTGATTAGGCACATATACACAGCTCATGGTCCATCAGATATGAGAAATATGAATATAGTGATATTTAGAGATATGTAACATTCAACAATACGAACTAAAGGATCTCATATGAAGAAAGAAATAAAAATTCGGGTAGAATTTCTGTTAACAGATAGGAAAAGAAAAATATTAGTGTCGATGATAACCAACATGAAATAGAGTGAAGAAAAAAATAGAGATATCATATGTTTTTATTAGAACCTGAATTAACATGGTAAGGATACATGGCAAAGCCTACTCTCAAACATGTCAAATAGCAAAATCAAGTCAGAATTTAAACCATAAGTTTTAGCTTATTTTAGTATTAAGAATTAGCCAGAATTTAACCGCTTTAGTATCTTGCAGACACTCCATTCCACCGAGGTGTTGCAGTAATATATAATAATTAAGTATGATTTCACACTATTTTTTCAGCTTTTATGATTTTGTAGAGCTCAAGCATCGTCTCGACCTCATTCATTGAGACTTGATTCATCTGGAAAAGGTGACAACTGAATCATACAAACGTGTAAGGTCATTGGGGAAAAAGAGATCCTCAACGTGGCTCTTTGGAGAGGTTGCGGAAGTAGATGCAGGTGCAGTTGCTGGGCCATGACCATCCGTCCATCCCTCGGTGTTAGAATAATCTGCAGGCCACACTCCAAATATTAGCAGAAAAACAGAAATTAAATCAGAGTAAGAACTGAGGAAAGAAACTCCAGCGAGTCTAACCTGGAGTTGAATCAGGTTGTGCCAAGACCATCCCTTGCCGCCTGCCCAGTGTTCATCCACTGAAGATGACGAGAGCAGGGAGGAGAGATGGCCTCGCCTCCGGTCGGCGCTGCCACGGATCCGCCCCGCGCCAGCCCGTCTCCGGCCGCACCCGTCGCCTCCGGTCGTCGCCGCCGCGGATCCGCCCCGCGCTGGCCCGTCTCCGGCCGCGCCACTCTCCTTCGGCCGTCGCCACCACGTCTCCGGCCGCGCCGAGCAAGGGAGGTATAACCGATGGAATGAACAATGCAATATGCCGGCCAGATCCGAGTACATATATACCAATTGCAATACATATTGGACAATACCAATGATCCTAGTAGATTGCTAAAGAGGCAATAAAAGCTCTTGATTTAGACAACCTAGAAAAATACACATTTATAACTCTCGAACAGTTATAAATTTGAGTATTTTTCGCTATAAAGTTGTAAGATAACTAATCTTAACCTCTGATGTTTACATAATAATTTACGTATACAATAAATTGGTACAACTTTTTATAGCAGTATAATACACTCTAACATAAACTGGGCAACCATCATTGAATTCGAGTGCAAACATCAGCAGCTCTTTTCCAAATCAGACAAGAGAACCTACTGAAAAGTAAGACAACAGTAGACTGGAAAGATAAGATCGATAGTGGAAGAAAGAACCAAGTAATTCAACAAATATATATCCAACAGGGAAAAAACTACCACTTCCCTCTCTCATCGTGCAAGCTAACATTAGAGAGCAAACGGTAACATACCAATGCAAGCACTTCTATCCCAGAAGCATTCGGTGAATATACGCTTTGGCTTCCATACCATATATCTTTTTCAAGTTGGGCAGCCTTTCTGCAATTTCTAAAATAAAGTATTTACGTTGTACTCAATTTAGCAAAGACGCCTTCCATTCAGAACAGCTTCCTATAGTGTATTACTGATTTTCCGTTTTGAACTCATAGCAGGCAATGAAGAACTAATCGATATTTTCCATAGGCAGGCAAACTGTCGCCGGCAATGAACTCGTAGCAAGCAATGAATAACCAATATTTTCCATAGACAGGCAACCAGCCGCCAGCCACGAGACTTGCTAAAATATTAAAAAAAATAGATTTTCTGAACAAAATAAATTCGTTTGATTTGTCTTGGCATGATTATTTCCCTTGGTACTAAACCTCTGCCAAACAAACAATGAACATCAATGGCACCTCACATAAATCATTGTTAGATCGTAAGTACAGAAAGGATAAATCACATTATAGAGCACTTGTATTTCTTCAGTGGAGAGGTTTGAGTATAGATCAATGGCAAGAACCAATAAGGAACTTTGATAGGGACCTTTTTTGGAAAGATGACTATCAAGTGACGCTCCAGATGCTGCCCTCCGACATCTCTCCCTGTACTCAACCTAGTGAGGAGAAAACACTCAATTTGGTATTTCCTTGTACTCGACCTATGCGAATTGAGATACCAAGTTCATTATGGGAAGTATAGATTCTTTAATATGGAATTGCTTCAGATCTATGAACTCGCGTAATTTTGCATATTCCTAAACAAATCAGTTTCACCAACTACGCTGCAACAATAGTATTAGAAACTAAGGCCTTTCATCTGTACCTTTAGTTGCAGTAGGCGAATTGGCAGCATTCTTGACGGTAATTACAAGGGGCCTGCTAGAGGTAGAAATAAGCATTATGCCAAATCTATAAAACAACAAAAGGATTACTGAAAGAGAGAAAATTAGCATAGAATTAAGCATTTCCTCTAGGAGCCATGATACCTGGTAGTATTTATGTTTATAGACGTAAAAAAGCATTATGCCGCTCCTTTTGCATTTGTGTCGACCACCAAACAATATGAACAAGTAACATTAAGAACACCACACGAACTGAGCATATAACATGAATTCCATTGGAGAATTATAGCAGAGCTGGTATACCTATGAACAAGCCAGAGATTGTGAGGTTGTCAGAGCCCCTGCTGGCCGAGGACACCGCACGACCAAGGGAGCCACCACTGAAAACACGTCACAAGGCCCCATCATCTCTTGATTGTGCATCATTGATGCAAGATATCTCGCTGACATCTCCTGGTTGAGGGGAGAAGAGACGAAGGCGCACCAACTCCTCGTAATCAATATGCCGTGTTCACGGTAGCTAATTGCTGCACAAATAAGGAGAAAGTGGATAACAGAAACAAGCTTAGTGAAACACAGAAAGCAACAACCTTCTATTAGCATGCAGCAGTAATGTTGGTACATAAAACAAAATAATAGGAGAAATAAGCGCTAAAGATATGCCTACTTAGAAATGTAGGACATTTGTTGGTGATTCAGGACGATTCAATCTGTGAAATATTGTGATATTTACATAAAGTGTCCAATAATTAATATTTGTGTTGCTTAAACATCGAGATGATGTTTTAAGGAAATCATTTGGTTGAAAAGTAAAGCTGAGAGAGATCTACATAGTCTAGAGGAAACCGAGATAAATTGCAGCTTTGCACTAATCATTACCAATGCAGCTGATCCATTCCAATGGTGCCATTTTAGGAAACGATAGCATCAGCCTCATTGGCATTTTAACCCTGCAAGAGCACAAAATTCAGCATTACAAATCTTATTTCCTGAAGTTTCTAAATAGTGCACTTGTATACCTAAGAAAAGCGACTATGCACGGCACATATGGATGATAACAATATGCTAACCTTGACCAAAAAAAGTCGGGAAACAGTTTCCTACCCTAGTCTACTTGCACATCTTATTACTAACACTTGTACTCATTAATTGGCGTTGCATTTCATTTTGCAAAGAAGCATCTAGTCATACTACCATTTTCATCAATTATCAAGTCTAATTTCAATGCTAATGGTGTATTAAAAAGCGACTTTCTCGAACATGATATTACCCGATAGTCTACCAGATATTTCAACCTGATAATATGGTCCTATCATGAAGGTGACGTGAGCCGTAAATGCTTCAAGCAACTTTGTCGGTTTAGGACAGATTCTACAATGTCTTTGAGGTACATCTTCTGTCTCTTGAGCCACTCTCCATACGGGTGAGCTTTCAAGTACTGTGCCTTAAGTGCTTCATCATCCAGCTCAGTATCAATTACTACATGTATCACAATCACACAAAAAAGTCATGAGTTTGAAAATCAAATTTGGCAAAAGAAAATCTGTACACAAAATAAAACATCCGCTACAACCAAAGCCCTCACGCATCTGATCAGAACAAAGAAATCTACACAAGTTGAACAAGATGCATCTCATCATTTTTAGAGGAAATTAACAAGGGCTGAGCACAGAGCTCACATGTGGCAGCGGTGTTCTTGTCCTCGTTTTCTTCCAGGAGTAGTCCGTCACCGCACAAAGTGCCCTGCTTGGACGGCAGGTGCTTCATGAACAGCCAAAATATAGAGCAGCAAGAATGGATCAACACACAGGTATTTCATCAAACAGTTTATGACATGAAGGTACAAGCAAATCGAAAGAACCAAGAAGGTGCGTAGAGAACCAGTAGACATGGCAAAGCCTAGAAGAGAGAGAGATCAAGAGCAAATGGAAATAAGGATTTAGAGATGCTCACCATGGCATCATAGGCACCGGCCCAGCTCGCATCCAGAGCATGCTGCTGCCCCAGGTTCACGCTTGGCCCGTCCCCAACATCGTGGTGCCTACCACCTTGAAAGAGGGGGGGGAGGAGGAGGAGGATGTAGCCGGCATGGAAGAAGCTCCGCTCACCTTGTCTCCCCATTGAACCAACGTAGCCGGTGAAGGAGATATGCCCTAGAGGCAATAATAAAGTGGTTATTATTTATATCTTTATGTTTATGATAAATGTTTATATATCATGCTAGAATTGTATTAACCGAAACATTAGTACATGTGTGATATGTAGACAAACAAGAAGTCCCTAGTATGCCTCTTAAACTAGCTTGTTGATTAATGGATGATTAGTTTCATAATCATGAACATTGGATGTTATTAATAACAAGGTTATGTCATTGTGTGAATGATGTAATGGACACACCCAATTAAGCGTAGCATAAGATCTCGTCATTAAGTTATTTGCTATAAGCTTTCGATACATAGTTACCTAGTCCTTATGACCATGAGATCATGTAAATCACTTATACCGGAAAGGTACTTTGATTACACCAAACACCACTGCGTAAATGGGTGGCTATAAAGGTGGGATTAAGTATCCAGAAAGTATGAGTTGAGGCATATGGATCAACAGTGGGATTTGTCCATCCCGATGACGGATAGATATACTCTGGGCCCTCTCGGTGGAATGTCGTCTAATGTCTTGCAAGCATATGAATGAGTTCATAAGAGACCACATACCACGGTACGAGTAAAGAGTACTTGTCAGGAGACGAGGTTGAACAAGGTATAGAGTGATACCGAAGATCAAACCTCGGACAAGTAAAATATCGCGAGACAAAGGGAATTGGTAATGTATGTGAATGGTTCATTCGATCACTAAAGTCATCGTTGAATATGTGGGAGCCATTATGGATCTCCAGATCCCGCTATTGGTTATTGGTCGGAGTGAGTACTCAACCATGTCCACGTAGTTCTCGAACCGTAGGGTGACACACTTAAAGTTGGATGTTGAAATGGTAGTACTTGAATTATGGAATGAAGTTCGAATATTTGTTCGGAGTCCCGGATGAGATCCCGGACATCACGAGGAGTTCCGGAATGGTCCGGAGAATAAGATTCATATATAGGATGTCATTTTATGTGAAATAAAATGTCGGAAGGTTCTATGGAAGGTTCTAGAAGGTTCTAGAAAAGTCCGGAAGAAACAACCAAGGAAGGTGGAGTCCACAAGGGACTCCACCTCCATGGCCGGCCAGCCCTAGTGGGGGTGGAGTCCCAAGTGGACTCCACCATAGGGGGCCGCCACCCCCACATGGGAGGTGGGAATCCCACCTTTGGGTGGGAGTCCTAGTTGGGCTAGGTTTCCCCCCTCCTATGGAAGGTTTTGGTTTCGGGTCTTATTCGAAGACTTGGACACCAACACTTGGGATCCACCTATATAATGAGGGGCCAAGGGAGGGGGCCGACCACCCCAAGACCACAAGCTGGCCGCCCCCCATAGAGTGGCCGGCAACCCGCCCAAACCCTAGCCAAGCTCCTCTCCTCCATATTGCCCGCATAGCTTAGCGAAGCTCCGCCGGACTTCTACACCGCCACCGACACCACGCCGTCGTGCGTCGGATTCAAGAGGAGCTACTACTTCCGCTGCCCGCCGGAACGGGAGGTGGACGTCGTCTTCATCAACAACCGAACGTGTGACCGAGTACGGAGGTGCTTTGTCCGTTCGTGGCGCCGAACCGATCGTGATCAAGATCTTCTACGCGCTTTTGCAAGCGGCAAGTGATCGTCTACCGCGGCAACAAGAGCCTCCTCTTGTAGGCTTTGGAATCTCTTCAAGGGTGAGACTCGATACCCCCTCGTTGCTACCGTCTTCTAGATTGCATCTTGGCTTGGATTGCGTGTTCACGGTAGGAAATTTTTTGTTTTCTATGCAACGTTATCCTACAAAGTGGTATCGCAGCCGTGTCTATGCATAGATGGTTGCACGAGTAGAACACAATGGTTTGTGGGCGTTGATGCTCTTGTTATCTTTAGTTTGAGTACTTTGCATCTTTATGGCATAGTGGGATGAAGCGGCTCGGACTAACTTTACATGACCGCGTTCATGAGACTTGTTCCTCGTTCGACATGCAACTTGTATTGCATAAGAGGCTTTGCGGGTGTCTGTCTCTCCTACTATAGTAAAGATTCAATTTACTCTTCTATTGACAACATTAGTATCAACGTTGTGGTTCATGTTCGTAGGTAGATTAGATCTATATCGAAAACCCTAAACCACGTAAAATATGCAAACCAAATTAGAGAGCGTCTAACTTGTTTTTGCAGGGTTTGGTGATGTGATATGGCCATAATGTGATGATGAATATGTATGAGATGATCATTATTGTATTGTGGCAACCGGCAGGAGCCTTATGGTTGTCTTTAAATTTCATGTTGAGTAGTTTTTCAAAGTAGTTGTAATAGTTGCTACATGGAGGACAATCATGAAGACGGTGCCATTGACCTTGGTGCTTCGCCGACGATGATGGAGATCATGCCCGAAGATGATGGAGATCATGTCCGTGCTTTGGAGATGAAGATCAAAGACGCAAAGACAAAAGGGCCATATCATATCACATATGAAGCGCATGTGATGTTAATCCTTTTATGCATCTTATTTTGCTTAGATCGCGACGGTAGCATTATAAGATGATCCCTCACTAAAATCTCAAGATAATAAAGTGTTCATCCTTAGTAGCACCGTTATCAAGTCTTATCATTTCGAAGCATCTCGTGATGATCGGATGTGATAGATTCGATAAGTACATACAACGGGTGCAAGACAGTTTTGCACATGCGGATACTAAGGTGGCCTTGACGAGCCTAGCATGTACAGACATGGTCTCGGAACACGTGATACCGAAAGGTAGAGCATGAATCATATGGTTGATATGATGAACACTTTGAGTGTTCGCCATTGAAATCACACCTTTTCTCGTGATGATCGGGTTTAGGTGCGGTGGATTTGGTTCGTGTGATCACTAAGACAATGCGAGGGATATTGTTTTGAGTGGGAGTTCACTTAGGTTTTTAATTATGTTGAATTAAAATTTGAACTCAATTTGTCATAAACTTAGTCTAAACTATTGCAAATATATGTTGTAGAGATGGCGTCCCCAATCAATTTTAATCGGTTCTAGAGAAAGAGAAACTTAAGAGCAACGGTAGCAACTTCACCGACTGGTTCCGTCATGTGAGGATCTTCCTCTCGGCGGAAATCTGCAATTTGTGCTTGATGCACCGCTAGGTGACCCTCTGCAGAAGATGAATCCGATGAAGTAAAAGCTGTTTACGCGACTCGGAAAACTCGGTACTCTCAAGTTCGGTGTGCCATCCCGTGCGATGCGGAATCCGATCTTAAATAAAGTTTTTAGCACCATGATCCTAATGAGTTGATGATGGAGCTGAAAGCTATATTCGAGACTCATGCGGCGGTGGAATGCTATGAAGCATCGAAACATTTCTTCATTTGTATGATGGAAGAAGGCAGCTCCGTTAGTGAGCACATGCTCGCCATGACCGGGCATGCGAAGAAACTCGGTGACTTGGGAATAGTGATTCCTAACAGACCGGGATTAATCGTGTCCTTCAATCAACGCCACCAAGTTACAAGAACTTTGTGATGAACTACAATATGCGTAACATGAACAAGGAGTTACCTGAACTCTTTGGCATGCTAAAAGTCTGAGATTGAGATCAAGAAAGAGCACCAAGTGTTGATGGTCAACAAGACCACCGATTTCAAGAAACAGGCAAGTCTAAGGGAAAATTCAAGAAGGGTGGCAAGAAAGCTGCCACGCCTCCTATGAAACCTAAGAACGGCCCTAAGCACGATCTTGAGTGCTATTACCGCAAGGAGAAGGGACACCGGAAGCGTAATTGCTCCAAGTATCCGGCTGATCTGAAGAGCGGCCTTGTCAAGAAGAAGAAAGAAGGTATATCCGATATACATGTTATAGATGTTTATCTCACTAGTTCTCGTTCTAGTACACAGGTATTTGATCTTGGTTCGGTTGCTCATATTTGTAACTCGAAACAGAACTAAAGAATAAACGACAAGCTATTTGAAAGATGAAGTGACGATGCGCGTTGGAAATGGATCCAAGGTCAATGTGATCATGATCGGCACACTTCCTCTACATCTACCTTCGGATTAGTTTTAAGCCTAAATAATTGCTATTATGTACTGCGTTGAGCATGAACATTATATCTGGATCTTGTTTAATGCAAGACGGTTATTCATTCAAGTCTGAGAATAATGGTTGTTCTATTTTTATGAATAATATCTTTTATGGTCGAGCACCACAAAAGAATGGCTTATTTCTCGTTAGATCTCGATAGTAGTGATACGCATATACATAACATTGATGCTAAGCGAATTAAACTTAATGATAATTCTACTTATATGTGGCACTCGCTGCCTTGGTCATATTGGAGTGAAACGCATGAAGAAACTCCATACCGATGGATTACTTGAATCACTTGATTTTGAGTCACTTGATAGATGCGAAGCATGTCTAATGGGAAAAATGACAAAGACTCCATTTTCTCTGGTATGATGGAGCGAGCTACCGACTTATTGGAAATCATACATACCGATGTATGTGGACCAATGAGCGTAGCATCGCGCGGTGGTTATCGTTATGTTCTAACCTTCACAGATGATCCGAGTAGATATGGGTATATCTATTTCATGAAACATAAATCCGAAACTTTCGAGAAGTTTAAGGAATTTCAAAGTGAAGTAGAAAATCAACGTAACAAGAAGATCAAATTTCTACGATCGATCGTGGAGGTGAATATCCGAGTTATGAGTTTGGCATGCATTTAAAGAAATGCGGAATACTTTCACAATTGACACCGCCGGAACACCTCAACGAAACGGTGTGTCCGAACGTCGTAATCGAACTCTCTTAGATATGGTTCGTAGTATGATGTCTCTTATCGATTTGCCGTTATCATTTTGGAGTTATGCATTAGAGACAGCCGCATTCACTTTAAATAGAGCACCATCAAAATCCGTAGAAACGACACCGTATGAATTATGGTTTAATAAGAAACCTAAGTCATCGTTCTGAAAGTTTGGGGTTGCGAAGCCTATGTAAAGAAGTTACAACCGGACAAGCTAGAACCCAAAGCGGAGAAATGCGTCTTCATAGGTTACCCTAAGGAAACTATAGGGTACACTTTCTATCACAGATCCGAAGGCAAAATCTTTGTTGCTAAGAACGGAACCTTTCTTGAGAAAGAATTTCTCACTAAAGAAGTGACTGGAAGAAAAGTAGAACTCGATGAGATTGATGAATCTATACTCGTTGATCGCAGTAGCGCAAGATGCGGAAGTTGTACCTGTATCGCCTACACACCGGCAGAGAGGAAGCTAATGATAATGATCATGAAACTTCGAACGAGGAAACCATCGAACCTCGCAGATCGACAAGGGAACGTGCCACTCCGATTGGTATGATCCTTGTCTAAATGTCATGATTGTAGATAACAATGATGAGGACCACTGCGACGTATGAAGAAGCGATGATGAGCCCGTATTCCAACAAATGGCAAGAAGCCATGAAATCCGAAATGGGATCCATGTATGATAACAAAGTATGGACTTTGGTAGACTTACCCGATAGCCGTAAGGCCGTCGAGAATAAATGGATCTTCAAGAGAAAAACAGATGCCGATGGTAATATTACATGTCTATAAAGCTCGACTTGTCGCAAAGGGTTTCCGACAAATTCAAGGAGTTGACTACGATGAGACTTTCTCACCGTAGCGAAGCTAAAATCGTGAGGATTTTGTTAGCAATAGCCGCATTTTTCGATTATGAGATTTGCGAGATGGATGTCAAAACGGCGTTCCTTAATGGAGACATTGAGGAAGAGTTGTATATGGTACAACCCAAAGGTTTTGTCGATCCTAAAAATGCCGACAAAGTATGCAAACTTCAGCGTTCAATCTATGGACCGAAGCAAGCATCAAGAAGTTGGGCAACCGACGCTTTGATAAGGTGATCAAAGACTTCGGGTTTATACGATGTCATGGAGAGGCCCGTATTTACAAGAAAGTGAGTGGGAGCTCGTAGCATTCCCGATATTATATGTAGATGACATATTATTGATCGGGAATGATATAGAACTATTAAGCGATGTTAAGGGTTATTTGAATAATAGTTTTTCAATGAAAGACCTTGGTGAAGCATCGTATATATTAGGCATCAAGATTTATAGAGATAGATCAAGACGCCTAATAGGGCTATCACAGAGTACATATCTGGACAAGATTCTAAAGAAGTTTAGAATGGACGAAAGTAAGAAAGGGTTCTTACCTATGTTACTGTGCAAGGTATTGAGTAAAACTCAAGGACCGGCTACTACAGAAGAAAGAGAAAGGATGAGTAACATCCCCTATGCCTCGGCAAGAGGATCTATCATGTATGCCATGCTATGTACAAGACCGGATATAGCACATGCCGTTAGTTTGACTAGCAGATATCAAAGTGATCCAGAATGGAACAACGGATAGCGGTCAAGAATATCCTGAAGTACTTGAAAAGAACTAAGGATATGTTTCTTTGTTATGGAGGTGACCAAGAGCTCGTTGTAACAAGTTACACCGATGCAAGTTGGAACACCGATCCCGATGACTCTAAGTCACAATGCAGGTACGTGTTTATATTGAATGGTGCTGCGATAGTGGGCAAGCTCGAAGCGATTGCACGGTGGCGAAGTCTTCAACGGAATCGAGTACATAGCGGCTTCGGAGGCTTCATCGAAGCGGTATGGATGAAGAGGTTCATTGTAGAGCTCGGTGTGGTTCCTAGTGCATTGGACCCATTAATCATTTCTTGTGATAACATGGGTGCCATCGCCAATGCACAAGAGCCAAGGTCACACAAGAGGTGAAGCATATCAAGCTGCGTTACCACTCGATTCGCGAGTACATCGAAGATGGAGAAGTAAAGATTTGCAAAGTACACACCGATCCGAATGTAGCAGATCCGTTGACTAAAGCTCTCCCTAGGGCAAAGCATGACCAACACCAAAATGCCATGGGTGTTAGGTATATTACAATGTAATCTAGATTATTGACTCTAGTGCAAGTGGGAGATCAAGGAGATATGCCCTAGAGGCAATAATAAAGTGGTTATTATTTATATCTTTATGTTTATGATAAATGTTTATATATCATGCTAGAATTGTATTAACCGAAACATTAGTACATGTGTGATATGTAGACAAACAAGAAGTCCCTAGTATGCCTCTTAAACTAGCTTGTTGATTAATGGATGATTAGTTTCATAATCATGAACATTGGATGTTATTAATAACAAGGTTATGTCATTGTGTGAATGATGTAATGGACACACCCAATTAAGCGTAGCATAAGATCTCGTCATTAAGTTATTTGCTATAAGCTTTCGATACATAGTTACCTAGTCCTTATGACCATGAGATCATGTAAATCACTTATACCGGAAAGGTACTTTGATTACACCAAACACCACCGCGTAAATGGGTGGCTATAAAGGTGGGATTAAGTATCCGTAAAGTATGAGTTGAGGCATATGGATCAACAAGTGGGATTTGTCCATCCCGATGACGGATAGATATACTCTGGGCCCTCTCGGTGGAATGTCGTCTAATGTCTTGCAAGCATATGAATGAGTTCATAAGAGACCACATACCACGGCATTTAGTAAAGAGTACTTGTCGAGACGAGGTTGAACAAGGTATAGAGTGATACCGAAGATCAAACCTCGGACAAGTAAAATATCGCGAGACAAAGGGAATTGGTAATGTATGTGAATGGTTCATTCGATCACTAAAGTCATCGTTGAATATGTGGTAGCCATTATGGATCTCCAGATCCCGCTCTTGGTTATTGGTCGGAGTGAGTACTCAACCATTTCCACGTAGTTCTCGAACCGTCGGGTGACACACTTAAAGTTGGATGTTGAAATGGTAGTACTTGAATTATGGAATGAAGTTCGAATATTTGTTCGGAGTCCGGATGAGATCCCGGACATCACGAGGAGTTCCTAATGGTCCGGAGAATAAGATTCATATATAGGATGTCATTTTATGTGAAATAAAATGTCGCGGAAGGTTCTATGGAAGGTTCTAGAAGGTTCTAGAAAAGTCCGGAAGAAACAACCAAGGAAGGTGGAGTCCACAAGGGACTCCACCTCCATGGCCGGCCAGCCCTAGTGGGGGTGGAGTCCCAAGTGGACTCCACCATAGGGGGCCGGCCACCCCCCACATGGGAGGTGGGAATCCCACCTTTGGGTGGGAGTCCTAGTTGGGCTAGGTTTCCCCCCTCCTATGGAAGGTTTTGGTTTCGGGTCTTATTCGAAGACTTGGACACCAACACTTGGGATCCACCTATATAATGAGGGGCCAAGGGAGGGGGCCGACCACCCCAAGACCACAAGCTGGCCGCCCCCCATAGAGTGGCCGGCCACCCCTCCCAAACCCTAGCCAAGCTCCTCTCCTCCATATTGCCCGCATAGCTTAGCGAAGCTCCGCCGGACTTCTACACCGCCACCGACACCACGCCGTCGTGCTATCGGATTCAAGAGGAGCTACTACTTCCGCTGCCCGCTGGAACGGGGAGGTGGACGTCGTCTTCATCAACAACCGAACGTGTGACCGAGTACGGAGGTGCTGCCCGTTCGTGGCGCCGGAACCGATCGTGATCAAGATCTTCTACGCGCTTTTGCAAGCGGCAAGTGATCGTCTACCGCAGCAACAAGAGCCTCCTCTTGTAGGCTTTGGAATCCCTTCAAGGGTGAGACTCGATACCCCCTCGTTGCTACCGTCTTCTAGATTGCATCTTGGCTTGGATTGCGTGTTCGCGGTAGGAAAATTTTTGTTTTCTATGCAACGTTATCCTACAGCCGGCATGGAAGAAGCTTCGCTCACCTTGTCTCCCCATTGAACCGCGTCGCTTGAGCCGGCACGCCCACGCACCAGAGAGGGCGACCACCCGCTGGGGGAGAGAGAAGACTGTCGGGACGGCAGTAGACGTGGCCACGGCCTCTCTACTCTTGGCAGGACGCGCCGCGGCCGGCGGCCGGTGGCGCCCGTGGCTCTTTGGTGCTCTATGCGGCGGCGGCGCGCCGCGCCTCCTCGATGTGGGGTCCTCAGGATGCGAGGCATGAGGCGGCGGCGCTCGCCATGCCTCCCGGCCATGCTTCTCCAGCGCGTACGCGTGGAAGAGAAGCAATGAGGTCGAGGCACTGTCGACCCATCGCGCCAGGTCACCGCCGCCAGCCCACAACCGCGCCCTCGACCAGCGACACATAGCTGCTCCCGCGCCTCGCATCCAACTCCGCCTCCCTCCTCCCACACGTCGCCGCCCTCACGGGATTGGGGGATTTTTTTCACCACGGGGCCAATCTAGGGTTTTCACCCACTACCACACGCACGGAAAAACGAGAGGAGAAAGGAAACGTGAACGAGTGGCCTCGCTGCCTCTGCTCGCCGACCCCACACACGCAAGGCCCCATCCGTCATGGATCTATCCAGACAAACAAAAAGTAAAAGAAAATTACTGCATCCAAAGGCTGGGGTGAAAAGCGGCTTTAGAAACTTACTGTTGCAGCGTGATTGAATGGACCAGATTGTTTTGCCCCTTTGAGCCCCTTGGCTGGCCGAGTAGGGCAGAGCCCTTTAGAGATGGAACAAGCATGAAGGATGAAAGACTCCTTTTCTAGAAGTTGTACGTTTCCACTGGTAGATAAGGTGCTAACAACGTTTGACAAAGTGTGATCACATGCATCAATGTTCTTATCACCTTCTCCTATTCTATGATATATGATTAGGGTTCTAAAACAGCTACATAATCCAGAGCGACTCTATTATGATCTTCTCCGTGGCATGAAACCTACTCACCACTTATCATGCCAACAAAATATGACATCACCAAACAGTCCATTATATAATTTCAGAACTATAATTAGCAAACCGTAGATTTCTTTAAAAGATCCATGTGAAGGTCCTGAAAAAAAAATTCTAACAGCACGCTAAACACAACATATTAATGTGTGTTCCAAGAAAACAAAACAAACTTCGAGAATTCATCCTTCATGGAAAAGAAATTTAGAAGAGGGAAGAACATGTGGAGTTAACCTTGGAAGAGGATTGACTCATGTTTCTGTACCCTGCAGCGATCATGCCAACTTTAATCTGCAAGGCAGCTTGCTACCACTCAAGCAAATCTGCAATGCACCGAATGAGAACATACCATGTTAACATCATACATGGTTAATCCATGATAAAGAAATTATATGCCATGTGGTGCTGGAAACAAAAAAAGAAACAAACCGAAAAAATAAAATGGTACGCACAAGCTCACCAAATTTCACCATAAGCAGAGTGCATTGCGCCATTGTGTATAATCTATTCCCATGAAAACCTAACCAAATAAAGGTAATAACGGCAAGTGTTCAGTGTATACCTTACAGAAGAGAGCCATTCTGCAATGACACATAGCGGAAGTTTTGCCTTTTGTGCAATGACACATTCAGATCATACCTTCTGCTCGTACCATAAATGCAAGAATTCTCTCAGGCTATGCTCATGAAATATAGCAGCAGAGTGTATTAGATACAAAGCAAGAACAATCAGTCAATCACCATAGAGAAAAGAGGCCCTGAACGGAAGATGCATTCCTAGTAAGGAGAAGGAAGCGACACACCTCAACACAGAAGAAGAGCACATAACCAGAGCCTAATACAGGATGAGACAAGAAGCAAGCCTACTAAATCCTAGAACATGCAAAGTGAAAAGGGCCAGGTAAAAAAGAACTATCAGCCATAAAGGGCCAGGTAAAAAAGAACTATCCTCCTTGGGAAGTTCATCTGGCATAACATCATTATTCTTTGTTATTGCTACTTCTAGGAAGTTCACCTCCTAGCCATAAAGGAAAAATAATTTATTGCCAGGTACCACATGTAAGATATGTATGAATTAAGGTGTATAAACCATCCATAATATATCAATGACACTCCTTACCTCCTTCGTGTTATCTGGGCACCATCCGAGTAATCTTTTGATGTATCACTCCAGGGATGAATCCGTCAGGTAATGCAAGCAATGTTGTGTGTCAGCCTCAGTGTGACTATGTAACAGCTCGCCCAGCAGCAGCAGCAACTACAACACAGATCTATAAATGCAGCCATAAGCATAAGTTTCATCACATGTGCAGAGCCCATAATACTGTTTAGAAAATCAGAAGCACCTCAAGATATATCGGAAAAATAATAAAGAAAAATGAAAAGAAATTGCACTAATGGACATTAGAAAGAAACATTGGCTACTGCCATCAATGGTGTAAAATCTAGTGGCAGCCCAAACTCTGCCTATGAAACGTGAATGAAATTAGAGCGGGAAGAAAAATAAAGAGGAGCTCACTACCGGAGAACTGTCATCGCCATGGGCAGGCCGAACCGTCTCCGTCGCTTGTGGAGGCTGGCGAGAGTCGACCTGCTGGCGTGAGTGACTCCATTGATGCGTCGCCGCCCTCCTCCAGACCCGCTCCTTCAGCGCCCCCTTTCGCTCGCCACCGCGGCCGCCCCATCCTGCTCGACGTGGTTATTATGTGGTACATATAGATCTATATTAAGGGAAGCTTCCTATGTACAAAGATATTCCAGTAAATCTTAAATTAAGCAAACAAAATACAGTGTGTGGGGTCATCAGAAAGAAATAAAACATTGAGTGGAAATTGCAGAGGAACTCCAGGATGAACTTCAAACAATCAAAAGGTAGTAAGAAGGAGGGAAAATATCCTGGTTAGGATATTACATCCACCTCCAAACATTTATTGGTGGAAGTAGACAGTATACAAATTGTGCCTAAACATTACAAACCTGCCTCTTTTTTTAGAAAGCAACAAGGGCTACAGCGCTACATAGCTGAGTCATCATTCCGGTTAGAGAATCGTGCAGGAGAAAGCATACTGGGTACCGATCTATAAATCATGTTTTTGTGCATGATAAACTGAGAATAGAGGAAGACTAAATCACGTACAGGAGAGAGGGCTCCATCTCCAACGGGCTAGAAGCCTAGAACAAAGAACAAATGATCTGTGCCAAAAGGAAAGAGGAGAGTGTACGCACCATGGGCATCAAGCGGCGGGGTGGATCCAGGCGACCAGCCCGTTGTGAGCACGCCCTCTTGGGTCGGCGGCCTTGGTGCTTGCCGATGGCTTGAGGAAGCCAAGGGAGCCGACGAGCTGGCGTGAGTGACTCCACTGATGCGCCGCCGCCATCCTCCGGACCCACTCCTTCAGCGCCTCCTTCCGCCCACCACCGTGGCCGTTGCATCCTGCTCCGTCCGATCGCCGCTCACCCTCCGCGCCGCCAGCCTCTCCCAGACGCGCTCCTGCCGTCAGCCGCCATGGCCGTCGCATCTTCTTCCCCCAGCCATGACCGCTCGCCCCGCCATTCGCCGCGCGCGCTCGCCCCACTAACGCCCCGCCCCGCGCGAGCTACTCGTCGAGCTCGCCCGCCTCTGCCCGCCGACAGGAGTGGGGAGTCGAGGCCGCGGGAGAGAGGAGACAAGAGGGCGGCGGCTCGGAGCGAGAAGGTGGAGTGGAGGCCGTGGGAGGAGACGCCTCAGATATTTTTGCCAATCAAGATCTAGGTTTTCACAGCGGGACATGTGTGCGACGTGCACTTGATCGTTAAGCTGGTTCGCTGGCTGAAACACCGGCCCTACACGTAAACGGGCCCAGCTGTCATTGACCTATTCAAACAAGCACGAAGTGAACAAAAATTTACCATATCCGACGGCTGCTGTGAAACGTGGGGTTGCAAATTTACTGTGTCAACCGGATTGGACGAACAGGATTCATTTGCCCCTCTCAGAGCCCTTGCATGGCCGGGTAGGCTAGGGACATTTATAGAAGAAATTCACATGCATTTTTTTTCGCGAAAACGCAAAAGGTTTGCGTTTCGATTCATTGATAGAAAGGAAGTTTACATTACAAGCCTAAGAAAAGGCCGAACACCCACAGTACACACCCGACACTCAAACTAGACTACGACAAAAAGGCCGAAATCCGTCGAGTGCTCCTCCGGGACACTACAGAGTGAGCTCCTCCGCAAGACAGAACCCTTGCCGATGAAAGCCGCAGTGCTCGCGCATCGTCGAAATTACCAAGAACCTACCAGCTGCAGCCAAGACGCGTACCACCTGAATCCCGCGAGCCACCACGGCTCAGCTGGGAGCAATTGCTGCTCCGGCCTCGACCCAAATCCGAGGAACGCCGTCGGCGCGGCGGCTAGCTCCCGGCAACCTTGACAGACGTGCAAGCGTGCAGTCTTCAGCAGCCCGCCAACGAACACAGAGGCCAGCCCACCACTGCTCATCCAGAGGCATGCTCGCGCTGATCGAGGAAGATCCTCATCGCGCAAGCCACCGCGATACTACTCGAGAGGCTAGCGCGCTACCTGCATCGCAAGACACCTCCCATGTGGTCAGCGCTAAGATCCACGAGGAAGACGTACGACCCGAACTCAAGTTCCCAAGACGACGCCTCCAAGGAGGGTACGACGTCCAAGACGCCGTCGTCGCCCGATTTGGCTAGCCAAATCTGAGGTTTTCACCCGAAACATGAGACCCTAGGCAAGGGAGGTGCCGAAACTCCTCGGTGACGCCACAAGAGGAAAACGGCGCCCTCAGGCGTCGCCGTCACCGGCCCCGAAAGGCAGGGCTTTCGCCCAGAGCATGGTTCCTCACCACTGCAGGCACTATCATCCTTCGCCAAGACCTCCTGCGCTGACCCTTTTCTCTCAAAGCGCTAGCTTTGGCAGCGCAACCCACCGGCAGCACGTCCAGCGCGTCAGGTCGGGGGCAGCCATGCCCACAAAGGGACGGAGCTGCCTAAGAGGGGCACTGCGAGCCGGCGAGCCGCAAGCGGCGCAGTGCCACCATGGGGTGGGTCGCCGGGACTGCGGGACCGCACACATCCACCTCGCAGAGCATCGCCGGCCACCCAAAGATCGTCCACCTTGTCACCAGCGCCGCGCGGACGCCACGAGCCGCCACGCCAAGATGGCGTAGGGTTCCGCCCAACCCGGCCAGAGCAGCAGCACATGCGCTCGGAGCCGAGAAAGACGGACAAGGAGGAGGTGCCTGGCCGCACCCAGGCGCTGGAGGGCAGGACGGCCGGGGCCCGCCAGCCCGGATCGGGCCCAAAGGGCCCGCATCCGAGCCAGCAAGCCCGCGCCGCCATGATGCCAACTCCGGCCGCCCGGCCAACTGCCGCCGCCGCCGTCGCCGTTTCCCAGCGCCGTCGCTGCCATCCCCAGCCCGTCGCCGTCGCTGGCCACCCCTACAGCGCCGCCCGCCGCCGGACTTGGTGGCCGCCCGAGGGCAGCCGCCGCCTCCGGCACGGGGTCGCCGCCACGCCACGAAGCTTCCACGCCGCCGCCGAGGCAGCCGCGCGCCGCGCCCTCGTCGAGCGCGCCGCCCTCACCGGCCGCGTCGGCCCGCGCCAAGGCTTCCGCGCGAGGGGAAAGGAATCCCCGCCGCCGCCAGCGCCCGGGCTTTGCCCAGCGACGCCCTCCGGCGGCGGCGAGGGGAGGGAGGAGCAGGGGGGGCCTGGGCCGGTGGCGGCTAGGGTTCCCTCCCGTCGCCCACGGGAGCGACGAGGGGGGAACGAGGCCTTGCTGTTCCTATACCCGCTTATGATGCATTCTGAATTTCTGACAGGTGCATTCACATGCATGGAAAAATATATTGTAACAGAGTTGCGATTTGGATATATCGGTAAACCTTTCTTTTCAAGTGTACAACTTTATTATACCAATTCACAACTTATTTTTTCCCTTGGTAATCATATTGTGTTGCGATTTACCAAAGTTTAGAACTGAAAATGTGAAATTCCACCTATAAATTTGGCCGTTTCTCTGAATAAATTGCACCTAGAAAATTAACTCTGGTTCTCTTTCTTAACCTTGGGAATAGCTAAGTGCTAATCACATGCACTCAGTATAGAGAAATGCAATTGCACTAAGTGTTGAAAAATTTGCAGTGGACATGATCCAAAACTTTCTTCCTTTTTCATTCAAGCTACAATATAGAAAATCTGCGACTTGATTGCTTCTCTTTTTTCAGTATAGAAGCTTTTTCTTAGCAATTACTCTATATTTTGCATTATCTTTAATGGTCTTTTCGAGCTCTATTTTCTCTGATACTACAAGATAGAGGAGCTGTTTGACGACGTTACGCAGTTTGGTCGACTAGGCTGTTGTGATAGTGGGGGAGGAAGACATCAGTGCAAAGCATGGCAGGGCAGAATAGTTGTTGGATTTGAGAATTGTATGCATGATCATCCATTAGCATCTGGTGGTATCGGCACGGAGCTTATATTTATAGATGGTTCTGAAACGCACTTACAACTGGTAGCTGCGCTGTATCGCTCTGTAATATGGATTTGGTCTGTAAATAGTCTTAACTAAATGGTTTGATTGCTCACTGAAAGCTGATAATTAGTCTCACTGAATGGTTTGTTTGGTGATGCTAAAGGTCTGAGGGAATAGTTACCTGTTCACATGCAACACCAGTCGTCAACCTATGTTTAGGGCTGTGAATACCTGATCGGAACTCATACCTGATTACCACACGCCCCTACTTGGTTACTTGACATGTCCTCCTACTTTGCCTGACAATTTTCTCCCACTTGGATTTGTTTGCCTGCAGAACTTTGGTCTTTTTTTCAGTCTTCTTGCAATCGGAATTTCGTTCTAAAAGCACGGTATTCCTATTGCCAATGAAGGTTCTGCATTCCTACCTGTTTTCGGCCGTTGTTTGCTGAACTCATGGTGTGAGCATGACATGGACGACAGTTGTCTGACTGCTTCTATTGCTGGCGCAGGCTCCCAAATCTCTTTCAGTTGCTAAAGGGTATGTACACCACACGATAGACATTTCCCCGTTAACCTACCCATATGAATTATTTAACAACGCTTGAATAAAAATGTAACCAGATCTTAGCAACAGCAGTACTCCTACCTTAGTCCTATTAGTGTAACATCACAACAAGCATATGTTATATATCTTAACACACGCTCAGGATACTTCTGCTACAAGGGGGAAACACAAAGCGATCTAAACTAAGGATACAAAACACGCAACAATATTTGGAGATGGCAATGAATCAGGTTGTAATCAGCGTGCTAAAAATTATCTTTTTATTTACCTGCCTTCTGTTGTTACCGACTAATTTAGTAGTAACAACTACATTTTAATGTATTTGACTTTCAGTTCGCTATTTTTGTTTCATCATATTTTAATAAGCACAGAGATCAGAGCTAGCTAAGCATGATAGTCAAAACGAGAGTGAAACTCAGAAACACCCAGGCACTTAGTTTAGCTAATGAAAATTACCGCATTAAAAAATTACTTATGCTAGGGAGAAAAAGAGGAGTATACCGAGATTAAGTCGCATATGCACTTGGGCAGCGTAGATGTCCACCACCACATACACCAGCCAAAGTCGAACTTCTGACCCAACCGCTGCTCCTGCCGCTCCATGTTCCTCATGCCCGCGAATTTGCTGGCTGGGCCGGCGACAGAAAAATACTCAATCCCCCCCCCCTCCCCAAGTTCCGGCTGCCGACCTCGCCCTCGCCAGTACCTCGGCTCTACACCTCCATGCCTGCACGCCGGCACCGCACCAGCCACCAGCAGCGGAGTTGCTCCTGCCTCCGGATCCGTGGGCGGAGTTGCCGCTGCAACTTGCGGTGAACGCGCGCACAGGGGATACCGTTGGCCTCTGGGAACAATGCGAAGAGGAGCACTCTGGAGGAAACAGTGTGGTCCTCTCCTCCTCCATCTGACGAAGCCGTAACTCGCGCCTTCGCCTTCTCTCACGACATCTAGACCACTCCACTTGGGTCTGGCGGAGCGCCCATTCTTCAGCTCCGTCCTGCCTCCACTCTCAGCTCGACCTCAATTATAGTTGGATTTTGCAGCAACGCGGAGAGCGTCTTCCTACATGCTCGCTCTTCTGCCTATCCTCTCCATCCACATATTATATCTAAAGCGGCGGTAGGAGTTCACCGCAATGTACACCATCACAGCAGAGCTTCTCACTTTAAGATCTCCAGTTGACTTATCGTTTATTCTTCCTCTTTCACAGTTTCACTTTTCCTCTGTCAAGAAAAGCGGTGTCTCTCCACGCGCGACACCTGGTGATTTGTCGAGCTAGCGAAATTCCAGGAAAGGGTATCCGAGCCGACACGTGTTGCGTGGTAAAGAGACATCGATTCTAATCGGCCGGCGTGGAGCTTAACGGGTTGGGGTTTTCGACGAACCGTTTATCTCCTGTTTTTCCCTTTCTCTTCCGGTTTCTTCGACAGACTGATTGTTCAACTTAGCCGTCTTCTCCTCGTGTTTTTCAATCTAAGTTATTTGGAGTGCTTTCCCTAAATCAGGGTTCCCCAAGTTATTTTGAAATTTTTATTTTACCGCATATGGAAGTTCAAAGCTTCTTATGTAAGAATCAAAATTGAAGACTGACTTTATGTCTTTAGTTGAGGGTTGAGTCAGAGAGTGAGATTACATAGGCTAGGCCCACAAAAAGGGGGAGCTCGACTGGTCAGACCCGGATGACACCACCGACAAAGAACCCAAACCACTAAGCATAAAGAGGTGAAGCTCGACTGGTCGGACCAATATGACACTACCAACGAAGAACCCAAGGGTACAATCGGTGACATCGACATCCTCTCCTCTGAGGATGAACACAACATCAACGGGCGATGAACCCCGAAGGAGTGGAATAATCAGAACACTGAGCACATGCATGTGCATAGTGACCTAGCATATCACTTAAGTTTCATTAGCTTCACTTCTAAATGTTTTTGTACCGTTGTAGTTTAAAAGAGGAGTATATTTCACTTTCAACTCACGGTTTCCTTCAAGGCGCGGCGTGCCGCCGTGCCATTCCTTGCTAGTGGCTATAAAGAAAGAACTTCTTGGGAGATAACCCATGTGTTATTTTGCTACAGTACTTTGTTTTATATTTGTGTCTTGGAAGTTGTTTACTACTGTAGCAACCTCTCCTTATCTTAGTTTTGTGTTTTGTTGTGCCAAGTAAAGTCTTTGATAGTAAAGTAAGTACTAGATTTGGATTACTGCGCAGTTCCAGATTTCTTTGCTGTCACGAATCTGGGTCTACCTCCCTGTAGGTAGCTCAGAAAATTAAGCCAATTTACGTGCATGATCCTCAGATATGTACGCAACTTTCATTAAATTTGAGCATTTTCATTTGAGCAAGTCTGGTGCCATTTTAAAATTCGTCAATACGAACTGTTCTGTTTTGACAGATTCTGCCTTTTATTTCGCATTGCCTCTTTTGCTATGTTGGATGAATTTCTTTGATCCACTAATGTCCAGTAGCATTATGCAATGTCCAGAAGTGTTAAGAATGATTGTGTCACCTCTGAATATGTCAAATTTATATTGTGCACTAACCCTCTAATGAGTTGTTTCGAGTTTGGTGTGGAGGAAGTTTTCAAGGATCAAGAGAGGAGTATGATGCAACATGATCAAGGAGAGTGAAAGCTCTAAGCTTGGGGATGCACCCGGTGGTTCACCCCTGCATATATCAAGAAGACTCAAGCGTCTAAGCTTGGGGATGCCCAAGGCATCCCCTTCTTCATCGAAAACATTATCAGGTTCCTCCCCTGAAACTATATTTTTATTCCGTCACATCTTATGTACTTTACTTGGAGCGTCTGTTTGTTTTTGTTTTTGTTTGTGTTTGAATAAATTGGATTACATCATGCTTGTGTGGGAGAGAGACACGCTCCGCTGTAGCATATGGACAAGTATGTCCTTGGTTTCTACTCATAGTATTCATGGCGAAGTTTCTCCTTCGTTAAATTGTTATATGGTTGGAATTGGAAAATGATACATGTAGTAATTGCTATAAATGTTTTGGGTAATGTGATACTTGGCAATTGTTGTGCTCATGATTAAGCTCTTGCATCATATGCTTTGCACCCATTAATGAAGAAATACATAGAGCATGCTAAAATTTGGTTTGCATATTTGGTTTCTCTAAGGTCTAGATAATTTCTAGTATTGAGTTTGAACAACAAGGAAGACGGTGTAGAGTCTTATAATGTTTTCAATATGTCTTTTATGTGAGTTTTGCTGCACCGGTTCATCCTTGTGTTTGTTTCAAATAAACCTTGCTAGCCTAAACCTTGTATCGAGAGGGAATACTTCTCATGCATCCAAAATACTTGAGCCAACCACTATGCCATTTGTGTCCACCATACCTACCTACTACATGGTATTTTCCGCCATTCCAAAGTAAATTGCTTGAGTGCTACCTTTAAAATTCCATCATTCACCTTTGCAATATATAGCTCATGGGACAAATAGCTTAAAAACTATTGTGGTATTGAATATGTAATTATGCACTTTATCTCTTATTAAGTTGCTTGTTGTGCGATAACCATGTTTACTGGGGACGCCATCAACTGCTCTTTGTTGAATATCATGTGAGTTGCTATGCATGTTCGTCTTGTCTGAAGTAAGAGCGATCTACCACCATATGGTTAAGCATGCATATGTTAGAGAAGAACATCGGGCCGCTAACTAAAGCCATGCTCCATGGTGGAAGTTTCAGTTTTGGACAACAATCCTCAAATCTCAAATGAGAAAATTATTAATTGTTGGTATATGCTTATGCATAAAAGAGGAGTCCATTATCTCGTTGTCTATGTTGTCCGGTATGGATGTCTAAGTTGAGAATAATCAATAGCGAGAAATCCAATGCGAGCTTTCTCCTTAGACATTTGTACAGGCGGCATAGAGGTACCCCTTTGTGACACTTGGTTAAAACATGTGCATTGTGATGATCCGGTAGTCCAAGCTAATTAGGACAAGGTGCGGGCACTATTAGTATACTATGCATGAGGCTTGCAACTTGTAAGATATAATTTACATGATACATATGCTTTATTACTACCGTTGACAAAATTGTTTCATGTTTTCAAAATAAAAGCTCTAGCACAAATATAGCAATCGATGCTTTCCTCTTTGAAGGACCATTCTTTTACTTTTATTGTTGAGTCAGTTCACCTATCTTTCTCCACCTCAAGAAGCAAACATTTGTGTGAACTGTGCATTGATTCTTATATACTTGCTTATTGCATTTGTTATATTGCTTTGCATTGACAACTATCCATGAGATATACATGTTACAAGTTGAAAGCAACCGCTGAAACTTAATCTTCCATTGTGTTGCTTCAATGTCTCTACTATGAATTTATTGCTTTATGAGTAACTCTTATGCAAGACTTATTGATGCTTGTCTCGAAAGTACTATTCATGAAAAGTCTTTGCTATATGATTCACTTGTTTACTCATTGCATTTACATTGTTTCGAATCGCTGAATTCATCTCATATGCTTTACAATGGTATGATTAAGATTATGTTGGTAGCATGTCACCTCAGAAATTATCTTTTATCGTTTACCTACTCGAGGACGAGTAGGAACTAAGCTTGGGGATGCTGATACGTCTCCAACGTATCTATAATTTCCGATGTTCCATGCTTGTTTTATGACAATACCAACATGTTTTGTTCACACTTTATATCATTTTCATGCATTTTCCGGAACTAACCTATTAACAAGATGCCACAGTGCTAGTTCCTGTTTTCTGCTGTTTTTGGTTCCAGAAAGGCTGTTCGGGCAATATTCTCGGAATTGGACGAAATCAACGCCAAACCTCCTATTTTTCCCGGAAGCGTCCAGAACACCGAAGAAGAGTCGGAGAGGGGCCAGGGGGCCACCACACCACATGGCGGCGCGGGCCAGGCCTAGGCCGCGCCGGCCTAGGGTGTGGCGCCCCCAGGTGCCCCCCTGCGCCGCCTCTTCGCCTATAAAAGCCCTTTCGACCTAAAAACGCAGTACCAATTGACGAAACTCCAGAAAGACTCCAGGGGCGCCGCCGCCATCGCGAAACTCCAATTCGGGGGACAGAACTCTCTGTTCCGGCACCCTGTCGGACGGGGAATTGCCCCCGGAGCCATCTCCACCGCCGTCTTCACCGCCATCTTCACCGCCATCGCTGCCCCCATGATGAGGAGGGAGTAATTCACCCCCGAGGCTGAGGGCTCCGCTGTAGCTATGTGGTTCATCTCTCTCTCATGTACCTCAATACAATGATCTCATGAGCTGCTTTACATGATTGAGATTCATATGAGTTTTGTATCACTACTATCTATGTGCTACTCTAGCAAAGTTATTAAAGTAGTTCTATTCCTCCTGCACGTGTGTAAAGGTGACAGTGTGTGCACCGTGTTAGTACTTGGTTTATGCTATGATCATGATCTCTTGTAGATTGCGAAGTTAACTATTGCTATGATAATATTGATGTGATCTATTCCTCCTACATATGCATGAAGGTAACAGTGTGCATGCTATGCTAGTACTTGGTTTAGTCTTTTGATCTATCTTACACTAAAGGTTACTTAAATATGAACAAATTGTGGAGCTTGTTAACTCCGGCATTGAGGGTTCGTGTAATCCTACGCAATGCGTTCATCATCCAACAAAAGTGTAGAGTATGCATTTATCTATTCTGTTATGTGATCAATGTTGAGAGTGTCCACTAGTGAAAGTCTAATCCCTAGGCCTTGTTCCTAAATACTGCTGCGTTACTACTGCTTGTTTACTGTTTCACTGTGTTACTACTGCTGCAATACTACCACCATCAACTACACGCCAGCAAGCTATTTTCTGGCACCGTTGCTACTGCTCATACTTATTCATACCACCTGTATTTCACTATCTCTTCGCCGAACTAGTGCACCTATTAGGTGTGTTGGGAACACAAGAGACTTCTTGCTTTGTGGTTGCAGGGTTGCATGAGAGGGATATCTTTGACCTCTTCCTCCCTGAGTTCGATAAACCTTGGGTATCCACTTAAGGGAAAACTTGCTGCTGTTCTACAAACCTCTGCTCTTGGAGGCCCAACACTGTCTACAGGAAAGGAGGGGGAACGTAGACATCAAGCATCTGCGGCGGCGCGGCCCGGTTGTATGTGGAGGCGGCGATACATGGGGAAAGAGGAGGGGATGCGGGCACGAGGAGAACGAGGACCTCACCCTGAGCGCGTTGCGGTGGTCGCCGGCGCTTGGGGTGGCCGGAGACGGCGTGAATCGACGGCGGCGACCGGCAGCACCATCGGGTAGGGTTAGGGTTAGCTCGCGGGAGGCGCAGGGGAGGGGGAAACTGTGGGGGTCTAGGGTTTGGAGGGACGGCGGAGCAATTTATGTAGTCGCCGGCGGGCGGTGGCGACGATCCTGGCCGCCGGCGCCATCGGGCGGCCGCAGCGCTGCCAGGCAGCTGCTTGGAGCCGCGGGGAAGATGGCGATTTTGCGGAAAACCCCCTGGGGTTTCTACTGGGCTGGTTTGTTGCTGCTGGGCCAAGGTGGGCTGCTGTTTGGAGAGGTAAGAGAGGGAAGGAGATGGGCTGTTGGCCCAGGGAAGAGAGAGAGAGGGTTTCTCCCTCTATTTATTTTTCTGGATTTAAATTCCTGTTTTCCATTTCAAATTTCAAACCCTGGTTTTGAATAGAATTTGACAAACTCTTTTTCAGAGAATTTCAAAGCACCCATGTCCCTTCAACATAGCATAAATGCCATGTGAGTTTATCTTGATTCATTGAAAGATTTTGAGGGCATTTCAAAAGAGAGAGAAATGGCACACCTTAGGGTTTCCATTTTAATTTATTTGCAAATTTTTCCTAATGCATTTTATATGATGCTCGTGATGCACAAACAACTCCTAACTAGGGTTTTCTAAAACAGGGATGTTACATTACTTTACAATTATTTTTTCCCCATTTTATTTCCAACTTTGATTTTTTGCCACTATATATTTATTCAACATTATTTTGTTCCTATATGAATTTAAGGATAAGGCTAAAAGTAAGGACTAGAATACACGTATTACTAGTTGAATGCCCGTGCGTTGCTACGGTTTCTATTTTTTCCTCAATATGTCAATACAATAATGGAAAAATTAATGTGTATGATAAAAACAGCCACAATATATTCTACATATAAGATTATATCTCGTTTGAAGTATATTTTGACAACTGATATCATTACCTTCCACCTTTGTAGACTTCTAACCATGTTCGTATCACACGAACTAATCAAAGAAAACATAGCTGAAATAGAAGTTGTTCATCGATATTCAAACAAGTTGGAATCATATACCTTTAAGCTGAAATTCAAAGAAAATGGAGGAAGATCTAGTTGAGATGCGTGAAAGATAGAAGGATAACTGAAGCGGGCTAGAGAAGAGATGACTCTGCTCGACGTCGATGATCGGTGACATGATGGAATCTTGGGGCTATCTTCATGCGGGAAATAGAGCGTGGACGGGAACAGTAGAAAATAGACTCGGCGAGGCATGGTGGTTTAGGCGGTGTTGTGGTTGTTTTCTTCCCCACTGATGTAGCACTGCCAAGTCAACCTGCTACTTCACTCCGTCCCCGATCCCGCGCTCGACCTCATCTGTTCTGGGATGGTCGCCCTAAGCCACAAACTTCTTTCAAAATCAGTGAGGTGCGCTAGGTCAGTTGGTAGTACAAGACTCGGAACCATATACAACTTTAGTTCTACACTACTGATCCCGCAACAGTTTATCTCCAACCTGCAAAAGATCAGAAGTTATTACGATGTTTGCATTGCAAATACAATGATTATCATTCTTCATGTAAATGTAGCCATTCCTTCACATATAACTCTTCTAATTAAGCTCAACTAATGACCACACTATCTTCGGTTAACCACCCGTCACCCGACCACATTTTACAAATTGAAACAAATGGCTTGCAATGTAAGTGATGGTTGGCTTGGTTCAAGGTACACTCCGCCTCCAGCTAGAACTTCACATCTACCTGAGCAAACAAAAGAGTTTAGTTCGCGTCACATTAACTCCTTGCAAATTTGCAAACCGTAAAACAAATTACCTGCAAAAAATACGGATAAAGAAAATCAACAATGGTTGAACAAAGTTCCTCGTACTTACAGATTAATTCACAAATATCGCTGTCGAGTGGTACTTTGTTTGGCGGAGGATGTACCATGTTCAATCCTATAGAATATAGTCTTAAAAAATATCATAAGAGGTTATTTAATTACATATCTAAAAAAGAATACAAGGTAAACCATCAGAGTGCTAATAAGAAGGGCATTATTTCTGAAGTTGACTTCCCGTAGCAAAGAGTTAATTTTAGTTATTTAAAGTTTAATAATTTGCTAGCTAAGTACTCGTGGGTTTATATAGAACAATCGATAAATAGACGATCAACAAATATTGCTCAAAGAGTCACAATGTATAGTTCACAGAAGTCGAACACGGCACAAATATTGGTCAAATAGTCACAAAATATTTATAGCATCTTCATCCACCTGAATTGTAAACAACCCACTCAACTCTTGACCAACTTGAGGCATAACTATCTTAACCGTCAACGCGGGATCCTCATAATAGAAACTCATTGCTCCAAAATGGTCGCCGCCCTGAAACTGCACATGAATCTTCCTTTCTTGTTCTCACTATTCCGCCGCACCGCACCACAATATCCCTCGGTTCCTCGGACATCGATGAGTATTGTTTCCAATCCCTCTATTGTTTCTTGTCAGATATGCAATGTGTTGATCTACATTCGCATAGCTTTGTCCAGCTGAAACCAATACGCATGAGTGAAATAGTTAGAAGATATTCTTTTTTTGCTCATATGCTAAAACCAACAAATAAGTACCATTGAAAATATTTGCTATCAAAACTATCGGAGACACTTGCAGTATTTTTTTTCTCGCTCTTATGCTGCTTCTCTAGCCAGTACTATTTTCCTCATCAAACATCCAAGCATACCTACCTCGACAACTTGGTGGTTCATTTCTGAGATGATCATTACTCACGGCATTTGTAGCTCCATCAGTCATTGTGTTCGTTAAGTCTTTGAATGGGGAACATCCCACAACTTTTTGCCAAGAATTTTAACTCAGCGAGTCAATCTATAACCAACCACCTTAAAATATATAAGAACCCTATGTAATACCTTGATATGTAAAATAGAAGGTTCACAATTGCATGAGTTCGAAAAGGAATTGGAAATGGCCAAGTAGCATGTAAAATTGCAATTGTGAGAAATGCAGATGTAGGAAAAATAACGGTATATTGATACAATCTATAACAAAACAGATTATTTTCAGCTTCTAGTTGCACAATTTACATGTCCTAGAAGCGAGCCTGAAAGAATTACAAGTTGATACAACTCTTTTTCCATACCACTTCTCAATTCATGTCCGTAGTAAAAAGTAAAAACTCATCGATACCTTAGCTTCTTTACATTCGCATACAAAAAGTGCAAAAAAATTAGCCAAACAGAATACCGTTCAAGAATTGGAACCAATACATTGCTATACCACTGCACTATTTGGATATAGACAAGTAAAGAACTGGAATCGATCGACGAATGAGTAAATTGCCACCATGAACCCAACAATGCAATAAGGGAAGTAATATAGGTAGTAAGATTGATGAAAAAGCAAGTCTACCTTGACCATCAAGTAGCAGCGTCAGGGTACCATCTCAAAAAAAAAAAAAACAGCGTCAGGTACCGATGTCCATGCTGGTCAAGGCGTTGGGGTGGAGGCAGCCACCGATCGTCCTCTCCAAACCACCAAGCTCGGAACAGCTGTACGTCAACGCACGCTGGTGACACATCTCTTCCTGAGTTACTATTCCTCCACTTGCCGGCGACTGGCGGCGCTGACACCCGATCGCATCGCATGATCAGGAGCCACACCTAGAAATCCCTCGACGTCCTATGCCAGGATGCTCCCGGCGGCCGGACCCTGTCCCCTCACCACCGCATGCCCTATCATCACAAGAGCCCCGGCGACCGTGCCCCGCCCGCCTCTGGCTCCACGACTCCGTACATCTCAGACGGGTACCGCTGCCTCGATCGGGACAGCCACCACGAGATCCTCCGATCCCAAGCGATCGGTTATAACATTGCCTGCGCGCGTGTACGCGACCTCATATGCCACGCCAGTACGTGAACGTCTCAAGGCCACTGGGGGGTTTGGGATGAGCATGCAGCGACAGCCGAGAGGCACCGGTCCGAACTGCCGACGCATTTCTCCATTCACCTGTGATGAGAGAGAGAGAGAGAGAAAGAGAGAGAGATGTGGGAGCACCAGGCATGCACAGGAAACGAAAACTTTCACGGGGGTGATGCAAAGAGGTAGACATACATCACGTCCTGATTTTTGGGATATAACCTTCCTTTCCATTTTGATAGTTTCCTTTTTTCGGAAATAACCTTCCTTAATGGATAAGGAGTGAATCACGTCTTGATTGTTAATTGGAAAGACCGGATCATGTCTGGATTCTTTTGTTGCACGGACGGTAGGATAGACATTGAGTATATTGGACGGACATGATGCTCCGAATGACGACCATCAAACGCGTTGAGTGTCAAACGACCAACTCCCATTTAATAGTAAAGACTCCTATCCGCATCAGCACCGCCGGCGAGCTGCTCCCTCCGCATGACCGGCGGACTAATCCTCTACGCCACTACCCTGGGCGCACTGCTCCCCTTCGCCCTGAGCTGCTGCTCCCTCCTCACCGGCATTCGCCGCCTCCCCCCGTCACCGCTCTGGTGCTCCCTCGCTGGTGTTCTTCTCCAGGTCCGGTGAGCGGCGCCGAGATCCTCTTCCCTCTATTGGAACTCGCAGACTCCCACGTCCATGTCTCCCCGTCCCCCTCGCAGTCCCTCCCCCAATCCCGGGCACGCTCTCGGTCCAGCTCCCCGAACTCCCGCCTTCCCGTCGCCCAACAGGATGATGACTACGCGGCTAGGCCGACACCTCCTAGACCGGGGGAAGAGACGGGCTTAGAGATAAGTTGTTCGTGTGTGCAGTCGAAGGGGCGAACACCGGCGATGCTAGGAAAGGACCGCGGCGGCGTCGTCCATGAAGCTGCAGGTGAGACTTGAGAGGCGTGCGCACCCTGCAGCAGCTGGTGCTAGGGAGAAGGGAGCGACGCAAGATGCGAGACTGTCCTGGTGCGAGTGTGACTCTAGGTCACACAAGTAGGGGGGAATTTGGTCTTTAGGCGTGAGCCGTACCTGTTATTTTGAGCAAATCATCAATTGATAAAGTAAAAGTGGGGCAAATTGCAATGTGGGCAAATCATCATTTGATAAAGTAAAGTGGGGCAAAAAAAAAGACTGCAAAGCAAAAAAAAGGGGCAAATAATCGTCCCCAAATAAAGCAGAGCAAAAAGTAAAATGCCCCAAAAATCTCTCTGTCGCCGCTGCTGATTCTGATTCTTATTATGCCGCTTCTTGTGAGGCGAGCCTCCTGGCTCTCTCTGGGTAGGTGAAGGAAGGAGCCAGAGGGAGGGAGGTTCCTGAAGTCGTTGAATACAGAGTCGATGAACCCCTGGATCCTTGAGGTGTTTGGAGAGGGGCACCCTAGGTGACCGTATTCAGCTGGCGGCGGCCTGGCTCAGCTCAGATCAGCTGAAAACAAGTGAAGATCAAGAGAGGTTTATGGCCGCTGTCATGAAAAGGTACGCAACTCAGATTCAGTTGGCCCTTTTGATTTTCCGCTCTAGCCATTTTCCGATCTAGATAGGTATTAGAGGCGTGGCTTCAACTGAAGTGATAGCTTTTGGCAAGGAGTGGGTATGCAATTAGGAAATCTGCTGGCCAATCTGGGTCATGACCAAAAGCTGGGTCTTTCTTTCAGCCGTCTTAGCATTCTCGTTCTGTTTTAATGCTCCTGCAATTCTTGTTTTTGTTATTCTCTGTCGTTTGCTATGACTTCAATTTTTTTTTGCCACATATCGTCCCAATTCTTTCAAAAATCGTTCGAAAATTCAACTATTGTCTTTTCAGTTCGGCTGATATTTTGTTTCAAATTTCGAAATTTATTGCTTTTAAAGTCAAAACCTAGAATATTGGTTGCTGGTAACCCCAGCCTGCTACCCTTTTATCGGTCATCAGCTTAAAGAGAAGGCGTATGGAGGGGGGGGGGTTAAGTATGTTAGGCGCCCCTCACGTCGCTGTTAGAGCATGTCTAACAGCCCCCTATTTTGCTACCCCCGTAAAACGCGAGTAGAGGGCCCTATATCAAAAAAATGCTCCCGCAAGAACCATTCCGTCTAACAGACCCCGTATTTCACCCCGTATTTTTGAAAATTGCAAACCCCGGGAAAATTAAACGATAGTTCATCACGTTCATACATAGATAATAGATACGGATTTTACAAAATTGCGCGATCCTAATGGATCGCGACTTCTACGAACCTATCTACTCGTCGAGGATGACGAATGGCGCATTGGCGGCGGCCTCCCGCGCCTCCATCTCCTTCACGGTGGCGATGACCTGCGCCACCTCGTCTTCCTCCGCCCGAGCAGCTTCGGCGGCATCCTTCATGGATGCGGCCACCGCCTGCAAGTAGAGGGGGTCTTCCCCCTCCTCCGCCTCCTCTTCCTCCTCGCCGGCTAGCGGCGCTCCTCCGCCGCTGGTGCTCCCAATCCGTGCCTCCCATGCCGCCTTCGACCGGCCGTGCTGCTCCCAATCTGCGCGCTATTTGTCGAACTCGACACCGCTCATCGGCTTGAGCGGCGGATCGGCCTTGTAGTAGCGCCCGCCCGCCGCGAACTCGCGGAGCTTCACTGGCACGTAGAGGGCACCGACGTACCGGCACACCGCACGCCGACTCCCAGCGGCGGAGAGCTTGCACTGGCGCCGCCACGCCTCCTCGAGCGTGTCCGGCGAGCGGGATCGCTTCGATCTGGAGGCGGGCGACGCGGTACTGCTCCTTCGTGCGGACATGGCCGGCGGCGGTGCTAATCCTGCGGCGTGCGGCGTGGAATTTCTCGCCGGAGCGTGTGCGGGGAGGCGGCGGTGCACGGCGGAGCTAGGGTTGCGAGTGAGGGGTTGGACCCCCACTCGCACCTGCACCTCGTATTTGTAGGGGGCGGAGGGGTGGGTTTGATGGGCCCCGTATTCCGCCGATACGGGCCGGCCTGAATACGGGGCCTGCTAGACAGCCCAAATTGGCCTCACCCCCTATACCGCCGAAATTTTACGGGGTGGGGGCGTTTTGAGGGGCCTGCTAGACATGCTCTTAGTTCGTCTAAAAACGCGGCGAGTTCATCACGCTCCTCGCCCGACTTGCCGCAAGTTCAAAGTCTCGGCGAACAAGAAAAAAAGGCCAGAATTTCGGCCACATATTACAACAAGTCAAATGACAGTCGTGGAAGGCGCCTCCTCCTCCAGAGCCAACGTTGCCGCTGGAGTCGAACTGGCCGCCGGTGCTACCGCCCTTTCCTGGAAGATCATGGTGTGCTGCTCATTGTACCATACTCGCGTCTCGGAATCCATGGTAGCAGTGTCGGCCACCAGAAGCACCAAGTCCTTCTCCCGCTTCTTCACCGTGACATTGGCATTGAGAAGGCCGATCTTCACTTCTTGCTTCTCCAAAAACGCCGACCACCTCGCGTCGGCCTTCTCCTCCCTCGAGGCCGCCATAGTTCCTTGTCTGCCTCCCTCACGGCGGCATCGACGATGCACTTCTCGATGGAAGATTGCAGCCTTTCCGCGGCCGGCGCCCCCATCCTTGCCATCTTCGCTGCCTTGTTCCCAATTGGGGGCTCCTCCGTGGCTTCTGGTGCTGACGAGGTTGGATCGAAGCCGCCTTCCTTGGCCTTGGCGAGAGCCGCCTAAGTCAAGATCCACTTGTCACATGTCTCAATCCTTTTGAAGACATGGACGTACTTGAAATCGATGTCCTCGATGTCATTGCGGTAGGCTTGCAACATGAGAACCAACTACAACAAAATGGGCACAGCATGAGAACAATTGCAAATCAACAAGGACATGGGCGGAATGCGGCTTACTTGGTCGGAGAGGGAGGTGCCGCTCGGCGCACTTGTGTTGATCTCGGTTTTGATGCCATGTTATTTGTTGCAACATCCTTGTGTGATGCTCCAACGGTGTGACATGCCGGATTGGTTGCGATCCATGTGCACCTTGTTGAAATCGGGATCAACGAGCCTGCGCTCATCGAACACCACCTTCACCCTCACCCAATAGGTGCGAGAGTTTTGATTCGCGCAGATGAAAGGGTCGATGCTCACCACCTTCCATGTTTTGGCGAGGCATTCGTCCTCCTTTGTCCTCTACTTTGGGCTGCGGCCACCGGAGCCGACTTTCTTCTTCTTCCCCGCCGATGCTTTCTTCTTCTACGCGGCTGACGCGGGAACCAGCGGCTCCTCCTCTTCCCACTCCTCTTCTAGCGGCTCCTGGCCAACGCAGGTCTGGGACTCCTACTGCATGAACGCGTCTTGGGGGCAGTGCTGGATGATATCCTCCACGGCCTCCTGGGTTATACCGCCGAACACGCTATTGGCGTTGGTCCCGGTGGGCTAGTACAGTTGCCACGATGACGATCCGACGAATGGCAGAGGGCCGTGTCGCATGGTTGGTGAGCCATTGTACGCGACGTTGAGGTCCGACGAGAGGCCGGTGCGAGGGTGCTCGTCGTTGCGTGTCTGCTCCGGTGCGAAGGAGGAGTTAGGGTTGAAGCCATCGTGGGGGTCGCTATCGGGGTACTCGGGCGGCGGCTAGAACCGGGTCATGGGCGTCCGCTGATGGTTGCCGTGGAACCCTGGTGTGGCCGACGAGTTGACAGCTGGCGAAGAGACGGTGCTTTGGCTCTCCCAAACTTCGCCGTTTGGCGACGACGCGATCCACTCCAAGATAATGTTCATGGCCACATTCGCCTTCTTCTCCTTCGGGCGGGCCTCTCTGGCACTATGGTCGCCCGAGACCATCGCGCGGTGCTGGACGTCCGCCGCCCAAATAGTGTTTGTATAGTTCTACGGCAGATGCTTCGCCTGCCGCGAGTTTTTCTTCTTCGGCGGCTCAGATCCATCGGCGGTGGTGCGAGGGCCTTGGAACTTTTTCAGCGGCATCTCGACGGCGAGGAGGCGAGAGAGGGGAAATGGCGGGAGTGGCGACGGCGAGGCGTGGAAATGAGGAAAAGAGTGAGAAAAATGAGGGAAACAAGGTTTTGGAGGGAATATTTTGCTCTCTCTCGCCGATAGGTGTGGCCCACCCGCTTTTCAGCTCCATCCGACGCCCCCGCTAGCGTGGCCTGGGAGTGCCGGCCGAATTTGGGCTCTGGCGCCCCCAAAATCCGGTTGGGGGAGGCCTTTGGGGGCGCCAGGGAGATGATGTAATGTCTAAAAATTGGTTCATGCTCATGTTTGCAGTATATAACTTACAAGAAAACATTGTAGAGTTCAAAATCTCAGAGCAATACCAAAATAATAACATGATCTCTTTTTATTTTTCCTGCTACTTTGTATCCAGTTATCAGCTTAATGAAAAGCTGGGCTCAAGGGCCTAATATCTTAAATGGGTTCAAGCCATACTGTGCTATGCATGCAGGCTGTGAAAAAACAACCTTGTTGCATTCAAAACTTCAAAGTCATATCAAAATGGCAACAGGATCTCCTGGACACAGTGCGGATGGAATAGGCGGTGTAGCCATCGACGTCGAAGGTGACCGGAAAAGAGAAGTCAAGCGCTCGTGGGTTCGCGTGACTGCGACTACTGACGCACCTGCGATGTTGGAGCGCACCAAGCTGGAATTAATTGATCTACTGGACCTGTCGGTACGTGACCTCAGACTTGCTGACCCGAGTTTCTTCCACTCAGGCATCATCACCTGCGGGCACGCCATTGTCTGCGGCCTCGAACCCTTGCGGTGCATCATCACAGCTGACGAGGCGCTCTTCCTTCAAGAGATTTCCGATGAATTTATGGGCTGTGCCGCCGAGTTGCACCGCCGCTTTGTCGACCGTGATGACGACCTACCGTTTGAGTTCATCGCTCTTGAGGTTGTGCTGGAAGCCAGCTTCACTTATTTTGACATGCAGGTCTCGCATCATGCTACCTTGACTTAATTACTTGTGCTACCTTAACTTAATTACTTCTTTAGTTCCTGCCTAGTACTACCTCCATCCCAAAGTTTAAGGTTTATATTTTTTTAAGTTAACCTAATTAAAGTTGACTCAAATTTTAGAATAATCTATCAACACATATAATATTTTATAGATACCAATGAAAATATATTTCATTATCTATTTAATGATATTAATTTTATATTTTGCATGTTAATGATTTTTGGTAAAAGCTTAGTCAAATTTGATATAGTTTGACTTTCAAAAAATAATATAAGTTTTAAGTTTTGGGATGGAGGTAGTAGTATAGCCGGCCAACAGGTTGGGCATGTAAATGTATGCATGGCGAGCTTGATTGGTCAATCCTAGATGGCTTGTGCATCCTGGATTATCTGGAAGGTGGGGCATTAGGCCGTTTGAAAACAATACGTAGTAGTTACTTAGCATCACAGTCACAATAGTTACTTAGCATCACAGTCACCCTTATGCTATAGAGTATATACTGCATTTGAATTACTAACTGGGAAATGATTGGGATCGACTGAGACATGTCTCAGGCTATCACCACAAGGACTATGCTGGCTAAACAAGGTTTTGTTGGACCATGTTTTATGGAGGTGATGGCTTGTGCATCCTGTATTATCTGGAAGGTGAGAAATGATTACGTTTTCGAGGGGCAGCCTTCATCTTTTGGACGTTGGTGAGTGGGCTTCAAAAGTGATCTGATGTTGCAAGAATACAAAGTGAAAGCAGGCAGGAGAAAACGTTAATGTAGCCAACATAGAGCGGTATGCCGAATGCCGGAGCATGAAGATACCATAAAGAGAGTTAACGGAGAGCGGCCTACAGAAGCTGCAAAGGGAGTCGACGGAGAGCGCGGCATATAGAAGGCATATAGAAGGCGCAAAGAGAGTTGACGTAGAGGGGCAGGTAGAAACCACAGAGAGAGTTGGCGGAGAGCGGACCGTAGAAGCCGCGAAGAGAGTCGACGTGGAGCATCCCTGAAGACCTGCAGGAGAGTCGCCATGGAGCAGCATATGGAAGCCACGAGCGGAGTCAATGTAGAGCAGCTACCACCACCTGTAGGACCCGCTAGAGGAGTACCAAACAAAGAAGGAAGTTGCATGTGAGAGACGACGTTGGTAGAACGAACACCTACAGAAATCACCAGACATCCAAGGAATAGGAACGGCTCCAGACGACAACGACACGTACTGGTTATTACTCACGAGTTAGATTCGGTCTGGCAGAACAGATCTGGAATCGCTCAAACGAAGAATGTGGCAGCAAGCCAGCAACGCTAAAATACCTAGATGGCCGGCGTTGGGCGTCAACTAGAAGGCAAGGCTGGAGCGCACGGGCCGCGAGGGAGGCAGCGCGGTGGGAGGTCTGGAGCCTAGTGAAGACGGCGGGCCAATGGCGGATGACAACCTGGAGCGCGGAACATGATAGAGGGCGATGAGGTGGATTGTGGGGCGGACGGCGAACCTGCATATGGTGGCGGCGTGGGTGGGGGCGGTCGAAATGTAGCAGGGGTATTCGCTGGAGCAGCCGGTGACGGGAGAAGATGGCGGCTGATGGCGTGTATTTCACACGTTCGTTGGGCAACCCCAAGAGGAAGGTATGATGCGCACAGCAGCAAGTTTTCCCTCAGAAAGAAACCAAGGTTTATCGAACCAGGAGGAGCCAAGAAGCACGTTGAAGGTTGATGGCGGCGGGATGTAGTGCGGCGCAACACCAGGGATTCCGGCGCCAACGTGGAACCTGCACAACACAACCAAAGTACTTTGCCCCAACGAAACAGTGAGGTTGTCAATCTCACCGGCTTGCTGTAACAAAGAGTTAACCGTATTGTGTGGAAGATGATTGTTTGCAGAAAACAGTAGAACAAGTATTGCAGTAGATTGTATTTCAGTAAAGAGAATTGGACCGGGGTCCACAGTTCACTAGAGGTGTCTCTCCCATAAGACGAACAGCATGTTGGGTGAACAAATTACAGTTGGGCAATTGACAAATAAAGAGAGCATGACCATGCACATACATATCATGATGAGTATAGTGAGATTTAATTGGGCATTACGACAAAGTACATAGACCGTCATCCAACTGCATCTATGCCTAAAAAGTCCACCTTCAGGTTATCATCCGAACCCCTTCCAGTATTAAGTTGCTAACAACAGACAATTGCATTAAGTATGGTGCGTAATGTAACTAGTGACTACATCCTTGAACATAGCACTAATGTTTTATCCCTAGTGGCAACAGCACAACACAACCTTAGAACTTTCTCACATCGTCCTGTGTCAATGCAGCATGAACACACTATCGAGCATTAGTACTCCCTCTTGGAGTTACAAGCATCTACTTGGCCAGAGCATCTACTAGTAACGGAGAGCATGCAAGATCATAAACAACACATAAGCATAACTTTGATAATCAACATAACAAGTATTCTCTATTCATCGGATCCCAACAAACGCAACATATAGAATTACAGATAGATGATCTTGATCATGTTAGGCAGCTCACAAGATCCGACAATGATAGCACAATGGGGAGAAGACAACCATCTAGCTACTGCTATGGACCCATAGTCCAGGGGTAGACTACTCACACATCACACCGGAGGCGACCATGGCGGCGTAGAGTCCTCCGGGAGATGATTCCCCTCTCCGGCAGGGTGCCGGAGGCGATCTCCTGGATCCCCCGAGATGGGATCGGCGGCGGCGGCGTCTCTGGAAGGTTTTCCGTATCGTGGTTCTCGGTACTGGGGTTTTCGTCACGGAGACTTTTTATAGGCGGAAGGGCAGGTCAAGAGGCGGCACGGGGGCCCCACACTACAGGCCGGCGCGGCCAAGGGGGGGGCCGCGCCGCCCTATGGTGTGGCCCCTCCGTGGCCCCTCTTCGTCTCTCCTTCGGACTTCTGGAAGCTTCGTGAGAAAATAGGCCCCTGGGCCCTATGGTGTGGCCCCTCCGTGGCCCCTCTTCGTCTCTCCTTCGGACTTCTGGAAGCTTCGTGAGAAAATAGGCCCCTGGGCTTTGATTTCGTCCAATTCCGAGAATATTTCCTTACTAGGATTTCTGAAACCAAAAACAACAGAAAACAGAAACTTGCACTTCGGCATCTTGTTAATAGGTTAGTTCCAGAAAATGCACGAATATGACATAAAGTGTGCATAAAACATGTAGATAACATCAATAATGTGGCATGGAACATAAGAAATTATCGATACGTCGGAGACGTATCAGCATCCCCAAGCTTAGTTCTGCTCGTCCCGAGCAGGTAAAACGATAACACAGATAATTTCTGGAGTGACATGCCATCATAATCTTGATCATACTATTTGTAAAGCATATGTAGTGAATGCAGCGATCAAAACAATGTATACGACATGAGTAAACAAGTGAATCATATAGCAAAGACTTTTCATGAATAGCACTTCAAGACAAGCATCAATAAGTCTTGCATAAGAGTTAACTCATAAAGCAATAATTCAAAGTAAAGGCATTGAAGCAACACAAAAGAAGATTAAGTTTCAGCGGTTGCTTTCAACTTGTAACATGTATATCTCATGGATATTGTCAACATAGAGTAATATAATAAGTGCAATAAGCAAGTATGTAGGAATCAATGCACAGTTCACACAAGTGTTTGCTTCTTGAGGTGGAGAGAAATAGGTGAACTGACTCAACATTGAAAGTAAAAGAATGGTCCTCCATAGAGGAAAAGCATCGATTGCTATATTTGTGCTAGAGCTTTGATTTTGAAAACATGAAACAATTTTGTCAACGGTAGTAATAAAGCATATGCATCATGTAAATTATATCTTATAAGTTGCAAGCCACATGCATAGTGTACTAATAGTGCCCGCACCTTGTCCTAATTAGCTTGGACTACCGGGTCATCACAATGCATTGTTTTTACCAAGTGTCACAAAGGGGTACCTCTATGCCGCCTGTACAAAGGTCTAAGGAGAAAGCTCGCATTGGATTTCTCGCTATTGATTATTCTTCAACTTAGACATCCATACCGGGACAACATAGACAACAGATAATGGACTCCTCTTTTATGCATAAGCATATACCAACAATTAATAATTTTCTCATTTGAGATTTGAGGATTGTTGTCCAAAACTGAAACTTCCACCATGGAGCATGGCTTTAGTTAGCGGCCCGATGTTCTTCTCTAACATATGCATGCTTAACCATATGGTGGTAGATCTCTCTTGCTTCAGACAAGACGAACATGCATAGCAACTCACATTAAATTCAACAATGAATAGTTGATGGCGTCCCCAGTGAACATAGTTATCGCACAACAAGCAACTTAATAAGAGATAAAGTGCATAATTACATATTCAATACCACAATAGTTTTTAAGCTATTTGTCCCATGAGCTATATATTGCAAAGGTGAATGATGGAATTTTAAAGGTAGCACTCAAGCAATTTACTTTGGAATGGCGGAAAATACCATGTAGTATAGGTAGGTATGGTGGACACAAATGGCATAGTGGTTGGCTCAAGCATTTTGGATGCATGAGAAGTATTCCCTCTCGATACAAGGTTTAGGCTAGCAAGGCTTATTTGAAACAAACACAAGGATGAACCGGTGCAGCAAAACTCACATAAAAGACATATTGAAAACATTATAAGACTCTACACCGTCTTCCTTGTTGTTCAAACTCAATACTAGAAATTATCTAGACCTTAGAGAAACCAAATATGCAAACCAAATTTTAGCATGCTCTATGTATTTCTTCATTAATGGGTGCAAAGCATATGATGCAAGAGCTTAATCATGAGCACAACAATTGCCAAGTATCACATTACCCGAGACATTTATAGCAATTACTACATGTATCATTTTCCAATTCCAACCATATAACAATTTAACGAAGGAGAAACTTCGCCATGAATACTATGAGTAGAAACCAAGGACATACTTGTCCATATGCTACAGCGGAGCGTGTCTCTCTCCCATAAAGTGAATGCTAGGATCCATTTTATTCAAACAAAACAAAAAACAAAAACAAACCGACGCTCCAAGAAAAAGCACATAAGATGTGATGGAATAAAAATATAGTTTCAGGGGAGGAACCTGATAATGTTGTCGATGAAGAAGGGGATGCCTTGGGCATCCCCAAGCTTAGACGCTTGAGTCTTCTTGATATATGCAGGGGTGAACCACCGGGGCATCCCCAAGCTTAGAGCTTTCACTCTCCTTGATCATGTTGCATCATACTCCTCTCTTGATCCTTGAAAACTTCCTCCACACCAAACTCGAAACAACTCATTAGAGGGTTAGTGCACAATATAAATTGACATATTCAGAGGTGACACAATCATTCTTAACACTTCTGGACATTGCATAATGCTACTGGACATTAATGGATCAAAGAAATTCATCCAACATAGCGAAAGAGGCAATGCGAAATAAAAGGCAGAATCTGTCAAAACAGAACAGTTCGTATTGACGAATTTTAAAATGGCACCATACTTGCTCAAATGAAAATGCTCAAATTGAATGAAAGTTGCGTACATATCTGAGGATCATGCACGTAAATTGGCTTAATTTTCTGAGCTACCTACAGGGAGGTGGACCCAGATTCGTGACAGCAAAGAAATCTGGAACTGTGCAGTAATCCAAATCTAGTACTTACTTTTCTATCAACGGCTTAACTTGGCACAACAAAACACAAAACTAAGATAAGGAGAGGTTGCTACAGTAGTAAACAACTTCCAAGACACAAAATAAAAACAAAGTACTGTAGGTAAAAACATGGGTTGTCTCCCATAAGCGCTTTTCTTTAACGCCTTTCAGCTAGGCGCGGAAAGTGTGTATCAAGTATTATCAAGAGACGAAGTGTCAACCTTACCTTCGGCTTTACCCTTACCTTTCTTATTGTTTTTCTTTCCCTTTGGTTTAGGAAATGTATGAGTTTCCCCCGGTATAGAGGTGAATTTCAGAGTGCCTTCTCCAACATCAATGACTGCTCCCAATAGTTTCAGCAGGGATCTTCCGAGTGTGAGTTTTCCTGTTTCAACAACAAGATAATCAATGGATATTGTTCTTCCAAGAATGGTTGTATGCACACCTGCGGCTATTCCTTTAGGAATTATAGTAGAGTTATCAATGAGAGTTATTTCTTCTCCTCCTTCCTCGACTCCCCAAAGTTTCAAATATTTATAAATACTTTCAGGCATAAGGCAAAATTCATACATAATATCACAGTAGGCATGGAGAGTTCGATCACCGATGACAATTTTAACAGCAGGATCCCACATTGAGAGTTTAGAGTTCACTAAAACTTGTTCAAGACGATTACGAACGTGGCAATAATTATCATTCAAGCGAGATGTACTTATCTCAAGATTATTTAATCTATTATAAATGCTAGTGAGGACTGAATCAAAGTTATTAGCTGAATCATGTGATGCAACCAACTTCTTTATGGCATTAAAAGCTTGATCCCCTTTGCAATGAAGGAAATCTCCTCCCACTAAAGTATCCAAAGCATATCTATAGCGAACCATAAGACCAAAATAAAAATTACTGAGGAGCAAACTTAGAGTCATTTGAGGTTCAGTTTTACGATAAGAAGTAAAAATTCTAGACCAAGCATCCTTAAAACTCTCCTCATCCCCTTGTTTAAAAGTGAAGACTAATTCTTCAGGCGAAGAAGTAACAGGTTCAGAGCTAGACATGGTAACCAAAGTAACTAACTTTTTTTGTATTTTAATATAGAGTGCAAGACAATAAAGCAAACTGGATAAAGTAAATGCAAGTAAACTAATTTTTTTGTGTTTTTGATATAGTAAACAAGATAGCAAGTAAAGTAAAACTAGCAACTAATTTTTTTGTATTTTGATTTAGTGCAGCAAACAAAGTAGTAAATAAAACTAAGCAAGACAAAAACAAAGTAAAGAGATTGAGAAGTGGAGACTCCCCTTGCAGCGTGTCTTGATCTCCCCGGCAACGGCGCCAGAAAAAGAGCTGTTGCCGTGGGAGGCAATTCTCTGTGGTGTAGCTTTTCTTCAGTTACCCGGCAACGGCGCCAGAAAAAGAGCTTGATGGCGTGTATTTCACACGTTCGTTGGGCAACCCCAAGAGGAAGGTATGATGCGCACAGCAGCAAGTTTTCCCTCAGAAAGAAACCAAGGTTTATCGAACCAGGAGGAGCCAAGAAGCACGTTGAAGGTTGATGGCGGCGGGATGTAGTGCGGCGCAACACCAGGGATTCCGGCGCCAACGTGGAACCTGCACAACACAACCAAAGTACTTTGCCCCAACGAAACAGTGAGGTTGTCAATCTCACCGGCTTGCTGTAACAAAGAGTTAACCGTATTGTGTGGAAGATGATTGTTTGCGAAAACGATAGAACAAGTATTGCAAAGTAGATTGTATTTCAGTAAAGAGAATTGGACCGGGGTCCACAGTTCACTAGAGGTGTCTCTCCCATAAGACGAACAGCATGTTGGGTGAACAAATTACAGTTGGGCAATTGATAAATAAAGAGAGCATGACCATGCACATACATATCATGATGAGTATAGTGAGATTTAATTGGGCATTACGACAAAGTACATAGACCGTCATCCAACTGCATCTATGCCTAAAAAGTCCACCTTCAGGTTATCATCCGAACCCCTTCCAGTATTAAGTTGCTAACAACAGACAATTGCATTAAGTATGGTGCGTAATGTAACTAGTGACTACATCCTTGAACATAGCACTAATGTTTTATCCCTAGTGGCAACAAAGCACAACACAACCTTAGAACTTTCACATCCTTTGTCCCTGTGTCAATGCAGGCATGAACCCACTATCGAGCATAAGTACTCCCTCTTGGAGTTACAAGCATCTACTTGGCCAGAGCATCTACTAGTAACGGAGAGCATGCAAGATCATAAACAACACATAAGCATAACTTTGATAATCAACATAACAAGTATTCTCTATTCATCGGATCCCAACAAACGCAACATATAGAATTACAGATAGATGATCTTGATCATGTTAGGCAGCTCACAAGATCCGACAATGATAGCATAATGGGGAGAAGACAACCATCTAGCTACTGCTATGGACCCATAGTCCAGGGGTAGACTACTCACACATCACACCGGAGGCGACCATGGCGGCGTAGAGTCCTCCGGGAGATGATTCCCCTCTCCGGAAGGGTGCCGGAGGCGATCTCCTGGATCCCCCGAGATGGGATCGGCGGCGGCGGTGTCTCCGGAAGGTTTTCCGTATCGTGGTTCTCAGTGCGGGGTTTTCGTCACGGAGACTTTTTATAGGCGGAAGGGCAGGTCAAGAGGCGGCACGGGGGCCCCACACTACAGGCCGGCGCGGCCAAGGGGGGGGCCGCGCCGCCCTATGGTGTGGCCCCTCCGTGGCCCCTCTTCGTCTCTCCTTCGGACTTCTGGAAGCTTCGTGAGAAAATAGGCCCCTGGGCTTTGATTTTGTCCAATTCCGAGAATATTTCCTTACTAGGATTTCTGAAACCAAAAACAGCAGAAAACAGCAACTGGCACTTCGGCATCTTGTTAATAGGTTAGTTCCAGAAAATGCACGAATATGACATAAAGTGTGCATAAAACATGTAGATAACATCAATAATGTGGCATGGAACATAAGAAATTATCGATACGTCGGAGACGTATCAGCGGCGCCAGGAGGAAACCAACAACGGTTGGTCCGGCGGAGCATTCACATGGAGCGACGACAATCGCGATCTGGCGGAGTGGACTGATATCCCTAACCTCGAGCTCACAAGACCAGAGAGAGGATGGGAGAGAGGGGTTTTGCTCCGCGCACAACTTGCGACTCATTCCTTTTTTTTCGAGAGTACGCGAACGCGTACCATAATTTTATAGAAGGCATAAAAGTATTTACAAGAGAGGCTCCTACTGCGAACAGAGGGAGCCAGCAACTCCAACATACACAAGAGCTACTCTACTCACCCATTATCTAGGACTCCTACTCCAGCAGCTACCCTAAACCTAGTCGAGATGTAGCTACACTCCTCCATAATCATCTCTGTCATGGTCCTGACCGAGAGCTGGCGGTTAGGGTTATCGAAGTACCAAGCATTTCTGTTCTTCCAAAGGGTATATGCCGTCATGCAGACAAGGCCATCAAAGTATTCTATCAGCTCTCCTGAATCTCTGCCTCTCCGTCACCCACCAATCCACAATTGTGCTGTCGGCCGTGGGCACCTGAAAATTCAGACCTAGGGCTCGCCCACAGCAATGCCAGGTTTCCCTAGCAACCACACATTGGAGGATGATGTGATCGGCCGTGTCCTCCTCCTGCTCACATACAAAACATGCCAATGAGTGTTGCTGAAGTCCAAATTTGGCGCGCCTGTGCGAAGTCCAAATCCGTTTCTGCGCCGCCAGCCAGCTGAACAGCTTGCTCTTGGGCCTACAAGCAAAGACACGAGCCCACGATCCACTTTGGTCGCGCTATCCCACGACCGAATCGTGGCTCGCACAAGAATCACTCCAAGTTGTTACAAACTTGGAGCAGCTAAATGTTAACTGAATAACTGCTAACTGGCGGTAACTGAACCTATCTAGGAAATAGACTAACAGCTATCTAAACTGAAGATGCTGCCCTGGTTTATTACAACAAACTTCTCCTAAGCCAGAAGCAGCTAACTACTTGATCTTGACAATGTTGATCTTCTCGCAGAGTAACTGGAATCGTACTCGACCTAGGACCTTCGTGAGAACATCTGCAAGTTGATCTTTAGTGCCAACAAACTGAACTGTGACAGTTCCATCCTCGATGCAGATCGTGATGAAGCGGTACCTAACCTCGATGTGCTTGCTACGGTCATGGAACACGGGGTTCTTTCACAATTGGATCGCAGACTTGTTGTCCACGAACAGATCAGCGATAAGAGGATCAGTCCCCAGCAGATCGCCTAGCAAAATGCCGAGCCATACTCCTTGGCACGCCGCTGACGCCGTTGCGATATACTCAGATTCGTAGGACGACATTGCAACCATCCTCTGCTTCTGGCTTGCCAAAGACACTGAGCTATTGCCCAAGAAGAAGAGTGTACCTGAGGTACTCCTGTCGTCAACATCGCCGCCCATGTCTGTATTGCTGTAGCCGATCAGATGAGGGCCTTCAGGTGCGGAGGAGAACGAGCAGCCCATGTCGATCGTCCCCGCGATGTAGCGGAGTAAGTGCTTCACAACACTCATGTGTTCCGTGGTGTGCGCTTCCATGAAACGACTCACCATGCCGACAACGAAGCTGATGTTGGGCCGTGTGTGCACCAGGTAGCGTAGGCTACCGACGATGCTGCGGTACATCGCGACGGCGACTAGTGGATTGGTGCTCTACTTCGGCAACTTCAGTCTCGACTCCATGGGCACGTGCGCTCCATCGCAGTCACCTATGCCAACCTTCTAGAGCACTTTTACCGCGAATGCGCTCACATACCTTGATGCCTAGGTACAGAGTGAGAAGTCCTAGATTGCTCATCTTGAATCGGTCGCACATCTTCTGCTTGAATCTTGAGATCGCGGTGGTGCACGCTCTCGTGATGGCGAGATCGTCGATGTAGATGCTGAGCAGGAGCCGTGAATCACCCTCGCCGCGAGTGTATATGGCGTGCCCCGAGGCGCTCCATGCGAACCCGAGCGACACTAGGACAACGTCGAGCTTGGTGTTCCACGCGCGCGGGGCCTAAAGGAGTCCGTAGAGCGCCTTGTGAAGATGCATCACCTTGCTCGATTTGTCACCGTCAATGAACCCTGGTGGCCTGGTGGATGGGTAACGTACACCTCCTCGCCCAGCTCACCATTGAGGAACGCCGTCTTCACGTCCATGTGATGGACCTGCCACTTGAACTGAGCGGCAATGGCAAGGAGGAGCATGACAGAGTCCAGGCACGCGACAGGAGCAAAGAGTTCATCGAAATCAATCCCCGGCCGCTGAACGTACCCCTTGGCGATGAGTCTGGCATTGTGCTTGAGGATGCTGCCGTCCGCGTCGCGCTTGAGCTTGAAGACCCACTTCAATCTGATGGGCTTGTGACCTGCCGACAAATCTGTCAGCGACCAGGTCTTATACTCCGGCGTCCAGGTTTTCTACCCCGCCTCCAGCTGGTGGAGTGACGAAGCGGATGGGCCAATTTGTCGGCGCTGAGGTGGGCTGGCCCATTGTTGATGGTCCAGGTGAAACATAAGCGGCCCGCTCTGGTGGTGAGGTGGCTGGGCTCGAAGGAGAGCTCATTGCAGAAGCCGGTTCGATCGACCTCTCTGGCGTTGCTGCTGGCGGCTACGGCATGGTCCAACTCTAAAGAGTGAGAGTGGTGGCGCCGCTGTCGTGACATGGAGGCGCTTCTTCATAGGGTCATACAGGCCATATGCCTTGCTCCCCTCCTCGTACCCAATTATCAGCATGGGGTGGCTGCGGTCGTCCAACTTCTTCAACCTTGGCTTCGTCTCCTTCGGGTATGCTCTGCAGCCAAACATGTGGAAATAGTGAACGCTACACTTTCTGACATACAATCCCTCGTACGTCGTCTTCTCCTCCAAGCTCCTTGTCAGAGACATGTTCATAACGAAAACAGTTGTCGCCGCTGCTTCTCCCCAGAACTCAGCTGGCAACGACATGGCCTTTAGCATGCTCCTAGTGACACTGACGATGGTCTGTTTGCGCCTCTCCATTACCCCATTCTATTGCGGGATGTGATATGGCGCTTGACGCCTCACTCCGCGCACCAATCGGCAAACTCGTGCGCCGTGAATTCGCCACCGTGATCGGTGCGGAGCACGCACATCGGCCGCTGCATCTCCTTCTTTGCTTTTGCATGGAAACGGCGTATCGTTGCAGCTCCCTCGTCCTTCGTCCTGAGCAGGAACATCGACATGAACCGGTTGTGGTTGTCGACAAGCAGCAGGAAATACCGCTTGCCGCCGGGCGTTGCCGGCGTGATCGGGCCATAGTGGTCACCGACACTGTGCACGAGCTCGAGGGGCGTCGTGTGGTACTTGGCTGCTGTAGGGACGCGGGTGCGCTCCTCATTCAGGTACACTTGCTCCCCCGTGAATAGGGTAGATGTGCATATCGATGCCGAGCGAGCGAGCAACGGTGGTGCCGGGGCTTTGAGCTCGACGATGGTGGCCATGTGCAAGGCTGGGCCAGAATCTCTGCCATGATATTCCTGCATCAGGTGTGCCGCAACAACGGCCATTTCTAGTGCCCCTTGCCACAATAATGGCATTTTTCGCGGTCGATCTCACCGCCGGTGTCGGGCACTGGTGCATACTTGGGCTGAGGCTTGCCAACCTTGTGTCTTCCGCCACCGCTTCCACTAGCACCACCTCCGCGCTGTTGCTTCCTCCTCTCCTCCCACTGCCTTTCAGTGAGCAGGAGTTGCCCACCGGAGCTGCACTTGTCTCCATCCAGGCGCTCCTCGACGGCGCGTAGGTGACCCACCACCTCCTTAACAGTGAGGGTTGATGGCCTCCATGCTTTTGTATTCAATTCGGGCCACTTCCCTTTCCATTACTTTCATAACGGAAATATACATTGTCCAAATATCACTTTCGAAGTAAACCAAAAGGAAACGGGAAAGAAAGAGCGCCCTTGCATCGATAGGAAGCCCGCTGACAGATGAATCGGCATCGAAACATCTACTACGGGGCAAAAACCTATCAACACTAAGACTGAAACAAGGAGTTTAACAAACAGTACAGCCATCATATCCAAAAGCTAACAGGCAACAACAACTAGACTCAAGTTCTTCAAATTTGAGCAGCATGTCGATCGTGATCCTCAATCATCAGTATCTCAGGTACCGGGACTGTCTCCCGAGTCTTCCTCGCCAAATCTGCCGCCATGGTAATCAGCTTCTTCGCACCACCTTTGATCTTCTCTGCATCCTCAGCTTTGTAAAGGCCTGCCTAGTAAGTTAAAAAGGAACAAATAGTAAAAAAGATCACCTCAGGAGATTTGATTGCATATTTTTCAAATGTTACTTTGTTTCTGATAGTCCAAATGGACCAGCATATTGCTGCCAAAAGCAGAGTATAGAACCTCTCATCTCCTGGCAAATAGGCATATAACCAAGCTAAACTCTGCCACAACGATCTAGGACATGTTTTTTCTCCTACAAGCACCCACAGCACCCCAAACCACTTTAGCAACCCCACATGAGAAAAACAAATGCTTTGCCATCTCAACATTATCACAGAAACTACAGTTTGGGCAACCCGGCCAATTCCTCTTTCTCATATTTTCTCTAGTCAAAATAGCATCATAATTAAGCTGCCATAGGAAGATCTTAATTTTCAAGGGTAACCTAGCTTTCCAAATCCTCTTATTATTAGCTCCAGCCAAGTTACTCTCCATATATTGATACATAGATTTAGTCTTTGTTCGCAGTCAACTTCCAAACTACTCCATAAGAAACCTGAGATCTATTAATAAGCCCTGCATTTAGCTTAATATTATTCCACTGCGACAATAACTCAGGATTCAACCTTCTGCGAAAAGGAATATTGAAATTCGATTCAACTACTTGCTCAAACGTATCGTGTATCTTCCTGAGAGTGACATATATTAAACAGACCAGGATATTTCTTTGCTAGGGAAACATCTCCTTCCCAGGGATCAAGCAAAATCTCACAATATCTCCTTTATTTAGCACCACTTCTCTTCCACACAAATAATAATCCTTCACTTTAAGTAAAGCCCTCCAAGAAGGTGAATCAGACGCTCTAGGTTTCACATTCACCAAAGTTTTATTTTTCAAACATTTTTCTCGTACATTTTTTTGCCATAAGCCATCTTCTTTTTTGATTTTCCACTACAATTTACATAATAAACTAATATTTTGTTTCCTTAGGTCCTTGACCCCCAAACCACCTTTTTTCTTTGATCGACACACTTTTGTCCATTTATCCAAGCAATATGCCTTCTTCTTTTTTCCTCCAAGCCCAAAAAAACTTCATACGGTGTTTATCCAACTTTTCCACAAATGTTTTATTTAGCAAAACATAGCCATATAAAACGAAGGAATCCCCGATAAGCAAGCATTTAACAAGGTTAATCTAGCTCCCGATGAGGCAACATCACACATCCAAGCCTCCAGCTTTTTGACCATTTTTTGCATCCAAAAAGTCCCATTCAATATTTTTTTACTTGGAGAAATTCACAGGAATCCCCAAATATTTAATAGGAAGCTTTCCCACCTGAAAATTAAACATATTGGAATAGAACTCATCCATAGTGTTATCTCCACCTATAGTGATTATTTCACTTTTCAGGAAGTTTATCTTAAGACCTGACATCATTTCAAACATATAAAGAAACATTTTAAGATTCAAAGCTTGTTCTGGATCATGCTTGATACATAAAACCGTATCATCCGGATAGTGCAAAATAGCCACCCCATTTTCAATAAGATCTGGTGCAAAACCAGTAAGAAGACCATTTTCTTGAGCCTTCAAAACCATTTTAGTCAAGCATTCTCCTATCAAGTTGAACAAAGTAGGAGACAAGGGATCGCCCTGGCGAACCCCTTTGGCACTTTGGAAATAAGGACCCATCTCATTATTTATTTTTACTGAAACCGTCCCATTATGCAACACTTGATTGATCCAGGAACACAATCAGAGAAACCTCTAATTTTGTGGCACTCTAACATGAACTCTCCCAATTAACTTTGTCATACACGTTTTCGAAATCAAGTTTTAAAATTACCCCCACTCGTTTCTTAACATGAGCATGATGCATGAGTTCATATAAAGACATAATACCATCCATAATATTTCTTCCTCTAATAAAAGCATTTTATTGTATGCTGAATAACTTTTCTCCATAAGGCTCTAACCGAAGCGTCAAAGTTTTTGTTATGAGTTTATAAATGCATCTCAGTAAACAAACTGGCCTAAATTGTTGAATCTCTATCAGCTTCAAGCTACTTTAGGAAGGAGAGTTATAACCCCGTAGTTTAACCTTTGAACATCAAGTTTACCATATTAAAAAGCTACAAAAAGCTTCAGAATATCATGTTGGACCAACTCCCAACAATGTTGATAAAACTCTATCGGTATATTATCCGGTCCAGGTGCTTTATTTTTCTTCATAGAGAAAAGAGCCTTTTCCACTTCGTCTATTGTAAAGTGTCTACACAAATTCTCATTATCCTCTACATTAAGTTTCTCTTCAGGTTTCCACAAATTAGGATCTAACCTGAACATATTGCTGGGGGCAGGACCGAATAAATCTTTATAATACTTAGTTTCATGTTGCAAGAGATTTTTTGTACCCTCAATTAAAACATCCCCTTTTATGCAAACACTGCACATTATTTTTCCTCTTCCGCCAGTTTGCAATTCTATGAAAATAGGACGTGTTTTGATCTCCCTCCAATAACCAATTAGCATGGGACCTCTGGTGCCAGTAGGTTTCCTCCTCAGCATACAAATTATAAAGCTCCCCTTGGATATTACAAATTCTTATCTGCTCCCTCCAATAACCAATTAGCATGGGACAAACCCGCGGCTTTCCTCTACTGCTTCCAACTGGCTCAACTCTTGTTTTAAACTTTGTTTCTTTTTCTTATTATACCAAAGATGTTAGACCCCTAACCTTTAAGGAATTTCTTTACTCTTTTTAACTTGATGTTGAACACATCAATAGGATCATCATTTCTAACATATCTCTCCCATAATTCTTTAACTGATGGTAAAAAATCATGGTTTTTAAACCAGGACACATTAAATTTGAACTCATTACATCTCTTATTAAGAGGCTTTTCACCAGAATCAACAATAAGCATATTGTGGTCAGATTGATCTCTCACCACTTTCCGGACAAACACCAAAGGGAACAAATCCTCCCAGTTCGGGGACATAAGCACCCTGTCTAGCTTTTTAAGAGTTGGATCTTTTTGTTTATTCGACCAAGTGTATAAACCCCCTTTCATATGCACCTCCCGTAAGGACAAGGAATGAATCACTAAATTAAACACCTCTGAAGAATGAGGTAAAGAAGTAGGTTTATTCTTTTCTCTTACATTCCTTAGGATATTAAAGTCACCAACAATGACATAAGGTCCATCAACTGCATTACAGAAAGAAGCCATCTCTACCAAGAAGGCAGTCTTTCTCTCCTCATGAGCGGGTCCGTAAACCACAATAATACTCGATTTACATGTTTTCACATTACCCCATAGACTCATTAAAACCATGAAATCTCCCAACTTAACAGCCTGCACACCCAACGTTTCGTTTTTCGCTCCACATAGGATGCCCCCAGATTTACCAACCGAAGGAATCCATTTCCAAAAGAAAGCATTCTCAGGCTCTATTTTCCTAAAGAAAGCAGTAGTGTAATATTTTTCCATAGTTTCTTGCAAACCAATAAAATCCACCCCATAATCCTTTATAGTATCAGTGAGGCAAGTAGATATCCCTTTTTTACCTGCCCCCCTTTGATTCCAAATAGCAACTATCATTTAATTTTACCAGGAGTCTTCCTCACTCTGCCATTTCTACTAGGAGGCAGGGTAGACATGGCAGCAGCCCCTTGGCTTCTAGTCACAGGTCTAGACACCACAATATTAACATTTTTATTACTTTTTCTAGCTTTCCTAGATTAGATCATAGTAAACGAATCATCTATCATCTGATCCTCAGAGTCATACCAGGTCATATTCAAAGGAGTCACCGTAGCACCATCATGTTGCACCACTAAGGCTTTATTTGATGTCAATTTATCACCTAGATTTTTCCTAGATGTTTCCAACTCTTTTAGCAAATCAACAAATTCAAAATTATCCGACGGTATATCTACACCCATCAAAGACGCTCTTCTCATAATTTCAGTATTGGACAAAATAGAGAGCGCATTACCAGGAAGTAAATTTTCATCAGAAGAGGGATTACCTTCCAGATTCCTTTTCTTGGATATAGCAGCAGCTTGATCCATAACCTTCTCCATCTTTTGTTGTTGGTTCCTCATAGACCTCCTTCCATCCTCCAGCTCTTCACTATTATTATCCACCGCCTTGATAGAAGTTTTGTCCCCTGATTCCTCTTCAGGAGACTGCACAGTATACGCTGGAGATACAACAGGTGTAGGATCGTACTCATGCCCCACCTCAGTCACCACAAGAATCGATGGCCAATCTTTGTTGCATAAAACAGAGGCGTAAGATCTTTCATATGCATTTTGATGGTAGCCCATACACACAATCTCTTTAGATACAACAGGTGTTGCCGGAGCTTTCAAAAGGACAAAAGTATCATCAGTCACAGTAACTTTTTGCTGGAGATCTAAGCCTGTATCAGTAACAGAATTACAAGATTCCTTGATATTAGGAGCATACTCTTCCACAATAGAGTCACCACAAACCCTCACAATATCCATGTCCTGTTGCTGGTTTTTCTCCAGTTGTTCCCTGGCAATAGTGTCAATCAATTACTCGTGGTCCTCTTCACTATCATCCTCATAGTCATTTTCAGGCACCACATCCAAATTATTGGAATAGCTTTTTCCATAGGTAACATTCTAACTTGCTCTAGTTTGCCCCTCGGATGATTCAGCAGGCCTATGGTGATCAATTCTTGACCGCTTGGGTGATGGAACATTAGGAGAGGATCTCTCAGAGGTAGATATAGACATTTTTGTCGCAGGTGGACCTCTCACCACCACAGGTTCCAAGTCATAATAGAAGTCATGGAAGTAATCTCCCAAACAACCTTCATCACAAGGAGGCAATTCATCAATATCACGAAACATCCCAACAAGATTCTGCAATAATCCGGACGATTAAGAGTTTCCTGATCAACCTCCAAGGTTACACCCACCAAGGAACCAGCATAGGCCACAGAAGCACTCCTTTTATCTGCAGGGATATTTTTTACTTTTACCCAGGCTTTGTGTAGTACTGCTTTTGCACCTGGCGTTGCAGACCAAGGCGCCAAGTTAATCACAGCATTGCAGACCCTCATTTTCATATGTTCACCAAGGTAACATGCTTTCTCCACTTCCTTAGTAGTAGGGAACCTCATAGAGAATTGCTTAGTATTTATAGGATGAGCAGTGCATCTCCAACTAGTCCCCAAATATTCATCGAACTCCTGCTCTAAATCTCTGGTCGTTGGAGACCCTTGCACAACCGTTATGACAATACTACTCCCTTTCCTTAACATGTTTCACCTCAGATGAGTCAGGGAAATAGAAAAAACCCAAGCCAGGAGTCTGGAAATCACACATAGAGGCCACACATTCCCACGGTAAAACTACCTGACAAATCTGTCGAATATGACCCAGTTTACCACATCTCTCACATCTAATAGTTGGGCACAAGGAAGTAAGGTGACATGTAGTATTGCAATTGTAACTGCAGCCGTAGGAAGAGCGCACTGCAGACTGTTACCCGTGTTTTGCCGTGGAGGATTCACAGCCGTCGGAGATTTTGCCTGCCCTTCCGGCCTCCTCCCTCCTGCACCTTGTTTCTCCTTGGCCGCAGCCGCCTCCCACCTTGATTTTGCTTCAGAGCCACCACCCATCGATCTCGAGCTCTCCGACATATCTGTCTGCCAGACCAGGTTGTGATTCTGCTGCGGCCGGTCGAACCTTCCCATGTTCCCACGGCCGTTGCCGCCACCTCCCCTCTGATTCCCCATCGCCCGCCCACCTCTGTTGCCCATCGACCTCGAAGGAATTGACTGTGGAATATTTTTTGGGGATTTAGGTGGAGAAACAACCACCTGAGCGAACGATCAATGGTCACCTGCGACTTTCCCCGGCCACCATTCGAACGACTCAGATGGGGAATCGACTGGCTCAGATACCCTAGGTGCCCTCCATAAATGAGCGAAGAGCGAGCCAAGATTGAAACCGGAGAAAGGGGATAAAGCCAACCGCTCCACTCTTACCTCGCCACCATGGGGGCCCTGGTGTGCAGAGACCCGTGCTCCCCCATCCAGACCCGAATCCGCTCCTCCCTTCTCCTGATGCGCCGGCCCTGCATGCGTTGATCTCAGAGCATATCTCGCCTCTCAATTGCCTCCATGCGTCTCCTCGCGACTGAGTCCAACCGGATGCGACGGAACCTGGACCAAATGGCATGGAAACTCCACCAAACCTCCTGATTCTGCAGATTCTCCCTCCAGGATCGATCGCGTGCCAATCGCCACCTCCTTGTGGTCGAGGAGGACGAACCTGCCTGCGTCGTGCCTGACGATGAGGAATCTGTCGGTGAAGGCAAGCTCTCGCCGGTGAAGCGTGATAGCATAGGCGACACGCCAACGCGTATCCAGCGTCGCTATGGGAGGTCCTCACAAGAAAGAAGATGCATGCCTTACACAATTCTCAACTCAGCTGAGCGTGCAGGCATGTTGCTAGCCTCCATGCTGAACGCGATCTGCACGAACCTGGATGGCACGAGTGATAAGAATTTTCTTACAACCTTTTCGTCATTGCAGGCGTTGCCGGGGGAGCGCCGGGACGATGCAAGGTTGGTGATGCGCATGCCGAAGTCGTCGATCCGCTCGCCGTCCTTGAAGCAGATGGTTTCAAACTCCGTTTGGAGCCATCGCACGCGCGTGTCGCGCACACGGTTGGTGCCTTGGTGCTGCACGCAGATGGCTTCCCATGCAACCTTCGCGCTCCCCTTGCTGGTGAGCATGCAGTGAATCTCCGGCGGGGTGGAGCGCAGCAGCGCCGCCAGGGCCTGCTTGTCCTCGCGCCATGGTACGTCGTCATCCTCGATCGTGTCCCACAACGACGCGGCCTGGAGGTTGACCTCCATCACCGTCGTCCAGTTGATGTACTGACCCCGCTTCAGCATCGGGAAGGACAGGCTGGTGCCGCCGCCGCCAGCGGTCTTGCGCACCACATATTGCTAGATGACGATCTCGTTGCCTCCTTGACGTACCCGGCTCCATCTCCGGCTTGGCGATCATCGTCGCCGATTCACCGGAGGAGGGGTACTTGAGAAGCGAGGCAGAGGGAGTGGCGGTGGGATCCTGCCACCTGTTATCACCAGAATTTGACCAAGTTGGAGGTGGGCCACGATCAAGATAAGCCTGAAGGTTATTTTTGGAGAGAGCACGAAGATCGGCCTTTTATACCAAGTTGGGCTTAATTGCCCGTGTATCTGTAAAATATTAGATCGCATCTTAGTTTAGAAGTTAGAATCTTACTCGTGCACGGTTTGGTGCACGCCCACATTAGAAAGTCCCCTGGACTATAAATATGTATCTAGGGTTTATGGAATAAACAACAACTCACGTTCAACCCAAAACAAACCAATCTCGGCGCATCGCCAACTCCTTCATCTCGAGGGTTTCAATCAGGTAAGCGACATGCTGCCTAGATCGCATCTTGCGATCTAGGCAGCACAAGCCCCACGTTGTTCATGCGTTGCTCGTACTGAAGCGTCTTTGATGGCGAGCAACGTAGTTATCATAGATGTGTTAGGGTTAGCATAGTTCTTCGGATAACATGCTTACGTAGTGCAGCCCTTGCATGTCTAGCCGCCCTCACGCCTATCTCAGGCGTGGGGGCGGCACCCTGCCTGTTCATCATCTGGTAGATCTGATCCGTTACGATTGCTCCTTGCTCTGCAAGGATTAGTTTAATATCTGCAATAGTTAGGCCTTACAAAGGGGTGGAGGATCCAGCGGCACGTAGGGTGGCGTTCGCAAGTCCTAAACAGGATGTTCCGAGGATCAACGTCATGTTGGTTTTTAGGCCTTGTTTAGGATCGGCTTATGAGCACCGTGCGTGGCCGCGAGGCCCAACCTGGAGTAGGATGATCCGATTATGCGGTGAAAACCCTAAATCGTCGTAGATCTCATTAGCTATATCTTGATCAAGCAGGATCACCAAGTATTCGTGCACCCCGTACGGATCATGGGTGAATCGGCTCTTTGAGCCGATTCACAGGATAACCTGAGAGCCGATCGAGGCTCGTATTTAATGTTTACGTGTATGCCATGCAGGAAATAAGCGAGGCATCCCCATCACCTTCCTGACCAGGTATAGGTCAGGTGGCACGCCCTTGCACTTCGCATCGCCGCGTGTGACCAGAAGAGCATTGCGGGCCGTCGCTCGGAGGGGTCTCAGCCAGCCGCAGCTCTAGGCTCTTCCCGGCTCTACCGTGTTGCCAGGCCGCTGCCCGCCGGTGGGTTTTGGCAGGCAACACATTCTGGCACGCCCGGTGGGACAATCGTCTACATCAACCACATCGCCATCTACATCTAAGATGGCGGCGGACGGCACGCCGCCACCTACGAGGAGCTGCTCGACGAGCTCAAGAAGAGATACGACGAGATCAAGGTCACCCTCGAAGCCGACCTCATCGGCTCTTTCCGCAGAACCCGTTCCCATGGCATCGGATGGAAGGGATTCTCACCGCAAGGTGCACTCGATGGGATAGATCTCTCGCCCCGTCGGAGGAACGCACCAGGGCCTACGGCGGAGATCAACTACTTGGTGGCTCACTCGCTACACCGCCACTCGAAAACCTGGTCAACGTGTTGGAGCGTCTCGCTCTGCGCGTGATCCGAGAGATCATGAGCCACCAGTACTCGCCGTCAGGACCAGCTCTCGGGACGCATCAAGGAGAGTTGCCGCTCCAGTCCCGTCCACCGCTGCCATATGCGTTGGCAGCACCACCTGAAGTGCCGGCTACACCGGCATTCGTCGTCTACAAGATTGGTGGTGATCCTAGTGACTACCAGTTCTTGACCGAGGCGCCTAAGGAGATCCCTCAAGGATACGCGTGCACGTATGTGCCGATTGTGGCAATCGGGGCACTCTCAAACCAGGCCACAACATCGTGGACTCCGGCGAAAACAGGAGAAACGTCGGCAACAGAACTTGAGAAGCGGACGTGGCTAACTAAGTACGCCACCCCGACGAAACTTCCCGAGCCCAGCTCCTGCGGTTGGCTCGTAGCTGGAAAAGCAAGCATGGCTGGCTAAGTACGCCACCCCGGCGAACCTTCGCAGTGCAACTTCTGCAGCCCAAGACAATGGATCAGATCGCACCATGCGAGAGACCAGTTCGGCATGGTGCCGAAAAGAAGGGCAATCGGCTATTCCAAGCCGTACCCCGACGAGTACGAGATGATCCCGCTGCCACCTAAATATCGGCTCCCTGACTTCTCCAAATTCAGTGGATCAGATGGCTCCAGCTCCATCGAGCACGTCGGCCGATATTTGGCGCAACTAGGACCGGCTTCAGTGTCGGATCAGCTACGTGTGAGGCTCTTTTCACAGTCCCTCACAGGATCGGCTTTCGGATGGTACACCTCTCCGCCAGCAAACTCCATCCAGTCTTGGAAGCAATTGGAAGAACAATTCCATGCGCAATACCATTCAGAAGCTTCCGAGTCTAGCATTGCCGATCTAGCACAACTACGTCAGAAGCGCGGAGAAACGGTGACAGAGTACATCCAGCGCTTCAGGAATCTTAGGAACCGATGTTATTCGGTTCGTATAACTGAAAAGGAAGCAGTCGAGTTGGCAGTAGCTGGCCTTGCAACACAGCTCAAGGACATGGCCTCCCAAGCAGATTATCCCTCGATGGCACACATGGTTCAGAAATTATCAGCATATGAACAACGCTACCCAGACCTGTACCAGGACAAGTTCAAGCGTGCAGTAGTCATGGTCGATACAGAGGAGGATGAGGTGCCTGCGGGAGACCAAGAAGTAGCAGTGGCTGAGTGGACTCGGGGAGGAGCCCCCGTGTCCTGCAAATGGGTAAAGCCACCAGGGCCGCCCAGGGGATTTGATTTTGACGTGACCAAGACTGAACAAATCTTCGACCTCCTGCTCAAGGAGAAACAGTTGACGATTCCTGAAGGTCTCAAGTTCCCCACGGCGCAAGAGCTAAACGGAAAGCCGTACTGCAAATTCCACAACTCGCTTTCCCATGCCACCAACGACTGCAGGGTGTGGCGTCAGCACATCCAAGCGGCGATAGAGAAGGGGTGTCTAATTTTCAACCAGTACGCCATGAAGGTCGACACCCAACCCTTCCCCGCCGTTAACATGGTAGAAGTCATCTACCCTGAGGGTTGCCAGCCAGGTCCCACGTTCAGCATCAACATGGTAGGACCTGGGAACCACTCTGGCAAAGATGGAGATGAGGGCAGCTGCTCTCATAGCAAGGACACAGAGGAGGCCGCTCCACGCGATCGGCTCCATCATGATGGCAAGCGCTACGTCACAGAGGGAGAAGTGAAGAACATAAGATATCAACGACCTCTCTCTGATCACCTCCTCAACAAATATGTAAGTCAGTATGGCCAACGCCGACGGTCCAACTATGATGATGAAGGAGATCGTCTGGCTAGAGAAGCCAGAAGACATCGTCGGCAGGATCGCGATGAGGAGGAGCACGAGCGCCGTGCCACGGACAAGTCAAGGGAGCAAGATGACAACGCCAGACACTGGGACTGCCCTTTCTTCAGACACTGCTGGGATTCAGGAATGAGCCGATTGCCTACAATCGGCAATTGCCCAGAATGCAACCAGAAGAAGAAGGAGGCAGCCAACGTGTCTGTGTTCAAAGCGCTTAGGGCCTCTCCCGCCACAGAGCAAACGTGCTGAGTCACCTCGTTGGGCAGATCTTGAGGATTCCGAAGACGAGGGACTAGAAGAAGAAGAAGATAGGTACCACCGTCCAAGGTGGTGCCCTGACGGACTCAGCCGTTCACAAAAACGCAGGGTTCAGCGGTTGCGCGGCCTGGAGGAAGCCGAAAGGTTATACTTGCACACGCTAAGGAAGGCACGGCCTGATGCGCTGCAAAGGTTCAGCGAGCCCTGGATGAAGAGGGTCGTCCACGGAGAATGGAGTGGCGCCCCAAACAAAGGAGAGCCGATGATGAAACATCGGCTGGCACGAACATGGTGTTCATCCTCCCTTCAGAGTTCAGTGCTCCAGGTTTAGATGAGACGTCCGTGGCACAACTTGACTGCGGCCCACGGCCGGTTATCTTTGAGAAGCCACGAGAAAGGAGCTACAGACATCTGAAGGCCCTGTACTTGCGAGGATATATCGATGGGAGGCCTATAAATAAGATGCTGGTGGACACCGGAGCGGCAGTTAACATCATGCCGTACTCTATGCTACGTCGGCTGGGACGCTCTAGCTCGGATCTAATCAAGACCAACGTAACTTTGAGCGATTTCAACGGCCAAGCGTACGAGGCACAAGGAGTTCGAACGTGGATCTGACCGTAGGAAGGAAAACTATCGCTACAACGTTCTTCATCGTCGATAGCACAAGCGGTTATCTTTGTCTTCTTTGAAGAGATTGGATCCACGCCAACTGCTGTATTCCCTCCACGATGCACCAATGCATAATACAATGGGATGGAGATGAGGTAGAGGTCGTCCAGGCCGATGACTCAGCCGAAATTTCAACGGCTGGCATGAACGCATGGGAAGCAGCAGGCCAAGAACCCCTTTCAGGCATCAACTTGGACGACTGCGAGCGCATCGATGTGACAAAGGGAAGGGTTAAGTTGGTTTTATCCACTGGCCTGACCATATAGTTGAAGCGAAGCGATGTGCAACTTGGCGAGGCTGATCCTTGTGATCGGCCCCAAAGGTCTATGAAGGGACATTACAGAACCTTCAGTCAGCGCTCCAATCATTGTGGAGGCCGATCCCAGTAATCGGCCAAAATTATCCTCACCACGTGTTCTGCTTGTGTTCACCCTCGACCCTATCAGGAGCCGACGTGCGAGTTACAGAGCCGATATCTGCCATTCTTTGACAGCTTCGGCTCGGGGGGCACCTAAACAGGGGAACCAGATGCAGGGGTACATGTGCAGGGGTACATGCTGTGCAATGAAATACTGGGGGCCGATAGGGAAAAATCGGCCGATGCAAGGGCATCGACTTTAGAATTGAGAAACAGCCGATGCGCAGCCATCGACTCTAGTGGAATCATGCGATGCTTATCGAGTCTCCACCAAATCCAGGCCAACGGTGGTGCCTTCTGTTGCTTCGAGGGAATAAAACAATGAGAATTTCTTCAGCGATTTCGAGCCGATCCGGGTTTCTGAACCTTTCCTCTGGGGCTAGTTTAGCTAAAACGGAAGGTTATCGGCTGTCTGAGGAAGGAAGAGGATCGGCTTTGGCGCATTCTCTCTGACGTTCTCGCCTCGAGTAAGGCTCGGGGGGCAGCAGGCTCGAGTAAGGCTCGGGGGGCAGCAGGCCTAGTGGATACTTTGTTTAAAGAGCCGATGGGGATACCATCGGCTGGTCCTTCATTACAACCTTCTTCACAATGATGGGTACTGAAAAGGATTATTGGGTTTGGTTGGAAAAGTTTAAAGGTTTTCCTGAAGATCCCGCATTTTCTACCGTATCGAGAAAATCATCGGCTGAAGAAGAGAAGGGTGAATCTCAAAGGACCGATGCGGTGCGATCGGCTCATCACGCATTGGCAAAGAGGGAATCGGCTCAATTAAACTCAGAAGGAATCGGCAAAATCAAAATTGGGGAAAAGTTCTTCATTGATTAGATGAGATTTCTTACATAAAGAGCTGATTGCTCTCAAAAGGGAAATACTTGGGGATCCATTGCCCCATCTACTACTACTGGCCCTATTCTAGAGGCCCTATCTATGGGCCGTCACTGCCCTCGTCGTCGCCATCGTCGCCACTATCGGCGCTGCTCCCGGCGGGCTCGTCGTCGCTCCAATGGCCGCCGACCGGGCCCTCGTTGTCTTCATCTTCTTCGTCGCCGTCGTCCCTGCCGCCGTCGAAGTCGCTGAGATTGCCCGGCCAAGGGCAGAACCGCTTGGCCGGTGGCTCGTCGGAGGGGCTCTCGTCGCCGTCCTCCTCCTCCTCTTCCTGCTCCTCTTCCCCGGAAGAAGTGAAGTCGCAGGAGAAGCTGTCGTCGTCACTCTCCTCCTCCGTTTCCCCAACGGCGAGGAAGCGGAGGTCGCTCTCCCCGTCCGTCGAGGATTCGTCGCCCTCGGACCAGATGGAGAAGTCGTGGTCTGACTCCTCCCCGGCCGCAATGGCGCGGCGGGTGTTCGCCGCGTGGACCTCTGCCGGCTGTACTCCGGCGTCGGCTCACGGGATATGGAAGACTGGCTGGAAAGATCCGATGGGGCAGAGGAGGAGGAAGACATGGTGGCAGGAGGGCTTTTGGAGTGCTAATGCGGAGGAGATGCAGAGGAGAACTGTTCATGGCGGTTAAATAAAAGGGGGATATAGTGGAAATTCAATGCCACAGCAGTTTCCGAGGAAGTGGTGCCTAAAAAAAAAAAAAACAAACTGCCAGATCACGCGGAGAAGTTGAGAAGGCAGGACATCATGATGAAGGATACTGCAGCAGTTCTGCCACGACATGACCCGACGGAGTGATTTTGGAATTACCAATTCCAAAACCAGGGGGGCATGTGTTATCACCAGAATTTGACCAAGTTGGAGGTGGGCCACGATCAAGATAAGCCTGAAGGTTATTTTTGGAGAGAGCACGAAGATCGGCCTTTTATACCAAGTTGGGCTTAATTGCCCGTGTATCTGTAAAATATTAGATCGCATCTTAGTTTAGAAGTTAGAATCTTACTCGTGCACGGTTTGGTGCACGCCCACATTAGAAAGTCCCCTGGACTATAAATATGTATCTAGGGTTTATGGAATAAACAACAACTCACGTTCAACCCAAAACAAACCAATCTCGGCGCATCGCCAACTCCTTCATCTCGAGGGTTTCAATCAGGTAAGCGACATGCTGCCTAGATCGCATCTTGCGATCTAGGCAGCACAAGCCCCACGTTGTTCATGCGTTGCTCGTACTGAAGCGTCTTTGATGGTGAGCAACGTAGTTATCATAGATGTGTTAGGGTTAGCATAGTTCTTCGGATAACATGCTTACGTAGTGCAGCCCTTGCATGTCTAGCCGCCCTCACGCCTATCTCAGGCGTGGGGGCGGCACCGCCCTGTTCATCATCTCGGTAGATCTGATCCGTTACGATTGCTCCTTGCTCTGCAAGGATTAGTTTAATATCTGCAATAGTTAGGCCTTACAAAGGGGTGGAGGATCCAGCGGCACGTAGGGTGGCGTTCGCAAGTCCTAAACAGGATGTTCCGAGGATCAACGTCATGTTGGTTTTTAGGCCTTGTTTAGGATCGGCTTATGAGCACCGTGCGTGGCCGCGAGGCCCAACCTGGAGTAGGATGATCCGATTATGCGGTGAAAACCCTAAATCGTCGTAGATCTCATTAGCTATATCTTGATCAAGCAGGATCACCAAGTATTCGTGCACCCCGTACGGATCATGGGCTCAAAGAGGAGCCGATTCACAGGATAACCTGAGAGCCGATCGAGGCTCGTATTTAATGTTTACGTGTATGCCATGCAGGAAATAAGCGAGGCATCCCCATCACCTTCCTGACCAGGTATAGGTCAGGTGGCACGCCCTTGCACTTCGCATCGCTGCGTGTGACCAGAAGAGCATTGCGGGCCGTCGCTCGGAGGGGTCTCAGCCAGCCGCAGCTCTAGGCTCTTCCCGGCTCTACCGTGTTGCCAGGCCGCTGCCCGCCGGTGGGTTTTGGCAGGCAACACCACCGCCGCATCCTTGTCCAGCAGCTTGCGCCATGGCCCTCAAATCTTCAGCTCTGATACCAAATGATATCCCTAACCTCGAGCTCACAAGATCAGAGAGAGGATGACAGGGGTTTTGCGCCCCTCACAACTTGCGACTTTTCTGTCATCTTCTCATTCCTCTTGGGTTAGTCTATTTAACACTCGGGTGTTTTTCTATTCAGCAACACCCGATTTTTTTGTCAGCATGTTGCTTTCCCTGTCAGGCCATCACCTTCTGTCTGTTTGCTTTATTTGAAAACGAAAAAAATAAAGACGGGAATAGAAACTGAATAGGTTTTTTCTACCGACGTCATGCACATCATCTGCATGCATCGGGGCAGACGGTCTTATTCTCGTCCACAAGTACGTCGCCGTGCTCGCCTTGCACATGCAGGGCCGCAGGAGCACCACTAACGAAGTAACAAACGACCATATGCGCGAGCAATACGCGTATAGAAAAACCTAGTAGCCTCTCAGTTTTATAATTGTGTTGTAGTTTCAGTTTAAATTTAAACTAAAATCAAGAAAAGAATTATGGAATAGTGGGAGTAATTTGCGCGGCTCGAGAAATATAATCACATATGAAACCATTCGTATATACATGTTTACTAGTTAGTAATTACACATTAATTCTTATATATATTTAATAGCTAATCTATCTATTATATACTAAAAGCAAAATACGGATACTTAAAATAGAGACGCCACGTTAATGCACATCGTCCTAATCTATCTATATCTCTTATAAAGCAAAACCTCACTAGAGGGTCATTTAAATTGTCTATCTCAACATGCAAGCTATCCACATCATTCATTCTATTAGCCATCTAATTGTCCATGTCATCCCCCACTAACATTCATTAATACTCTACATGCAAGCCACATCATCTATTTTTTAAGCCATCCAATTATCCACATCATCCACTTTTAGCTGCCAACTACATAACCATTTCAAGTCAGTTTTTTTAAGTTAGCCTCTTGACTATTTATGCCAATTGAATCCTGCATGTTCCTACAAATAACATCCTATTCCAATCAACTTATATCCTTTTGTTTTTTTTACAAAATAGAGTTATTGGAGAAATTCCCACTGCAACGCGCGGGGTATCCTTCTAGTAATATCTATAAAGTTGATCCCCACTAACTCTATTTAATGTTTGCAAGCTGCTTCCACAGTTAGCCACGTCACCTGAAATGATTGGAGCCGTTTGATCAAATTTGTATGCACCAGATTTTCTTACAGTATCACATGCCGAACATTTGTTTCCATGCCCCGCGCAACCTTCTGATAAGCAAATTAAAGCATTCCATTAACTTTTCCAGATTGGTGCTCCACATACGGGTTCTCTTCCTCTTCTTCGTAGTAATGCTAGAGTGCTAACAGCTGATGACCTCTCCGCTTCTTATTCCGCCATGCTCCTCCGCTTCTTGGACAATTGTAGTATTTAATCCCCTATGTGGACAGTGGACTAGAGCGCTAATTTGCATCACAATTCACAACTCGAGCTCGACACTGTCGGATCGCAAGCGCGCACAGCTGATTGCTCTGCCGTGCTGTCGTTGGGGTCTTCGATGACCAGAGAGAGAGACAGAGCAGTCGAGCCGGACGCGCAGAGGAGCGCCGCTTGGGTCGAAGCGGAGGAGCTCCTTGCCGTGCATTAGCGACTGCGCGCATCGTGCCCACCTGGTGCCGGCAAGCAACGGTGAGCCTCCACTAGACGACCACATCGCCAAATCCAGCTCGAAGGGAGCAGCTGCGTTTTCTGTTCGTTGCCGGGGAAGAAGGTTATCGAGGAAGAATCTCCGCCGCTGGCCCAGCCGTGCCGGTGCCGCCGCGACCTACGAGAGAGATTCGTGGATTGGGAATTTGGGATTCTCTACCCAACTGATCCAGGTACCGCCGGAACTCCACAACGTGCGCGTAGCAGATCAAATCCTAAGAAGCTCAGAATGTAGCGCGGCCCGTCCGCCGCAGAGAGGGGGTCGAGCCGTCGAGGACACGAGGAAAGGCTAGCTGATTTGTTGGGTTAAACCATGATAGGGCAAAGCTGCCGGAGTTTTCTCTCTCCACTTACTGCCGGGTCCCATACCAGCCGAATTTCTGTTTGTTCCATCGTTGCGTAAAAATAGTCTGGCTACTGCGCGCAGTGCGAAAAATTCATGTGCTTGCTGAGAGGTTATTTTTCTTTGATGGCACAGGGACATTGGTACATACAGTACGTGTGTCATATTTGAACAAATAATTAAGGCCGTATGAGCCTGTGCTATATGGCATATACTATTACTAGCTCTTTACATTTCAGATGATTCTTCTCATCATCCAAAGCTGATACATATGATTGTTTGTTTTATTACTTCCTAATATTCTTTGAATTACTCTTTTAAAATCATCTTCAGTTTGTTTTAAAAAATCCGCTGCATCGCGCGGGGTATCAACTAATTATTTTAATGGTTAGATCTAAAATTTATGGCTACGATTTAAAGATAACAAAGGTTACGTAAAACTATATTTGGTACGAACAGCAGTCAAGGATGTCACGTATGAATCCTTTTTTTTTGAGGAAAATGTCACTTATAAGGAATTAGATACAGATCCACATATGCATGCTCCAAGCGGATTTGGCCACAGTAAAATAAAGGAAAACGCTTTATATCAGGCGGAGGCTCCGCGCTGTGGCAACCTCCGGCTCCTGCTCACGACACGTGTCCACGGGCCCCACAGCACCGCTCTCTCTTCCTTATCTTCCTCCTACGTTTCTCCAAGGTCTTCTATTCCCCAATTTCTCTGCATCGATAGCCCGATGAAAACCGTTTCCTGCGGCCAGCGCCCGACCCCTCCGCCTCCACGAAATCTGACGCCGCCTCCCCCTCCGCCAACATGAACGACGCCTTCTCCGCCGCCTCTCTCCCACCTTGTAGTAGGTAATCTAATCTTTGATCACGACCTATGGCTCGTGCTCCTCTCGGACCGTCCTCGCCGGCGTTGCAAGAGGGAGCGGGGGACGGAGGTTGTCACCGGTGCTGCAAGGACCTGTAGCCTCTCTCCCTCCCCTTCGACGTGGCGCCACCGACGCAAAAATCTCAGCTCATATATACCTTTTTTTTGCAGATTGCAGCTTAGTTTGTCGGTGTCGCAGCTCCAGCCTTTTGTGTTAAAGATATTGAGAACACATAAACCACTGCCATATGATATTCCTAAGATATATTTCTTAATTTGTTCGGTTTTTCTTTGCAATATAGTGATATACTCCCTCCGTTCCTAGGTATAAGGTGCATATTTTTTGGCATGAGTATTAAAGAAACACAAGTTTAGAAAACAATAAACCTGGCTTGGATGGGATTACCCTTGGAAAATTGACGTGAGAAAATAGAGGAGTTTACAAGAGATAATGAAACACAATCAAATCCCTAAAAAAATATCTAGACTAATTGTGCAACGCAATCGACCTTATATTTTGGATTTTTTTCTCAAAAAAATATACACCTAATATCTAGGAACGAAGGAGGTATTAATTTACAAAATGGGGATACAGTCAACCAATACCAATTTATGCATTTTTCAAAATTATTCACAATGAAGAAGATAAATAGAAAGAAAAATGTTTACATAATTTTTTTTACACTTTCACTATAGATGATGCCCTCGCATTTGCGAGGGCCACCGTGCTAGTTAAATGTAAATATACATGTGTAGTTACACTGTAAATTCCATGTAATTCAAATATATATACAAGCTAATTAGATAGTAATTTACATGTACAAAAACCATGTATACATGTGCAATAAACTAGTAATTTACGTGTAGGTACCCATGTATATACGTGTAAAATTGGATCATAATTACATGTCGCAACCTTGTATGTACGTGTAAAATATCTTGTATTTAACATGTAGATAATGTGTCAAATCAGCTAGTATTTAGACAAACTTAAGACAAATTTTATGGAACGGAGAAAGTAGCATATGTCGATCAACTAACAGTTTACATTGGTACCCATAGTTCGCATAGATACAGTACATGTCAAACAGCAAGTATTTAAATGTACCACAGTACTAATTGGCCTCCTCTCTTTCCCCAGCTAGTTGTTCCAGCTCGCGGCAGAAAAAGGTCCGGTTAAGACCGGATGCTAACAAAACGATCGCTAGAAAAAAGAAAGAACCATATTCTCCAGCGCGATTTCAGAGAGGACCGATCGAGCCAGAAATTCGAGTGTTGACGAAAAGGAAAACAACCGACAGATAAATAGCAAAAGTGGGGCTACAAGCAAAGGCAGGAGCCCACGATCCACTTTGGTCGCGCCATCCCACGATGGAATCGTGCCTCGCACAAGAATCGCTACAAGTTGTTAGAAACTTGGAGCAGCTAAAACGTTAACTGAAAAACTGCTAACTGACGCTAACTAACCTGTCTAGGAAATAGACCAAGGACACGTACAATGGGTGACGTCAGCCTACTCTTAGAGGTGCTACTTCGGATTTTTGATTAGTTGGGGGAGAGAGAATGAAGGGAGAGAATGTTGTCTTCTCTTGACTAAGAGATTATCTCTTAGAAAATAAGGAAAGGTTATTTTCACTATTGTACGACATGTCTTCCCTTAGCAACATTATTTCCTACCAAATTAATTGATTATCATTAATTGCTAGGAACGGCTATAAGAGATATCACATTGTAGAACTTATACCTATTGTCTTCTCTAGCGGATGTGGCGGGATAAGAGAAGATATGCATTCTCTACCATTGTACATTGTACATGCCCTAACAGCTATCTAAACTGAAGATGCTGCGCTAGTTTATTACAACATGGACAATGTCCAGGAGAAGCCAGTCTGCGATGGGAGGAATCAGCGAGCGGCCGACAGAGAAGCGACGGCTGGAAGTCAGCGACGGCGGACAAAATCGCGTAGACAGGCCTGGTGGAGCTGGTGGCGGCAGTTGGGGACACAAGAGCAGTTGCAGAGAGTGGCAACGGGTAGAAGTGGAGCAGTTGTGGACGGGCAGCGACAGGCAGGAGGGAAGAAGGAGCAGCACGGTAGCTGGCAAAATATTGGCTGCAGCAGCGCAAGATGGAACCAGCACGACTTGTGGTGTGCGGAGTCTTTCGGGAGGAGAATGACGAAAACCTAAATCTATGCGCTGATACCATGTTATTGATGCAACTTATCTCTATTGTTTAGCTCAATTTTTTTTATCTCTATTGTTTAGCCCAAGGGGCAAATATATAGTACACAAGACTCAGCTATAAGAAATGAAATCAAAACAACCCTTATACAGTGGGGAAAATACACATCAATATAAATATCTAACATCTACAAACATTTCCTTTAAAAAAATCTACGAACAATAGGATGAAGGGTAAAACATCTAGACGTTTAATAAGAAATTATATTATTAATTGTGAAGAGAATTGTGTTCTATCATGTTTCAGTTATGCTACAGGCGTTAGAGTTAAGTTAGTCGAATGTGCTTTGCATGTGCAGGATTAGTAGTAACGGATGAAGCATCAGCCAATCATGTACTAATTCTTTTCTGGTGCATGATGCTGAACATCACATATTTGGCAAATAGTGTAATGGACAACTATTTTCTGCACTTGGAACGATGTTATTTATGTATGATAATGATTCTTTGGCTAATTGAAGCATCAATAGTGTTTACAATTTGTTGTCAGATTGCCAGTCAAGAGATGGAAGCTTATCCAATGCTAGGTATTTTAAGAACAAAAACCAGCACCCTTGCGCTGGAACGTGTTCGGCGGCTAAAGAAAATGCTGCTGAACTTAATTGAGAGGGTTCAGAAGGTAACTGTTGTACTTTACAACAAATCATATTTAGTTTCTTTGTTGGATGTTTTGTCACTAAATTCCTTTATTTATTTATTGTAAAGGTCAGAGACTGTTGGATAATTAGGCACAATTTCCATGATTAATTCCAGAATATTAAGCATGACGACAGTAACTACTAACATGTGAAACTCGAACATACTAGATGTAGTGATCAACATGAACAGTAGCATAGCAAACAGTACAACATCCATCGCTAAACAGATCGAGATATGTCGCACGTACCGATCTGGTGGAGGTGGCGGTGGAGGTGTAGCAGATGATGTCGCAGCAGTAACGTTGTTGATGAGTACGTTGTTGACGACGGGGACGACGGGTCGAAGTAGATGGCGCTAAAGACGACGGTAGGCAGCACCGCCCGACTTGGACGGAAGGCGACCCGTGATGAAGAGCTTGAGCAGCCGCGCAGAGCGCTTCCCAAAAACCTAATTCGCCCTCTCCCGTACAGGATGGCAAGGACGAGCGGTTCCGGAGACCTGCTCTCCCGTTCGCCGATGCACGTCGGCTCGCGGGATGGAGTAGGCTACGATGGCGGCGCAAGCAGAGAGAGGTGGAAACCCTAACTCGTGTATTGGATGATTTTTCTGCGGTAGCCGGGCAGGAGATTATATAGGCTCGGGAAACCCTAGGCAACGTGGGCCACGCCCACGTCGCACGAACGTTTCGAGTCGGTTACAGATAGCCCACGATCCGGGAGCGACCCGAACCGACTAACTGCGACGCGTCCGTCTAGGACTCTGTTCGTTTTCCTGAGCTGCAAAAAGTAAGGAAAGTCTCGGCTCGAGGCTCAATCCACTCACCACGAGCGCGGCGCGCGTCGTGACGTGTCGTGTCGTGTCGAGTCGAGACGAGACGAGCGAGCGAGGAGGAGGAGGAGCGCGCGTGTAGCACTCCTATTCTCACTCACTTACTAGTGGTGGAACAACCCACCTTATAAGGTGGTCTAACTTCCTCCCAACTTTCCATGTGGGACTAAACTTCCCACCTCTTGCCACTCCCTAGTGAGCTGCCACCAACTTGGGCTCAAACTCACAAGGCTGCCACTATGTGGGCTTTGAGATTTATAGGAAAAACTGAAATCTAATTTGGGCCACTAAACGTGGGCCCAATATTTCAACAATCCCCCACCAGATCTCAAATCCCCATTCAGAGATTTACCAATACTCGCTGCTTGTTTATATACCAGTGTTTCAGCGGAGACTGTTAAGTTGAACTTCCGCCTAGAACCTTAAGCTACATCCACTCACACTTGAACAATGGACTAAGCCTTGAATTGCAAGTTTTGCGTGAACAGGGTTTCACTCAAAGTCATGACCAGTACATGGCTGCCAGTAGCCTACCCCGCGGGTGAAGCATATGCGTCATACTTCATGGTCTCTTCATGAGTTTACTAGAGATCACCCAAATCTCATAGATTGCGACGTTTAACAATCGGACTCATATAGGTGTGTTATTTCAAGAATGCTCTGTAGGACAACATCTTTGCTAAAATAGCCAACATAAACACATTAAGGCTTGTTGCCAACCTGCCTTACAGCAACTGAGAGTTGTGCATCTTCACATAGAGGGGGTTACATAATACTCTCCTCAATTAAACCACTAGTTTGTTTTTCCTGTGTCCTAATTCACGGGATCTCCGATCACAAAGGTTGGGTTACCACTATGGCGTAACATCAACGGGTCTCAAACCCATCTCCCTCGATGCACTTTCTATCACATTACGTGATAGTCCCTTTGTAAAGGGATCTCGCCAGGTTTTTGTCTGTTTGAATATATGTAACAGCTTATTACTCCGAGTTTCGCAATTTCCCCGACAGACTTCAAACGTCTCTTGACGTGTCTTGATGACTTCGCGTTATCCTTAGAATTGTTCACTTTGACAATTACAGTTTGATTGTCACAATTCAAAAGGATTGCCGGAACAGGTTTTTCAACCACAGGCAAGTCCATCAAGAGCTCACGCAACCATTCTGATTCAACAGTGGTTGTGTCTAAAGCAGTAAGTTCTGCTTCCATAGTTGACCTCGTCAATATGGTTTGCTTACAAGATCTCCATGACACTGCGCCACCTCCAAAGGTAAATACATACCCACTTGTGGCGTACAGATCAGCTACATCTGAGATCCAATTCGAATCACTATATCCTTCAAGCACAGCTGGGTGCCCTGAATAGTGAATCTCATAACTCATTGTACCACATAGGTAGCGCATGACCCTATCAAGTGCATGCCAATGATCAGTACCGGGTTTGACATGAACCTACTCAACTTGCTAATAGCAAAAGAGATGTCGGGTCTAGTCGCGCTCGCTAAGTACATGAGTGAGCCAACGATCCGAGAATATCTCAATTGATCTATGGCAATCCTCCGGTTCTTGCGTAGTGTCACACCGGGATCATAAGGTGTTGAAGAAGGCTTGCTATCAATATAGCCGAACCGGCTCAAGATCTTCTCAACATAATGGGATTGCGTTAGAGTAATCCCACTCTCGTTCTTAATTAGCTTGATGTTCGTAATCACATCAGCTTCTCCTGCATCTTTCATATCAAAGCTCTTTGACAAGAAAGACTTGACCTCGTGTATTACTTTCATGTTTGTACCAAAGATCAGAATATCATCCACATACAAACATAGTATAACACCTTCGCCCCCACCATGGCGATAGTAAACGCACTTGTCGACCTCATTGACAACAAAGCCTCATGAAGTTAAAGTTCGTCAAACTTCTCATGCCATTGCTTAGGTGCTTGTTTCTGGGCCATATAAGGATTTCAGCAACTTGCACACCTTTCTTTCTTCACCTTTTACTACAAACCCATCAGCTGATCCATATAGATTTCCTCTTCCAACTCTCCATTAAGGAAAGCTGTCTTTACATCCATTTGATGAACGATAAGACCATAGGAGGCAGCCATGGATAGTAGTACTCGAATGGTGGTAAGTCTAGCGACAGGTGAATAGGTGTCAAGTAATCTTCGCCTTCTCTCCGTGTGTAGCCTTTCGCTACAAGCCGCGCCTTGTACTTTTCAATAGTACCATCAGGTCTTAGCTTCTTCTTGAACACCCATTTGCAGCCCACAAAGCTTGCATCCATGGGGTCGTTCGACAACTCCCAAGTTCCATTAGAAAGAATCGAGTCCATCTCATTATGGACAGCTTCTTTCAGTCATCTGCATCCTGGAGATGCATATGCCTCTCGCAATGGACGTGGGAGTATCATCCACAAGGTACACAATGAAATCATCACCAAAGGATTTTTCAATCCTCCGTCTCTTGCTCCGTTTAGGAGCTTCATTGTCATCCTTCTCAATGACAATCTCATGTGATTGTTCAAAATACTCATTAGATGTACTAGATTCAGGAACTATCTCAAGAGAAATTCTAGCAATGCTATGCATATCTTTCATAGGAAACATATTCTCAAAGAATGTTGCATCACGAGATTCCATAATAGTATCAACATGCATATCGTGTACTTCGTATTGAACTACTAAAAATCTATAGCCTACACTCGCGGAGCATAACCTAGAAAGATACAATCCACTGTCTTTGGTCCGAGTTTGCGCTTCTTAGTAATTGGAATATTGACTTTCGCCAAACATCCCCATGTGCGCAAATACGAAAGTGATGGTTTTCTCCCAGTACCACTCCTCGTAAGGGGTTTTATCTTTATTCTTGTTAGGAACTCTATTCAGACATGACATGAAGTCAATAAAGCCTCCCCCACCATGCCTTTGATAAACCAAGAAGTGGCTAACATGGAATTCACCAAGTCGGTCAGCGTGCGGTTTTTCCTCTCGGCAACCCCGTTTGATTGGGGCGAATAGGGAGGCGTCCTCTCATGAATAATGCCATGTTCCTCACGTAATTCATCAAAGATTTTAGGAAAATATTCGCCACCACGATCCGACCTAAGACGCTTGATCTTTCTCTCTAGTTGATTTTCAACTTCAGCCTTATAAATTTTAAAGTAGTCTAAAGCTTCATCTTTAGTTCGCAACAAATAAACATAGCAAAATCTAGTCGCATCATCAATCAATGTCATGAAATATCTCTTTCCACCTTTTGTCAACACACCATTCATCTCGCATAGATCGTAATGTATGAGTTCTAGAGGTGCCAGTTTCTCTCCTCGGCCGCCTTGTGAGGCTTCCGAGGTTGCTTTGATTGCACACAACTATGGCACTTAGAACCTTTGGCAATGGTGAAATTCGGAATTAAACTTAAACTGGATAGCCGAGACATTAAACCAAAATTAATGTGACATAAGCGAGAATGCCAAACACTGGTATCATCACTAACATTGCCACATATATGGTTCACAGACTTATTACTGAAATCGAAGCGAAAAGCGGAACAAGCCTCCGCACTCATAGCCTTTACCAATAAATTGTCCAAACTTGGAAACAACTACTTTATTCGACTCTAAAACAACCTTAAACCCATCTCTCGCATAGAAGGGAGCCGCTAACGAGATTCTTGTTCATAGTAGGGACATGCCGCACGTTCCTCACCGCACGATCTTCCCGAAGTGAACTTCAGATCTACCGTGCCAACACCACGAACAGAAGCATGTGACCCATTCCCCATCAAGACGGAAGAATCCCGGGCGACCTGGTAAGAAGTGAACATGGATATGTCGACACACATGAACATTAGCACCTGTATCAATCCACCAACATGGAGATTGAAGTACCGAAAGAACAAGAAAGAGATTACCGTACCCATCAGCATTGCTAGCGGTCACCGTGTTGACTTGCCTCGCCTTTTTCTTGCGGTCTGCCCTCTCTCGGGACAGTCCTTAGAAAAGTGGCCAGTCTCTCCACATGTAAAGCAGCTCAGATCTGCTTTGTTAATCATCTTCTTCTTCTTGAAGGTTGTAGTCTTCATAGGCTTATTGAAGGAGGGCTTGTTATTCCCTTTGTTCTTGCTGTAGGGTTTCTTCGCACCATGTTGGCGCTAGACCGACCCTCTCCTTTCTCAAGATATTATCCTTAGCCCGAGCTTTCTCCTCAACATCAAGAGATGCTATCAGATTTTCAACTGATATCTCCTGTCTCTTGTGTTTGAGAGTTGTGGCAAAGTTCCTCCATGAAGGGGGCAACTTAGCGATGATGCATCCAGCCACAAACTTGTCAGGTAAGGCACACTTAAGGAGCTCAAGCTCTTTCGCAATGCACTGTATCTCATGAGCTTGTTCAACTACAGAACGGTTGTTAACCATCCTGATGTCATGGAAGTTCTCCATGATGTACAGTTCAACATCGTCGCATCGGTTGCACCGAACTTAGCATTCGATTGCCTCCCGTAGCTCTTTACCATCCGTTATGTGCATGTACACATCACACGTACGATCAGCAAGAATGCTCGTAACGCATCCGACAAAGAGAGTATTGTTTTCCTTGAACTTGTTCTGATCTTGATCAGATATAGTTCCTTCTGTAAACCATCAGTAACATCGAACACTTTCAGATGAGTAAGCCAGAGCATGGCCTTATACTGCCATCTCTTAAAGTGCACACCGGTAAACTTATCCGGCCTCAGTGCATCGGAAAAACCAGCCATTGTTAACTCAGGAAATTGCCTACAATTAGGTTTTTGGATTGTTGGATAATTAGGCACAATTTCCATGATTAATTCCAGAATATTAAGCATGACGACAGTAACTACTAACATGTGAAACTCGAACATACTCTCCCGTACAGGATGGCAAGGACGAGCGGTTCCGGAGACCTGCTCTCCCGTTCGCCGATGCACGTCGGCTCGCGGGATGGAGTAGGCTACGATGGCGGCGCAAGCAGAGAGAGGTGGAAACCCTAACTCGTGTATTGGATGATTTTTCTGCGGTAGCCGGGCAGGAGATTATATAGGCTCGGGAAACCCTAGGCAACGTGGGCCACGCCCACGTCGCACGAACGTTTCGAGTCGGTTACAGATAGCCCACGATCCGGGAGCGACCCGAACCGACTAACTGCGACGCGTCCGTCTAGGACTCTGTTCGTTTTCCTGAGCTGCAAAAAGTAAGGAAAGTCTCGGCTCGAGGCTCAATCCACTCACCACGAGCGCGGCGCGCGTCGTGACGTGACGTGTCGAGTCGAGCGAGCGAGGAGGAGGAGGAGCGCGCGTGTAGCACTCCTATTCTCACTCACTTACTAGTGGTGGAACAACCCACCTTATAAGGTGGTCTAACTTCCTCCCAACTTTCCATGTGGGACTAAACTTCCCACCTCTTGCCACTCCCTAGTGAGCTGCCACCAACTTGGGCTCAAACTCACAAGGCTGCCACTATGTGGGCTTTGAGATTTATAGGAAAAACTGAAATCTAATTTGGGCCACTAAACGTGGGCCCAATATTTCAACAGAGACAACATAGAGCACCTGATGAACGACAATGATAAGTTGGCCAAATGTTACCTCACAGAGAAGAAGAGGATGGAAGCACAGTCTTTAATCAAGGTGGAAGAACAGTTGCTAGATGAAGAGGGCCTTCAGGTTCCAATTTCCACGGTTTCGTTACCCTATGCATCTCGGAGCCACGGCAACTCCAATAGCCCAGAGAGCAATCACTACAACACAGCACGACTGGAACTGTTGTTGGAGGATTACTTTTTGAAAATTGATGGGACTGTCAGCAAATTAAATTTGGTATGCAACTGCTATTTTTACCCTGTTCTTAAGATCCACGCCTCTAGATGACATTTTTTTATACATTTTGTTAGCTGAAGGACTATATTGATGACACGGAGTATTACGTCAACTTCCAGCTGGTACACTCCTCTAGCATATATTTTCAATTAAACTTACAATTACCATATTTTAGAACAGTCAAGGTCCACTGCTAAGTTAGCTTGTTACTGGTCACCAAATCTGCAAGTTCGACTTTATCTAGTTGAACCCATTCCCTCGCTGCGGGTCTGAGCCCACCTCCCTCGCTGCGGGGAGATCGGGCCGGTCTGAGCCCTCCATCATCGATGTGGCGCCGGTGGCCACCAGTTCGGAGGGCGCCCGCACTGCTGGCCAGCTGTGCTCCATCATCGTCGACCTGCGGCTCGCCTCCTGGCGCGGCGTCCCCTGCTCGGGAGGTTGAGGATTGGCTCGAGCCATCCTGGAAGCGCCGCTCGGGATGGGCCAGGTCTTCGCGGGGACAGGGCGTCTGTGCGGCGCGTGACATGCCTCGGCGATCCGCCCGGGAGGAGGCTAGCTTGATTTGTTTCATGAAGAGGACCGCGGGTCTCTGCTCTCGTTTGTCTTGCTCCCAAGCCCCGTGCTGCCGACTGCAAGAACGATATCCGTTGCCTCACCTGTAACCTCTCCGGCCACCAGGAGCGTGATTGTCATCTTCGCCGCAAGAAATGGAGCTCCCAGAAGCGGCCTCCTGTCCAGCGCACGGCCCCTGCTTCAACCGCCTCGTCTCCTCTCGCTCAGGGCACTCGCTCTTGGGCAGAGGTCGCTTCCCCGAGCCTGCCCACTGCCGAGCCGTCCGCCTCTGGCGATCCGCTCATGCATGCTTTCGGCACTACCCAAGCAGCTGCGATCCGCTCCGAGCTAAATGAAATCGTACGAGGAGCAATGGTGCCGCTCCTTGCTGAGGCTGCGACTTTGCACGACTGGAATGCCAATGCGACGCGGCTGCTGATGCAGATGGGCGACCTCGTGAAGACGCCGAGTGACCCTAACCCTGACGTTACTTCCATGCGGGCTAGCCAAGACAATTGCGACGGGATATGCAACGGCCTGGCCAGCGGCATGGGCTGCGACCATGAGAGCGCCTCGACGGAGGGAAAACTGCAGCAGTATGTTCCTTCCGCAGCTGGGGCCGCGTCCTTGTGTGAGCTGGAGCACGTGTTGATGGATAATGATAAGGATGATGTTGAGGAAAATGGACCTGGTGGAGGCAAGTTTAAAGATTGGTGGTGCAGCTCTGGAGGAGAGTTGCGTGCTGGAGGCTGTTTGGTCGGTTTCCCTTTTGGAGCTGCCTCTCTCCCCGCAGGATGAGGCCTCTATCCCCGAGGGGGTCAGGCCAAGCGAGGAATTAGGCCAGGTGGGCTCAGGTCGGCTCAATGGTGGTTCTGGACTGGTGTTGGATCTGGCCCAGGATGGCACTTTGTTTGCTGATGACCAGGCGTGTGATAAGGCACCAGGCGGCCAAGACACGTTCCTCGCTTCTGTCTTCACCAGCCCCTGTCCTCCGATGCTTCAGGTTGCTGCGCCGCTTCACTCTAGTGCTACCCGTGCTGCTCCGCCGGACTGCACCATCTCCAGCCATAGTGCCAAGGACGAGGTTGCGCGCTCTAGTAGGCGCCTTGCGGCGAAGTCCTCCTCTGGGTTGACCGCATTAGAGAAAGCCAAGATGGTGATGCTGAAGAAGAGCGGTGCAATTCTGAAGGAGGAACCAACTAGCATCAGCGGGTTGAGCAAGTACATGCAGATTTACAAGAAGCCAATCCCTTTGGCCTTCGTCCAAGCGGTGGAGAAGCTGGTTCAGGTTACCAGGCCTCGACAAGCAACCAGATCTCAGTCGTCAACCTCGCCGGCGGTTGCCGCGGCTTGATACCGTTTCAGCGAAGAACAATCCTAGAAGTGGAAAGCTGCTGAGCTCGGATAATATGATCAAGGGCCACCTGTCGTGGAACCTCTGGATTTAATAAGATCCTTTGAGTTAGGTCGCAAGGTGTAGCCTTGTCGTGTTTATTTTTTCTCTCCTAGGCAGTTTTCTGTCTTGTACAGTTTTCCCTCTACTAAAATGAAATGGCAGAGCTCCTGCCTTTAACCGTCAAAAAAAGAAAAACCCATTCCCTCGACAAATCTTCAAAGTGTCACGATGTTCTTTCTGAAACATGACTCTTTCATTGATACCCAAGCAAATGAATGCCGCTCCCCATCTTCAATATCTGTAGTCCCTCCATGAGGTTGAAAACTGTGCTAACATCACTAACAGTACAGTTGTTGTGAAATTTCTTGCGCCACGTATTCATGGACGGATGGAGTGTCTATAACATAACAAATGCTGAATCGTGTCATCTACAAAAAAAAAAGCAATAAGGAATCATAGCTATTTTGATTAAAGGAGAGAAATAATGCTGCAGCCTGCGCCCCAACCCACTGTTTCTCAATCTTGACGAAAAAGGAATCTTTTTTTTGGAGACGAACGAGAAATTCTTACACCATAACCATGGATACTGTTCTTGCAGGACGTCCTCAGAAATAAATTGCTGAAATTCGAACTGGTGTTGGGCAGTGCTGCATTTGTGGTGGCCCTCTTTGCAGTTGTCCCAGCAGTCTTCGGCATGAACTTCGAAGGAGTCACCATTTATAAGGTGCCGCATGCATTCGAAGAAACGCTTGGCATAACAGGTATTTGCAGCCTAGTTATGTTCGTTGTTTTCCTGTGGTACTTAAAGAGGACAATATCAATCTAGATGCTCCATGGAGAACATTATTTCCCTTGTAGAATGGATCTCCCGACCTTACTGCGCTACTAAAAGTGATTTCCATAGCATTTTAGAATAATTGTATTAAAAGATTCTACTGGGTTGTTTGATTTGTAAAAATTCTCATTAGTATTCTCATGTATTATTTTTTCTGGCAGCTGACTATAGTGACACCAGACCGTTCCACTAGTAGATTACTATTTTTGGCTTTACATTGAGATTGTACCAATTTGTAAGACAGTACTACAGTTTTTACAACGTATACCTCGGGTCTGTTTTAATCGACACGCATATGAACTAGCTGCATGCACATAATGAACTAAGGCCGGCGTCGATTAAAAGCCTCCGGAGGGAGTATTTTCTTATATGAACTACATGTACCGTTAAACAATTAGATCAAAGATTTAGTTGATGCATATATTTATACAATCCGTGAGCTAATTGTGGTTCAGCACTTAATTGCTCACAGTTCCAGAGTACATATAGAGAATTACAAGTAGTTGGCTCCCCCCGCGCAGCTGGAATCGCGGTAGCCGGCAATCCCTTTGTAAGAGCATCTCCAGTCGCGTTCCCAAAGCATCCCTAAATGGCATCGGATCGAGCGTTTGGGGACGTGTTTTGTTCGTGCCATATTTGGGGGACGTCGCTCCCCAATCACGTCCCCCAAACAAAATTTTATATATTTAAAACTTAAGCGAATTCATTCAAACTTCCTATATATTACATAGATTCGAACGAAATTCGATGAAATTTAAACTAAACCTAATCTAGCAGTACTTTCGGCGGCCGGAGGGGTCGTAGTACTGGTGGAAGTTATACATGTCGTCCGTGACGACCTCCTGCTTGCCGCGCTCGTCGGGCTCGTCGACGGGCTCGTCCTTCACCGCGCCGCTTGGTCCAGCCTCGCCGTCATCGGTGAGGTCCACGAGCGGCTTCCCGGTGTCGCGGATGGACATGGCGATCGCCGCGTCGAGGTCGCCCCTCCAGGCGTCCTTGTCGTTCAGCGACGCCAAGCACACCGCTCGCAGCCCTGGGCAGTCCTCGGGGTCGTCGCTGCTCGCGACGAGGCGCTGCTGCCGCTCGTACTCCACCAGCAGCGCCGCCTTCCCGACTGCCTCGTCGTCCTGCTCCTCCTTCTCCCCCGGCTTCGGGATGAGGAGGGCGCCGCCGCCGCGCCTTTGCCGCCGCGCCTCGGGATGACCGGGGGCGTCGCGAACTCCGGCTCCTCCTCCTTCACCTCGCGCTTGGGGACGGTGTAGGGCGCGGCGCGGTGTGACGAGGACGGCGCCGATCGCACCGGAACTGATGAGGAAGAGTTGGAGGAGGACGAATACGTCCTCCTCGGCTGCCAGCATGCTACGGGAGATGGTGGCAGCGACGACGGCGTCTCCAACCTTGGAGCGCTGTTGTGGATGCCGTCGACGACGTTCTCCAGGGTGCGCCACGGAACGCCCCAGAAGAGGACGCGTCCGTCCTTGTTCCAGCTATTCCGCCGGCCGACGAGGCCGGTGGTGATGTTCATCTCCATATCGTACTGCGCCTGGAAGTAGGCGACCCACCAGGCGTCATTGCCGGTGGCCGCCCAGGTCGGATCGGCCCGCTCGTCGGCGGTGAGGCCAGACCGCCGGGCCCTGATGGCGTCCCTCCAGCGATCCGTGCCTAGCGATGGCGGCGGCGGGATGCCTATGCCGTTGACGGCCATCCTCCACCCGCCGCTGCTTGGCAGGCGCATGTCCAGCGGGACGGGATATCCCGCGCGGTACATCGCCCACGCCTCCGCCACGGTGAGGTTGCCGCGGCCGAAGCCATTCGCTGCGGCAATCTTGTGGGAGGACGATGACATTGGATAGAGGTTGGAGCGGCGAGGAGAAGATTTGGGAGGGGCGAGAGATTGTGATGAACAAGAACCGCAGGGGCGCTCTTAATGTACAGCGGCGGCAGGCAGGCGAAGCGGCAGCGGGTCGTTGGACGCAATAACGCCGGCGCGGACGACCACGCGACCATGCACGACGAGACGCGTCCCTGCGTCGCCTGGAAAATCTAGGACGCCATTAACATCGCTTGACCAAAGGTAGGCGACGGTGTTTTAGGCTTCCGAGCCGCTGACGCGTCGGGCCCGCGTCCCATCGCCTCGCTTTTCGTTGTGTCCGGCGTGCCCGAAGCATCCCCTGTGTAGCGGGGACGGGCTCGGGGCGCCGGACACCGTATTGGGCCGCGCCGGACAAAAAGAGGCTTTGGGACACGCGGCTGGGAACGTTTTTAGTCCGACGCGCCCCAAATCCCTTTGGGGGATGCTTTGGAGGACGCGACTGAAGATGCTCTAAAGATGTTAGCGAACTGAGAGGTAGCGGGAACATGAAGAACCCTAACTTCACCGAGTGCCACACGATCACGGACAAAATGCAAGTTGATCTCAATGTGCTTAGTCCGCTGGTGATGAACTGGATTTGAGGTCATGTACATGGCAGTGACGTTCTCGCAATATACCACTGTGGCACGAGACGGCGGATGATGCAGCTCATGGAGAAGTTGGCGGAGCCAACATGAATCAGCAATGCAGTTGGCTATTGCTCTGTACTCAGCCTCCACACTGAACCTGGAGAGGGTGTTTTGCCGGCGAGAAGACCATAAGACTAAATTGGCGCCAAGAAAGACACAACAACCTAAAGTGGATTCGGGCGTGTGTCGGGGCAGCCTGCCCAAAAAGCATCTGAATCAGCAATGAGATCCATCGAGGAGGACTTGTGAAGCTGCAGACCATAGTGAGAGCTGCCCTTGATGTACCTTAATATCCTTTTGATTAGCTGAAAGTGAGTGTCCCGACATAGGCAATGTCAGGCCAGGTGAGTATGAGATAATGAAGGGTCATGTAAATTACCGATAAAGATCGAGACCGAACCCGAAAAGACCGAGACCGAAATGACCGATAAACAAATTGGGTAGAAAATTTTATAGACCGAATTTAGTTTGGTCAATTCGGTCATTTCTTCCAAGTAATTGAATAGACCGAACTGACCGAATTTTACGTGAGACTGTCCCAATTTTTAGAATTATGTGATGTGCGTGAGATGTGGTATTCTTGAATGTTGATCAAACTTCTCTAGGATTGTTACATTTTTGTTTAGACTCTTCAATGTTTATTCCCACCAATTGATAACAATATTTATAAAAAAAAAGGTCCAAAATATATCTAAAGTGTTGTCAACTTTTTACTAAATAATGTCTAATATTTGGGTTGACAACATTGACCATGATGTTCGGTCACGACCGAACCTGGACCCGAATTATTGGGTACCCGAATTTGTCGGGTAGTAAAACGAGCAAGTATATTTCGGTCTTCATTTTTTTATGACCGAATTCTAAATAGACCGAAATACAATAACCGAATTGTCGGTCATGACTGAATGCCCACCCCTACATGTAGTACTTCGGTAGAGACTTGGATCAGCAAAGGACGACCATCCATGCCAGAGAGTGAGTTTAGACCGAGTATCAATTGGCGTGGAGATAGGATGACAATTGGTCATGTTGGCCCTCTCCAAAAATTCCAAAGCATATTGTTGTTGTGAGAGAAACAACCCCTTTTGTGTGCGATTAAAATTTATACCAAGTGATGAGGGAGCTCCTTGGCAATACCCACCATGAGGGGCTTAGGGTTGACAGAATCCTGCAGGCTAGCACGAAACATCGGATACCAAACAAACGGGGAGAGAGATTATGTAACGACACGAAAAACCCTAACAATAGATTTTTCCTCGTTGCTTGTTTTTCCGTGCCATTTCAAAAGTTATCATGCATATCATCCCCAAGCTTTTATCAAACAAAAAAGATAGAGCTAATCAGATCTATCTAATGATGTTTCAGAAAATAGGTTTTGACACTAGACACAACAACGTTCGTTGGTAATGTTATCCTACAGGCTGGACCAGTAGGGTACCGTCAACCTGGGCTCTGATACCAACTTGTGATGCCACGGAACCGGTATCATGAGGATTCCAGTGATCCCGCCGAAATTCGCACGATATCGATTCAGAGACGCCCTCCGACACGACGTGCGCGACGAAGCACACACGTGATGCCAGAGGAATTACCACGAGTAGTAACATTACAACAGGTTTACAATAGAGCCCATAAGAAACAGATATATTACAACAACAACTCCAACGAGTCAAGAATACAAATATACAATACAAAGATCCAAATCATACAGAAGATCAAATACGTCCGAGTACGGACAAGATACAAATTGGACTAAGAGTCCTGAAGATAACCGATAACCAGTGGCGTCCATAACCCTGCCCAGGACAAGCTGGAGGGTAACCTTGCTAATGTCGTCATCTCAAACCTGCAAAAGTCGGGCCATCGGTTGCCGACAAAAGGGGGTGAAAGACAAAAGAGAAAGAAAGGCGAGGGTAAGTACCAGTGGCACGTACTTGCGAGACAAGACCAGCTGTGCTCGCTGGTGGGCGGGCATAAACATCGCCCGGCTATATGTGGAGTTTAGCGGCAGCAAAGCTTGACTAACTTATAGAAACACGCTACAACTTTCATCTAATCAGAGAAGATGAGAGAGCGCACAAGCTAACAGCTAAATACTAGACAAACATAACCCAGCCGATTACACATATCCCCTTCAACAAAGCGAAGAGGGAATGTAAAAGACACTCAACGGTGGACAAGTTTTATTAGATATTGGTTGTAGTAATGCTATGTTACTACGCAAATTATTAGCAAGTTATTAGCAACAACATAAAGGTGTAAGTTGTTCTATGATCAAGCCATACAATTCCAAGTTGTCCATAACCGCGGACACGGCTTATCGATAAGATCTACACCCTGCAGGGGTTGCCCAAATGTATCCATACGTATGCTTGAATCCACTTACTACATGTGGAGTCTCACAACAAGACCGTTCCCAATGCAAGAGAAAGTTTAATGGAAGCCACCCAACTAAGCTACCCGTGACGAAGTTCGGCCGTACTCCAATACGGACCTAGAGGTTTGCGACATAGTCCAGACGGGCACTAACGACCAGGCACAGGATAAGTCTATCCGCGATAGGAGTACAGTACAGAATATAAACACCCGAAGGCAACAGGAAGTAAATCGTGCATATCATGCATATGAGCAAATAAAACCAAGGTTGTGGCTCCCAATAAACAGACTCGAGGAAAGGTAGTGGGTGATGGAGGTTCCACTCCCCCACGTACGGGTAGAGCGCTCAATTTCGGAACAGATAACAAGAACTCAGGTCCTAGGGGACATTAGCGAGACAAAGATCCGATGCTTTCGCAAATGGGCTTAGAGATGCCACTGCTTACAATTTTAGTTGTTAACAATTAAGTAAAGTGTGATTATCTCCGATAACTGATATAACATGTGAGAACCTCCCAACAACCCAACAGATATAGAGATAACAATAGATTCCTAAATATGCGCTACGACTCGCAAAGGCTCAATCAACAAACAATGGTGATAGGTGACGGATATTTAACACGGCTCATATGGTTAACAGTGGAATAGGACATGTGACTCGAGAATCGCAACATAGAGGTAGCAAGAGAACAACGAGCAAGAAACTGTAAAATAGGTGAAGGAGGTGGGCTCGCCTGTGAAAAGCTGCAAAAGAACTTGTCGGAGAACTCGTCGTATCTGACATCATCACTTCGTGGTCCTATCCAGGAAGAAGCAAATGCTACAGCAAACAACGAGTGCAAGTCTTACTACTACGGCAAAATAATAAGCATGCTCATGATGATATGCATGACATGACAGCGATGGTGCAATGCAACTTATCCATATTAAGCGGGATCGAAACCCCGGACAACAAATTAGAGTTGGAGTTGCATTTTCTACCGACAAAGTTAAGTGTTGATTAGCATAACAAGACATAGCATGGGTGAGCTACATTAATATTAAACAGAGTGAGTAACCGTATCCGGTAATTCCCAAATACCCCGTGTTTAAATATTAGGTGCGATGCAAACTACAACGTCACGACATGATGCGAGATGCAAACATGCATATGAATATCATATTATTATTCAGTGCATTTTTTTAATAAAAATTCATATATAAAACAGTTTATTTTAAGCTACAGTTTAAAAGATATAAAATATATAAGATGTGCAAAGAAAACAGAAAAAGAAAGGTGTCCTGGAGCTAGACACAGGGAGCGAACAAACTGGATACAGATTTGCAACGTGTTGTATTTGATACTGATATCTTCTCAGTACATAACAAGGGCGTGAACCAGCTGTGCCACTCTTCGTATGCTGACACAAGTTGGAGAGGCAGAGAATATGAACACACATATGGCCATATCGTGAGGTTGCAGTAGTAAGAGACAGATAGAACAAAAGGATAGTGGGCTATGGCATTTGGGATTTGATATCCGTATCAATTGAATAAGGTTGCAGACCAACTGAGCTGCTTATTGGTTTTGTATATGACAGAGTGCACGGTTGTATTGAACAACTCCAGATCAGAGTGGCCTGCTGAAGACGGACGCGGCGGATGAAACTGACGAAACTGAAAGTTTACAGGACATCGTGTACCCAGTTACGCACGCACGGCAGAGGATCTCCGTCGACGGCGACGGCGACCAAGACTGGGTGGTGCTGGAGGTGTGTGCGCGGTGCCAAAGGCAGCACAGAGACATGGAGATGTCCACGGACATTCTCGTGGCGAGCAGAACGGATGCCACACGACGAAGACGACCAAGGTCGCGGTCACCGGCGACACACGCAGACATACATCCGGAAACGATGATGCAGTGAGGGGAAACAAGCGGGGAAAGGGAATTCGGAGAAGATGCTCACCCAGGGGCTCGATGGTGAAGAAGAACGGCTCAGGGACTTGAAACGACGCCGGGGAAAACAGATGAGCACGGCGGTGACCACCTGCGGCACAAGACGGCCATCAACATCGGTGGAACGCTTAGGACGGTGAGAGATGGTTGAGAGGTCAGGGACGACGAAGAGCTCACCAGGAGGTCGATGGCGAAGCGGGAGAGCACAAAGGGGTCTGAAGCGACGGCGTGGTGAAGCGGACGTCGATGGTGCGCACGTACGGCACCGGAGAAGACGAAGACAAAAACGGCATCCCGGAGCTGCTCCTGCTCCGAGGACTCAACGAGGAGGAAAAGGAGGCCACGGGGACTCCATCCTGGTGCTCAGCTCGGCGAACGGTGACGGAAACCAGCGACGCTGTGGCGATTTCTCCGGCGCTGCTTAACTGAAATTTCAACTGAGATTGTTTCCTGGGAGAGGTGAAAGTTCAGCGGCGGCGCGAGGAGGGGAAGATAGAGGAGGCTAGGGTTTGCTTGGGGACCTCAGATGGATTTAAGGGAGGGGAAAGAAGAAGGAGGCGTGGTGCTGTTGTGGAGCTTGGTGGTGGAGGATGACAGCGATGGGAGGGGTCACGCCACACGCGTGACTCGTTTCTGAAGAAGACAGCATGAGCGTATCCTCTGGCCTGAAGAGATAAAAGGCCACCAAGAGTTGTTGGCCTGACTAAGGTGCGCTGGTTTTCAGATAGAGAGAAAGAAAGATCAGAGAGAGAAAGGGCTCAGGTTAGCAACATGTTTAGGAATTTTATTTTGAAATTGTTTCCTTTTTCAATTTTTCTATGTGAAAACTGGTTCTAGAAACCATTTGAGAATAAAACCAGATTCAAACTAGATTTTTCGGGTTTTGTAAATATAAGAGATACCTGGGAGGGACTTATAAAACCATACAAGACAAAACTAAACAAGTTTTATTTAAATATATTTTATTTTGTAAAAGTCATGTAGAAGATATGCATGATGATGAAACGTCGGAACGACGCGGAAAACAAGCAACGGGAAAAAAAAAATCTATTGTTAGGGTTTTTCGGGTCGTTACAGATTACCCAGGTTCGGGGCCCTCGATGAGGTAAAACCTTTACTTCCTGCTTGTCTAATCTTGATTATCGAATATATCAGGTTACAATGGGGTAGTTGATGCGTTGCAAACGTATCTATAATTTTTGATGCTCCATGCTTGTTTTACACCAATTTCTATATATTTTGTTTACACTTCGTTTCACTTTTATGCATTTTCTGGAACTAACCTATTGACAAGATGCCACAGTGCTAGTTCCCTGTTTTCTGCTGTTTTGTATTTCAGAAAAGTTGTGCAGGAAATATTCTCGGAATTGGACGAAACGAAAGCTGAAGTTCCTATTTTACTGTAATGAAGACGGGGTCCAGAGGAGAGATGAAGAAGTGCTAGGAGGTGGCCACACCACCCCTAGGCGCGGCCCAGCCCCTGACCGCGCCTAGGCATGGTGCGGGCCCCTCGGGCGCTCACCGAACTCGCCCTTCCGCCTATAAATTGCCCGCCAACGCGAAAACCCTAAATCAACCAGCCTCCGTCCACGAAAAGTTCCATAGCTCCGCCGTCATCGAAGACAAGTTTCAGGGTACAGAAGTCTCTGTTCCGGCACCCTGCCGGGATGGGGAATTGCCCCTGGAGCCATCTCCATCGACTCCACCGCCATGTTCATCGCTGTTGCTGACTCCCATGATGAGGAGGGAGTAGTTCTCCCCCGAGGCTGAGGGCTTTACCGGTAGTTATGTGGTATATCTCTCTCTCCCATGGTATGATCTTTATGTGATCATGAGACTTGTAATCTAGTTGAATAAGTAGATGTTATTCTTCATCTATTATGCTACTCAAGTGGTTTTATTATGTGATCTCCGGAGACACCTTGTCCCACGGTGTGAAGGTGACAGTGTGCTCACCGTGTGTGTCTCTTAGACTAAACTTTATAGAAATACTTATAAATTGTGGTGTTTTGTTAGTACTATCTTTTGATGCTCAAACTGACAGCGCGGGGCGTCCCTAGATTTGGAATACAAACTTTAAGGAGTGCTTTTATAGCCCTACGCGGTGAACTGGTGTTCGTTATCCAACCGGAGAGTGGTTCAGAGTAGCATAGTGAAGAGATGATAATTATGTATTCAATTATGATATTATTGTTGAGAGTGTCCACTAGTGAAAGTATGATCCCTAGGTCTTGTTTCTAAGCATTGAAATACCGTTTACAACCAGTTCTGCTACATGTTTGCTTGCTGCCATTTTTATTTCAGATTGCAATTACCACTTACAATCATCCATATTACTTGTATTTCACTATCTCTTCGCCGAACTAGTGCACCTATACACCTGAAAAGTGTATTGGGTGTGTTGGGGACACAAGAGACTTCTTGTATCGTAATTGCAGGGTTGCTTGAGAGGGATATCTTTGACCTCTACCTCTCGGAGTTCGATAAACTTTGGGTGATTCACTTAAGGGAAACTTGCTGCTGTTCTACAAACCTCTGCACTTGGAGGCCCAACACTGTCTACAAGATAGAAACGTGCGTAGACATCAAGCTCTTTTCGGGCGCCGTTGCCAGGGAGGTAAGGTAAAAGGTACTCGCATCCTCTGGCTACTAAGCTATTTTCTAGTACTGTTGCTGGTGTGTGAGTGCTCGAAGTTATTTCCTTTAGATTCTGCAATTATATCTTTTTGTTTCTTGTTTTTATTTTCACTAATTAGGCTTAATGGAAAACAACAACAAAATTAGAGAGCTTTATAGTATTTATCATGAGTTAGGACATGAGTTGTTTGAAGAGAAAATTAAAAAACCTATGGAACTTTATTTGCATGGTAATAGCAATATTGTTAGTATGAATTTTTTGAACACCATTATTGCTAAAGCTATGGAAAAGTCTAAGCTTGGGGAAGCTAGTTTTTATGAGAATGATCTTGTTAGTTTCCCAACTTTAGAGGAGAAAATTTGCTATGATGATACTATACCTCCAATATATGATGATTACAATGATGACTATGATATTTTCAGTCCACCTACTATTGAGGAGAAAATTAATTATGATTACAATATGCCTCATATATTTGATGATTATGGTGATGAGAATAATAATGATAGCTATTTTTTTAAATTTGCTCCCACTACAATTAATAAGAATGACTATGCTTATGTGGGGAGTAATAATTATTTTATGCATGTGGCTCATGATAAGAATGTTTTATGTGATAGTTATATTGTTAATTTTCTTCATGATGCTACTGAAAGTTATTATGAGAGAGGGAAACATGGTTTTATGTATCTCAACAATATTAAGTTCCACCTCTTTATGTTGAAAATTTTGAAGTTGCACTTGTTTTGCTTTCCTATGCTTGTTGCTTTGTGCTTCCATGACTTGTTTATTTACAAGATTATTTTTCATAGGAAGTGGGTTAGACTTAAATTTGTTTTATATTTGCTTGTTGATGCTCTCTTTTACTTCAATTCATATTTCTTATGTGAGCATCTTCTCAAACTACTGTGCCTAGCTGAAAGGCGTTAAAGAAAAGCACTATTGGAAGATAACCCATGTTTTATTTCTGTAAATTTTTTTTGTTGAGTCTTGGAAGTTGTTACCTCTGTAATAACCTCTCCTTAACCTTTTCATTTCATTGTGCCAAGGATAGCCTCTAATAGGAAGAAGGTAAGATTTGGGGAAGTTGCTGTCCTGAAACAGATTCTGTGCTGTCACCCAAAAAAATCGCATTCTCGGCCAGAACGTCTTATTGATCTGATAATTTTTTAGCATATGCCCCGGGTTATTATGTAACTTTCATTAGTTTTTCACTTTTCGATTTGAGCAACAGAGGATTTTATAAAAAATCGATCTTTACCTGCTGTTCTGTTTTGACAGATTTCTGCCACTATTTGCATTTGCCTCTTAATCTTTTTCTTTTTGAGTTATTTTGAGAGAAAGAGCTTTTAAAAGAAGTTGCTACAGTAGCTAATGTTTTAATGGATGTTTAACTTGTGTTAGAACTGAACCAAAGTGGATTTGTTATTTTGATTGCACTAATGCTGCTAATGAAAATTGTGTGAAGTTTTGTATGAAGGAAGTTTTCAAGTGTAGGGAGAGAAGAATTAAGTGATGAGATGAAGAATGGAAAAAAGCTCAAGCCTGGGGATGCCCATGTCACCCCAAGAAATATCCAAGAGGTACAAGCGTCAAAGCTTGGAGATGCCCAAGGCATTCCCTTCTTCATCAACAAAGTAGCAGGCCATCTTTCAAGACGCTATATTTTTATTGCTTCATATGCTATGTGTTGTTCTTGGAGCGTCTTTATTTTTTGTTTTTAGTTTTATTTTGTTTTGTTTTCTGTAGCATATGGTTGGATCCCAGCATATTTGTTTTGGAGAATGACACACTCCGTTTTCATTGCATAGAACACTCTAGTTTTCACTCTTATTGTTCCGCGAGTGTTCTCTTTTGCTAGTACTGCGTTTAGCTCTGGTTTTCCACTCATATTTTGTTCAGAGCTTGTTAGTTTTCTTTAGTTAGGTATGATTAGCTCTCTGGTCTTTATTGATTATTATCTATGAGAGTTGTTTCAAATAAATTGATTGGTGTTGGAGACGGGTAAAATGTTTCATGCTTATAGTGGTGCAAAAGGAAGCTTGTTTAGACTGTGGCTTAGACTTTAGCATGTCATGTTAGATGTTATTTTAATTATATGCTTAGTAGTTATTGTTGTAGCATGACTTGTCTTAAATAGCTGAGAGTGCTTAATGTGCCATTGAAAGAATCATGTATTGTTTCCATCATACAAAAGCATAATATTGTGGTATTTTCCTTTGATGCTTTATTGGGTTGACTTGGCACATGCTTACACCATGTTATGACTACAAACCAGTCACCTAAAGCCTCTATGATCATTTAGTTTTTGACTTGTAATATCACTTTATGCTTGAATTAATAATGTTTTGTAGCTATGCATGATTATGGCCATTATTGCTCTCTTAGTTGGTCGCTCCTTGTCTTTTGCTAGCCTTCACCTGTACTGACTATGAGCTCTACTCGTGCATCCAACTCCCAAAAACCAAAGTTTGCCAATTGTGTCCACCATACCTACCTATATGTGGTATTTCACCGCCAGTCCAAAGTGAATTGCTTGTGTGCTACCTTTAAACCTTCAAAAATTATTACATGTTTTGTGTTCTTGTTTTAGCTCATGAGGAAGTGTTGAATGCTTTATTATATCTTTCATGTTTATGTTGGCTTCACACTTTGACTAGCATGCATAATGTGCTAGTCCTTAATATTGCAAAAAAAGAGCAGGCGTGGGTGCCCAGCCCACTAAATATAAATTGAACCAATAATCAAAATCTCCTAACACTATGTACTTGAGAAATCATGAACTTAGCTTGTTTAAACAAAGGAGAAGAGGAACTTTATTGTTCTCTCTATGGGAGCCGCTCTTGAAGCCATTGAACATGAAAGGATGATAGATCATTTGATGCCATTCGTTGACATAGACATGCATACCTCTCAAAATATATTTTCAACACCTCTATTGTATTCAAACTAAAAATCTCTAGCACATGAGTAATCTTGCTTCCCTCTGCGCAGGGCCTTTCTTTTACTTTTATGTTGAGTCTTTATCTTCTTACTTTATGCATCAATTAAGAGAGCATAGTTGTCATTCTGAGTATAATGTGCATAGTCCCAAAATTTATTATTGATTGATTCATGATTATGTTATTTCTTGTTCTCAAACTACTTGTATCTAGTCACCCTTTGAACTTTAAAGGTGTCCTGGCATTTATGTTTTGCTACTTCATAAAGGACAAGCTGAGTACCACTTTGCTATGTTTTCTCTATGCTCAAAAACAAACAGTTGCTTTTAGTGCACTATTATTCATGATCTTTTGTTTGAGTTACTTCTCATGTTGTAACATAGTTGCTAAGTTCTATTGTTAGAATTATATCTATCATGCCTATGTTTAGAGTACTTTGATCCCAACTCACAATGCTTTTATAATAACTTGATCAAGATTGTGTTGGCTTCATGTCACCTCAAAAATTATTTTTGTTATCACTTACCTACTCGAGGACGAGCATGAGTTAAGCTTGAGGATGCTGATATGTTGCAAACGTATTTATAATTTCTGATGCTCCATGCTTGTTTTACACCAATTTATATATGTTTTGTTTACACTTCGTTGCACTTTTATGCATTTTCTGGAACTAACCTATTGACAAGATGCCACAGTGTCAGTTCCCTATTTTCTGCTGTTTTGTATTTCATAAAAGTTGTGCAGGAAATATTCTCGGAATTGGACAAAACGAAAGCTGAAGTTCCTATTTTACTGTAACGAAGATGGAGTCCAGAGGAGAGACGAGGAGGTGCCAGGAGTCCTAGGCATGGTGTGGGCCCCTCGGGCGCTCACCGACCTCGCCCTTCCGCCTATAAATTGCCTCCCGACGTGAAAACCCTAAATCAACCAGCCCCCATCCACGAAAAGTTCCGTAGCTCCGCCGCCATCGAAGACAAGTTTCGAGGGACAAAAGTTTCTGTTCCGGCACTCTGCTGGGACGGGGAATTGCCCCCGGAGCCATCTCCATCGACTCCACCGCCATCTTCATCATTGTTTCTGACTCCCATGATGAGGAGGGAGTAGTTCTCCCCCGAGGCTGAGGACTTTACCGGTAGCTATGTGGTCTATCTCTCTCTCCCATGGTATGATCTTTATGTGATCATGAGCCTTGTAATCTAGTTGAATAAGTAGATGTTATTCTTCATCTATTATGCTACTCAAGTAGTTTTATTATGTGATCTCCGGAGACACCTTGTCCCACGGTGTGAAGGTGACAGTGTGCACACCGTGTGTGTCTCTTAGACTAAACTTTATAGAAATACATATAAATTGTGGTGTTTTGTTAGTACTATCTTTTGATGCTCAAAGTGACAGCGCGGGGCGTAACTAGATTTGGAATGCAAACTTTAAGGAGTGCTTTTATAGCCCTAAGCGGTGAATTGGTGTTCATTATCCAACCGGAGAGTGGTTCATAGTGGCATAGTGAAGAGTTGATATTTATGTATTCAATTATGATATCATTGTTGAGAGTGTCCACTAGTGAAAGTATGATCCATAGGCCTTGTTTCTATGCATTGAAACACCATTTACAACCAGTTCTGATACATGTTTGCTTGCTGCCATTTTTATTTCAGATTGCAATTACCACTTACAATCATCCATATTACTTGTATTTCACAATCTTTTCGCCGAACTAGTGCACCTATACACCTGACAAGTGTATTGAGTGTGTTGGGGACACAAGAGACTTCTTGTATCGTAATTGCAGGGTTGCTTGAGAGGGATATCTTTGACCTGTACCTCCCTGAGTTATATAGCAGGCCAGGTCCCGAGAGTCCTGTCCGAACTCGACTAGGTTACAATGAAATCTAATCTAGCCTTTCCTTTATTGACGCCTTCTTGCCTTGTCCATCAAGAATCCATCTTATGGTAGGTGTTCTTCGTTGGAACCGACGTACGGGCCCACCTTGGTCTTTGGGCAATCTTCGTGGGCCCCTAGTTGGGCCAAGGGAGGTAGACTAATGTCGGGTACCCGAAGGGTAATGCCCACATCAGTAGCCCCCCGAGTGACTAGCCGAAGTAAAGCTTCGGGCAGGGACTATAATTTCCTTCATCCGAATATCCTTGCTTGTCGAAGAAAATTGAATCTTCTTGTTTGCCATGGAGTCTAAATTGTTTGATATCGGGTGCGCGTCCAACGCTCCCGATGGGAATAGCCTCCGAGTCTAGGGACGGATGCTTGCAACCGTGCATAGACTCAAGTTGTACTACTCAAAGATTTTGCTGTCGATGCTTTCTGAACTTCCTTCGTCATCCGACATCTTTTAGTATATCGGGTCTTCAAAGACTTCGGGTGAAGTCACACAGTTTGGTTGTACGTAAGGAATGTAAGTAACAAGCCCAGCCTTATTCTATAAATTGATGCTGGTTAACTGCCGATGGAAAAACTACGTTACCCTACACAGAATCAAGTCCTCGTGCTTGATCTTGGATTTGCTAGAACCTTCGGGTCCATTCTTCTTTGGATTCATTTGTTTTATCGGGTGTGCATCCAGCGCTCCCGATGGGAGTAGCCCCCGAGTCTAGGGACGAATGTTTGCAACCGTGCATAGACTCAAGTCGAGTAGCCGAAAATGGTGATTCTTTCGGGTGCTTCATCAATGACTTTGATGACATCATCAATGACGTTGTAACCGCAGCAGCGAGTCTGATGGGACGTGGCCTGACGGGCCCATCCCCTGTCCGATCAGTCTGTTGTGGAAATTACCGAACATTGCGCTCTATCCAAGGCGTATCCTCGATTTCCGCGCGTAGTGGAGGTAATAGTCCTTTGGTTTGCTTGTTATTTTGACACGTGGTGAGCCAGATCTGCGCCCAATTTTTACGGCACGAATCCACCAGCCCAGATCCTAAGTAACTTTTCCTTTATAAAAGGGGGCGCGGATTTTACTCCTCTCTCTCTGCTATCTTCTTCTTCTTCCTCCGTTCTTGCAACTCGCAACTACTGCGCCCTTACCACCGCCGCGCCCAAACCACCACGGTTCCCAAAGAAACTCACCGAGATGGTTAAGAAGAAGGGCGCCGCCGCCGCAGCCAGCGCCGCCACGAGCGCCACCAGCCCCAAGGCTGCCACGGCTGCACTGAAGGTGACTGGCCCGCATCCACAATGACGAAGCGCGATGAGAAGAAAGCATGGAGCCTCGGCTTGATCTCCGACAAGGAGGAAGATGTCCTCCTACCGGGTTCAGATTCCAGTCCCAATCCTCCTGCCGGTTTTACTGTAATGTTCACTGCGTTCTTGTACCGTGGATTATCCCTACCAGCACACGAATTCCTTCGGTGCCTTCTGCTTTCATACGGGATTCAACTTTGGCAATTGACCCCGAATTCTATCCTTCTGTTATCACCAGATTTTGGACAAATCCAGAGGTGGGCCGTAAGAGAGATGGGCTTGGAAGACTACACGTGGAAGATCTCTGAAGCGGCCTTGCACGGAGAATTTGGGCTAGTTTGCCCGTGTATCTTTAATTATAGTAAGTTATGTTTTAGATCAAGATTAGAGTTTGTATCGTGCACGGTGGGATATTCCCACGTTAGAAAGTCCCCTGGACTATAAATATGTATCTAGGGTTTATGGAATAAACAACAACTCACGTTCAACCCAAAACAAACCAATCTCGGCGCATCGCCAACTCCTTCATCTCGAGGGTTTCAATCAGGTAAGCGACATGCTGCCTAGATCGCATCTTGCGATCTAGGCAGCACAAGCTCCACGTTGTTCATGCGTTGCTCGTACTGAAGCGTCTTTGATGGCGAGCAACGTAGTTATCATAGATGTGTTAGGGTTAGCATAGCTCTTCGTATAACATGCTTACGTAGTGCAACCCTTGCATGTCTAGCCGCCCTCACGCCTATCTCAGGTGTGGGGGCGGCACCCTGCTTGTTCATCATCTGGTAGATCTGATCCGTTACGATTGCTCCTTGTTCTGCAAGGATTAGTTTAATATCTGCAATAGTTAGGCCCTACAAAGGGGGGGAGGATCCAGCGGCACGTAGGGTGGCGTTCGCAAGTCCTAAACAGGATGTTCCGAGGATCAACGTCATGTTGGTTTTTAGGCCTTGTTTAGGATCGGCTTATGAGCACCGTGCGTGGCCGCGAGGCCCAACCTGGAGTAGGATGATCCGATTATGCGGTGAAAACCCTAAATCGTCGTAGATCTCATTAGCTATATCTTGATCAAGCAGGATCACCAAGTATTCGTGCACCCCGTACGAATCATGGGTGGATCGGCTCTTTGAGCCGATTCACAGATAACCGAGAGCCGATCGAGGCTCGTATTTAATGTTTACGTGTATGCCATGCAGGAACTAAGCGAGGCATCCCCATCACCTTCCGACCAGGTATAGGTCAGGTGGCACGCCCTTGCACTTCGCATCGCCGCATGTGACCGAGAAGAGCATTGCGGGCCGTCGCTCGGAGGGGTCTCGGCCAGCCGCGGCTCTAGGCTCTTCCCGGCTCTACTAGTGTTGACAGCCGCTGCCCGCCGGTGGGTTTTGGCGATCAACACATTACGCACGCCGGTGGGACAATCGTCTACATCAACCACATCGCCATCTACATCCGAGATGGCGGCGGACGGCACGCCGGTCACCTACGAGGAGCTGCTGCTGAGCTCAAGAAGAAATATGACGAGATCAAGGTCACCCTCGAAGCCGACCTCATCGGCTCTTTTCGAAGAACCCGTTCCCATGGCATCGAGATGGAAGGGATGCTCACCGCAACGTGCACGCGATGGGACAGATCTCTCTCGCCCCGTCGGAGGAACGCACCGTGGCCTACGGCAGGAGATCAACTACTTGGTGGCTCACTCACTACACCGCCACTCTCGAAAACTTGGTCAACGTGTTGGAGCGTCTCGCTCTGCGCGTGATCCAGGAGATCATGAGCCACCGGTACTCGCCGTCGGGACCAGCTCTCGGGACGCATCAAGGAGAGTTGCCACTCCAGTCCGTCCACCGCTGCCATATGCGTTGGCGGCACCACTCGAAGTGCCGGCTACACCGGCATTCGTCGTCTACAAGATTGGTGGTGACCCTAGTGACTACCAGCTTCTTGACCGAGGCGCCTAAGGAGATCCCGCAAGGATACGCGTGCACGTATGTGCCAGATTGTGGCAACTGGGCACTCTCAAACCAGGCCACAACATCAGGGACTCCGGCGAAAACGGGAGAAACGTCAGCGACAGAGCTTGAAAAGTAGACGTGGCTCACTAAGTACGCCACCCCGACGAAACTCCGAGCCCGGCTCCTGCGGTTGGCTCGAGCTGGAAAAGCAAGCATGGCTGGCTAAGTACGCCACCCCTGGCGAATCTTCGTAGTGCAACTTCGCAGCCAAAGACGGATCAGATCGTACCACATGCGAGAGACCAGTTCGGCATGGTGCCGAAAAGAAGGGCAATCGGCTATTCCAAGCCGTACCTCGACGAGTACGAGATGATCCCGCTGCCACCTAAATATCGGCTCCTGACTTCTCCAAATTCAAGGATCGATGGCTCCAGCTCCATCGAGCACGTCGTCCGATATTTGGCGCAACTAGGACCGGCTTCGGTGTCGGATCAGCTACGCGTGAGGCTCTTTTCACGGTCCCTCACGGGATCGGCTTTTGGATGGTACACCTCTTTGCCAAACTCCATCCGGTCTTGGAAGCAATTGGAAGAACAATTCCATACGCAATACCATTCGAAGCTTCCGAGTCTAGCATTGCCGATCTAGCACAACTACGTCGAAGCGGAGAAACGGTGACAGAATACATCCAGCTTCAGGAATCTTAGGAACCGATGTTATTCGGTTCGTATAACCGAAAAGGAAGCGATCGAGTTGGCGTAGCTGGCCTTGCAACACAGCTCAAGGACATGGCCTCCCAAGCAGATTATCCCTCGGCGCACATGGTTCAGTAAACTATCAGCATATGAACAGCACCACCCAGACCTGTACCAAGACAAGTTCAAGCGTGCGATAGTCATGGTCGATACGAGAGGAAGGTGAAGTGCTGCGGGAGACCAAGAAGTAGCGATGGCTGAATGGACTCGGGAGGAACCCCGTGTCCCGCAAATGGGTAAAGCCACCAGGGCCGCCCGGGGATTTGATTTTGACGTGACCAAGACTGAACAAATCTTCGACCTCCTGCTCAAGGAGAAACAGCTTGACGATTCCCGAAGGTCTCAAGTTCCCCACGGCGCAAGAGCTGAACGGAAAGCCATACCGCAAATTCCACAACTCGCTCTCCCATGCCACCAACGACCGCAGGGTGTGGCGTCGGCACATCCAAGCGGCGATAGAGAAGGGCGTCTAATTTTCAACCAAGACGCCATGAAGGTCGACACCCAACCCTTCCCCGCCGTTAACATGGTAGAGGTCATCTACCCCGAGGGCTGCCAGCCAGGTCCCACGTTCAACATCAACATGGTAGGACCCGGGAACTACTCTGGCAAAGATGGAAATGAGGGCAGCTGCTCTCATAGCAAGGACACAGAGGAGGCCGCTCCACGCGATCGGCTCCATCATGATGGCAAGCGCTACGTCACAGAGGGAGAAGTGAAGAACATAAGATATCAACGACCTCTCTCTGATCACCTCCTCAACAAATATGTGAGTCAGTATGACCAACGCCGACGGTCCAACTATGATGATAAAGGAGATCGTCTGGCTAGAGAAGCCAGAAGACATCGTCGGCATGATCGCGATGAGGAGGAGCACGAGCGCCGTGCCACGGACAAGTCAAGGGAGCAAGATGACAACGCCAGACACTGGGACTGCCCTTTCTTCAGCCCCTGCTGGGCTTCAGGACTGAGCCGATTGCCCACCATCGGCAATTGCCCAGTACGCAACACGAAGAAGAAGGGGGCAGCCAACGTGGCTGTGGTCGAGCGCTTAGGGCCTCTCCCGCCACAAAGCCAACGCGCTGAGTCAACTCGTTGGGCAGATCTTGAGGATTCCGAAGACGAGGGACCAGAAGAAGAAGACAGGTACCACCGTCCAAGGTGGTGCCCTGACGGACTCAGCCGTTCACAAAAACGCAGGGTTCAGCGGTTGCGCGGCCTGGAGGAAGCCGAAAGGTTATACTTGCACACGCTAAGGAAGGCACGGCCTGATCTGGCTGCAAAGGTTCAGCGAGCCCTGGATGAAGAGGGTCGTCCACGGAGAATGGAGTGGCGTCCCAAGCAAAAGAAAGCCGATGATGAAACATCGGCTGGCACAAACATGGTGCTCGTCTTGCCGACAGAGCTTAGTGCTCCACGATTATACGATGCACTCAAGGTGGACGACAGCAGGCGCATCAAGTCAGAGGTTGGGTTGGTTTTATCCAGCCTAACCGAGTAGCAAGATTAAACCAATGAGCAAACCGGGTGAGGCTGATCCTTGTGATCGGCCCCAAAAAATTTATGGAGGGACATTACAAAACCTTCATCGAGCAAGCAATGTGGAGGCCGATTCCAGCAATCGGCCAAAATTATCTTCTGCACATATTCTGTTTGTGGTCAGCAACGATCTACTGGGCAGCGGCCACGTCGGCAGATGAAAGTCAGCATGAATCTTTGCGAAGCCGACGTGCAAGTGCAGTGCCCTGACTAACCATGAAAGCCGATATCTGCAGTCTTTTGGCAGATTCGGCTCGGGGGGCATGATGAACATGTGCAGATAAACATGTGCAGACATGCGTGCAGTGGAATATTGGGGGCCGATTAAGAAAAATCGGCCAAATAAAAAAAAAATTTCAGCCGATGGAAGGGCATCGACTTCAGAATTAAGAAGCGAAGCAAGACCGGCATCGACGGTCAATGACCTACAAGGCGCGAAGTAGACTGAAGAAGCCCGGGGGGTAGCTCACCCTGAAGGTTCTCTGCTTTGGGGAGCCGATTTTGTTGAAATCGGCTAACTCTGCGTAGGCGGCACATTCGGCTGATCCATTACCGTTCTCGCCTCGACTGAGACTCGGGGGGCAGCTGGCTGGTGACTGCTTTGTTTTGGAAAGCCGATTGGAGTCGCATCGACTGGCCCTGCATTGTGATCTTCTCTGAATCGGGGTAGGAGGCCGTCAGTTTTTACAAGTTTGGACCGTCTTGTCGCTGCAAGAGGAAGAAAGGGACTAGATTCTCAAAATAGCCGATGAATAGTCATCGGCTAAGGGATTGCGAAAAATTGTGGTCAGATACCAAATCGCAGCCTGAAATTGAGAAGTTCTTGGCCTACGAGCTTATCGACATGAGGGTCCGGCTTCATGGGCGTCCAAAAGAAAAAATCCGATACATTGCTATCGGTCTTGACAAGACAGGCGGAAGGAATGAAATTGGGGCAATTGAAGGATGAATCAAAAGAATGATTTCATTAATTCAGAGGAGCGGCTTTACAAGAAAGAGCCGATTGGCTCTCAAAAGAGGGATCTAGTACCTAGCGCACTACTACTACTAGTCCTATTCTACTAGTCGTCGCTGTCCTCGTCGTCACCGCCGTCGATGTCGTCGGCGCTGCTCCCAGGGAGCTCCTCGTCGCTGCTACCCCAGCCCGTGGCCGGAGCTTCTTCCTCCTCGTCATCATCATCGTCCTCGCTGTCCGCCCAGGAGCGGAAGCGCTTGGTTGGCGGGTACCCGGCGGAAGAGGAAGATTCATCTTCCTCCTCCTCTTCTCCTTCTTCATCATCGTCTTCATCCTCGCTATCCGCCCACATGCGGGAGCGCTTCTTCGGCGAGGATTGGGGGAAGAGGTTTGAGAAGGAGGAGGAAGAGGAAGACATGGTTGAGGGAGAAGAGGGTTTTTTGGGTGCCGATGGCTGGAACAGAGGAAGGGGATGAAGAAAGCTAATCGATCGGCACAGTTAAATAATAAGGAGCCTGGTGGAAATTTAATGTCATTACAGTTTCCAAGGAGATGACGCCAGAGCTGTCAAATTTTGCAGAGAAGCTGAGAAGACAGGGCATAATGATAACGGATACTGCAACAGTTCTGCTCTACCACGACATGACCCTTCGAAAGGAAAGCATAATGATTTTGGAAATGTTATTTCCAAAACCAGGGGGGCATGTGTTATCACCAGATTTTGGACAAATCCAGAGGTGGGCCGTAAGAGAGATGGGCTTGGAAGACTACACGTGGAAGATCTCTGAAGCGGCCTTGCACGGAGAATTTGGGCTAGTTTGCCCGTGTATCTTTAATTATAGTAAGTTATGTTTTAGATCAAGATTAGAGTTTGTATCGTGCACGGTGGGATATTCCCACGTTAGAAAGTCCCCTGGACTATAAATATGTATCTAGGGTTTATGGAATAAACAACAACTCACGTTCAACCCAAAACAAACCAATCTCGGCGCATCGCCAACTCCTTCATCTCGAGGGTTTCAATCAGGTAAGCGACATGCTGCCTAGATCGCATCTTGCGATCTAGGCAGCACAAGCTCCACGTTGTTCATGCGTTGCTCGTACTGAAGCGTCTTTGATGGCGAGCAACGTAGTTATCATAGATGTGTTAGGGTTAGCATAGTTCTTCGTATAACATGCTTACGTAGTGCAACCCTTGCATGTCTAGCCGCCCTCACGCCTATCTCAGGTGTGGGGGCGGCACCCTGCTTGTTCATCATCTGGTAGATCTGATCCGTTACGATTGCTCCTTGTTCTGCAAGGATTAGTTTAATATCTGCAATAGTTAGGCCTTACAAAGGGGGGGAGGATCCAGCGGCACGTAGGGTGGCGTTCGCAAGTCCTAAACAGGATGTTCCGAGGATCAACGTCATGTTGGTTTTTAGGCCTTGTTTAGGATCGGCTTATGAGCACCGTGCGTGGCCGTGAGGCCCAACCTGGAGTAGGATGATCCGATTATGCGGTGAAAACCCTAAATCGTCGTAGATCTCATTAGCTATATCTTGATCAAGCAGGATCACCAAGTATTCGTGCGCCCCGTACGAATCATGGGTGGATCGGCTCTTTGAGCCGATTCACAGGATAACCTGAGAGCCGATCGAGGCTCGTATTTAATGTTTACGTGTATGCCATGCAGGAACTAAGCGAGGCATCCCCATCACCTTCCTGACCAGGTATAGGTCAGGTGGCACGCCCTTGCACTTCGCATCGCCGCGTGTGACCAGAAGAGCATTGCGGGCCGTCGCTCGGAGGGGTCTCAGCCAGCCGCAGCTCTAGGCTCTTCCCGGCTCTACTAGTGTTGACAGGCCGCTGCCCGCCGGTGGGTTTTGGCAGTCAACACCTTCACCTTGCAATCTTTATCACCACTTGTGAGGCTTTCCTCGGTATTGATCCTCATTGAGGCTTATGGAAGAAGATTTTCTTCTTCAAACATTACAGTAGCAGCAATAGACCCTTCATCAATGGCGGAGTTGGTTTTGTTGTCCGAAAAGAAGTGAACTACTTCAACTTCCCAATGAGAGAATCTGTCCAGGGATGGAGGTTAAAGTGGTTTTATCTCAGGGATACATCGATAGCTGGATGCAACACATGCCTGCCGAAGTTTGTTGATGTACTCGAAGCTACGCCGAAGAAATCCTGGAGGAACATACCGACTGCCGAAGAAAAGATAGTAACCGACAAGTTGTATGAAAGAATATTGGAGATAAAAGAGTCTGATGGTCAAACAATGATTGGTACTGAGGTTGTCGCTGTATTCTTGAAGTGTCGCATCCAACCAGTTATATCTAGAGCTCACCAGCTGTGGCTGTATTCGGATCCCAAAGGCGATACTCGAGTCGAGGTTGCAGAATTGTCAAAAAAAGAATTGTTAGACAAAGTCAGGCGCTTGACTTATTTTATTCAAGAAGACTCTATTCCCCTGTTGGCTCTTCATGATCCATATGATCTTACTCACCAACCATCTGAGGTAATCTTTTAACTTCCTTACGCTTATGCCAATACTTGTATTCGATATATTTTGCTTCAGCTTATCAAACCTTTGTTTACTTCGACAGGTCCCTTCAACCGTTGAGTACTTCCCAACTGTATCCGAGGTTGAGGAGGATCCTGAAGATGGTGATTCCACCGCCAATGTAGAATCTCATATAGAAGTAGCCGAGGACAATGAGGTTTCTAAGGAGGAGGACAATAATCCTTTCAACCCTGGAGCTCCTTCTGCCCAACATAAAATCCTGGATGATGATTTAACCGATACAGCGGAGTCAAGTCAACATGACAATGATGCTGACCGTGTTCCTTTTGTTAATGCAGCTCTGGGGACGTCTACCGCCCATCCGCTGAAGAGGTCATCCGGCGGCTTTGCCAATGAAGATGATTTGCTTCTCGACTCGTAAGTATCTTTTTGTTTCTTTTGAAGTTGATTCACATTCCCCTTGACGCAGTTATCCACTTGTTTGCAGTGATGAGGGTTTTACAGAGCCCCCTTCGAAGAAGGCTAAGATCAGCTCCAGCAGGCCAACTCCTGCCACATCCGAAGCTCCAGCTTTATCAAAAGAAGCACCAGCTCCTTCTTCTCTCACGAACGGAAAAGAGAATCCTTCGACAGCTGCCACTCCCCTCTCGACTCGCGGAGAGCATGTGAGTACCATGACTCCTTTTGCTTTTATTTTTTATGATGATTCTTCTTCATACCCGCATATTCGGGTACCTTGGGTTTAAGTTTATTCGCGTGTATGATATAAATTATTTGCCCAATCTTGAATTTTTCTTCATATTCGTGTCAATGCTCATGAGATGAGCAAATCCATGGAGTTGATGACTTTTCCACTTTTGACAAAGTATCATTGCTTTGCAGGATTGTCTTCAAATGCCGGTGGCAATTTTTTGGAGTATTTGTTGACTAAGCAGCAGGTTTTGGCGTGCTAGTCTCTTCGGCATCTACATTATGATGCTTTGTAATTTGTATAGTATCGGCAACAAATTTTTTGAGTGATCAGCTCATGTTGCAGGCCCAAGAGACCCATAGTAATCGCAACTTTGCTAGAACTGAAAGCGTATTTTTGAATTTTGTCGGCAGTAGCCCCGGAGTAAATCGAGGGAACTATGCGCACTATCGACTCCGTAGCTCTTAGTACTCTATGTTTGATGTACTGGCGTGGGCCTTTCTTGGTTTTTATCGTTTCCGTCATTTGCAGCGCTCGCATGTTCCCTGAGGCTTTGACGAAAAACGATGTGTATTTTTATCATATTTTTCAAGGACACTTTGATTATCATCGATTGCAGCACTCGCATGTTCCCTGAGGCTTAGATGAAATCATTGAGTACAAATAGTATAGGCGGCTCCCGATCTTTTTTATCGGGTTCGCTTAATATTTTCTGAAGTCGCAGTGCGCGCTATTATGCGAAAATCTTGAAAATTTGTCGGGTGTCCCGAATCAATCGAATGCTTGCATAAACGAAACTTGAAATTTATTAATAAGTTTGTAACGAGAAGATAATCTAAATTGCTATGGCGTTAGAAAGCCTTATTGAAAATAAAGATGCTACGAAAAGTAAGGGTGTATGCCACATATCGTCTTCTTAAGTAAGAGGAGGGTCTTCGTTGGCTTGGCCAACATCTGCTGAGGTGCCGATGGCTTCCTGGGCAGTGCCGATAGTTTCTGTAGAGGCATTGACGATTACTGCCAAAGGATTAGTGACATCTGTTGAGGCACTAACGACTGTTGTCGAAGCTTTGATAGTTGGTACTGTCGTTGCAGGATCATTGGGTTGTTTCTTCGTCTTCTTGCTGCTGTCTACCTCTTTGAGCTTAGATTCCTTGTTTTCAAGAGCTAATTGTTTGGGAATAAAGTCCACAGTCTTTACTTCTGCTTTATCCTAAACTTAGCGACAATCTTCTGGAGCTCCTGGTCACAATTATCTGAACAAGAAAAGCTTCCATGAACCGTGATATTGGTCCCGTTGTTGCCTGGCATCTTGAGCTTTAAATACGCATAGTGAGTCACATCCATGAATTTGGCGTAAGCTAGTCTTCCAAGGATAGCATGGTATTGCGATTCCCAATTTACTACCTCGAACTCGAGCCTCTCCCTCCTGAAATTGTCGGGTTTTCCGAAGACTACTTTCAAGGAGATCCTGCCAAGAGGGTATGCTGGCAAGGTTGGAACAATGCCATGAAAACACGTATCAGATTCTTGCAACATATCGACTGTGATGCCCATTGTCTTGACTGTGCTTGCGAATATCAGATTCAATCCGCTTCCACCGTCCATGAATACTTTGCTCATGCTAAACCCACCAATTTGCGCTTCGACTACCAACGCTGCATGGCCTGGTCTTGGAATAGACATCGGGTGGTCGGCTCTGCTGAACAAGATGCTTTGCGCAGACCAGTCGATGAATTCTGGGACGTTGGCCATGGTGCCTTCCGCAAGATTGATTTCTTACGTAAGGTTCTTCACCTCCCTTCTGGAGACACCAGTCATGTGGATCATGCTCATCTGTCCCCGAGGTGGAGGAAAAGCTTCATTGGAAGCACGAGTTTGAACTTGCTGAACCTGATGCTGAGGTGGTGGCGGTGGGCTCGGGACCTGCGCCTGCCCTTTATTCGACTCATAAAACTTCTGAAGATCAAGAAACTATCGGCAGTCCCTGAGTAGATGACTCGATTTTTGGTGTTATCCTTCGGGTCGATGTATTCGTGTATGTAACAAGGGGCATTTAACTGCTCAGCAAACGGTAACTCCGGAACCCGTGGTGGCCGTTCCCTATAATTGCCTCGATTTCCTCCAGAACCGCTGCGGTTACCATCCCGACGATCGTCGCGTCTATCGCTGCGTTGATTATCGTACCGATCGTCACGTCGATCGGAGTATCCTACGGCTACAATGTTGGTGTTGCCGAAGGTCTCGTACCCACGGTATCTCTTCTTTTTGCGGCGGTCACGTCGATGACCCGAATCGTGCTTCTAATCATCCTCTTCGTCGTCGCTGCGCGGGCGTGGCTTCCGCACGTGATCTTCTCCATCAGCCCAACTATTGGCGATTTCCATGAGTTTGGTAATAGTCTTCGGCTTCTTTCGACCGAGTTCTTCGATGTAGGATTCTCGTCGGATGCCATCACTGAAGGCGTCAATCGCCCTGTCAATGGAGACATCTTCGGCAGCATTCAGAAGTTCAGTGAAACGTCCAATGTACGCGCGCATTGATTCCTTCGGCTTTTGATGGCACTGACGCAACTCTTCAATTCTAACGGGCCTCTTGTATGTGGCCTAGAATTTTTTTTACAAAAGCATCGATTAAGTCTTCCCAGGACCTAATGGATCCCTTTGGTAGACCTCTCAGCCATGTTTGTGCCGAATCTTTCAGGTATAGCTGTAGATATTGCATCGCTGCCACTTGGTTGCCCTTGTGTAGGATCATAGTTTGTAAATAGTCATCTATCCAAGACCTCGGCTCTTGTTGACCGTCGTATTTGGCGGCATCAGTAGGTGTTAGCTTGAATATCTTTGGTGGCATCGCCTCCCGAATCTTGTGTCTTAGAAAATCGGCACCTCGGAATTCTCCATCGTGCTCTTGAATTTCTTCGGAATCATCGCTGTCATAGCCTTTTCTTGCAGCGTGTCGACGGCGAGCTTTGTCAATCTTACTCTGCGTAATGTCGTCGCGAGCATCTTTTGATGATGAGAGATGCTTAGATCCACTACCGTGATGCGTAGTTTTCTCTTTTCTAGGGGTGAGCTTGTCTCCGAGGATCGCAAGACTTTCCAGGGCGCCCCGATGAGATTGTGCCATCAGATCATTGGATGTTGGCTGGTTGTTGATCAAACAAGCTGCGAGGTTGGTGATACGTTGCAAACGTATCTATAATTTTTTATGCTCCATGCTTGTTTTACACCAATTTATATATGTTTTGCTTACACTTTGTTGCACTTTTATACATTTTCTGGCACTAACCTATTGACAAGATGCCACAATGCCAGTTCCCTGTTTTCTGCTGTTTTGTATTTCAGAAAAGTTGTACAGGAAATATTCTCGGAAATGGACGAAACAAAAGCCGAAGTCAATATTTTACCATAACGAAGACAAAGTCCGGAGGAGAGACGAAGAGGGGCCACAGGGCGGCCACACCACCCCATGGCGCGGCCAAGGGTGGGCCCATGCCATGGCATGGTGTGGGCCCCCAGGCGTCCACCGACTTCACCCTTCCGCCTATTTATTCACGATCTCGGGAAAAACCTAAACACCCGAGCCTCCATCCACGAAAAGTTTCGTCGCGGCCGCCATCGCAGACCCTAGCTCGGGAGGGTTTTGAAGCTCTTCCCGGCAACCTATCGGAGGGGAGATAATCACCGGAGGCCTCTACATCGCCATGCCCGCCTCCGAAGTGATGCATGAGTAGTTCATCCCTGGACTAGGGGTCCATAGCAGTAGCTAGATGGTTGTTTTCTCCAATTTGTGCCTCATGTTTAGATTTTGTAAGCTGCCTATCAAGATCATCTTTATGTAATGCTACATGTTGTGTTTGCTGGGATCCGATGAATATTGAGTACTATGTTGAGATCGATTATATACTTGTCATATGTTATTTGTGATCTTGCATGCTCTCCGTTGCTAGTAGATGCTTTGGCCAAGTAAATGCTTGTGACTCCAAGAGGGAGTATTTATGCTCGATAGTAGGTTCATGCCTCTAGTTTTCTGGAAGAGTGACAATAACTTCTAAGATTGTAGATGTGTTGTTGCTACTAGGGAGAAAACAACAATGTTTTGTCTAAGGATAATTCTATTGTTTACTTTACACACATTGCTTAATGCGATAATCTGTTGCTTGCAACTTAATACTGGAAGGGGTGCGGACGATAACCGGAAGGTGGATTATTAGTCATAGACGCAGTTGGATTACGGTCTATGTATTATGTTGTAATGCCCAAACAAATCTCATAGTAATCATCTTGTCATGTATGGTCTTTATTCTGTCAATTGCCCAGCTGTAATTTGTTCACCCAGCATGTTATTTATCTTTATGGAGAGACACCTCTAGTGAACTGTGGACCCCGGTCCTTTCTTTTACACTGATACAATCATCCTGTTCGGTTTACTTACTGCAATCAATGTTCTCTTTAATTCTACTGCAAACAAACATCTCTTTCCACACTATACATTTAATCCTTTGTGTTCAGCAAAACCGGTGAGATTGACAACCTCGCTGTAAGTTGGGGCAAAGTATTTTGGTTGTGTTGTGTGCAGGTTCCACATTGTTACTGACGCCGGTAGGCACCCTACCACAAGTCAGCTAGCAACACCTTCAGAAGTCACGCCTTTCTCCTACTGGTCGATTAAACCTTGGTTTCTTACTGAGGGAAAACTTGCTACTGTGCTCATCATACCTTCCTCTTGGGGTTCTCCAACGGTGTGCTATCTGCGCTCATCAGTTGGCTGTTGCTCCTTCGACAGTTTTGGGCCTGATCATGCCCGCCGTGTCCATAGTCATGAAAGAGTTGGAGAGATTCGAGGTAATCTCCCTTGCATCGGCTTCTGAAAGGCGACGGATTCATGGTCGAAACCTCCCCTGACCTTGATGGCTGCGAGATGCGCTCCCATGTGAAGGTAGCCCCCTTCGCCGTTCGCTTGATTGATCGGCTACCTGCCGGCGCTGATTGAGGTCAGCTTGCTCATTTGCTAACCGAACCCGATTCTTCTCTAGAATAACGTGATATGCGCTGAGGGTTCCTGCCGAAGCCTCGACGGGAATCTGAGTGTTATTGGCTATGGCGTTGTACGCAATCTCCCACTCTTCCCAGGTGATGGTATAAGCGCTATCGTCATTGCTGCCACTGGCTTCGGCATTGCGTCTCCCATCTCGATTGATGTGTGGGGTGCGCTCGCCCTCGGAGAGCTTGACTCCCATATGAGGGTTGATGATAGCATAAATTTGATGATGGGCCGCTTTCGAAGCAGCCGCCATGGTGATGTTGTTGATACTTTCTTCGTCGGAGGAGTACTTGCTTAGTTTATTTTACTTTGTCTTGTTTGCTTCATTATATCAAAAACACAAAAAAAAATTAGTTTCTATTATAGCTTTTATTTTTGTTGTTCTATTTTAATCTTGCTAAAATCGCTACTCCTAAAAATACTAAGTTGTGTGACTTTACTAGCACAAACAACAATGATATTATTTGTACACCTATTGCTCCACCTGCTCCTGAAGCAGCTTTCTATGAAATTAAACCTGCTTTGTTAAATCTTGTTATGAAAGAGCAATTTTCTGGTGTTAGTACTGATGATGCTGCTGCACACCTTAACAATTTTGTTGAACTTTGTGAGATGCAAAAGTATAAGGATGTAGATGGTGAAATTACATAACTAAAATTGTTTCCTTTCTCTTTGAGAGGGAGAGCTAAAGATTGGTTGCTATCTTTGCCTAGAAATAGTATTGATTCTTGGGTTAAATGCAAAGATGCTTTTATTGGAAAATATTATCCTCCTGCTAAGATTATATCCTTGAGAAGTGACATAATGAAATTTAGAAAATTTTATAATGAAAATGTTGCTCAAGCTTGGGAAAGAATGAAATCTTTGGTAAAGAATTCTCCCACTCATGGACTGACTACTTGGATGATCATCCAAACTTTTTTATGCAGGATTGAATTTTTCTTCAAGAAAACTTCTGAATTCAGCTCCTGGAGGTACCTTTATGTCCATTACTTTGGGGGCTGCAACAAAACTCCTTGATGATATGATGATAAATTATTCTGAATGGCACACCAAGAGAGCTCCACAAGGTAAGAAGGTAAATTATGTTGAAGAAACCTCCTCTTTGAGTGATAAGATTGATACTATTATGTCTATGCTTGTTAATGGTAAAGCTCATGTTGATCCAAATAATATTCCGTTAGCTACTTTGGTTGCTCAAGAAGTGCATGTTGATGTGAACTTCATTAAAAGCAATAATTTCAACAACAATGCTTATAGGAATAATTTTGGTAGCAACAATTATATGCCATATCCTTCTAATAGTGGCAATGGTTATTATGGTAGATATATACCTAGTGAGGAAAAGATTTTAGAAGTTGAAAAGGCCACTAAAAATTTTATGCAAATGCAATATGAGCAAAATAAAGTGTTCACTAAAACCATGGAAGAACAATCTGCTATGTTGAAAAATATTAGTCATCAACTTGAGAATTTAAATAGGGAAATTTCTGGTTTGCAAGTCAAAATTTCAAATGCTGAAACTTGCATTTCATCCTTGTCTGAAGCACAAAATTATTTGATTAATAAAATGGCTGCTAAACCTGTAACTACGGATGAAAATCCCTTTGCTACTGCGAATGACATTCAAGTTAGAATTGATGACAATGTTAGGATGTTGGCGGAATTGCATGCTAGATGGGAAAGAGAAGATGAAATTGCTAGAAATAATAATTTGACTAAAATGTGTACCATCACCACAACCAGTAGTAATGAAGTCTCAAATGCTAGCAAACTTCCTACTATTAATGGTAAAATAATTGGTGTAGAAAAAGTCCCCACTCCTTCTACAAAATTGCCTAGAACCTCTGAAACTGTTTCTGATAAGTGTGCTGAAATTTTTCAGAGTATGGGAGACAATAGTCCTTTTTACCTTTGATAATAATGACTTTGATTTTGATGATTGCAATATCTATGAAATAATTAAGTTCTTACAAAAGCTTGCTAGAAGTCCTAATGCTAGTGCTATAAATATGGCTTTTACAAAACATATTACAAATGCTCTCATGCAAATTCGAGAAGAGAAATTAAAATGTGAAGCTTCTATTCCTAGAAAGTTAGAAGATGGCTGGGAGCCCATCATTAAGATGAAAGTAGATGACTTTGATTGCAATGCTTTATGTGATCTTGGTGCAAGCATTTCTGTTATGCCTAGAAAAATCTATGATATGCTTGATTTGCCACCGTTGGAACAATGTTATTTGGATGTTCATCTTGCTTATATTGCTACAAAGAAACCTTTGGGGAGAGTTAATAATGTTCTTATTATGGTTAATAATAACTTTGTCCCTGTTGATTTTATTGTTTTGGATATTGAATGCAATGCTTCTTGTCCTATTATTTTGGGAAGAGCGTTTCTTAGAACTGTTGGTGCTGCTATTGATATGAGAGATGGGAATATTAAATATCAATTCCCACTCAAGAAAGGTATAGAACACTTCCCTAGAAAAAGAAAGAAGTCACCTTATGATTCTATTATTAGAACAAGTTATGATGTTGATGCTTCTTCACTCGAAAATACTTGATGCTAGCTCTTTTTCTGCGCCTAGCTAAAAGGCGTTAGAGAAAAGCACTCTTGGAAGATAACCCATGTTTATTTCTGTAATTTTTCTTTTGTTGAGTCTTGGAAGTTATTACCTCTGTAATAACCTCTCCTTATCATTTTTATTTCATTTTGTGCCAAGAATACCCTTTATGTCGGGGGGAAGACCCCGGGTAGGGCAAAGGACTGAGAACAGCTGGCTCAAGGCCGGCTGGCCCGCGGCAAAGGCCGGCTAAGGAGCAGCCGGCTGGAGCCGTGGCCGGCTGCCTTGGGAGTCAGCTGGTTCAAAGTCCACGCCGGTCTGGCCATAGCCGTCTGCGTTATGGCTGGGCCGGATTCAACTTGTCATATCCGGCTTGGTTTGTCTCTCCCCTGACCGGCTCGAAGCTGGTGAGCCTTGCAGGAGAAGGAACTGAAAAGGTGATCCGGCTTCCAAAGTCCACGATGATCTCATCTCCGTAAAGTTCGGGGGCACTGTAGAGCAACAGTGCCTCCGCCGGACACGCCATCATGGCTCACGCCGCGCCGTACGGCTACAGGCCATCGATGGCGACAGGGACGCTTCCTCTCCATACCGCTGACTTCGGCAGGAGACAAGACAGGGCCTCAACGCCTCAACGGCTCCTGACATCAGTGCCTCGGGAAGGAGCGGGAAGCCGAAGCCGGCCAGCCGGCCACTGGGTCATAGGGACTTCTTTGTATATTGCCAGCGCCTATATAAGCTGTGCTACCCCTCTCGTGCAGGGGGACGATCGATCCTTTCATTCATTCTAGTCTTAGAGCTACCCTGTGAGAGAGACCTTCGTCTACCTTAGCCTCACAGGAGCAGCCGGATACAGCTCAAGGAGCACCATTGTACTGCGATACTACTTATACACTCATAGCAGGAGTAGAGGTGTTACCTCCACAGGAGGGCCTCGAACCTGGGTACGTCGCCGTGTCGCTCGTGCCCATACCCGCATCCGGATACCGCCGTAGAACATACTAGGAAGCACTCTTTAGCCACCCTATGGCATATGCCGTGACGATACCACGACATTTGGCGCCCACCGTGGGGCCTTCAGCGTCTGCGGCCGGTGTCTTCTTCCGGACGGGCCTCACCACCACCACCGGCGAGCGAGTCGCTTCAGGCTTGATCTGGAGATTTGGCTCCCTCGACTGCATCCGGGACAACGCTGGTTGCTTCACCGACAGGCTCTTCCCTGCCGGCGGTAGCATCATCGCCTTCAGCGGCCACGACGTCTACGTCGCCACCGTCGCACCGCCGCGCTACCCGCGGCAGGTGCTGCGCTGCGCAAGCCCTCCTCCTGGAGCCGGCGCCAGCGGCAACTTCACCAACTCTTGCACCGTGCAGGAGGTCATGACCACCGCTGCGGAGAACGTGGACAAAACCACGCGAGTCCGTGGCCCCGCTTTGGAGCGCACAGGCGCCGCCGGCGCATCCAGCTCGGGCCCAAAGGAGCCCCAGCCACCATCCCGGCTGGATGAAGTCCGGGCAAAGTTGAGCTCCCCGCTCACAGCAGGCGCCGACCCCACCACCATCGAGGCGGATTTGGAGGCGCACCGCCAGCTCCTCCTCAGGCAGGCTGAAGAGCTGGCCGCTGCCAAGCGCCAGCTGGAAATCACCCGGCGCGAGTACGACCGCGCCCACGGCTTCACACCGGCCGGCAACGACCCCAGCCGAGCCAGCCATATCCGCCGCAGAGGAGGCGGCCTAGGCGCGGAGATCGACCGCGACGGCGCGGAAGCGCTGGCTCCGTCTGTGGAGCTGCTATTCTACAACACCCCCGACAAGAACATGCGCGCGGACGAAGCCGCCGCAGAAGAGCTGGGCCGCCTTGAAGGCGAAGAGCTACGCCGCCAGACGAGGTGGGTGGCTGAGCTGTGCCGCGCCGCCGCCGAGCAGGCGAACAACCCCAGGTACGCCAACGCTCCCAGAGCTTCTCACGCTCGTGGTGCCGCAGGCAACGATGGAGGCGGCCCCAGGGACACGGCCGAGTCCTCCTCACCAGCACCAAGCCGGCGCCGGGACTCCCGCGCCACCCACGCAAGTTCCAGCCGGACAAGCCGGCTAGGAGGCGGCTACAGCCGCCCGCCACCAAGCAGAAGCCAGGAGTACAACTCCCAGCAACCGACGCCAAGGCGGTCACATCATCCGGTTCCGGAAGCCAGCGGCGGCCGCCAACTGGCCCACTCCCGGCTGGGCCCGCGCGTCAAGCCGGTTGACGCCAGGAACCGCCTCGACCGGCTCGTGGAATCCCGCATCGCGGAGGAAGAAGGGCCAGCCGGCCCGAAATGTTTCGGCCCGCGCATCCTGAACGAGCCGGTCATGGATGGCTTCCTGCTCCCCAGGGACACCCACAAGTACGAAGGCACCGCCAAGCCGGAAGATTGGCTGCTGGACTACTCCACCGCGGTCGGCATCGCCCGCGGCAACAAGCGCTGGGCAGTGCGCTATTCACCCCTCATGTTGCTCGGCTCCGCCCGCACCTAGCTCAACAACCTGCCAGCCGGCAGCATCAACGGCTGGCTAGACTTCGAGGAGGCCTTCATCAGCAACTTCACCGGCACCTATCACCGGCCGGGTCGCCCCCGCCAGCTGGAAATGTGCAAGCAGGAGCCGGACGAGACGGACCGCGCATACCTGACGCGCTGGTGCGAGATGCGCAACTCCTGCGAGGGTGTGCACGAGGTCCAGGCCATCAGCTTCTTCATGGCCGGCTGTCGGCCCAACACGATGCTGTGGCACAAGCTGCGCCGCAGCGACCCCAAGACCATGGCGGCCCTGATGACCATCGCGGACAAATACGCGTTGGCTGAGGAAGCCGGCCAGGGCGTGGTCAACAATTCGCCAGCCGCGCCTCGGCGCGATCAAGCCAAACCGGCTGAGAACAAGCCGGCCGAGGGTGCCTCTCATGGCAGCCGGCGGGACAACTACCGTGGCAAGCGGCACAGCGACCAGCCGGACCGACGGTACGGTTCTGCCCATGTGGCAGCCATGTCGGACCATACGGCGGCTGGTGCTAGCCGGCGCCAGAAGCAGGACCGGCCCTGGAAGCCGAAGTTCACCTTTGAGCAAATGCTCGACGTGCCGTGCAAGTACCACAGCGGCAAGAACCCCTCCAACCACACCACCCACGAGTGCCACTTCATGAAGCGGCTGACAAGCGGCGAACCGCTACCGCCTCCACCCCCGCCTCCACCAGCCGGCGGGCCGGGTGGCCAAGCCGGCGCAGAGAACTCCAACCTCGAGCACCACAAGGCTAACCAAGTGCAGCATGGACGATACCTGGCCGAGGATGCCACCTACATCATCTTCACCTCCGAGCCCGAGGACAAAACGAGCCAGCAGTGCCGTTCCCTCGAGGTCAACACGTTCATACCGCCGGTCCCCCAGTACCTAAACTGGTCAGAGCAGGCCATCACTTTTGATCGCCGCGACACACCGGTTGTCCTGCCGAAGCCGGGCAGCTATGCCATGGTCCTCGACCCCACCATCGGCACGAACCGACGCAGCGTGCGCTTCTCGCGCGTCCTCATCGACAGGGGCAGCAGCATCAACATTCTCTATCGCGACACTGCCCGCAAGCTGGGCATTCAAGAGGCCGAGTTGCGCCCCACCCCTACCGTCTTCCACGGCATCGTGCCAGGCCACTGCTGCCAGCCGATCGGCCGGATCACGTTGGAGGTAATGTTCGGGAAGCCGGACCACTTCCGCACCGAGAAGATTGAGTTCGAGGTGGTGGACCTCGTCAGCCCCTACCACGCGCTCCTGGGCCGGCCAGCCCTGACCAAGTTCATGGCGGTGCCCCACTACGGGTACCTGAAGATGAAGCTGCCGGGCCCAAAAGGGGTCATCACCGTAGCCGGCGACTATCGCTGCTCCATGGAGTGCGCCACGCAGAGCTCCGAGATGGCCCAGACGCTGGTCATCGCCACCGAGAAGCAGCTCATCCACGACGCTGTCGCCTTGGCCAATGCCGGGCAGACGGACATGCCGGCTGTAGGCAACCCGGCTGGGACGACTCACTTCCAGCCGGCCAACAACACCAAGAAGATCCTGCTGGACCCGGCGCAGCCGGACAAGTTCGTCACCATCGGTGCCGGCTTGAACAACAAATAGGAAAGCGAGCTCACCAGCTTCCTCCGTGAGAATCGGGATATCTTTGCATGGTCTCCAAGGGACATGCCGGGTGTGCCAAGGGAGTTGGCTGAGCACCACCTCCACGTCAGGCCTGAGGCCAAGCCGGTGAAGCAACCCCTTCGCCGCTTCGCCAAAGAAAGAAGGAAGGCCATCGGTGAAGAAATCGCCCGGCTGCTCGCAGCCGGCTTCATCATGCAAGTGCTCCACCCGGACTGGTTGGCGAACCCAGTCCTGGTCCTGAAGAAGAATGGCTCCTGACGCATGTGTATCGACTACACCAGCCTGAACAAGGCGTGCCCGAAGGACCCCTTCCCCTGCAGCGCATAGATCAAGTCATAGATTCGACTGCCGGCTGTGAACTGTTGTCTTTTTTAGACACCTATTCAGGCTACCACCAGATTCCTTTGAATCCGGATGATCAAATAAAGACTTCGTTCATTACCCCGTACGGGGCTTATTGCTACACGACTATGCCATTCGGCTTGAAAAACGCAGGCGCCACCTACCAAAGGTGCATGCAGAAATGCTTACAAGAGCAAATCGGCAGAAATGTTCACGCATACGTGGACGATGTTGTTATAAAAACCAAGGAGACGCATACCCTCCTTGACGATCTGAGAGAGACCTTCACCAATCTGCGAAGATTCCGGATGAAGCTCAACCCGGCCAAGTGCACTTTCGGCGTGCCAGCCGGCCAACTCCTTGGCTACCTCGTCTCTCAGCGAGGAATCGAAGCCAACCCGGAGAAGATCAGTGCCCTAGAGAAGATGGAACTGCCGCAGTGTCTCAAGGACGTCCAGAAGTTCACTGGTTGCCTGGCCTCCTTGAGCCGCTTCGTCAGCCGGCTGGGGGAGAAGGCACTACCCCTGTACCAGTTGCTCAAGAAGTCAGACAAATTTGTCTGGTCACCGCAGGCGGATGAGGCCTTCCGTGACTTAAAGCGCGTGCTCTCAACCGCACCCATCCTAGCATCGCCGGCTTCAATGGAGCCGATGTTGTTGTACATCGCAGCCACCAATCGAGTGGTTAGTGTTGTCCTGGTGGTGGAGCGCAAGGAAGCCGGCAAGGAGCAGCCGGTTCAGCGCCCAGTCTACTACCTCAGCGAGGTGCTTTCCCAGTCGAAGCAAAACTACCCCCACTACCAGAAAGTCACCTACGGTGGTGGCCACAGCACCCCTGGCGGAAATCATTGGCAGTAAAGACGCCAATGGCCGGGTTGCCAAATGGGCCCTGGAGCTAGCTGCTCATACCATCCTCTACGAGCCACGAACGGCCATCAAGTCGCAGATCCTCGCAGACTTCTTCATCGACTGGGCTGAGATGCAGTACCTGCCGCCTGTGCCTGATTCCACACACTGGAAGATGCATATCGACGGCTCGAAGATGTGCAACGGCTTGGGAGCCGGCATCGTCGTCACCTCTCCCAAGGGAGATCGGCTAGACTACGTCCTGCAGATTCACTTCGCCGCATCCAACAATGTGGCGGAGTATGAGGCGCTCATTCATGGGCTTAAGCTGGCCAAGGAGATTGGCGTGCGTCGCATTCTTTGCTTCAGCGACTCCGACTTGGTTATACAGCAAGCGTCTAGCGACTGGGACGCGAAGGATGCCAACATGGCGTCATACCGCTTCCACGTCCAGCAGCTATCCGGCTTCTTCAATGGTTGTGAATTCCATCATGTGCCGCGAGCAAACAACGAGGCGGCTGATGCCCTATCCAAGATAGGCTCAACCCGGCAAGCAATCCCACCAGGCGTCGCCCTGGCGCATTTGCGGAAGCCGTCCATCATACCGTCACCGGACTCGGATTCCATATTCGTGCCGGCTGACCCGGGGGTTTCTCAGTCCAACCCGGGGGCTTCATCGCCCAAGTCGGGGGCTTCTCAGCCGAACCCGCCGGCTCCACAGCCGAACCCGGGGGCTTCTCAGTCCAACCCGAGGGCATCTCAGCCAAACTCGGGGGCTTCTCAGCCAAACCCGCCGGCTCCACAGCCGAACCCGGCGACCATGCAGTCGAATCCGGAAGCTCCCACGCAGGAGACCCTGTTGGTTAGCGTATTCGAGATAAGATGCGTACCATCATGGGCACAAGATTTCCTCTCCTACCTCACCGATGGTGTGCTGCCCAATGATAGGGTCCAAGCCAGGCAGATTGAGAGAAGGGCCAAGGCCTATACAATCATCAACCACCAGCTGTACAAACACAGCGTAAGTGGGGTGTTCCAGCGGTGTGTCGAGCCGGCTGAAGGGATTGAACTCCTACGGGAAATCCATCAGGGAGAGTGCGGCCACCACGCCTCCTCCAGAGCCATAGTAGGCAAAGCCTTCCGGCATGGTTTTTACTGGCCGACTGCACTCAAAGATGCAGAAGAGCTGGTGAAGAAATGCAACGGCTGTCAGCGCTTCGCCAAGAAAAGACATTCGCCGGCTTCCGCCTTGAAAACCATCCCCATCACTTGGCCATTCGCCGTATGGGGCTTGGATATGGTGGGCCCGTTCAGAACCGCCCGAGGCGGCATGACGCACCTCTTGGTAATGATTGACAAATTCACCAAGTGGATTGAGGCCAAGCCAATCAAGAAGCTGGACGGCTCCACAGCCGTCACATTCCTCAAAGAAATCATTGTGAGATATGGCTACCCCCATAGCATCATCACCGACAACGACAGCAACTTCGCCCATGGCATCTTCTCTCGCTATTGCGAGGAAATGGGGATCCGAATGGACCTAGCGTCCGTGGCGCATCCGGAGTCCAATGGACAAGTGGAAAAAGCAAACGGCTTGATCCTAGCCGGCATCCGGCCCCGGCTGGTGGAGCCGCTCGAGCGAGCAGCCGGCTGCTGGATTGAAGAGCTGCCCTCCGTACTCTGGAGCCTGCGCACCACGCCAAACAGCTCTGTCGGCTTCACGCCATTCTTCCTCGTTTACGGGGCCGAAGCCGTCCTGCCGACTGATATCGAGCACGACGCGCCAAGGATCAAGCTATACACTGAAGCCGAAGCCAAAGAAGCTCGCGAAGACGGAGTCGACTTGGTCGAAGAGGCCCGGCTGCTGGCCGTGTCCAGATCCACCATATATCAGCAAAGCCTCCGACGCTATCACAGCCGGAAGGTCAAGCCCTTAGCATTCCGAGAAGGAGACCTAGTGCTCCGGCTGGTCCAACGGACAGCCGGACATCATAAACTTTCATCCCCATGGGAAGGTCCCTTCATCGTGAGCAAGGCGGTGGGAAACGATTCCTACTATCTCATAGATGCCCAAGAGGCCAGAAAAAACAAGCCGGATAGGGCTGACGAGGAGACTAAACGTCCCTGGAATGTCAGCCTGCTCCGCCCATTTTACACTTGAGAGAAGGAACGTATGTATCCCTTGTACTCCTTTTGTAATCTATGCTAATGAAAAAGCAAGCGCCAAGGGCGTCGATTTCAACAAGTTTTTCGCGTACTCTATTGCTTTCGCCGATTGGCTTGCACCCTCTCACGCGGCCGGCTTAGTACCGTGATCCGGTTTCCCGACAGCCGGCTCCCGATCCAGCTACAGACCGCAACCCGGCTGTCCGGCTGGCGGGGGCAGATGCTTAAGGAACCGGCACGCGAAAGATGACTAAGGGAAAGAGTAAAGGCGAATCGACCCTTGTACAACTTTTCATAAAAGTGCTGGATTGCCGAACTCGGCTCGTTCGGCTGAAATACTATCAGCCTCACCCAGCGGCACGCTCTTGATCCGGCGGCGGATCGCAAGTCGGACGTACGACCGGCAAGAGCAAAGCCAAAGAGTGGGGCGGATGGGAAAAAGCGAACGAACTAAGGGAAAGCAGCCGGCGCATAAATGATTAACAAACGCACTAAAGCGTGACTTCATAAAAAAGAGATAATGATATTGTCTTACATATGCACCCGGCATTCCGGGGATTTAACAAATTGTCCTGGCAAAAGCAAAAACAAAAACAGGTAAATCTAGGCGTCGGCTGGCGGAGGGCCATCCGGGGGAGCATCTGCCGAGCCGGCCCCCGGGTCCGCTTTGGGCACATCCGGCGCGTCCTCCATGTCTTCGTCTTCAGACTCCGAAGGCGGATTCGGGTCCTCGACGAAGATGCCCTTGTTGACGAAGTCGGCGATGGCGCAGGCCCGGGCGAGCCGGAAGGTCTTGGTCTCCGGGCTGAGCCCATCCTCCACGCCAGCCCGCCGAGTCTCCAGCTGGTTGAGGTCCACCTCGTCATACCAGGAGAGCACGAAGGACAGCGCCATGTCGGCCCCAGCACGCGCAGCCGAGTCCTTCCAATCGAGGAAGCGATCGGGCGCGGTCTCGAGCCACTTGATAAGCTTGGACAGCTCGCCAGGCAGCGTCTCCGTCGGCCAAAGCAGCCGGTACAACTCCTCCGCCGCCTTCCTGAGCTCATAGCCCAGCATAGTTATCGGCTCGACGCGGGCGGCCATGGATGCCAGGTGGTCATCCATGGAGAAGTGCTCGAAACTCTCCTCGCCGGTGGCTAGCCGGCGGGCCTCCCGCGCCTTGCCGGCAGCTGCTAACGCCGCCTCCTGTGCCTCGGGGAAAGCCGCTGCAAAGATAAAACGTGTCAAATAACCTGAAGATCCTTGCCGACTGCAATCAGCCACAAGCCGGGGAAAGGATAGAAAAATACAAAATTTCGAAGTATAAAAGTAGACTAGCTGCAGCCGGCGAGAAACGCCGCCTGCCCCCAGCCTGAAGATGGAGATACCGATCGCTGAAATGGTTCCAGCTGCCGGCTGCCAACCTAAGCCGGCAGCCGACAGCCGAAAGCCGGCAAGAGGAAAGGGAGAGAGATGGACTCACCCGCCAAGCCGCGGTCAAGCGCGCTAATCTCTGACACCCACCGCTTGGCGGTGGCTGACAGCTCGTTGGACTTGAAGGTCACCTCGTCCCGAAGCCTCAGGCGCTGCTGGTCCACTTCCTCCAGCCGCTTCTTGAGGTCCTCCACCTCCTCTCGCCCAACCCGCTTGGCAGCCTCAAGCTCGGCAAGGTGGTTGGACTCGAGTCGGCGCAGCCGCGCCAGCTCCCCCTCAGTCTCCCGCGCCTTGACGGCTGCGGCCTGGACCGCCTTCTCGCTCTCGACGCATTGGGCACGGGCGGCCCGAAGGTCCGCCTCCAGCTGCGGAACCCGGGCGGCAACAGCTGCAAGCCGGCAAAAGAAGCCGTCAGCCGGATAAAACCAAAGAAAAAGAAACAAAGTCAAAAAAGAAAAAAGGCTTTACCCTTGGCAACCTCCAGCTCGCGGGCGAAGTCGGCCCGCTCCTTCTTGGCCTTGTGATAGCCGGCCACAAGCCGGTTGTGCAAGGCAGTCCGCCTGTCCGTAACCACCTAAAAAAGAAGACAAAAATGAGCGTTTGGACGAAGCCCGGACCGGCTCCAAGCAGCCGGCCCATGCCTCGGAGGGCTACCAGGACAATACCAAAATTGCAGAAAATAGCACACATAAACTAACCTTGTCAGCCGTCTCCAGCCGCGCCACCCGGGCCTCGACCTCGGCGGCTTAGGCCTTGACACTGGCACGCAAGCCGGAGAAGAACATCTCCTTGGGCGCCGTGCCTTTGCGCCCCTCTCGGCTGGTCACCTCGTAGATGTCCGCCTGGCGCCAATTCTCCTCCATGGTTCCGGCTGAGCCAAAACTGGAATCGGAGGCGGACACCACGTTCAGCAACGAGGCGGCCGGCGAGATATGAAGACCTTGGGGCGCCTGCGCTGGGCCCTTCGCTGTCACCAGCGCCCTGGCATCCACGTCAGCCCAACGCGCCGGCTCCTGCCCCGCTGGCTCCTCCCTCGCCGGCTCCGAAGATGAAGGCGGCGCGGTCGAAGCCGTTGGCCCGGCGGGGTTAGCAGACCCCGGCGCAGGCGGCGCCTCATCTGAACTCGCGTCCAAGACGACGACGTCGGGCGCGGGGCCGCCGGCTAAGGCCACGGTCGGCGCTGCCCGCCGGCTCCGGTCGCGCCGGGCGCGCCCTGCTGGCTCCGGCCGCGGGTCCTATAGGCGGGCGCGGCGCGGAACAGATCGTCGATGGAAGGTTGGCCGGCACGGCGAGCCGGCTCGCTCCGGGAGCTGGAGTCGGGCGCTTCTGCCGAAGGTGCAGCCGAAGAACCCGCCCCCGCGGCAGGCGGCGTGACGACAGGCGGCACGATGACGGGCGGCGTGCGCGAACGCGGCGCAGGCTGCGGAGTCGGCTCCCTCCTCTGCCGCTGGAGCGGTGACACAACGCTGGGAGTCGGGCGAGAGCCGCCGCCCTTGGAAAACTTGATGGTGGCCCTAGAGGGTCGAACAAGAAAAAGATAAGCAAAAGAGGAAAAGAAAAAGGAATCAAATGGTGAAGGCAAAAAACTCACCCGGCCGCCTCCGGAACCCTCTTGGGCCCCGCCCGGCGCTGCTTCTTCAGCTTCGCCTCCAGCTGGGCGGTGGTCCGATCGCTGGCTCGCTTCCGCCCCTTGGGCGCAGACGAGGAAGTCGCCGAAGTCGCAGGCGGCCTCATCGACAAAGGCACTGCGCGGATCGGCACTGAGGCGGACGGCGCCTGCTCCTGCTCCTCCCCCCGCTGTTGCGGAGACGGCGGCGGATCGTGTTGCCCCTGGGCGGCTTGCTCAGCCGCCTCCGGGCTCTCGTCGTCGCCGGCTTGGTCAGCCGGATCAACGTGATCCGGCGTCCACTGCTTGTGCTCCAGGTCGCCGTCCTCAACCGCCTGACGGGCGAAAAGCTGCAAACAAACAGGAAAACATTAAGACAAAAGCCGGCCATGCAGCCGCAAGCCGGTATCCGGCCAGAAAAAGAAAGACTTACCACGGGCGGCAGGTCCTTCCGGCTATAGGGCTCCATCCCCCAGTCCCAGTTGTCGGGCAACTTCGCCTGGGAGACAAAGTTAACCCGCTTGGCGACTTGAGCGTGGGTAAGCTCCAGTTTGGATGTCCGGGTCGGATCGAACTGGCCGGACATGTGGCAGATCTTGTGGACGCGTGCCTGCAGAGGCAGCACCCGGCGGGAGGCATAGCAGCAGAGGAGGTCGGCTACGCACAGCCCGCCTTCATTGACACACTCCTGGAGGAAGTCCCAGAGCATGTTCACCTCCGCATCGGGGTCCACCGACTTGTGGTTGGTGCCCCAGTTGAGCCGGGCAGCCGGCGGGTCTGGGTTGTACTCCGGCAGGTTGATCCGGTCGAACGCCGGGTTGTCACTCTTCACGTAGAAGAACGACATTTGCCACTTCTTCACCGAGTCCACAGTCGGGATCTTCGGGAAGGGCGTGGATGTGCGAGAGTAGGTCGAGGCGGCGCCGCAGGCTCGCATCTGGCCGTCGGTGGTCTGCGTCTTCAAGTAGAAGAGCCGGCTCCAGAATTCTACGTCAGGCCACAAGCCGGCGTAGCCCTCCATGAAGGCCACGTAGCAGCTCAGCGTGACGAAGGCGTTGGCCGGCAGGTGGTGCGGCTGCAGGCCGAAGAAGTCGAGAAATTGGCGGAGGAAGGGCGAAGCCGGCAGGCCCAGCCCCCGGTCAAAGTGCGCCCCAAAGACGACGCGCTCGCCGGGCTGCGGATCCGGCGCCACCTCAGCCCCCGGAGCTCGCGTGATCACCTCCGGCGGGATCCGGCGCAGGCGCACGAGACGAGCAATGTCGTCCTCTCTCATGTATGAGCCCTCCCGTGAACCCGCCGGGAGAGCCATGGTCGTAGAGGAGGAAGACGAAGAGGACCAAGAAAGTGCGAAGGGCGACGAAGAGCCACCCGACGGCGGCGAGCAAGGCGGCGGAAGGCGTACCGTGGACACGCGGGGACCCGTGGTGCCGGATCGAGGAGGAGAAAGCTGCGGACCGGCAGAGGAGCTTGGCCGTAGTTGGTCGCCGGAGTCCGCCAGGGGGCCGCCGGTGAGATCGCCTGGGCGCGAGGAAGATCGCTCGGGCAGAGGAGAGAAGCAGAGCGTGGGCGCGAGGAAGAAGAAGTGCGGTGAAGCGCCTCGGTACAGCCCCGCCGACATTTATAGGCGCCTGCCACGCGTGGGACGTGGCCAAGTGGGGGGGCGTGGCCCACGACGCGGGATTCACTGCGCCATAACTTCCCCCACGACCGCTGCGGTTACCAAAAACGGCCACACCACGTCGCCCACAACCGCATAAAATCCGGACGAAACAGCGATGTGACCAGACGAAGCGGCAACAACAGTTACCGTCAGAGCCATCAAGTCGGGCGCAGGGCTCGAGGCGGCGGAGACTCCGGCGCGCCCAAGCCGCAGCCGGACGTCCCTCTCCAATTCGGCTCAAACTCTCCGAGCAAGGCGGAGAAGCCTCCAACACTTGAGAAATATAAAAACCTGCATAACAAAGCAGCGTCCGGCTCGGGAGCAGCCGGATGAAATAAGCCGAATGGGGGCGCAGCCGGCTGAACGGAAATTCTCAGCCGGCCCCTCGAGCGCTTTTCGAATACAATCTACGGAATTAAAGACTAACGGTCAGGAAAACCTGCCCAGGTCCTTCTTTGTGCAGGACCTTGCCAGCTTCAGGGGCTAATGTCGGGGGGAAGACCCCGGGTAGGGCAAAGGACTGAGAACAGCTGGCTCAAGGCCGGCTGGCCCGCGGCAAAGGCCGGCTGAGGAGCAGCCGGCTGGAGCCGTGGCCGGCTGCCTTGGGAGCCGGCTGGTTCAAAGTCCACGCCGGTCTGGCCATAGCCGTCTGCGTTATGGCTGGGCCGGCTTCAACTTGTCATATCCGGCTTGGTTTGTCTCTCCCCTGACCGGCTCGAAGCTGGTGAGCCTTGCAGGAGAAGGAACTGAAAAGGTGATCCGGCTTCCAAAGTCCACGATGATCTCATCTCCGTAAAGTTCGGGGGCACTGTAGAGCAACAGTGCCTCCGCCGGACACGCCATCATGGCTCACGCCGCGTCGTATGGCTACAGGCCATCGATGGCGACAGGGACGCTTCCTCTCCATACCGCTGACTTCGGCAGGAGACAAGACAGGGCCTCAACACCTCAACGGCTCCTGACATCAGCGCCTCGGGAAGGAGCGGGAAGCCGAAGCCGGCCAGCCAGCCACTAGGTCATGGGGACTTCTTTGTATATTGCCAGCGCCTATATAAGCTGTGCTGTCGTCGTGGTGAACAGACAGATGCCATGGGATGGATTGAGTTGGGGCCGAATGTGCGCTAGAGGATTCGGGGGAGGGTTTTGGTAAGGTTGGGACGGATTCCGGATGGAATACCGGATGCTTTCTTGATGAACTTGGCCTTGGCCAGAGGTTGAAGAAGAAGAACACAAGAACTAGCTCAACTTTGGATCTCTCTATTCCATGATCAAATGAAGTTACAGGCTACCAGCTCTTTCCTAGAGCCTCTCTAGTCGTTGTTCGTGGATCAATCCTCTCGCGCTAGGGTGTGCTCCCTCTCCTTATATAGGGGAGAGGGTGGCTTACAGGGGAAGAAACCCTAGGAAACCCTAACGGCATCTTTGACTAGACAAACTACTTTACAAAGCCTCTTTGGCAGCAGGTGACGCCGGTATGTCTTTAATCAGGAACGGTGACATCCTCCGGTAGCTTTTACGTCATCTTCTGCTTTGGCCTCAGAGCTTCGATTAAAGCTGAAGTGCTTCGCTCATCCTTGTCCTCTAGCTCTTGAGAGAATCTTTGACCAGCTTGCCGACGTGCTATAGTGTAGCCTGTACCGGTACTCCGGTACCTTCTTAGTCTATTCCGGTATACCCCTTCTGGGATACCGGTATAGATTCACTTAGCCATAAGCTTAAACTCTATTGTCCGGAACATTCTCTAAACCGGTACCTCAACAGCTTAAACTAGCCAAGTTCGGCATGCCTTTGGCATACCGGGGGTCATCCCCCCAACATTAGTCCCCGAAGCTGGTATAGTCCGGCGGATCCTATCCGACGGACCATGCCAGGTTCCCATTTCTTAACGTACCGGTTTAACTCTTCCGGAAACCAGTTCAAACCTCCCGGCGTCTCTGCTGAACCCATCTCATCGTACCGATCTTTTCCGGTAGCTATGTCATTAAACTCTCCTTGGCGAAGTCGAGAATATCTCGGAAACAATGCCTGTCAGAGACATGCGCACTGTTTCTGACGCCACAGCGTCAGGGGTCACTTCCCTTCGGCTTCTGCGCTCACATTTAATGTGCCGCACCGGATCCTCGCGGCCGTTCCGGATCCGTGTGGCCTCCCTGTGGCATCTTATTTTTCACGCGTGTATCTCCGCGCCACGTGGCGGCCCACGAGGTGAAGCGTCGCGGCCCAGCGGTTGCCGGCCCACGAACCTCTCTCCCTATTTAAGAGTGCGGCGGTTCCACATCATCTTCTTCCCCGCATTCACACCTTCCGGCGCACCTAGAGCCTCTGCCCTCCGCACTCGCCTCGCCGTCGCTCGCCGCCGAAGCTTCGCCCTCCGACGAACTCCCGAAGAGGCTCCACAGGGCTCTGCCCCGCAGAGATTCACCGCAGCCTTCCCGCAGTTTCCGCCCAGAGCGCTGCCTCGGCTTCTTCTTCCTCCTCACCGTTCTTCGCCACCACCTGCTACCTCGCCCAACTCCGGTGAACCTCAAACTTCATCTTCACCGCCGCCCTCAGGTCAGCCCCACGGACTCACTGGTTCTCTCTTTCTCCATTGGATTACTTCTGGGCCGGTAGTATATTTACTTCTTCTTTTCTTTTACTTTTTCTCTTACTTGTAGATCTTCGCGAGAGGCTAGGTTCGGGGAAAAGTGTTTCTAGGTAGATCTTGGAAGTTTTAGGCCGACATGTCTTCCAGAGAATACCTTTCGGATTCCTCTACCGGCAGTCATCACAGCGAGACCCCCACCGTTTCTTCCAGGGAGGAGATCTCAGTTGACCGCGCTTCTGACGGGCTCGAGGCGGATCTCGCCCAGACCGGAGATGATGCCGGTAGCTCTGCTCAGGCTACCGGCGACCCTGGGATGGAAGCCGGCAGCTCGAGCCATGGTGCCGCTGCCCAATCTTCTTCCCCCAACCTTGATTCTTATACACGAGGGGCCTGGATGGGCTCCGAGGTGACCCAGGCGGAAATTGACTGGCTCTACCTCTCCCGGAGGATACCGGAAGAAGTCTGGTGCCGCATCCCTGGCGAGGAGCGCCAGCCTGAGCCTGAGCCGGGTGAACGTGTGGTTTTCTCTGCTCATTTTGAGCGCGGATTAGGCCTTCCGACGTCAGATTTCTTCCGGAGCTTTCTCGACTTCTATGAGCTTCAGCCCCATCACCTTCTGGGCAACTCCATCTTTTACCTTTCTTCCTTTGCTACTTTCATGGAGGGGTATGTCGGCATGACCCCCTCAGTGGATAATTTCTCTTTTTTCTATTATCTCCGGAAGAATTCTATCCAGGATAAGAATCTTCCGCCCCCCAAACCGTTTGTCCGGTGCGGTGGGTGCATTCTCTCGCCCCGTCAAGGGAGCCCCTTCTTTAAACTCTCCGGTTTGGAGTCCGTCCGGACCTGGCAGAAATCCTTCTTTTACGTCCAGAACGGTGGACCGGAAGACTTCATCAACCTTCCGGAATATGTTCCCGGGCCACCCAGCATGAAGAATTGGCTCCATAATCCTAAGGACGACAAGGAATCCATCCGGATCGGCCTTTTCGTCGAGAAGAACAAGGAGGAGACCAATCTCTCCGCGGACGATCTGGTCATGGCCTTCCTCTCGCGCCGGGTGCTGCCCCTTCAGCGCCGCACTCACAAAATCTGCCAGATGTCAGGCCGGATGGATCCCACCCGGATTACTACTCATCGGCTGAGCGCCTCTGATTTGGTCCTTAAGGCCAGGCAGATCTGCCAAAACGCTTTGAGGCCCAGCGGAAAATAAGGTCTAGCTCCTTATAGCCGCAGCAACTCTCCTCCGCGCCAAGTAAGGCCTCGGGATCTCCGGAAGATCTTCTACCGGGATACTTGTGGTTTCTCTCATGCTGACTTGTTTTTTGTGTTGCAGAACTTCCGCTGGATCCGTAAGGAGGAGCAAGCTTCTTACGCCCCCGACCGGCGCTTCCAGGACGATTGCGATCCGGACCCCTATCTGAAGGGGAAACACACGATGGGCCCGACGCACACCAAGCATCCCGGTAACTTCCCAACTTCTTATCCGGCAAAAGATTCCGGTTGTGACGGCAAGGTTCCCACACCTGATGAATTTTGTTCACCGGTTTCCTTACCAACTGTTTCTTGTAGGTCTGCGCCCTGCCGGCACGAACCCCGAGGTGGTGGAGCACGCTGCACCTCTGCAGGCCGAGGTTGGCCAGGAGTTCCTGGACAACCTAGCCTCCCGGGGCCGCAAGAACAAAACCCCGGCTTCTGAGGCCGGCCCCAGCGAAGATCCCCCCGCCAAGCGCTCTAAGAAGGATGGCGGCGGCAAGCCCTATACCAAGAAGCGGTACCGGAGTCAGATTCCGGTCGCTACTGGGTAAGCTTCCGGTTTTTCTTTCTTTCTATCTTTTGCTTGTGAATTTTCCTTGTCTGATTGCTTTTTCTAACTTCCTTTTTCTTTTTCTTCCTCAGGCCTGCTCTGAGCCTCACCAGGAGCGCATCGGGCATGAGGCCGGAAGCCTCCGAGGATGCCGCCAGGACCTCTCCTCCTCAAGCAAGTCCGGTACCATCTGGTGCCGGCAAATCTCCAGCCTCCCTTCTGGGAGGCAACACAAGTGCGGGGCGCGCGGCCCCTGAACCTTCTCACCACCGCGCGGAGGAGGATTTCTCTTCCCCTCCAGAAGTTGAAGACACCGGCGCCAGCAACATCGGCGCCGGCACCGAAGAAGCGGAGCGGGTGGAACCTCCGGTTCCCCCGATTCCAAAGAAGAAAAAGAAGGCCGCTGCCTCCCCCTCCAAGACCGTGCCGGAACCTTCCGCGCCGGCAGCCTCACCTCTGGCTAAGGAAGCGCCGGAAGCTTCTGCGCCGACAAAGGACGCACCACCATCTCCTCCGGCAGCTTCTACCGGCAAACCTGCTGCCGCCAAGCCAGCTTGCCCGGAAGGCGCCAAGGTTACCGCTCAGCAACTTGCTGCGGTGGTCACTGCGGTGACCTCCCCCTCTTCCGGCTCGCAGTCACTAGTGCTGCACGCCGGCCGTGCCGCTGTTGCGGCCAGTGAGAAGGCTTCAGCTCAGCTGGGCCGGATCACTGAGCCCAACCGCGGCGAGGCCAACCTAGGCCCGCTGCTGGAGTACGCTGAGAAATGGAATCGGGCGGACTTGTCTTCGGCTACCCGTGGCCTGGGCAAGGACAAGCTTCCAGTCGTCGACCCTTCCGGTCCGCGGAGCACGGCGCAGCACCTGAGCCGGCTTAAGCACGCCGTCAAGGAGTTTGACACCGCTTGGCATGATGTTAGCGGCAATGTGGTGGTAAGTTGCACAAACCTCAAAGTTCTTTAAACTCATGCCGGTTGTCAATCTTCCAGTTTATATGTATATCCTCCTAGTCCCCGAGTTTCAGGTTGAGAACACAGTTCTTAGCGCGAAAATTTCTTGGAAACAAAAAACCGGCATAGCCAGTCCCCGAGTTTCGGGTTGAGCACGCAGTTCTTAGCGCGAAACTTGCTTGAAACAAAACACTGGCATCGCCTTACCGGAATCTTTTAACTTGAACAGGGCACCTTGGACACCCGGAAGCAACTCTTTGAGGAGCTTCTGTGGGAGCACCGGTTCCTTGCCGAGGCCCATAGCAAGTGCCAAGGTTTGTTTCTCTGCCTCCGGCTCTTTCTGTACCGGTTGCTTTTTTCAATCTATATTCATAAGCTTTTTACACAGCGGCGCTTCCGGAAGCCTCCTTTGAGGACCTCTCCGCCCAGCTTTCTCGGCTCAAAGGTACCATTTTATTTTTCGTTTATCTTGCCTCTCTTGAATCTACCGGTTTCTTTCTGTTAATCGTTTCTTCTTCTAGATTACAGATGAAAAGGAGCAGCTCGTCCTCGAGCACCGCAAGGCCCTGGACGCTCAGGAGAAAGTCTCCGCTGAGCTGAAGGATAAGCTTATGCAAGCTGAACTCCGGCACGCGCAGGAGCTCAAGGACGCACAGGCTGCCGCTGAAGCCAAGCTGGATGAGTCGCTGAAGGGCTTCTCCGACGCCAGCGCTCAACTGCGGAAGGAGCTGGAGGAGGAGTCCCGGCTGCGGAAGGAGGCGCAAGACTGGAACGCCACCCTCACCTCGGACCAGGCTGAATATGACCGGTTGGTCGTTCAGGCCGATGCCCTGGCCCTCAGTAAGTCTTTTTCCCTTTCTTTTTGCTTATAAGCTTATATCTTCTGGCGGTATGTCCTTATACCGGTTCTTTTTTTCTTCTCTCTTTTCTTGCAGAGCTTTTCCCGGACTCCCAGGTTTATGCGCACAAGAAGGTAACAGAGCGCAGGGCTGAGCAAGCTCTTAGCAATCCGGATGCGCCCTGGGACGCTTACGACCATCTTGTTGCGCTAGCCGCCCGGATCTCCCACATGCGAGCTGTGGACCGGCATCTGGTCGAGCTACCGGATAGGGCCATGCAAATCTTCAAGGTCCTGTGGCCTGGGGAAGCGGTTCCGGGAAACCTGACGCTCCTCTCTGATCGCCTGAAGGACGCCGGAAGAAGGTTCCGAGAGTGGAAATGCTCATCGGCCCGTGCCGGAGCTGATGCAGCGCTACGCGTTGCCTGTTCCTGGTACGAGGACCTGGACCTCGACGCCCTCCACAGCCTGCGCGACGGTGCACCTACCGACAAAGATCCGGTCTTAACCGCCAAACGCCAGGACCGCGCATACCGGGTCGCTGAATTCGCCCGCATCAGCACCTTCATCCCTCCTCCTGCCGACATCAGGGACGAAGTCACTGACGATGAGGAAGAAGGTGCCAGTGATGACGAGGATGAAGATGCCGAAGAAGGTGATGCCCCTTCAGAGCAAGCTCCGGAAGCACCCGATGTTGGCGCCCAGCCTCCTGTTGCCTGAACATTCTCACTATGTGTTTGTCATACCTGTTGCCTCAAAACAATGTCTGTTAAATTCTACCCGGTATGCCGGGGTATTTGATGTAAGATAATACTCTGAAGTTCTTTTGGTTGTGCTACAACTCATTATGCCGGTATCTTCTATGATATACCGGTAACTTATTAGGTTATGTCTGTATGCTACCTTAGCAATTTGCCCTTATTGTTTGCTTTGATCTTGCACTATGAAGATTCCGGAATTGTTTCCGCCTCCAATCTGATGCACGCTTGGTTCTTTTGCTTTGGCTCTACCTACCTCTCTGGGTTTTTTGGCGTATGAGTTACAAAGTTCTTTTGCCAAGTAAGCACTTTCTTGAACTTAGAAATAATTCGAAATTTTTCACAAAAAACTATTTGGGTTCGTAGCATAGAAAACAAAAAAATTCCTATCACAAGAACGAAGAACAAGCCAAGATCCAATCAAGAAGATGGTAGCAACGAGGTGAAGATCAACATACCTTGAAGATCACAAAGCGTTAACGAGATCAGATCTCGTGGTGGATGTAGACGATCACTTGCCGCTTGCAAAAGCGCGTAGAAGATCTTCGATGGTGCCACGAACGGGCAGCACCTCCGTACTCGGTCACACGTTCGGTGTTGATGACGACGTCCTCCTCCCCGTTCCAGCGGGCAGCGGAAGTAGTAGATCTCCGTGGAATCCAGCAGCACGACGGCGTGGTGGTTGTGGAGGAGAAATTTCTGCAGGGCTTCGCCAAGCCGGCGCAGATTGAGGAGGGAGGAGAGGGGCGGCTAGGGTTTGGGCGCAGGGTGGTGCTTCGACTTGGGGAGCTAGGGCTGCGACTTGAGGTGCCCTTGGGGTGCCCCTTGGTCCCTTTAAATAGGTGGCCAAGCCCCTTGGGTCGTCCATAAACCTGCCCACAAGTTTGACTGAGTTCCGATAGGTTTCCGGTTCCGAAAACCTAGTCCTACTCGGACTCTTTTGTCAATTCCGAAATTGCATTAAGGAAAGACTCCTTTTCCCTTAAGGCAACGTGGTTGCACCTATTATGGAACCCTCCGGACTTCCTTAGACATCCCGGGTCGTCCCGGACACTTCCGGAACCTTCCATAATATTCCGGACTATTCCGGTCCTTCCAAAACCTTCTAGAAGCTCCGGTCAAAACACCGGACTTTTTCCGAACCCCGGAAAATGACTTCCCATATATGAATCTTATTCTCCGGACCATTCCGGAACTCCTCGTGATGTCCTGGATCCCATCCGAGACTCCGAACAAAACTTCGAACTCCATTCCATATTCCATATCTACTTAAACGACATCAAACCTTAAGTGTGTCACCCTACGGTTCGCGAACTATGCAGACATGGTTGAGACCTCTCTCTGACCAATAACCAATAGCGGGATCTGGAGATCCATAATGGCTCCCACATATTCAACGATGACTTAGTGATCGATTGAACCATTCACATACGATACCGATTCCCTTTGTCACGCGATATTTTACTTGTCCGAGGTTTGATCATCGGTATCTCTATACCTCGTTCAACCTCGTCTCCGACAAGTACTCTTTACTCGTACCGTGGCATGTCATCTCTTATGAACCATTCATATGCTTGCAAGCTAATCAGACGACATTCCACCGAGAGGGCCCAGAGTCTATCTATCCGTCATCGGGATGGACAAATCCCACTGTTGATCCATATGCCTCAACTCATACTTTCCAAATACCTAATCCCACCTTTATAACCACCCATTTACGTAGTGGCGTTTGATGTAATCAAAGTACCCTTCCGGCATAAGTGATTTATATGATCTCATGGTCGAAGGACTAGGTAACTATGTATCGAAAGCTTCTAGCAAATGAACTTAATGACGTGATCTTATGCTACGCTTAATTTGGGTGTGTCCATTATATCATTCATCTAATGACATAAACTTGTTATTAATAACATCCAATGTTCATGATCATGAAACTATGATCATCTATTAATCAACAAGCTAGTTATACAAGAGGCTTACTAGGGACTCCTTGTTGTTTCCATAACACACATGTATCAATGTTTCCGGTTAATACAATTATAGCATGGAGTGTAAACATTTATCATGGACATTAAGATATAACAATAACTGTTTTATTATTGCCTCTCGGGCATATCTCCAACAGTCTCCCACTTGCACTAGAGTCAATAATCTAGTTTACATATGTAAAGATATAACACCTTGGCCTTCTGGTGCTTATCATGTTTTGCTCACGGGAGAGGTTTCAGTCAACGGATCTGACATGCTCAGAAACGTATGTATTTTGCAATTCATTTGCGTCTCAACGCATCACTCATTTTCCAAATGAGTCGGCATATATGTTTAGTCTTCTAGTGGAACCTTAATTCCGCGGTCTGAAATATGTCACTTATATTGTCACACACAATATAGCTTCATAGTTCTGACACTATCGGAACTACACCAAGTTCTCAAGGAACTTCTTGACTTTAACATCCTCAGTCATTGTCAAAACAATGATATACTCTGCCTCTGTTTGTAGAATCCGTCACAAAATATAGAACTCATCTAAAACCAGCATGGACTTCTTCCAGCTCATTGTGCTACCTTTAAAACAACACTTAGCCTAATTGAGATTGAAATTTTATTTTTATATGTGACCAAACTAATATGGGTGCAACACCTTACAGCGATTTGTTTGTCATTACCCATACAAAACTATATATATATCCTTGGTTCTTCTAAAGCACTCAGGGATATTCTTACTGTTGTCCAATGATCATCACATGAATCATTCTGGTATATGCTCCTAACTCTTTAGAGCACAGGACATCTGATTGTGTACATTTTATTCGTGATCTAAAATCACTCATGTGTTTTTACTCATTGAGTGTCAGATACACTCAAGTCTTGTTAAACCTTCACATGAAAAGAACACCTTCTTAATTTATTATATTGAACTACTTCAATATTCATTTTATGTACTTTTAACTTTAAACTTATTATGTGTTTCAATCTATCTTCATAGATCTTGACACTAAATATGTTTCAGTTCATATCCTTTCATTGAAGTTAATTCTTAATGAAACCTTTTTAATCACATCAAGTACATCATTACATTATTTATAATCAATGATATGTCATCTACATAAAGTATTATAAACATGTCTCAGCGCTCCCACTTAATTTCTTGCAAATGCAAGTATCTTCATCGTTTCTGATGAAATCAAAACTCTTTTATTATTTCATCCGGTGAAGATTCCAACTCCGTGATACTCACTTCATCCAATTGAAGTTTGTATACCTATCTAGTATTCCACGGACCAGCAAAACTCTTGGTTGTATCTTGTATACACCTTTAATACACACTTCTGTTAAGTAATGTATTTTGCCATCCTACATATAAAAGAAATATGTAGTGATTACTAGAACAATCCGTATAGACTATAAGCATCGCTACAGAAGATCTAATCTTATTGTAGTCAACTCTTTGAACTTCGTCGTAAACAACTTTTTGACAAGTCGAGCTTCTTCAAGGATATTCCTATCCAAGTCCATCAATTTTATAGATCTATTTACTTTCAAAAAGTGTTCATCATTCTTGGATTCCATGGCGCTTAGCCATTTTAACGGAGTCAGGGCCCATCATAACTTCTTTGTATGTAGTTGGTTTATCATTGTTCAAAATCAATCCTTTGTTCACAAATCATTTATTTGATCACAAAGTAAACCATACCTACAAGGTTCAATAGGTACTTCGATCTCCATGACTATAACTCTTTGTAGACATGGGAGCTATGATCTTCGTGGCAGCTTCCGGAACCATTTCAGATGCTGCGCTACTCTGATCAACATGCTCAGGTTCATAAACCTTATCAAGTTCCATTGTCCTCCCACTCAAAAACTTCGCTAGAAACAATTTCTTGGAAATAAGATACATTGACAAACACTTTTGTCTTTGTCTTCATAGTGGAAAGAATTCCCAATGTATTCTCTGGGATAACCAACAAAGACATTCATCCGATTTTGGTTGTAAACTTATTTACTTATGCTATGCATACCAAAATTTAAGAAAGGACTATTAGGGTTTATACCCATGCCATAACTCGTATGGTGTCATTTCAACGGATTTATGATGACGCTCTATTTAGTGTATAAGCGGTAGTCTCTAAAGCATAATCCATAAAAATATAATGGCGTCATATTATTATATCTCATCATTAATCCAACAAGGTTTGGATACATCTCTCGGATACTCCATCATCACTATGATACTCCAAGAAATGTGAGTTGTAGAACAATTTCATAACTCTCTTAGATGTTCGCTAAAACTCGTAATTCAAATATTTCCACCATGATCCAATCATAGATATTTGACTTTTCTATTACGATGATTTCCACTTCATGCTGAAATTTATTTGAATCCATTCAAATGTTTCAAACTTCTTCCTTATCGAATATATCCACATATACTCAATTCATTGTTGGAAGTTTTCATGAAGTAGAAGAATCTCCCGCACACAACTATGCCCAGTGAACCATATACATCATCATGTATGTTTCCACTAAGTTAGTTGCCCGTTCAACTCTTGGCCTATGAACGGTATTTCAGTCATTCTCTTTAGAAGAGATTTGCAAGCGCCAAACGATTCAAAAATCAAATGACTCCAAAAATCCATTTGCATGGACTTCCTTCATGCGATCTTTTCTAACATGACCTAAATGGCGGTTCCACAAATAAGTGGAATTCAAATCATTTGCCTTACGGCATTTTAGCGTCAGTGTTATGAATGTGTGTTTCACCAATAAGATTTATAATAACTTATCCATCGTACATGGAGTAAGGTCATAATTTTGAACAATTCATTGTTTTTATTTGACCAGAGCTAAATAACAATTATGAAGTTCTTTATTATAAATCTCAAGAGCTAGGTAGAATGCCAACGACGAACACAATAACACTTTATTTTGTTCCAGACGTGCATTTCTACCATATTCCTTATCAGTCACTTAGGCCATTGAATTCTTGTATTGCGTTGTGTTGTATGACATCTCATACCAACCAATCTGGTACAAATACCCAAGAACTTCATTGTGTGACCAATCAAGGAATACATTCATAACATGTATATCATCTATATACACCTGAGCTAGACTTTCTAGTCTTTTCTTTCTTTCTGCCAAAATCTTTTGTAGTTTCTCTTTTAGCTTTCCTCATTCTCAGAAAACACTTCACCTTCAATAACTTCTAGGTCCATTGGTCAAATACCAATGACCTTGAGGTTCTTACTTTGAAGTTGATCATCATATGACAAGTGTTTCAGATTTCACTATTAGTAACTTTGTAATGTGATGAACAATTTCACTCATAATTTTATCCATCAAATCATGACGACTTTCCGAGACCATGTCTGTACATGCTAGGCTCGTAAAGTTTAACCTCAGTATTCGCATGTGCAAACCTGGCTTGCACCCGTTGTATGCACACATAGAATCTATAACACCCGATCATCACGTGATGCTTCGAAACGATGAGTCTTAGCAACGGTGCATACTAAGGATGACCACTTCATGGATATGCGAATATCGTTAGTGCCCAACTAGTTGGAGGATTGGGACGCCTGGCGTCTTCAATCTTCGTACATTCCCATAAAACTTATGAGTTTATGTAGTCTCACTAGATATATTCTATCATCTTGCAATAAGGTCTTAGATATGACATATATCTCATACCTTGCTTATTTCTGAAAACAAAATTTCCAGCTCCTTACTTTTCAAACAGATTTGAACTTCAAGTTTCACGGAGACAAGATGACTTTAGGTACTAATTGAAACCATTGCTCTTTGAATCAACAATGTGAGGTTTACTAAAAGTTTGCAATAGGACTTAATCATTTCTTGATTCTTTCAACAATACGGTACCAGTCCGTAAAGTTGCTTTTCAGACTTAACAGTATTTCTATCTCAATTACAAGACTAGCGCTTGGTAGATAACGGATGCCAATTCTACAAATTAATTCAAAAAACTATTCAGACTATGTTCATGATAATAAGTTCATGTTTTAATCTAATTACTAATGAACTCCCACTTAATACAACATCCCTCATAGTTGTTTAGTGGTACACGATCCATATCCACTACACCAAAACCGATCATCACGTGAGATGATGTAGCTTCAATGGTGAACATCAACATGTTGATCATATCATCCATATGACTTGTGTTCAACCTTTCGGTTTCCTGTGTTCCGAGGCCATGTCTGTACATGCTAGGCTCGTCAAGCAAACCCAAGTATTCCGCGTGTGCAACATGGCTTACACCCGTTGTATGTGAACGTAGAATCTATCACATCCGATCATCACGAGATGCTTCAAAACGACGAACTGTAGCAACGGTGCATACGAGGGGAGAACACTTTATTATCTTGATATTAATGTGAGGGATCATCTTATAATGCTACCGTCGTGATCTAAGCAATATAAGATGCATAAAGGATTAACGTCACATGCAATTCATATGTGATATGATATGGCCCTTTAGTCTTTGCGCCTTTGAACTTCATCTCCAAAGCACGGACATGATCTCCATCATCAACGGGCATGATCTCCATCATCGTCGGCGTAGCGTCAAGGTCCATGGCGCCGTCTTCATGGTTGTGCTCCCATGTAGTAACTATTACAACTACTTTGAAATAATACTTCAACATGAAATTTAAAGACAACCATAAGGCTCCTGCCGATTGCCACAATACAATAATGATCATCTCATACATATTCATCATCACATCATGGCCATATCACATCACCAAACCCTACAAAAACAAGTTAGACGCCTCTAATTTGGTTTGCATATTTTACGTGGTTTAGGGTTTTCGAGTAAGATCCAATCTACCTACGAACATGAACCACAACGGTGATACTAATGTTGTCAATAGAAAGAGTAGATTGAATCTTCACTATGGTGGGAGAGACAGACACCCGCAAAGCCACTTATGCAATCCAAGTTGCATGTCAAGCGTGGAGCAAATCTCAAGAACGCGGTCATGTAAAGTTAGCCCGAGCCGCTTCATCCCACCATCCCGCAAGATGCAAAGTACACGAACTAAAGACAACAAAAGCATCAACGCCCACAAAACCATTGTGTTCTACTCGTGCAACCAAACTATGCATAGACACGGCTCTGATACCACTGTTGGGGTTCGTAGCATAGAAAACAAAAAATTTCCTATCGCAAGAACGAAGAACAAGCCAAGATCCAATCAAGAAGATGGTAGCAACGAGGTGAAGATCAACATACCCTTGAAGATCACAAAGCGTTAACGAGATCAGATCTCGTGGTGGATGTAGACGATCACTTGCCGCTTGCAAAAGCGCGTAGAAGATCTTCGACGGTGCCACGAACGGGCAGCACCTCCGTACTCGGTCACACGTTCGGTGTTGATGACGACGTCCTTCTCCCCGTTCCAGCGGGCAGCAGAAGTAGTAGATCTCTGTGGAATCCAGCAGCACGACGGCGTGGTGGTTGTGGAGGAGAAATTTCTGCAGGGCTTCGCCAAGCCGGCGCAGATTGAGGAGGGAGGAGAGGGGCGGCTAGGGTTTGGGCGCAGGGTGGTGCTTCGACTTGGGGAGCTAGGGCTGCGACTTGAGGTGCCCTTGGGGTGCCCCTTGGTCCCTTTAAATAGGTGGCCAAGCCCCTTGGGTCGTCCATAAACCTGCCCCCAAGTTTGACTGAGTTCCGATAGGTTTCCGGTTCCGAAAACCTAGTCCTACTCGGACTCTTTTGTCAATTCCGAAATTGCATTAAGGAAAGACTCCTTTTCCCTTAAGGCAACGTGGTTGCACCTATTATGGAACCCTCCGGACTTCCTTAGAGATCCCGGGTCGTCCCGGACACTTCCGGAACCTTCCATAATATTCCGGACTATTCCGGTCCTTCCAAAACCTTCTAGAAGCTCCGGTCAAAACACCGGACTTTTTCCGAACCCCGGAAAATGACTTCCCATATATGAATCTTATTCTCCGGACCATTCCGGAACTCCTCGTGATGTCCTGGATCCCATCCGAGACTCCGAACAAAACTTCGAACTCCATTCCATATTCCATATCTACTTAAACGACATCAAACCTTAAGTGTGTCACCCTACGGTTCGCGAACTATGCAGACATGGTTGAGACCTCTCTCTGACCAATAACCAATAGCGGGATCTGGAGATCCATAATGGCTCCCACATATTCAACGATGACTTAGTGATCGATTGAACCATTCACATACGATACCGATTCCCTTTGTCACGCGATATTTTACTTGTCCGAGGTTTGATCATCGGTATCTCTATACCTCGTTCAACCTCGTCTCCGACAAGTACTCTTTACTCATACCGTGGCATGTCATCTCTTATGAACCATTCATATGCTTGCAAGCTAATCAGACGACATTCCACCGAGAGGGCCCAGAGTATATCTATCCGTCATCGGGATGGACAAATCCCACTGTTGATCCATATGCCTCAACTCATACTTTCCGAATACCTAATCCCACCTTTATAACCACCCATTTACGTAGTGGCGTTTGATGTAATCAAAGTACCCTTCCGGCATAAGTGATTTATATGATCTCATGGTCGAAGGACTAGGTAACTATGTATCGAAAGCTTATAGCAAATGAACTTAATGACGTGATCTTATGCTACGCTTAATTTGGGTGTGTCCATTATATCATTCATCTAATGACATAACCTTGTTATTAATAACATCCAATGTTCATGATCATGAAACTATGATCATCTATTAATCAACAAGCTAGTTATACAAGAGGCTTACTAGGGACTCCTTGTTGTTTCCCTAACACACATGTATCAATGTTTCCGGTTAATACAATTATAGCATGGAGTGTAAACATTTATCATGAACATTAAGATATAACAATAACTGTTTTATTATTGCCTCTCGGGCATATCTCCAACAAAAACCGGTATAACTGGGGTTAGTCAAGCTTTCTTCGGATTGTTTGTTTTCAACTTCTCTTTACGTGTTTCACGTGCTCAGATCCTTCCGGTTTATCTTGCTTGCCATGAAGCCGGGTTTCGGACAGCAGCAAAGTCGAAGACTCCGGTAGGTTTGACACGTTACTAAACCAGAAAGAGAAAACGTCCAACAACCAAACCGGTATACTCAAAAAATAAACATATTGCATGCAATTCCGGTAGAGGCAGTCCCCGAGATTCATTCGAGGTGCTGGCATCTTTTATTCATAGCAAATAGGGTACAAAAAGAACTTCTTACAACACATCTTCAGGAATAGAAAGGACGCAGCAAAGCTATGTTCCATGGGCGCTTGGTCTCCTCTCCTGACCTGTCTGCCTTTCCCTTCTTCGATTCCTGTGCATCGATCAAGTAGTAGGCATCATTGTGTAGAGCCTTGCTCACAATGAAAGGTCCTTCCCACGGAGGTGAGAGTTTGTGGCGCCCCTCTGTGCGCTGCACTAAGCGTAGCACCAGGTCTCCTTCCCGAAACACCCTCGGGTTAACCTTCCGGCTATGATAGCGCCTGATGTTCTGTTGGTATATGGATGTTCTCGCCAGAGCCAGCTCTCTTGCTTCCTCGAGCAAGTCCACATCGTTTTCTCGGGCCTCTTTCACCTCTTCTTCGGTATAGAGCTGAACCCTTGGTGAATCATGAATGATATCGGTTGGTATCACGGCTTCCGCCCCATAAACCATGAAGAATGGAGTGTATCCAGTAGACCGGTTTGGTGTTGTTCTTATGCTCCACAGCACTGATGGTAGCTCATCGAGCCAACATCCCAGTGTTTTTTCAAGCGGTTCGATGAGCCTTGGTTTGATACCGGAAAGCACCAAAGCATTGGTTCTTTCCACTTGACCGTTGCCTTGTGGGTGTGCCACTGAACACAGATCCAACCGGATGTTGTTATCCTCACAGAATCGTTTGAACTCTCCTTGAGCAAAGTTTGTCCCATTGTCAGTGATAATGCTATGCGGGTATCCATACCGCAAGATAACATCTTTCAAGAATTTCACCGCCGTGTGCCCATCACATTTTGCGATAGGTTTCACCTCAAGCCACTTGGTGAACTTATCCACCATCACTAGGATGTGGGTCATCTTTCCTCTTGCAGTTTTGAATGGGCCAACCATGTCAAGGCACCAAACAGCGAATGGCCAAGTTAACGGTATAGTTTTCAGACCGGATGCTGGGGTATGGATTTGCTTGGCGTACCTCTGGCACCCGTTGCATTTTCGTACCAGATCCTCAGCATTTTCCAGTGCAGTGGGCCAGTAGAACCCGTTCCGGAACACCTTTGCCACCAGCGCCCTTGATGAGGCATGATGCCCACATTCTCCTTGGTGAATCTCCACCAGCATCTCTTTTCCCTCTTCCGGTTCCACACATCTTTGGAGGACACCGGTAACACTTCTCTTGTATACCTCTCCGTTGATGATGGTGTAGGCCTTCGACCTTCTCTGGATCCTTCTTGACTTAGTTTCGTCAACCGGCAGGGTGCCGTTGATCAGGAATTCCTTAATAGGTTCAACCCAAGTTGGTGCTTCTCGAACCAGAAACACCGGCATGTCTACCTCCATACTGTCCACCAGCATAGCTTCTTCTGGCTTGGATCCCGCAGTCCCCGGGTTTACCGGAACAGTCCCCGGGTTTCCTTCGTCAATGTCCATTAGCACAACGTGTGACTCCGGTACAAAGATTGATTCAGATTTCGGACTTGGTTTGATCGATGGCGCCCTTAGGTGAGCCAAAGCTACTCCGGGAGGGATTTCTTGCCTGGAGGAGCCCAACTTAGAGAGCGTATCCGCGGCTTCATTTTCCGCCCGCGGCACATGGTGGAACTCACACCCCTCGAAGAATCCGGCAATCTTTTGCACATGAAACCGGTATGAGGCCATGTTGGCATCTTTCGCGTCCCAATCTCCGGAACATTGTTGCACTACAAGATCTGAGTCACCGTAGCAAATGATCCGGTGTGCACCGATTTCTTTTGCGACCTTGAGCCCATGGATTAGAGCCTCATACTCAGCGACATTGTTTGATGCCCTGAAGTGCGCTTGCAGAACATACCGGAGGTGATCTCCCTTAGGTGAAGTAAGAACTACACTGGCACCTAGACCCTCTTTGAGCTTGGATCCGTCAAAGTGCATCTTCCAGTATTCTATTTTTTGTTCCGGCGGTTTGTATTGCATTTCCGCCCAATCGACCAGAAAATCAGCCAAGGCTTGTGATTTTATGGCGTCTCTTCTCTCGTATACCGGTACATACGGCGATAGCTGAATTGCCCATTTGGCAATCCTGCCGCTAGCATCCTTGTTGCACATGATATCTGAAATGGGTGCCTCGCTCACCACCTTCATGGGGTGTTCTTCGGAGTAGTGCTTGAGCTTTGTGGCGGCCATGAACACGCCGTAGGTCATTTTCTGGAAGTGAGGGTAGTTTTGTTTTGAGAGGGAAAGCACCTCGCTCAGGTAGTATACCGGCCTCTGCACAGTTTTTGCTTCCTCTTCTCTTTCTACCACAACCACAACACTTACGACCCGGTTCGTTGCTGCTATGTACAACATCATGGGTTCCCTTTCCAAAGGCGAAGCCAATACCGGTGCAGTTGCTAGCATTTTCTTTAGTTCTTTGAACGCAGCGTCTACCTGCGGGGTCCAGACGAAAGTATCTGACTTTTTCATCAGAGCATATAGCGGCAAAGCCTTTTCGCCCAACCGGCTTATAAACAGGCTTAAGGATGCTAAGCTTCCGGTAAATTTTTGCACATCTTTGAGATCTCGCGGTATAGTCATTCTTTCGATGGCCCGGATCTTTACCGGATTAACCTCTATTCCGCGGCTTGACACGAGAAAGCCAAGCAGTTTGCCGGCAGGAACACCGAAAGTGCATTTTGCCGGATTGAGTTTCATCCGGAACCTCCTCAAGTTGTCAAATGTTTGCCTTAGATCGTCGATCAAGGTTTCTTTTACCTTAGTCTTTATCACGACATCGTCCACATAGACTTGCACATTTTTTCCAATTTGATCAAACAAACACTTTTGCATACAGCGCTGGTACGTTGCACTAGCGTTGCGCAAACCGAAAGGCATAGTGACATAGCAATAAGCCCCGTGCGGGGTAATGAACGCAGTTTTTATTTGATCTTCCTTTTTCAGGGGAATTTGATGGAAACCGGAATAAGCATCCAGAAAAGACAACAGCTCACAGCCAGCAGTAGAATCGATCACTTGATCAATCCGGGGTCAGGGGAAAGGATCTTTCGGGCAAGCCTTGTTCAGGTTGGTGTAGTCGATGCACATGCGCCACACCTTTGGAGCTTTGGGGTCTTCCTCTTTTTTCTTCTCGACCAGCACCGGATTGGCTAGCCACTCGGTATGTAGTACCTCCACGATGAAACCGGCAACCAGTAACTTTGTCACCTCCTCTCCAATGATTTTCCTCCTGTCTTCAGCGAACCGGCGTAAGGGTTGTCTTGCAGGCCTCGCATCCTTCCGGACGTTTAGAGAGTGCTCAGCCAACTCCCTCGGAACACCTACCAAGTCATCGGTAGACCAGGCAAAGATATTCCGATTCTCACGGAGGAAGTTGACGAGCGCGCTTTCCTATGCCTCACTCAGGCCAGCACTGATACGAACGGTACACTCAGGGTATGCCGGGTCCAGCACGATGTCCTTCGTCTCCTTGGTTGGCTTAAATGCCGGTGTGCCCAAGTTGCCACTCATTGCCGCTAAGCTCAACTGTAAGGACTGAGCCAGCGCAACTGCGGTTTGTATCCTTCTTTTTTCCTCTGCAATCACCAGCGATTCTACCAGATTTGATCCGGCGGAAGCAATTTCCAGCGAGACCTTATAGTTACCCACCACAGTCAAGGGTCCACGAGGTGCCGGCATCTTCATCTTGAGATACGCCGTATGAGTTGAGGCCATGAACGCCGCCCATGCCGGTCTCCCCAGCAGTGCATGGTAAGGACTGTCTAGGTCCACCACCTCGAACAGAAGATTTTTGACCCGGCAATTATCACGTCCTCCAAACGATACATCCACCCGGATTTTTCCCATGGGCGAACAGGACAATCCCGGAACGATTCCCGTGGAACGTTGTGTGAGTTGGTTGTAGCATGTTTTCTGTTATCCCAAGCGTATGCATGGTGTGCCGGTACATGATATTTATGCTGCTCCCATTGTCTATCAGCACTTTGCTGAATTTGACACGAGTCGTTGGCCCATGCATGATTCGGTCCACAACGAGAGCGTAGCCACCCGGATTCGGCATTATCTTAGGGTGATCCTTGAATGACCAGGTAATTTCCTGATCTGACCACATCATGTATTTTGGAACTGCCGGTATCACCGCGTTCACTTCCATGGAACGGCGATGCATGCTTTGCTTGTCTGTTGGCTCAGTAACGAACACAACACAGCAGAGGTGCGGATCCTTGTAAACGTTCCGGCCCGAAGGTGCCGGCGGTGGTGGTTGGCCATTGCCATCTTCTACCTGATGAACTTGTTGTTGCTGCTGCCGGTTCGGCTGAGGCTGTACCGGTAGGGCATTTGCTCCGGTAAGCGGGGGTGGTGGTGGTAGTCTTCCGGTACCCGGGTCCCTTGCATCTTTCATCATGCCTCTTTCCATCAACCTTTTGGTCCAAGTGCAATCTTTTGTCAAATGGTTTGCAGGCCTTGCGGGATTTGGTGTGTGCCACCGGCACGGCTGATCCATAGCGGATTCCATGGTGTACCTCTCATCATTTTGCTACGGTTTCTTTTCAACCCATTGTTTTTTAGGACCCGCCCATGGCTGCGATCCGGTTTTTTGCCTCTGGCTTCCGCTGGCGCCGGAATTATCCTGCACCGCGGCTACTTCCTGCGGACCATACCACCGATCCGGAAAATCTTCCCTTCTTTTGTTGTGCCGGTTGTTGTTGGGGGGATAACCCCCGGTATGCCAAAGGCATGCCAAACCGGATGGTTTGTGCCATCAGGATACCGGTTAGATGTTCATGCCGGAGTCTAAGATAGGCGTTTGGCTAAACAAGCTAAACCGGTATCCTCATAAGAGGGATACCGGAACCGGATAGAAAAGGTACCGGGCTGCCGGTAGGAAGGGCTTGTCGGCAAGGCTGGTCAAAGATCCTCTCCAGAGCTAGAAGACAAAGATGAGCTAAGCAAAGTAGCTTTAAACGAAGGGCTGACGATAAAGCAGAAGGTGACGAAGAAAGAAGCCGGAGGACGTCAGCCTCCCTGATTAAAGAAGACCCCGGTGTCATCTATGATTAAAGTAGCTTTGTACAGTAGCAGGTAAAGTAGTTTGTCCAGTCAAAGATGCCATTAGGGTTTCTTGCACTGTAAGCCACCCTCTCCCCTATATAAGGAGAGGGGGCAGCCCTCCTTACGGGCACGCGGGTATGTGTGTAGGCAGAGCCTGTAACTTGTGTGAATCTATGAACATGGTGATCTAGAGGGAGTTCTTCCTTGTGTCTTTCTTCTTCAACCTCTGGCCTTGGCCAAGTTCTTGAGGAAACCATCCGGAATCTCTTCCCACCTGATCGCAAACCCTCCCCCGAATCCTCTTGCGTCCATTCGGCCCCAATCTAAGCCATCCTATGGCATCTGTCTGTTCACCACGACGACAGTTGGCGCCCACCGTGGGGCATGAAGTGGCACTTGATGGAATTCACATTCGGGCGGGCGTCCTCGAGATCTCCGGCGAGCGTACGATGTCCGCGTTGGTGCAGCGCATCTACGCCATGGACTTCATCAACGACAACGCGGGCTGCTTCGCCAACGGCGGCGTCTTCCCCAAGAACGGCCGCATCATCGAGTTCGGCAGCCACCGCGTCTACTTCGGCACCGTCCCCGTGCGCCAGCGCCTCTCGCCGGTGCTGGTGGCACCGGACCCGCCAAGATGGCTTTGTGCCGGCCGCGCCGCCGGCAGCGTCGAGGTAATGATGACCGGTGTGGCTGGTGCAGGAAAGGAGGTTGCGGCTGAAGGTGCCGGTCGCGCGGTTTCGACCCGTGCGGCTAAGCCACCACTGGAGCGCGGCGCAGGCGCAGCGGGAGCATCATCCGCGCCACCGGAGACACCGCTCCAGGCGGCGATGAACGTCCTCGCCACCCCCATCGCGCAGAACATCGACCCGGCAGCGGCTCGGGGCGGAGCTGGAGGCGCAGCGCCAGAAGATGCTGGAGAGCGGCAAGGACATCGTCAGGGCGCAGCGCGAGCTGAACCTAACCGTACGTGAGTATAACGCTGCCCATGGCTTTGCTTCTGTTAGCGCACATGCTGCTAGGATGCCGGAAAACCGGCTAAAAGCTCGCAACCTAGATCAAGATTTGCGCAAAGAGATTCTTACCGGCAAGAGTGCCTCTGCATCTGTTAGCATCATGGAAAAGCCTAAGTATAGCAGCCCGGATAAAACTATAAAAGCTGCTAAGGCCGCAGTAGAGCTGTGCGAGTCGCTTTCCGGAGAGGCTTTGGTAAAGCAGCAAGAGCGCGTTAGAGAGCTGCTGGAAACTATTGAGCAGCAAAATGCTGAGCAGCTGGCTAAACTGAACAAGGCCGCGGCCTCAAAATCCGCGCGTTCGACAAAGAATGCCGGTAGCAAGTCCCATGGGCAGGCTTCGTCCCCCCATCCGGACAGAAGGAGAGAAAAAGAAGTGAATGCGCAGCGAATGATCGTGTACGATCCGGTTCTTGCCGGAAAGCAACAAGCCGGGCAACATGATGCCGGTAGAAAAAGCCAAGGGGCAGAGCGAGGCTACGCCAGAGGCTATGCCGGAAACAATCATGCCGGTAGATACGAGACCGGGCAAAACTATCGAGCTGCAAGGGCAGCGTACGATGAGGAGGAAATAGATCCCCCAAGGTACCGGCAAGCAAGAGCCGCGGTACCGGAATGTTATGATGAAGCCGATTCAGCAAGACCGGCAGCATACCGGAACCCATTGGGAGAACGCCTGGGAGAGAGATACTTACCGGAACGGGATGCGAGGCACCGTCTGGATAGAGTGTACTTGTCAGAAATGATCGAGGAGGAAGGTCCTCCAGGTCCAAAGTGCTTTGGCCCAAGGATCATGAAAGAAAAACCACCAGTTCGCAACTTTATGTTGCCCCGTGACACAAAGACATACGATGGCACCACGAAGCCGGAAGACTGGCTCGCGGATTACGTGACCGCGGTATACGTTGCAGGCGGTGGAGGAACCGTAGCAGGAGGAGGAAACCGGCGTTGGGCCGTGAGGATCATACCATCGTTTTTGGTTGGACCGGCAAGAATTTGGCTAAACAACTTGCCGGCAGGAAGCATAAATGGCTGGCTGGATTTTGAGGAGGCCTTTGTGAGCAATTTCAGCAGCACCTATCAGAGGCCAAACAGGCCGCAGCAACTTGCTCTATGCGTGCAGCGCCCGAATGAAACAGACCGGGAATATTTGGCCCGGTGGAACACTACAAGGAACTCCTGTGAAGGGGTAATCGAGGCACAAGCCATTGCTTGGTTTAGCAGTGGATGCAGAAGAGGTTCACCGTTGTGGCAAAAGTTGCAGCGCAACATGCCGACAACGCTGGCAGAGATGATACGTGTGGCTGATAGCTATGCGTTGGGAGACCCAACGCAGCCGGCAGTGCAACCGGAGCCGGAACAGCTGCGCCACGAACAACACCGGGACAACCGGAATAACAAAAGAAGAGAAGATTTTCCGGATCGAAGGTACGGTCCGCAGCAAGTTGCTGCTGTGCAGGAAAACTCTGAGGCCAGCGGCAGTCAGAGGCAAAAAACCGGATCGCAGCCATGGGCGGGTCCTAAGAAGCAGTGGGTGGAAAAGAAACCCTGGGTCCAGAAGAGAAACTGGCAAGAACCCGCAAAATACACCATGGAAGCTGCCATGGACCAACCTTGCCGGTGGCACACGCCGAATCCGGCACACCCGTCAAACCATCTGACGAAGGATTGTACCTGGACCAAGTACTTGATGCAAAAGGGAACGGTAAAAGATGCACAGCCACCACAAGACATGCCGCGGCAGCAGCAACAGCTACCGCCACCACCGCCACTTACCGGGGCAAACGCCTTACCGGTGCAGCCAAACCGGCAGCAGTACCAGCAAGTTAACCGGGTGGAGCAAAATGATAACCAGCCACCTCCACCGGCACCTTTAGGCCGGAATGTTTACGAAGATCCGCATCTGTGCTGTGTTGTCTTTGTCACTGAGCCAACAGACCGGCAAAGTGTACACCGGCGCTCCATGGAGGTCAATGCTGTGATGCCGGCAGTTCCCAAGTACATGATGTGGTCCAATCAGGAAATTACCTGGTCATCCAAGGATCATCCCAAGATCATGCCGAATCCGGGTGGATATGCTCTTGTTGTGGACCCAATCATGAAAGGGCCGCAAACTCGAGTGAAGTTCAGCAAGGTGCTGATAGACAATGGCAGTAGCATCAACATCATGTACAAGCACACCATGCATACGCTGGGCATAACAGAAAACATGCTTCAGCCAACGCGCACAACGTTCCACGGGATCGTTCCTGGCTTGTCCTGTGCCCCGATAGGAAAAGTTCGGGTGGACGTGGCATTTGGAGGACGTGACAATTGTCGGGTGGAAAATCTGGAGTTTGAGGTGGTGGATCTAGACAGTCCCTACCATGCATTGCTGGGGAGACCGGCGTTGGCAGCCTTTATGGCCACAACTCATACGGCTTACCTCAAGATGAAGATGCCGGCACCTCGTGGACCACTGACTGTGGTGGGAAACTATAAGATCTCACTGGAAACTGCATCTGCCGGATCGAACCTAGCGGAATCGCTGGTGATCGCGGAGGAAAAGAAAAGAATGCAAACAGGCTGTTGCGCTGGCTCGATCCTCACAAATGAGCTTAGCGGCAATGAGTGAAAACATGGGTTCGCCGGCATTCAAGCCAACGAATGAAACAAAGGACATCGTACTGGATCCGGCTTACCCAGAGCGCACCGTTCGTACCGGTGCCGGCCTTGATCAAGCATAGGAAAGCGCGCTCGTCAGCTTCCTCCGTGAGAATCGGAATATCTTTGCCTGGTCAACTGATGATTTGGTAGGTGTTCCGAGGGAGCTGGCTGAGCACTCCTTAAACGTCCGGAAAGATGCCAAGCCGGTGCGGCAACCACTGCGCCGGTTCGCTGAAGACAGAAGAAAGATCATAGGAGAAGAGGTAACCAAACTGCTTGTTGCCGGATTCATTGTGGAGGTCACGCACACAGAGTGGCTGGCCAATCCGGTAATGGTTGAAAAGAAGAAAGATGAGAACCTGGAGGCAAAAGCTCCGAAGGTGTGGCGCATGTGCATCGACTACACCAACCTGAACAAGGCTTGCCCAAGAGATCCTTTTCCTTTGCCACGAATCGATCAAGTGATTGATTCAACTGCTGGGTGTGAGTTGTTGTCCTTCCTGGATGCCTATTCCGGTTTCCACCAGATTCCCTTGAAAAAGGAAGATCAAATAAAAACTGCGTTCATTACCCCGCACGGGGCTTATTGCTATGTCACTATGCCTTTTGGTTTGCGCAACGCCGGTGCAACGTACCAGTATTTGTATGCAAAAATGCTTGTTTGATCAAATCGGAAAAAATGTGCAAGTCTATGTGGATGACATCGTGATAAAAACTAAGGTAAAAAACACCTTAATTGATGACATCAGGCAAACGTTCGATAACCTAAGACGGTTCCAGATGAAACTCAATCCGGCGAAATGCACCTTCGGTGTCCCTGCCGGCAAGCTGCTCGGTTTCCTGGTATCAAGCCGGGGCATAGAAGTTAATCCGGTAAAAATCCGGGCAATAGAAAGAATGGCTATCCCTCGAGAGTTAAAAGATGTGCAGAAGTTTACCGGAAGCTTGGCATCGCTAAGCCGGTTTGTAAGCAGGTTGGGAGAAAAAGCTCTGCCACTCTATGCTCTGATGAAAAAATCTGACACGTTCGTCTGGACCCCTCAGGCAGACGCAGCGTTTAAGGAGCTAAAAACAATGCTAGCCACAGCCCCCATACTGGCTTCACCTCTAGAAAGGGAACCTATGCTGTTATACATAGCAGCAACAAACCGGGTTGTGAGTGTAGTAGTTGTAGTTGAAAGAGAAGAGGAAGGAAAAACCATCCAGAGGCCGGTATACTACCTGAGCGAGGTGCTCTCCCTCTCAAAACAAAACTACCCTCACTTCCAAAAAATGACTTATGGCGTGTACATGGCCGCCACCAAACTCAAGCACTACTTTGAGGAGCACCCCATGAAGGTGGTGAGCGAAGCACCAATTTCCGACATCATGTGCAACAAAGATGCCAGCGGCCGGATTGCAAAATGGGCAATCCAGATATCACCGTACGTGCCGGTGTATGAAAGAAGAGATGCCATAAAATCACAGGCTTTGGCTGATTTCCTTGTTGATTGGGCGGAGATGCAATACAAACCGCCAGATCAGAGGATAGAGTACTGGAAAATGCACTTTGATGGATCCAAGCTCAAGGAGGGTTTAGGTGCCGGTGTGTTGCTTACTTCACCAAAAGGAGATCACCTCCGGTATGTTTTGCAAGTACATTTCAGGGCATCGAACAATGTCGCTGAATATGAAGCTTTGATCCATGGACTTAAGGTCGCAAAAGAAATCGGTGCACACCGGATCATTTGCTATGGAGATTCAGACCTTGTGGTACAGCAGTGTTCCGGAGATTGGGATGCTAAAGATGCCAACATGGCCTCATACCGGTTTCACGTGCAAAAGATTGCCGGATTCTTCGAAGGGTGTGAGTTTCACCATGTGCCGCGAGCAGAAAATGAAGCCGCGGATGCTTTGTCCAAGCTGGGCTCATCTAGGCAAGAAATTCCTCCCGGAATAGCTTTGGCTCACTTAAGAGTGCCATCGATCAAACCAAGCCCGGAATCAGAGTCAATTTTTGTACCGGAGTCACACGTAGTACCCATGGATATCGATGAAGGGAACTCGGGGACTGCTCCGGCAAACTCGGGGACTGCTATACCCATACCAGAAGAAATGATGCTGGTGGATAGCATGGAGATAGACGCACCGGTGTTTCTGGTTCGAGAGATACCGTCATGGGTTAAACCTATTAAGGAATTCCTGATCAACGGCACCTTGCCGGCTGACGAAAACGAGTCAAGGAGGATACAAAGAAGGTCCAAAGCTTACACATTCATCAACGGTGAGGTGTACAAGAGAAGCGTTACCGGTGTCCTTCAAAGATGCGTGGAACCGGAGGAAGGAAAAGAAATGCTTGAGGAAATTCACCAAGGAGAATGTGGGCATCATGCTTCATCAAGGGCGCTAGTAGCAAAGGTGTTCCGGCATGGGTTCTATTGGCCCACTGCTTTGGAGAACGCTGAGGATTTGGTAAGAAAATGCAACGGCTGCCAGAGGTACGCCAAGCAAAACCATACCCCAGCATCCGGTTTAAAGACAATACCGTTAACATGGCCATTCGCTGTTTGGTGCCTTGACATGGTCGGACCATTCAAAACTGCAAGAAGCAGCATGACTCACATCTTGGTGATGGTGGATAAGTTCACCAAATGGCTAGAAGTAAAACCTATCGCAAAGTGTGATGGGCATACAGCGGTGAAATTCCTAAAAGATGTCATTTTGCGGTATGGGTACCCGCATAGCATCATCACTGATAATGGAACCAACTTTGCTCAAGGTGAGTTCAAAAGGTTCTGTGAAGACAACAACATCCGGTTGGATTTGTGCTCAGTGGCACACCCACAGGGCAATGGCCAGGTGGAAAGAATGAATGCCTTGGTGCTTTCCGGTATCAAGCCTAGACTCATTAATGCGGTGGAAAAGTCACCGGGATGTTGGCTCGATGAGCTACCGTCAGTACTGTGGAGTATAAGAACAACCCCAAACCGGTCTACCGGATACACTCCCTTCTTCATGGTTTATGGAGCAGAAGCGGTGATACCAACCGACATTATTCATGATTCACCAAGGGTATAGCTCTATACTGAGCAAGAGGTCAAAGAGGCCAGAGAAAATGATGTCGACTTGCTGGAAGAAGCAAGAGAGCTGGCTTTGGCAAGAACAGCCATTTACCAGCAAAACCTAAGACGCTATCATAACCGGAAGGTTAACCCGAGAGTTTTCCGGGAAGGAGATCTTGTACTTCGCCTGGTGCAGCGCACTGAAGGCCGGCATAAGCTTTTGCCACCATGGGAAGGTCCCTTCATTGTAAGCAAGGTGCTTCACAATGATGCATACTACTTAATCGATGCGCAGGAGTGGAAGAAAGGAAAGGCGGACAGGTCCGGAGAGGAGAGCAAACGTCCGTGGAACGTAGCTTTGTTGCGTCCTTTCTACTCCTGAAGTGGTGGTGTAAGAAGTTCCTTTTTGTACCTTATATGCTATGAATAAAAGATGCCGGAACCTTGAATGAATCTCGGGGACTACCCCAACTTAAGTTGCATGTAACTTGTCTATTTTTTCAGTTTACCGGTTGCTTATTGAATGTTTTTTCTTTCCGGTTTAGTAGTGTGCTAAATCCTACCGGAGTCTTCGACTCTGCTGCTGTCCGCAAACCGGCTTCATGGCAAGCAAGATAAACCGGTAGGAGATAAGCACATGAACTGCGAAAAGGGAGAGCAGGAAAGAACAATCCGGAAAGTTTAACTAACCCCGGTTAAACCGTTTTTTTTTTGCAAAATTTCAAAGTTATTTCTAAGTTCAAGAAGATGCTTGTTTGGTGAAAGAACCTTATGCTCATACGCCAAAGAACGCCCAGAGAAGGCAGGCAGAGCCAAGGCAAAAGAACCAAGTATGCATCAAATTGGATGCGGAAACAATTGAGAAATCTTTGCAGTGCAGGATAAAATCAAAACCAAAAGCAGAATATGCTAAGACAAACTTAGAAATACTTAGCTACCGGTATAACTTACCGGCAGGAAATGTTGTACCACAACCACAAGCAAGCTTAAGTTTTACATCATAGACCCCGGCATTCCGGGGCAGAATTTAACGGACATTGTCTTTAAGATAACCAGGACAAACAAACAGATCACAGGCAAGCGTCTGAAAGAGGGTCATCAAGCAGCAGGAGCATCGGGTGCAGCGTCACCAGCCTCAACATCTTCAGGGGGAACAGCACCGGCCTCAGGAGCTTCCGGCGGCGCGTCCTCGGCAGCTTCACCTTCATCTCCCTCGTCTTCTTCTTCCTCATCGCTGAGGTAGTCCTTGACGCCAGGAGGGGGTGGGATGAAGGTGCGGACCTCGGCATACTCAGCGAGCCGGTATGCCCGGTCCTGCCGCTTCGCGGAGAGCGCCGGGTCTGTGTCCGTGGGAGCATCCGCGCGCACACCTTGGAGAGCATCCAGGTCAAGAGCAGGATACCATGAGCACACAGAGCGCAGCGCCGTGTCAGCTCCGGCGCGAGCCGCGGAACACTGCCACTCGCGGATCCGGTGCCCGGCATCATTGAGCCGCGCGGCGGTGAGGGTGATGTCCCCCGGCAGCTCCTCCTCAGGCCACAAGACCTTGAAGACTTGGATGGCGGCGGCTGGCAGGTCAGCAAGAAGCCGGTCGACGGAGCGCATATGCTGAACACGCGCGGAGAGGGCGACAAGATAGTCGTACCCATCCCAGTGCGCATCCAGATTTGGAAATTCCCGCGCAATCCGATCCTCCCTCACCTTCTTCAAGGCATAGACCTGGGATGCCGGGAAGTGCTCTACAGGAAGAAGGAAAAGCTTAAACACGAGACACCGGAAAGAGTATGTCGGAAAAAACATGTCGGAAGAAGCAAGGAACAAAGATAAATCTTCAAAGGAAAAGGCTTATAAGCAAAAGAAGGGGCAAGGCAGGAACTTACGGAGGGCTAGCGCATCTATCTTCATAACCAACCGATCGTACTCCCGGTGATCGGTGGTCATGGTGTCAATAAGGCGCTCCGCTGCCTTCCGCGACTTCCTTTCCTCCTCCAGTTCTGTCGAGAGGACGGTGTTGGCGTTGGTGGAATCCTCCACAACCTCCGCCAGCCTGGCCTCCGCTGCTACCCGGGCGTCCTTCAAGGCCTGATCATGCCGGAGCGCGGCTTGTATAGCTTGCTCCTTGAGCTCCCCCAGGGCGGTCTTTTGGGCCTCCAGCACCTCGTTGTGCTCCTTGAGGAGCTGCTCCTTCTCGCCTAAGTACCGGAAAGAAAAGACTTAGCAAGCAACAACAGATGAAATGAAAAAAGGAACAAGTTAGCAGAAGAAGAAAGGATGGTACCTTGAAGCTTGGCGACCTGGGCCTTCAGGGCCTCGATGGTAGCTTCCGGAACAACTGTTAAGCAAAAGAGTGTGTAAGTGTCAAAGAAGGAAACATTCCGGTAAAAAGATGCCGGAGGGGAAAGAAACAGACCTTGGCAGTGGCTGTGGGCCTCAGCAAGGTCCCGGTGCTCCCACAGAAGCTCCTCGAAGAGTTGCTTCCGGGTGTCGGCAGTGCTCTGTTCAAAGGAAGAAGGGTGTGAGAAAGAAAGAAACAAGGTTTCTACCCGAAACTCGGGGACTGGCAGTGCCGGTTTTGCGCGTTTCTAAGGTAAATTGTGTGTTAAGAAGAAGGTGTTTAACCCGAAACTCGGGGACTGGCAGTGCCGGTTTCACGTTAAGTTCTTAAGTTAAAGTTTCGCACTGAAAACAGCGTTTTCACCACGAAACTCGGGGACTGGGAGAATAGATAAGATCCGGAAAGAAAAGAAACCGGCATCAACAAAAAGATAAGAGGTTTAGCAGAACTTACCAGAACATTGTTGGTAGCATCGTACCAGGCACTGTCGAACTCTTTCACGGCGCGTTTAAGCCGCGTCAGATGTTCTTCAGTGGACCGAGCCCCGGCAGGATCTGGCGCCGGAAGGCGATCCTTCCCCAGGCCGCGGGTAGAAGCGGAGAGATCCGCCTCATTCCACTTCTGGGCATAGGGGAGAAGGTGCCCCAGGTCCTTGCCCGCGCGCTTCAGATCAACAATCCGGCCCAGGAGGCCGGTAGGCTTGCCCTGGGCAGCGATGGCAGCGGGGCCGACGTGCAGCACCACGTCCCCTGAGCCGCTTGAGGCAGCGCCCTCCACAGCTTTGCCGCGGGAAGCCCCGGGCTTGAGGAAGTTGGTGATCTTGGGGGTCCCTGACGGCGCCGGTTGCTTGGCCGCGGAAGGTCCTTGGCTGGGCGGCGGTGTCGGCGTGGCCTTGGGAGGAGGAGAAGGTACCGGCGCGGAAGTATCCGGCGCGGTAGGGGAAGTGCTTGGTTGTTTCTTCTTCTTCTTCGGGGGAGGAGGAACCAGAGGTTCCGCCTGCCCGGCATCAGTCTGGCCAGCGCCGATGTTGCTGGCGCCGGTGTCTTGGGTCTCTGGAGGGGAGGTAAAGTCCTCCTCCGCGCGGTGATCTGGAGGTGTTGGGGCCACGCGCCCGGACTTGTAGTGCCTCCCGAAAGGGAGGCAGAGCTGTTGCCGACACCAGATGGTGCCGGGCTTGAGTGAGGAGGAGGAGTTGAGGTCCTCGCGGAGCCGGCAGAGCCAAGCTCAAGCGCAGGGCTGAAAGAAAGGAAAAAGAGAGCAAGTTGGAAAAAAGCAACCGGAAAAGAACTCGGTGGAAACAAAAGAAGGCATAAAGAAGATAAAAACTTACCCGGAAGACATCGGCATCCACTTATGCTTGTAGCGCTTGGTGCCCACCTGCTTCCCGCCAATGACCTCAGTCCGAGGGTGTTTGCCGGAGGAAGCATGGCTGGGGCCGGCGCCGGCGGCTGGAGGATCGCTCTGTTGGCCCTCGGCCATGAGCTTATCCAGAAACTCCTCGCCAACCTCGGCCTGCAGGGGGGGGCTCGTGCTCGTGGACCTGAGGGTTGTTGCTGGCTGAGGGAGTGTCTACAGAATGGTAGTAACAAAAAGAGTATAAGAAAACGAACAGGAAGGCTACCTCAAGAATGGTCAAGTCATCAGACGAACCAGCAGGTTTCGGCGGAGACTTGCCGAGGCGAGCGGATGCAGTCCGGCCCATCCTCAGATCTAGCCAATGGATGACGGGATCAGGATCGTACTTGTCCAAGGGCCTCTTCCGGCAAGGGCCTCGCCGGTCAGAATCAATCCGGGGGAAGCGGGCCTTGGCCTGAAAACAAAGGAAAAAAGAAAGATTAGACGCAAGTGCAAAAGTTACCGGTAATACGACCTAAGCCGCGCCGTTTCTTACATCTTGGGACGGAGGATTTTTGGAGCTGAGAGGGCAAAGGCCCCACTCCCAGTCATCCGGCATGTCCGTTTGGCAGATTTGGTTAGCCTTCAGGACCACATCAGCCTTGCTCAAGGGCAAGCCGGTGATCTTGGTAGGATCACCGGGGCCGTACATCTCACTAATCTTATGAGCACGCTGTTGAAGGGGAAGCACCCGGTGGCAGATGAAGGTGCGGACGATATCGTCAGAGCAAATGTTGGTATCCTTCATCAACCTCAGCATGAAGCGCACAACCCGGTTCGTCTCGGCATGATCCGTCCCGGGATTATACTGCCAGTTGGTCTTGGCGGGCGGCGCCGGGTTGAAAGCCGGCAGGTTGATGAGATCGTCGTCGCCCGCGTTCTTCACATAAAAGAACGTCGTCTGCCACAACCGGCAGGTCTCGAGGCAGTTGAACTTAAAAAAGGGGCTCCCTTGGCTGGAGCCGATGATGCAGGACCCGCATTGAACGGGAGGTTTGGGGGCAGGAATGTCCTTGCCCTGGACCGAATTGATCCGAAGGGAGAAAAAGCGGGCAAACGTCTCGCGAGCGGGACGGATGCCAATGCAGCCCTCCATGAAGGCCACAAAACAAGAAAGATAAAAAACGGCGTTGCCGGGGAGATGGTGAGGTTGTAGGCGATAGAAGTCGAGGAATTGACGAAAGAAATCTGAGGCAGGAAGGCCGAAGCCACGCTCGAAGTGAGCAAGAAAAACTACGACCTCACCGGGTTCGAGTACCGGTTGGATCTCGCCGCGAGGAAGCCGGCAGATGACCCCTTCCGGAATCCTCCTAGACCGGTAGAGCCAGTCTATCTCGAACTGGGTCACGTCGGAACCTCTCCAGGCTCCGCGTGTTTTGTCCTTTCCGGAGGCTCGGCTGGAGGTGCCGGTCTCTTGTTTCCGGCTGGATGCTTGGCCCATCCGGGCAGGGTCGTCGGTTAGCCCGCCGGAAGCGTTGCTATCTTGGGTGCTAGAGGTGGCCGCAGGGAGAGACTCCTCGCTAGACATGAGGATCTAGAAGATGCCGAAATCTACCGAGAAACAGTTTTCCCCGAACGAACCCACGCGCGAAGATCTACGAGTAAGAAGAAAAGCAAAACAAAGAGCGAATAAATACTCTACCGTCCCAAGATCCAAAGTGCAAGAGGAAAGGGGTAAGGGCGCATCAAGCCTAACCTGGGGCGGCGGAGTTGCGAAGGAAGAAGTTCGCTGGAGAAACGGCGAGCCCGCGGCCGGCGAGGAAGTCCGTCGGCGGCGAGGCGAAGAAGTGCTTGAGGAAAGGCGAATGCTGCGGGCACGGTGAAGTCGCTGCTGAGGTTCTCCGCGCGGCGAGGTCCGGCGGAACGGAGGCGTGAGTTCGCCAGGCGACGGGCTCGAAAGAGCGGTGGCGGACGAAGAACGGCAGAGAGCACGGAGGCGAAGAACTCTGTGCGCAAGGAAGTGGGGAATGCGGAGAAGATGAGGAAGGAGCGGCGGTTGCGCTTATAAAGGAGAAGGGTAATGGGCTGGAAACCGCTGGGCCGCGGCGGTTCGCCTCGCGGCCCGCGGCGGTTCGCACCATGGGCCGCCACGTGTCAAGAAGATACACGCGAAAGACAGGAGGCCACACGGAAGTACACAGAAGATCCAGAACGGCTAGTGGGATCCGCTGCGGTGCATTAAATGCACGCGCGGGAGTCGAAGCGAATTGACAACTGACACTGGCGCGTCAGTTACAGTGCGCATGTCTGTCAGGCGCGGGGCCCGAGATATTCTCGACTTCACCGAGGAAGCGTTTAATGGTTAAGATACCGGGAGATAAGATACCGGAGAATGACTTGCAAAGAAAAGATAAGGAGGATCCGGGCAAAGATGCCGGATCCGAGCGTGGCGCCGGATGAATCAAACCGGTATCCAAAGACATAAGAACCTGGCATGGTCTGTTGGATAGGATCTGCCAGACTATACCAGCTTCGGGGACTAATGTTGGGGGGATAACTCCCGGTATGCCAAAGGCATGCCAAACCGGATGGTTTGTGCCATCAGGATACCGGTTAGATGTTCATGCCGGAGTCTAAGATAGGCGTTTGGCTGAACAAGCTAAACCGGTATCCTCATAAGAGGGATACCGGAACCGGATAGAAAAGGTACCGGGCTGCCGGTAGGAAGGGCTTGTCGGCAAGGCTGGTCAAAGATCCTCTCCAGAGCTAGAAGACAAAGATGAGCTAAGCAAAGTAGCTTTAAACGAAGGGCTGACGATAAAGCAGAAGGTGACGAAGAAAGAAGCCGGAGGACGTCAGCCTCCCTGATTAAAGAAGACCCCGGTGTCATCTATGATTAAAGTAGCTTTGTACAGTAGCAGGTAAAGTAGTTTGTCCAGTCAAAGATGCCATTAGGGTTTCTTGCACTGTAAGCCACCCTCTCCCCTATATAAGGAGAGGGGGCAGCCCTCCTTACGGGCACGCGGGTATGTGTGTAGGCAGAGCACAGAACTTGTGTGAATCTATGAACATGGTGATCTAGAGGGAGTTCTTCCTTGTGTCTTTCTTCTTCAACCTCTGGCCTTGGCCAAGTTCTTGAGGAAACCATCCGGAATCTCTTCCCACCTGATCGCAAACCCTCCCCCGAATCCTCTTGCGTCCATTCGGCCCCAATCTAAGCCATCCTATGGCATCTGTCTGTTCACCACGACGACAGTTGTCCCGGTATTGATCTTGGCGCGGTTGGCTCGTTTGCGCCGGTTCAGCTTGAACCGCCGGTTGCATTGGGTCTCCCAATGCGTAGCTATCAGCCACACGTATCATTTCTGCCAAAGTTGCTGGCATGTTTCTCTGCAGCTTTTGCCACAGCGGTGAACCTCTTCTGCACCCATTGCAAAACCAAGCAATGGCATGTGCCTCGATCACTCGTTCACAGGAGTTCCTTGTGGAGTTCCACCGGGTCAGGTAATCCCGGTCTGTTTCATTGGAGCGCTGCACGCACAGGGCGAGCTGCTGCGGTCTGTTTGGCCTCCGGTACGTACTGCTGAAGTTACTTACGAAAGCTTCCTCAAAGTCCAACCAGCCATTTATGCTTCCTGCTGGCAAGTTGTTAAGCCAAATGCGTGCCGGTCCTACCAGGAAGGATGGTACGATTCTCATGGCCCAACGCCGGTTTCCTCCACTTGTTACAGTTCCTCCGCCGCCAGCGACGTATACTGCGGTCACATAATCCGCAAGCTAGTCTTCCGGCTTAGTGGTGCCATCGTATGTTTTTGTGTCACGGGGCAACTGGAAGTTGCGAACCGGTGGTTCCTCTTTCATGATTCGTGGGCCAAAGCACTTTGGGACCGGAGGACCTTCTGCCTCGATCATCTCAGATAAATACACCCTGTCCAGCCTGTGCCTCGCATCCCGGTCTGGCAGGCACCTTTCTCCTACGCGTTCCCCCAAAGGGTTCCGGTAGGCTGCGATTCTTTCAGTTCCTGAATCAGCTTCATCGCAACGTTCCGGTACCGCGGCTCTTGCCTGCCGGTACCTTGGCGGAGGCATTTCCTCCTCAACATAAGCTGCTCTTGCCGCACGATAATTTTGCCCGGTTTCACCTCTACCGGCATAATCATTTCCGGCATAGCCATTTCCGGCATAGCCACGAACTGCCCCTTGGCTTTTTCTACCGGCCTCGTGTCGCCCGGCTTGTTGTTTTCCGGCAAGTACCGGATCATACACAGTCATTTGCTGTGCATTCACATCTTTTTCTCTTCTTCTGTCCGGATGGGGGGACGATACCTGCCCATGGGACTTGCTTCCGGCATTCTTTGCCGAACGCACATATTTCGATGTTGTAGCTTTATTCACCTTAGCAAGCTGCTCAGCATTTTGTTCCTGTATCATGTCAAGCAACTCCCTAACACGATCTTGCTGTTTTGCTAAAGCATCTCCGGTAAGCGAATCACACAGCTCTACTGCAGCCCTAGCAGCTTTTATGGTTTTATCCGGACTACTGTACTTAGGTTTTTCTACGATGCTCAAAGATGCAGAGGTACTTTTTCCGGCAAAAATCTCCTTACGCAGATCCTGATCTAGGTTGCGAGCTCTAAGCTGATTTTCCGGTACTCTAGCAGGCTGAGCGCTAACAGAAGCAAAGCCATGGGCAGCATTATACTCACGTAGGGTTAGGTTCAGCTCGCGCTGCGCCCGGATGATGCCCGCGCCTCCGGAGAGCAGCTTCTAGCGTTGCGCCTCCAGCTCCGCCTGAGCCGCTGCCGGATCGATGTTCTGCGCGATGGGCATCGCCAACACGTTCATGGCCGCTTGAAGAGGAGTCTCCGGTGGCGCTGCAGATGCACCCGCAACCCCCTAGTCACGCTCAGTCGGTGGCTTGGCCATGCGCGTAGACTTCGTCTGTTCAGCGCCTTCCGCCGCAGCTTCCTTGCCGGCGCCAGCCGCGCTAACCACCAGCACCTCCACGCTGCCGGCGGCGCGACCTCTATGAGCTGCAGATCTTGGCGGGTCCGGAGCTACCAGCACCGGCGAGTGGCACTGGCGCTCGGGGACGGTGCCGTAGTAGACGCGGAGGCTGCCGAACTCGATGACGCATCCGTTCTTGGGGAACTTACCGCCGTTGGCGAAGCAGCCCGCGTTGTCGTTGATGAAGTCCATCGAGAGGACGCGGTCGATGAGCGCAGTGACCACACGCTCACCGGAGATGGTGAGGAGGCCCGCCCGAATATGAACTCCAGCAAGCGCAGCTGCTGGCCCCACGGTGGGCGCCAACTGTCGTCGTGGTGAACAGACAGATGCCATGGGATGGCTTGAGTTGGGGCCGAATGTGCGCTAGAGGATTCGGGGGAGGGTTTTGGTAAGGTTGGGATGGGATGGATTCCGGATAGAATACCGATGCTTTCTTGATGAACTTGGCCTTGGCCAGAGGTTGAAGAAGAAGAACACAAGAACTAGCTCAACTTTGGATCTCTCTATTCCATGATCAAATGAAGTTACAGGCTACCAGCTCTTTCCTAGAGCCTCTCTAGTCGTTGTTCGTGGATCAATCCTCTCGCGCTAGGGTGTGCTCCCTCTCCTTATATAGGGGAGAGGGTGGCTTACAGGGGAAGAAACCCTAGGAAACCCTAACGGCATCTTTGACTAGACAAACTACTTTACAAAGCCTCTTTGGCAGCAGGTGACGCCGGTATGTCTTTAATCAGGAACGGTGACATCCTCCGGTAGCTTTTACATCATCTTCTGCTTTGGCCTCAGAGCTTCGATTAAAGCTGAAGTGCTTCGCTCATCCTTGTCCTCTAGCTCTTGAGAGAATCTTTGACCAGCTTGCCGACGTGCTACAGTGTAGCCTGTACCGGTACTCCGGTACCTTCTTAGTCTATTCCGGTATACCCCTTCTGGGATACCGGTATAGATTCACTTAGCCATAAACTTAAACTCTATTGTCCGGAACATTCTCTAAACCGGTACCTCAACAGCTTAAACTAGCCAAGTTCGGCATGCCTTTGGCATACCGGGGGTCATCCCCCCAACATGTGCTACCCCTCTCGTGCAGGGGGACGATCGATCCTTTCATTCATTCTAGTCTTAGAGCTACCCTGTGAGAGAGACCTTCATCTACCTTAGCCTCACAGGAGCAGCCGGATACAGCCTTCCTCGACTTCTTCGGCCTGCAGCCGCACCACCTGCCGGCGAACGCCTACGTCACGTTGTCCTGCTACGTGGCCTTCTGCGAGGGCTACGCTGGCCTCTGGCCGGATGTGGAGTTCTGGAGCCGACTCTTCTACATCAAGGCCCAGACCACGGACGGCCAGATGCGGGCCTGCGGGGCGGCTTCGCTCTACAGTCGGCCGCAGACCCCCCTCCCGAAGATCCCGACTGTGGACTCGGTGAAGAAATGGCAGGCCACCTTCTTCTACGTGAGGAACGAGAACCCGGCCTTCGACTGGATCAACCTGCCGGAGTTCTCGCTGGAGCTGCCTACCAAGCTGAACTGGGGGCACTGCCACAAGCCGGCTGACCCTGAAGCCAAAGTCAACTTGCTGTGGGGGCACCTCCGAACCCTTGTCACGGAGGAGCGGCTGACGGCTACGGATCTCCTCTGCTGCTACGCCAGCCGGCGAGTGCTGCCGCTGCAGGCGCGCTCCCACAAGATCTGCCACATGAGTGGCCAGTTTGATCCAACCCGGACATCGAAGCTGGAGCTCTCTCCGGCGGCGGTGGCCAAGCGGGTCAACTGGATCTCCCAGGCCAAGCTACCGGCTGACTGGCAGTGGGGGATGGAGCCTTACCACCGCGATGACCTGCCGCCTCTGGCAAGTTTTTCTTGCATTAGGCCGGCCGCCGGCTTGCTGCTACCTTTGCCGGCTTGCGCACCCGTCGTGTCTTTATTGTTTGTGCCGTCTGCAGAAGTTCGCGCGGCAAATGGTTGAGGATGGGGACTTGGCGCTGAAGGTGTGGACGCCTGACCACGCCGACCCGGCTGACCGCGCAGCCGGGGATGACGAAAGCCCGGAGCAGGCCACCGCGCCGGCCACTGGGGGGGCATGCCGACCCGCCACCATCTCCTCAGGCGGAAGGGGAAGCGGAGCCGGCTACCGCTGCGCCACTTCGCGTGGCCCCCCTGTCCGTGAGGCCGCCTGCGGCTTCTGCATCCGCGCCCAGGGTGCGGAAGAGGAGCACCGCCCAGATCGAGGCGGCGCTGAAGAAACAACGCCGGATGGCGTCGAAGCAGGTCCCGGAAGCAGTGATGTCTACGCACGCTTCTATTCATGTAGACAGTGTTGGGCCTCCAAGAGCAGAGGTTTGTAGAACAGCAGCAAGTTTCCCTTAAGTGAATCACCCAAGGTTTATCGAACTCAGGGAGGTAGAGGTCAAAGATATCCCTCTCAAGCAACCCTGCAATTAAGATACAAGAAGTCTCTTGTGTCCCCAACACACCTAATACACTTGTCAGATGTATAGGTGCACTAGTTCGGCGAAGAGATAGTGAAATACAAGTAATATGGATGATTGTAAGTAGTAATTGCAATCTGAAATAAAAATGGCAGCAAGCAAACATGTAGCAAAACTTGTTGGAAACGGTGTTTCAATGCTTAGAAATAAGGCCTAGGGATCGTACTTTCACTAGTGGTTACTCTCAACAATGATATCATAAAGGAATATAAATATAAGCACTTCACTATGCTATTCTGAACTACTCTCTGGCTGGATAATGAACACTAATTCACCGTGTAGGGCTGCAAAAGCAAACCTTCAAGATGTATTCCCAAGTACTAATGAACACCCCACGCTGTCACTTTGAGCATTCATAGGAGATACTAACACACCACAATCTCATAGAGACATCCAACTCAAATCATAATTCAGTGAACAAGTATTCTGTGAAATATAGCCTAAGAGACCCACACAGTGCACACACTGTCACCTTTACACACGTGGGACAAGGAGTCTCCGGAGATCACATAAGTAAAATCCACTTGAATAGCATAACGACATCTAGATTACAAAGCTCATCATATGGATCTCAATCATGTAAGGCAGCTCATGAGATCATTGTATTGAAGTACATGGGAGAGAGAGATAAACCACATAGCTACCGGTAGAGCCCTCAGCCTCGGGGGAGAACTACTCCCTCCTCATCATGGGAGACAGCAATGGCGATGAAGATGGTGGTGGTGTCGATGGAGATGACTCCGGGGGCAATTCCCCGTCCCGGCGGCGTGCCGGAACAGAGACTTCTGTCCCCCGAACTTGGCTTCGCAATGGCGGCGGCTACGGAACTCTTCGTGGAATATCGTCGACTGTCTTAGGGTTTTCGGAGACGGAGGAATATATAGGCGAAGGGGCGATGTCGGTGGAGTCCCGAGGGGCCCACCCCATAGGGTGGCGCGGCTAGGGGTGGGGCCGTGCCCCCTTAGGGTGTGGCCGCCTCGTGGCTCCTCTTCGTCTCCTCTTCGGTGTTCTGGAAGCCTCCGTGGAAAATAAGACCGTGGGCTTTTGTTTCGTCCAATTCCGGGAATATTTCCTGTGTAGGATTTCTGAAACCAAAAACAGCAGAAAACAGGAACTGGCGCTTCGGCATCTTGTTAATAGGTTAGTCCCGGAAAATGCATAAAAATGATATAAAGTGTATATAAAACATGTAGGTATTGTCATAAAAATGATATAAAGTGTATATAAAACATGTAGACACGGGTCCGGCTGCCGGCTCAGATGTTCCCCCAGCTGGTCCACCTCCAGTCGGCGCTTAAGTTTGCCTGTTTATCACTTTAGTTTTGACAAGAAAATGGTTAAATCCCCGGTATGCCGGGTGTAGCTGTAAAGACAATATTATTATCCTTTTATGAAGCCGCACTTTTTAGTGTGTTTGTTAATCATTTTGTGCTCTGGCTCGTTTTCTCTCTGCCCTCTTGCTTTTTCTCATCCGCCCCACCCTTTGGCGTTGCTCTTGCTGGCCATCCAGCCGGGTTGCGGTCTGTAGCCGGATCAAGAGCGGGCCGCTGAGTGAGACCGATAATATTTCAGTCAAGCGGGCCAAGTTGAACGTGCCGGTGCTTATATGAAAGTTTGGAACGAGGGTCGACTCGCTTTTACTCTTTCTCTTGGTTGTCTTTCGCGTGCCGGCTCCTTAAGCATCTACCCCCACCAGTCGGACAGCCGGGTTGCGGTCTGTAGCTGGTTCGGGAGCTGGCTGTCCAGAATCCGGGCCACGGTACTAAGCCAACCGCGTGAGAGGGTTCAAGCCAATCGGCGAAAATGGTAAAGTACACGAAAAATCGTTGGTACTGGGCGCTCTCGGCGCAACCTTTTTCCATAGCATAGTTACAAAAGGGGTGCAAGGGATACATACATTCCTCTCCTCAAGTGTAAAATGGGCGAAGCAAGTTGACATTCCAGGGACGTTTAGTCTCCTCGTCAGCCTTGATCGGCTTGTTCTTTCTGGCCTCTTGGGCATCTATGAGATAGTAGGAATCATTGCCTAGAGCCTTGCTCACGATGAAGGGACCTTCCCATGGGGAGGATAGCTTATGCTGTCCGGCTGTCCGTTGGATCAGCCGGAGCACTAAGTCACCTTCTCGGAATGCTAAGGGTTGGACCTTCCGGCTGTGATAGCGACGGAGGCTTTGCTGATATATGGTGGATCTGGACACGGCCAGCAGCCGGGCCTCTTCGACCAGGTCGACTCCATCTTCGCGAGCCTCCTTGGCTTCAGCTTCCGTGTATAACTTGATCCTTGGCGCATCATGCTCGATATCAGTCGGCAAGATGGCTTCGGCCCCGTAAACGAGGAAGAATGGCGTGAAGCCGACGGAGCGGTTTGGCGTAGTGCGCAGGCTCCATAATACGGATGGCAGCTCTTTAATCCAACAGCCGGCGGCTCGCTCGAGCGGCTCCACCAGCCGGGACCGGATGCCGGCTAGGATCAAGCCGTTGGTCTTTTCCACCTGCCCATTGGACTCAGGGTGTGCCACGGACGCTAGGTCCAGCTGGACTCCTTTCTCCTCACAAAAGCGGGAGAAGACGGCTTGGGCGAAGTTGGTGCCGTTGTCGGTGATGATGCTGTGGGGGTAGCCATACCGCACGATGATGTCCTTGAGGAAAGTGACGGCTGTGGAGCCGTCCAGTTTTTTGATTGGCTTGGCCTCGATCCACTTAGTGAATTTGTCAATCATCACCAAGAGATGTGTCATGCCGCGTCGGGTGTTTCTGAATGGGCCGACCATGTCGAGGCCCCACACAGCGAATGGCCAAGTGATGGGGATGGCCTTCAAGGCGGAAGCCGGCGCGTGCCTTTTCTTGGCGAAGCGCTGGCCACCGTTGCATGCTTTCACCATTTCCTCTGCATCTTTTAGCGCAGTCGGCCAGTAGAAACCGTGCCGAAAGGCTTTGCCTACTATGGCTCTGGAGGAGGCGTGATGTCCGCACTCTCCTTGATGGATCTCCCTGGGGAGTTCTATCCCTTCAGCCGGCTCGACGCACCGCTGGAACACCCCACTTACGCTGCGTTTGTACAGCTGGTGGTTGATGATTGTGTAGGCCTTGGCCCTTCTATCAATCTGCCTGGCTTGGACCCTATTTTCGGGCAGCATATCATCTGTTAGGTAGGAGAGGAATTCTTGTGCCCATGATGGTATGCATTTTATCTCAAATACGCTGACCAACAAGGCCTCCTGCGTGGGAGCTTCCGGGTTCGACTGCGTGGTCGTCGGGTTCGGCTGTGGAGCCGGCGGGTTCGGCTGAAAAGCCCCCGACTTTGGCTGAGAAGCCCCGGGTTGGACTGAAGAGTCGCCGGGTTTGGCTGTGGAGCCGGCGGGTTCGGCTGAAAAGCCCCCGACTTTGGCTGAGAAGCCCCCGGGTTCGACTGAAGAGTCGCCGGGTTCGGCTGTGGAGCCGGCGGGTTTGGCTGAAAAGCCCCCGACTTTAGCTGAGAAGCCCCCGGGTCAGCCGGTACGAATATGGAATCTGAATCCGGTGACGGTGTGATGGACGGCTTCCGCAAATGCTGCAGGGCAATGCCTGGTGGGATTGCTTGCCGGGTTGAGCCTATCTTGTACAGAGCGTCAGCCGCCTCGTTGTTGGCTCGTGGCACATGATGGAATTCACAGCCGTCGAAGAAGCCGGTTAGCTGCTGGATGTGGAAGCGGTATGACGCCATGTTGGCATCCCTCGCGTCCCACTCGCCCGATGCTTGCTGTATAACCAAGTCGGAGTCGCCGAAGCATAGGATGCGGCGTACGCCAATTTCCTTGGCCAGCTTGAGCCCATGGATGAGCACTTCGTACTCTGCCACATTGTTGGATGCGGCGAAGTGGATCTGCAGGACATAGTCCAGCCGGTCCCCCTTTGGAGAGGTGATGACGATGCCGGCTCCCAAGCCGGAGCGCATCTTGGAGCCGTCAAAGTGCATCTTCCAGTGCGTGGAGTCGGGCACTGGTGGCAGGTATTGCATCTCGGCCCAATCGACGAAGTAGTCGGCTAGGATCTGTGACTTGATGGCGGTTCTTGCCTCGTACAGGATGGAGTGAGCCGCCAGCTCCAGGGCCCACTTGGCGACACGGCCATTGGCGTCCTTGCTGCCAATGATCTCCGCAAGGGGGGCGGTGGCAACCACCTTGATGGGGTGCTCTTGGAAGTAGTGCTTGAGCTTCTTGGCCGTGCTGACGTGCGACAGTAGCTTCCTTGTGACGGTAAAGAACTCGTCCGTTGGGAACTCCAAGAGGAAGGTGTGATGCGTACAGCAGCAAGTTTTCCCTCAGTAAGAAACCAAGGTTTATCGAACCAGTAGGAGATGAAGGCCACGTGAAGGTTGTTGGTGAAGGAGTGTAGTGCGGCGCAACACCAGGGATTCCGGTGCCAACGTGGAACCTGCACAACACAATCAAAATACTTTGCCCCAACTTAACAGTGAGGTTGTCAATCTCACCGGCTTGCAGTAAACAAAGGATTAAACGTATGGTGTGGAGAATCGTGTTTGTTTGCAAAGAACAGTAGAGAACAATGATTGCAGTAGATTGTATTCCAGATGTAAAAGAATGGACCGGGGTCCACAGTTCACTAGTGGTGTCTCTCCAATAAGATAAATAGCATGTTGGGTGAACAAATTACAGTTGGGCAATTGACAAATAGAGAGGGCATAACAATGCACATACATATCATGATGACTAATATGAGATTTACTTAGGGCATTACGACAAAGAACATAGACCGCTATCCATCATGCATCTATGCCTAAAAAGTCCACCTTCGGGTTAGCATCCGCACCCCTTCCAGTATTAAGTTGCAAACAACAGACAATTGCATTAAGTACTGTGCGTAATGTAAACAATACAAATATCCTTAGACAAAGCATTGTTGTTTTATCCCTAGTGGCAACAGCACATCCATAACCTTAGAACTTTCATCACATGTCCTGCATTCAATGGAGGCATGAACCCACTATCGAGCATAAATACTCCCTCTTGGAGTTACAAGTATTAACTTGGCCAGAGCCTCTACTAGCAACGGAGAGCATGCAAGATCATAAACAACACATATATGATAGATCAATAATCAACTTGACATAGTATTCCATATTCATCGGATCCCACCAAACACAACATGTAGCATTACAAATAGATGATCTTGATCATGATAGGCAGCTCACAAGATCTAAACATGATAGCACAAGAGGAGAAGACAACCATCTAGCTACTGCTATGGACCCATAGTCCAAGGATGAACTACTCACGCATCAGTCCGGAGGCGGGCATGGTGATGTAGAGCCCTCCGGTGATGATTCCCCTCTCCGGCAGGGTGCCGGAGATGATCTCCTGAATCCCCCGAGATGGGATTGGCGGCGACGGCATCTCCGTAACTTTTCTCGTATCGTGGCTCTCGGTACTAGGGTTTTCGCGACGGAGTGTTTAAGTAGGCGGAAGGGCAGAGTCGGGAGAGGCACGAGGGCCCCACCCCACAGGCCGGCGCGGGCCCCTTCCTGGCCGCGCCGCCTGGTGGGGTCGTCACCTCGTGGCCCCACTTCGTATCTCCTTCGGTCTTCTGGAAAGCTCCGTGGAAAATAAGCCCTGGGCTTTTGTTTCGTCCAATTCCGAGAATATTTCCTGTGTAGGATTTCTGAAACCAAAAACAGCAGAAAACAGGAACTGGCGCTTCGGCATCTTGTTAATAGGTTAGTGCCGGAAAATGCATAAAAATGATATAAAGTGTATATAAAACATGTGAGTATTGTCATAAAACTAGCATGGAACATAAGAAATTATAGATACGTTTGAGACGTATCAAGCATCCCCAAGCTTAGTTCCTACTCGCCCTCGAGTAGGTAAACGATAACAAGGATAATTTCTGAAGTGACATGCTACTATCATAATCTTGATCAATACTATTGTAAAGCATATGAGATGAATGAAGTGATTCAAAGCAATGGTAAAGATAATGACTAAACAACTGAATCATATAGCAAAGACTTTTCATGAATAGTACTTTCAAGACAAGCATCCATAAGTCTTGCATAAGAGTTAACTCATAAAGCAATAAATTCTTGATAGAAGGTTTGAAGCAACACAAAGGAAGATATAAGTTTCAGCAGTTGCTTTCAACTTCAACATGTATATCTCATGGATAATTGTCAACACAAAGTAATATGATGAGTGCAAATAAGCAAGTATGTAGGAATCAATGCACACAGTTGACACAAGTGTTTGCTTCTAAGATGGAAAGAAGTAGGTAAACTGACTCAACATAAAGTAAAAGAAAGGCCCTTCGCAGAGGGAAGCAGGGATTACTCATGTGCTAGAGCTTCTATTTTGAAAACATGGAAACAATTTTGTCAACGGTAGTAATAATTCATATGTGTTATGCATAAGACATCCTATAAGTTGCAAGCCTCATGCATCGAATACCAATAGTGCTCGCACCTTGTCCTAATTAGCTCGGATTTCCATGGATTATCATTGCATTACATATGTTTCAACCAAGTGTCACAAAGGGGTACCTCTATGTCACCTGTACAAAGGTCCAAGGAGATAGATCGCATTTGATTTCTCATTTTTGATAGATCTCAACTTGAGGACATCCATACCGGGACAACATAGAAAACAGATAATGGACTCCTCTTTAATGCATAAGCATTCAACAACAGATAGTATTCTCATAAGAGATTGAGGATTAATGTCCAAACTGAAACTTCCACCATGATACATGGTTTTGGTTAGCGGCCCAATGTTCTTCTCTAACAATATGCATACTCAAACCATGCAACTCATGGCAAATCACCCTTACTTCAGACAAGACGAACATGCATAGCAACTCACATGATATTCAACAAAAGTTGATGGCGTCCCCAGAAACATGGTTACCGCTCAACAAGCAACTTATTAAGAAATAAGATACATAAGCGACATATTCTTTACCACAATAGTTTTTAAGATACTTTCCCATGAGCTATATATTGCAAAGACAAGGAATGAAATTTTAAAGGTAGCACGCAAGCAATTTACTTTGGAATGGCAGAGAAATACCACATAGTAGGTAGTTATGGTGGACACAAATGGCATAGGTTTTGGCTCAAGGTTTTGGATGCACGAGAAGCATTCCCTCTCAGTACAAGGCTTTGGCTAGCAAGGTTGTTTGAAGCAAACACAAGTATGAACCGGTACAGCAAAACTTACATAAGAACATATTGCAAGCATTATAAGACTCTACACTGTCTTCCTTGTTGTTCAAACACCTTTACCAGAAAATATCTAGACTTTAGAGAGACCAATCATGCAAACCAAATTTCAACAAGCTCTACAGTAATTCTCCACTAATAGGTTCAAACTACATGATGCAAGAGCTTAAACATGATCTATTTGAGAGCTCAAAACAATTGCCAAGTATCAAATTATTCAAGATAATATACCAATTACCACATGAAGCATTTTCTGTTTCCAACCAAATAGCAATAAACGAAGCGGTTTCAACCTTCGCCATGAACATTAAGAGTAAAGCTAAGAACACCAGTGTTCATATGAAACAGCGGAGCGTGTCTTTCTCCCACATAAGGAATGCTAGGATCCGATTTTATTCAAACAAAAACAAAAATAAAAGCACACAGACGCTCCAAGTAAAGCACATAAGATGTGACGGAATAAAAATATAGTTTCACTAGAGGTGACCTGATAAGTTGTTGATGAAGAAGGGGATGCCTTGGGCATCCCCAAGCTTAGATGCTTGAGTCTTCTTGAAATATGCAGGGATGAACCACGGGGGCATCCCCAAGCTTAGACTTTTCACTCTTCTTGATCGTATTATATCATCCTCCTCTCTTGACCCTTGAAAACTTCCTCCACACCAAACTCAAAACAATCTCATTAGAGGGTTAGTGCATAATCAAAAATTCACATGTTCAGAGAGGACACAATCATTCCTAACACTTCTGGATATTACCCAAAGCTACTGAAAGTTAATGGAGCAAAGAAATCCATTCAACACAGTAAAAGAGGCAATGTGAAATAAAAGGCAGAATCTGTCAAAACAGAACAGTCCGTAAAGACAAATTTTTTCGAGGCACTTAATAGGCTCAGATGAAGAAGCTCAAATTGAATGAAAGTTGCGTACATATCTGAGGATTACTCACGAATTTTTTCAGAATTTTTAGATTCTCCTACAGAGAGAACAGCTCAGATTCGTGACAGCTAAAAATCTGTTTCTGCACAGAAATCCAAATCTAGTATCAACTCTCTATCAAAGACTTTACTTGGCACAACAATGCAATAAAGTAAAGATAAGGAGAGGTTGCTACAGTAGTAACAACTTCCAAGACACAAATATAAAACAAAAATTTCTGTAGTAAAATAATGGGTTGTCTCCCATAGGCGCTTTTCTTTAACGCCTTTCAGGTAGGCGCAGAAAGTGTAAGTCAAGTAACATCAAGAGAAGAAGCATCAACATCATAATTTGTTCTAATAATAGAATCAAAAGGCAACTTCATTCTCTTTCTAGGGAAGTGTTCCATACCTTTCTTAAGAGGGAATTGATATTTAATATTTCCTTCTTTCATATCAATAATAGCACCAACAGTTCGAAGAAAGGGTCTTCCCAAAACAATAGGACAAGATGCATTGCATTCAATATCCAAAACAACAAAGTCGACGGGGACAAGGTTATTGTTAACCGTAATGTGAACATTATCAATCCTCCCCAAAGGTTTCTTTATAGAATTATCAGCAAGATTAACATCCAAATAACAATTTTTCAATGGTGGCAAGTCAAGCATATCATAAAGTTTCTTAGGCATAACAGAAATACTTGCACCAAGATCACATAAAGCATTACAATCAAAATCATTGACCTTCATCTTAATGATGGGCTCCCAACCATCTTCTAACTTCCTAGGAATAGAAGTTTCAAGTTTTAATTTCTCTTCTCTAGCTTTAATGAGAGCATTTGTAATATGTTTTGTAAAGGCCAAGTTTATAGCACTAGCATTAGGACTTCTAGCAAGTTTTTGCAAGAACTTAATAACTTCAGAGATATGACAATCATCAAAATCTAAACCATTATGATCTAAAGCAATGGGATCATTGTCCCCAATATTCTGAAAAATTTCAGCAGTTTTATCACAAACAGTTTCAATGATTTTAGCGATTTCAGGCAGTTTTGCACGCTTTGCATTAGGAGTAGAAACATTGCTAACACCAATTATTTTACCATTGATAGTAGGGGGTTTAGCAACATGTGAAGCATCAACATTACTAGTGGTGGTAATAGTCCAAACTTTAGCTACACTATTCTCTTTAGCAAATTTTTCTTCTTTTTCCCATCTAGCATGCAATTCAACCATCAATCTAATATTTTCATTAATTCGAACTTGGATAGCGTTTGCTGTAGCAAATGACTTAATATCTTTAGTTTCATTAGGCATAACTTTTAATTTTAAAAGATCAACATCAGCAGCAAGACTATCAACCTTAGAAGCAAGAACATCAATTTTACCAAGCTTTTCCTCAACAGATTTGTTAAAAGCAGTTTGTGTACTAATAAATTCTTTAAGCATGGCTTCAAGACCAGTGGGTACACTCCTACTATTGTTGTAAGAATTACCATAAGAATTACCATAACCATTACCATTATTAGAAGGATATGGCTTATAGTTGTTACCAAAATTATTCCTGTAAGCATTGTTGTTGAAATTATTATTTTTAATGAAGTTCACATCAACATGTTCTTCTTGAGCAACCAATGAAGTTAAAGGAACATTATTAGGATCAACATGAGATCTACCATTAACAAGCATAGACATAATAACATCAATCTTATCACTCAAGGAGGAGGTTTCTTCAACAGAATTTACCTTCTTACCTTGTGGAGTCCTTTCAGTGTGCCATTCAGAGTAGTTGATCATCATATCATCAAGAAGTTTTGTTGCGGCACCCAAAGTGATGGACATAAAAGTACCTCCAGCAGCTGAATCCAATAGGTTCCTTGAAGAAAAATTCAATCCTGCATAAAAGGTTTGGATGATCATCCAAGTAGCCAGTCCATGGGTAGGGCAATTCTTTACCAAAGATTTCATTCTTTCCCATGCTTGGGCAACATGTTCATTATCCAATTGCTTAAAATTCATAATGCTACTTATCAAAGATATAATTTTAGCAGGAGGATAATATCTACCAATGAAAGCGTCTTTACATTTAGTCCATGAATCAATACTATTCTTAGGCAAAGATAGCAACCAATCTTTAGCTCTTCCTCTTAAGGAGAAAGGAAACAATTTCAGTTTTATAATATCCCCATCTACATCCTTATACTTTTGCATTTCACAAAGTTCAACAAAATTATTAAGATGGGCAGCAGCATCATCAGTACTAACACCAGAAAATTGCTCTCTCATAACAAGATTTAGTAAAGCAGGTTTAATTTCATAAAATTCTGCTGTAGTAGCAGGTGGAGCAATAGGAGTGCATATAAAATCATTATTATTGGTGCTAGTGAAATCACACAACTTAGTGTTCTCAGGAGTATTCATTTTAACAGTAATAAAAATAAGTAAAGCAAACTAAATTAAATAAAGTAAATGCAAGTAACTAATTTTTTTGTGTTTTTGATATAAAGAACGCAAACAAGACAGTAAATAAAGTAAAGCAAGTAACTAATTTTTTTGTGTTTTTGATATAAAGAAAGCAAACAAGACAGAAAATAAAATAAAGTAAAGCAAGACAATAAACAAAGTAAAGAGATTGGATGTGAGAGACTCCCCTTGCAGCGTGTCTTGATCTCACTGCAACGGCGCCGAGAAAATATAGTCACGACGTGTGACAGTAGCTTCCTTGTGACGGTAAAGCACTCGTCCGTTGGGAACCCCAAGAGGAAGGTGTGATGCGTACAGCAGCAAGTTTTCCCTCAGTAAGAAACCAAGGTTTATCGAACCAGTAGGAGATGAAGGCCACGTGAAGGTTGTTGGTGAAGGAGTGTAGTGCGGCGCAACACCAGGGATTCCGGCGCCAACGTGGAACCTGCACAACACAATCAAAATACTTTGCCCCAACTTAACAGTGAGGTTGTCAATCTCACCGGCTTGCTGTAAACAAAGGATTAAATGTATGGTGTGGAGAATGGTGTTTGTTAGCAAAGAACAGTAGAGAACAATGATTGCAGTAGATTGTATTTCAGATGTAAAAGAATGGACCGGGGTCCACAGTTCACTAGTGGTGTCTCTCCAATAAGATAAATAGCATGTTGGGTGAACAAATTACAGTTGGGCAATTGACATATAGAGAGGGCATAACAATGCACATACATATCATGATGACTAATATGAGATTTACTTAGGGCATTACGACAAAGAACATAGACCGCTATCCAGCATGCATCTATGCCTAAAAAGTCCACCTTCGGGTTAGCATCCGCACCCCTTCCAGTATTAAGTTGCAAACAACAGACAATTGCATTAAGTACTGTGCGTAATGTAAATAATACAAATATCCTTAGACAAAGCATTGTTGTTTTATCCCTAGTGGCAACAGCACATCCATAACCTTAGAACTTTCTCACATCGTCCTGCATTCAATGGAGGCATGAACCCACTATCGAGCATAAATACTCCCTCTTGGAGTTACAAGTATTAACTTGGCCAGAGCCTCTACTAGCAACGGAGAGCATGCAAGATCATAAACAACACATATATGATAGATCAATAATCAACTTGACATAGTATTCCATATTCATCGGATCCCACCAAACACAACATGTAGCATTACAAATAGATGATCTTGATCATGATAGGCAGCTCACAAGATCTAAACATGATAGCACAAGAGGAGAAGACAACCATCTAGCTACTGCTATGGACCCATAGTCCAAGGATGAACTACTCACGCATCAGTCCGGAGGCGGGCATGGTGATGTAGAGCCCTCCGGTGATGATTCCCCTCTCCGGCAGGGTGCCGGAGGTGATCTCCTGAATCCCCCGAGATGGGATTGGTGGCGACGGCGTCTCCGTAACTTTTCTCGTATCGTGGCTCTCGGTACTAGGGTTTTCGCGACGGAGTGTTTAAGTAGGCGGAAGGGCAGAGTCGGGAGAGGCACGAGGGCCCCACCCCACAGGCCGGCGCGGGCCCCTTCCTGGCCGCACCGCCTGGAGGGGTCGCCACCTCGTGGCCCCACTTCGTATCTCGTTCGGTCTTCTGGAAAGCTCCGTGGAAAATAAGACCCTGGGCTTTTGTTTCGTCCAATTCCGAGAATATTTCCTGTGTAGGATTTCTGAAACCAAAAACAGCAGAAAACAGGAACTGGCGCTTCGGCATCTTGTTAATAGGTTAGTGCCAGAAAATGCATAAAAATGATATAAAGTGTATATAAAACATGTGAGTATTGTCATAAAACTAGCATGGAATATAAGAAATTATAGATACGTTTGAGACGTATCAGGCCACCATGTACACGCCGTAGGTGACCTTCTGGTAGTGGGGGTAGTTTTGCTTGGACTGGGAGAGCACCTCACTGAGGTAATAGACTGGGCGCTAGACCGGCTGCTCCCTGCCTTCTTCCTTGCGTTCCACCACCAGGACAACGCTGACCACGCGATTGGTGGCCACGATGTACAATAGCATCGGTTCTTTCGAAGCCGGCGATGCCAAGACAGGGGCGGTTGCCAATACGCGCTTCAAATCGCGGAAGGCTTCATCCGCCTGCGGCGACCAGACAAACGTGTCTAATTTCTTGAGCAACTGGTATAAGGGCAGTGCCTTCTCCCCCAGCCGGCTGACGAAGCGGCTCAAGGAGGCCAGGCAACCAGTGAACTTCTGGACATCCTTGAGGTACTGCGGCAGTTCCATCTTCTCGAGGGCACTGATCTTCTCCGGGTTGGCTTCAATCCCTCGCTGAGAGACGAGGTAGCCAAGGAGTTGGCCGGCTGGCACGCCGGAAGTGCACTTGGCCGGGTTGAGCTTCATCCGGAATCTTCGCAGATTGGTGAAGGTCTCTCTCAGATCATCAAGGAGGGTAAGCTTCTCCTTGGTCTTTACAACCACATCGTCCACATATGCGTGAACGTTTCTGCCGATTTGCTCTTGCAAGCATCTTTGCATGCACCTTTGGTAGGTGGCGCCTGCATTTTTCAAGCCGAATGGCATAGTTGTGTAGCAATAAGCCCCGTACGGGGTAATGAACGAAGTCTTTGTTTGATCACCCGGATTCAAAGGAATCTGGTGGTAGCCTGAATAGGCGTCTAAGAAAGACAATAGTTCACAGCCGGCAGTCGAATCTATGATTTGATCTATGCGCGGTAGGGGGAAGGGGTCCTTTGGGCACGCCTTGTTCAGGCTGGTGTAGTCGATACACATGCGCCAGGCGCCGTTCTTCTTCAAAACCAGGACCAGGTTCGCCAACCAGTCCGGGTGCAGTACTTCCATGATGAAGCCGGCCGCGAGGAGCCGGGCGATTTCTTCACCAATGGCCTTCCTTCTTTCCTCGGGGAAGCGGCGACGGGGTTGCTTCACCGGCTTGGCCTCTGGCCTGACGTGGAGGTGGTGCTCAGCCAACTCCCTCGGCACACCCGGCATGTCCCGTGGAGACCATGCGAAGATGTCCCGATTCGCACGGAGGAAGTTGGTGAGCTCGCTTTCCTATTTGCTGTCCAAGCCGGCACCGATGGTGATGAACTTGTCCGGCTGGGCCGGGTCCAGCAGGATCTTCTTGGTGTCGTTGGTCGGCTGGAAGTGAGTCGTCCCAGCCGGGTTGCCTAGAGCCGGCATGCCGGCTTGTGCGGCCTTGGCCATGGCCACCGCTTCTTGGATCTGCTGCTTCTCGGCAGCGATGACCAGCGTCTGGGCCATCTTGGAGCTCTCTGTGGCGCACTCCATGGAGCGGCGGTAGTCGCCGGCGATGGTGATGACGCCCTTGGGGTGGTCATCTTCAGGTACCCATAGTGGGGCACCGCCATGAATCGGGTTAGGGCAGGCCTACCCAGGAGCGCGTGGTAGGGACTGACCAAGTCCACAACCTCGAACTCGATTGCCTCGGTGCGGAAGTGGTCCGGCTTGCCGAACATGACGTCCAGCTTGATCCGGCCAATCGGCTGGCTGGAGTGTCCCGGCACGATGCCGTGGAAAATAGTGGGAGTGGGGCTCAGCTGGCTCTCCTGGATGCCCAGCTTGCGAGCCGTGTCGCGGTAGAGGAGGTTCATGCTGCTGCTGCCGTCGATGAGGACGCGCGAAAAACGCACGTTGCGCTGGCTCGTACCAATGGTGGGGTCGAGGACCAGGGCGTAGCCTCCGGTCCTTGGCAGGACAGCCGGCTGATCCCGGCGATCAAAGGTGATGGCCTGCTCGGACCAGTTGAGGTACTGAGGGATTGGCGGCATGACCACGTTCACCTCGAGGGAGCGGCGCTGCAGGCTCGTCTTGTCCTCCGGCTCCGTGGTGAAGATGATGTAGGCGGCGTCCTCAGCCAGGTACCGCCCATGCTGGACCATATTGGCCCCGTGCTGCTGCTCGGGGTTGGCGTCCTTGGCACCGGCTTGGCCACCCGGCCCGCCGGCTGGCGGAGGCGGCAGCGGCTCGCCGCTGTTCAGCCGCTTGGTGAAGTGGCAGTCGTGGGTGGTGTGATTGGACGGATTTTTGCCGCTGTGGTACTTGCACGGCGTGTCGAGCATCGGCTGAAACGTGAACTTCGGCTTCCAGGGCCGGTCTTGCTTCTGGCGCCGGCTTCCTCCAGCCGCCGCTTGGTCCGACACGGCTGCCACGTGGGCGGAGCTGTACCGGCGGTCCGGCTGGTCGCTGTGCCTCTTGCCGCGGTAATTGTCGTGGCGGCTGCCGTGTGAGGCTCCTTCAGCCGGCTTGTGCTCGGCCGGCTTGGCGTGATCGCGCCGCGGCGCAGCGGGCGAGTTGTTGGCCACGCTCTGGCCGGCTTCCTCGGCCAACGCGTATTTGTCCGCGATAGCCATCAGGGCCGCCATGGTCTTGGGGTCGCTGCAGCGCAGCTTGCGCCACAGCATCGTGTTGGGCTGGCAGCCGGCCATGAAGTAGCTGATGGCCTGGATCTCGTGCACGCCCTTGCACGAGTTGCGCATTTCGCACCAGCACGTCAGGTACGCGCGGTCCGTCTCGTCCAGCTCCTGCTTGCACATCTCCAGTTGCCGGGGGCGACCCGGCCGGCGATAGGTGCCGGTGAAGTTGCTGATGAAGACCTCCTCGAAGTCCAGCTAGCCGTTGATGCAGCTGGCTGGAAGGTTGTTGATCCAGGTGCGGGCGGAGCCGAGCAGCATGAGGGTGAGTAGCGCACGGCCCAGCACTTGTTGCCGCGGGCGATGCCGACTGCGGTGGAGTAGTCCAGCAGCCAATCTTCCGGCTTGGCGGTGCCGTCGTACTTGGGCGTGTCGCGCGGGAGCTGGAAGCCGTCGATCATGGGCTCGTTCAGGATGCGTGGGCCGAAGCACTTTAGGCCGGCTGGCCCTTCTTCTTCCGCGATGCGGGATTCCACGAGCCGGTCGAGGCGGTCTATGGCGTCAATCGGCTCGACGCGCGGTCCCAGCCGGGAGTGGGCCGGCTGGCGACCGCCGCTGGCTTCAGGAGCCGGCCGATGTGGCCGCCTTGGCGCCGGCTGCTCGGAATTATGCTCCTGGCTCCCGCTTAGTGGTGGCCGGTTGTGGCCGCCTCCGCCGCTCCTCAGCCGGCTCTGCCGACTTGGGCTGTTGTGAGTGGCTTGGGAGTCCCTGCGCCGGCTTGGTGCAGGAGAGGACAACTCCGCCGTGTCCCTGGGGCCGCCTCCGTTGCGGCCAGCTGCACCATGGGCGTGAGAGGCACTAGGAGCGTAACCGGCGTACCTTGGGTTTTTCTACTGCTCGGAGGCAATGTGGAGCAACTCCGTTACCCGCCTCATCTGGCGGCGCAGCTCTTCGCCCTCTAGGCGGCTTAGTTCTTCTGCGGCGGCTTCAGCAGCGCGCAGGTTCTTCTCGGGGGTGTTGTAGACCGGCAGCTCCATGGAAGGAGCCGGCAAATCCGCGCCGTCGCGGTTGATCTCGGCGCCCAGGCCGCCTCCTCTGCGGCGGATCTGGCCAGCTCGGCTAGGGTCGTTGCCGCCCGGCGTGAAGCCGTGCGCGTGGTTGAACTCACGCCTGGTGATTTCCAGCTGGCGCTTGGCAGCAGCCAACTCATCTGCCTGCTTTAGGAGGAGCTGGCGGTGTGCCTCCAAATCCGCCTCGATGGTGGTGGGGTCTGCGCCGGCGGTGAGCGGAGTGCTCAGTTTGGCCCTGGCCTCCTCCAGCCGGGACGGTGGTGGCGGTGCCTTTGGGCCGGAGGCGGAGGCGCCGCCATCAGCGCTGCGCTCCAGATGAGGGCCACGGGTGCGCGTGGTCCTGGTGGTGTTCTCATCCCCAGTGGCCATGACCTCCTGCACGACGCAGTGGCTGGCGGCGTTGTTGCTGGCGCCGGCTCCCGGAGGAGGGCTTGCGCAGCGCAGCACCTGCCGCGGGTAGCGCGGCGGCGCGACGGTGGCGACGTAGACGTCGTGCTGCCCGAAGGAGATGACGCTGCCGCCGGCAGGGAAGGGCCTATCGGTGAAGCAGCCAGCGTTGTTGCTGACGCAGTTGAGGGAGCCGAATCTCCAGACAAGGCCTAAAGCGACTCGCTCGCCGGTGGTGATGATGAGGCCCGTCCGGAAGAAGACACCGGTCGCAGACGCTGAGTGCCCCACGGTGGGCGCCAAATGTCGTGGTACCGTCACGGCATATGCCATAGGATGGCTTATGTTAGGTGGTTCCTGCTATGGTCTACGGCGGTTTCCGGATGCGGGTATGAGCACGAGCGACACAGCGACGTACCCATTTTCGGGGCACTCGTATGGAGGTAACACCCCTACTCCTGCTCTAGAGTGTATATGGTAAGAGATAGTACAATGGTGCTCCTTGGGCTGTATCCGACTGCTAAGAGAGGGCAGGAGGTAGACGAAAGCCTCTCTCTCGAGCGGTTCTGAGTATGGAAATGAGAAGTGATCGATCGTCCCCTCGCACGAGAGGGGTGGTGTGGCTTATATAGTGCCAGTTACATTTACAGAGGGGCCCCTATAGCCTACTGGCCGGGCCCGCCGGCTCCGGCTTTCCCGCTCCCTGATGAGGCGATGGCATCACCGGTCGTGGGGGTCGCGTCCGTCCTTATGCCGAGGTCACCGGAGACGGGACGTGCCAAGCGACGTGCGCTAGGCGCCCGCTGTCTCCGCCGGTCGCCCTGCAGCGCGTGACGTAGGCAGGCCATGACGGGAATCTCTGACGTGGGGCACTATTGCTCCACAGTGCCCCTTACTTTACACGGGAGGTGAGATCAGCGTGGACTTTTGCACCCGGATAGCCTTTCCTGAACCTTCTCCCGCAAGGCTCGCCAGCCTCGAGCCGGTCAGGAGAGAACGAAACCAAGCCGGACATGGCATGTAGAAGCCGGCCCAGCCATAGCGCAGCCGGCCATGACTGGACCGGCGCAGATCTGGGGTCAGCCGACTCGCAAGGCAGCCGGCCACGGCTCCAGCCGGCTGCTCCTTAGTCGGCCTTTGCCGCGGGCCAGCCGGCCTCGAGCTGACTGTTCCCAGTCTTTTGCCATACCCGGGGTCTTCCCCCCGACAGTTGTTGATCAAATAAGCTGCGAGGTTGGTGATACGTTGCAAACGTATCTATAAGTTTTGATGCTCCATGCTTGTTTTACACCAATTTATATATGTTTTGCTTACACTTCGTTGCACTTTTATACATTTTCCGGCACTAACCTATTGACAAGATGCCACAATGCTAGTTCCATGTTTTCTGTTGTTTTGTATTTCAGAAAAGTTGTACAGGAAATATTCTCAGAATTGGACGAAACAAAAGCCGAAGTTAATGTTTTACCATAACGAAGACGAAGTCCGGAGGAGAGACGAAGAGGGGCCACATGGCGGCCACACCACCCCATGGCGCGGCCAAGGGTGGGCTCGCGCCATGGCATGGTGTGGGGCCCCAGGCATCCACCGACCTCGCCCTTCCGCCTATTTATTCACGATCTCGGGAAAAACCTAAACACCCGAGCCTCCATCCACGCAAAGTTCAGTCACGGCCGCCATCGCAGACCCTAGCTCGGGAGGGTTCTGAAGGTTTTCCCGGCACCCTGCTGGAGGGGGAGATCATCACCGGAGGCCTCTACATTGCCATGCCCGCCTCCGAAGTGATGCATGAGTAGTTCATCCCTGGACTACGGGTCCATAGCAGTAGCTAGATGGTTGTCTTCTCCAATTTGTGCCTCATGTTTAGATCTTGTGAGCTGCCTATCATGATCAATATCATCTTTATGTAATGCTACATGTTGTGTTTGCTGGGATCCGATGAATATTGAGTACTATGTTGAGATCGATTATATACTTGTCATATGTTATTTGTGATCTTGCATGCTCTCCGTTGCTAGTAGATGCTTTGGCCAAGTAAATGCTTGTGACTCCAAGAGGGAGTATTTATGCTCGATAGTAGGTTCATGCCTCTAGTTTTCTGGAAGAGTGACAATAACTTCTAAGATTGTAGATGTGCTGTTGCTACTAGGGAGAAAACAACAATGTTTTGTCTAAGGATAATTCTATTGTTTACTTTACACACATTGCTTAATGCGATAATTTGTTGCTTGCAACTTAATACTGGAAGCGGTGCGGACGATAACCGGAAGGTGGATTATTAGTCATAGACGCAGTTGGATTACGGTCTATGTATTATGTTGTAATGCCCAAACGAATCTCATGGTAATCATCTTGTCATGTATGGTCTTTATTCTGTCAATTGCCCAGCTGTAATTTGTTCACCCAGCATGTTATTTATCTTTATGGAGAGATACCTCTAGTGAACTATGGACCCCAGTCCTTTCTTTTACACAGATACAATCATCCTGTTCTGTTTACTTACTGCAATCACTGTTCTCTTTAATTCCACTTCAAATAAACATCTCTTTCCACACTATACATTTAATCCTTTGTGTTCAGCAAAACCGGTGAGATTGACAACCTCGCTGTAAGTTGGGGCAAAGTATTTTGGTTGTGTTGTGTGCGGGTTCCACGTTGTTGCTGACGCCGGTAGCGCGCCCTACCACAAGTCAGCTAGCAACACCTTCAGAAGTCACGCATTTCTCCTACTGGTCGATTAAACCTTCGTTTCTTACTGAGGGAAAACTTGCTACTGTGCTCATCATACCTTCCTCTTGGGGTTCCCCAACAGTGTGCAATCTGCGCTCATCAGTTGGCTCTTGCTCCTTCGACAGTTTTGGGCCTGATCATGCCTGCCGTGTCCATAGTCATGAAAGAGTTGGAGAGATTCGAGGTAATCTCCCTCGCATCGGCTTCTGAAAGGCGACGGATTCATGGTCGAAACCTCCCCTGACCTTGATGGCTGCGAGATGCGCTCCCATGTGAAGGTAGCCCCCTTCGCCGTTTGCTTGATTGATCGGCTACCTGCCGGCACTGATTGAGGTCAGCTTGCTCATTTGCTAACCGAACCCGATTCTTCTCTAGAATAACGTGATATGCGCTGAGGTTTCCTACCGAAGCCCCGACGGGAATCTGAGTGTTATTGGCTATGGCGTTGCGAGCAATCTCCCACTCTTCCCCGGTGATGGTATAAGCGCTATCGTCATTGCTGCCAATGGTTTCGGCATTGCGTCTCCCATCTCGATTGACGCGTGGGGTGCGCTTGCCCTCGGAGAGGTCGACTCCCATATGAGGGTTGATGATAGCATAAATTTGATGATGGGCCGCTTTCAAAGCAGCCGCCATGGTGATGTTGTCGATACTTTCTTCGTCGGAGGAGTACTTGGCGCTGCAGACGAAAGGTGTATCATCCGACTCTAGCCCGTGCCTGGTGTCGCAATTGAGGCAGTAGTATGAGGTTAGATCTGATGATCCAGAATCGTCAGATCCGACGGACATGGAAGACGTGGTACGGCGTGATGATGACGATGGGGACGACGTTGGAGTCGACACCGACGACGTAGCCGATAAATCGACTGCGATCGGGGATGAAGCAGTTGATGTAGCAGTCGATAAAGTCGTAGTTCTTGCTGCGCTAAGGGCAATCGGGTTAGGGAGCCGAAGGATGCGCCCCCCCCCCCCCTCCCCCGAGTCGACGCGGAAGTGGACGCTCCCGAACGTCATGTCCATCCCGCCGCGCAGGCCTGAAAAGGCCGAACGTGACGCGTCGTTGTGCGGAGTAAAGTCCAAGGACCCGAAACGAATCGAGTTCCCCGAGCTTGGTGATGATGGAGCCGAAGATGATGACAATGTCGGCGGAGTTTGTAGCCGACACGATCGGAGCAGCCGATGAAGTGCCTTGTACCGGCAGGTTTCCCACAGATGGAGCCAATTGATGAGGGAGCTCCTCGGCAATGCCCACCATGAGGGGCTTAGGGTTGACGGAATCCTGCAGGCTAGCACGAGACATCGGATACCAAACAAACCGGGAAAGAGATTTACCCAGGTTCGGGGCCCTCGATGAGGTAAAACCCTTACTTTCTGCTTGTCTGATCTTGATTATCGAATATATCGGGTTACAATGGGGTAGCCGATAGGCTGCTATGGTCGACTCGCCGAGAGGCAATAATTCTAGGGTTTGTGCTCTAAGTTGCGGTGGTTCTACGTACTGTTGTTGTGTTGTTCGGCAGGCCCTCTCTTGGCCTTTATATAGCAGGCCAGGTCCCGAGAGTCCTGTCCGAACTCAACTAGGTTACAATGAAATCTAATCTAGTCTTTCCTTTAATGATGTCTTCTTGCCTTTTTCATCAAGAATCCGTCTTCTGGTAGGTCTCCTTTGTTGGAACCGACGTACGGGCCCACCTTGGTCTTTGGGCAATCTTCATGGGCCCCTAGTTAGGCCAAGGGAGGTAGACTAATGTCGGGTACCCAAAGGGTAATGCCCACATCAAGGGTCTTCTTTGGCTTGGCCGACATCTGCTGAGGTGCCGATGGCTTCTTGGGCGGTGCCGATAGTTTCTGTAGAGGCATTGGCGATTGCTGCCGAAGGATTAGTGACTTCTGTTGAGGCGCTAACGACTGCTGCCGAAGTTTTGACAGTTGGTACTGTCGTTGCAGGATCATCGGGTTGTTTCTTCGTCTTCTTGTTGCTGTCTACCTCTTTGAGCTTAGATTCCTTGTTTTCAAGAGCTAATTGTTTAGGAATAAAATCTACAGTCTTCATTTCCTGCTTTATCCCAAACTTAGCGGCAATCTTCTGGAACTCTCGGTCACAATTGTCTGAACGAGAAAAGCTTTCGTGAACTGTGATATTGGTTCCGTTGTTGCCTGGCAGCTTGAGCTTTAAATACGCATAATGAGGCACAACCTTGAATTTGGCATAAGCTGGTCTTCCGAGAATAGCATAGTACTGTGATTACCAATTTACTACCTCGAACTCGAGCCTCTCCCTCCTGAAATTGTTGGGTTTCCTGAAGACTACATTCAAGGAGATATTGCCAAGAGGGTATGCTGGCAAGGTTGGAACGATGCCATGAAAACACGTATCAGATTCCTGCAACATGTCAACTGCAATGCCCATCGTCTTGACTGTACTTGCGAATATCAGATTCAATCCGCTTCCACCGTCCATAAATACTTTGCTCATGCTAAACCCACCAATTTGCGCTTCGACTACGAAAGCTACATGGCCTGGTCTTAGAATAGACATCGGGTGGTCGGTTCTACTGAACAAGATGCTTTGCGCAGACCAGTCGATGAATTCTGGGACGTTGGCCATGGTGCCTTCCACAAGATTGATTTCTTGCGTAAGCTTCTTCATCTCCCTTCTAGAGACACCAGTCCTGTGGATCATGCTCATCTGTCCCCGAGGTGGAGGAAAAGTGACGAGGGTGCTCCTCGGCAAGGTCCACCATGAGGGGATTAGGGTTGACGGAATCCTGCAGGCTAGCACGAGACATCGGATACCAAACAAACGGGGAGAGAGATTTACCCAGGTTCGGGGCCCTCGATGAGGTAAAACCCTTACTTCCTGCTTGTCTGATCTTGATTATCGAATACATCGAGTTACAATGGGGTAGCCGATAGGCTGCTATGGTCGACTCGCCGAGAGGCAAGGATTCTAGGTTTTTGGCTCTAACTTGCGATGGTTCTACGTATTGATGTTGTTGTTCGACAGGCCCTCTACTGGCCTTTATATAGCAGGCCAGGTCTCGAGAGTCCTGTCCGAACTCGACTAGGTTACAATGAGATCTATTCTAGTCTTTCCTTTAACGATGTCTTCTTGCCTTGTTCATCAAGAATTCGTCTTCTAGTAGGTCTCCTTTGCTGGAACCGACGTATGGGCCCACCTTGGTTGTTGGGCAATCTTCATGGGCCCCTAGTTGGGCCGGAGGAGGTAGACTAATGTCGGATACCCGAAGGGTAATGCCCACATCAGTAGCCCCCGAGTGACTGGCCGAAGTGAAGCTTCGGGCAGGGACTATAATTGTCTTCATCCGAATATCATTAACTGTCGAAAAGGATTGATCCTTCTCATCACCTTGAAATCGAAAATGCTTGTTATCGGGTGCGCATCCAGCGCTCCCGATGGGAGTAGCCCCTGAGTCTAGGGACGGATGTTTGCAACCGTGCGTAGACTCAAGTTGTACTACTCGAAGATTCTGACGTCGATGCTTTCTTATTTTCCTTCATCATCCGATATCTTTTAATATATCGGGTCTTCAAAAGCTTCGGGTGAAGCCATACAGTATGATAGTACGTAAGGGATACAAGTAACTGCCAGTTAACTGCCGATGGCAAAACAACGTTACTATACTCAAGATCAAGTCCCCGGGCTCGATCCTGGATTTTCTGGAACCTTCAGGTCCGTTCTTCTTCGGCTTCAGAAGTTTTTATCGGGTGCGCGGCCAGCGCTCCCGATGGGAGTAGCCCCCGAGTCTATGGACGGATGTTTGCAACCGTGCGTAGACTCAAGTCAAGTAGTCAAATGCAGTAGATTCCTTCAGATGCTTCATTAATGAGGAGACGAGAACTTTTGATGACATCATCAGTGACATGGCCTCTGCGGCAACTCGATTGACAGGACATGACCTAACATGCCCACCCTATATCTGCGCAGTCAGTTAGGAAATGGCTGATCCTTGCGCGTTGACCGAGGTGTTTCCTCGATTCTCGTGCATAGTGGAGGTAATGGGCCGCCGGTTTCTCTCCCTTCTTGACACGTGTGTAGCCAGATTCTCGTCCACTTCTCCTTGATGCGGATTCAACGGCCACGATCCACAGCAATTTTTCATTATAAAAGGGGGGCGCTTAGTTTTAACTTTTTACCCTTGCCGCAATGCTCATCTTCCTCCTTGCCTTCGTCTTGACATCGCTTCTGCATCCAAGAGCTCCCTCGCTGTCATGGGTAAGAAGAGGATGACTGCTAGCTCCGGCGCCACCGCCAGCGCCGCCGGATCCAAGGCGGCCTCCGCATCGCGCAAAGGCGGGCGCCACCGCCAAGAACCTTGATTGGACGGCCTCCTCCATCTCGAAGCGCGACGAGAAGAAGCTGAGGACGCTGGGGCTCATTTCTTCCGATGAGTCAGACTTCATTCACCCAGGTCCTGCATCTCGCCCAAAGCCTCCCAATGGTTTTACCATTATGTTTTCGGCTTTTCTGCACCGTGGGCTGTCTCCCCCAGCCCACGAGTTCCTCCGCTACCTTCTCTTTTCTTATGGGATTCAGCTTTGGCAACTGACCCCAAACTCCATTCTCCATCTGGCCATCTTTATCACCGTCTGCGAGGCTTACCTCGGCATTGACCCCCACCGGGGTCTTTGGTGGAAAATTTTCTTTGTCAAGCGCCACAGCGGAGGCGAAGGTCCTCATGTTGTCGGCGGATTTGGTTTCATCATCAGGAAGGAAGTCAAGTACTTCAACTTCCTGATGCGGGAATATGTCCAGGGCTGGCGACAAAAATGGTTCTATCTCAGGGACCGCCCAGCGACAGGTCATCGTTCCAACTTGCTGCCATTTGAAGACGTTCTCAAAGTAGTGCCGAAGAAATCTTGGTACAATGCTTTGACTGCCGAAGAGAGCGAGGTGGCCGACAAGCTGTACGAAAAGATCTTAGATCTGAAGGGTGCAGGGGGTCGAACTATGTGCGGAACTAAGGTTGCTGCCCTGTTTCTGAAGCGTCGGGTGCAACCAGTGATGTCGAGAAGTCATCATCTATGGTTGTACAGTGGCCCCAATGACAAGACACGAATCAACTCAGCTGATCCCACAGAGGCTGAGCTTCGGGATGAAGTAAGGCGCTTGACACGCTTCAGCCAAGAAGATTCTATATCCCTGACATCAGCTCAGCCCCCTTATGATGTTCGCCATCTCCCCGCCGTGGTAATTCTTGCCACTTAATTATCTTATGCTCGATTGCATACTTTGTAGTCGATACTAACACTTTTTCTTTGTCTTGACAGCCTTCTACTCTCACAACGTGCTAACCTCCAGCACCCGAGAGCGGAGCAGCTCCCGAAGATGATGATATTTCTGAAGAAACTGAAGAAAACCCCGATGTGATCGAAGATAGCGATGCTTCGGGTGAAGAAGAACATGAAGACGACGCGCTTCTTGCTGCCAGGCGTCGCAGGAGAATCGACGATGATCTGATTGAAACAGCGGAGTCAAGCCCTAGCGGGTGCGATGACGATGATGCTGATGAAAGTCCTCCTGACGTGCCTACTCGTGAAGCCTCGGCAGCCCCAACTCCAAAGAGATCATCAGGCTTCTTCGCCGACGAAGATAACTTGATGTCGAATTCGTAAGTTCCTTTTCCTTATGTTCCTTCCTTATAATTTCTTGGTAGTCTTCATCTTATCATGATCCATGTTCTTCGAATAGTTCTGGTGGAGATGCAGATCTTCCTCCTCTGAAGAAGGCAAAGACTAGCTCTGATAAGCCGGAATCAACAAAAGAATCAATGCCCCTATCTTCTGAAGGTGAACCAATTGTTCCTCTTCCTCCAAGGAAATTAGTGGCGAAGGTCAAAGATTCTGCCGTTGCTCCTTCGGCAAGTGCTCCTGTCCTATCTTCGAATGATCATGTAAGTGTTTTTTCCTTCTAATAATCCGCACCCAACAGCCCCCGAGCCGATAGTCGGCTGGTTGAAACAGAGTATTAGCAATGATAGTCTTGCGATATATTTTGACAAACTTTTTTGATTCTATTGTTGTAGCTAATTCACGCCGCAGTCGATATTGTGGTGAATTTTGCTAATCAGTTCGTTCGCATGGAGGCGGAGAACGCTCGACTCCGCGAGGCTGCCAAGTCTTCGACTGAACAGCTGGAGAAAGCAAATAAGCTGGCAGCCGAAGCTCAAAAGGAAAACATAATCTTGAAGGAGGAGCTGAAGCTGCTGAAGAAGAAAATGAAGGAGGAAGAGAAATCGAAGCTTGAAACCTAGGCCCAAGCATACAAGAAGGAGGGTGTTCTCCGCAAATCCATCGAGAGCTTGCTAGGTAAATTCCTTCGCCCCTTTTATCTTTCCTTTCCTTGTGATATTTCATCTTTGTAATGAATTGTTTTCCGCAAAACTTTTAGGTACTGCCGGCATGCCTGTCGACCGTACCAATAGGCTTAGAGTGGATTCCATGTCGGATGCCCTCTCTTTTGCCGTAGACTCCAGCGAGCAGATTCAGGAGCTTTTGAAGAAGACCAAGGGGCCTTGTCGAAGTTATTCTTGCTGATGTTCCCTAAGCTGGACCAGAACAAAACTCTTGGGGAGCTTGCGAATGATACGTCTCAAACGTATCTATAATTTCTTATGTTCCATGCTAGTTTTATGACAATACTCACATGTTTTATATACACTTTATATCATTTTTATGCATTTTCCGGTACTAACCTATTAACAAGATGCCGAAGCGCCAGTTCCTGTTTTCTGCTGTTTTTGGTTTCAGAAATCCTACACAGGAAATATTCCGCGCCGCCCTATGGTGTGGGGCCCTCGTGCCTCCTCCGACTCTGCCCTTCCGCCTACTTATACTCTCCGTCGCGAAAACCCTAGTACCGAGAGCCACGATACGAGAAAAGTTCCAGAGACGCCGTCGCCGCCAATCCCATCTCGGGGGATTCAGGAGATCACCTCCAGCACCCTGCCGGAGAGGGGAATCATCACCGGAGGACTCTACATCATCATGCCTGCCTCCGGATTGATGCGTGAGTAGTTCATCCTTGGACTATGGGTCCATAGCAATAGCTAGATGGTTGTCTTCTCCTCTTGTGCTATTAGATCTTGTGAGCTGCCTATCATGATCAAGATCATCTATTTGTAATGTTACATGTTGTGTTTGGTGGGATCCGATGAATATGGAATACTATGTCAAGTTGATTATTGATCTATCATATATGTGTTGTTTATGATCTTGCATGATCTCCGTTGCTAGTAGAGGCTCTGGCCAAGTTGATACTTGTAACTCCAAGAGGGAGTATTTATGCTCGATAGTGGGTTCATGCCTCCATTGAATCTGGGACAGTGATAGAAAGTTCTAAGGTTGTGGATGTGCTGTTGCCACTAGGGATAAAACATCGATGCTTTGTCTAAGGATATTTGTGTTGATTACATTATGCACCATACTTAATGCAATTGTCTGTTGTTTGCAACTTAATACTGGAAGGGGTGCGGATGCTAACCCGAAGGTGGACTTTTTAGGCATAGATGCATGCTGGATAGCGGTCTATGTTCTTTGTCGTAATGCCCTAAGTAAATCTCATATTAGTCATCATGATATGTATATGCATTGTTATGCCCTCTCTATTTGTCAATTGCCCACCTGTAATTTGTTCACCCAACATGCTATTTATCTTATTGGAGAGACACCACTAGTGAACTGTGGACCCCGGTCCATTCTTTTACATCTGAAATACAATCTACTGCAATCATTGTTCTCTACTGTTCTTTGCAAACAAACATCATTCTCCACACCATACGTTTAATCCTTTGTTTTCAGCAAGCCGGTGAGATTGACAACCTCACTGTTAAGTTGGGGCAAAGTATCTTGATTGTGTTGTGCAGGTTCCACGTTGGCGCCGGAATCCCTGGTGTTGCGCCGCACTACACTCCTTCACCAACAACCTTCACGTGTTCCTTGACTCCTACCGGTTCGATAAACCTTGGTTTCTTACTGAGGGAAAACTTGCTGCTGTACGCATCACACCTTCCTCTTGGGGTTCCCAACGGACGAGTACTTTACCGTCACAAGGAAGCTACTTCCTGGCGCCGTTGCAATCCCTGTAGCATGCCAGCAGCTCTTTTTCTGGCGCCGTTGCTGGGGAGATCAAGACACGCTGCAAGGGGAGTCTCTCACATCCAATCTCTTTACTTTGTTTATTGTCTTGCTTTACTTTATTTTATTTTCTGTCTTGTTTGCTTTCTTTATATCAAAAACACAAAAAAATTAGTTACTTGCATTTACTTTATTTAATTCAGTTTGCTTTACTTATATCAAAAACACAAAAAAAATTAGTTACTTGTTTTACTTTACTTAATTCGGTTTTGCTTAGTTTATTTTTATTGCTAAAATGAGTAATCCGGAAGTTGAAGTTCGTTCATTTAAGCAACAAGGGGGAGAAAGTTTTAAAGATGCTTGGTATAGAATTAGTGATGCTCATCATAGGTGCACTAAGAAACACTCCACTATTATCCTCCTTAGGAACTTTTATGTTGGTATCTCTAGCTGGAATAGGTATGTTCTTGATACTCTCGCGGGAGGTAATTTCCTAGGCACTCCTGCTTTAGAAGCTAGTTGCATTATTGAGAGTCTAGTTGGAATACCACCTGTTAATGAAGCTAAAATTGAAATCTCTCTTGAAGATGTCATGAAAAAGTTGGAGGCCATAGAGAAAAATCTTCCAAGTATTGAGACTAAATTGGGAATATTACTTGATAATACTGATAAACTTGATAAATCTCTAGGAGGAATTAATGAAAGAATTGCCGTCTTAGAAACTTGTGCTATCCATGATAATCAAACCCATAGGATTGGTGAACTTGAAGAAGCTATGGGAACCTTGGGTTCAACTTTTTCTTCTCTTAAGTTTAAGGAGAAAGCTTATGTGGGTAAGGAGCAAAAGTTCATGTATGTCTCTAAGGTGCCTAAGCCAAAGAACTATAGTAAGCCTAAAAGTAATGAAAGAGGAGCCTCTGAAACTTACATAGATAAGATACAATGCATTATTGAGAAAACTCCTAACTCCTCTGTTGATGCTTCTTCTCTTGATGTTACTTGATTTACACTTTCTGCGCCTAGCTGAAAGGCGTTAAAGAAAAGCGCTTATGGGAGACAACCCATTATTTTATTTCTGCAATTTTTTTTTTATATTTGTGTCTTTGAAGTTGTTACTACTGTAGCAACATCTCCTTATCTTTACTTTATTGCATTGTTGTACCAAGTAAAGTCTTTGATAGTAGGGTTGATACTAGATTTGGATTACTACGCAGAAACAGATTTTTTGCTGTCACGAATTTGAGTAGCCCCTTCTGTAGGTAACTCAGAAAAATCTGCCAATTTACGTGAATGATCCTCAGATATGTACGCAACTTTCATTCAATTTGAGCTTCTTCATCTGAGCCTGCTAAGTGCCGCTAAAAAATTCGTCTTTACGTACTGTTCTGTTTTGACAGATTCTGCCTTTTATTTCACATTGCCTCTTTTGCTATGTTGGATGGATTTCTTTGTTCCATTAACTTTCAGTAGCTTTGTGCAATGTCCAGAAGTGTTAAGAATGATTATGTCACCTCTGAATATGTGAATTTTTGATTATGCACTAACCCTCTAATGAGATTGTTTTGAGTTTGGTGTGGAGGAAGTTTTCAAGGGTCAAGAGAGGAGGATGATATAATACGATGAAGAAGAGTGAAAAATCTAAGCTTGGGGATGCCCCCGTGGTTCATCCCTGCATATTTCAAGAAGACTCAAGCATCTAAGCTTGGGGATGCCCAAGGCATCCCCTTCTTCATCAACAACTTATCAGGTCACCTCTAGTGAAACTATATTTTTATTCCGTCACATCTTATGTGCTTTACTTGGAGCGTCTGTGTGCTTTTATTTTTGTTTTTGTTTGAATAAAATCGGATCCTAGCATTCTTTGTGTGGGAGAGAGACACGCTCCGCTGTTGCATATGAACACAGGTGTTCTTAGCTTTACTTTTAATGTTCATAGCGAAGGTTGAAACTGCTTCGTTCATTGCTATTTGGTTGGAAACAGAAAATGCTTCATGTGGTAATTGGTATATTGTCTTGAATAATCTGATACTTGGCAATTGTTTTGAGCTCTCAAATAGATCATGTTTAAGCTCTTGCATCATGTAGTTTGCACCCATTAATGAAGAACTACCATAGAGCTTGTTGAAATTTGGTTTGCATGATTGGTCTCTCTAAAGTCTAGATATTTTCTGGTTAAGGTGTTTGAACAACAAGGAAGACAGTGTAGAGTCTTATAATGCTTGCAATATGTTCTTATGTAAGTTTTGCTGTACCGGTTCATACTTGTGTTTGCTTCAAACAACCTTGCTAGCCAAAGCCTTGTACTGAGAGGGAATGCTTCTCGTGCATCCAAAACCTTGAGCCAAAACTTATGCCATTTGTGTCCACCATACCTACCTACTACATGGTATTTCTCTGCCATTCCAAAGTAAATTGCTTGAGTGCTACCTTTAAAATTCCATTCCTTGTCTTTGCAATATATAGCTCATGGGAAAATAGCTTAAAAAACTACCGTGATGAAGAATATGTAGCTTATGTATCTTATTTCTTATAAGTTGCTTGTTGAGCGGTAACCATGTTTCTGGGGACGCCATCAACTTTTGTTGAATATCATGTGAGTTGCTATGCATGTTCGTCTTGTCTGAAGTAAGGGTGATTTGCCATGAGTTGTATGGTTTGAGTATGCATATTGTTAGAGAAGAACATTGGGCCGCTAACCAAAGCCATGTATCATGGTGGAAGTTTCAGTTTGGACATTAATCCTCAATCTCTTATGAGAATATTATCTGTTGTTGAATGCTTATGCATTAAAGAGGAGTCCATTATCTGTTTTCTATGTTGTCCCGGTATGGATGTCCTCAAGTTGAGATCTATCAAAAACGAGAAATCAAATGCGATCTATCTCCTTGGACCTTTGTACAGGTGACATAGAGGTACCCCTTTGTGACACTTGGTTGAAACATATGTAATGCAATGAGAATCCATGGAAATCCAAGCTAATTAGGACAAGGTGCGAGCACTATTGGTATTCGATGCATGAGGCTTGCAACTTATAGGATGTCTTATGCATAACACATATGAATTATTACTACCGTTGACAAAATTGTTTCCATGTTTTCAAAATAAAAGCTCTAGCACAAAAATAGTAATCCATGCTTCCCTCTGCGAAGGGCCTTTCTTTTACTTTATGTTGAGTCAGTTTACCTACTTCTTTCCATCTTAGAAGCAAACACTTGTATCAACTGTGTGCACTGATTCCTACATACTTGCTTATTTGCACTCATCATATTACTTTGTGTTGATAATTATCCATGAGATATACATGTTGAAGTTGAAAGCAACTGCTGAAACTTATATCTTCCTTTGTGTTGCTTCAAAACCTTCTATTAAAAATTTATTACTTTATGAGTTAACTCTTATGCAAGACTTATTGATGCTTGTCTTAAAAGTACTATTCATGAAAAGTCTTTGATATATGATTCAGTTGTTTAGTCATTATCTTTACCATTGCTTTGAATCACTTCATTCATCTCATATGCTTTACAATAGTATTGATCAAGATTATGATAGTAGCATGTCACTTCAGAAATTATCCTTGTTATCGTTTACCTACTCGAGGGCGAGTAGGAACTAAGCTTGGGGATGCTTGATACGTCTCAAACGTATCTATAATTTCTTATGTTCCATGCTAGTTTTATGACAATACTCACATGTTTTATATACACTTTATATCATTTTTATGCATTTTCCGGTACTAACCTATTAACAAGTTGCCGAAGCGCCAGTTCCTGTTTTCTGCTGTTTTTGGTTTCAGAAATCCTACACAGGAAATATTCTCGGAATTGGACGAAACAAACGCCCAGGGTCTTTTTTTTCCACGGAGCTTCCAGAAGACCCAAGAGGATACGAAGTGGGGCCACGAGGGGCCGACACCACAAGGCGGCGCGGCCAAGGTGGGGCCCGCGCCGCCCTATGGTGTGGGGCCCCCGTGCCTCCTCCGACTCTGTCTATGTTCTTTGTCGTAATGCCCTAAGTAAATCTCATATTAGTCATCATGATATGTATGTGCATTGTTATGCCCTCTCTATTTGTCAATTGCCCACCTGTAATTTGTTCACCCAACATGCTATTTATCTTATTGGAGAGACACCACTAGTGAACTGTGGACCTCGGTCCATTCTTTTACATCTGAAATACAATCTACTGCAATCATTGTTCTCTACTGTTCTTTGCAAACAAACATCATTCTCCACACCATACGTTTAATCCTTTGTTTTCAGCAAGCCGGTGAGATTGACAACCTCACTGTTAAGTTGGGGCAAAGTATCTTGATTGTGTTGTGCAGGTTCCACGTTGGCGTCGGAATCCCTGGTGTTGCGCCGCACTACACTCCTTCACCAACAACCTTCACGTGTTCCTTGACTCCTACTGGTTCGATAAACCTTGGTTTCTTACTGAGGGAAAACTTGCTGCTGTACGCATCACACCTTCCTCTTGGGGTTCCCAACGGACAAGTACTTTACCGTCACAAGGAAGCTACTTCCTGGCGCCGTTGCAATCCCTGTAGCACGCCAGCAGCGAACACTTTCTTCGTCGACTCCGGCAACGCCATCGAGGTATTGAAGCGTCACTCTCGTCTTTAGGGAGCGGTTCTTGCTTTTCAACTTCTGATGGGGTATGGCTTCGAGTCTGATTTGGAGCGCTTGACTAAAGAATTACCGGAGAATGAGGATGGCTCACTTGTTGATCTTGGCCTCTTCAATGATTCGGCGCGCGTATGCGCAAACCAGCTCCTTAAATTAGTCGATGATGACAAGAAGAAAACTGCATCCGAAGCTGCCCCGAGCTCTTCTGTGCAAACTCAGGAGCTCTGATTCTATGACTTCTTTAGTTGTAACCTGAACATACTTATTTCATCCGCTGTTTTGTAACGAATCATGCTGGCTTTGTTGCCAGTGCCTAACTTTTATCATTACTCTTCTAAATGAAACACTTTTGATGTCTCCCGATGGGAGTTTCCTTGAATTTTATAATCCTCTTGTTGATTTCCTGAGAACGTATATCAAATAACTTGCTGCAGATAACTCTGACTATTTCTCGTGTCGAAAGTTCTTTGAATTATACGACTGGTAATGAGTCTGAACTTGCGCGTCGACTGCGCAATCGAATATCCCAGTTGGAGAAGGACATGGTTGGACTTCATGCTATGGCAGCAGTGGTGAAGAAGAAAATTGAGCTCGCCACAGAAGTCGGACAACATGCTCTAGATCGTCTGCGCACAGCCACTGCAAGCTTAAGTTGTAAGGAATCAACATTTCCTTGTTCCTTATACTCCTTTAGTATTAAAACCTTCTTATGACTTAATTTTCCTCCGTCTTCGACATTTGTTGCTTTCAACGAACCAGAGGAAAATAAGCGAGTCCATGATAAAATTGAAGCCATGACCAATTTATCGCACCCGAAGTGCTCATTGTGGTTGAATAGATCGAAAGCTGTAATTGTGGCGAAGTTCGAATATCGGGTGGAGAAGGTGCATTATTACTTCGACAAATACCACGCTCATCTGACCATGGTGTGGAGGACCATGTTCCCACTTGATCCGCCTCCCGAAACTCTGTCGGCTTTAATAACTCGATTCAAGAATCCTGCTAGAATTCAATCTTTGGTACGCAAGGAGCTTCTCGCTGGAGCTGAACTCGCATTTGCTTCCGCGCTGCCTTGTCATCCAACCCTGGACTTAGAGTCTATTGCCAAGGCCAATGTAGAACTCAATCAGTACTACCCCATTGCTAGGCATCCTGCTTACATTGTTATCTCTAGGATTGAAGCAGGTACTGAGAGAGATTTGAGGAATCAGACTGATCAAGGAACCTCGTCTTGACAGAAATATTTGAATAGTCCCGCACGTAGTGCGCTTTGTAATTACTGTAACTAAATTGAGTTACTCTTCTATTTTGAAGAGAACCTTGTATCGCAATGGCGATGTTCTTTTTTAACACCCCATGCCGACGATACTCTTTTGTAACATCATGTAGAGTCGATAATTTCGTTTATTTTTAAAGGAACCGTAAGCCAGCCAAAAAATTTATCTGTCGAAGGAAACTGAGGGATCAGGTCAGTTTGCTCGTTCGACGACCCTGTAGTAATCGCAAATACATTTGCTGGGCCGTGTGTATTTTTGCGTTGGCAACAGCCCCCGAGTAAACGAGGGAACCATGTGCCTAATTGGCTTCGTAACGCGGTGCACCGGCGTGAGCCTTTCTTATTTATATAGTTTCCACCAATTGCAGCGCTCGCATGTTTCCTGAGGCTTTGTGGAAGTATTCTTATTTTTTCTTGTATAAAGATTTTCATCAATTGTAGCACTCGCATGTTCCCTGAGGCTCTTGACGAAAACCGTACAAAACCTTGTAGCCCCCGAGTATTGCCGGGTAAGCTTTATTATATCTTACGTGATATTTTTATAAACCAGGCTCCCGATGGGAGTAATAGTAGTCGACAACTTTGAAGAGCTCCCGAACATTTGTTCGGGTGAAATAACAATTGTATAAGCCTGATACGTCCAATTTGCATCACTATTTTATATCATAATTTGCTGTTATTCATTGATATATTTCATATTGGGACACAATACTTATGTTATTTCATCTATTTTGCATGTTTCATCATTATTGGAGGATCGAATACCGGAGCCAGGATTCTGCTGGAAAAAGCACCGTCAGAACGCAATATTTCGGAAGATCAACTCTGGAAGAAAATTATACCAAAAATCCTATTTTTCAAGATGACGAAGGAAGCCAGAAGGAGGAGCCAGGAGGAGCCAGGGTGGGCCCACACCCTAGGGCGGCGCGGCCCAGGCCCTGGCCGCGCCGGCCTATGGTCTGGGGGGCCCACGACCCTTTTCGCCTCCTTTTCTTCGCCAAACCCTTCGTCCCGAAGACCTAAGCCACAGAGGGTACCTCGCGAAGAGTTACAGCCGCCTCTGCGGGGCGGAGAACACCAGAGAGAAAAGAGCTCTCCGGCGGGCAGGAATCCGCCGGGGAAATTCCCTCCGGGAGGGGGAAATCGACGCCATCGACACCGTCATCGAGCTGGACATCATCGCCATCACCATCATCATCATCTCCACCATCATCACCGCCGTCATCACCGCTGGACACCGCCACCGCCGTAGCAATTTGGGTTTGATCTTGATTGTTTGATAGGGGAAACTCTCCCGGTATCGATTTCTACTTGTTGTTGATGCTATTGAGTGAAACCATTGAACCAAGTTTATGTTCAGATTGTTATTCATCATCATATCACCTCTGATCATGTTCCGTATGATGTCTTGTGAGTAGTTCGTTTAGTTCTTGAGGACATGGGTGAAGTCTAAATGTTAGTAGTGAACTATGGTTGAGTAATATTCAATGGTGTGATATTTAAGTTGTGGTGTTATTCTTCTAGTGGTGTCATGTGAACGTCGACTACATGACACTTCACCATTTATGGGCCTAGGGGAATGCATCTTGTACTCGTTTGCCAATTGCGGGGTTGCCGGAGTGACAGAAACCTAAACCCCGTTGGTATATCGATGCGGGAGGGATCGCGAGGATCTCGAGTTTAAGGCTGTGGTTAGATTTAATTCTTAATTACTTTCTTGTAGTTGCGGATGCTTGCAAGGGGTATAATCACAAGTATGTATTAGTCCTAGGAAGGGCGGTACATTAGCATAGGTTCACCCACACAACACTTATCACAACAATGAAGATTATTTAGCCGTATGTAGCGAAAGCACTAGACTAAAATCCCGTGTGTCCTCGAGAACGTTTGGTCATTATAAGTAAACAAACCGGCTTGTCCTTTGTGCTAAAAAGGATTGGGCCACTCGCTGCAATTATTACTCTCGCACTTTACATACTCGTACTTTATTCAACTGTTACATCAAACCCCCCGAATACTTGTCCTGTGAGCATTTACAGTGAATCCTTCATCGAAACTGCTTGTCAACACCTTCTGCTCCTCGTTGGGATCGACATTCTTACTTATCGAAGATACTACGATACACCCCTATACTTGTGGGTCATCAAGACTATTTTCTCGGCGCCGTTGCCGGGAGTGAAGCGCTATTGGTAAGTGGAATTGGTAAGGAAAACCTTTCTTGTTGTGCTGATTTTATTTCTACTTTCTTGCTATAAGTCATTATGGAGAGATCTTCTCTTCAATTTCTATTTGGGAAATCTACTACTACTGCAACGGTAGTGGATGAGGCGCCAGGTGAGGAAGTGATACCATATAAAATACCTATGAAAATTATTGAACGTGTTATGGATAACCGCTATGAAGGGGATGGAACTGTCCATCCTGGTGATCATTTACTGTTTTTGCATGAATTATGCGGGTTATTCAAATGTGCAGGTATTGCTATGGATGAAGTGAGGAAGAAACTATTCTCTTTGTCGCTGTCCGGTAAGGCGGCGCATTGGTATAAATTACTGGATAATGGGGATTCTCTTGAATGGAATGATATTGTGCCCGGTTTTATTCTAAGTTCTATCCTCCAAGTGAAATTCATAAGGATCGGAATCGCATATATAATTTTTGGCCTCATGATGGAGAGAGTATTGCCCAAGCTTGGGGAGATTGAAGTCTTTAATGCTCAAATGCCCCATTCATGAGCTTCCTGGTAATGTTATTATTGATAATTTCTATGCAAGACTTTCTTTTCAAGACAAGACCTTGCTGGATACTTCTTGTTCTGGATCATTTACACGCAACAAAGAAGAGTTTAAAAGGGACCTTCTTGATCGGATCCAAGAAAATACTGAAGGTTGGGAGAACGACAAGGATAGAGAATCAGTATAATTTATGATTATAAATGCATTGAAGCTTTTATGGATCTTGATAAATTTCGTAATATGAGTGCTATATATGGTCTTGATTCTCAAGTTGCTATAAATCTTTATAAAGCTTTTGCCTCTCATTATGAATTGCCAAAGAAGAATTTTGATAAGTATCATGAACCGTATAAAGATAAAATTGATTCATCTATTAATAAATGCGTTGTAGTTGAAACTGCTGATCGTGTTATTCCTGAAGCTTATATTGAAAAAACTCCTTTCCCTGCTAAAATGAAAGAGTACTCTGTTATAAATAGTGCGGTTCATAAAAGTGAAAAGAAACCTGTAGAACCTGAAGAACAAATAAAAGTTGAACCTGCTGTTGCAATAATTAAAGATCTTGTGACTGAAAATGTGGAGGATGGTCATATTATTTTCTGTGAAGATGCTTCTAATATTGTCTCACATCCTAATAAACCCAAACAAGCTAGTGTTCCTATGCTATCTGTTAAAATTGGTGATCATTGTTATTATGGATTATGTGATATTGGTGCAAGTGTTAGTGCTATTCCGTATGAGCTTTACACGGAGATTATGCACGAAATTGATTCTTGTGAACTTGAAGATATTGATGTGGTTATTCAGCTGGCTAATAGAGAAACTATTTCTCCAATTGGTATTGTTCGAGATGTGGAAGTTTTATGCGGTAAGATTAAATATCCTGCTGACTTTTTGGTACTTGGTGTGATTATTGTCCTATTATTTTTGGTAGACCTTTTCTAAATACTTGTGGAGCTATTATAGATTGCAAGAAAGAGAAAATTTTGACTAAATTCGCTGGTGAATCTTATGAGTTTAACTTCTCTAAATTTACTAAAACTCCTTATAAAGCTGATTTGCCTAGTAATGATTTTAAAATGGAGCAATGTGCATCTATTGTTCTTGTTCCTAATAATCCTTTGCAGCAACATTTGGAGGATAGCGAGAGCGAAATTTTTAGGAAAGAAAGAGATGAGCTTGAGGAAATTTTTCTTCGCCAACCTATTCTCAAGCATGATTTACCGGTGGAAGATTTGGGTACAACACCGCCACCAAAGGAAGATCCTGTTTTTGATTTAAAGCCTTTACCTGATAATCTTAAATATGCTCATATTGATGATAAGAAAATATATCCTGTTATTATTAGTTCTAAGCTTTCAGAGATTGAGGAAGAAAGGTTATTGGAAATATTGAAGAAGCATCGAGGCGCTATTGGCTACACTCTTGATGATTTGAAGGGGATTTCTCCGTCTATATGCCAACATGCTATTAATATGGAAGATGATGCAAAGCCTGTTGTTGAACCTCAGCGTCGTCTAATTCCGAAGATGAAGGAAGTGGTAAGGAATGAGGTATTACGACTTCTTGAAGCTGGTATTATATATCCTATTGCTGATAGTAGATGGGTTAGTCCTGTGCATTGCGTTCCCAAGAAAGGAGGTATGACTGTTGTGCCTAATGATAATGATGAGCTCATCCCTCAAAGAGTAGTTGTAGGGTATAGAATGTGCATTGATTTTCGAAAAGTTAATAAAGTTACTAAGAAAGATCATTACCCTTTACCATTTATTGATCAAATGCTAGAAAGATTGTCTAAAAATACTCATTTTTGCTTTCTTGATGGTTATTCTGGGTTTTCACAAATTCTTTGTTAAAGCTAAAGATCAAGAGAAAACCACCTTTACTTGTCCTTATGGAACTTATGCTTATAGACGCATGCCTTTTGGTTTATGTAATGCTCCTGCTACTTTTCAAAGATGCATGTCTGCTATTTTTCATGGTTTTTGTGAAAGTATTGTAGAGGTATTCATGGATGATTTTTCCGTCTATGGGAATTCTTTTGATAGTTGCTTGCGAAACCTTGATAAAGTTTTGCAGAGATGTGAAGAAACTAACCTTGTTCTTAATTGGGAGAAATGCCACTTTATGGTTAATGAAGGAATTGTATTGGGACATAAAATTTCTGAGAGAGGTATTGAAGTTGATAGAGCTAAAGTTGAAGCAATTGAGAAGATGCCCTATCCGAGGGATGTTAAAGGTATTCGTAGTGTTCTTGGTCATCTTTGGGTTTTATAGGAGATTTATTAAAGATTTCTCCAAGATTTCAAAGCCTCTTACTAATCTTCTTCAAAAAGATGTACCATTTGTTTTTGATGATGATTGTAAGGAAGCTTTTGAAACTCTTAAGAAAGCCTTAACAACTGCTCCTATAGTTGAACCTCCTGATTGGAACTTACCATTTGAAATTATGTGTGATGCTAGTGATTTTGCTGTAGGCGCTGTTCTTGGACAGCGAGTAGATAAAAAACTGAATGTTATTCATTATGCTAGTAAAACTCTTGATGCTGCTCAAAGAAATTATGCTACAACTGAAAAAGAATTATTAGCTGTAGTTTTTGCTTGTGATAAATTTAGATCTTATATTGTTGATTCAAAAGTTACTATTCATACTGATCATGCTGCAATTAGATACCTAATGACAAAGAAAGATGCTAAGCCGAGGCTTATTAGATGGGTACTTCTTTTGCAAGAATTTGATTTACATATTGTAGATAGGAAAGGTGCTGATAATCCTGTTGCTGATAATTTGTCTAGATTGGAAAATATTGCTTATGATCATGTTCCTGTTAATGATAGTTTTCCAAATGAACAATTGGCTGTAATAAAGGTGAGCTCGCGAGACAGTCCTTGGTATGCTGATTATGCTAACTTTATTGTTTCCAAGTACTTGCCTCCAACCTTTTCAGCTCAGCAAAGGAGGAAATTCTTTTATGACTTGAGGCATTATTTCTGGATGACCCACACTTATATAAAGAAGGAGTGGATGGTATTATGCGAAGATGTGTTCCTGAGTATGAACAACAAGAAATATTGAGTAAATGTCATGGTAGTGCTTATGGAGGACATCACGCTGGAGAAAGAACCGCGCAAAAGGTTTTACAATCAGGTTTTTATTGGCCAACTCTCTTCAAGGATGCGAGAAAGTTTATTTTATCTTGTGATGAATGCCAAAGGGTTGGTAATATCTCCAGACGCAATGAAATGCCTATGAATTATACTCTTGTTATTGAACCGTTTGATTGTTGGGGATTTGACTTCATGGGACCTTTTCCGTCTTCGGAAGGTAACACTCATATACTTGTTGCTGTCGATTATGTTACTAAATGGGTGGAAGCTATACCTACAAAAAGTGCTGATGGTGAGACCTCTTTAAGAATGCTCTTAGATATTATTTTTCCTAGATTTGGAGTACCTAGATATATTATGACTGATGGAGGTTCTCATTTTATTCATGGAGGTTTTAGAAAAACTCTTGCTAAGTATGGTATTAATCATAGAATTGCTTCGGCTTATCATCCTCAAACTAGTGGTCAAGTAGAATTATCAAATAGAGAGATTAAATCTATTTTGGGAAAGACCGTTAATAAAACTAGAAAGAATTGGGCTAGTAAATTGAAGGATGCACTTTGGGCTTATAGAACTGCTTATAAAAATCCCATGGGAATGTCACCTTATAAAATGGTTTATGGGAAAGCTTGTCATTTACCTTTAGAACTAGAGCACAAAGCTTATTGGGCTGTTAGAGAATTAAATAAAGATCCTAAACTTGCCGGTGATAAGAGGTTGTTGCAATTGAGTTCTCTAGATGAATGGAGAAGTGAAGCATATGAAAATGCTAAACTCTTTAAAGAGAAAGTTAAAAAATGGCATGATAGGAGGATTATCAAAAGAGAATTTAATATTGGGGATAAAGTCCTATTGTATCGGTCTCGTCTCGCATTATTTGCAGGGAAATTACTCTCGAAATGGGAAGGACCATATGTTGTCGAGGAGGTGTATCGTTCAGGAGCAATCAAAATTAGCTCTCTCCAAGGCAATGCTACGCAAGTGGTGAATGGACAAAGACTCAAGCATTATATCTCGGGTGATTCTTATAATGTTGATGTTGATATTATTCAAGTGGAAACACCGGAGGCCTACATCAAAGGGCAAATTGACGATCCGCGAACTCGACTTGAATAGGTAACGATCTTGGTAATGAAAAGTACGCAATTTACTTTCCGAACTATATTTTTGCTGTTTTTGGAAAATATGAGAAATTACGAGTTCGAAACGGAGTGGAAAGGACGCAAGAGGGGGTGCCACCATAGGGCGGCGCGGCCTGACCTGGGCCCGCGCCGGCCTATGGTTTGGCCGCCCCGTCGCCCCTTTCCGACTCTGGTTCGATCTGGTACTTTCCTTTTGTCGAGAAAATTTTTGCTATATAATCCCCCCAGACCCCTGGAGGTCCGTATATCGTTTTCTCGACGTGTTTTGTTTCGAGTTGTTTCTGCCAGGATTTGCTTCGGATCTAGAGCCATCATGTCTTCGTCGGAAACTCCGAAGGACAGCTCCAGCAAGGATGTTGGCAACTTGTACATGGAGGAGCTGAGGATGCACCCCAAGGAGTTGCTGCTCGTTGAAGGAGAACTGCAGATCAAGGATGTCCAGGGTCCTAAAGGAGAAGGAAGCCTGGAAGACAGGATGGAGAAGCTAGAACAAGAGGTTTTCAAATACAAGAAGATGGCTGAGCGTGAGGTGGATATTTTCCACAGGATTGTGTCTGAACTCATTGCTGAACATGAGAAGGAAACTGCAAAGCTTTGGAGCGATATCCTCTCACTTCACGACACCACCAACAAGCTCCAAGCACAACTCTATGATTTTCGTAATCAGAACTGTGAGTATGAAAACAGGTTTAAATACATAAGCCGTGCTGCTAGTTTCAGGAACCCCGAGACCAAGATGTCGTTTCTTGATGGAGAGCCTCTTCCTTGGAAGTTTGATGACGGGAGTTCATCACCACCATCACCGCAGGAGTAATTCATCATCGGTATTGGCATCCCCTTGGTTTGTTCCAAGCTTGGGGGAGTGCCGCGGTATCACATTATCACTACCTTTTACTTTTATTGTCAAGTAGTATCATATCATGAGTAGGGAAGTTATCATATAAGATGGGTTGCGTTTGGAAGTATCTCTCCTTTAGTTGGTTATCTATGTATCCCTTGGTGTGAGTTATCGTTATGGAATATTAATGAGAAGTCTTATCATTTACATATTGCACATCTTATTTTAGTTTGCAATCTCTACTATATGATTCACCTTGTTGTTAGTATTGGTATCACTTTGGGAGCATTGAATAAATCTATTTGGTTTTGGCAAACTTAGCATTGGTCAACAGCAACAACACTTTGAGGTTTAAATAGAAAAGAGAAATACATGTAGATGTTTCATTGTCTTTCTTGTTAGCTCATAGCTTATTATTCTGAAGTTAAAATTGTTTGTACTTACAAGGAAGATGCATGATTGTTTCTATCACATGTATATTTGTTTGTTTCCTCGACTCTTATGCTTGCTAATTAACCTTGCTAGCCAAAGACCTGTACTGAGAGGGAATACTTCTCGTGCATCCAAACCTTAACCCAAACCTATGCCATTTGTGTCCACCATACCTACCTACTACATGGTATTTTCTGCCATTCCAAGTAAATACTTCATGTGCTACCTTTAAACAATTCAAAACTTAGTATCTCTTATTTGTGTCAATGTTTCATAGCTCATGAGGAAGTATGTGGTGTTTTATCTTTCAATCTTGTTGGGCAACTTCCACCAATGGACTAGTGGCTTCACCCGCTTATCCAATAATTTTGCAAAAAGAGCTGGCAATGGGATTCCCAGTCCCAAATTGATTAAACTAAATAGACACTCCTCCATGGTATGTGATTGATGGACGGCACCCGAAGGATTCGGTTAGCCATGGCTTGTGTAAGCAAAGGTTGGGGGGAGTGTCATCATCATAATAAAGCTAAAATAAAAAGGCACTCCTTCATGGTATGAGATTGTTGGCGGGCACCCGAGGATTCGGTTAGCCATGGTTTGTGAAAGAAAGGTTGGAAGGAGTGCCACACAAAATGAAAATAATATGGGAGCTGCTCTTAGGAGGTTGTCTGGCAAGGGGGTTAGAGTACCCGCTACCAGTCGTTGACAACAACAAACACCTCTCAAAATGTTACTTTTATTCTCTTTATATGATTGCAAAAATTGAAAAAGCTCTAGCACATGATTTAATCCCTGCTTCCCTCTGCGAAGGGCCTGTCTTTTACTTTATGTTGAGTCAGTAAACCTATTTCCCTCCATCTCAAGCAAGCATTTGAGTAGTTGTGATCAAACCATTATATTGTGATTTGCTACATCATGTCTTTTATTCTTCCTTGTTTAGTACAAGTTTTATCTGAATGAATATAGCTTTGCAAGTTATCAATGATCATGAGAAGACCATTATGATTGAGTATGCAAGTTGTGCCTTATAAACTTTAACATGAGAGCGCTGCTCAATGAGATAAATATAACCTGTTAATTGTTCTCTGACCAAGAACGAAGTTTGCCATCATCAATCATGATTTCTCATGCACCTTTACTTGTGATTACCTTATACTTGTTTCAATATGAGTTATAAGAGATTGTTTACTATAATGTCCTGTGTGAATGAATATGATGCTTCTTGTCCGTATTTTATTTATCGACTCTTCACTCCATAAACATGTGGTCATGTCTCTCGAGCTCCCGTTCGCTTGGGGACAAGCGAAGTCTAAGCTTGGGGGGAGTTGATACGTCCAATTTGCATCACTATTTTATATCATAATTTGCTGTTATTCATTGATATATTTCATATTGGGACACAATACTTATGTTATTTCATCTATTTTGCATGTTTCATCATTATTGGAGGATCGAATACCGGAGCCAGGATTCTGCTGGAAAAAGCACCGTCAGAACGCAATATTTCGGAAGATCAACTCTGGAAGAAAATTATACCAAAAATCCTATTTTTCAAGATGACGAAGGAAGCCAGAAGGAGGAGCCAGGAGGAGCCAGGGTGGGCCCACACCCTAGGGCGGCGCGGCCCAGGCCCTGGCCGCGCCGGCCTATGGTCCGGGGGCCCACGACCCTTTCGCCTCCTTTTCTTCGCCAAACCCTTCGTCCCGAAGACCTAAGCCACGTAGGGTACCTCGCGAAGAGTTACAGACCGCCTCTGCGGGGCGGAGAACACCAGAGAGAAAAGAGCTCTCCGGCGGGCAGGAATCCGCCGGGGAAATTCCCTCCGGGAGGGGGAAATCGACGCCATCGACACCGTCATCGAGCTGGACATCATCGCCATCACCATCATCATCATCTCCACCATCATCACCGCCGTCATCACCGCTGGACACCGCCACCGCCGTAGCAATTTGGGTTTGATCTTGATTGTTTGATAGGGGAAACTCTCCCGGTATCGATTTCTACTTGTTGTTGATGCTATTGAGTGAAACCATTGAACCAAGTTTATGTTCAGATTGTTATTCATCATCATATCACCTCTGATCATGTTCCGTATGATGTCTTGTGAGTAGTTCGTTTAGTTCTTGAGGACATGGGTGAAGTCTAAATGTTAGTAGTGAACTATGGTTGAGTAATATTCAATGGTGTGATATTTAAGTTGTGGTGTTATTCTTCTAGTGGTGTCATGTGAACGTCGACTACATGGCACTTCACCATTTATGGGCCTAGGGGAATGCATCTTGTACTCGTTTGCCAATTGCGGGGTTGCCGGAGTGACAGAAACCTAAACCCCCGTTGGTATATCGATGCAGGAGGGATCGCAGGATCTCAGAGTTTAAGGCTGTGGTTAGATTTAATTCTTAATTACTTTCTTGTAGTTGCGGATGCTTGCAAGGGGTATAATCACAAGTATGTATTAGTCCTAGGAAGGGCGGTACATTAGCATAGGTTCACCCACACAACACTTATCACAACAATGAAGATTATTTAGCCGTATGTAGCGAAAGCACTAGACTAAAATCCCGTGTGTCCTCGAGAACGTTTGGTCATTATAAGTAAACAAACCGGCTTGTCCTTTGTGCTAAAAAGGATTGGGCCACTCGCTGCAATTATTACTCTCGCACTTTACATACTCGTACTTTATTCAACTGTTACATCAAACCCCCCTGAATACTTGTCTGTGAGCATTTACAGTGAATCCTTCATCGAAACTGCTTGTCAACACCTTCTGCTCCTCGTTGGGATCGACATTCTTACTTATCGAAGATACTACGATACACCCCCTATACTTGTGGGTCATCAAAGCCGAACTAGAAGTTTTATTCATAATATGCAACTGGGATATACATTGTCTCGAAGATGGCTAAGAAGCGTTATTGAATAAAATAAAAGGCAATAAAAAGATGAGGCCTAAACATAGAATCGTCGCAATTGTGCAACGTTCCATGGGTTGCCTTCCACCTGTCCTGTTGTAGTATTCTTGATGCGACAGGCTCCTCCTGAGATGACTTCAGTAACGATGTAGGGTCCTTCCCAAGGAGATTCAAGCTTCAGATGTCCTTTTTGTTTTAAGCGTAATACTAAGTTACCTACGTTAAAACATTGAGTGCGTACCCTTCGACTGTGATAGTTTCGTATTGCCTGCTGATACACCGTTGTTCTAGCCAAAGAAATATCTCGAGCTTCATCAACTAGGTCCAAAGCATCCTGCAATGCTTGAACAGAGGTTTTCTCGTTGTACGCGATGACCCGCGGTGCTTCAAAGCGAATGTCGGCAGGCAGAACAGCTTCAGCTTCATGTACCAGGAAGAAGGGAGTATACTGCGTTGATCTGTTCGGTGTAGTCTGCAAACTCCAAAGGACTGATGGTAATTCTTCAACCCAGGCACCAGCTGCTTTTGTGAGACGCTTTTTTATGCCATCGTAGATTAGACCGTTAATCCTTTCAACTTGCCCATTGGTTTGAGGATGTGAAACCGAAGCAAAACTGAGTTTGATGCCAAGCTTTTCACAGAATTTGTGGAGCTCTTTGGATGCAAAGTTGGTACCATTGTCTGTGATGATGCTATGAGGTACACCGAAACGACAGGTGATTCCATCGAAGAACTTGACAGCAGTGGTGGCTGTTTGATTGGTGACTGGTATAGCCTCTATCCACTTGGTAAACTTGTCGACTGCTACCAATAGATAAGTATGGACGCCTGGCGATGACTTCGGCATTGGCCCAACTTGGTCGAGTCCCCACTGTGCAAAAGGCCATGCCAAGGGTATCGTCATGAGGTCCGTAGCTGGGGCGTGTGGTTTTGGTGCAAAACGCTGACAAGGATCACACTTCCTGACCAAGTCTCTTGCATCGGCTGCTGCTGTTGGCCAATAGAACCCAGCTCTAAAAGCTTTATCCACAAGTGCGCGACTACTTGCATGATGACTGCACCTGCCTTCATGTATCTCTCGTAGCAGTGCCTTTCCATCTTCGATGGCGATGCACCGTTGGAATATGCCAGATATACTCCTTTTGTAAAGTTCGCTAGCCACCATTGTATATGCTTTGGAGCGACACGTGATGCGCCGGGCTTCCGTCGGGTCATCTGGTAGCTCCTGACGAAGTAAATATGCCAAAAAAGGCTTAGTCCATATGGGCTCGAGGAGCAAAACTTGCTGATCAGGTCTAGCAACGATATCTTCGGCAGCGTCTTGGGGCGTAGCCCCCGAGTTAGTAGTCGACTTTTTAGGAGGTGTCAAAGTCTTGACTTAGATATATCGTTGATTGATTACTTCATAAAAAACTCCATCTGGAATTGCGGAGCATGTGGAACCGATATTTGCCAAGGCGTCCGCTTCTTCGTTGTTGGCCCTGCCGATATGTTTCAACTCGCAACCTTCGAACTTGGCTTCCATCGACTGATACATTTGGCGATAAGCAATCATGTTATCACTGATAGCATCGCACAAATTCATCGACTGCTAGACCAAGAGGTTTGAATCTCCATAAATATCCAAACGAGTAGCGCCGCATGCTTTGGCCATACGCATACCATGCAATAATGCCTCATACTCTGCTTCATTGTTTATCGGCAGCGAGAAGTTCATCCTCAGCACGTACTTCATCTTCTCGCCTTGCAGTGAGATTAACACTACTCCTACTCCCGAAGAGTACCTCAGTGGGCCATCGAAGTACATGGTCCACAAACCCGAGATATCGGGTGCAGCCGGAGTTAGCGACTGAATCCAGTCAACAAAGAAGTCTGGGAGGACCTGGGATTTGATAGATGTTCAATTGACATAAGAAATATCGTGCGGCGCCAATTCGATGGCCCACTGAGGTACTCGACCCGTGTCATCTGGATTGGTGAGTATGTTTTTCAGCGGAGCTTCAGTGACGACGACAATCAGATGCTCAGCAAAATAATGTCGCAGCTTTCGTGATGTCATCCATATGGCATATGCCAGCTTCTGGTAGTGGGGGTACCGCTGCTTTGTCGGTGTAAGTACTTCACTGAGGTAATTGACGGGGCGCTGCACACCGTGGACTTTCCCTGCTTCCGTGTGTTCGACTATGAGCACGATGCTGACAACTTGATTGGTTGCAGCGATGTAGAGTAGCATTGGCTCCCTGTCGTGAGGGGTAACGAGGACCGGGGAAGTCGACAGAACTTTCTTAAGATCATCGAAAGCGTCCTGTGCTTCTGCTATCCACTCAAATTTCTCTGATTTTTTCATTAATTGATAGAAGGGCAACGCCTTTTCTGCCAATTTTGCGATGAACCTACCAAGGGCTACCACTCGTCCTGCCAGCTGATGCACCTGCTACAAATTCCTTGGTGGTTCCATGTCAAGAACAGCCTTGATCTTCAGGGGATTGGCTTCAATTCCTCTAGCAGAAATAAAGTACCCGAGTACTTGGCCTCCTGGTACCCCGAAAAAACATTTCTTTGGGTTCAACTTGATTTTGTAACGATCAAGGTTGCTGAAGGTTTCTCGCAGATCGTCGATTAGCGTAGCGGCGTTTCTGGTCTTGACGACGATGTCGTCGATATACACCTTGATATTCCGGCCAATCTGTTCCCCGAGGCAGGCTTGCATACACCGTTGATAGGTTGCGCCCGCGTTTTTTAACCCGGAAGTCATGACGTTGTAGCAATAAACACCATGCGGTGTAATAAATGCCATTAACTCCTGGTCTTCTTCTTTGAGTTTGATTTGATTATATCCAGAATAAGCATCTAGAAAGGAGAGGCGATGACAGCCTGCCGTGGAATCGACTATTTGATCGATACAAGGCAACGGGAAATGATCCTTCGGGCAATGTTTGTTGAGGCTCGTGAAGTCTATGCACATACGAAGAGCTGTTGTATCTTTCTTTGGCACCATCACTGGGTTGGCTACCCACTTGGCTTCTTTGAGTTCTCGAATAAACCTGACTTTACGGAGCCTCTTAACTTCTTCCCCGATGGCTTTTCTTTTTGGTTCCGAAAAATGACGTAGTGTCTGCTGTACAGGCTTGGCTTTAGGGTCAACATTGAGGGCGTGCTCAGCGAGTTCCCTGGGAATACCTGGCATGTCAGATGGCTGCCATGCAAATATTTCCCAGCACTCACGGAGGAACTCGATGAGCACGCCTTCCTATGCGACAGTAAGATCGGCCGACGCATTGACTGTTTTCTTCGGACCAGAGGGATGCACCTGATGCTTCTTTGCTTCTTTGGCAGCGTCAAACTCATCGGACTTTGTGTTCCGATTATCGGCAGGTGGCTGCTTATGGTTGGTGAGTATGTCTAGTGCATTGAGCTCTTCCCTGACTCCAGACTTGGAGGCGATCTTCTGAAAGTCCTTATCACAATTATCGAAACGAGAAAAACTTCCATGAACAGTTATCATTGTCCCGTTATTGCCTGGCATCTTGAGTTTTAAGTACGCATAATGAGGAACTGCCATGAATTTGGCAAATGCTGGTCGGCCGAGAATAGCGTGGTACTGCGATTCCCAATCTACTACCTCGAACTCGAGTCTTTCCTTCCTGAAATTGTCGGGTGTACCAAAGACGACGTCCAGCGAGATCTTGCCAAGAGGATATGTGGGTAGGGTCGGGATAATGCCATGGAAACCTGTGTCGAATTATTTTAACATATCGACTGTCATACCCATTGCCTTCATTGTGCTTGCAAACAAGAGATTTAGGCCGCTTCCTCCATCCAAGAACACCTTGCTCATGTTGAATCCACCAATCTGTGCTTCGAGTACTAGGGCGGCATGACCAGGCCTTGGTACAGCTACCGGATGATCTTCCCTGCTAAACAAGATGCTTTGATCTAACCAGTCGATATATTCGGGTACACTTGCCGTGGCCACCTCTGCAAGCTTTATCTTCCGTGTAAACTTCTTGGTTTCTCTTTTGGAAATGCTAGATTTGTGGATCATGTTCACATGTCCTCGTGATATGGGGAAGACTTCGGCTGGCACGTATGAGCGTTCCTATGGTTTGGGTGATTGGGCAGAGGCAGCTATACCCTGTTTCATCGGGTGTGCCAATGCTTCGGAGTTGGACCTCAATTCTTCGCATAACTTCTAAATATCGAGGAACTGTCGACAATCCTTGAGCAGATGCGATGCCTTCTCGGTGTTGTCTTTTGGGTCGACATAAATATGCAAGTAACATGGGGCGACTAATTGCTCTGCAGCTGGCAGGTGAGGCGTCCGGGGGAGGTGAATTTGTCGGCTGCGACTTCTAGTTGACCGCTCATCATAGTGCCCTTCGTCCTGATCGCCGTACTGATAGGGACAGCTGGCAGCATGGTCAATTTCCTGATAGTGGAGGTCCCTTCTCCTCTTCTGGTGCTCCTGCCTGCTCCCGATGTTACTCAGATACCTTTGGTTGCTTTCGTCATTGTTGCTGAGCGAATATGGTGGATCTATCGTGGTTAGTGGTGGAACATCGACCGTTGGTGGGGTCGCAGTCCTCTCCATGCCAGGCGCGACTGAGCCTGGGAGCCGAAGAAAACCTCCAGAGTCGATGATGAAGTGGACGCTGCCGAACGTTGCGTCTACACCGCCGCGCAGCCCCGAAGGGACCGAACGCGACGCGTCGTTGTGCGGAGTGAACTCAAAGGATCCACAGCGGATCGAATTCCTTGAGCTTGAGGATGTTGGAGCCGATGATATTGGTGACACCGGCGGAAACATAGCCGACATGATTGGAGCAGCCGATGAAGTGCCTTGTACCAGCAGATTTCTCATAGACGGCGCCAATTGACGAGGGTGCTCCTGGGCAATGCCCACCACGAGGGGCTTAGGGTTGACGGAATCCTGCAGGCTAGCACAAGACATTAGATACCAAACAAATGGGGATAGAGATTTACCCAGGTTCAGGGCCCTCGATGAGGTAAAACCCTTACTTCCTGCTTGTCTGATCTTGATTATCAAACATATCGAGTTACAATGGGGTAGCCGATAGGCTGCTATGGTCGACTTGCCGAGAGGCAAGGATTTTAGGTTTTTGGCTCTAACTTGCGATGGTTCTACGTATTGATGTTGTTGTTCGGCAGGCCCTCTCCTGGCCTTTATATAGCAGGCCAGGTCTCGAGAGTCCCGTTCGAACTCGACTAGGTTACAATGAGATCTATTCTAGTCTTTCCTTTAACGATGTCTTCTTGCCTTGTTCATCAAGAATTCGTCTTCTAGTAGGTCTCGTTTGCTGGAACCGACGTATAGGCCCACCTTGGTTGTTGGGCAATCTACATGGGCCCCTAGTTGGGCTGGAGGAGGTAGACTAATGCCGGATACCCGAAGGGTAATGCCCACATCAAAAAGCTTCGTTGGAAGCACGAGTTTGAACTTGCTGAACCTGATGCTGAGGTGGTGGTGGTGGGCTCGGGAGCTGCGCCTGCCCTTTATTCGACTCATAAAACTTCTGAAGATCACGAAACTGTCGGCAGTCCCTGAGCAGATGACTCGACTTTTTGGTGTTATCCTTCGGGTCGATGTACGCGTGTATGTAACAGGGGCATTTAACTGCTTAGCAAACGGTAACTCCGAAACCCGTGGTGGCCGTTCTCTATAATTGCCTCGATTTCCTCGAGAACCGCTGCGGTTACCATCCCGACGCTCATCACGTCTGTCGCTGCGCTGATCATCGTACCGATCGTCACGTCGATCGGAGTATCTTGCGGCTACAATGTTGGTGTCGCCGAAGGTCTCGTACCCACGGTCTCTCCTCTTTTTGCGGCGGTCATGTCGATGACCCGAATCGTGCTTCTGATCATCCTCTTCGTCGTCACTGCGCGGGCGTGGCTTCCGCACGTGATCTTCTCCATCAGCCCAACTATTGGCGACTTCCATGAGTTTGGTAATAGTCTTCGGCTTCTTTCGATCGAGTTCTTCGATGTAGGATTCTCATCGGATGCCATCACCGAAGGCGTCAATCGCCCTGTCAATGAAGACATCTTCGGCAGCATTCAGAAGTTTAGTGAAACGTCCAATGTATGCGCGCATTGATTCCTTCGGCTTTTGATGGCACTAGCGCAACTCTTCAATTCCAACGGGCCTCTTGTATGTGGCCTGCAATTTTTTGACAAAAGCATCGACTAAGTCTTCCCAAGACCTAATGGATCCCTTTGGCAGACCTCTCAGCCATGCTCGTGCTGAATCTTTCAGGTATAGCTGTAGACATTGCATCGCTGCCACTTGGTTTCCCTTGTGTAGGATCACAGTTTGTAAATAGTCATCTATCCAAGATCTCGGCTCTTGTTGATCGTCATATTTGGCGGCATTAGTAGGTGTTGGCTTGAATCTCTTCGGTGGCATCGCCTCCCGAATCTTGTGGCTTAGACAATCGGCACCTCGGAGTTCTCCATCGTGCTCTTGAGTTTCTTCGGAATCATCGCTGTCACAGCCTTCTCTTGCAGCGCGTCGATGGCAAGCTTTGTCAATCTTACTATGCGTAATGTCGGCGCGAGCATCTTTTGATGATGAGCGATGCTTAGATCCACTATCGTGATGCGTAGTTTTCTCTTTTCTAGGGGTGAGCTTGTCTCCGAGGATCGCAAGACTTTCCAGGGCGCCCTGATGAGCTTGTGCCATCGGATCATTGGATGTTGGCTGGTTGTTGATCAAATAAGCTGCGAGATTGGTTGTTGCTCCTTCGACAGTTTTGGGCCTGATCATGCCCGCCATGTCCATAGTCATGAAAGAGTTGAAGAGATTCGAGGTAATCTCCCTTACATCGGCTTCTGAAAGGCGAGGGATTCGTGGTCGAAACCTCCCCTGACCTTAATGGCTGCGAGATGCGCTCCCATGTGAAGGTAGCCCCCTTCGCCGTTTGCTTGATTGATCGGCTGCCTGCCGGCGCCGATTGAGGTCAGCTTGCTCATTTGCTAATCGAACCCGATTCTTCTCCAGAATAACGTGATATGCGCTGAGGGTTCCTGCCGAAGCCCCGACGTGAATCCGAGTATTATTGGCTATGGCGTTGCGAGCAATCTCCCACTCTTCCCCGGTGATGGTATAAGCGCTATCGTCATTGCTGCCACAGGCTTCGGCATTGCGTCGCCCATCACGATTGACGCATGGGGTGCGCTCGCCCTCGAAAAGCTCGACTCCCGTATGAGGGTTGATGATAGCATAAATTTGATGAGGGGCCGCTTTCGAAGCAGCCGCCATGGTGATGTTGTCGGTACTTTCTTTGTCGGAGGAGTACTTGGCGCTGCAGACGAAAGGTGTATCATTCGAGCCTAGCCCGTGCCTGGTGTCGCAGTTGAGGCAGTAGTATGATGTTAGATCTGATGATCCAGAATCATCAGATCTGACGGACATGGAAGACGTGGTACGACACGATGATGACGATGGCGAGGACGTTGGAGTCGACACCGACGACGTAGCTGATAAATCGACTGTGATCGAGGATGAAGCAGTTGATACAGCAGTCGATAAAGTCGTACTTCTTGCTGCGCTAGGGGTAATCGGGTCAGGGAGCCGAAGGATGCCCCCAGCGGAAGTGGACGCTCCCGAACGTCATGTCCATCCCGCCGCGCAGGCCTGAAAAGGACAAACCTGACGCGTCGTTATTCGGAGTAAACTCGAAGGATCCGAAATGAATCGAGTTCCCCGAGCTTGGCGATGATGGATCCGATGATGATGACGATGTCGGCGGAGTCGTAGCCGACACGATCGGAGCAGCCGATGAAGTGCCTTGTACCGGTAGATTTCCCACAGACGGCGCCAATTGACGAGGGAGCTCCTCGGCAATGCCCACCATGAGGGGCTTAGGGTTGACGAAATCCTGCATGCTAGCACGAGACATCGGAAGAGAGATTTACCCAGGTTCGGGGCCCTCGATGAGGTAAAACCCTTACTTCCTGCTTGTCTGATCTTGATTATCGAATATATCGGGTTACAATGGGGTAGCCGATAGGCAGCTACGGTGGTGTCGTGGTATCGTCACGGTATATGCCATAGGGTGGCTAAAGAGATGTGGTTCCTGTATGGGCGTCGACGGTATCCGGATGCGGGATTGGTACACAGCACACGGTGATGTACCCAGGTTCAGGGCCCTCACGGTGGAGGTAAAACCCCTACTCCTGCATGTGTCTGGTGTATATGAACACATATGAGTGATACAGAGTTGCTCCTTGAGCTGTTTGTCCTGAGGAGGAAGAAGCTGTTGCGAGCGAAGAGGGAGCCTGGCCGGCTTGGAAAGAGACTGGCCGGCTGCTCGTATGTGAGCTGAGAGAGAGGGAGGGCAGCGCTGGCCCTTGAGAGCGTGAGCCTGAAGGGCTCCCCCTGGTGTGTCTTATATAGTGGCACCCAGGGGACAAGAGGTGGCCCACATGCACTGCTGATGAAATGACTACTGGGGTCTTGTCACACTATTCGGTACAGTGCTACTGTTCGCTACAGGGACTAGCGATAGCTAGCTGTACGTAGCATGATTCATGCTTGTCTGGTCGTGGTCTTGGCGTTGTCTCGATCGTACTCCTGCCAGAGGATACGATGCCAGATCTTGATGTCTTGTGCCTTGGATTCCTGGTACGTGAGCAGGTGGATGAAGCTGGTTGATGCTTGGAGCTGGACGTGAGCGGGATGGATAGCCGGCCACCATGCAGAGGATGAAGCTGTCCATGCAGAGGAGCAGCCGGCAACTCATGTCGCTGGGAACGAGCGTGCCTGGGGCCGTGCAAGCCGGACGCGGCCCAGGATGGGGCGGCCTAGCGCGGCCCAGCCGGAGGGGGAGCGGGCCACGTGGAGTTGGAGTCGGGCCACGTGGAGCTGGAGTCGGACCACGCGAGCGGAAGCCGGAGCCGGCACAGTAGCGGGAGCAGGCCGGACAAATCGGAAACCGGCCCGCGCGTTGTCTTTTATGCTTTTGCTTACTGTTTCTTCCGTATATTTTGATCCGTGTCATCTTTTCTTGATCCGTGAATTGTTCCGCACTCGTCAACTCCAGGGCTTTGCCATACCGGGGGGTCATTCCTCCGACAGGTGGACTCGCCAAGAGGCAAGGATTCTAGGGTTTGAGCTCTAAGTTGCGGTGGTTCTACGTACTATTGTTTTGTTGTTCGGCATGCCCTCTCCTGGCCTTTATATAACAGGTCAGGTCCCAAGAGTACTGTCTGAACTCGACTAGGTTACAATGAGATCTAATCTAGTCTTTCCTTTATCGACGCCTTCTTCCCTTGTTCATCAAGAATCCGTCTTCCGGTAGGTCTCCTTCGTTGGAACCGACGTACGGGCCCACCTTGGTCTTTGGGCAATCTTCGTGGGCCCCTAGTTGGGTCAAGGGAGGTAGACTAATGTCGGGTACCCGAAGGGTAATGCCCACATCAAGCATCGACTAAGTCTTCCCAGGACCTAATGGATCCCTTTGGCAGACCTCTCAGCCATGCTCGTGCCGAATCTTTCAGGTATAGCTGTAGACATTGCATCGCTGCCACTTGATTTCCCTTATGTAGGATCACAGTCTGTAAATAGTCATCTATCCAAGACCACGGCTCTTGCTGACCGTCGTATTTGGCGGCATCAGTAGGTGTCGGCTTGAATCTCTTCGGTGGCATCGCCTCCCGAATCTTGTGGCTTAGACAACTGGCACCTCGGAGTTCTCCGTCGTGCTCTTGAGTTTCTTTGGAATCATCGCTGTTATAGCCTTCTCTTGCAGGTCATTGACAGTGAGCTTTGTCAATCTTACTCTGTGTAATATCGTCGCGGGCATCTTTTGATGATGAGCGATGCTTAGATCCGCTACCATGATGCGTAGTTTTCTCTTTTCTAGGAGTGAGCTTGTCTCCGAGGATCGCAAGACTTTCCAAGGCGCCCCGATGAGCTTGTGCCATCAGATCATTGGATGTTGGCTGGTTGTTGATCAAATAAGCTGTGATGTTGGCTGTTGCTCCTTTGACAGTTTTGGGCCTGATCGTGCCCGTCGTATCTATAATCATGAAAGAGTTGGAAAGATTCGAGGTAATCTCCCTTGCATCGGCTTCTGGGAGATGAGGGATTCGTGGTCGAAACCTCCCTTGACCTTGATTGCTGCGAGATGCACTCCCATGTGAAGGTAGCCCCACCCTTCGCCGTTCGCTTGATTGATCGGCTGCATGCCGGCGTCGATTGAGGTCAGCTTGCTCATTTGCTAACCGGACCCGATTCTTCTCTAGAATAACGTGATATGCGCTGAGGGTTCCTGCCGAAGCCCCGACGGGAATTCGAGTGTTATTGGCTATGGCGTTGCGGGGATGAAGCAGTTGATGTAGCACTGATATAAGCACTGCCGAATCTCCCACTCTTTCCCGGTGATGGTATAAGCGCTATCGTCATTGCTGCCACTGGCTTCGGCATTGCGTCGCCCATCACGATTGACGTGTGGGGTGCGCTCGCCCTCGGAGAGCTCGACTCCCGTATGAGGTTTGATGATAGCATAAATTTGATGATGGGCCGCTTTTGAAGCAGTCGCCATGGTGATGTTGTCGATACTTTCTTCATCGGAGGAGTACTTGGCGCTGCAGACGAAAGGTGTATCATCTGAACCAAGTCCGTGCCTGGTGTCGCAGTTGAGGCAGTAGTATGATGTTAGATCCGACGATCCGGAATCGTCAGATCCAACAGACATGGAAGACATGGTGCGGTGCGATGATGACGATGTTGGGGTCGACACTGATGACGTAGCCGATAAATCGATTGCGATCGGGGATGAAGCAGTTGATGTAGCAGTCAATGAAGTCGTGGTCCTCGCAGCGCCAGGGGCAATCGGGTCAGGGAGCCGAAGGACGCCCCCAGAGTCGACGCGGAAGTGGACGCTCCCGAACGTCATGTCCATCCCGCCGCGCAAGCCTGAAAAGGCCGAACGCGACGCGTCGGTGTGCGGAGTGAACTCGAAGGACCCGAAACGAATCGAGTTCCCCGAGCTTGGCGATGATGGAATCGATGATGATGATGATGTCGGCGGAGTCGTAGCCGATGCGATCGGAGCAGCCGATGAAGTGCCTTGTACCAGCAGGGTTCCCACAGACGGCGCCAATTGACGAGGGAGCTCCTCGGCAATACCCACCATGAGGGGCTTAGGGTTGACGGAATCCTGCAGGCTAGCACGAGACATCAGATACCAAACAAACGGGGATAGAGATTTACCCAAGTTCGGAGCCCTCGATGAGGTAAAACCCTTGCTTCCTGCTTGTCTGATCTTGATTATCGAATATATCGGGTTACAATGGGGTAGCCGATAGGCTGCTATGGCTGACTCGCCGAGAGGTAAGGATTCTAGGGTTTTGTGCTCTAAGTTGCGGTACTTGTACGTACTGTTGATCTTGTTGTTCGGCAGGCCCTCTCCTGGCCTTTATATAGCAGGCCAAGTCCCGAGAGTCCTGTCCGAACTCGACTAGGTTACAGTAAAATCTAATCTAGTCTTTTTATTGACGCCTTCTTGCCATGCCCATCAAGAATCCGTCTTATGGTAGGTCTTCTTCGTTGGAACCGACGTACAGGCCCACCTTGGTCTTTGGGCAATCTTCGTGGGCCCCTAGTTGGGCTAAGTGAAGTAGACTAATGTCGGGTACCCAAAGGGTAATGCCCACATCACCAAGAAAGTGATGAATGTCACCCAAGCCACTCATGAAAAACTCACTTTTTAATGAGGAAATGATGTGATGAAGGAGATGAGTAGTGTTGGCTATGAGGATGATGTCATCAACATATAACAATAAATATGCAATGGAGGTGTCGTTTTTTAGGATGAACAATGAGAAATCACATTTGGATGGGATGAAGCCAATGGATGTAATAAAGTGACTAAAACGGTGAAACCAAGTGCGGGGTGCTTGTTTTAGACCATAGAGGGATTTATGCAGCCGACACACATGAGGGGTTGAGATGAATCAACAAAACCGTCTGTGGGCACTAAGATCTCACCTTCCCTGGCTCTGGTTTGCTCTCGCATTTCACATACTCGCGCCCGGCGTTGCCTTTCTTATTGTTGTGGGTATACTTCATGGGTGTACCATCGACAGTGCGTAGATCCGGCAAGCCCGGGTGGCCCATAGACGGTGATGGTGGCATGAGGCCCATCGGGTGGCCCAGTTGCTGTAGATCAAGAAGGATGAAGTCCAGCCCAGGAACAGGAAGCCGGATCCACCGACCAGCTCAAGAAGTCGGATCCGGCCTGGCCCATTAGGGGTAGCCGGATCCAATACGACGTATATGGAAGGGTGGATCCTTGACGTGCACGGCAATGTAATGTACCGTAGTTAGGCAACTTGTATTCCGGCTAGGACTCTCCATGTAAACCCTTGATCCGTGCGCCTTTATAAGCCGGATCCTGGGAGCCCTAGGGGCACAACCACAACTCATTGTAACAACGCGAAAGCGCCCAGATAATTCCAGACAAGCAGCAGTAGGCCCTGTCATCGTGCAGGTGTTCCGAAGCTGGGTAAATTGTGTACCACCGTCCCGAGGACACTCCGCCCAATGGCCCCTACTTCTTCTCCCCCTCGTGAGGATCCCTCCTCCGAGGTACCGTCAAATAGGAAACGACAGTTGGCACCCACCATGGGGCCAGCGGCGTCTGGAGGCCGGAACCGGGAGGGTTCTACCTTCGGAGGCATCGGCGACACCATCGCCGTGGGGCGCGTCTTGTACGCCGGCAACTTTCCGATCGTCCCTCAGGATGAGTGCTGATTCCGGCTAGGACAAACCCCGTCAAGCTCTCCATTGTCCCGATTGGCGGGATACACATCTTCATCGGTGAGACCGTCGATTCCGACGGGAACGCACTGGTAAGTCACGCTGATGCGACCGCCGCTGAGCAGGACGCTGTCGCGAAGATCCGATCCGAGATGCAGGAGCTTCCTAAGGAAGGTTCCGCCTTAGATCTGGAAATTTCAACGCCCACCCAATCCGCCCCTGAGCAGGAAATTATGGTGGAAGACCAATGCAGATCCGCCTGGGTCTCCCAGGTGTTAGAGAAGCAAAGGTGCCACTTCGTGCACTTCCTCGCACATACCGCAGGAACCGCCCCTCCCCAGGAAGGAGCCGGCCCCATGCAGGTCGAAGCTGTCGGAGACAGCGACACCCCGGATCAGCAAGATGCTGCCGGAGACAACGACGCCCCGTATCAGCAAGAGGATGCCGGAGACAAGGAGGAATCAATCCTGGGCAATCTAAGCCCAACCTCAGACGATGCTACCACTTTGGACACAGAGGAGTACAATCGCCTCACGAAGGAGCTGGAAGGCGACCAGGAAGCCGAAGCAGAATCCGCTCCGCCTAAACAGGTCCTTGCAACCATAACTGGGCTAGAGCAGGAAGCTGACGAAGAAACTCCGACTGACGTCGGACTCCTGGACCCGTCCACTTCGGAGACTCCGCCTACGCGGCCTCGCTACCGCGTCGCGCCGGAATCCGGAGAAGGGCATATCTCCGGGCACACGGAATACATGTCCGCGGACGAGCTCGTCGAACAGGCAGGCCGGGGTGCTATCGCGCACTCGGAAATCCTCAACAAGCCAATAACCCTGGATGAAGCCGCATATCCTGAGGTTCTAGAAGCAAAAAGAAAGGAGATGCTGGCCACCACAAAGGTATTTGCCAACACTGCAGCTGCAATGCTGGAGGAAAGGCAAGAAGCAGGAGCAGTGATGGAAAGTTTTCTCAAGAGAGAATCTGAAGCCGCAAAGTGCTTGGCAGAGGCTAAGAAATTCCGAGCACAATGGGAAACCATGATGGAGGATGCTGGTAAGGAAGCAGATAGAATCCGCCGGGAGGCCATTGGCCCTCGAAAGATCAACTTTGCAACTCCCACAAATCAGCAGCCACTCGCCACTCCAAAGGATAATATGAAGAAAGCTGCGGAGATCTTGGCCAAGAAGGATGAGGAAATCGACATCGCACACCTCCGCACGCTGGTAGCTTCAGCAATGAAGCAACAGAGTAAGGCAGATACTTCGCGCAGGTTCGAATCCAACCCGGATCTATGTGTATCCACCGCGCAGAAGGACGCCTCCGGAAGACAGCATCGCGACGACGAATCGTGCACCGGATCCATGGAGCGCAGAAGGAGGACCAGAGAACATCTAAATCCGATCCCGGTACCCTCGAAAACACCTCCGACGGACCCAAGAAAGGGAAAGGATCCGATGTACACTGGAAGAGACAAGTACCAGAACCCATCACCTCCGCCGCGAAACCAGGCACCTCCTCCGCCCCCTCACCGTCGTAGTCCAGTCGGAAACACCAGACCCCATGGGCCTGACGGAATCAACATCCGCGACAACGTGGTCCCTCAGAGGAATCGGAACACGGAGCGTACGCCGGAACCTCGTCGGAGCCGGAATGAAGAACGTGAGCCGGAGCCCCGCAGAAGCCGGAACGAAGGAGGCGACCGCCATCATGGGGAAGGTAGCCACCGAAGCCGGAGTCAGCAGCGTGAAGGGCGCGGCGAATCTGAAGGCGGAAGCAAAAGGTCCCACAGGCCCCCTCGCAAATCTCCCTCCCCGCCACCCAGTGGAGGAGGCGGAGGCGGAGGCGGAGGCCGGAGATCTCGTTCCCGCTCGAAGTCTCCCCGCACCAGCCCACGCGACGCAAGGGAACGTCTCAACGAGTACAGATCTGAATACATTGGCCCAAAATGCTTTGGCAGGATGATCCGAGAGGAGCCATATCCAAAAGGCTTGAACCTTAAGTTACCCAGAAATCTGAAGCACTATGATGGCAGCGAAAGGCCCGATACCTGGATCGAAGACTACTTCAATGCAGTAAGCTTCGCCGGAGGAAACCAGAGAATCGCCTGCCGCATGCTTCAGTTGTACCTTATTGGTCCAGCTCGTACCTGGCTGGGCGACCTCCCGGAGAACACCATCTTTTGTTGGTTTGACATGAAGATCGCCTTTGAAAAACACTTCAGGGGCACCTACAAAAGACCTGCCACAACAAGCGACCTGCAAGCATGTATCCAGAAGAAAGGCGAAACATCACGGAATTTTCTCACGCGATGGTTGGCAACCAGGAACGAGTGTGAGAACGTGGATAATCGCACAGCTATGCACGCCTTCATCGGTGGACTGCAGAGGGGAGGATTGCTCTGGCACAAGCTTACTTGCCTGATCAATGAAAACAAGTTAACATTGGATGACATGATCGGCATTGCAAGTACTCACTCCGCTGCCGATGATGACGCAGGAGGAGAACTTGCTGCTACTGCCATACCCCTGCACCAACAAAAGAAAAACCGTGATAATGGCGGCAGCAGCAACAGCAACAAGCGGAAGAATCCCCCCGACGACCAGAAGAGCGGCGGATCCGACATGGTCGCCATGGCGTTCCAACGCGGAGGTTAGGGAGGCGGAAGAGGCCGCGAACGTGGAGGCGGAGCCGGCAGGGGCCAACAGCGCACTGACGAAGTCACCGCTGGTGGATTCCGCGCTCCCCAAACGTACGAGGAGTATAGGGATATGCCATGCCTGGCTCATATGGATCCGGATACAGGCAAATCCTCTCATACTAACCGCAACTGCAAATGGGTCAATGATCTAAAAGGGGACCCGGAAGCAGGATACAAGCGAGCCCGGAAGCACCGCCCACGCGGCAAAGGAGGCAAGGGCAAGAACAAGGAAAAGGACGATGATAGTTCCGAGGCGATGGACGAGGATGATGCTTCGCCGGATCCCAAAGAGGCTTCCGCGGCAAACAAACCCAACCCCTTCGTCAAAAAGAGCGCTGGTACATACCACACCTTCCTCGGAACACCCACAGTCCGTGCCAACAAATCAGCTCTCCGGATCCTGAACGCCACAGTTCCGGCTATGCCGCAGTATGTCAGGTGGTCGGAAAATCTCTGCACGTTTGACAGGGCGGATCATCCGACCATCATTCCAAAAGAGTGCTACGCCTTGGTTGTGAGTCCCTGCATCGATGGTTTTGACTTCTCCAAGTGCCTTATGGATGGCGGGGCCAGCTTGAATATCATGTACCTGGAGACTCTGGAGAAGATGCAGCTTACCAAGGAACAGCTCAAGCACAGCAACACTGAGTTTCATGGTGTGGTTCTGGGTAAAAAAGCAAATTCTCTTGGCAGCATCAGACTCCCCGTGGCCTTCGGTGATGTTAATAATTTCCGCGAAGAAATGATCACGTTCGAAGTCGTGCCCTTCAAGAGCTCCTACCACGTCATCTTCGGCAGGCTCACCTACCACAAGTTTCACGCAAGGGTGTGCTACATCTAGAATACACTCAAGATTCCGGGTCCTAACGGTATGATTACCGTATCCGGAGATTACAAGAAAGCTCGAAAGTGCAAGATAGGCGAAGCCGCCTTCGCAAAATCTGTAATATCCGGAGAGGAGCTGCAAGGCTACAGAGCCGCGGTGGATCCGACAGAGATGCAGACCACCAAGAAACAGATCTCCGAGCAGAAAAACTCATTCAAGGCCGCGATAGACACCAAGAATGTTGACCTCAAGGTAGGAGACAGCTCCAAACAGGTGTCGGTCGGAGCCAACATGGACCCCAAATAGGAAAGCGCGCTCGTCGAGTTCCTCCGAGCTAACATGGATATCTTCGCATGGAAACCTTCTGACATGTCCGGAGTACCAAGGGAACTCGCCGAGCACTACCTCAACATAAATCCGGGTGCTAAACCGGTGAAGCAAGCTATGCGACGCTTTGGAGACAAGAAGCGCTGCGCCATAGGGATGGAATTAGTAAAGTTACTAGAGGCAGGTTTTGTAGTAAAGTTATCCATACTGATTGGGTCGCAAATCCCGTCCTTGTACCCAAAAAGAATTCTGAAATACTAAGAATGTGCATCGATTACTCCGGCTTGAATAAGCATTATCCGAAGGATCCGTTCCCCTTGCCACGCATTGACCAAGTCATTGATTCGATGGCTGGGGCGGAACTTCTGTGTTTTCTTGATGCATATTCCGGGTATCATCAGATCCGGATGAAGAAGTCCGACCAAAAGGCGACCTCGTTCATCACGCCCTTTGGCACTTACTGCTACGTCACCATGCCCTTTGGTTTGAAAAATGCAGATGCCACCTATCAACGTACGATGCAGCGATGCCTGAAGGACCAAATTGGCCGGAACGTGCACGCATACGTCGACGACATCGCGGTCATGACCCGGAAAGGATCCGATCTGATCAGCGACCTCATAGAAACCTTTGCAAATCTCCGACGGTACAAGATGATGTTAAATCCGCTGAAGTGCATCTTTGGCGTACCAGCCGAAAAACTCCTTGGCTTCATCGTGTCTCACAGAGGCATCGAAGTAAACCCGGAGAAAATCAAGGCTATCCTGTATATCAAAAGGCCAACTTGTCTCAAAGATGTGCAACGACTAACTGGTTGTGTTGCTGCAATTAGTAGGTTTGTTAGCCGTCTTGGCGAGAAGGCACTACCTCTCTACAAACTGCTGAAGAAAACGGACAAATTTGTCTGGGACGACACAGCAGATGCAGCACTTCAGGGGTTGAAGGATTTACTTACTTTCCCACCTATTTTGGCAGCTCCGGCTGAGTCAGAGCCTATGCTCCTCTACCTGGCAGCCTCCAACAAAGTCATCAGTCTCGTTATCGTGGTGGAGCGAAAGGAAGAAGGTCATGAATACGGAGTCCAACGGCCAGTCTATTACATTAGCGAGGTGCTGACAGAATCCAAACAATGATACCCTCACTTTCAGAAGCTAGCCTATGGCGTGTTCCTAGGTAGCCGGGAGCTGAGGCACTACTTCCAGGAGCATCCAATGACAGTTGTGAGCAAAGCTCCATTGTCAACCATTCTTAACAATGTTGACGCAACAGGACGCACAGCAAAATGGGGCATAGAACTATCCGCCTTCGACATCAACTACAAAGCCAGAACTGCAATCAAGTCCCAGATTTTAGCGGATTTTGTCGTTGATTGGACAGAAGCTCCGGATGCCGAACTTGAGCCGGAACCGGAAACTTGGGTCATGCACTTCGACGGATCCAAGCAACATCAAGACTCGGGGGCTAGAGTTACCCTGAAGTCCCCAACCGGAGAAGAACTGCAGTACGTTCTGCATATCCACTTCGAAGCTACAAACAATATGGCGGAATACGAGGCTCTACTACACGGTATGCGCATCGCTAAGGAAATTGGGATCAAACACATCATATGCTGTGGAGATTCCGACTTGGTGGCACAACAAGTAGCCGGAACCTGGAACGCCAGAAACTCCATCATGGCAGCTTACAGAGACGAAGTTGATGAGATCGCCAAGTGCTTCCTCGGATATGAAGTCAAGTACGTCAGGGGAGACGATAACACAGCGGCAGATATGCTGTCCAAGCTCGGATCCGGCAGGAAACCCATTCCTCCCGGAATTTTCCTTGAGCACCTACGGATACCCTCGGTAAAGGGCGCTAACCCGGAAAACCCAGATGTGGCAGTGTCTCTGGCTAAGGAGGTGATGGTTATCATTCTGGCTTGGACGCAGCCTTTCTTGGATTACCTCATTGATCAGAAGTTGCCGGAGGATGAAGTTCTCGCACGATAGATCATCAGACGAGCAAGATCCTACACAATAGTTGATGGACAGCTCTACAAACGAAGCGCAAACAGGGTATTTCTGAAGTGCGTCTCAAACCAAGATGGCATTGAAATCCTCAGAGAGATCCATGCAGGTGATTGCGGGCATCACGCCGCTCCCAGGTCCCTCGTTGCAAAAGCTTTTCGGCAAAGATTTTACTGGCTCACAGCTAAAGAAGATGCTGAGAAACTTGTGAAAACCTGCCGAGGTTGTCAGTACTACGCTACTCAACCTAATGCTCCGGCTGAGGAGCTGAAGACCATCCCTATCACTTGGCCGTTCGCGGTCTGGGGGCTAGATATGGTCGGAAAACTAAAAAAAATCATCTCCTGGCGGTTTTGAGTACCTCTTGGTCGCTATTGACAAGTTTAGTAAGTGGATCGAGGCAAAGCCAGTGAGAAAAGCCGATGGTGCTACGGCACTAAAATTCGTCTGTAGCCTCGTAGTGAGATACGGCATCCCACACAGCATAATCACAGACAATGGCATGAACTTCGCTCAAGGAGAACTAAGGGATTATTGCAATGACGTAGGGATCCGGCTTGACCTGGCATCTGTGGCACATCCACAGTCCAATGGGCAGGTCGAACAAGCCAATGGCATCATACTAGCCGGAGTTAAACCTCGCCTTGAAGAACCGCTGCGCCGCGCGGCCGGAGCTTGGGTTGAGGAGTTAGATTCTGTTCTGTGGAGTTTACGAACTACCCCTAACAGATCAACAGGGTTTACCCCTTTCTTCCTAGTATACGGATCTGAAGCTGTGCTTCCCTCTGACATCATCCATGATTCCCCGCGAGTTTCCGCCTACAACGAAGATACCGCTGACGAGGCTAGACAGCTATCTGTGGACCTAATCGAAGAAGCTTGGAACTTAGCTGACCAGCGCTCCACCATTTACCAGCAGAAACTCCGACGTTATCATAGTCGTCGAGTTCGGAATCGCTCGTTTAAAGAAGGTGACCTGGTCCTCTGCCTTCGACAGGTGAAAGAGCATAAGTTGCAATCTCCATGGGAATGACCTTTCGTCATCAGCAAAGTGCTACACAACGAATCTTACTACCTCGTTGATTTCCACAAATTAAAAGACAGACCTGCCAATTGGCATCGGAAACGAAAGCGAGAGGATCCGGATGATATATATGATGAAGTAGATCGTCCTTGGAATATAGCACAGCTACGTCCTTTCTACACTTAGCAATCTTCGCATTACATACTTTGTAATAGTTATACATGATCAATGAAATAAAGCATATGGTTCACTCTTTGAGTCCTTTACCTCCTTTAGTTGTTCATTTTTGGATCATGTATGTGTTTTTCCGACTAAAACCGCAGAGCTGGATTTTTCCGCCTTGGCGTGTATGAAAGTTGTGATTTTCAAAATCGTCCTTTAGGACGTGAGCTTAAGTTTTCTGGTGGATGAGTTTTTTGTTGCGAACTTATGGATTCCTGGTAGCGATTTCCGGCACCTTGGCTGGGGGCTTGTTTCCGCGGTTATTGACGAATCGCCATTAGGCTTCGTCACCGCAGGAGAGCATTTCCGGCTAAAGGTTTTCTGGCTCGTGGAAGGTCAAATAAGCAAGCTGGAAAATTTAGAAACTAACACTTGCTTTTACAAGAAACGAAACATGCATATATTGAACGGATAGCAGGATAAGTTTTTTCCGCCCACGCAAATTGTTTCGTCCTAGCTACTTAAGAATATTTAAGTCATATATTACAAACCCTCGATGGGGCCAAAATGATGCATTTCATTGTTTTTCAGGAATCACTCGGAGGATTGGCCATCTTCCTCCGAGGCTTGGTAAGTATCATCCTTGCCGGAGCCTTCGCCGGAATCGTCATCGGAGCAATGTGCGCTGGACCCAGAGCCTTCCTCAGCGCCTTCCTCGTCTTCGTCTTCCTCGTCGTCGGAGAAACCAGGAGGGGGAGCGTTCTTCTTGTACCAAAACGAGTGATCCACTCGCCCGGCAAACAGCATATCGTACACTTTGGTTTCCGAGAGAGCTGCCTTGATATTGGTGCCCTTGGGAACTCCGCGCGTAATGGATGCGAAGCTCATGGTAGGGAAGTGTGCTTTGCACATTGCTAAGGCAATGGAGGTGGCTCTGCGCGCTGAAGACTCCTGCCAGTCCCTGATCAGCTTCGGCACCACCCGCATAAGCTTTGTCATCCTGTCGATGAGGGTGGTGCGGGCTCTCTTCAGCGACAAAGATTCGGCAATGCCCCGACAAGCCTCAAAGAGGTCATCGATGGAATTATGCGCTTCTTCATACGCTTCAGTCCTGGAGAGGGGAGATTCCGGCGGCCATTCGAATCCGAGACACGCTGTTGAATGAATCGCATGGTCAGTTTCCGGGTATCAGCCGGGATGAATGCAGTAACGAAGGCGGAAGAATATGAAGTCCTTACGAAAGATCATCTTGTCAATGTTTTCCACCTCCGTCTCATAAGCTTTTGACTTTGACATCAGAGTTTTGATCCTCTGGTTGCTCGTCTTTAACTTCTCGGTGAGATCCGACAGGTCCTTGGCGTGCTTCTCTTCGCGCTCTTTTTTCTCCTTGGTCTCCTTCTCGGAAGATTCCTTGAGAAAGTCCTTGAGGGAGGTATGCTCAGCTTTTAGCACTTCGAGCTCCACGGAGAGGTCGTCGATGGATGGGCGTTTGGCAAGTTGATCTGTAAGGCGGAAAGCAAAAGCAAAGTAAGTATACAACAATATTTGTTCAAATAGAGAATGCGTTGAGAAGCCTGAGGTAAGTCGGAATCTTTACCCTCGCGGTCCTTCATGCGAGTCTCCAAAATGGAAATTGCCTTCTGGCTCTCCGCATCCCTCTTGTGCAGCGCCTCAATCTCCGCCTTCTGCTCCAGCACTAGCACGCGCAGATCGTCATGCAGCTTGCGAGTGTTCTGTGAAGCAAAAAGGTTAGCCGGAAATTTCAAATTTGGGGGCTGGACATGAAGATATATTGAAGTTCATACAGTTAAAGCATCAGTTCACACATGTTATTCAGAAAAGTCTAAACCAATGCTTGGGGGCTGGTATTACCTGGCGCAAATGCTTGTGCTTGGTGAAGAAGACCTGGAGTTCACCTTCGAGGTCAGCGAGGTCTTTCTGCTCCGTCTCCGGGTTCCCCCACACTTCGTTCATCATCTTCGTCATTTCTGCGTGACGTTGTGATAAGGGAACCTTGGCGAGAACTGGAAAATGATGCGGGTGCGTCTGGGGAGTACCAGTCGCACCGCTCAGCAGTAATTTCCTTTCGACATCCTCAGCCGGAGCTTCAGCCGAAGTGACGTCTGGTTCCTTTGGCAGGAGGTTGGGACGCGGAGGCGCCTTTGCCGGATTCCGCCATTGGCTCTTCAGGGAGATCATCAACGTTGATGACATCTTCCGGGTCCGGAGCGGTAGTGGCGGTGGCTTTGGGCGGAACCTCCACCTCCGGGGTAACTGGCATCGAGGCAGGGGAAGGCTTGGCTTTCTTCTTTGGATTCTTGTGGGGCTTGCTGATGTCTACGTTCCCCCTCCTTTCCTGTAGACAGTGTTGGGCCTCCAAGAGCAGAGGTTTGTAGAACAGCAGCAAGTTTTCCCTTAAGTGGATCACCCAAGGTTTATCGAACTCAGGGAGGAAGAGGTCAAAGATATCCCTCTCATGCAACCCTGCAACCACAAAGCAAGAAGTCTCTTGTGTCCCCAACACACCTAATAGGTGCACTAGTTCGGCGAAGAGATAGTGAAATACATGTGGTATGAATATATATGAGCAGTAGCAACGGTGCCAGAAAATAGCTTGCGGGCGTGTAGTTGATGGTGGTGGTATTGCAGCAGTAGTAATGTGATGAAAACAGTAAACAAGCAGCGATAGCAGTATTTAGGAACAAGGCCTAGGGATTACACTTTCACTAGTGGACACTCTCAACATTGATCACATAACAGAATAGATAAATGCATACTCTACACTCTTGTTGGATGATGAACGCATTGCGTAGGATTACACGAACCCTCAATGCCGGAGTTAACAAGCTCCGCAATTTGTTCATAATTAAGTAACCTTATAGTGTAAGATAGATCAATAGACTAAACCAAGTACTAACATAGCATGCACACTGTCACCTTCATGCATATGTAGGAGGCATAGATCACATCAATATTATCATAGCAATAGTTAACTTCGCAATCTACAAGAGATCATGATCATAGCATAAACCAAGTACTAACACGGTGCACACACTGTCACCTTTACACACGTGCAGGAGGAATAGAACTACTTTAATAACTTTGCTAGAGTAGCACATAGATAAATTGTGATACAAACTCATATGAATCTCAATCATGTAAAGCAGCTCATGAGATTATTGTATTGAGGTACATAGGAGAGAGATGAACCACATAGCTACCGGTACAGCCCCGAGCCTCGATGGAGAACTACTCCCTCCTCATGGGAGCAGCAGCGGTGATGAAGATGGCGGTGGAGATAGTAGCGGTGTCGATGGAGAAGCCTTCCGGGGGCACTTCCCCGCTCCGGCAGGGTGCCGGAACAGAGACTCCTGTCCCCCAGATCTTGACCTCGCGATGGCGGCGGCTCTGGAAGGTTTCTGTGGTTTTCGTCGAACGCATCAGGGTTTTCGATCCAGGGGCTTTAAATAGGCGAAGAGGCGGCGCAGGAGGGTCGAAGGGGCGACGACACCATAGGGCGGCGCGGCCAGGGCCTGGGCCGCGCCGGCCTATGGTCCGGGGGCCCGGTGCCCCCTCCGGTCCTTCCCGGGTGTTCTGGATGCTACCGGTGAAAATAGGAACTTGGGCGTTGATTTCGTCCGATTCCGAGAATATTTCGTTACTAGGATTTCTGAAACCAAAAACAGCAGAAACAGAACCGGCACTTCGGCATCTTGTTAATAGGTTAGTTCCAGAAAATGCACGAATATGACATAAAGTGTGCATAAAACATGTAGATAACATCAATAATGTGGCATGGAACATAAGAAATTATCGATACGTCGGAGACGTATCAGCATCCCCAAGCTTAGTTCTGCTCGTCCCGAGCAGGTAAAACGATAACACAGATAATTTCTGGAGTGACATGCCATCATAACCTTGATCATACTATTTGTAAAGCATATGTAGTGAATGCAGCAATCCAAGACAATGGTAATGACATGAGTAAACAACTAAATCATAAAGCAAAGACTTTTCATGAATAGTACTTTCAAGACAAGCATCAATAAGTCTTGCATAAGGGTTAACTCATAAAGCAATAAATTCATAGTAGAGACATTGAAGCAACACAAAGGAAGATTAAGTTTCAGCGGTTGCTTTCAACTTGTAACATGTATATCTCATGGATATTGTCAACATAGAGTAATATAATAAGTGCAATATGCAAGTATGTAGGAATCAATGCACAGTTCACACAAGTGTTTGCTTCTTGAGGTGGAGAGAAATAGGTGAACTGACTCAACAATGAAAGTAAAAGAATGGTCCTCCATAGAGGAAAAGCATCGATTGCTATATTTGTGCTAGAGCTTTGATTTTGAAAACATGAAACAGTTTTGTCAACGGTAGTAATAAAGCATATGTATCATGTAAATTATATCTTACAAGTTGCAAGCCTCATGCATAGTGTACTAATAGTGCCCGCACCTTGTCCTAATTAGCTTGGACTACCGGATCATCACAATGCACATGTTTTTACCAAGTGTCACAAAGGGGTACCTCTATGCCGCCTGTACAAAGGTCTAAGGAGAAAGCTCGCATTGGATTTCTCGCTATTGATTATTCTTCAACTTAGACATCCATACCGGGACAACATAGACAACAGATAATGGACTCCTCTTTTATGCATAAGCATGTAACAACAATTAATAATTTTCTCATTTGAGATTGAGGATATTTGTCCAAAACTGAAACTTCCACCATGGATCATGGCTTTAGTTAGCAGCCCAATGTTCTTCTCTAACAATATGCATGCTTAACCACAAGGTGGTAGATCTCTCTTACTTCAGACAAGACGGACATGCATAGCAACTCACATGAAATTCAACAAAGAGTAGTTGATGGCGTCCCCAGTGAACATCGTTATCGCACAACAAGCAACTTAATAAGAGATAAAGTGCATAATTACATATTCAGTACCACAATAGTTTTTAAGCTATTTGTCCCATGAGCTATATATTGCAAAGGTGAATGATGGAATTTTAAAGGTAGCACTCAAGCAATTTACTTTGGAATGGCGGAAAATACCATGTAGTAGGTAGGTATGGTGGACACAAATGGCATAGTAGTTGGCTCAAGTATTTTGGATGCATGAGAAGTATTCCCTCTCGATACAAGGTTTAGGCTAGCAAGGTTATTTGAAACAAACACAAGGATGAACCAGTGCAGCAAAACTCACATAAAAGACATATTGAAAACATTATAAGACTCTACACCGTCTTCCTTGTTGTTCAAACTCAATACTAGAAATTATCTAGACCTTAGAGAAACCAAATATGCAAACCAAATTTTAGCATGCTCTATGTATTTCTTCATTAATGGGTGCAAAGCATATGATGCAAGAGCTTAATCATGAGCAAAACAATTGCCAAGTATCACATTACCCAAGACATTAATAGCAATTACTACATGTATCATTTTCCAATTCCAACCATATAACAATTTAACGAAGAAGAAACTTCGCCATGAATATTATGAGTAAAGCCTAAGGACATACTTGTCCATATGCTACAGCGGAGCGTGTCTCTCTCCCACACAAGCATGATGTAATCCAATTTATTCAAACACAAACAAAAATAAAAGCATACAGACGCTCCAAGTAAGGCACATAAGATGTGACCGAATAAAAATATAGTTTCAAGAGAAGGAACCTGATAATTTGTCGATGAAGAAGGGGATGCCTTGGGCATCCCCAAGCTTAGATGCTTGAGTCTTCTTGAAATATGCAGGGGTGAACCACCGGGGCATCCCCAAGCTTAGAGCTTTCACTCTTCTTGATCATAGTATATCATCCTCCTCTCTTGATCCTTGAAAACTTCCTCCACACCAAACTCGAAACAACTCATTAGAGGGTTAGTGCACAATAAAAATTAACATATTCAGAGGTGACACAATCATTCTTAACACTTCTGGACATTGCATAATGCTACTGGACATTAATGGATCAAACAAATTCATCCAACATAGCAAAAGAGGCAATGCGAAATAAAAGGCAGAATCTGTCAAAACAGAACAGTTCGTATTGACGAATTTTAAAATGGCACCAGACTTGCTCAAATGAAAATGCTCAAATTGAATGAAAGTTGCGTACATATCTGAGGATCATGCACGTAAATTGGCTTAATTTTCTGAGCTACCTACAGAGAGGTAGACCCAGATTCGTGACAGCAAAGAAATCTGGAACTGCGCAGTAATCCAAATCTAGTACTTACTTTACTATCAAAGACTTTACTTGGCACAACAAAACACTAAACTAAGATAAGGAGAGGTTGCTACAGTAGTAAACAACTTCCAAGACACAAAATAAAATAGAGGTACTGTAGCAAAATAACACATGGGTTATCTCCCAAGAAGTTCTTTCTTTATAGCCGTTAAGATGGGATCAGCAGTTTTAATGATGCACTCGCAAGAAATAGTATTTGAAGCAAAAGAGAGAATCAAGAGGCAAGTATGAAACAAATTTAAGTCTAACATGCTTCCTATGCATAGGAATCTTGTAAATAAACAAGTTCATGAAGAGCAAAGTAACAAGCATAGGAAGATAAAACAAGTATAGCTTGAAAAATTTCAGCACATAGAGAGGCATTTTAGTAACATGAAAATTTCTACAACCATATTTTCCTCTCTCATAATAACTTTCAGTAGCAACATGAGCAAACTCAACAATATAACTATCACATAAATCATTCTTATCATGAGTCTCATGCATAAAATTATTTCTCTCCACATAGGCATAATCAATTTTATTAGTTGTAGTGGGAGCAAATTCAACAAAGTAGCTATCATTATTATTCTCATCAAGTGTTGGAGGCATAGTATAATCACAACAAAATTTACTCTCCATAGTAGGTGGCACCAAAAGACCACTATCATTATAATCATCATAAATAGGAGGCAAAGTATCATCAAAGAAAATTTTCTCCTCAATGCTTGGGGGACTAAAAAGATCATGAAAACCAGCTTCCCCAAGCTTAGAATTTTCCATATCATTATCAACAATGGTGTTCAAAGTATTCATGATAACATGTTTCATGGGTTTTTTAATTTTCGGATCAAACCATCCATGTCTTAAATCAGGAAATAGAGTAAAAAGCTCATTGTTGTCCATTATGCCTTACTAGTGTAAACAAGAAACAAAAAGATGCAATTGCAGGATCTAAAGGAAATAGCTTTGAGTACTTACAACGACGGAAAATAGCTTGGTAGCCGAGGTCCGGAGTGTGAGTACCTTTTACCTTTCCTCCCCGGCAACGGCGCCAGAAAATAGCTTGATGTCTATGTTCCCCCTCCTTTCCTGTAGACAGTGTTGGGCCTCCAAGAGCAGAGATTTGTAGAATAGCAGCAAGTTTTCCCTTAAGTGGATCACCCAAGGTTTATCGAACTCAGGGAGGAAGAGGTCAAAGATATCCCTCTCATGCAACCCTGCAACCACAAAGCAAGAAGTCTCTTGTGTCCCCAACACACCTAATAGGTGCACTAGTTCAGCGAAGAGATAGTGAAATACAGGTGGTATGAATATATATGAGCAGTAGCAACGGTGCCAGAAAATAGCTTGCGGGCGTGTAGTTGATGGTGGTGGTATTGCAGCAGTAGTAACGCAGTAAAACAGTAAACAAGCAGCGATAGCAGTATTTAGGAACAAGGCCTAGGGATTACACTTTCACTAGTGGACACTCTCAACATTGATCACATAACAGAATAGATAAATGCATACTCTACACTCTTGTTGGATGATGAACGCATTGCGTAGGATTACACGAACCCTCAATGCCGGAGTTAACAAGCTCCGCAATTTATTCATAATTAAGTAACCTTATAGTGTAAGATAGATCAATAGACTAAACCAAGTACTAACATAGCATGCACACTGTCACCTTCATGCATATGTAGGAGGCATAGATCACATCAATATTATCATAGCAATAGTTAACTTCGCAATCTACAAGAGATCATGATCATAGCATAAACCAAGTACTAACACGGTGCACACACTGTCACCTTTACACACGTGCAGGAGGAATAGAACTACTTTAATAACTTTGCTAGAGTAGCACATAGATAAATTGTGATACAAACTCATATGAATCTCAATCATGTAAAGTAGCTCATGAGATTATTGTATTGAGGTACATAGGAGAGAGATGAACCACATAGCTACCGGTACAGCCCCGAGCCTCGATGGAGAACTACTCCCTCCTCATGGGAGCAGCAGCGGTGATGAAGATGGCAGTGGAGATAGCAGCGGTGTCGATGGAGAAGCCTTCCGGGGGCACTTCCCCGCTCCGGCAGGGTGCCGGAACAGAGACTCCTGTCCCCCAGATCTTGACCTCGCGATGGCGGCGGCTCTGGAAGGTTTCTGTGGTTTTCGTCGAACGCATCAGGGTTTTCGATCCAGGGGCTTTAAATAGGCGAAGAGGCGGCGCAGGAGGGTCGAAGGGGCGACGACACCATAGGGCAGCGCGGCCAGGGCCTGGGCCGCGCCGGCCTATGGTCTGGGGGCCCAGTGCCCCCCCTCTGGTCCTTCCCGGGTGTTCTGGATGCTTCCGGTGAAAATAGGAACTTGGGCGTTGATTTCGTCCGATTCCGAGAATATTTCGTTACTAGGATTTCTGAAATCAAAAACAGCAGAAAACAGGAACTGGCACTTCGGCATCTTGTTAATAGGTTAGTTCCAGAAAATGCACGAATATGACATAAAGTGTGCATAAAACATGTAGATAACATCAATAATGTGGCATGGAACATAAGAAATTATCGATACGTCGGAGACGTATCACTTGCTTCCGGAACTTTGTCTGCGCATCATGAGAAAGTATATCACTAAGCCGGAATGCATGCAAATTTAAGTTCATTAAGTCGGAATGCAAGCACTTACCAAGATGGAGCGAAGAACTGTGCGATGTTTGGCTGTGACTGTTTACTGATGTCAATAAGCTTGAGGCATTGCTTCTCCTTCTCAAGCTTCCGAGTAGCCGCGGCGCATGGCGCTTCGCGGGCACGCTTCGGAGCTGGGCCGGAGGGCACGGCTCTCTTTCGCTTGGCGGGAGCCGGAGCCTCGGGAGCTTCCGCGTTGGATGCGGCCTCGGGATCGGTGGTTCAGGTGTGAGGAACTCTGGTCAAGGTTCCGAGGTCCTTCTCCTCGAGGGCTTCGAGCTAAGCGAGCAAAGGTAGAAGTCCTTAGACAAAATAACACAAGCAAATGAAGAATCAGCTGGTAAGCAAAAAAACTTACCGCGGTTCCGGATCCGTTCATGTGGATATCAATGTTGCACACGTGAACATGAAGATCACGCGGAACTTTAATCAGCACCCGGATCCGTTTGTCCAAGGCGTCGGCGGAGAGGTTGTCCTTGGAGGCGCGCATGAGGTCGTCGCGCCCCGTGTAGTGGAACATCAAGCGATCCCGATGTTGAAGTGGTTGGATCCGCTTGGTGAACCACGACATGGTCAGGTCCTTGCCTGTCAAGCCCTCTTCTGTCAGTTTGCAGATCCGCCAAACCGCCCTTGTTAGCTGAGGCGACTCGAAAAGATGAGGGCATTGCGACCAGGCAGGTGTCTCGCTGGCGGGACCATCCTTGAAATCCGGCAGCAATCTCGAACTTGTCGGATCAGAAACGTCCTTCAAGTAGAAGAAGCCTCCGGACCAATATCGGACAGACTCATGGCGGTCTGTAGGCGGGTAGACGCGGCCGGGGCAGAGCTTGAATGTGATACTCCCACAAGTAGCTAGCGAGGAGGTTTGCGAGATTGTCTCCTTCTTGACGGAGAAATAATACTGAAACAATTTTAGATCTGGGGTTACCCGGAGGTGGCCTTCGCAAAGGGTGACGTGGTTGCTGATGGCCAGGATGTTGTTGGGAGAGATGTTATGGGGCTGCAGCTGGTACGCCTTGAGGATTTCCGTGAAGAAATCGCTTGGCGGATGCGAGAATCCCCGCTCGATCAACGCCTTGGTCACCACCCATTCACCGGCTTCGGGAGCTGGAGTCAGGGCACCCGGAACCGTTCGCCAGGATCCGGGCTTCAAGAACCCTTCCGCCTCGAGGTTGCGGAGCTCGGTCTCTGTAGTGGTACAAGGCCACCACTTCCCTTTGGCTTCGCCGTCGCGGGACCGGGTCTTTGATTTTTTGGCGGCTACCTCTTCCACTTTCTTTTGCATCTGCTCGGATCCGGCAGCTTCTTCCGGGTTGGCAGATGGCCCTTCTATGTTCTTGCCAGAATCCTTTGAAGGATCCAGCTGAACAGGAATAAAGGGAGGAGGAGCGGAGGAGATTGGGGTTGCCGCGATGGGCTCTGTCTGCGAGGTAGGCGGAGTCGAAGAAGACATCTACCAAAAATGCGAGATAGCTAACCTTAGCAGAAGCTGTTTTTACACCCTAGTCATCCCTACCAAGGATGGTGAAAAGACTGAAGCTCGAAGGACTTACTGATACGTCTCAAACGTATCTATAATTTCTTATGTTCCATGCTACTTTTATGATGATACTCACATGTTTTATACACACTTTATATCATTTTTATGCATTTTCCGGTACTAACCTATTAACAAGATGCCGAAGCGCCAGTTCCTGTTTTCTGCTATTTTTGGTTTCAGAAATCCTACACAGGAAATATTCTCGGAATTGGACGAAACAAAAGCCCAGGGTCTTATTTTTCCACGAAGCTTCCAGAAGACCGAAGAGAATACGAAGTGGGGCCACGAGGGGCCGACACCACAAGGCGGCGCGGCCAAGGTGGGGCCCGCACCGGCCTGTGGGGTGCGGCCCCCGTGCCTCCTCCGACTCTGCCCTTCCGCCTACTTAAAGCCTTCGTCGTGAAAACCCTAGTACCGAGAGCCACGATACGAGAAAAGTTCCAGAGACGCCGTCGCCGCCAATCCCATCTCGGGGGATTCAGGAGATCACCTCCGGCACCCTGCCGGAGAGGGGAATCATCACCGGAGGACTCTACATCATCATGCCCGCCTCCGGATTGATGCGTGAGTAGTTCATCCTTGGACTATGGGTCCATAGCAGTAGCTAGATGGTTGTCTTCTCCTCTTGTGCTATCATGTTTAGATCTTGTGAGCTGCCTATCATGATCAAGATCATCTATTTGTAATGCTACATGTTGTGTTTGGTGGGATCCGATGAATATGGAATACTATGTCAAGTTGATTATCAATCTATCATATATGTGTTGTTTATGATCTTGCATGCTCTCCGTTGCTAGTAGAGGCTCTGGCCAAGTTGATACTTGTAACTCCAAGAGGGAGTATTTATGCTCGATAGTGGGTTCATGCCTCCATTGAATCTGGGACAAGTGAGAAAGTTCTAAGGTTGTGGATGTGCTGTTGCCACTAGGGATAAAACATCGATGCTTTGTCTAAGGATATTTGTGTTGATTACATTACGCACCATACTTAATGCAATTGTCTGTTGTTTGCAACTTAATACTGGAAGGGGTGCGGATGCTAACCCGAAGGTGGACTTTTTAGGCATAGATGCATGCTGGATAGCGGTCTATGTACTTTGTCGTAATGCCCTAAGTAAATCTCATAGTAGTCATCATGATATGTATGTGCATTGTTATGCCCTCTCTATTTGTCAATTGCCCACCTGTAATTTGTTCACCCAACATGCTATTTATCTTATTGGAGAGACACCACTAGTGAACTGTGGACCCCGGTCCATTCTTTTACATCTGAAATATAACCTACTGCAATCATTGTTCTTTGCTGTTCTTTGCAAACAAACATCATTCTCCACACCATACGTTTAATCCTTTGTTTTCAGCAAGCCGGTGAGATTGACAACCTCACTGTTAAGTTGGGGCAAAGTATCTTGATTGTGTTGTGCAGGTTCCACGTTGGCGCCGGAATCCCTGGTGTTGCGCCGCACTACACTCCTTCACCAACAACCTTCACGTGTTCCTTGACTCCTACTGGTTCGATAAACCTTGGTTTCTTACTGAGGGAAAACTTGCTGCTGTACGCATCACACCTTCCTCTTGGGGTTCCCAATGGACGAGTACTTTACCGTCACAAGGAAGCTACTTTCTGGCGCCGTTGCAACTCCCGCGTCAACTAGCAGCTCTTTTTCTGGCGCCGTTGCCGGGGAGATCAAGACACGCTGCAAGGGGAGTCTCTCACATCCAATCTCTTTACTTTGTTTATTGTCTTGCTTTACTTTATTTTATTTTCTGTCTTGTTTGCTTTCTTTATATCAAAAACACAAAAAAAATTAGTTACTTGTTTTACTTTACTTAATTCAGTTTGCTTTACTTATTTTTATTGCTGTTAAAATGAATACTCCTGAGAACACTAAGTTGTGTGATTTCACTAGCACCAATAATAATGATTTTATATGCACTCCTATTGCTCCACCTGCTACTACAGCAGAATTTTATGAAATTAAACCTGCTTTACTAAATCTTGTTATGAGAGAGCAATTTTCTGGTGTTAGTACTGATGATGCTGCTGCCCATCTTAATAATTTTGTTGAACTTTGTGAAATGCAAAAGTATAAGGATGTAGATGGGGATATTATAAAACTGAAATTGTTTCCTTTCTCCTTAAGAGGAAGAGCTAAAGATTGGTTGCTATCTTTGCCTAAGAATAGTATTGATTCATGGACTAAATGTAAAGATGCTTTCATTGGTAGATATTATCCTCCTGCTAAAATTATATCTTTGAGAAGTAGCATTATGAATTTTAAGCAACTGGATAATGAACATGTTGCCCAAGCATGGGAAAGAATGAAATCTTTGGTAAAGAATTGCCCTACCCATGGACTGACTACTTGGATGATCATCCAAACATTTTATGCAGGATTGAATTTTTCTTCAAGGAACCTATTGGATTCAGCTGCTGGAGGTACTTTTATGTCCATCACTTTGGGTGCCGCAACAAAACTTCTTGATGATATGATGATCAACTACTCTGAGTGGCACACTGAAAGGACTCCACAAGGTAAGAAGGTAAATTCTGTTGAAGAAACCTCCTCCTTGAGTGATAAGATTGATATTATTATGTCTATGCTTGTTAATGGTAGATCTAATGTTGATCCTAATAATGTTCCTTTAGCTTCATTGGTTGCTCAAGAAGAGCATGTTGATGTGAACTTCATTAAAAGTAATAATTTCAACAACAATGCTTATAGGAATAATTCTGGTAACAACTATAGGCCATACCCTGCTAATAATGGCAATGGTTATGTTAATTCTTATGAGAATTCTTACAACAATAATAGGAGTGTACCCTCTGGTCTTTAAGCCATGCTTAAAGAATTTATTAGTACACAAACTGCTTTTAACAAATCTGTTGAAGAAAAGCTTGGTAAAATTGATGTTCTTGCCTCTAAGGTTGATAGTCTTGCTGCTGATGTTGATCTTTTAAAATTGAAAGTTATGCCTAATGAAGATAAAGATATTAAGTCATTTGCTACAGCAAACGCTATCCAAGTTCGAATTAATGAAAATATTAGATTGATGGCTGAATTGCATGCTAGGTGGGAAAAAAGAAGAAAAATTTGCTAAAGAGAATAATGTAGCTAAAGTTTGGACTATTACCACCACTAGTAATGTTGATGCTTCACATGTTGCTAAACCTCCTACTATCAATGGTAAAATAATTGGTGTTAGCAATGTTTCTACTCCTAATGCAAAGCGTGCAAAAAGCTGCACAAAGCTGCTAAAACTGCTGAAACTGTTTGTGATAAAACTGCTGAAATTTTTCAGAGTATTGGGGACAATGATCCCATTGCTTTAGATCATAATGGTTTAGATTTTGATGATTGTCACATCTCTGAAGTTATAAAGTTCTTGCAAAAACTTGCTAGAAGTCCTAATGCTAGTGCTATAAATTTGGCCTTTACAAAACATATTACAAACGCTCTCATTAAAGCTAGAGAAGGGAAATTAAAACTTGAAACTTCTATTCCTAGGAAGTTAGAAGATGGTTGAGAGCCCATCATTAAGATGAAGGTCAATGATTTTGATAGTAATGCTTTATGTGATCTTGGTGCAAGTATTTCTGTTATGCCTAAGAAAATTTATAATATGCTTGACTTGCCACCATTGAAAAATTGTTATTTGGATGTTAATCTTGTTGATAATTCTATAAAGAAACCTTTGGGGAGGATTTATAATGTTCACATTACGGTTAACAATAACCTTGTCCCCGTTGATTTTGTTGTTTTGGATATTGAATGCAATGCATCTTGTCCTATTATTTTGGGAAGACCATTTCTTCGAACTGTTGGTGCTATTATTGATATGAAAGAAGGAAATATTAAATATCAATTCCCTCTTAAGAAAGGTATGGAACACTTCCCTAGAAAGAGAATGAAGTTGCCTTTTGATTCTATTATTAGAACAAATTATGATGTTGATGCTTCTTCTCTTGATAATACTTGATTTACACTTTCTGCGCCTAGCTGAAAGGCATTAAAGAAAAGCGCTTATGGGAGACAACCCATTATTTTCTTTCTGCACTTTTGTTTTATATTTGAGTCTTGGAAGTTGTTACTACTGTAGCAACCTCTCCTTATCTTTATTTTATTGCATTGTTGTGCCAAGTAAAGTCTTTGATAGTAAGGTTGATACTAGATTTGGATTACTGCACAGAAACAGATTTCTTGCTGTCACGAATTTGAGTAGCCCCTTCTGTAGGTAACTCAGAAAAATCTACAAATTTACGTGAATGATCCTCAGATATGTACGCAACTTTCATTCAATTTGAGCTTCTTCATCTGAGCCTGTTAAGTGCCGCTAAAAAATTCGTCTTTACGGACTGTTCTGTTTTGACAGATTCTGCCTTTTTTTTCACATTGCCTCTTTTGCTATGTTGGATGGATTTGTTTGTTCCATTAACTTTCAGTAGCTTTGTGCAATGTCCAGAAGTGTTAAGAATGATTATGTCACCTCTGAATATGTGAATTTTTGATTATGCACTAACCCTCTAATGAGTTTGTTTTGAGTTTGGTGTGGAGGAAGTTTTCAAGGGTCAAGAGAGGAGGATGATACAATATGATCAAGGAGAGTGAAAAGTCTAAGCTTGGGGATGCCCCCGTGGTTCATCCCTGCATATTTCAAGAAGACTCAAGCATCTAAGCTTGGGGATGCCCAAGGCATCCCCTTCTTCATCGACCACTTATCAGGTCACCTCTAGTGAAACTATATTTTTATTCCGTCACATCTTATGTGCTTTACTTGGAGCCTCTGTGTGCTTTTATTTTTTATTTTTGTTTGAATAAATTCGGATCCTAGCATTCATTGTGTGGGAGAAAGACACGCTCCGCTCGTTCATATGAACACTGGTGTTCTTAGCTTTACTTTTAATGTTCATGGCGAAGGTTGAAACTGCTTCGTTCATTGTTATATGGTTGGAAACAGAAAATGCTACATGTGGTAATTGGTATATTGTCTTGAATAATTTGATACTTGGCAATTGTTGTGCTCAAATATATCATGTTTAAGCTCTTGCATCATGTACTTTGCACCCATTAATGAAGAACTACCATAGAGCTTGTTGAAATTTGGTTTGCATGATTGGTCTCTCTAAAAGTCTAGATATTTTCTGGTAAAGGTGTTTGAATAACAAGGAAGACAGTGTAGAGTCTTATAATGCTTGCAATATGTTCTTATGTAAGTTTTGCTGTACCGGTTCATACTTGTGTTTGCTTCAAACAACCTTGCTAGCCCAAAGCCTTGTACTGAAAGGGAATGCTTCTCGTGCATCCAAAAACCTTGAGCCAAAAACTATGCCATTTGTGTCCACCATACCTACCTACTACATGGTATTTCTCTGCCATTCCAAAGTAAATTGCTTGAGTGCTACCTTTAAAATTCCATTCTTTGTCTTTGCAATATATAGCTCATGGGAAAAATAGCTTAAAAACTATTGTGGTATTGAATATGTAGCTTATGTATCTTATTTCTTATAAGTTGCTTGTTGAGCGGTAACCATGTTTCTGGGGACGCCATCAACTATTTCACCTTTGTTGAATATCATGTGAGTTGCTATGCATGTTCGTCTTGTCTGAAGTAAGGGTGATTTATCATGATCAAATGGTTTGAGTATGCATATTGTTAGAGAAGAACATTGGGCCGCTAACTAAAGCCATGATCCATGGTGGAAGTTTCAGTTTGGACAACAATCCTCAATCTCATATGAGAATATTATCTGTTGTTGAATGCTTATGCATTAAAGAGGAGTCCATTATCTGTTGTCTATGTTGTCCCGGTATGGATGTCTAAGTTGAGAATAATCAAAAGCGAGAAATCCAATGCGAACTTTCTCCTTAGGCCTTTGTACAGGCGGCATAGAGGTACCCCTTTGTGACACTTGGTTGAAACATATGTAATGCAATGAGAATCCATGGAAATCCAAGCTAATTAGGACAAGGTGCGAGCACTATTGGTATTCTATGCATGAGGCTTGCAACTTATAGGATGTCTTATGCATAACACATATGAATTATTACTACCGTTGACAAAATTGTTTCCATGTTTTCAAAATAAAAGCTCTAGCACAAATATAGCAATCCATGCTTCCCTCTGCGAAGGGCCTTTCTTTTACTTTATGTTGAGTCAGTTTACCTACTTCTTTCCATCTTAGAAGCAAACACGTGTGTCAACTGTGTGCATTGATTCCTACATACTTGCTTATTTGCATTCATCATATTACTTTGTGTTGACAATCATCCATGAGATATACATGTTGAAGTTGAAAGCAACTGCTGAAACTTATATCTTCCTTTGTGTTGCTTCAAAACTTTCTACTAAGGATTTATTGCTTTATGAGTTAACTCCTGTGCAAGACTTTTTGATGCTTGTCTTGAAAGTACTATTCATGAAAAGTCTTTGCTATATGATTTAGTTGTTTAATTATTGTCTTTACCATTGCTTCGAATCACTTCATTCATCTCATATGCTTTACAATAGTATTGATCAAGATTATGATAGCATGTCACTTCAGAAATTATCCTTGTTATCGTTTACCTACTCGAGGGCGAGTAGGAACTAAGCTTGGGGATGCTTGATACGTCTCAAACGTATCTATAATTTCTTATGTTCCATGCTACTTTTATGATGACACTCACATGTTTTATACACACTTTATATCATTTTTATGCATTTTCCGGTACTAACCTATTAACAAGATGCCGAAGCGCCAGTTCCTGTTTTCTGCTGTTTTTGGTTTCAGAAATCCTACACAGGAAATATTCTCGGAATTGGACGAAACAAAAGCCCAGGGTCTTATTTTTCCACGAAGCTTCCAGAAGACCGAAGAGGATACGAAGTGGGGCCACGAGGGGCCGACACCACAAGGCGGCGCGGCCAAGGTGGGGCCCGCGCCGGCCTGTGGGGTGGGGCCCCCGTGCCTCCTCTGACTCTGCCCTTCCGCCTACTTAAAGCCTTCGTCGCGAAAACCCTAGTACCGAGAGCCACGATACGAGAAAAGTTCCAGAGACGCCGTCGCCGCCAATCCCATCTCGGGGGATTCGGGAGATCACCTCCGGCACCCTGCCGGAGAGGGGAATCATCACCGGAGGACTCTACATCATCATGCCCGCCTCCGGATTGATGCGTGAGTAGTTCATCCTTGGGCTATGGGTCCATAGCAGTAGCTAGATGGTTGTCTTCTCCTCTTGTGCTATCATGTTTAGATCTTGTGAGCTGCCTATCATGATCAAGATCATCTATTTGTAATGCTACATGTTGTGTTTGGTGGGATCCGATGAATATGGAATACTATGTCAAGTTGATTATCAATCTATCATATATGTGTTGTTTATGATCTTGCATGCTCTCCGTTGCTAGTAGAGGCTCTGGCCAAGTTGATACTTGTAACTCCAAGAGGGAGTATTTATGCTCGATAGTGGGTTCATGCCTCCATTGAATCTGGGACAGTGACAGAAAGTTCTAAGGTTGTGGATGTGCTGTTGCCACTAGGGATAAAACATCGATGCTTTGTCTAAGGATATTTGTGTTGATTACATTACGCACCATACTTAATGCAATTGTCTGGTGTTTGCTTCTTAGGACGGGAAGGGGTGCGGAGGCTGACCCGAAGGTGGACTTTTTAGGCATAGATGCATGCTGGATAGCGGTCTATGTACTTTGTCGTAATGCCCTAAGTAAATCTCATAGTAGTCATCATGATATGTATGTGCATTGTTATGCCCTCTCTATTTGTCAATTGCCCACCTGTAATTTGTTCACCCAACATGCTATTTATCTTATTGGAGAGACACCACTAGTGAACTGTGGACCCCGGTCCATTCTTTTACATCTGAAATACAACCTACTGCAATCATTGTTCTCTGGTGTTCTTTGCAAACAAACATCATTCTCCACACCATACGTTTAATCATTTGTTTTCAGCAAGCCGGTGAGATTGACAACCTCACTGTTAAGTTGGGGCAAAGTATCTTGATTGTGTTGTGCAGGTTCCACGTTGGCGCCGGAATCCCTGGTGTTGCGCCGCACTACACTCCTTCACCAACAACCTTCACGTGTTCCTTGACTCCTACTAGTTCGATAAACCTTGGTTTCTTACTGAGGGAAAACTTGCTGCTGTACGCATCACACCTTCCTCTTGGGGTTCCCAACGGACGAGTACTTTACCGTCACAAGGAAGCTACTTTCTGGCGCCGTTGCAACTCCCGCGTCAACTAGCACTTACCGGAATGGTTTCCGCGGTGGTCGGAGTCGCCGGCGGTGAGGTTTTTGCCGCGGTGGCTCGCCGAACTTAAGAACTTGATGAACTCGATGAACACCACACGGCAGCGTTGAACTCCGGCGATCTTCCGGCGGACTCCGGTGCGGCGGAGGAAGCGAGCTCGGAGGCGGCGCTGTGCAGAGAGGTGAAAAGGGGGGCGAATGGGTGATTAGGGGTGGACGGTGAGATATTTATAGGCTGAGGATGAGATTCGTGCTCCACATCCTGTGGTCGGAACGCAAGCGTCGCGCCGTTGGATGGTCGACACGTGTCGAAAACCCTAGCAGTAAAAATGGCTAAGGATAAGTTACCGCTCAAATCGCCCGAAAATGGCGCCAAGATTGGCGGAACCGTTTGAACTTTTCGAGGTTCCGGGTGACAATTTAAAAACGACCAGCCGTTATTTCTGCAGGAGAGTAACCCGGAGACACATTGTAAAAATGATGTCGATGGATGAAGTCCCGCATGATGAAGGTTGTTTCCGGCAAGAAAGATGGAAAGTAAGAAATCATGAAGTTGGAATTCTTCAAGTTTCCCCATGTTACCGAGAGGATTGTCGGAAGCGAAGATGATTCAGCAAGGCGGAAACGAAGAGGTGAATCTCGGAGAACTCTGGGGGCTACTGTTGTGTGTATACTTCATGGGTGTACCATCGACAGTGCCTAGATCCGGCAAGCCCGGGTGGCCCATAGACGGTGATGGTGGCATGAGGCCCATCGGGCAGCCCAGTTGCTGTAGATCAAGAAGGATGAAGTCCAGCCCAGGAACAGGAAGCCGGATCCACCGACCAACTCAAGAAGTCGGATCCGGCCTGGCCCATTAGGGGTAGCCGGATCCAATACGACGTATATGGAAGGGCGGATCCTTGACGTGCACGGCAATGTAATATACTGTAGTTAGGCAACTTGTATTCCGGCTAGTACTCTCCATGTAAACCCTAGATCCGTGCGCCTTTATAAGCCGGATCCTAGGAGACCTAGGGGCACAACCACAACTCATTGTAACAACGCGAAAGCGCCTAGATAATTCCAGACAAGCAGCAGTAGGTCCTGTCATCGTGCAGGTGTTCCGAAGCTGGGTAAATCGCGTACCACCATCCCGAGGACACTCCGCCCAATGGCCCCTACTTCTTCTCCCCCTCGTGAGGATCCCTCCTCCGAGGTACCGTCGAATAGGCAACGACACTCATCCGTCACGGTGGTCAGCCGCTTTAGCGGCGCCGTCCGTGGGCAGTTAGGGCACCGTCCTAGCGGCACTGGACCATAGCGCGGCCACCGGCGGTACGAGGTTGAAGCGGAGGTCGACATCACCGCCGGCATTGCAGCGCTTCTAGGTCCGCCGGAGAAGAAGGGGGAAGGAAGAGGATGCTCTATATTGCAACGGTCGGAATAGGCTCCGGTGCGGGGACGAGATGGTCTCTCTTGTAGCAGCTACGTGTTCTGGGTCCCATGACGTGAGGTGGACAAGCAGTGGGTCCCACGATCTGAGGTGGATAAGTTTTGGGTCCCGCTCAGCCCATGTAATTTGAACTACTAATGTTTAAGAGAAGTGTCGCATTGCAGCTATTAATCTGACGAGAAACGTCACATGCTAGATATTTCCACGAAGAACGTCGCTTCTCGTCCAATTCCTTGTAAAGATGTCGCACAGGAGCTATTCACCCAAATTCAGAACCTAAATGCGTTCTTTGCATCAATTCGGTATTGGAGACGAGGGACCATCTTTCCTTTGAGTGTCACTTTGCCAAACTTTGCTGGGAATCTCTTGCCATTCAATGGGACACGTCTATGATCTTCACAGACAACTTTGCCCATGCTAAATCTACATTTGAGGGTCCTTGTTTTCTGGAGGTCATTGCATGCACCACTTGGAATATTTGGAGGGCTCGAAACGATTTGATTTTCAAACAAATACATGCATCTTTTAATCGTTGGAGAGTTTGGTGTCAAAGTGATATTCTGTTACAAACCAGCCTTAGTTCAACCTCTAGTTGACTGGTTGCTCGCTACTCTTACTTAATTATTATGTTACTCTTCCTCCATTTCTATCCTTCTTGATGTAATTTCTAGTGCGTTCCTCTACAGTTTGGTCCTTGATTAATACTGTATAAAAATTATAGTACATCGTAGGGGATTCCCCTACGGTAAAGGTGTAAAAAAAAGCAACCCATCCCGTACTCTCCACTACACCGAGCGATTGTGCTAGGGTTGAGGAACAAGTTTGTCGGTTTAGTTAAGTTACTTGAGTTTTTCTGCATGGTTGAAGAAGGCGTGTCTTAGTTCTAGTAATCACCTGCTTTCCGTCCGTGTCCGCACCATATTTGGTACACATATGTTTCATACGTTTTTAAATCAACCCGAGGTTGGGTGGTTAAAAGGGTGGTTGTATCCCCAGCCCAGCAGAGTTTAAACCCCAGGTTTGACATCTTTATGTCTTATAAAGGTGGAATATTCGGCTCAGTCTTTCGAAGGTGCTCATATGGATAGAGTGTGTGTGCGCGCGTTCATAGGAGTGAGTGTATGCGCGTGTATGTGAACGTCTACGTTTGTAATGTGTTTCTAAAAAAAACATAAAATAAATGTGGCACCAATCAGCTATGTATGTTTTCGCTCAGTTTTCATCCTCTCTAGCGAGCCATCAGCTGAGCGTGCCTCGGTGACAGTTTTTACTTGGAATTAAACTCGTTTCACTTACACATATGTTTTGGCAAATGATGTTGAAATATTTATTGCTCTAGGATACCGACACAAGTCACACAACAAAGGACAACGTGCACATTCCCCATGTCCAATTCGGCCATCACCACCCGATCGACCACCGCCACTATACTATGTACCAGAACTCGAGAAAATTCTGACTCCCCCGGGCCTACTATGCTACTCCGACTCCGTATGTACTATGTGCAGCTGAACCGTGCAGCCTCTGCTCAGAAGACGAGGCAATCCTTGTCGAGGTCATACCCCATCTTCTCCAGGCCTGGCCGCACCGTGCACTCGAGCATCGCCGGCGGCCCGCACACGAGCGCGAGCGTCTCGCCGTCGCCGCCCAGAGGCAGGTGCTCCCTGAGCACCCCCTCGTCCACCCTCCCCACCCCGTACGCCCACCCGTCCTCCGGGCGCGCCACCTTGCTCACCACGTACCACACCTTGAGCCGCGCCGGGTGCGCGGCGGCCCACGCGTCGATCTCCGCCCGCAGCAGCATGTCGTCCTCCGTCCGGTTCGCGTACACCAGGTGCATCTCCGTGTCGTCGTCGGGCTGGTCCCTCAGCACGGCCTGGATCACCTGGTACACCGGCGTGATCCCCGTCCCGCCGGCCACCATGGCGAGCCGGCGCGCGGACCGGCGCTCGCCGCCCACCGTGAAGCTGCCGCGGCCGTTGTACTCGATGTGGCCCACGGGGCCCTTGATGCTGACGGGCGCGCCCAGCGGCAGGGAGTCCAGGTACTGGGACAGCAGCCCGCCGGCGGGGAACTTGGGGTCCTCGTCCTTGAAGTAGATCTTGATGAGGAGCTCCACGTGGCCGACCTCCTCCACGGAGCTCGTCGGCGTGTACGCGCGCATGCAGAGCTTGCCGCCGATGGACGCGCACACGTACACGTGCTTGCCAACCGGCAGCCCGAGCTTCTGGTCCGGCGACGGCAGCGCGAGCCGGAACAGGCGCACGTTGTCGGACACGTTCTTCTTGCCCACGAGCCGGCACGGCACCTTCTCCCGCGGGTTGGAGAGCGCGACGGTCGAGACGGGCGGCGCCTCAGGCGCGGAAGGAGGGGCCTCGACGATGGCGGTGAGGTCGGCGTGGCTGCTCTGCGGTGACACGTAGTCGGGACCGGTGACGACGAGCTCCCCCACACGGTACATCTCGAGGAGACCCCGTGCTTTCGCGGAGTGGATGGCGTCGAACTCCTCGGTGCAGTCGGAGCCGGCGTTGATGAGGATGCTGTCAGCGCCGCCGGGGTGGTCCTTGAGGAAGCCCGTGCAGTCGTAGACGTGGCCGTGGACCACGATCCACGCCGACTCCTTGGACGCGTGCCGGCGCACCTCGGACATGGTGTACTGCGTGGAGGCGGTGGCCATGAAGGGCGTGGAGGTGCTCCGCTTCAGCGTGCCCTGCGTGGTCTCGGAGGTCGTCTGGATGTGCTTCTGCCGCGCCATCCAGCCGCCGGACTGGTTGCCCGGCTGCGTGGGGTGCTCGAACACCAGCCCGATCTCGCCCTTGTGCGGCCGACACACGTTGATCTTCACCCGGAACCAGCAGTTGTTCATCATCCCCATCAGGTTCCAGATGAGCTTCTCCGGCTGGGTGTTGAGGGCCTCGTCCCACGCTCGCACGGCGATCTCCTTCGCCCCCATCAGGTCCAAGACCTCGACGTCGACCGACCAGAAGCACCAGCACCAGTACTTTCCGTACTTGGTCGGCCGCTCCGGGTGGTCGAGGTCGCACACCTGCCATGTCTCGCCGCCGTCCAGGGTCACCTCCACCCGCGTAACTTTCCTGCCACCACCTATCGAACAAAACGGAACCACAATCAGGACAAACAAATCTCCACAAGATTTGGCGCAAAATAAATCTCCAGCTTTTTTTTGAATCCAAAAAATATCCCCAACTGAACATGGTAAGGCCCAAACCAAGCTGGGCTTCAGGAATGAGCAGGCTGCAGGCCTAGCCCAAACCAAATTCCAAAACAACTTCTACTTTTTTTTTTCTTATGCTAAAAAAACTAGTATACTTATTTTTCCTTCTGAAGAAAGGAAAATACATGTACTAGAACCGTATGAGACAAGCACCGTATACGGCAGGGTGATGTCTCTGAGATGACGAGCGAAGGATGAAGGGGAACTCACCGGAGTATGCATATCCCTTCATCGTATACGGCTTCTGCGTCGTCAGCGCGTTGATGGGTAGCACCTCGTCGTGTCCCGGCGTGGCGATCACCGAGTTGATGTTGAGCTCGTTGATCATGCACTCCGGCTTGTACCACCAAGCTGTAACATCCATCCAAAACAACACCGTCAGATTCACCATTACATGTCCCTTCCTCTGGCTCTGGTGCGTGCGTGCACCAACAAAACTAGAATGGAGCAAGCAAAATTACCTTCGGCATTGGCAAGCTCGGCGTCGACGTGCGACGGCAGCACGCGGTTATCCCGGTAATGGTAGTAGCTCTCGGACTCGTTGCACGCCACCAGTATGCGCTTCACCCACTTGACCATCCGCCCGCCGATGAAGCCCGGCACGATGAGGCGCACGGGGAAGCCGTGGTCGGGCGCGAGCGGCTCTCCGTTCTGCATGTATGCGAGGATGACGTCGCGGGCGGGGTCCATGGCGACGGCGCGGCGGAGGCTGGTGCCGTACTTGCACCCTCCCCCGCCCGGCAGGTCCTCGGCGCCCTCGAAGCATACGTTGTCGGCGCCGGCGGCCTCGCCCATGACGCGGCATCGCCGCAGCACGTCGCGGAGGCGCGCGCCCCGCCACACGGAGGTGGACACCGCCCCGGGGCCCCAGTTGAAGCCCGCCGACTGGCGCACCATGTTCTGCTCCTTGCGCCGGTTCCCCGCGCACACCAGCGTGACGGGCAGCTCCACCGCCTCGAACTCCGTGGCGAGCTGCTCCATGGTGATCCGGCACGGGCGCTTGACGAGGCCGGTGACCTCGATGGTCCAGGTGGACCAGTCGGCCTTGGGGACGGCGCCGTGGTTGCGCACGTAGTGGAGCGGGGCCGGGGTGATGAAGCCGTGGGACATGAGGCGGGGCAGCGGCGGCTCCGAGTTGAAGGGGTGCTTGCCGGTGAGGCGGACGAGCGCCGGGTGGCGCTTCACCCAGGCGTCGGAGGTGGCCTCGTCGCGCGGGTCCTTGACGGACGGCTCGACGTCCAGGCGCGGGCTGTAGAGCGAGCGCCAGTCCGGGGGAATGCTGTCCTCGTCGTCGGAGTCCGAGTCCGGGCCCGGGCGCCGCCTGCCGCCGGAGTTGGAGGAGGAGAAGAGGTCGAAGGCGCCCTTGGGCTGCGCATTGCTCGGCCATGGGTGGGTGGACACCTGGCGCTTGTAGTCGACTGAAGCCGCCATTGTCGCTGGCACGAGGTGAGAGATACAAGTCCTGGGATGGGCGTGTTGTTGGATCGCAAGCTCAGAAGCTCAGAATGGCGTTCTGCTCTTGGAAGGTGTGGAGGTGGTGTCGCGGGGTTTATATAGCCATGGAAACGGCAGGGAAGCTAGAGGCGTTCACGTATGCTCATACTGCTGCCGCGTACGTGTGGCGCCAAATCGCGATTGCTAGTGCTGATGCACACACACGGAGAACTAGTAGCACTCAATCAATCAACAAAGGAGTTGACGTCACCACACGCTTAGCAAAAGATTTCCTCTGGATTTGGGGGCATTTCATTTTCACTTCCGTGCTACAAACAAACGTCTGTTCATGGCCCGTGACAGTCGATTTTCTATCTTTTTAGCAGGAGGCGACCATTTGTACGGCTATTGCATCGTACTACAAGTCCACAACTTCATTATGAAATTCAAAGAACAATTTTGTCGAGTTAGGCTTGTCCATCAACGAACACAAGGATGATCATTACTAAAGCGCTTATTATCGAAGAAAAACATGTTCATTAAATCTTGTATCAAGTATCAACACATGTACAAGCAATTCTTTTTTTCTTTAGCGAACAATCAAAATTTGACAATTAGCATATATACTTCAAAAGTTTTGTTACCTCTTTTGGCTTTTGCATCGGTTGATGCATATAGCCCACGTTTATTTTTGTTATAATTGACTAAGCAAATCATGTTAGCGTAAACCTGAATCCTACGTACTTACATTAAAGTTCACTCCAAGTATGTTGATAGCCTCGGTAACGATAACCACAGTAGGTGTGGGACTCGTATTATGTAGGACTCGCCTCAACCGTCGAGTCTTACCTAGTAAGAACTAAAATTACACTAAAAGAATGTGTCACCATGGATTCCCTTGCCTTTCATGCAAAATCCGCCACAAGAGGCGAGGGAAACTGACATGAACATCTAAGCCAGTTGTTTTCTAGGGTTTTCTTGTTTGATTACTCTGCATAATGGTACCTGACATGCTTCGTTTATCATGGAACATTTGATCTTAATAAGGTATGTGACATTTTCATTGTCATAAAATAGATTAATGCAATAAGCATCTCCATAAATGTCAACAAGCAAACCTTTCAACCAAACAGGCTTTTTCCATGCTTTAGCAATAGCCACGTATTCAACTTTAGTAGTAGATGGATCAACAACTGGTTGCATGTTGCCTTCCAACTCCACAGCACATCCACCAATAGTAAACATATAACATGTGAGTGACCTCCTCTTATCCAAATCGGCAGCAAAATTTGAGTCCACATAGCCAGCGAGTCCCTCAACAGTCTTGCGAAACTTCAAGCAAGCATTCGATGTGCCATGAAGGCACCTTGAAATCCCCTGAATAACTTTCCATTGTTTTTTACCACAATTATCCATGTATCGCATGGCCAAACTCATAGCATATGAAAAATCAGGATGAGAACAAGCTATGTCATACATCAGGGAACCAACAACAGTAAAATATGGAACTCGCCACATGTACTGGAAATCTTCATCAATACTAGGACATTGAAATGCTGACAACTTGAAGTGAAGAGCAATATGAGTAGTAGCAGAATTTTTCATCATGCATACTAAACAACGAAGAACTTTCTTATGTAATTTTGATGACTAACAAATAAGACACCAGATTTTCTATCTCTTGTAATTTGCATGTCTAGTATTTTATTACCTGCACCATGATCCTTAATCTCAAACTTACTACTTAATTATGCCTTTAAAGTAGCGATCTATGTCTTCCTCTTGACATAAATCAACATATCATCAATATATAACAACAAGTATATACGTGATCCATTAACGTGTAAGAACAACTATCATACTAAGATATCTTAAAATCATGTGAAAACTTAAATGAATCAAACATTTCATACCATAGTCTTGGAGACCGTTTCAGACCATAAAGGGACATTTTTAACTTGCCAACAAAATCCTCCTTACCAGCCACAACAAAATCTTCAGGTTGGTACATGTATATCTCATTCTCAAGTTCTCCATGCATAAAAGAAGGCTTAACATCTAACTTATCAAACTCACGATCATGCATAGCCACAATACTAAAGAATACACGAATTGAACTATGCTTCACACCCGGAGAGAATACATCATTATAATCAATACATAGAATCCGGCTAAAACCTTTACTACTAACCTTTCCTTAAACCTTAAAGGCTTATTAGACAAATCTTCATTTATCTTCAAGATCCCATTTGATTTTTCTCAAGTGAATGCATTTTCTCTTGCATAACAGAAATCCACTTCTCGCTGTCAACGGATGCAATGGCTTAAGTATACCTAGCGGGGTTTGAATCATTCTCCACTTATTCAGCACAAATCAAAGCATAATAAATAATATTACACCCTTCAATTAAACGGGGACATGTACCTTTGTTACACCTATGTCTATTAGCAGTGAAATTATTTTTTAGTTGCACACCATGTGATGAATGTTGAACATCAGTATTATCATTATCATTTTCAGCAACTGCATTTTCTTTCTCCTCTACATGCTCCACCTGCACGCTAATCTTAGGTTGCTTATCATCGGAAACTTAATCAGAAAGATCAAAAACATCATAAGCATCTGTAGTCGAACTATCATGATACATAATAGTTTCATTAAAAACAACATCCATGCTCATCAAGATCTTTTTAGTTTCAGGATTCCATAAATTAAGTGCCTTAAGTCTATTTCATAACCAAGGAACACATATTTAACAACTCCATACTCTAAATTTCCATTATCAACATGTGCATAAGGAGTGCAACCAAAAATTCTCAACTATGAATGATCAGCAGGTGAACCAAACAATACCTCAATGAAAGTTTTCTTATCAAGCGAAATGCAAAGGTGACATGTTTGTCAAGTAACAGGCGGTGGATGCTGCTTCAGCCCAATAACATAAGTCAATAGTCCATACCAGCATTGGAGATGATGGTTCTGTTCATCCTCTCCGCCACATCATTCTGTTGAGGAGTGTACGTGATAGTGTGGTGTCTGACAATGCCTTTCTCGAGGCAATAACCATTAAAAGCACTAGAACAAAATTCCAGGCCATGCCATTGAAAGTACGAAGAAATTTAACGTTCTTTTTAGCTTGCTTTTCTATCATAAATTTCCACTTTCTAAAAGCATCAAATACATCAGATTTATATTTCACAAACCAAGGCCGCACTTGTATGGATTAATCATCAATGATATCAAGCATATAATTAGTACCATCAAGAGAAGCTTTGTGGGAAGGTCCCACACATCAACATTGACATAATCTAATATCCCTTCTGTGGTATGAACAAACGTATTGAATTTAACTCTCTTATGCTTACCAAAAATCTAGTGCTCACAGAGTTCCAACTTGCTCAAATTGCAGGCATGTAGCATGTATCTCATTTGAATTCTACCATGCCATGTTTAATTATATGCCAAAGATGCATATGTTACATATTAGTTTTACCAAGTTCATCGGGAATAACAACTGCATCAATACCACACAAAGTGCTACCTCTAATAACATATAACTTTGCAAAATTCATATCACATATTATGTGAATGAGAGAACCTTCTGATGCCTTTAGAAGCCTATGCCCACCAGCGTATTTGTACCGATCAACATCAAGGGTACCGAGGGATATCAAATTTTTATCCATGCATGGTTGGTATGTGTTTCACCATAGTCAATGTGCATGTCATGCCATCATGTGTCCTAATCTGAACAGAACCAACGCCAACAACATGACAAGGGTTGTCATTCCTCACATGCACAAAATCTCCAGTCCGCACAGATTCATATGAACTGAACCAATCTTTGTTACAACACATATGAAATGGACATGTAGTATCTCAAGTATCCATTCATCAGTGGGAGAAAAACATGCGGAAAAAAATAACTAGGAATCCACCATCAGAATTATCACTAGAAACAACAGCAACCTTACCATCACCATTAGTTTTGTTTTTCTGTTGGTAAGTACCATTTCCTTTCTCCTTGTTCCGCAGCTTCTGAAAATCATCAATGTTGTGATTAGTTTTCTTACAATACCTGCATAACTTGTATCGACCCTTGTACTTTGAGCAACTTCTATCGGTCTTATTCATATCTATGTTGTTGTAGTTGTTAGTGTTTCTTTTCTCGGTCCTTCCTCGAACCTGCAGTGCTTCTTCTTGTGACGACGAACCCTCTGCATGCACTGGAATCCCCCATAAACTGCGGCAAGGGTTAGTGTATCACGATTTAATATTATGGTGTCCCCAAAATTTGTAAAGGAACTAGGCAATGAGACTAACAGTATAAGAGGGAGATCTTTGTCATCATATTTTACATCCATGGACAACAAATCAGAAATAATCTCTCCAAATATAGATAGGTGATTCATCACCGACGCACATTGATACGTCTCCAACGTATCTATAATTTCTGATGTTCCATTCTAGTTTTATGATAATACCTACATGTTTTGCTCACACTTTATAATGATTTTATGCATTTTCCGGAACTAACCTATTAACAAGATGCCGAAGTGCCAGTTCCTGTTTTCTGCTGTTTTTGGTTCCAGAAAGGCTGTTCGGGCAATATTATCGGAATTGGACGAAACAAAAGACCACGATCTTATATTTCACGGAAGGTTCCAGAAGTCCGAAGGGGAGACGAGGAAGGGCAGCAGGGGACCCACACCATATGGCGGCGCGGGTGGCCCCCTGGCCGCGCCGACCTATGGGGAGGGAGCCCCCTGGCTCCTCCGACTCCGCCTCTTCGCCTATATAATCTCTCGTGACGTGAAAACCCTAGAACAATTGACGAAACTCCAGAAAGACTCCAGGGGCGCTGCCGCCATCGCGAAACTCCGTTGGGGGGACAGAAGTCTCTGTTCCGGCACGCCGCCGGGACAGGGAATTGCCCCCGGAGTCATCTCCATCGACACCACCGCTGTCTCCCATGATGAGGAGGGAGTAATTCTCCCCCGAGGCTGAGGGCTCTACCAGTAGCTATGTGGTTCATCTCTCTCTCCCATGGTGTGATCTTTATGTGATCATGAGCTTTGTATCACTATTAATCTATGTGCTACTCTAGTGATGTTATTAAAGTAGTCTATTCCTCCTCCATGATGTAAAGTTGACAGTGTGTGCATCATGTAGTACTTGGCGTAGGTTATTGATGTCTACGCCCCCCTCCTTTTCCTGTAGACAGTGTTGGGCCTCCAAGAGCAGAGGTTTGTAGAACAGCAGCAAGTTTTCCCTTAAGTGGATCACCCAAGGTTTATCGAACTCAGGGAGGAAGAGGTCAAAGATATCCCTCTCATGCAACCCTGCAACCACAAAGCAAGAAGTCTCTTGTGTCCCCAACACACCTAATAGGTGCACTAGTTCGGCGAAGAGATAGTGAAATACAGGTGGTATGAATATATATGAGCAGTGGCAACGGCACCAGAAAAGTGCTTTGCCCAGGACAGTAAACAAGCAGTAGTAACGCAGCAGTAGTAACGCAGTAAAACAGTAAACAAGCAGCGATAGCAGTATTTAGGAACAAGGCCTAGGGATCATACTTTCACTAGTGGACACTCTCAACATTGATCGCATAATAAATAAATCTTTGTCATATGTGCTACATACACTCTTTTGTTGGATGATGAACACATTGCGTAGGATTACACGAACCCTCAATGCCGGAGTTAACAAGCTCCACAATTCAATGTTCATATTTAAATAACCTTAGAGCATAATAGATCATTGCAAAATAAACCAAGAACTAACATAGTGCACACACTGTCCACATTACACTATGAAGGAGGAATAGATCACATCAATACTATCATAATGATAATTAACTCCATAATCTACAAGAGATCATGATCATAGCCTACGACAAGAACCACATGGTGCACACACTAGTCACCTTTACACCATGCAGGAGGAATAGACTACTTTAATAACATCACATGAGTAGCACACAACTAGTAGCGATACAAAGCTCATCATATGGATCTCAATCATGTAAAGCAGCTCATGAGATCATTGTATTGAAGTACATAGGAGAGAGATTAACCACATAGCTACCGGTACAGCCCCGAACCTCGATGGAGAACTACTCCCTCCTCATGGGAGACAGCAGCGGTGATGAAGATGGCGGTGAAGACGGCAGCGGTGTCGATGGAGAAGCCTTCCGGGGGCACTTCCCCGTCCCGGCGGCGTGCCGGAACAGAGACTCCTGTCCCCCAGATCTTGGCTTCACGATGGCGGCGGCTCTGGAAGGTTTCTGTGGGTTTCGTCGATCGTGATAGGGTTTTCGCGACGGAGGCTTTAAATAGGCGGAAGGGCAGCCTCGGAGGGGGCCTGGGGCCACCACACCATAGGGCGGCGCGGCCCCCCCTCTGGCCGCGTCAGGGTGTAGTGTGGGCCCCCCCAGGGCTTCCCTCTGGCGGCTCTCGGGTGTTCTGGATGCTTCCGGGCAAAATAGGAACCTGGGCGTTGATTTCGTCCGATTCCGAGAATATTTCGTTACTAGGATTTCTGAAACCAAAAACAGCAGAAAACAGGAACTGGCACTTCGGCATCTTGTTAATAGGTTAGTTCCAGAAAATGCACGAATATGACATAAAGTGTGCATAAAACATGTAGATATCATCAATAATGTGGCATGGAACATAAGAAATTATCGATACGTTGGAGACGTATCAGCATCCCCAAGCTTAGTTCTGCTCGTCCCGAGCAGGTAAAACGATAACACAGATAATTTCTGGAGTGACATGCCATCATAACCTTGATCATACTATTTGTAAAGCATATGTAGTGAATGCAGCGATCAAAACAATGTATATGACATGAGTAAACAAGTGAATCATAAAGCAAAGACTTTTCATGAATAGTACTTCAAGACAAGCATCAATAAGTCTTGCATAAAAGTTAACTCATAAAGCAATAATTCAAAGTAAAGGCATTGAAGCAACACATAGGAAGATTAAGTTTCAGCGGTTGCTTTCAACTTATAACATGTATATCTCATGGATATTGTCAACATAGAGTAATATAACAAATGCAATATGCAAGTATGTAGGAATCAATGCACAGTTCACACAAGTGTTTGCTTCTTGAGATGGAGAGAAATAGGTGAACTGACTCAACATAAAAGTAAAAGAATGGTCCTTCAAAGAGGAAAGCATCGATTGCTATATTTGTGCTAGAGCTTTTATTTTGAAAACATGAAACAATTTTGTCAACGGTAGTAATAAAGCATATGTATCATGTAAATTATATCTTACAAGTTGCAAGCCTCATGCATAGTATACTAATAGTGCCCGCACCTTGTCCTAATTAGCTTGGACTACCGGATCATCGCAATGCACATGTTTTAACCAAGTGTCACAATGGGGTACCTCCATGCCGCCTGTACAAAGGTCTAAGGAGAAAGCTCGCATCAGATTTCTCGCTATTGATTATTCTCAACTTAGACATCCATACCGGGACAACATAGACAACAGATAATGGACTCCTCTTTTATGCATAAGCATGTAACAACAATTAATAATTTTCTCATATGAGATTGAGGATATATGTCCAAAACTGAAACTTCCACCATGAATCATGGCTTTAGTTAGCGGCCCAATGTTCTTCTCTAACAATATGCATGCTTAACCATAAGGTGGTAGATCTCTCTTACTTCAGACAAGACGAACATGCATAGAAACTCACATGAAATTCAACAAAGGATAGTTGATGGCGTCCCCAGAAACATGGTTATCGCACAACAAGCAACTTAATAAGAGATAAAGTGCATAAGTACATATTCAATACCACAATAGTTTTTAAGCTATTTGTCCCATGAGCTATATATTGCAAAGGTGAATGATGGAATTTAAAGGTAGCACTCAAGCAATATACTTTGGAATGGCGGAGAAATACCATGTAGTAGGTAGGTATGGTGGACACAAATGGCATAGTGGTTGGCTCAAGGATTTTGGATGCATGAGAAGTATTCCCTCTCGATACAAGGCTTAGGCTAGCATGGCTATTTGAAACAAACACAAGGATGAAGCGGTGCAGCAAAACTCACATAAAAGACATATTGAAAACATTATAAGACTCTACACCGTCTTCCTTGTTGTTCAAACTCAATACTAGAGATTATCTAGACCTTAGAGAGACCAAATATGCAAACCAAATTTTAGCATGCTCTATGTATTTCTTCATTAATGGGTGCAAAGCATATGATGCAAGAGCTTAAACATGAGCACAACAATTGCCAAGTATCACATTACCCAAGACATTTATAGCAATTACTACATGTATCATTTTCCAATTTCAACCATATAACAATTTAACGAAGAAGAAACTTCGCCATGAATATTATGAGTAAAGCCTAAGGACATATTTGTCCATATGCTACAGCGGAGCGTGTCTCTCTCCCACAAAGTGAATGCTAGGATCCATTTTATTCAAACAAAACAAAAACAAAAACAAACCGACGCTCCAAGCAAAGCACATAAGATGTGATGGAATAAAAATATAGTTTCAGGGGAGGAACCTGATAATGTTGTCGATGAAGAAGGGGATGCCTTGGGCATCCCCAAGCTTAGACGCTTGAGTCTTCTTGATATATGCAGGGGTGAACCACCGGGGCATCCCCAAGCTTAGAGCTTTCACTCTCCTTGATCATAATATATCATCCTCCTCTCTTGATCCTTGAAAACTTCCTCCACACCAAACTTAGAACAACTCATTAGAGGGTTAGTGCACAATCAAAATATACATGTTCAGAGGTGACATAATCATTCTTAACACTTCTGGACATTGCACAAAGCTACTGAAAGTCAACGGAATCGAAATATCCATCGAACATAACAAAACTGGCAATGCGAAATAAAAGGCAGAATCTGTCAAAAACAGAACAGTTCGTATTGACGAATTTTATTGAGGCACCAGACTTGCTCAAATGAAAATGCTCAAATTGAATGAAAGTTGCGTACATATCTGAGGATCACTCACGTAAATTGGCATAATTTTCTGAGTTACCTACAGAGAATTTTTCCCAGATTCGTGACAGCAAAGAAATCTGTTTCTGCGCAGTAATCCAAATCTAGTATGAACCTTACTATCAACGACTTTACTTGGCACAACAAAACACAAAACTAAGATAAGGAGAGGTTGCCACAGTAGTAAACAACTTCCAAGACACAAAATAAAAACAAAGTACTGTAGCAAAATAACACATGGGTTATCTCCCAAGAAGTTCTTTCTTTATAGTCATTAAGATGGGCTCAGCAGTTTTAATGATGCACTCGCAAGAAATAGTATTTGAAGCAAAAGAGAGCATCAAGAGGCAAATTCAAAACACATTTAAGTCTAACATGCTTCCTATGAAAAGGAATCTTGTAAGTAAACAAGTTCAAGAAGCATAATGCAACAAGCATAGAAAGATAAAACAAGTGTAGCTTCAAAAATTTCAGCACATAGAGAGGTGTTTTAGTAACATGAAAATTTCTACAACCATATTTTCCTCTCTCATAATAACTTTCAGTAGCATCATTGATGAAATCCACAATATACCCATCACTTAAAGCATTCTTATCATGAGTCTCATGCATAAAATTATTATTACTCTCCACATAAGCATAATCAATTTTATTAGTTGTAGTGGGAGCAAATTTAACAAAGTAGCTATCATTATTATTCTCATCAAGTGTAGGAGGCATAGCATAATCATAATCAAATTTATCCTCCATAACAGGTGGCACCAAAAGACTACTATCATTATAATCATCATAAATAGGAGGCAAAGTATCATCAAAGTGAATTTTCTCCTCCATGCTTGGGGGACTAAAAATATCATGCTCATCAAAGCCAGCTTCCCCAAGCTTAGAATTTTCCATAGCATTAGCAACAATAGTGTTCAAAGCATTCATATCAATAACATTCCCATTATCATGCATATAAAGTTCCATGGGTTTTTTAATTCTCTCTTCAAACACATCATGTCCTAATTCAAGATAAAGTTCATAAAGATCTCTCATATTTTTGTTGTTTTCCATTATGCCTAACTAGTGTAAACAAGAAACAAAAAGATGCAATTGCAGGATCTAAAGGAAATAGCTTCGAGTACTTACGGCGCCGGAAAATAGCTTAGTAGCCGAGATCCGGAGTGTGAGTACCTTTTACCTTTCCTCCCCGGCAACGGCGCCAGAAAATAGCTTGATGTCTACGCCCCCCCTCCTTTTCCTGTAGACAGTGTTGGGCCTCCAAGAGCAGAGGTTTGTAGAACAACAGCAAGTTTTCCCTTAAGTGGATCACCCAAGGTTTATCGAACTCAGGGAGGAAGAGGTCAAAGATATCCCTCTCATGCAACCCTGCAACCACAAAGCAAGAAGTCTCTTGTGTCCCCAACACACCTAATAGGTGCACTAGTTCGGCGAAGAGATAGTGAAATACAGGTGGTATGAATATATATGAGCAGTGGCAACGGCACCAGAAAAGTGCTTTGCCCAGGACAGTAAACAAGCAGTAGTAACGCAGCAGTAGTAACGCAGTAAAACAGTAAACAAGCAGCGATAGCAGTATTTAGGAACAAGGCCTAGGGATCATACTTTCACTAGTGGACACTCTCAACATTGATCGCATAATAAATAACTCTTTCTCATATGTGCTACATACACTCTTTTGTTGGATGATGAACACATTGCGTAGGATTACACGAACCCTCAATGCCGGAGTTAACAAGCTCCACAATTCAATGTTCATATTTAAATAACCTTAGAGCATAATAGATCATTGCAAAATAAACCAAGAACTAACATAGTGCACACACTGTCCACATTACACTATGAAGGAGGAATAGATCACATCAATACTATCATAATGATAATTAACTCCACAATCTACAAGAGATCATGATCATAGCCTACGACAAGAACCACATGGTGCACACACTAGTCACCTTTACACCATGCAGGAGGAATAGACTACTTTAATAACATCACATGAGTAACACACAACTAGTAGCGATACAAAGCTCATCATATGGATCTCAATCATGTAAAGCAGCTCATGAGATCATTGTATTGAAGTACATAGGAGAGAGATTAACCACATAGCTACCGGTACAGCCCCGAGCCTCGATGGAGAACTACTCCCTCCTCATGGGAGACAGCAGCGGTGATGAAGATGGCGGTGGAGACGGCAGCGGTGTCGATGGAGAAGCCTTCCGGGGGCACTTCCCCGTCCCGGCGGCGTGCCAGAACAGAGACTCCTGTCCCCCAGATCTTGGCTTCGCGATGGCGGCGGCTATGGAAGGTTTCTGTGGGTTTCGTCGATCGTGATAGGGTTTTCGCGACGGAGGCTTTAAATAGGCGGAAGGGCAGCCTCGGAGGGGGCCTGGGGCCACCACACCATAGGGCGGCGCGACCCCCCCTCTGGCCGCGCCAGGGTGTGATACGTCTCCAACGTATCGATAATTTCTTGTGTTCCATGCCACATTATTGATGTTATCTACATGTTTTATGCACACTTTATGTCATATTCGTGCATTTTCTGGAACTAACCTATTAACAAGATGCCGAAGTGCCGATTCTGTTTTCTGCTGTTTTTGGTTTCAGAAATCCTAGTAACGAAATATTCTCGGAATTGGACGAAATCAACGCCCAGGGTCCTATTTTGCCACGAAGCTTCCAGAAGACCGAAGAGGAGACGAAGTGGGGCCACGAGGTGGCCAAACCCTAGGGCGGCGCGGCCCCTGCCCTGGCCGCGCGGCCTTATGGTGTGGGCCCCTCGTGCCGCCTCCTGACCTGCCCTTCCGCCTACTTAAAGCCTCCGTCGCGAAACCCCCAGTACGGAGAGCCACGATACGGAAAACCTTACTGAGACGCCGCCGCCGCCAATCCCATCTCGGGGGATTCAGGAGATCGCCTCCGGCACCCTGCCGGAGAGGGGAATCATCTCCCGGAGGACTCTACGCCGCCATGGTCGCCTCCGGAGTGATGTGTGAGTAGTCTACCCCTAGACTATGGGTCCATAGCAGTAGCTAGATGGTTGTCTTCTCCTCATTGTGCTTAATTGTCGGATCTTGTGAGCTGCCTAACATGATCAAGATCATCTATCTGTAATTCTATATGTTGCGTTTGTTGGGATCCGATGAATAGAGAATACTTGTTATGTTGATTATCAAAGTTATGTCTATGTGTTGTTTATGATCTTGCATGCTCTCCGTTACTAGTAGATGCTCTGGCCAAGTACATGCTTGTAACTCCAAGAGGGAGTATTTATGCTCGATAGTGGGTTCATGTCTCCGTGAATCTGGGGGAGTGACAGAAACCTCTAAGATTATGGATGTGTTGTTGCCACTAGGGATAAAACATTGGTGCTATGTTCAAGGATGTAGTCACTGATTACATTACGCGCAATACTTAATGCAATTGTCTGTTGTTAGCAACTTAATACTGGAGGGGGTTCGGATGATAACCTGAAGGTGGACTTTTTAGGCATAGATGCATGCTGGATAGCGGTCTATGTACTTTGTCGTAATGCCCAATTAAATCTCACTATACTCATCATAATATGTATGTGCATGGTCATGCCCTCTTTATTTGTCAATTGCCCAACTGTAATTTGTTCACCCAACATGCTGTTTATCTTATGGGAGAGACACCTCTAGTGAACTGTGGACCCCGGTCCAATTCTCTTTCTTGAAATACAATCTCTTGCAATCTTTGTTCTCTTGTTTTCTGCAAACAATCATCTTCCACACAATACGGTTAATCCTTTGTTACAGCAAGCCGGTGAGATTGACAACCTCACATTTCGTTGGGGCAAAGTACTTTGGTTGTGTTGTGCAGGTTCCACGTTGGCGCCGGAATCTCTGGTGTTGCGCCGCACTACATCCCGCCGCCATCAACCTTCAACGTGCTTCTTGACTCCTACTGGTTCGATTAAACCTTGGTTTCTTACTGAGGGAAACTTGCCGCTGTGCGCATCACACCTTCCTCTTGGGGTTCCCAACGGACGTGTCAACCACACGCATCAAGCAAATTTCTGGCGCCGTTGTCGGGGAACTGAAGAAAAGTTACACCACAAAGATTTCTATCTCCCACGCCAACTTCACGCCAGCAGCAAATTTCTGGCGCCGTTGCCGGGGAGATCAAGACACGCTGCAAGGGGATTCTCCACTTCCCAATCTCTTTACTTTGTTTTTGTCTTGCTTAGTTTTATTTACTACTTTGTTTGCTGCACTAAATCAAAATACAAAAAAATTAGTTGCTAGTTTTACTTTATTTGCTATCTTGTTTGCTATATCAAAAACACAAAAAAATTAGTTACTTGCATTTACTTTACTTGATTCATCATGTTTCCTTTTAATTTTACCACAAAAGACATACCGGTAGGACGTGGGTCTATAGTTGGGAGAAATAATATAGAACAATTTTTCAATCATGTTAGTACCATTGAAGATTTTGAAGATAGACACTTGGTAGACCTTGCTCCCACTTATGAAATTGCTGCTGCGCATTTAGTTCGCCTGTTGGAAACCAAATTTGTTAATCTCAATCCTATAATCCAACACATGTTCCTTACACTTGGTGATATGGAAGAGGGGGAAAAGAAAGATTTTGTTTTAGAAACCCTTCTTAGAGAATTTGGTGGTCTAGCAAGAGAAGCTAGAAAGGTCTTTGCTAAATTTAATATGCTTGGTTCTCATACTAATTTTGTTAGTCTCCTTGAAAAGATGGACATGGATAGAATAAGATACACTAATAATATTGATGATGGAGGGGAGATCAAAGCACCAATACCATGTAAACTCCTAGCTATGAATGATGCACTAGAAAATAACTATGCTTGGCTTGTTCCGAAAATTTGTTTGATGAGAGTAGCAAGCCCAAGACTAATGAAAAGGGAGACGCTAAAACTTATGTATCCAATATACTATGCTTGGTTGAGAAAAATCCACACCCCGCTGAAGATGCACCACCCTTTGATAATACTTGATACACACTTTCTGCGCCTAGCTGAAAGGCGTTAAAGAAAAGCGCTTATGGGAGACAACCCATGGTTTTTACCTACAGTACTTTGTTTTTATTTTGTGTCTTGGAAGTTGTTTACTACTGTAAAAACCTCTCCTTATCTTAGTTTAGTGTTTTGTTGTGCCAAGTAAAGTCGTTGATAGAAAAGTTCATACTAGATTTGGATTACTGCACAGAAACAGATTTCTTTGCTGTCACGAATCTGGGCTGTTTTCTCTGTAGGTAACTCAGAAAATTATGCCAATTTACGTGAGTGATCCTCAGATATGTACGCAACTTTCATTCAATTTGAGCATTTTCATTTGAGCAAGTCTGGTGCCTCGATAAAATTCTTCAATACGAACTGTTCTGTTTTGACAGATTCTGCCTTTTATTTCGCATTGCCTCTTTTGCTATGTTGGATGAATTTGTTTGATCCATGAATGTCCAGTAGCTTTATGCAATGTCCAGAAGTGTTAAGAATGATTATGTCACCTCTGAACATGTTAATTTTTATTGTCCACTAACCCTCTAATGAGTTGTTCTAAGTTTGGTGTGGAGGAAGTTTTCAAGGATCAAGAGAGGAGTATGATGCAACATGATCAAGGAGAGTGAAAGCTCTAAGCTTGGGGATGCCCCGGTGGTTCACCCCTGCATATTCTAAGAAGACTCAAGCGTCTAAGCTTGGGGATGCCCAAGGCATCCCCTTCTTCATCGACAACATTATCAGGTTCCTCCCCTGAAACTATATTTTTATTCCATCACATCTTATGTGCTTTTCTTGGAGCGTCGGTTTGTTTTTGTTTTTTGTTTTGTTTGAATAAAATGGATCCTAGCATTCACTTTATGGGAGAGAGACACGCTCCGCTGTAGCATATGGACAAGTATGTCCTTAGGCTCTACTCATAGTATTCATGGCGAAGTTTCTTATTCGTTAAATTGTTATATGGTTGGAATTGGAAAATGATACATGTAGTAAATTGCTAAAATGTCTTGGGTAATGTGATACTTGGCAATTGTTGTGCTCATGTTTAAGCTCTTGCATCATATACTTTGCACCCATTAATGAAGAAATACATAGAGCATGCTAAAATTTGGTTTGCATATTTGGTCTCTCTAAGGTCTAGATAATTTCTAGTATTGAGTTTGAACAACAAGGAAGACAGTGTAGATTCTTATAATGTTTACAATATGTCTTTTATGTGAGTTTTGCTGCACCGGTTCATCCTTGGGTTTGTTTCAAATAGCCTTGCTAGCCTAAACCTTGTATCGAGAGGGAATACTTCTCATGCATCCAAAATCCTTGAGCCAACCACTATGCCATTTGTGTCCACCATACCTACCTACTACATGGTATTTCTCCGCCATTCCAAAGTAAATTGCTTGAGTGCTACCTTTAAAATTCCATCATTCACCTTTGCAATATATAGCTCATGGGACAAATAGCTTAAAAACTATTGTGGTATTGAATATGTACTTATGCACTTTATCTCTTATTAAGTTGCTCGTTGTGCGATAACCATGTTCACTGGGGACGCCATCAGCTACTCTTTGTTGAATTTCATGTGAGTTGCTATGCATGTTCGTCTTGTCTGAAGTAAGAGAGATCTACCACCTTATGGTTAAGCATGCATATTGTTAGAGAAGAACATTGGGCCGCTAACTAAAGCCATGATCCATGGTGGAAGTTTCAGTTTTGGACAATATCCTCAATCTCGTATGAGAAAATTATTAATTGTTGTTACATGCTTATGCATAAAAGAGGAGTTCATTATCTGTTGTCTATGTTGTCCCGGTATGGATGTCTAAGTTGAGAATAATCAATAGCGAGAAATCTAATGCGAGCTTTCTCCTTAGACCTTTGTACAGGCGGCATAGAGGTACCCCTTTGTGACACTTGGTTAAAACATGTGCATTGCGATGATCCGGTAGTCCAAGCTAATTAGGACAAGGTGCGGGCACTATTAGTATACTATGCATGAGGCTTGCAACTTGTAAGATATAATTTACATGATACATATGCTTTATTACTACCGTTGACAAAATTGTTTCATGTTTTCAAAATCAAAGCTCTAGCACAAATATAGCAATCGATGCTTTTCCTCTATGGAGGACCATTCTTTTACTTTCATTGTTGAGTCAGTTCACCTATTTCTCTCCACCTCAAGAAGCAAACACTTGTGTGAACTGTGCATTGATTCCTACATACTTGCATATTGCACTTATTATATTACTCTATGTTGACAATTATCCATGAGATATACATGTTACAAGTTGAAAGCAACCGCTGAAACTTAATCTTCCTTTGTGTTGCTTCAATGCTGTTACTATGAATTATTGCTTTATGAGTTAACTCTTATGCAAGACTTATTAATGCTTGTCTTGAAGTACTATTCATGAAAAGTCTTTGCTTTATGATTCACTTGTTTACTCATGCCATATACATTGTTTTGATCGCTGCATTCACTACATATGCTTTACAAATAGTATGATCAAGGTTATGATGGCATGTCACTCCAGAAATTATCTTTGTTATCGTTTTACCTGCTCGGGACGAGCAGAACTAAGCTTGGGGATGCTGATACGTCTCCAACGTATCGATAATTTCTTGTGTTCCATGCCACATTATTGATGTTATCTACATGTTTTATGCACACTTTATGTCATATTCATGCATTTTCTGGAACTAACCTATTAACAAGATGCCGAAGTGCCGATTCTTTGTTTTCTGCTGTTTTTGGTTTCAGAAATCCTAGTAACGAAATATTCTCGGAATTGGACGAAATCAACGCCCAGGGTCCTATTTTGCCACGAAGCTTCCAGAAGACCGAAGAGGAGACGAAGTGGGGCCACGAGGTGGCCAAACCCTAGGGCGGCGCGGCCCCTGCCCTGGCCGCGCGGCCCTATGGTGTGGGCCCCTCGTGCCGCCTCCTGACCTGCCCTTCCGCCTACTTAAAGCCTCCGTCGCGAAACCCCCAGTACGGAGAGCCACGATACGGAAAACCTTACTGAGACGCCGCCGCCGCCAATCCCATCTCGGGGGGATTCAGGAGATCGCCTCCGGCACCCTGCCGGAGAGGGGAATCATCTCCCGGAGGACTCTACGCCGCCATGGTCGCCTCCGGAGTGATGTGTGAGTAGTCTACCCCTGGACTATGGGTCCATAGCAGTAGCTAGATGGTTGTCTTCTCCTCATTGTGCTTAATTGTCGGATCTTGTGAGCTGCCTAACATGATCGAGATCATCTATCTGTAATTCTATATGTTGCGTTTGTTGGGATCCGATGAATAGAGAATACTTGTTATGTTGATTATCAAAGTTATGTCTATGTGTTGTTTATGATCTTGCATGCTCTCCGTTACTAGTAGATGCTCTGGCCAAGTAGATGCTTGTAACTCCAAGAGGGAGTATTTATGCTCGATAGTGGGTTCATGTCTCCGTGAATCTGGGGGAGTGACAGAAACCTCTAAGATTATGGATGTGCTGTTGCCACTAGGGATAAAACATTGGTGCTATGTTCAAGGATATTGTCACTGATTACATTACGCGCAATACTTAATGCAATTGTCTGTTGTTAGCAACTTAATACTGGAGGGGGTTCGGATGATAACCTGAAGGTGGACTTTTTAGGCATAGATGCATGCTGGATAGCGGTCTATGTACTTTGTCGTAATGCCCAATTAAATCTCACTATACTCATCATAATATGTATGTGCATGGTCATGCCCTCTTTATTTGTCAATTGCCCAACTGTAATTTGTTCACCCAACATGCTGTTTATCTTATGGGAGAGACACCTCTAGTGAACTGTGGACCCCGGTCCAATTCTCTTTCTTGAAATACAATCTCTTTGCAATATTGTTCTACTGTTTTCTGCAAACAATCATCTTCCACACAATACGGTTAATCCTTTGTTACAGCAAGCCGGTGAGATTGACAACCTCACTGTTTCGTTGGGGCAAAGTACTTTGGTTGTGTTGTGCAGGTTCCACGTTGGCGCCGGAATCTCTGGTGTTGCGCCGCACTACATCCCGCCGCCATCAACCTTCAACGTGCTTCTTGACTCCTACTGGTTCGATTAAACCTTGGTTTCTTACTGAGGGAAACTTGCCGCTGTGCGCATCACACCTTCCTCTTGGGGTTCCCAACGGACGTGTCAACCACACGCATCAGGGTGTAGTGTGGGGCCCCCAGGGCTTCCCTCTGGCGGCTCTCGGGTGTTCTGGATGCTTCCGGGCAAAATAGGAACCTGGGCGTTGATTTCGTCCGATTCCGAGAATATTTCGTTACTAGGATTTCTGAAACCAAAAACAGCAGAAAATAGGAACTGGCACTTCGGCATCTTGTTAATAGGTTAGTTCCAGAAAATGCACGAATATGACATAAAGTGTGCATAAAACATATAGATATCATCAATAATGTGGCATGGAACATAAGAAATTATCGATACGTTGGAGACGTATCAGTTATGATTGTAATCTCTTGTAGATTATGAAGTTAACTATTACTATGATAGTATTGATGCAATCTATTCCCCCTTTCATAGCTATTGTTGACAGTGTGTATGCTATGTTAGTACTCGGCCTAAATTGCAACGGTCTATTATGCACTCTAGGGGTTACTTTAATATGAACTCCGGATGTTGTGGAGCTTGTTTACTCCGGCTTGAGGTGTGCTTTTATAGCCCTACACAATGAATGGTGTTTGTGATCCAACAAGAGAGTGTGAGAAAGTAGCACAAGTGAAGAGAAGTTATTTATTTATGTGATCATTGTTGAGAGTGTCCACTAGTGAAAGTATGATCCCTAGGCCTTGTTTCCAAATATCGAATCACCGTTTATTTACTGTTCTACTGCATGTTTACTTGCTGCCATATTTATTTCGGATTGTTATTACCACTCATATTCATCCATATCACTTGCATTTTACTATCTCTTCGCCGAACTAGTGCACCTATACATCTGACAAGTGTATTAGGTGTGTTGGGGACACAAGAGACTTCTTGTATCGTAATTGCAGGGTTGCTTGAGAGGGATATATTTGACCTCTACCTCCCTGAGTTCGATAAACCTTGGGTGATTCACTTAAGGGAAACTTGCTGCTGTTCTACAAACCTCTGCTCTTGGAGGCCCAACACTGTCTACAGAAATAGAAGCGTGCGTAGACATCAAGCTATTTTCTGGCGTCGTTGCCGGGGAGGTAAGGTAAAAGGTATTCACATCCTCCGACTACTAAGCTATTTCCTAGCACTGTTGCCGGTGTGTGAGTGCTCGAAGCTATTTCCTTTAGATCCTGCAATTGCATCTTTTTTCTTTTTGTTTTTATTTTTCACTAGTTAGGCATAATGGAAAACAACAGTGAGCTTTTTAATCTATTTTCTGAGTTAAGACATGAATTGTGTGATGCGAAAATTAAAAAACCTATGGAACCTCATTTGCATGCTAGTAGCAGTGTTATTAGTATGAACGCAATTACTGCTAATGCTATGGAGAAGTCTAAGCTTGGGGAAGCTAGTTTTTATGATCTTTTTAGCTTCCCATCTTTGGAGGAGAAAATTTACTTTGGTGATACTTTACCTCCTATATATGATGATTACAATGATGACTATCATATCTTCAGTCCACCTACTATTGAGGAGAAAATTAATTACGATTACAATATGCCTCCTATATATAATGATTATGGTGATGAGAATAATAATGATAGCTATTTTATTAAATTTGCTCCACTATAATTAATAGTAATGACAATGTGGAGAGTAATAATAATTTTATGCATGTAGCTCATGATAAGAATGTTTCATGTGATAGTTATATTGTTGAGTTTGTTCATGATGCTACTGAAAGTTATTATGAGAGAGGGAAACATGGTTATATGCATCTTAATAATATTAAGTTTCCCCTCTTTATGTTGAGAATCTTGAAGTTGCGCTTGTGTTGCCTTTCTATGCGTGTTGCCTTATACTTACATAACTTGTTTATTTACAAGATTCCTTTACATAGAAAGTGGGTTAGGCTTAAATTTGTTTCATACTTTCTTTTTGATGCTCTCTTTGCTTCAACTCTCATCCTTATGTGAGCATTATTAAAATTACTGAGCCCATCTTAATGGCTATAAAGAAAGCACTTCTTGGGAGATAACCCATATTTTTATTTTGCTAATGTTTTGTTGTATCTTGGAAGTTGTTACTACTGTAGCAACCTCTCCTTATCTTTACTTTATTGCATTGTTGTGCCAAGTAAAGTCTTTGATAGTAAGGTTGATACTAGATTTGGATTACTGCGCAGAAACAGATTTCTTGCTATCACGAATTTGAGTAGGTCTCTCTGTAGGTAACTCAGAAAAATCAGCGAAAATTCATGAGTGATCCTCAGATTTGTACGCAACTTTCATTCAATTTGATCTTCTTCATCTGAGCAAGTTAAGTGCCTCTAAAAAATTCGTCTTTACGGACTATTCTGTTTTCACAGATTCTGCCTTTTATTTCGCATTGCCTCTTTTGCTATGTTGAATGGATTTCTTTGTTCCATTAACTTTCAGTAGCTTTAAGCAATGTCCAGAAGTGTTAAGAATGATCGTGTCACCTCTGAACATGTGAATTTTTGATTATGCACTAACCCTCTAATGAGATTGTTTTGAGTTTGGTGTGGAGGAAGTTTTCAAGGGTCAAGAGAGGAGGATGATATGATATGATCAAGAAGAGTGAAAAGTCTAAGCTTGGGGATGCCCCCGTGGTTCATCCCTGCATATTTCAAGAAGACTCAAGCATCTAAGCTTGGGGATGCCCAAGGCATCCCCTTCTTCATCAACAACTTATCATGTCACCTCTAATGTGTAGGGATTCGTTGCATAGAAAACAAAAAAATTCCTACCGCGAGAACGCAATCCAAGCCAAGATGCAATCTAGAAGACGGGAGCAACGAGGGGATGATCAAGACTAACCCTTGAAGATTTCCAAAGCCTATAAGAGTAGGCTCTTATTGCTGCGGTAGACGATCACTTGCCGCTTGCAAAAGCGCGTAGAAGATCTTGATCACGGTGCCACGATCGGGCAGCACCTCCGTACTCGGTCACACGTTCGGTTGTTGATGAAGACGACGTCCACCTCCCCGTTCCAGCGGGCAGCGGAAGTAGTAGCTCCTCTTGAATCCGACAGCACGACGGCGTGGTGTCGGTGGTGGTGGAGAAATCCGGCGGAGCTTCGCTAAGCGTGCGGGATGTGGTGGAGGAGAGAAGCCGCTAGGGTTTGGGAGAGGGGGGCGCCGGCCATCTAGTGGTGCGGCCACCTTGTGGTGCTTGGGGTGGCCAGCCCCCTCCCCTTGGCCCTCATTATATAGGTGGAACACCCAAGAGTTGGTCTACAAGTCTTTGAATAAGACCCCAAACCAAAACCTTCCATAACACATGAAACCTACCCAAGCTAGGACTCCCACTAGAGGTGGGATTCCCACCTTCTTTGGGAGGGGGTGGCCGGCCCCCCTTGGGGAGTCCACTTGGGACTCCTCCCCTTTAGGGTTGGCCGGCCATGGGAGGTGGAGTCCCACCGGGACTCCGCCTTCCTTAGTGGTTTCTTCCGGACTTTTCTAGAACCTTCTAGAACCTTCCATAGAACCTTCCGGATCATTTTAACTCACATAAAATGACATCCTATATATGAATCTTATTCTCCGAACCATTCCAGAACTCCTCGTGATGTCCGGGATCTCATCCGGGACTCCGAACAAATATTCGAACTCCATTCCATATTCAAGTTCTACCATTTCAACATCCAACTTTAAGTGTGTCACCCTACGGTTCGCGAACTATGCGGACATGGTTGAGTACTTACTCTGACCAATAACCAATAGCGGGATCTGGAGATCCATAATGGCTCCCACATATTCAACGATGACTTTAGTGATCGAATGAACCATTCACATACGATACCAATTCCCTTTGTCACGCGATATTTTACTTGTCCGAGGTTTGATCTTCGGTATCACTCTATACCTTGTTCAACCTCATCTCCTGACAAGTACTCTTTACTCGTACCATGGTATGTGGTCTCTTATGAACTTATTAATATGCTTTCAAGACATTAGACGACATTCCACCGAGAGGGCCCAGAGTATATCTATCCGTCATCGGGATGGACAAATCCCACTGTTGATCCATATGCCTCAACTCATACTTTCCGGATACTTAATCCCACCTTTATAACCACCCATTTACGCAGTGGCGTTTGATGTAATCAAAGTACCTTTCCGGTATAAGTGATTTACATGATCTCATGGTCATAAGGACTAGGTAACTATGTATCGAAAGCTTATAGCAAATAACTTAATGACATGATCTTATGCTATGCTTAATTGGGTGTGTCCATTATATCATTCACAAAATGACATAACCTTGTTATTAATAACATCCAATGTTCATGATCATGAAACAATGATCATCTATTAATCAACAAGCTAGTTATACAAGAGGCTTACTAGGGACTCCTTGTTGTTCACATAACACACATGTATCAATATTTCGGTTAATACAATTATAGCATGGTATGTAAACAATATCATAAACTCAAAGATATTATAATAACTATTTTATTATTGCTTCTTGGGCATATCTCCAACAGTCTCCCACTTGCACTAGAGTCAATAATCTAGTTTACATTTGTAAAGATATAACACCTTGGCCTTCTGGTGCTTTATCATGTTTTGCTCACGGGAGAGGTTTTAGTCAACGGATCTGACACGCTCAGAAACGTATGTATTTTGCAATTCATTTGCGTCTCAACGCATCACTCATTTCCTAATAAGTCGGCATTAAATATGTTTGGTCTTCTGGTGGAACCTTAATTCCGTGGTCTGAAATATGTCACTAATATTGTCACACACAATATAGCTTCAAAGTTCTGACACTATCGGAACTACACCAAGTTCTCAAAGAACTTCTTGACTTAACATCCTCAGTCATTGTCAAAACAATGACATACTCTGCCTTTCGTTTGTAGAATCCGTCACAATATTTAGAACTCTTCTAAATCTAACATAGACAACTTCTAACTCATTGTGCTACCTTTTAAACAACACTTAGTCAAATTTGAGATTGAAATTATATTTTATATGTGACAAAACCAATATCGGTGTAACACCTTACAACAATTTGTTTGTCATTTCTCCATACAAAACTATATATATATCCTTGGTTCTTCTTAAGTACTCAAGAATATTCTTACTGTTTTTCCATGATCATCACATGAATCATTTTAGTACATGCTCATAACACTTTTAAGAGCACAGGACATCTGATTGTGTACATATTATCCGTGATCTATAATCACTCATGTGTTTTTACTCATTGAGTGTCAGATTCACTCAAGTCTTGTTAAAACTTCACATGACAAGAACATTTTCTTAATATTTCTATATTGAACTATTTCAATATCCATTCTATGTACTTTGACTTAAACTTATTTTGTGTTTCAATCTATCTTCATAGATTTTGACACTAGATATGTTTCAGTCCATATCCTTTCATTGAAGTTAATTTCTCAATGAAACCTTTTTAATCAAGTATATAATTACATCATTTATAACCAACTATATGTCATCTACATAAAGTATTATAAATATGTCTCAGCGCTCCCACTTAATTTCTTGCAAATGCAAGTCTCTTCATCGTCTCTGATGAAATCAAAAACTCTTTGACTATTTCATCTGGTGAAGATTCCAACTCCATGATACTTACTTCATCCGATTGAAGTTTGTATACCTATCTAGTATTCTACGGACTAGCAAAACTTTTGGTTGTATCTTGTATACACCTTTAATACACACTTCTTATAAGCAATGTATTTTTCCATCCTACTAGCATATCTCATAAAAGAAATATGTAGTGATTACTAGAATAATCCACATAGACTATAAGCATTGCTACGGAAGATCTAATCTTATCGTAGTCAACTCTTTGAACTTTGTCGTAAACAACTTTTCAACAAGTCAAGCTTTCATCAATTTTTATAGATCCATTTACTTTCAAAAAGTATTCATCTATCTTGGATTTCATGGCGTATAGCCATTTTAACGGAGTTAGGGCCCATCATAATTTCTTTGTTTGTAGTTGGTTTATCATTGTTCAAAATCAATCCTTTGTCCACAAATCATTTATTTGATCACAAAGTAAACCATACCTACAAGGTTCAATATGTACTTCGATCTTCATGGCTAAAACACTTTGTAGTCATGGGAGCCATGATCGTTGTGGCCGCTTCCGGAACCAATTTCCGATGTTGCGCTACTCTGATCATTATGCTCAGGTTCATAAACCTTATCAAGTTCTATTGTCCTCCCACTCAAATACTTCGCTAGAAAACAATTTCATGGAAATAAGCAAGTAACATTAACAAACACTTTTGTCTTTTACTTCATAGTGGAAAGAATTCCCAATCAATTCTTTGGGATATCCAACAAAGACATTTATCCGATTTCGGTTGTAAACTTTTTAAACCAAAATTTAAAGAAAGGACTATTAGAGTTTATACCCATGCCATAACTCGTATGGTGTCATTTCTACGGATCACGATGATGCTATTATTCAGTGTAAAAGCGGTAGTCTCTAAAGCATAATCCACAAAAATATAATGGCATCAACATTTTATCTCATCATTAATCCAACAAGGTTTGGATACGTCTTTTGGATACTTCATCATCACTATGATACTCCAAGAAACGTGAGTTGTAGAACAACTTCATAACTCTCTTTAGATGTTCGCTAAAACTCGTAATTCAAATATTTCCACCATGATCCAATCATAGATATTTGACTTTTCTATTACGATGATTTCCACTTCATGCTGAATTTATTTGAATCTATTCAAATATTTCAAACTTCTTCCTTATCGAATATATCCACATATATATATTCAATTCATTGTTTGAAGTTTTCATGAAGTAGAAGAATCTCCCGCACACAACTATGCCCAGTGAACCATATACATCATCATGTATGTTTCCACTAAGTTAGTTGCCCGTTCAAATCTTGCCCTATGAACGGTATTTCAGTCATTCCTTTTAGAAGAAATTTGCAAGCGCCAAATGATTCATAAATCAAATGACTCCAAAAATCTATTTGCATGGAGTTCCTTCATGCGTTCCTTTCTAAACTGACCTAAATGGCGGTTCCACAAATAAGTGGAATTCAAATCATTTGTCTTATGGCATTTTAGCGTCAGTGTTATGTATGTGTGTTTCACCATTAAGATTTATAATAACTCATCCATCGTACATGGAGTAATGTCATAATTTGAACAACTCATTGTTTTCATTTGACCAGAGCAAAATAACAATTATTAAGTTCTTTATTATAAATTCTAAGGGCTAGATAAAATGCTAACGACGAACATAATAACACTTTATTTTGTTCCAGACGTGCATCCTTATAATATTCCTTGTCAGTCACTTAGGCCATTGTATTCTTGTATTGCGTTGTTTTGTATGACACTTCATACGAACCAATATAGTACTAATACCCAAGAATTTCATAGTGTGACTTAACTAGGAATACAACCATAACATGTATATCATTTATATACACCTGAGCTAGACTTTCTAGTCTTTTCTTTTCTTTTTGCCAAAATATCTTTTGCAGTTTCTCTTTTAGCTTTCCTCATTATTCAGAAAATCAATTCAACATCAATAACTTCTAGGTTTGTTGGTCAAATACCAATAACCTTGAGGTTCTTACTTTGAAGTTGATCATCACATGACAAGTGTTTCAGATTTCACTATTAGTAACTTTGTAATATGATGAACAATTTCACTCATAATTTTATCCATCATATCATGACGACTTTTCGAGACCATGTCTGTACATGCTAGGCTCGTAAAGTTTTAACCTTAGTATTTGCATGTGCAAATCTAACTTGCATCCGTTGTATGCACACGTAGAATCTATCACACCCGATCATCACGTGATGCTTCGAGACGACGAGTCTTACCAATGGTGCATACTAAGGATGATTACTTCATGGATATGCGAATATCGTTAGTGCCCCAATGGTTGGAGGATTGGGACGCCTTGCGTCTTCAACCTTCGTACATTCCCATAAAACTTATGAGTTTATGTAGTCTCACCAAATTATATTCTATCATCTTGCAATAAGGTCTTAGATATCACATATATCTCATACCTTGATTATTTCTGAAAACTAAATTTTCAGCTCCTTACTTTTCAAACAGATTTGAACTTCAAGTTTCACGGAGACAAGATAACTTTAGGTACTAATTGAAACCATAGCTCTTTGAATCAACAATGTGAGGTTTACTAAAATTTTGCAATAGAACTTAATCATTTCTTGATTCATTAACAATACGGCACCAGTCCGTAAAGTTATTTGTCAGATTTAACAGTATTTCTATCTCAATTACAAGACTAACGCATAGTAGTAAACGGATGCCAATTCTACAAATTAATTCAAAATACTACTCAGACTATGTTTATGATAATTAGTTCATGTTTTAATCTAATTACTAATGAACTCCCACTTAATACAACATCCCTCATAGTTGTTAAGTGGTACATGATCCAAATCCACTACACCAAAACCGATCATCACGTGAGATGATGTAGCTTCAATGGTGAACATCAACATGTTGATCATATCATCCATATGACTCGTGTTCAACCTTTCGGTGTCCGTTGTCCCGAGGCCATGTCTGTACATGCTAGGCTCGTCAAGCAAACCCAAGTATTCCGCGTGTGCAACATGGCTTACACCCGTTGTATGTTGAGTTTATCACATCCGATCATCACGAGATGCTTCAAAACGTCAAACTATATCAACGGTGCATACGAGGGGAGAACACTTTATTATCTTGATATTAAAGTGAGGGATCATCTTATAATGCTACCGTCGCGTTCTAAGCAAAATAAGATGCATAAAGGATTAACATCACATGCAGTTCATATGTGATATGATATGGCCCTTTTGTCTTTGCGCCTTTGATCTTCATCTCCAAAGCACGGACATGATCTCCATCATCAACGGGCATGATCTCCATCATCGTCGGCGTAGCGTCAAGGTTCATGGCGCCGTCTTCATGGTTCACCTCATGTAGCAACTATTACAACTACTTTGAAATACTACTCAACATGAAATTTAAAGACAACCATAAGGCTCCTGCCGGTTGCCACAATACAATAATGATCATCTCATACATATTCATCATCACATTATGGTCATATCACATCACCAAAACCCTGCAAAAACAAGTTAGACATCTCTAATTTGGTTTGCATATTTTACGTGGTTTAGGGTTTTCGAGTAAGATCTAATCTACCTACGAACATGAACCACAACGGTGATACTAGTGTTGTCAATAGAAGAGTAAATTGAATCTTCACTATAGTAGGAGAGACAGACACCCGCAAAGCCTCTTATGCAATACAAGTTGCATGTCGAACGAGGAACAAGTCTCATGAACGCGGTCATGTAAAGTTAGTCCGAGCCGCTTCATCCCACTATGCCACAAAGATGCAAAGTACTCAAACTAAAGACAACATAAGCATCAACGCCCACAAAACCATTGTGTTCTACTCGTGCAACCATCTATGCATAGACACAGCTCTGATACCACTGTAGGGATTCGTTGCATAGAAAACAAAAAATTTCCTACCGCGAGAACGCAATCCAAGCCAAGATGCAATCTAGAAGACGGGAGCAACGAGGGGATGATCAAGACTAACCCTTGAAGATTTCCAAAGCCTATAAGAATAGGCTCTTATTGCTACGGTAGACGATCACTTGCCGCTTGCAAAAGCGCGTAGAAGATCTTGATCACGGTGCCACGATCGGGCAGCACCTCCGTACTCGGTCACACGTTCGGTTGTTGATGAAGACGACGTCCACCTCCCCGTTCCAGCGGGCAGCGGAAGTAGTAGCTCCTCTTGAATCCGACAGCACGACGGCGTGGTGTCGGTGGTGGTGGAGAAATCCGGCGGAGCTTCGCTAAGCGTGCGGGATGTGGTGGAGGAGAGAAGCCGCTAGGGTTTGGGAGAGGGGGGCACCGGCCATCTAGTGGTACGGCCACCTTGTGGTGCTTGGGGTGGCCGGCCCCCTCCCCTTGGCCCTCATTATATAGGTGGAACACCCAAGAGTTGGTCTACAAGTCTTCGAATAAGACCCCAAACCAAAACCTTCCATAACACATGAAACCTACCCAAGCTAGGACTCCCACTAGAGGTGGGATTCCCACCTTCTTTGGGAGGGGGTGGCCGGCCCCCCTTGGGGAGTCCACTTGGGACTCCTCCCCTTTAGGGTTGGCCGGCCATGGGAGGTGGAGTCCCACCGGGACTCCGCCTTCCTTAGTGGTTTCTTTCGGACTTTTCTAGAACCTTCTAGAACCTTCCATAGAACCTTCCGGATCATTTTAACTCACATAAAATGACATCCTATATATGAATCTTATTCTCCGGACCATTCCGGAACTCCTCGTGATGTCCGGGATCTCATCCGGGACTCCGAACAAATATTCGAACTCCATTCCATATTCAAGTTCTACCATTTCAACATCCAACTTTAAGTGTGTCACCCTACGGTTCGCGAACTATGCGGAGATGGTTGAGTACTTACTCCGACCAATAACCAATAGCGGGATCTGGAGATCCATAATGGCTCCCACATATTCAACGATGACTTTAGTGATCGAATGAACCATTCACATACGATACCAATTCCCTTTGTCACGCGATATTTTACTTGTCCGAGGTTTGATCTTCGGTATCACTCTATACCTTGTTCAACCTCATCTCCTGACAAGTACTCTTTACTCGTACCGTGGTATGTGGTCTCTTATGAACTTATTCATATGCTTGCAAGACATTAGACGACATTCCACCGAGAGGGCCCAGAGTATATCTATCCGTCATCGGGATGGACAAATCCCACTGTTGATCCATATGCCTCAACTCATACTTTCCGGATACTTAATCCCACCTTTATAACCACCCATTTACGCAGTGGCGTTTGATGTAATCAAAGTACCTTTCCGGTATAAGTGATTTACATGATCTCATGGTCATAAGGACTAGGTAACTATGTATCGAAAGCTTATAGCAAATAACTTAATGACATGATCTTATGCTATGCTTAATTGGGTGTGTACATTATATCATTCACAAAATGATATAACCTTGTTATTAATAACATCCAATGTTCATGATCATGAAACGATGATCTAGTTATACAAGAGGCTTACTAGGGACTCCTTGTTGTTCACATAACATACATGTATCAATGTTTCGGTTAATACAATTATAGCATGGTATGTAAACAATATCATAAACTCAAAGATATTATAATAACTATTTTATTATTGCCTCTTGGGCATATCTCCAACATAATGAAACTATATTTTTATTCCGTCACAACTTATGTGCTTTACTTGGAGCGTCTGTGTGCTTTTATTTTTGTTTTGTTATCTTAGTTCTCTGAATAAATCGGATCCTATCATGCTTGTGTGGGAGAGAGACACGCTCCGCTTTTTCATATGAACACTGGTGTTCTTCGTTTTACTTTTAATCTTCATGGCGAAAGTTGGAAGCTACTGCATTTATTGCTATTTGGTTGGAAACAGAAAATGCTTCATGTGGTAATTTTTATATTGTCTTGAATAATTTGATACTTGGCAATTGTTTTGAGCTCTCAAGTATATCATGTTTAAGCTCTTGCATCATGTAATTTAAACCTATTAGTGGAGAACTACCGTAGAGCTTGTTGAAATTTGGTTTGCATGATTGGTCTCTCTAAAGTCTAGATATTTTCTGGTAAAGTGTTTGAACAACAAGGAAGACAGTGTAGAGTCTTGTAATGCTTGCAATATGTTCTTATGTAAGTTTTGCTGTACCGGTTCATACTTGTGTTTGCTTCAAACAACCTTGCTAGCCAAAGCCTTGTACTGAGAGGGAATGCTTCTCGTGCATCCAAAACCTTGAGCCAAAACTTATGCCATTTGTGTCCACCATAACTACCTACTATGTGGTATTTCTCCGCCATTCCAAAGTAAATTGCTTGCGTGCTACCTTTAAAATTTCATTCCTTGTCTTTGCAATACATAGCTCATGGGAAAGTAGCTTAAAAACTATTGTGGTAAAGAATATGTAGCTTATGTATCTTATTTTTTATAAGTTGCTTGTTGAGCAGTAACCATGTTTCTGGGGACGCCATCAACTATTACACCTTTGTTGAATATCATGTGAGTTGCTATGCATGTTCGTCTTGTCTGGAGTAAGGGTGATTTATCATGATCAAATGGTTTGAGTATGCATATTGTTAGAGAAGAACATTGGGCCGCTAACTAAAGCCATGTATCATGGTGGAAGTTTCAGTTTGGACATTAATCCTCAATCTCTTATGAGAATATTATCTGTTGTTGAATGCTTAAGCATTAAAGAGGAGTCCATTATCTGTTTTCTATGTTGTCCCAGTATGGATGTCCTCGAGTTGAGATCTATCAAAAACGAGAAATCAAATGCGATCTATCTCCTTGGACCTTTGTACAGGCGGCATAGAGGTACCCCTTTGTGACACTTGGTTGAAACATATATATGTAATGCAATGATAATCCATGGAAATCCAATCTAATTAGGACAAGGTGCGAGCACTATTGGTATTCGATGCATGAGGCTTGCAACTTATAGGATGTCTTATGCATAACACATATGAATTATTACTACCATTGACAAAATTGTTTCTATGTTTTCAAAATAAAAGCTCTAGCACATGAGTAATCCATGCTTCCCTCTGCGAAGGGCCTTTCTTTTACTTTATGTTGAGTCAGTTTACCTACTTCCTTCCATCTTAGAAGCAAACACTTGTGTCAACTGTGCATTGATTCCTACGTACTTGTTTATTTGCACTCATCATATTACTTTGTGTTGACAATTATCCATGAAATATGCATGTTGAAAGTTGAAAGCAATTGCTGAAACTTAAATCTTCCTTTGTGTTGCTTCAATGCTTTTTTACTTTGAATCTATTGCTTTATGGGTTAACTCTTATGCAAGACTTTTTGATGCTTGTCTTGAAAGTACTATTCATGAAAAGTTTTGCTATATGTTATCTATTTGATTAGCAAACTATAGATCGTTGCCTTGAGTCACTTCATTCATCTCATATGCTTTACAATAGTATGATCAAGATTGTGTTAGTAGCATGTCACTTCAGAAATTATTCTTTTTATCGTTTACCTACTCGAGGGCGAGTAGGAACTAAGCTTGGGGATGCTTGATACGTCTCCAACGTATCTATAATTTCTGATGTTCCATGCTAGTTTTATGACAATACCTACATGTTTTGCTCACACTTTATAATGATTTTATGCATTTTCCGGAACTAACCTATTAACAAGATGCCGAAGTGCCAGTTCCTGTTTTCTGCTATTTTTGGTTCCAGAAAGGTTGTTCGGGCAATATTCTCGGAATTGGACGAAACAAAAGCCCACGATCTTATATTTCACGAAAGGTTCTAGAAGTCCGAAGGGGAGACGAGGAAGGGCAGCAGGGGACCCACACCATATGGCGGCGCGGGTGGCCCCCTGGCCACGCCGACCTATGGGGAGGGAGCCCCCTGGCTCCTCCGACTCCGCCTCTTCGCCTATATAATCTCTCGTGACGTGAAAACCCTAGAACAATTGACGAAACTCCAGAAAGACTCCAGGGGCGCCGCCGCCATCGCGAAACTCCGTTTCGGGGGACATAAGTCTCTGTTCCGGCACGCCGCCGGGACGGGGAATTGCCCCCGGAGTCATCTCCATCGACACCACCGCCATCTTCATCGCCATCGCTGTCTCCCATGATGAGGAGGGAGTAGTTCTCCCCCGAGAATGAGGGCTCTACCGGTAGCTATGTGGTTCATCTCTCTCTCCCATGGTGTGATCTTTATGTGATCATGAGCTTTGTATCACTATTAATCTATGTGCTACTCTAGTGATGTTATTAAAGTAGTCTATTCCTCCTCCATGATGTAAAGTTGACAGTGTGTGCATCATGTAGTACTTGGCGTAGGTTATGATTATAATCTCTTGTAGATTATGAAGTTAACTATTACTATGATAGTATTGATGCGATCTATTCCCCCTTTCATAGCTATTGTTGACAGTGTGTATGCTATGTTAGTACTCGGTCTAAATTGCAACGGTCTATTATGCACTCTAGAGGTTACTTTAATATGAACTCCGGATGTTGTGGAGCTTGTTTACTCCGGCTTGAGGTGTGCTTTTATAGCCCTACATAATGAATGGTGTTTGTGATCCAACAAGAGAGTGTGAGAAAGTAGCACAAGTGAAGAGAAGTTATTTATTTATGTGATCATTGTTGAGAGTGTCCACTAGTGAAAATATGATCCCTAGGCCTTGTTTCCAAATATCGAATCACCGTTTATTTACTGTTCTACTGCATGTTTACTTGCTGCCATATTTATTTTAGATTGTTATTACCACTCATATTCATCCATATCACTTGCATTTTACTATCTCTTCGCCGAACTAGTGCACCTATACATCTGACAAGTGTATTAGGTGTGTTGGGGACACAAGAGACTTCTTGTATCGTAATTGCAGGGTTGCTTGAGAGGGATATCTTTGACCTCTACCTCCCTGAGTTCGATAAACCTTGGGTGATTCACTTAAGGGAAACTTGCTGTTGTTCTACACTCTGCTCTTGGAGGCCCAACACTGTCTACAGGAATAGAAGCGTGCGTAGACATCACACATTCTTGCAAATTCTGCGAGAACAACTTCATCTTCACATGCATCTTACTGGTTAGAATCTTTGGCATGCATACCGATTCCAGTTTCAACCACTCGGTCACTATAGATTTCTCCAGCAACACTTCTTGCAAAAATATTATTTAATAGGTGAAGTTGAATCAAAGACAAAACATTACGGTCCTTCCTCTTTTCCTCATATGTCCATGTCGATGCCTATTTCCTCCAAATCTATCGAGCATATCATCCACATCAGAAGTTTGTGCAAGGATCGCCCTCATCTTCACTTGCTACAAAGATAACCTTATGGTGTAGTCTAGCTGCGGTAGGTCGAACTTCGGCGACGCCATGCCACAAACCCTGTATCAAACACGGGCTCTGGTATCAATTGTTATAACACGTTGGGCAATAAGGAAGAACAAAAAAGATATCACAGCAGGAGACACAAGATTTTAACGTGAAACCCTCTTCAACAAAGAGAGGAAAAAACCACGGACGCCAGCCAACGAAACTTCAATATATGAGAAGTGTTTACAAACGCCGAGGGTTATCTTCTATGATAAAATACGATCAATCCGAGTGAGTTGTGGGCAACCCCATCATGTCTAGGTGAGATAGATGGAAAGCTGCACCTATTTTAGACTAAACTAGCATGGTGGCCCTCGCAAATGCGAGGCAAACATTTGGATATGTTACATATTTTGTATGATGTATCGAAACTTATATAGTATGTAATCGTTACTATATACTAATATCTGAATAATCCTAAAAGAAAATCATAATACTATCAAGCATTCAGTTTTAAGATATATGTCAATGTCGATGTATTGCACACATGTTCTTCTTGTGTTAACAGTGTAGAATAAAAGTTGAAAACATAAGGATGGAACATTGTAGCTATTTAACATATTTGTGAACCAACCTCTCACAGAAACAAAGATATGTTTTTTCTAGAAATTTTTGCTATTAGATTCTTTGCAAGGATATTGGTTTCGAACAACATAAATTTGATGGCATTGAAATCCAAATACCGTAATCCAGCAGACTTGTGTAGTGATATATCCGTTTCCTCCTTAATCTTATCAAATAATTGTTGATAATGTTCACCGATACTGGTGTAGAACTTAGATTAATGATTTCACATGAACACTGATGGATCATTATAAATAACTGTGTTCTCCTCTTTCCACCTACCTGTTTAGTGGTTGTATTACTATCATATGTTTGTTGTACACATTCTCGTTTACGTTAATTCCATCAGCCGCATTATCATCACTGTGATGTAAAATACGCCAACTTACATTCATTAAATAATGCAAGAAATTCTATCTATCCCATAACATCCCTTGCTTCATATATTTAATTGTACCAAGTCTCTAAAACTTCACTGCAGTTTTTTTGGCATCACTAAAACCACTCACTAAATACACCCCATGTCACCAATATGAATATGTGACTTTTAGTGTTCTTTGATATAGTATGATATTTTCGCAATAAACACGCAATGATGCAATCAATATCTTAGTGCTCAAGTAAGACGGCATGATACCTATGAGGTAGTTGAATTTGACATGCTTAATATTTTCTCCATTTTATGTGAACACAGGATAATACATTGTTTTCTCGTATTGTAATGCGCACTCTATCATTGTATATTGCAAGTTTTTTGGGTCATACAAATTAATCGTGAGCTTCATATATAAGTCGGATTAAATGTAGATCCGTTTCTCAAATTTCATACTTTATATATAAACTTACATTCGTCTTCACTAATAATAAACTTGCATAGTTAAGGTGAATTTTAGAAAATCACCATCACCACCACATTTATGGTTAATCTTAGTCACCGTCTGCCCGCAACATATATGAAGGAAGGGACGATCTCACACTGGGTTTATGCGATGCATACACAATATAATTCTCCTCTACGAATCGTGTAATATCTGGCTGGTCGAATCGGGATTTCAAGGAGCAGTTTGGATACAAGTACTTGAACGTAGCTCTAATTTGATATACACTTAGATATCAAATTAAAGGCAAGTTCTTTTGTTTGACATGAAGAGGGCCAACTTGGAAGTCAGGGCTAAGGTTGTTTTTTTTCCTTGGCCCAGATTTCCGAAATATCGCGTAAGCTGCTTATTCCGATTACCACCGAAAAATACATTTTACCGAACGAAATGTACCTGTATTTATTAAATTGCTCAAATTGAAATATTTTGGATCAATTTTGGTAAGATTTATAAATTCATTTGTCAAATCTTGGGCGCTATTATGAACAGTAGTTCTGAAAACCGAATACCGGTGGCTAGCGGAATTGTTTTTCAAGCGAGAACAAAACCCTTTGTTATGTGGAGCTGTTAGTTTTTCGTCATTTTTTTCACGATTATATGATGATTAGATATGATTATTATTTGTTCTTTTTCAAACAGAATCATATCGTTATAGTGCACCTAGTTTCTCATTAAACTATGTACGTTTTTATTGGACATTTTTTCGATAAAGGGCGATTTCATTACTTAAAAGGTTTAAGTATTACACCCGGCCTCTGCATAGCTAAGATGCACACAGCCGCAACACAAATAGCAGACAATTCCATGTTTGACCAAACGAAAAGAAGAACGCAGGACGCAGCCTGGAATACTAAGGTATCGGTGGAGCAATCCTGAGACTATGCCGCCACCCATGTAGGGAAATAAAATCCTTCGCCGTGTTCTCCAACCGTGTACACACCTCCGTAAAGAGGTCGCGGTCCTCCATACGCTGCAGCAACGACCATGAACGGAGCAAACTGGTGCACCGGTAGACAACCTGCAAAAGATTAGCATTTGTGTTATTAAAAACCTTGTCATTTCTACATAGCCACAGCGACCAAATAACAGCAATCGCTCCCACCCTAATAAGTGTTTTGTACCTATGGTCCACCCCATTAAGCCAATTACCAAAGATATTGGGAACGCTACGTGGTGGATATAAGGTAGAACTCATTTGGATGATTGACCATATAGACTTTGCAAACCGGCACTGGAAGAATAAGTGTTTGATTGTCTCATCTTGATGACAAAAAACACACGATTTACTTCCTTGCCAGTTGCGTTTAGCAAGGTTGTCTTTAGTAAGAATGACCCCCCGACGAAGATACCAAGCAAAGACCTTAGTCTTCAGAGGTATCTTCATCTTCCAAATTAGCTTATTATTAGATACCGGCTCGACGGGTTGGATCAAGGCCGTATACATGGATTCAACTGAGAATATTCCATTCTCATTTAGATTCCATCTAAAAACATCTGGCCCATTTGTCAGCTGGATAGCTTCCAAACGCTGCAATAGGGTATTCCATGATGCTAGCCTTTGTCCATTAAGATTTCTTCTGAACGTCATATTAGGTGGAGAAGACTCCATTACCTTGGATAAGGTATCACCTTTATGACGCACAATATTATATAAGGCTGGATATTGTTGTCGGAGAGGGTAATCTCCAAGCCATTTATCCTCCCAAAATCTTATTTGTGTCCCATCATTGATCAAGAAAGATCCAAATGGGAAGAAGTATCTCTTCGTCGCCATCAGGCCAGCCCAAAAGTGTGAATCCCGGGTTTCCATGAGACCTGGGATATTGCCTTTGAACCAACATACTTTCTCTTCAAAATGGTTTGCCACACCCTTCTTCGGTGAGTAGTTTAGCCAGCCACTTCCCAAGCAGGGCCTGTTCTTAACCTGAAGGTCATGAACACCGAGCCCTCCTTGATCTTTCGGCCGACAAACAACTCCCCACTTAGTAAGCCGGTATTTTTTTTCGCTATCCCCTTGCCAAAAATCTTGATCGCAAATAATCTAAGCGACGCAAGACACCTTTTGGGATTTGGAAGAATGATATCATATACAGTACCATATTGGTTAATACTGAATTAATGAGTACCAATCTTCCACCTAGGGATAGCAATTTACCTTTCCAACTACTTAACCGTTTTTGCAATCTTTCCTCGACATGTTTCCATTCTGCCAACGTAAGTCTCCGGAAATGAATCGGGATACCTAAGTATGAGATAGGAAACTGGCCCAACCCGCAGCCAAATAGTTCGGCATAAAGGTTTGCATCGTCTTGGGCCTCACCGAAACAAAACAATTCACTTTTATGGAAATTAATCTTCAATCCCGATAGTTGCTCGAAAGCTGATAAGATCAGCTTCATATTTCTTGCTTTATCGAGGTCATGTTCCATAAAGAGAATCGTATCATCGGCGTATTGAAGGATAGACAATCCACCATCCACGAGATGGGGAACCACTCCTTCAATTTGCCCATCTGCTTTAGCACGCTCTATCATGATCGCAAGCATATCCGCCACAATATTAAACAGAATAGGGGATAGCGGATCACCTTGCCTTAAACCTTTTTTTGTTTGAAAATATCTACCAACGTCATCATTGACTTTAATGGCGACACTTCCTCCAAAAACAAAGTTATGAATTAGAGCTCGCCACTCCTCGTAAAAACCTTTCATTCGAGGGTTTGCTGAAGGAAAGACCACTTAACTTTATCATAGGCCTTTTCAAGTCGATCTTTAGGATAACACCACTCATCTTTTTACGATGTAACTCATGAACTGTTTCATGCAAGGTAACAACCCCATCGAGGATATATCTTCCTTGCATGAACGCCGTTTGAGTAGGGCGAACCACGTGGTCGGCTACGTAATTAAGCCTAATAGTAGCTGCTTTTGTAAAAATCTTGAAACAAACATTAAGAAGGCAAATCGGCCTATATTGTTGAATCCTTTCAGCCTCATTAACCTTAGGCAATAAAATGATCTCTCCGAAATTTATACGGAAGAGCTCTAGTTGGCCCACATGAAGCACCGCAAAAAGATCCATCATGTCCTTTTTGATTATGTCCCAGAATGTCTGATAAAACTCTGCTGGGAAACCATCCGGACCTGGCGCTTTGTTGTGCTCCATTTGGAAAATTGCTTTCTTTACTTCCTCCTCCGAATATGGGGCGGTAAGAAAAGCATTTTCCTCGGCGTAAACTTGAGGTATGTCATCTATCCGGTTCTCATCCATTGACAGATTACATTCCTCAGGTTCACCAAACAGGCCTTTGTAATAATTTGTAATATAAGATTTGAGCCGCTCGTGACCTTCGATAGTGCCCTCTTCTTGTACTAAAGAATGAATAAGTTTCTTCCTGTGTCTGCCATTGGCTACACTATGGAAGTATCTTGTATTCGAATCTCCCTCCAGAAGAAATTGAGCTTTCGATCGTTGATACCACTTGAGTTCCTCCTCACGGAGAATCCCGGCTAACTTTGCATTTGATTGACTTTTCAGTTCAATTTCATGTGTAGTTAGTGGTCTCACCTCCGCTAGAGCCTCAATATCATCTATAATTGAAGACAATTGGAGCTTCTCATTTTTTAGCTGCCCAGTCATGTGTCTTGCCCATCCTCCAAGGTATCTACGCGTAGCGCGTAATTTGTTATTCCACCTTTGAATAGGGTCAAGGCCAGCAACCGGTTTCTCCCATACTGTCCTCACCAGATCGACAAATCCTTCCCTGTTGAGCCATCCAAGTTCAAATTTGAACGGACGTTTGCTCAAAGGCCTATGATTGCCAGTGGTGATTAGAATGGGAGCATGATCCGATAAAGACTCAATACGAGGTAAAGCGCGTACGAAACCATAGGGTATTTCAATTCCCATTCATAATCCATTAGTACGCGATCCAACTTCTCATATGTAGTAGGCGAAAGGGAATTTGCCCAAGTGAATTGCCTGCCACACATTGTAACCTCTCTCAAGTCCAGACTATCGATGACAGCATTGAACATGAAAGACCAATGATGGTCGAAATGGCCTCTACTCTTCTCATGAGGAAATCGTAACAAATTGAAATCCCCCCCAATAATGATTGGGTGTGGATTATCCTTTGTAAGATTAACCAATTCACGAAGAAAAGCAGGTTTAAATTCAGGTTGAGCAGCCCCATAAACTGAGACCAAACTCCACGAAATTGTCGGTCCTATTGCGGATATGGAGCTTTATATGATAGTCTCCACCCGAAATATGCAACACTTCCATGGAGGAGTCACGGACCCCAATTAACATGCCCCCGAACGACCCCGCGGTGGTCGGGAGACCCAAGTAAAGTCCACCCCGCCGTAAAGGCGTTGGAGCAAACTTCTTGAGAAATCCCTTCTACCGGTCTCTGAGATAGCAATAAAATCTAAAGAATGATCACTAATGCATTCTGCAATGTGCAAGTGTTTAGCCAAGTCTCGAAGACCTCTGCTGTTTTTAAACATGCCATTCATTAGGAAACAACAGTTGATTTTGACACCTTAGCCTTCTTAGAGGGTCTAGCAGTCTTTTTTGTGGAGGAAGATTTAGATTTTCGGCTGGAAGCTTTCAGATCATAGACTGAGTTAAGCACCGCCTCATCCAAACCCACCTCGTATACCTCTCCAACTAGATGAGAAAGGAGCTGACCATCTGTATCGGAATACAGCTCATCCTCATCTACGGGTGAGATATCCGCTTACTAGAAACCTTAGGAGTGACTTTTAATCGATCAAACTCCATATGTCTCAAAGCATTAGCCGACACATTGACCGTACCCTACGTAAGAACCCAAAGAAACACCTACACTATTCAACTTCGCAGATATAGATTGTGTAGAAAAATTAAGAAAAGACTTGGAGGATGGTTCTGAACCTGTCGAGTCCAAGTTAGAGGCCGCCTTGCGCCTCATTGCCCTGGACAACGAATCCTCGTCGAGGCCAACGCCCCATCTGTAGCCGTCACTTGCCGCATGCTGCGGCGAGACGGCGTGGCGTGTAGCGGTTGACGAAGAGGAGTGACCACCGGGGAAGGCGAGGTCGGAGTAGACACCCTCCCAGTGGTCACCGTCGGAGACCTTGGCGTCGTGGCTAGGGGGGGCGAGCTTGGAGCTATAGCAGCGACGGTGGGCTCCGACCCCACCGTAGCTACCGCCTCCGAGCTCCCGCCCTTCCTCGCGCGGCACCACCATCTCCAGCCGAAGCACCCTATCGGCGACGGCCCCAGGCAGGGAGACGCCACTCGCCGGCCCACGTGACACCGACCGGTCAGCCGTAGGGGAGCTGCTGCTCCCCAACGCAGCCTCGCGCCGGCCCATGGCGCTCTGTCTGGTCAGCAGCAAGGAGGAGCTGCTGCTCTCCATCGCGACCTGCAGGTGCAGCCCCGGCCACGCGCTGACCGTGCTCAAGAGGAGCGGAAGTAAACTGCTTCTCCCCAACGTACTTGAGTGCATGCTCACACATGGACGTGAGCTGCTGCTCCCCAGCCGCATGTGAGCTGCTGCTCACGAACGTATGTATGCTTTTGCTCACTTACGGACTTGAGCCGCTGCTCCCCAACGACTGTGAGCTGCTGCTCACCAACGGCCGGGATCTGCTGCTCACCACCATCCACGCCTGCATGCGCCGGTAACAGCTGCCCTCCACCCGGCCCGTGAGCAGGGTGGGAAGCAAGAGCAGCATCCCGGCGGCGGAGAAGGCCTGGTCCGACCAAGAACGTTTCGCCGCCCGCGTGATGTAGACGGCGTCACTTGGACCTTCTTGGCGAGAGCCTCCGACGCCACATCCTGCACCACCAATCGCTGCGAAGGAGAAGACACAGAGGAAAGCGCCACACTCAGCTCCTCCGCGGTGACCGCCTTCGAAGAAAAATGTCCGTCCACCAAAGATAAAGGTGGCTGCATGTCCGAGCCCACAAGAGCCGTCGGCGACCGTCGCTCCAACGACGGATGCGACTTACGCAAAGCCGCCACAAGAGCAATACCCTGGGGAGTCTTCGGATCGGAGTTAAAAGGCGTGATCGCATGAAGGACCGCAGCAACCGAGAAGACCCAACTGGTGCCACCGTCGAGGAACTAGAACCCTGAGCCTGGTGCATTATCGTATCCGATGTGCCCTGCGCGAACTCAGATGTATCCATCGCATCCTCATGCTCCTTCCCTTTTCCTCCATCTCCATCGCCATCCTTCTTCCTCCAAACAAAAGGAACAAAATCTGCCTCGGGAACATAAGAAGGTGACTCACGACCGAAACGGAACTCGTAGCCCTTTAGTTTCACTACCACATCAGATTTCACAAAGGTCGCCGCATCCTTTTTACCGAATTTAGTAGTGTCAAACATGGCGACCCCGAGAACCCGAACGACTCCTCTGCGCCTCAAACTGAGGAGATCAACATCCAGAGTCTTCCCCATCAGCGATCCAACAGCCCACAAACCCCAAAAATGGCGAACATTATGCGGCACTCCCTCCACATGCAGCCAAACCTGTTCAAGCTCAAACTTGTGTGGCACATCCGTAGGCTTCCAAACAGAGACAGACATGTGGGAGTTAAAACCTGGAACCGCCATCTGGATTCCATCCACCACATCAAGGTCCTCAAAGGATGGGAAACTAATGAGAAAAACATTATCTCCATGCGGGACAGCCTCCCACTTCCACTGAGGCTTGGCCGGGCACCTCCGCGCCATTTGCTTCTGAATAACAACTGTAGTAACCGCCTCACCAGTAACAACAACTCTAGCCACCGGGGACGAATTTGGGACAAGATCATCCTTTACCACACTATCCGGCAAGGTGGTGAAAAAAGTCTCATAAGTACCCACTCCGGCTACAAAAGCAGAAGGTCTAGGATACTTCAACACCGGGCATCTCACAGTTGGATGGGCCTTCTTATCACAAATATAGCAGTAATGTTGAGCCTTACAATCCTTGACGGCATGAGAATCAACAGAGCACTTCCAGCACCAGATCGGTTTGTTTGGCTTGACGGTCTCTATCGGCACAACATGCTCAGAAACCAACGGAGCCATCACCTGAGCCACAATTTGAGGTTGGATGGCTGCTTGGGAGTGAGCTTGCAACTGAGAGGTCTGCATGTCAAAACCCGCCTGGTGGCCTTGAGGCACGAACTGGCCTTGGGGAGGAGCCACTCCAGTCGACACCACGACATGCGGTTGTTGCACTGGTGGTACCCCCTGCGCACCGGCTGCCTTCTTCTTCTTCTTCTTTTGCCGCTGGACCCCAGACGCCGATGCCACCTGCTGCTGCTGCTGCACGGCAGGGGCTGCAAAATGCTGTTTTTATTGGACATGTGTTTTTAAAAGATAAAATTTATCGGCATATATAGTTAGCTCTGCTTATGATTTGATTGATCAGCTTCAACGTCAGCTTTTCTTGCGTTATTTTTTTTTTCAAATCTTTCCTTGCATCATTCTAACAAAGCCACATAATTATATTGGTCTATTATTAAATTGTGTACGTTTTTTTAAACATGCATAGACCAGCTTTCACGTGAGCTTTCCTATCTGGCCTCTTACGTGTTTTTTGCAAATCTTGCTGGAACCATACAGTCATATAGATCTGTTATTAGATTTTGTACCTTTTAAAAACATGTGCAGATCAGTTTTCAACGTGAGAGCTTTCTTTGCCTTTTATGTATAGATCTACACGCTTTTTTTAAATTGAAATACGGATATCATTGAGATGGTGCAGAAACGTGACTTGTCATGTATATGTGCCTTTACGTAACTTTTAGGTCTATTAAATCTTAACCATTAATAGTAAAATCAACGGTATATTTATTTTGAGTCTATGTGGATTAACGTGATGCTTCTATTTTAAACATCCGTATTTTGCTTTTAGTATATAATAGATAGATAATGCTTTAGTCAGGTTTAAATTGATGCACTAGCCAAGTTTCCTAAAAATTCATTCCGTTAAAAAAGGCTAGGCTATATATTTTAATATTGTTGAATTTGGATCACAATGTAGCAACATACTTGTTCCTTTTTGTTGTGTTTAATTAATTCAGAACTATTCACTATTGCAACGAAGTGTGCGGTCGATCGACACGTGTAATTTGGACACGTGCAGCTGACTGCATTTTTTGTGGCGTGGAAAATCAGCGCGCGCGTCTCCCATGGTCCCGGCTTTGGACGCAAGATCGCCGAAAAGGAGACGGCGCCGTGCCGGTGCAGCCGCAGCCAGCGCCGACCCCGAATGCAGCTCGCCCTGGAAGTGACCTTGCCCAGGTGAATCCATCCATGCGGGGGCCGGGACACGGACACCATGCATGCAAAGTGTCGGCCTTTCGGAGGTCGACCATGCGCCTCTCGATCGTGGCTTCTCCCCAGCTTCCTTTCCGCTTCTTCCAACAACACCAGTCGATGGTCGAAATAATTGGTGTAATATAATGGGGGTAATCTATGGCACTCGTTCCATGGTGGATGCAACGTAGATCGTCGAATCCAACCAGCCGACCTGATCCATTACCGATGATTATTGTATTTACTTTCTCAGCCCCCTGTTTGTTGGGCACGCAAATGGCAGCTGCTGATCTGCGTGTTGGTGAAGTACATCGCCAAGCGTGCAATAGGCAACTGCCCACTAGCCATTCTTCCTTAATTGTGTTCACGGAGGTCGCGCCTCAGCTCTCAAATCTCAAGTCCTCTGGCTCTAGCTGCCTGGCTAGCTCCACAGACCAACCATATTTGACCCTTCGATCAAACAACGGTTTGCTAGTTCTACGTCGAATCCACGGAGAATTAAGATAGGATATGTCTACTCTAGCTAGGACAATTAGATTTGCATTGTGATTTATGCATCTCAGATTTAAACATAAGATGCAATTGCTCATGGGATACAATTGCGGCCAAAATTTTCGAGTTGCACATTACATTTGATAATATCATCGGTGGTGAACTATACTATTTACTATGGTGACCAACAATTAGTCACATCCTTTTAACAATTGTTTTTGCTAATTCTCAGTCAGTCGACAACTAGACCATAGGATTGTACCGTTATTCATGCTAGCATGAGTTTCATCATGGGCTGCAATTAACATTTTTCTAGTTTCACATGAGTTGCAGCTGAGAAAAAGTCTATGCTTGGACATCTTGATTGCTTGGTGATTTGTGATAGCCATAAGTTGCAAATGTCCCCAAACGTTGAATTGCTTCGTGATTCCTGCTAGTCATGTGTTGGTTATAACTAAGGTTCAATGACATTAGGTGACTACAAATTAGCTTAATTCTTAGTCGAGAACTGTGAATTAGTCACACAATCGTAAAGGTAATGTTTACCCGCAATTTTTTGTCAAACCAAAAACAAAAAGAAGGAATCCAAAAGTCAAACCGCAAAGTCCTATTTTCCCTCAAGGAAAGAGCACAGGGCACACAAGCACGGGACTACTCCAGTTCCTTCAACAACCTGGCTGGCAAGTGGCGACAGAAATGCTAATCTAAATATTGTGCAGACCGTATCTTATTGCGCAACAACATAAGATTATCAGCAAGATACTTTCCCGGCCACTCTAGAAAGACATATTCAAAGTAATCAAGAGAATGATTGACTAAACACACATAGTTAGTACTTTGTAAAAAAAATAGCACAGAGTTAGTGAGTAGCTAGCATAACATGACATGAGGAGAAGAAGTGGCGATTAACAATTGGGGATTCGTTGGCGCATGGCATTTTCCAATGGCCAGGCAGAAGTGGCCGTGAGGAGCCAGGAGGGATGATACTACCTAGCTAGCTAGCCTCACTCCATCCCTTCAGGCAGGTTCCAGCAATACTTGATTAGTGTCGCCAGCCCTTGCTACGTACGTACACGCGCACGCATTCTCAGCTGGACGCCTAGGTCGCCTTGGCTGTTGGCTCTCACCGACGCCAAGGGTCAGGGCCGGAGATAGCTAGGGTAGCACGTACGCATGCGATGCGTTGCTGTGAGCAGTGTACCCATGGATGGCTGCTTCTGGAGTTCTAGCCTTCCCCGGTTGCAACTTCGCCACTGTGGCACGGCGTGCGAGCGATCTTCAGATCTCGTCTCTCGCTTTTATGGGTTTGGTGTTTTGCTATCTAGCTAGCTGCTGCAACCACCATGCTCCCGGTCCTCACTCTGACCTTCAGGTCGCCATCAGGATTCAGAAACGTGATGCCGGTCATGGTTTTGCATGTGTGCCTCACTCTTCCAGCGAGCGGCTGGGATCCCTACAAAGAGTTGAGAGGCTAGCTAGGCAGAACCCCCGGAAAGGATCCTCAATTTCAATTAAGGGATTATTATTAAGATGTCCAACACACCTTCCTGGTGATTTCCCTAAAACAAAGATGTCCAGCACACCTCTTTGCCAAGCTTACGTACGCATACTCTTTCCGACAAATCCCTCGAAAAATATTTTTTTAAGTTTTAAAAAATTCTGGAAAATGCGTATGTAGTCAATGATGTATCCCACAAACGTGTAAAAAATTAATTTCAAATACTTTATATTTTAAGCTACACAAAAATAACAAAAGTGTAGATCTGAATAGTACATTTTTAATCTCTAAAACATATTAGTTTTGTCTTTTTATCCAGCATAAAATAAAACGAATTTTAGGTTGAGATTTTGCATGATTGTGAGATGTATTAATGACAATCTTCAATATTATTTTTAGATATTTTTATAACTTACAAAATAGTTTTTAAATGGCGAGAGCACTGAAACTCGAGAGCCAAAATCACTTTCCGACAAATCCCTCTTATATCTGCTCACAAAAAGCACATGCGTCTTCGGTTATAACTGACAAAACTGAAGAACATAAAGAGAAGAAAAGGGTCCGACTAATTCTCATTCAGCTAGGAATTAGCTCAATTTCCATTCAAGTGATGTCATCACACGATTTTGGACTACATGAATCTTTTACTAAGTTAATATTTTTACTGCAGATGAATTACATTTTTTCTCAATTGCAACTCATTGTCAATTGAAAAATCTTAGTTGCAACCCACTTGAAATTGGAAAAAAATCTCAATTGCAACCCTACATGGAATTAAAAAAAATCTCATTTAGGGTGGTTTGGTTCCTTGTGGTGGAACCAGCCCACTCAGATTCAAGTCCTAGACTTGGCATGATTGTTTGTATTTACCTGGATTTACTTCAGGATTTAACCGGCGCTATGCTTTCAGTGGTAGGTGACGTGCCCGTCAATAGCGAGGTGCCAGTGGTGACTTTGTCAACCTCAAGATATGCCGACTCAGTCCCTCGGAGGTGCTCATAGGGGTAGGGTGTACGTGCGTGCGTTCATATGAGTGTTTGTACGTGCGTGTTTGTGAGCGTCTATGTTCAAAAAAATCTCATTTGCAACTCACATGGCACACAAACCTTCATGCCGATCCGTTGTTCCTAGAGTTGAATTAGCAAAACCGAAAACAAAAGCACAACATGGACAGACTTCAGTAGAGGACATTACATCTCTGAGAAAATAACACTGCAAGTTCTCCGACAACATGGATATTTAAACACATGACAATTCTTCCGGGCCAACAACAGTTACATTCCTTATCTACTGTTTGCCTGAAGATCTCATTGTAGGGATTCGTTGCATAGAAAACAAAAAATTTCCTACCGCGAGAACGCAATCCAAGCCAAGATGCAATCTAGAAGACGAGAGCAACGAGGGGATGATCAAGACTAACCCTTGAAGATTTCCAAAGCCTATAAGAGCAGGCTCTTATTGCTGCGGTAGACGATCACTTGCCGCTTGCAAAAGCGCGTAGAAGATCTTGATCACGGTGCCACAATCGGGCAGCACCTCCGTACTCGATCACACGTTCGGTGTTGATGAAGACGACGTCCTTCTCCCCGTTCCAGCGGGCAGCGGAAGTAGTAGCTCCTCCTTGAATCCGGCAGCACGACGGCGTGGTGGCGGTGGTGGTGGAGATCTCCGGCGGAGCTTCGCTAAGCGTGCGGGAGAAGAGGAGGAGAGAGGGGGCGGCTAGGGTTTGGGAGAGGGGGTGGCCGGCCACCTATGGGTGCGGCCAAGCTATGGGCTTGTGGTGGTCAGCCCCCTCTCCTATGCCCCTCATTATATAGGTGGAAGCCCCAAGTGTTGGACTACAAGTCTTCGAATAAGACCCGAACAAAAAACCTCCCATGTGTAGGGAATCCTACCCAAGGTGGGAATCCCACTTGGGGTGGGATTCCCCCCTTCCATGAGGGGGGTTGGCCGGCCACCCTTGGGGAGTCCACCTTGGACTCCTCCCCTTTAGGGTTGGCTGACCATGCAAGGTGGAGTCCCTCCGGGACTCCACTTTCCATGGTGACTTCTTCCGGACTTTTCTAGAACCTTCTAGAACCTGCCATAAATGCACAGGATCATTTCCAAACTTGGAATATGACTTCCTATATATGAATCTTATTCTCCGGACCATTCCGGAACTCCTCGTGATGTCCGGGATCTCATCCGGGACTCCGAACAAATATTCGAACTCCATTCCATATTCAAGTTCTACCATTTTAATATCAAACCTTAAGTGTGTCACCCTACGGTTCGCGAACTATGCGGACATGGTTGAGTACTCACTCCGACCAATAACCAATAGCGGGATCTAGAGATCCATAATGGCTCCCACATATTCAACGATGACTTCAGTGATCGAATGAACCATTCACATACGATACCAATTTCCTTTGTCACGCGATATTTTACTTATCCGAGGTTTGATCTTCGGTATCACTCTATACCTTGTTCAACCTTGTCTCCTGACAAGTACTCTTTACTCGTACCGTGGTATGTGGTCTCTTATGAACTTATTCATATGCTTGCAAGACATTAGACGACATTCCACCGAGAGGGCCCAGAGTATATCTATCCGTCATCGGGATGGACAAATCCCACTGTTGATCCATATGCCTCAACTCATACTTTCCGGATACTTAATCCCACCTTTATAACCACCCATTTACGCAGTGGCGTTTGGTGTAATCAAAGTACCTTTCCGGTATAAGTGATTTATATGATCTCATGGTCATAAGGACTAGGTAACTATGTATCGAAAGCTTATAGCAAATAACTTAATGACGAGATCTTATGTTATGCTTAATTGGGTGTATCCATTACATCATTCATACAATGATATAACCTTGTTATTAATAACATCCAATGTTCATGATTATGAAACTAATCATCCATTAATCAACAAGCTAGTTAAGAGGCATACTACATGTATCAATGTTTCGGTTAATACAATTATAGCATGATATGTAAACATTATCATAAACTCAAAGATATTATAATAACCATTTTATTATTGCCTCTTGGGCATATCTCCAACACTCATGCACCATTAAGGCAATCTTGCTATCCCCGTTGAAGATGTTTTTAAGCTTTCCTCTCTAGATTTTGGCTCACATGTTCGACATGACATGCAAAAATTGTGGCATTAAGATTAATATTATCGCCATACCTTATACCTTGGAATTATGATTTGTTTCTCGTTTCCAAATATCCGAGCAAGTATATCTTGTTTAAAAAATACATAAAACTTGTCATTCTATTTAATTAAGATAGAGTAGCTCGGGTCCCCAGTTTTTCTACAAGACATACAAAAAACGCATATCATTACTAGCTTTTGTCTCTGCAAACAAAAACAACAAGGCATTGCTGATATATCTTACAAAAAAAACTATGCATAGTCAGCCCCGTCGATGGCCATGTTCGGTCAGCTCGACCGAACAGGGCCCCCAAATTTCTGAGGCCCCCAAATGCATGTAGCTTGGCAATATCTGCTTGTGTAGCCCAAGGCCCGGCTGGGGTTTTCGCTCGTTTTCAGCCTAGTTTGATTACGATCGCGAGAGCGAACGACATGTCGATCACGGGCTATTCCGCTTCAGCAGTTTCCGCCTAGGAAGTTCCATCGCGACTCGCGAGCCTTCCTGATCCCGTTGCACGGTCGCGCTGGCCATGGTGCTCCCCCCTATTCGCTTCCTTCTCTCATTTCTTTCATACTCGTTGCTGGTCAGATCGATCGAAGGGCGAGCCGGCTAGGAAGCAGATGCAGCCTGCAGCACATAAATCAACCCCCTGCTTTGTCGTTCACCCGATCAAGTTAACACGGCAAGGTAAGACTAAGAACACTGCACCTCGTCGTGAATTTGTTTGAATTATTTTTTGAATTACTATTTTTTGTATTGTTGATCAAGCTTTTTTTTCACTTAACACCAGATTTGAGCAATACCAAGAGTATGAAAAAACTTTTGGTTTCATGTTTACTTCGGATAGGCGGCGATCCTTGGATGGTAAGTGTTTAAAGGATGCTTGTCTCAAACTTGAGGGGTACACTTAAGCATTGAAGATTTTATTTCAAGAAATACTAGACGATTGATGCTTTTCGGTAGAATGTGGGGTTTATTTATAACTTTACTGCTATATTTACTCTTAGAATGAATACTGGGTATATCTCTGATCATTTTTACAGAATACACATTCTGAAGTCACATATAAGTGAACATATGATTTGATTTTACTAGCTATTGAGTTTGAACAAAAACAATAGGCCCATTTTGTAGGTCGCACCAGGGCCCCCAAATCCTGGAGACTGCGGGGCTGTGCATAGTGTTAATTCCAAAGGGTACACTGAACAATCTCCTTTTCATTTTTCAATACGTTGATTTGACAAGATCTTTTCAATTCTCTTTCTCATTCTCTAATCTCCAAAATTATTTTCCAAATAAACTTATATTTTCTAAATTTTAATCCTTAAATCCTAAAGTACGATGGTCTTTAGGTCGACATACATCTAGCCATCAAACCGTGTGGTTTTCTCACCCCTAGTTTCTTTTGACAGAGCATTCTTGCTCTATAGATATCTAAATTTTTTTTAGTACACACCCTTACGAATATTTAAAAAAGGACAAGATGTAACGAAGTACATTTGAGACTAACTTCAATCAATCTATTTCCAATTGAATCTAAACTACCTTTCTAACTAGCAGTTTTTTCTCTCCAATCTATTTTGAGCATCCTCTCAATCACTATTGGTGAGCCTTTTAATTGCATATCAGGAGTGCCTAAATATCTAAAGGAAAGCGCCAATCTTTCAAGTGAAAATATATGCATAAATATCATGTCTCTCAACAGCAGCTCCAAAACAGGTACCCTCTCCAACTCTAAATATTTTTCAGGGATTTAGGCAAAATGTAGGCTAAAATATGTGTAGAATCATCGAAACTGCCACGAATACTTATAGCCGGAGGAAGTATCTTTACTTCTACCAAAGTTAATTGCAGTGTAGTTAATTTCTCAAAGATACAAAGAATAAAGTTCAAGTCTCAAACACTTTCAACATCATGCTCAAACATAAAAAATGGTGTCGTGTGCATATTGGATGATAGATATTTCATTGTGCAGCAGATATTTGTAGCTAGGCATTCGTGGTCGGAAGTTCTTGTCAGCGCTCTCGGGCATTGCCTCCCTAGATTAGGTCTTCTTGCTTGGGTCGAGTTGTAGTGCGGGGTGTTCGTCCTCTCATGGACATGTACATATAACCTTTCTTTCTATCTATCAATGCATCGAAACGCAAGTCTTTCGCGTTTTCGTGAAAAAAAATCTTATTTGACATTTTTTTCGTGAATATTTCTTTTGACATTTGATTAGCGTGTGATGCCAATGAGTTCAGACATGCAAACGATCAGTGCATGCATGCACCAGGCTGAGCAACAGCTAGCGCGACACGATTACCAAATTGAACTGATGCAGGCAGCTAGCACACAACATTAGAGAATCGAAACATCGTTGTTCCTGGGCTGGATGGATACATCAGTACAGTACATCACATTCACCGCTCGATCGAGCTTGTCCAATGTATGCAACTGACCGATTCCACTTGAATCAGAATAAGCGAAACATCCCCATCGATCAGAAATCACCAGCTCGATCGCACCACGAAAGCTCAGCGTCGCTTAAGAAAAACTCCTTGGCCCTTTGGCATACATGCAGCCTTCCGATCGCCATCACATAGCTAGCTACTTGATTCATTCATGTCATAAAGAAGAAAAGAAAGTCTCAGAGGGGTGGCTAGAATATTCTCGCTTTTCACTGTTGAGAACAAGAGATATTTCGTGATGACGTCCATGCCCAGACGAATCGAGATACGGACGAGCTGGCTGCTGAAAGCGGCGTCTCGGTCGAGCTCGGAGTCGGGCGACGGCCTCTCGGTCTGTTGGAGCAACCAAGCTGTCTGGATGCACGCCGCAAAGGGCACGAGAAAGTGATAAAGCGCTGGTTTAATAAGGATTCAGGTGGCCGATCTGTTAAGTATTGCACTAGTTCAGTTTCTCCTGACATTACCGGAGTTAGTTAATTATCGGCATGCTCAGCTCTAGAATGTCTGATGATTGTTTTCATTGCGTATCAAGAAGAATGAACATGGTGCGAGTAGAGGTGCCGATCCTGTTGACATCAAAACATCCTGTGCAGAAGCGAGGAGACGCACTTTCTCCAAGGCTGGAAATTGAGCACGTCGGGCGTGTAGGCTGGGGACCCGGCCAAATCAGATCTCCGAGACAAGCCAATGGAATCTGAGCCACGCTTTTGTTTTGAGTAGGTCTGGCGTATATGCCTTTGTTTTGCTCGTTTTGGCTGATGCACGGGCCGCCGATTTCGCCGGCGGCGGAGCAATACACGCTAGCTATCGATCTCTTCCCCAGCAGTTGAAGCCAACACTCAAATGCGGTGAGGCGTTACCCTTCCTTAAGCTTAGACAAACTCAAACACAAAGACAGCCAAGGTTGCTCAATGCCCTTTTATAATTAAGGGTACGATGGTTTTTAAAAAATTAAACGAATATACGTAACCATGTACGTATAGCCTAACTTATTTATATGAATATGTAGCGTGTAGTATGTATGTATGTATGTTGTTGTCGGCTTATCAGCAATGACTTGTGGGCGGTGACGGTCATGAGACATTGCGAGGCTAGCCGAACTGTCTAGCGCGAGATTAGCCAGACTGTCTGCCTCGAGGCTAGCCGACATATCTGGCTTATTTTTGATAGTCTCATTAGACATGCGTCGAGCTGTTTGAGCTTGGCCGGATAAAGAGACGAATCTTTGGACGTGAAACGCCACACTGTTTTGCACCAATGGCCGATTTGTTCTATCCATAATAAAATACTGGGTTTGGATATGAGATTCAGAGGGCTCAAGTTTAATTAAGGCTAATTACCCTAAACTGAGTTTGGGGAGGGGTTTGTCCTCGTGCGCTGCTTCCTTGGGTGCAATGGGATCACTGAGAACCCATAATCACCACACCGAGCCACTGGTGCGCACTTTTCACACAACCACGGTGAAAAATAATCAATCTTCCCAGCCGAACCTGGGAACCTTTCAAGTTCTGAGGGTCCACCGGCCCCTAGTCGATGGACAGCCAGCACCCCCCAATGGAGTGATCAAAGCAAATGTGGATGCTGGATGAGACGCTCCAAGTAAGGAAGTCTGATTGGCATAGTTATAGGAGACTATGTGGGCCGAGTCATTTTATCTGAATGGCAATTTATTCCTTGGTGCGCTAATGCAGAGTTAAGCTGAGGTTTTGGCGTGTCTTCAGGGTTTAAAATGCCTAATCAATCTTCAAATCCCGCAGGCAATTTTGAAATCTGATTTGCGCACTGTCAAAACTCTACAAAGCAATGTGAAGGATAGATCCTCATGTTGGATCCTATATACTGAAGGATGGAAGCTATCTATTTGCGAATTTGATCGTGCTTGCAATGGTTTGGTGCATGGCTTGGCACATTTAGGCAAGAAGGGTGGCTCTGGTTCTATACGTGATTCTGTTCCTGGCTCCTTGGCGGCCGAGGATTGTAATTGGGTCGATGAGCCCCTAGTTGCCTAGGTTTTCTTGTTTTACTTTTACCTGATGTAACCACTCTCTAACTCCGGAGCAGCAAGTTTCTTACGCACTATTTTCCTTCCAGGGTACCGAAGGAAACTGAAAGGTTTTTAATGAGGCGGCTTACTTACATAATATATTATGGTTCATCTTCAAAAAAAAATAGTGGGAGGACGAGGCTCCTTTGACGTAGCTATCCTGCACAGCGCTGACCGTCGGTCGCTGACAGGTGAGTCCCACGGCTGGCTGGCTGGCCCGACACGACAGAGACTCAATGGCGTCAAGGGATCCTGTTCCGCTAGACTCAATGGCGTCAAGGGATCCTCTTCCGCTATATATACCCCTGTAACACACGGAAAATGCATTCATGCTCACGGTGCCAAGCACCCATACATTCAAAAAATAAATAGTAATTTTAAAAAGTTAAAAAATCCAAATCTTTTAAAAACAAAGACGATCAAGTATTATATTCGTATTAAAATAATCACGAGAGGTTTACTATCATTGTATCCTAGGTAAAAAAAACAAAATCGGAAGCCCCCAAGTATATGTACTATTCACCCTATGTTCGTCATAAATTTATCTTTTTTGCTCAAAATACCATGGAAATCATTACAAGCCCCCAAACATTTTTATACGAGCACAATACATAATCAACATTTGTTTTCGTCGCGTTCTCTAAGAGATGTCATATGATGTCCCACTTACGCGCCATATTCATCTTGGGACTGGGACAGCTCCTAGATTCGAACCGCGACAACGACGCGTCCTTACGCTGATACGCTAGTTATTTTACTCAAAGTGACTCGCAAAGTGGAGTAAATCATTGGTGGTTTACCTTGATCAAGCGACCATCCACGACCGCGCTCCTCCGTTGGTTCGGCTGCTCACATCCGATAGGCCGTTGGGCGTCCCAAGGGCCATCACTGACTCTTCTTGCTGCTTTCTCTTCTCCGACCCGGCGGCTTCCATTTGATTTGTGAAAAACTGCGACGCGGCGTACTGACTCTCATGCACTGCGGCCTGCGACTTTCTTCCCCCCTGCTGCTGCCAGCCGGTGATTGGGGTGCTTGAGAGTTCAGATCTGGGAGAAAGTTAAAAACAAACCAGCTCGACACAGGAGGTTCAGTTCATCCAGCCGACTAAACCAAAACGTGGTTTAAGCCAGATCTGCAGAAATAAAAAAGAACGCAATCTCACTGTCACAGTATAAAACAAACACTGGTTGTACGGTGGAACAATGGACGCACATCAGCAGGCGTCCCTCGTCACATAGACCCAGCAACATATTGATCACAATGAACCACTCGGACCCTCCGGTTTCAGGTGTCCACGAGGAGCGACGACAGGAAATATATAGAACCAATAAAACACAAACTAGTTCCAGGTTTCCAAGGAAAACACGGCAAGGGATAGGCTGCAGCTAACAAGTGAAATGTCTTCTGCTGTTTGTGCCACCATCCTTTGGCCGCCGAGTTGATCTAGAGAGAACACCGTCCCAGGCAGCCACTCGCTTGAACCACTGCAAAGAAATGGCTGAAAACCACCAAGCTGCATGAAGCAGCGGCGGCAGTACGATCTTGCAAGTTGCAACTAAGTGATTTTGATCCATGCTTCTGGATCAAGCCCGAAGAGGCGCGATCAGCCAATGCAAGTTGCACAAATTCAGCACCACACATCAACCAGCGTTGGCCCAATAATAAACAGCCACTTAGAAAACCAAGCTGAACTTTTATTTAAGGTCTATTTCTCACGGTACACATGTAACCGACAAGCTGGCTGCTTTACACCTATATAACAGAATCAACACTATGTGCACATTCTGAGCCCTCAAACCCCTATGTCAGATGATTATCTCCAAAAATTCCGCGCCCTACACTGGAGATCAATGCGCCTCCACTCCCACTTCGGGGCATATAACGGCACAACACAATGGTGCAACAGGATATATAGGATATACAAGCTACCTATGGATCCGACGGAACCCCTTGATCACATCAAGGAGCAAGCACGAGAACTTTAATTGTCCCCTGACTGTTAGCAGTTAGCATGGTAGGGCTATCGCTCTTCCAGCAGACAGCGCTAATGAAATAAGACCCAGGATCTTCTTCGGCGTCGTCCAGGTCGGAGGATACAAACCTATGGCTGGAAGCAGGTTTTGAGATAGCCTGCAATCGGTGCAGTGTTGCTTCAAGTTAGATTGACAGAAAAATGATCTATCATGTGACAGGGAAGAAGAGGAATGTCATCAGAAGCTCGCAATTACCTTGTGGTAAACAAAAACCTCATTTGTTTCACTCCCACATGCAATATACTCGTTATTTACCGATAGCCCAACGAAGTTCTTTTCATTTTTGTGCCCTCTGAACGTCCTTACCTGCAAAGTATTACCAGTTCAGCAATAAGGTCAACAACAACAGATTATTTTGTAATATCATTTTCTTTCAAGCCTAGCACGCCATAATAGCTGAACCAGGCCACTGGACATGCTAAAAGATAAAGGTGAAAACAAATACTATGATCAATCACTCGGCATATCAGTTTACTTAAATGGGGTCAATTAGTAATGAATATCGCATGACACATGAAAAGTCAATTTGCTAAGTTGACATTTGGTAATGCATGTCACTTGTACTATTTATCATTTTTTCAGGAACTTATTCTACAGCAAAAGATAATATAGCAGAAAATCCTCTGATTTTGACCCATGAGATCTGGAGAAGTTTAGAGAACCATAGATCTCCATTTTTGTTATTTTGAAGATAGGAGCACATCCAAGCACGCAACTATCCCTATGTTGTGCCAGCACGAGAAGCAAGAATAAAATAAAAGCAAGGGACGGATGATCACAGTGAGACATACTGGGCAATTGTCCTTGACATCCCATAACCGTAACGTGCTATCGGTCGATGCAGATGCAAGCTCATTGTTAGATAAGAACTTCACATACGAAACGGCTTTCTTATGCCCACCAAAAACATGGAGAGGCGCACTTGGATTTCGCAAATCGAAATAATGAATATGGTGATCAGCAGATCCGACCTGAAATATTGCAGCATCCGGTGAGTAATCATATCATTCATATGATATAAGTTGAGGAAATGGAAGAAACATACGGCGACAAAGTAGCTCGATCCAGGATTATATTTAACGGAGCAAATATTTGCCTTCATATCAATGTTAATGGCACTTGCTTCCTGTTTTGTGCACCACACTTTGACCTGGCATACACAGCAGTATACTCCGATTAGACATTACAGAAGCACTATAGAAGTGCAAGGCAGATATGTAACATTCACATATTTCCATCTGAAGAAAAAAAATCCCATTATTACCCACCCAGTAAGGTTACACTCAAGTTTAATTCCCTTTGGGAATAACAAAATATAATTGAATCATTTCGGCTCACAAATACCTTGCAATCATCACTCCCAGATACGAGCATTGAGGGCTCTGTACGCGAAAAATCAACACTCCATGCTCTTTTCTCATGCTCTTCGTACTCCATCACACTCTGTCAAAAAGCAATACACAAATACCATTAATTATAGTGAACTATACAGAATTTTGCAAAATGATCCGTGGAACAGAGTAAGGTTACCTGGCGGGTTTGAACATCCCAAACAGTAACTATGCCCTCATAATCACTGCTTGCTATAATATTTTTTGAGTACTTGTTCCAGCTAAGGCAGCTGAGTTTAGATCTGGTAGCCATTTCAACAACTGGACAGTGAACATCTGATGGCTCGTTAACAACCTAAGAAGTAGCATAAGTTAAATTTGAGCAATTCTAGTAATGGACTTATGCCAAAAAGATGCCCCTGAAAGAGTTCACTTACTGTAGAAAATTCGAAGACTTTAATACGCTTCGACACTCCAGCAGTAGCGAATAGCTCATCATCACGATCAAATTCGATACTGCATTTAACAAATATCAAAATCGTCTTAATTTTTAATGCAAAGAAGTTAATCCATAACATAAGGACTACATACAGTGAAAACAAATGCAGCGATTTATGCACCCTCAAGCCAAACAAATACTAGAATTATGTCAGCGATCGATTTTTATTAGATTTGTCCCTTGTTATATATTGTAATGTTAGCAATACACTGCTATTAAAAGGTAGAATTTTTTGCTAACTGAACACTCTTAAAGTTGATCAACAGGGGCACTGTAAATCTGCCACCTCAAACCACTCACTCCTCTGCCCCTATGCCAGCTGCACGGTTTGCTACAACAGTACTTGTCGGAAATAAAACTATGCATGGAAATAAAATACACTCCAATAAGTAGATATTTTTCAAAATACTCACCTGGATACAATGTTTGCAGTGTGGAAAAGATCTCCATGTCTCAGTTCTGCTATTACACGTAAGCGACTGTAGGATACATGACGAAGAACCAAAAACAGGATAAGCTCAATGGAACCACGAAAGCATAAACACTAATGTGAGCACATTATATTAGTATAACAATCAGCAGACCTGTATCGAGTGAATGTTGTTAGCACAGACTGGAAATCTTCAAGACCTTCATGATAACCTTCTCTATTCATTGCAACAATGTCATCCTGCCTGCGTGACTGTCCTCCGGTACGCCGTCTTTGCAGGTAGTATTCTTGAAGCTCGTTGAACTGCAATTTACCTCATTATATTAGATGCAAATTGCATGGGACACCAATGATTTCATCTAGCATCAAAAAGAATATGCAACTACTACCTAGTCTATGTTCTTGGCTACTTTTTATCATTGTATGGCAATAACTTACTTGGGATGTGCAACAAAGCAAACTAATTAGAATGTAGAAAGGTAAAAAATTTGCTCAAGGAGACACACCTGTGCTTGAACTCTCCTCTTCCGAGCAATTACGTTACCCGACTGTATAGGGGGATTAGGAGGGTCTGGGCAAACAAGGGCATCTCTTCTTTGATATCCTTGCTGGCTTACTTGAGCTCTCAAATCATGTTTCCTATTATTTAAACCCCCTGGAGATGATGCATTAAGTGGTGCCCGGGAATTGGGGAGAAAGGGACTGCTAGGTCTGTCCATAGGCGAGGGCCACATCTTTGATGCAGCAGGTTCATCCAAAAGCATGCGCAGCTTCATGGAGTACCTTTCTTTTGTTCGATACAAATCTAATCTATGTCTCTCCACGCTGCTTATATCATCTTTGATGTACTGCAGATCAGTTTGAATCTGTATAAAAGAAGGCAACATTATTAACAATGATAATTTCATGCAAAAGAACTACTGTACTAACAAAAGCAGTAACTTTTTTTGTTTTTAATGGATCATGAATAAAAATTTGTAGCATATGGTAAGAGGAATCAGAAGATAAACTCTTATATCTATATATTTAGGAATCGAGACAAACCTCATTCAACTCATCCAGCTTTTGCTTTCTAAGGCAGTGCAAGAATACTAGCAATATTTGCATATTTGTCTCTGACTCTTGTTGTTCCATTTGCCTCTTCTTCTCAGCAATCAAAGTCATGAGGCTGTCTAGCTCTTTAACCGACATATCGTTTCCCTATAAATAAGAAGAATTAAACTCAACACACTAGTAACATGTCATCATTCTTCAGTAACTTTTTTGTGTGTATCTATAAAACGAGCATTGGTAAGGGGGTTAAGAGTTATGGAAGTTATGTTTTCAAGGGAAAACAGAGAATGTTGGAGAGTGCAAGCCAGAAAATAAATTAAAATAGTAAGAGAAATAGTGACTATGAAAAGCATGACTATATGATGATGCTGTCCTGTGCTGAAAACTTAAAACAAAGTGGTAGAGTTGTTGGTATGTGAGAACAGAGAACCAGCAAGGCCTATTGGAGTATTGGTAGGTATTTGCAAATTTGTTACTTTTGCATCACAATGCCAGCTCGACAATGTTAGTGGGAGTTCATCTTCCGTGGTGCTTGGTTTATCATCTGAGATTTTCTTGTACCAGGAGTGAGGAATATAAATGTCTCCCAAGGGAGTAGATAAGTGTACGAGGCAAAATTAATCTGATAACTTCCCTTGACTAGATATGAAATGGTGGTTGTATAGATTTGGCAGTGGCGTAACGTGCAAGAAGGAAGGCCTGTTCAGATACTTAGTAAGGGATTGCAGTACTTAGATTTGGGCGTTTGCTAGTGGATGCAGGTATATATCCTGTTCATAACAGAAAACAGATGCAACCTGAAGATAAACCTAGGGGTGCATAAACAGTGAAAATCTAGTAATTATGTTTGCTCAGAACAATGCATATACCCATTAGCCACACTGCAGTGAGCATTAAAGAGGCTGAACTTTCCAACTATATTTCCAGGGCAGGCAAATTCTACACGTGCAAAGCAACACATGTGGAGTGACTTACTTGTTGCACAACATGTCGAAGTTGATCAATGGGAGATGCTGTTTTTGCAACTTGCCGGGCCGACATTTTCTTCAAGACCTATGTAGGCACAAGTGCAAAAAAAAACATTAGTGATTTCTCTCTGTAATGCCAGTTTCAAGTATCCAATAAGCATGAATAAAAACATCATCATTGCCAGATTGAATGTGTACCAAGGAAACCATAGACAAAGACCGTATCCCATTTTCATAGAACTAGACAAGCATCATAGCCATAGCAAGGGCACATAGCAAGCACCGACAGGCAGAACAAACACAAAAGCAATGCACGCTCGCTACCGACAAAACCTGGCATTTACGATAACATACAATGACCGACGCAAGCAGTGTTTTAAATGGCAGGCTATGGAAGATAGCGGCAACCCTCCAAAACAGCTAAACAGGAGCTAAACAGGGGCCAAGTGTACATGGTTTCCGCTTGGCAGCAGCAACCTGCTCAAACGGCTAGCTTAATATGGCGGGCTATTTAAAACATTGGACACGAGTAAAATAAACTTACCAGGGTTTCTTTCCATTGTCTGCAGAAGTACCGCTAAGCATAGCAAGAAACACTAGATACGGCTTGATAACTGCTCCAAACATGGCTACAATCTAGTGGCTTACACGTGACTCAGAGCACATTGCATATATTCTGTTGAAATCAGCTCTGCTCGCCACACAGCCGAAATCACATGTAAATCTAAGCAAATGGCAGCAAATAAAAACAGCATGATTGGCAGCTTGCATGTGTACCACGGCAACCATACACAAAGATATGTTCTATTTTATTATAACCAGAGAATCAGCATATCCATAGCAAGGGCACATTGCAAGCACCGACAGGCAGAACAAACACAAAAGTAGCGCGCGCTCGCTACCGACAAAACCTGGCATTTACGATAAACTAAAATGAATGACACAAGCAATGTTTTAAATGGCGGGCTATGGAAGATAACAGCAACCCTCCAAAACAGCTAAAGAGGAGCTAAACGGGGTCATTTGTACATGGTTTTTGGCTTGGCGGCAGAAACCTGCTCAAATGGCTAGCTTAATACGGCGGGCTATTTAAAACATCGGATAGAAGTAACATAAACAGAGCTATCTTACCGGGATTTCTTTCCATTGTCTGAAGAAGTACTGCTAAGCGTAGGAAAAAAACACTAGATACGGCTTGATAACTGCACCACACATGGCTAAAATCTAGTGACTTACACGCGACTCAGAGCACATTGCATACATTCTGTAAACCTAAGCAAATGGCAGCAAATAAAAACAGAATGATTGGCAGCTTGAATGCGTACCACGGTAACCATACACAAAGAAATATCCTAATTTATTAGAACCAGAGAATCAGCATATCCATAGCAAGGGCACGTAGCAACAGGCAGAACAAACAGAAAAGTAACGCACTCTCGCTACCGACAAAACCTGGCACTTAAGATAAACTGCAATGGACACGTGCAATGTTTTAAATGGCGGGCTATGTAAATTGGAAACTAATGGCAACCCTCCAGAACAGCTAAAGCGGAGCTAAACAGGGCTATAGCGGCCACCTGTACATGGATTCCGTTTGGCGCCAACCTGCTCAAACCGCTAATCCGCTATAGCCTCCTATGGCGGGCTATTTAAAACATTGGGCACAGGTAAAATAAACAGAACTATCTTTCCAGGGTTTCTTTCCAATACCTTGCAGGTAAAAAAACACTAGATGCTGCTTGATAACTGCCTTAAACATAGCTAAAAGCTCGTGGCTTACGGACAGCTTGGAGCACATTACATACATTCTGCTGAAATCAGGTCTGCTCGCCCCACAGCCCAAATCACATGTAATTCTAAGCAAACAAATGGCACCGATAACTTAGAAGCCCTAACGTTTCCAGGTTACATGAACCACGCTGCTTATTTGGTCACACATATCACGCAGCCACGGGCAATGGGTAGGCCGAATCAGGGCAGTGGCCAAGTAAAGCGAGCGAACCTTGTCGAGCAGGAAGTTAGGGTATAGCTGCGCCTTGGTGAGGTAGTTGCTGCAGCAGGGGCAGTCGCTCTTGTTGGTGAGGTGCGTGACGATGCACATGTAGCAGAAGCTGTGGCCGCAGGCGGTGAGGAAGGCGTCCTTGATGAGCGCCATGCAGATCGGGCACAGCAGCTCCCTGTCGGGCGCGGCCGCGGCTGCCTCGCCCGGCCCGTCCTCCTCCGGCGACGACGAGGGCGACGCCGACCCCTCCGCCCCCGCGTCCTCCGCCGGCGACGCCGGGTGCTGCTGCGCCTGGGTCTGGGGGGCGTCCCCGCCAGTGGACGGCGCCGGGTCCGGCTTGGGCCCCGCCGGCACGAGCGCGCCGGCCGCCACCGAGGAGTCGCCCATCGGGAAGGCGGCGGAGTGATTCGCGTACGGAGGGAGGCGGGTGGTGGTGGTGGTGGTGGGATGTGTGTGTGTGGGAAGGGGAGGGGAGCGCGAGGAATTGGGTTGTGTGGGTGGTGGGAGCGGGAGCGGTGTATGGGTGGGAGGAGACCACGTCGGAGACGAGAAGACCCACCCACCGCCACCGCCACCGGCCCAAAGCGGTCCCGGCCCCCCCGTGTCGCCGGCTCGCCGCTGCACGCAGGTCCACGATGGCCCAGGATCAAAATCCCTCACGCCGCCGCTCCGTCTGCTTCTGACAGGGAGATTGCTGCCGTGCAAATGGACATCATCAAATACTACCGGAAATGCGTGTGTGTGTGGTTTTCGGCTGGCACGTCAGTCGGCCCGATCGGGCTAAACCGGCCACGATTTCCAGCATTGATTCTGAGATACCGGCACGGGTGGCCTCAAATCGTGCTGGCTTTGCGTGTATGGTCAGGAATTCAGAATGGTGTTTGTTCAGTTATTCTCGTGAAATAAATTGGGGGTAGGCCAGGTCTGTCTAGCGACGGCCACTGATCGTCTCCGGCGACGGCGAGGACAATCGTCCCGGAGGGCTGGCGCGATCTTGTTCATCCAAACATTTTACCCGTGTATGTACCGCGTGCTCTGGTCTGCACTCTAAATTCAGAAACGCACGCAAAAAAGAAGAAGAGCTGCAGCAGTTAAAAACAGGAAACCTCTAGTGAACAAACCCAGACACATGCATCGAGCATTTCATAACCACGCAAAACACTCCAACATCCATCCTCAACGCGACACAGCTTGCCATTCCAGCAAGCGCGTCTGAGGGTGAAGCTCGCGGTGGCAGCGTTACCGTTGAACACTAGATCGTTGCGGGTTTTCCAATTCGCCATCCTAGCAACGCTCTAGTCTAAAAAAAATTTACATTATCTTTGTATCTATTTCACACTCGCTGCTCCGGTCTGCACCCAAAATTCTGATGAAACACACCATTCTAGCTTCACAATCGTCAGACAAAAGACATTGTCGCACCATCGAGACGCCGTGAATTTGACATTCTAACGGTGCCGGCTCCGTCTTCCTCTGACAGGGAGATTGATATAGTGCAGTGCCACACGAAATATGCAGAATTAGCTGAGATATATCAGAAATGCGTGGCTCCGGCTGGCACACGGGCAGAGCGTAGGGCTCGATCAGGCTAAACCAGCCACGATTTTCAGCATTGATTCAGGATACCACCATGACGGTGAAACTTGTTAGGCAGCGAGTGGTCCGAAGCGTGCTGTCACTGGGCTACCATCATCAGAAAATAAATAGGGCATAGACAAGTCGCTAAACCCAGATTTTAGCGATAGACACTGATCATATGTCATATGTGATATGTGAAGGAGCGAAGCGATCCAAGCCATGTATGTTTCATCCGTGTGTTAGTATTTCAGACTTGCTGTTCCACTCTGCGCTCAGATTCTGAAGGAAGCACTGAAACAAGCTGTCGAAGTAAAGAACAGACGCCCTCTCTAGTGAACAAACACATCCACCAAGGATTTCATAACCTCACGGAACAATCCTACAACCATCAACAGGACACAAAGCCGACACTGTAGCAACCATCAACCATCGAGAAAAAAATCATTAAGCTGCCAAAAACAAGTTGTAAAAGTGAACTTCAGAAGCCGCTAGTGAACAAACCTATCCAGGGAGCATTTCATAACCTCACACAATCATCAACATGCCACAGTTTGCCATTCTATCAACGCTCTCGTCATGATCCGCAATTTGCAATTCTAGAACATTCTATGATGTCGTCGCACATAAACATCATCAAGACACAAACGAATTTGCAAGTCTAGCAGTTGAAGATACGTACCCCAGGACGATGAAACCATGATCAGGTGGTGTTTTGCTGTTAGACAAAGTCACTGAACGCTATCATTTAGCAGCGGCCACTGATCAGCCATCTCTGATGAGCTGGTGACCTGGGGCGAGGACAAACAAGCCATGAGATTGCCGGAGATGAGATCTAAGGCGATCTGGGTCATCATAACATTTTACCCAGGAATGCATTTTCAGACTCATTTGCTCCAGTCTGTACCCACATTCAGAAACACACACTAAAAGAAGCTGCAACAGTTAAACAATAAGAACCTCTAGTGAACAAACACATCCAGCGAGCATTCCATAACCTCACACAAAAACACTCCTACATCACCAACACTGCTACACCATCCCAAGCCACAATTTAACATTCCAGCCAAGAAAACATTGTTAGGCCATCAAGATGCCACAATTTGCAATTTTAGAACATTCTTACACCATCAGGAGAAACAAAACGCAATTCTTGCATATGCTATCATCACACAAAAACATTAGCATACCATCAGGCCACCAAACATTTGCACTTCTCATCACACAAGAAACATTCTTATACACCATAAAGATGCCACAGTTTGCAATTCAAGCAATGCTCTCATCACGACAAAACATCCTTACACTCCATCGAGACGACACAATTGCAACTCTAGAACATCCTTGCACCACCAAGAAATTTGCCATTCTACCATACGCCAATGTCACGCATAATACGTTTCTGCACTACCAAGACATCACAACTTGCAGTTCCAGCATTGCTCTCATCAGCCAGTTTCAGGTAAGTTCCTCATGCATCGACAAGGTCGACCAGAGCCTTGGTCACCTCCTTGATGAGGTCGGCGTGGCGCATCTCCACCTTTATCTGCATCACCCTCTGCTTCTTGATCTTCTCGTCCATGGCACGCGCCTTGTCGTCATCCATCTTCCCAAACTCCCTCTTGCACATGCCCGGGCGCGCCGCCTCCAGCCCCTTGACCTCCTCCGCTAGGTGCGGGTACAGCTCGCACATCTCCTCGAACCCCTTGGGCTCATGACCGTTGGCCACATTCGCCACAGCAGCAGCAGCAGCAACAGGGGAGGTCTTGTCACTTGTCCAGACGAGCTTGGACAGCTCCAGGACCCGGCGGTCGTGCTCCTTGCTCGGGACCTCGCCCCTCTTGCTGAGTGTGAGGTACCGGAACCTGAGGCTCTTGACCTTGGACTGGAGCTCCTTGCTGCCGTAGGCACGCTTGTCCAGCTTCCCGGCGAGGACGTCGACGAGAGCGTCGGGCTGCGGGAGGGCGCCGTGCTGCTTGCGGTGAGCGGCGAGGGCCTCGAGGATGCGGACCTCGTCGTTGGTGGACCAGAGGCGCTCGAAGGCGCCTGGCTTCTTGGCCTCGGCCGCCACCGGGGGCTTCGGGACCTCCGCCGCCTTCTTTGGGGCAGGCTTCGGCGGCGGCGGCGGCGCCTCCTCCTCCTCCTCCTCGTCGCCGGAAGTGTCGGAGTCCTCCTGTTTCTGCGGCTGCGGGGGCTGCTTCTTCGGAGCGGAGGGAGGGGCCGCGCGGGTGGGCTCCTCCTCCTCTTCCTCTTCCTCTTCCTCTTCCTCATCGTCATCCTCCTCGCTGCCGGAAGCGTCGGCGTCCGCTTTCTTTTGCGGCGGCGGAGGCTGGTTCTTGGGGACCGCGGGAGCCGCGGGGGCGGGCTCCTCCTCCTCCTCCTCTTCCTCATCGTCATCCTCCTCCTCGCTGCCGGAAGCGTCGGACTCCTCTTTCTTTTGCGGCGGCGGAGGCTGGTTCTTGGGGACCGCGGGAGCCGCGGGGGCGGGCTCCTCCTCCTCATCCTCCTCCTCCTCCTCCTCTTCGTCAGACGACTCCGACTCATCGCCCTTCTGCGCCGGCGCAGGCGCGTTCTTGAGGACGGGAGTTGGGGCAGGGATAGGGGACTCGGCGATGGCCTCTTCGTCCTCCGAATCCTCGGAGCGCGAGCGGGACTGGGTCTCTTCATCAGAGGATTCAGCCGGCGGAGGCGGAGGTGGCGGCGGGGCCGCCTTCTTCGCGGCGCGCTTCGGGGCCATCGCCGGAAGCTAGGGTTGAATCCTCCGGAGAAGAGGGTGCGTGGGTGTCGGCGGCGGCGGAGTCGGGGGCTTTCTGCCGGAGAGTAGGGATTTGGGGAAGAAAAGCGTCAGCGTGGTCTCTACGATACCCGCTACGGGCTTACAGGGCCCAGATGGGCCGAGTCACAACCTATCTCTGTCGTCTGGGTGAACATCCTCCATCTGGCCCATGTTTATCACGAGGCTTATGATAAAGAAAGGCTGGCGCAATTGCCATTTGAGACTAGTAAACATCCAGCCCAACCCAGCACTTTGAAATTGTTTTTATTTTTCTGAAACGAGCTTTGTGTTTTCTCCAACGGAATTTTAGATGATGATTATACGGTGATGAAGATTCTTGCAAGATTCGTCACTCATGCATGTACCGTTTGTATGTAAACTCAGATTGTTCAAATACGAATCAACCGAAGCTTTCACAGTCACCGAGTCACAGGAGATCGAAAAGGTTATCTCGACTATGAGTCAATCTCTCTGATGATGGTGGTTCTAACATTATTCTTTGCTGAATCTTAGCAACTAACAAGACAAGAGCAAAAACAGGTTGCTAGACTCCAGCCGCGCGCATGGTGGCAGGAGGACCGGGAGAAGTTAAACAAAAACGGTTGTTCCCTCTCGTTAACATCGTGAGCTAGGTCGACAGATGCACCAGGCTTGACGTGTCGAAGAGCTCCATGAACCTCTGATCGGTTTTCCTCGCCTTGGCCGCCGCGAAATGCAGGTACTCGTCGAAGACCGATGACAGGCGCCACCTCTGCAGCTTCCTCAGGCACCCCACCAAGCATCCGGTCCGGTGCTGAAACATGAAGAAAATGATAATTATCAGGAAACTGTCGAATTTCGTAACAATTTGGAATGCAATATGCTTGCAGAATGATGAATGCCTATGTACCTTGCCTCTCTTGCAGTGAATGAGCACCGGGTGGTTTCTTACGTCTGGATCAATCGATACAAGGGCAGGTGTTAGAGATCGGTTAATTTCGAGTGTTCTGGTGTGATTCTTTTGTGTCTTTCAGTAAATATCTTAATTTGTGAAGTACATACCAAGGATGACTTTGAGCGCCTCTCGGATTGTTTCTTCAGGGATGCCGGCGAAGGGTTCCTGCATCAACAGGACACGTTTCAGATATGTCTTCAGACAGAGCATTAGCTTTCGAGTTATCAGGATCGCGGGGAATGGCGAGTCAGCTCGATCATATACATTGTTAATCGACAACTTTGCAGTGTGGACGACCTTTAGCATTCCACTAGCTAGCAGGTCAAAGCTTCAAGAACATGAGCCAACACTGGAATATGTTCTTGCTGAGTCATTGGTGCAGTTGGATACTACTACTAGTTACGGTACACCAGCAGATAACAAATGTTGAAGGTAGCATGGCAGGTAAAAAGTCGAGCTAAGCAATCGTAGTGGCTCTAGAGAAAGGCTAGAAAATTAGAAACAAAAAAAAACGCCCTTATGCCCCATACACACATGCAAAATAGTAGTGGGCTACCTATACATATAACTATTACTGTTAGCAAAATTGAAAACTGAGGCGAAAGAGACAGATTGTAGATTTATTTCAGCAGACATCTCTACCGAAAGCAGCCTATGCATCCACTGTAACTAACCCGGTGATCATGCCACTAGCTGCTTTGATCCATGGATTATTTACTGCCACACGTATGCCACCAGGCAAAGAAAAAAAGGAAGGCAGTTCGATGCGAAGATCGTTTTGCCATCCGCGTCAATGAAAAACCAGAGAGTCATTCACTGGATTTAGTACATACCTTGCGCCCTTGGATTCCGAACTGGTGGAGCTTGATCCCGCTGCGCCCGAGGAACCGCGCGTTCTCCTCGGGGTACGGCTCCGGGCACAGGTACCTGATGAACCAAGCGTCGCCACCGTTAAGAACTGATGAGAATTTTGGTAGTACCTGTCTGTCGCAGGCAAATTTTAGCAGGCAACTCACACGATGGAGCGCAGTTTGAGGGATCCTAGGAACCGGAAGTTGGCTGCGCCGGGAAAGCCCGAGCGGAAGATGCCATCGTCGACCATGGCGAAGTTGAGCGGCGGCACCAGCGGCGACTCCTCCTCGCAGCCCACGGAGCAGGTGAGCCCTTTGGGGTGGTTCTTCCATAGCTCAACCTCAATGGCGACGATGCCCTGCTTCTGCTCTGCCTCTTGGCTCCTCTGCCTTGGCGAAGCGTCCAGCTTCATCGTTTTGCGTCGCGGCAGCAGGAGGTGTTCGTGTCCGTGTTGCTGAGTGGGAGAGTGTGGTGTGTACGTCTGTGGAACGAGACTGTGAGACTGTTGGCTATTTATACTGGGGGTAGGAACTATTGAGAAGGAAAGGTTGGCCTGGCCATGTGATGGGTGGTGATTGGCCAGGAGAAAATTTTAAGTGAAAGTGACATGAATCCTCTCGAGATATTGCTGACGAGTGAGTCCGGCCGATGCGCGGTGATAATTGGTGGTGAGATTGACATTTTCACCGGATGTGATAGTTCTGGTTTGTGATGTTTGTCTGACCGTCAGTAAAGCTCATCCCCCTGTTCAGATCGAACACCGGAGTTCCTATGCAAGACAGCAGGTGGAGGTTGTGTGTTCCTTCAGAAAAGTAAGAGTTTCTGTACCTATGTAGGATCTGTCAGATGCAGGGATCAAATTGAGGTTTTTGCTCATCCATATTTGATCGCTTCAGTACCATGATGGATTTCCATTCTGAATCTGGAACGTCTCCTGGTTAGCAGCATGGTCTGTACGTGCCCTTGACCATAGACAGGTCCGTAGTTGGTACCGACAGGAAAGCGACCTATGTTCTATGTGGGATAACACGGAGCAGCCGCACGAAATGATCCGGCTAGGTCAATGTACTCGGTGTGCACGCTATAAACTTTTATACTTTTTGGTAACTGAGATCCAGTTTTCAGCAATCGCGGGCGGTAGAGAGACCAAGAGGATTACGGGCAGCATAAGACATTATGTGCAGTTTACTACTGTACTACCTTTTTTTTGAGATGCAGTTTACTACTACCTTCGAAAAGAAGATCGATGATTCTATTTTTACTTTATTTTCAGAACGGGCACGAGCTATGTTTTATAACTAATTAAGAGAAGAAAGATAGTACAAACATCGATTACAAAGCCACAACAACACATCAAAACTTATAAGAAATTAAGCTGGACAAAACTAAAAGGGCTACTCTCTTGATATCAAGTTACTCAAATGCCCGACACTCGCAAGGAGCCAACTTTCCACTTCCTCCTTGATCTTTGCTATGATGATATCTGAGGTATCAACATGCTACAAGACTCACATTTCTCTCATTCCAAATGTGCATGCTAGGTTACAGTCGAGACTGAGAAAAACTAGACCCTTGCGCAAAATTCCGTTTGATTCCACCATGTGCACGGAAAGAGGTAGAGCCAATAGGACATGTGCTACCTACCTTAACTTCAAGGGCATAGAAGGAAGTTGAGCCAATAGGAGATATGCCACCTATGATAGATCCAAAGGCACCTTTAAACCCTCTATGTGCTATGCGAGCACAATAGCGAGAGTGTTTGTGCCAAACATATTGGTGCTCGTTATGCTAATTATTGTCATGTTATTTGATTTTCTAAAACCCTTTTTACTAACACCAAAGGACCCTTACTACAATGGGTCCCTAAGGTCAAGGCTTGATCTGTAGGAATATGCATGGAAATGAATGGGTGATCGATATTGGATGACCAATCATATGACGTATTCAGCAAGATTGTGAAGAATACAACATCAACCAAAAGCATGATAGCCAATGCATGACGACAAAATTGAAGAGGAATTGGGATTGTGCAATATAGTCATAATACATGATCTCCATGGAGAATGTTATGCTTGTCGAATACCTAGGCTACAATCTTGTTTTTGATTATCAGTTTGATACATTGGGTTGCAGCTGCACATTTATCGATATAGATGTGATTGTCTTTAGAAGGGACAAATTTTAAATCATCATCAAAGGCTACATTGAGGAATTATTTTTGTTGTGGATTTATCCAAACATAAATAAGGCAATGGTATATGCTTGATAGCGAAGGCAAACAAATGTTGGCTATGACATATGAGGCTTAATTGGCCATATGAGCATGAGGATGTTGAATAATCTTCAAAATGACTATGATGTAGTTGGACTAACAAATATTTATTTTGATAATAATAAGAAATGTTTCTCTTGCATTGTAAGAAAACAAGTTGGAGAACCTTGTGTGCCCAAGAACTCGATCACTAGGACAAGGCAATTGAATCTTCTTCATATGGATCTCTTTGTACATCCATCACATGAGAACCATGCATGGTGGTAGTAAGTATGGTCTTGTTATTGTTGATGAGTTTTCATATTTCACTTAGGTGGTCTACCTAAGTTCAAAAGTGAAACTCAAGAACAGTCCAAAACCTTTGTATAAATACGACAACACAAGTTTTGTGCCAAAAATTGAAATAAGGATGGACACTTCCACCGAGTTCAAGAACATGAATGTGAAAAGAATTCATTGTAGCCATGGGGGATTGAACATGTGTTTTCTACTACACGCACCCCTTAACAAAATGGAGTGGTGGAAAGGAAAAAACATACGCTCGTAGCAACGGAAAGGCAATGTTCTGATGATTTCAACTAAAACATTAGAATCAATGCCATAATTTTCACTCATATCAATGAAAACAAGAGAAACAAAAAAATCAATACAAGAGTAATCATAGCTAATACATGTTCCGTACCTTTTTCAACCTCCAATTGTCATTACTTCCAGAAATTGTTACCAATATAGCTCCTAGAAGAATTATCTAGAACTTCCTTGCCATTGTGGGGCAATCTTACATAAAGATTTTTCAGTAAAACCCAATTGATTAAGTCATGGGAGGGGTTCCTTGCCCGGCGGCAATGCCCATACTTTAAGGACTTGGGTTTTAGGGAGAGAGCGCGATGGTGATTTCTTCGGCGTACAAACTATAAAGGGGACACAATTTACCCAGTTTCTGACCCACATAGGGAAAACTCTACGTGCTACTTGTCTGTTCTTGATTGATGGCTAACTATAATAAAATTCACCATGAGAGATGAAGTTGCCTCGACAATTTTTGCTCTTTCCGTGGTGCATCGCATAACTTTTTTTCTCGTTTCTAAGGGCATCTAGCACCAAGGAATCAGGAAAAACGTCGGGCATGGTGGCCTGGGACATAGTGCATGATGAATTCTCGAGTGCGCCGGCCAACTCAATGCAAATCTGCACCCCACGGATGGTAGGGCCCAGATGGCAGCGTCTCTACCGCTGTTTTTTATCGCACCCTCTTGTTCACGTTCTCTGATCGAGCCGTTTATGCTACTGGCTCATAGGTCCCACATGTCATCCTCTCTGAACGATAAATGTTTTATTTCTTAGATTTTTTTGAACCTTAATTTCTGGCTACTTCCTTTTTTCTTTTGATCCCCTGTCGCATTTAAAACGTTGAGGCCGCTGCTAGCTTATGGGTCCCATATGTTATCATCTATGTACAATAAACGTTGTATTTTTGCATTTTTTACCCCTAATTTCTGGCTACGTGACCTTTTCTTTCTATCCCTTGTCGCCTTTAAAACGTTGAGGAGTTTGTTGCCTCATGGGTCCCGCGCGTTGCCTTTCTTAGATTTATTTTTGATCCCTGATTTTTGCTACTTAATTTTTCTTTCGATCCCCCTACTGCCTTTGTAACGTTGAGGCCGCTACTGGCTCATGGGTCCCATATGTCAGCCTCTATGACCATAAACCTTTCCTTTCTTGAATTTTTTCTTTTGATCCCCTGCCTCCTTTGTAAGATTGAAGACACTGTTGCAAAATGGGTACCATATATCAGCCTCTATATACAATAAAAGTTTTCTTTTTGGGTTATTTTTTTACCTCTGATATCTGGCTATTTATCTTTTTCTTTCGATCCCCTGCCTTGTTACCGTTGAGAAAGCTACTAGATGATTGGTTCCACATGGTATCCTCTCTAAACGGTAAATGGTTTCTTTCTTGGATTACTTTTAAGGAATTTCTATTTTCGTGCCCTCGCTTCGTTAGTTGTACTCAGTTTTCCCCAGCCCCTTAGTTTTTCCTCAGTTTTCCCCAAGCCTATGTCTGAAACCCGCAGAAGGAGCTCAGACGGAAGGAATCCGTCTATTTGGACGTTCTGTGCTGACGTGTTGCGCCACGTCGTCTGTGGGGCCGCGTGGGGCCGCGTCGCGTGGGGCTGGTAGAAAGGGACCGCGTGGGACAGGACGAGAAGCGTTTGGTTGCACGTGAGCAGGAGCTGGGTTTTGTCTCTCTCGGCCCAAATTGGTATTTTTAAGAGCACCTTTTCCCCTCTTTCTCTCTCTGTATTTTTCACTAAATTAGTATCAAATCTAGAGAAGCTTCTATTTCTGTCTTTCTTCAATATGGCAGCAAATCTAGTAGCAAATCTCTGGGGTTATTTATGCCTTTTGGCCCTCGTTTTTTGCCCAATATGGCAGCAAATCTAGTAGCAAATCTCTGGGGTTATTTATGCCTTTTGGCCCTCGTTTTTTGCCCAATATGGCAGCAAATCTAGAAGCTAGTATATGATAAATTCACAACAGCATAATCAGAAAACTAAGTATAATACATAAACTGCATACAGCAGCCAAAAGCAGCCAATAACGTTGTTAATGCTAACGACAAACTAAACTGAAAAATATACAAGACGCACGCAATGTATGGACAACAAGAAGATTAGGATAGGGACCCCAGGATGAATGAATTTGTTCTTCATTCCTCCCCATATATTTCTTCCTCCCTCCATTCGTGCATTACCACAAGGAAATATGCATTGAACTCCTTCCGTCTGCAGTGTAAGGCCAATACATCCTCCAAACGGTATGGCCTGTGTTCATTTCTCAAACCGTAGAGTCCTATTCTATCCACACGTAGTGGCCACTCATCCCAGGCATTTGTATCATGAGAGTACTCTCTGATATAACCCAAATCCGTGTAGTAGATGCTGCCAGGTTGAAGTGTCGGGTACACTCAGTGTCGACGGAGATACACCGGATATAATTCACGAAGAAGGCATTACGCCAATGTTACCGACCGGATGGAGAGAGCGGCTCTGAGTGTCCACACGGTACACCAATGGTTTGCCCGCCAAAGCCTCGCCGACCAACAACACAAGCAAGAGATCACCATCCGACTTCACAAGGTAGAACTTCGACGTCCAAATTCTGGAAATGAAATTAGTGTCTCCATCTTGACAAAGGTGCTCGCGCTGCTGCAACCGTACATTGGTGCACACTATTCTTCCGATCTCAAAATTGTCCGCACTATCGCATACAGTTCACCATTGAACGGGGTAATGCAACGCAAACAATGGTTCTTGATCGAAAATCTTCCTTCTCCCCAATCTTCATTTATATCCTTAGTTGGAGTGCTCTCATCGACCCAACCAATTTCCGGCGGGTAATTTGCGGCAACGAAGACCATAGTCGGGGATTTGATAACAGCGATCGATTTCGAAAAACAGATGGCATCTGCGCCTCAAACATAGTGTTCGATTTCTTTGTGAGTGGGTTCAGCAGCCGTATCTTGTGCGGCGGGTTCTTCTGGGCAAGCACGATGACGCCACGGCAAAAGCCGACGAAGTAGTATCTAAAATATATTGATGAAGATAACATTCAGCACTAAGATGTTTAAGATTGAAAATAAAAAGGTAGATATGGAGGAATTTGAACCTTGTATGAACTTCCGATAGATCTATGGTGACGTAGCGTGATGTGCCGAGTTGGAGGAAGGTGAACTCAGCGACGCGTGGAAGGGCGTGGTCTAGCATGATCCATTCATCCAGGTGCACGTCGGGCTCGTGCAAACCTGAGCGCCAATTTCTACGGACTTGCCTCATAGCGAGTAGGTGTCGGCGTACTCCTCGTTCGCCGCAAGCATTCGCCGATCTTGTGAAGTGGTCCATCAGCCGAGAGAGAGGCCCGATTCATGGAGGCGCCGCGCTTGGATGCGCCGCCCTCGGCGGCGACGCGCTCAGCGGTGACGGGCTCGGAGGCGACGGGCTCGGCGGCGACGGGCTCGGAGGCGACGGGCGCGGAGGCGACGGGCTCGGAGGCGACGACCACCGGCGCATTCTTCTTCTCCATTGCCGGCAGGGTAGCATGCGTACGGCGGTTGGGGTTTTTTCGATTTGGAGAAGTTGATGGGACGTGAGAGGGGTGGTTTCGTGCGTGAGCGAGAATGAGACGACTGTGTGCAGAGGGAGGGAGGGAGGGGATTACGCGTCCTAAATGCGACCCGCGTCCTACGCGTCCACTATTTGCACGTCTGCACCGCGACACGCGTCAACAATGGCACGTCTTTGATGGCGTGTAACTCACACGTTCGTTGGGAACCCCAAGAGGAAGGTATGATGCGCACAGCAGCAAGTTTTCCCTCAGAAAGAAACCAAGGTTTATCGAACCAGGAGGAGCCAAGAAGCACGTTGAAGGTTGATGGCGGCGGGATGTAGTGCGGCGCAACACCAGGGATTCCGGCGCCAACGTGGAACCTGCACAACACAACCAAAGTACTTTGCCCCAACAAAACAGTGAGGTTGTCAATCTCACCGGCTTGCTGTAACAAAGGATTAGATGTATAGTGTTGATGATGATTGTTTGCAGAAAACAGTAGAACAGTATTGCAGTAGATTGTATTTCAGTATAGAGAATTGGACCGGGGTCCACAGTTCACTAGAGGTGTCTCTCCCATAAGATAAACAGCATGTTGGGTGAACAAATTACAGTTGGGCAATTGACAAATAAAGAGGGCATGACCATGCACATACATATTATGATGAGTATAGTGAGATTTAATCGGGCATTACGACAAAGTACATAGACCGCCATCCAACTGCATCTATGCCTAAAAAGTCCACCTTCAGGTTATCATCCGAACCCCCTCCAGTATTAAGTTGCAAAGCAACAGACAATTGCATTAAGTATGGTGTGTAATGTAATCAACAACTACATCCTTAGACATAGCATCAATGTTTTATCCGTAGTGGCAACAGCACAACACAACCTTAGAACTTTCTGTCACTGTCCCAGGTGTCAATGCAGGCATGAACCCACTATCGAGCATAAATACTCCCTCTTGGAGTTACAAGCATCTACTTGGCCAGAGCATCTACTAGTAACGGAGAGCATGCAAGATCATAAACAACACATAGACATAACTTTGATAATCAACATAACAAGTATTCTCTATTCATCGGATCCCAACAAACGCAACATATAGAATTACAGATAGATGATCTTGATCATGTTAGGCAGCTCACAAGATCCGACAATGATAGCACAATGGGGACAACCATCTAGCTACTGCTATGGACCCATAGTCCAGGGGTAGACTACTCACACATCACTCCGGAGGCGACCATGGCGGCGTAGAGTCCTCCGGGAGATGATTCCCCTCTCCGGCAGGGTGCCGGAGGCGATCTCCTGGATCCCCCGAGATGGGATCGGCGGCGGCGGCGTCTCTGGAAGGTTTTCCGTATCGTGGCTCTCGGTATTGGGGGTTTCGCAACGGAGGCTTCAAGTAGGCGGAAGGGCAGGTCAGGAGGCGGCACGAGGGCCCCACACCACAGGGCCGCGCGGCCAAGGGGGGGCCGCGCCGCCCTAGGGTGTGGCCCCCTCGTGGCCCCTCTTCGTCTCCTCTTCGGACTTCTGGAAGCTTCGTGGCAAAATAGGACCACAGGCGTTGATTTCATCCAATTCCGAGAATATTTCGTTACTAGGATTTCTGAAACCAAAAACAGCAGAAACAAGAATCGGCACTTCGGCATCTTGTTAATAGGTTAGTTCCAGAAAATGCACGAATATGACATAAAGTGTGCATAAAACATGTAGATAACATCAATAATGTGGCATGGAACATAAGAAATTATCGATACGTCGGAGACGTATCAGCATCCCCAAGCTTAGTTCTGCTCGTCCCAGCGTAAAACGATAACACAGATAATTTACGGAGTGACATGCCATCATAACCTTGATCATACTATTTGTAAAGCATATGTAGTGAATGCAGCGATCAAAACAATGTATATGACATGAGTAAACAAGTGAATCATAAAGCAAAGACTTTTCATGAATAGCACTTCAAGACAAGCATCAATAAGTCTTGCATAAGAGTTAACTCATAAAGCAATAATTCAAAGTAAAAGCATTGAAGCACAAAGGAAGATTAAGTTTCAGCGGTTGCTTTCAACTTGTAACATGTATATCTCATGGATATTGTCAACATAGAGTAATATAATAAGTGCAATAAGCAAATATGTAGGAATCAATGCACAGTTCACACAAGTGTTTGCTTCTTGAGGTGGAGAGAAATAGGTGAACTGACTCAACATTGAAAGTAAAAGAATGGTCCTCCATAGAGGAAAAGCATCGATTGCTATATTTGTGCTAGAGCTTTGATTTTGAAAACATGAAACAATTTTGTCAACGGTAGTAATAAAGCATATGTATCATGTAAATTATATCTTACAAGTTGCAAGCCTCATGCATAGTGTACTAATAGTGCCCGCACCTTGTCCTAATTAGCTTGGACTACCGGATCATCGCAATGCACATGTTTTAACCAAGTGTCACAAAGGGGTACCTCTATGCCGCCTGTACAAAGGTCTAAGGAGAAAGCTCGCATTGGATTTCTCGCTATTGATTATTCTCAACTTAGACATCCATACAGGGACAACATAGACAACAGATAATGGACTCCTCTTTTATGCATAAGCATGTAACAACAATTAATAATTTTCTCATATGAGATTGAGGATATTTGTCCAAAACTGAAACTTCCACCATGGATCATGGCTTTAGTTAGCGGCCCAATGTTCTTCTCTAACAATATGCATGCTTAACCATTAGGTGGTAGATCTCTCTTACTTCAGACAAGACGAACATGCATAGCAACTCACATGAAATTCAACAAAGAGTAGTTGATGGCGTCCCCAGTGAACATGGTTATCGCACAACAAGCAACTTAATAAGAGATAAAGTGCATAAGTGCATATTCAATACCACAATAGTTTTTAAGCTATTTGTCCCATGAGCTATATATTGCAAAGGTGAATGATGGAATTTTAAAGGTAGCACTCAAGCAATTTACTTTGGAATGGCGGAAAATACCATGTAGTAGGTAGGTATGGTGGACACAAATGGCATAGTGGTTGGCTCAAGTATTTTGGATGCATGAGAAGTATTCCCTCTCGATACAAGGTTTAGGCTAGCAAGGCTTATTTGAAACAAACACAAGGATGAACCGGTGCAGCAAAACTCACATAAAAGACATATTGAAAACATTATAAGACTCTACACCATCTTCCTTGTTGTTCAAACTCAATACTAGAAATTATCTAGACCTTAGAGAAACCAAATATGCAAACCAAATTTTAGCATGCTCTATGTATTTCTTCATTAATGGGTGCAAAGCATATGATGCAAGAGCTTAAACATGAGCACAACAATTGCCAAGTATCACATTACCCAAGACATTAATAGCAATTACTACATGTATCATTTTCCAATTCCAACCATATAACAATTTAACGAAGAAGAAACTTCGCCATGAATACTATGAGTAGAAACTAAGGACATACTTGTCCATATGCTACAGCGGAGCGTGTCTCTCTCCCATAAAGTGAATGCTAGGATCCATTTTATTCAAACAAAACAAAAAACAAAAACAAAAAACAAAAACAACCCGACGCTCCAAGCAAAGCACATAAGATGTGATGGAATAAAAATATAGTTTCAGGGGAGGAACCTGATAATGTTGTCGATGAAGAAGGGGATGCCTTGGGCATCCCCAAGCTTAGACGCTTGAGTCTTCTTAGTATATGCAGGGGTGAACCACCGGGGCATCCCCAAGCTTAGAGCTTTCACTCTCCTTGATCATGTTGCATCATACTCCTCTCTTGATCCTTGAAAACTTCCTCCACACCAAACTTAGAACAACTCATTAGAGGGTTAGTGACAATAAAAATTAACATGTTCAGAGGTGACACAATCATTCTTAACACTTCTGGACATTGCATGAAGCTACTGGACATTAGTGGATCAAAGAAATTCATCCAACATAGCAAAAGAGGCAATGCGAAATAAAAGGCAGAATCTGTCAAAAACAGAACAGTTCGTATTGACGAATTTTATTAGGCCGCCACACTTGCTCAAATGAAAATGCTCAAATTGAATGAAAGTTGCGTACATATCTGAGGATCATGCACGTAAATTGGCTTAATTTTCTGAGCTACCTACAGGGAGGTAGACCCAGATTCGTGACAGCAAAGAAATCTGGAACTGCGCAGTAATCCAAATCTAGTACTTACTTTTCTATCAACGGCTTTACTTGGCACAACAAAACACTAAACTAAGATAAGAAGATGTTGCTACAGTAGTAAACAACTTCCAAGACTCAAAATAAAAACAAAGTACTGTAGGTAAAAACATGGGTTGTCTCCCACAAGCGCTTTTCTTTAACGCCTTTCAGCTAGGCGCAGAAAGTGTGTATCAAGTATTATCAAGAGATGAAGTGTCAACATCATAATTTGTTCTCATAATAGAATCAAAAGGTAACTTCATTCTCTTTCTAGGGAAGTGTTTCATACCTTTCTTGAGAGGAAATTGATATTTTATATTACCTTCCTTCATATCAATGATAGCACCAACAGTTCGAAGAAAAGGTCTTCCCAATATAATGGGACAAGATGCATTGCATTCAATATCCAAGACAACAAAATCAACGGGAACAAGGTTATTGTTAACGGTAATGCGAACATTATCAACTTTCCCCAAAGGTTTCTTTGTAGAATGATCAGCAAGATTAACATCCAAATAACAATTTTTCAGCGGTGGCAAGTCAAGGATATTATAAATTTTCTTAGGCATAACAGAAATACTTGCACCAAGATCACATAAAGCATTACAATCAAAATCTTTAACCTTCATCTTAATGATGGGCTCCCAACCATCCTCTAGCTTTCTAGGAATAGAGGCTTCGCGCTCTAGTTTCTCTTCTCTAGCTTTTATGAGAGCATTTGTAATATGTTGCGTGAAAGCCAAATTTATAGCACTAGCATTAGGACTTTTAGCAAGTTTTTGCAAGAACTTTATAACTTCAGAGATGTGGCAATCATCAAAATTCAAACCATTATAATCTAAAGCAATGGGATCATCATCCCCAATGTTGGAAAAAATTCAGCGGTTTATCACGAGCTTTAATGATTTTAGCAGTTTTGGCAGTTTCTCGCTTTGCATTAGAAGTGGAAACATTGCTAACACCAATTCTTTTATTATTATTAGTAGGAGGTGCAGCAACATGTGTAGCATTAGCATTACAAGTGGTGGTAATAGTCCAAACTTTAGCTACATTCTTCTCTTTAGCTAGTTTTTCATTTTCTTCTCTATCCCACCTAGCACGCAGTTCAGCCATTAATCTTATATTCTCATTAATTCTAACTTGGATGGCATTTGCTGTAGTAAAATTTTTATTATGATGATTCTCATTAGGCATAACTTTCGATTTCAAAAGATCAACATCAGAGGCAAGACTATCGACTTTAGAAGCAAGTATATCAATTTTCCCAAGCTTTTCTTCAACAGATTTGTTAAAAGCAGTTTGTGCACTAATAAATTCTTTAAACATGGCTTCAAGTCCAGGGGGTGAACTCCTATTATTGTTGTAAGAATTCCCATAAGAATTACCATAGCCGTTGCCATTATTATAAGGATATGGCCTATAGTTGTTACTAGAATTGTTCCGGTAAGCATTGTTGTTGAAATTATTATTTTTAATGAAGTTTACATCAACATGTTCTTCTTGTGCAACCAATGAAGCTAACGGAACATTATTAGGATCAATATTAGTCCTATCATTCACAAGCATAGACATAATAGCATCAATCTTAGCACTCAAGGAAGAGGTTTCTTCGACAGAATTTACCTTCTTACCTTGTGGAGCTCTTTCCGTGTGCCATTCAGAGTAGTTGATCATCATATTATCAAGAAGCTTTGTTGCTTCACCAAGAGTGATGGACATAAAGGTACCTCCAGCAGCTGAATCCAATAAATTCCGCGAAGAAAAATTTAGTCCTGCATAGAAGGTTTGGATGATCATCCAAGTAGTCAGTCCATGGGTTGGGCAATTTTTAACCAGAGATTTCATTCTTTCCCAAGCTTGAGCAACTTGTTCAGTATCTAATTGTTTAAAATTCATTATGCTACTCCTCAAAGATATAATTTTAGCAGGGGGATAATATCTACCAATAAAAGCATCCTTGCATTTAGTCCATGAATCAATACTATTCTTAGGCAGAGATAGCAACCAATCTTTAGCTCTTCCTCTTAATGAGAAAGGGAACAATTTTAATTTTATAATGTCACCATCTACATCTTTATATTTTTGCATTTCACATAGTTCAACAAAATTATTAAGATGGGCAGCAGCATCATCAGAACTAACACCTGACACTTGCTCTCGCATAACAAGATTGATAAAGCGGGTTTAATTTCAAAGAATTCTGCTGTAGTAGCAGGTGGAGCAATAGGTGTGCATAAGAAATCATTATTATTTGTGGTTGTGAAGTCACACAACTTAGTATTTTCAGGGTTGGCCATTTTAGCAACAGTAAATAAAGCAAACTAGATAAAGTAAATACAAGTAACTAATTTTTTTGTGTTTTTGATATAGCAAACAAGATAGCAAATAAAGTAAAACTAGCAACTAATTTTTTTGTATTTTGATTTAGTGCAGCAAACAAAGTAGTAAATAAAACTAAGCAAGACAAAAACAAAGTAAAGAGATTGAGAAGTGGAGACTCCCCTTGCAGCGTGTCTTGATCTCCCGGCAACGGCGCGCGAGAAAAAGAGCTTGATGGCGTGTAACTCACACGTTCGTTGGGAACCCCAAGAGGAAGGTATGATGCGCACAGCAGCAAGTTTTCCCTCAGAAAGAAACCAAGGTTTATCGAACCAGGAGGAGCCAAGAAGCACGTTGAAGGTTGATGGCGGCGGGATGTAGTGCGGCGCAACACCAGGGATTCCGGCGCCAACGTGGAACCTGCACAACACAACCAAAGTACTTTGCCCCAACGAAACAGTGAGGTTGTCAATCTCACCGGCTTGCTGTAACAAAGGATTAGATGTATAGTGTGGATGATGATTGTTTGCGAACTTGAGAAACAAGATTGCAAGAGATTGTATTTCGGTATAGAGAATTGGACCGGGGTCCACAGTTCACTAGAGGTGTCTCTCCCATAAGATAAACAGCATGTTGGGTGAACAAATTACAGTTGGGCAATTGACAAATAAAGAGGGCATGACCATGCACATACATATTATGATGAGTATAGTGAGATTTAATCGGGCATTACGACAAAGTACATAGACCGCCATCCAACTGCATCTATGCCTAAAAAGTCCACCTTCAGGTTATCATCCGAACCCCCTCCAGTATTAAGTTGCAAAGCAACAGACAATTGCATTAAGTATGGTGCGTA